>NW_027328721.1:58148372-59396282 GCF_048564905.1 Vicugna pacos | reverse complement strand
ATTAGGAAAAAACCCAGGGGAGTCGAGCTTAGGCATTCCATTAGAACCCACGCGCTGCCGACCTTTGGGGAACCTCCCCACGCTCAGGATTCCGGAACCATTGTCAGTGCGTGGGGGAGATCGAGAGACAACTCCACGCAGCTCTCTTCTGTCTCAGGTTTTCATTGTTAGGGGGAATTCTGAGAAATTCTTTCCCTGACCTTGGGGAGGCAGCCTCTGTCACTGGGATTGCCTGCAAAGCCCCTAGCATTCCCTGGCACAGAGACATTAGGAAAAAACCCAGGGGAGTCGAGCTTAGGCATTCCGTTAGAACCCACGTGCTGCCGACCGTTGGTGGAACCTCCCCACGCTCAGGATTCCGGAACCATTGTCAGTGCGTGCGGGAGCACGAGAGACAACTCCACGCAGCTCTCTTCTCTCACAGGTGTTCCCTGTTAGGGGGAAATCTGGGAAATACCTTCCTTGACATTCGGGAGGCAGCCTCTGTCACTGGGATTCCCTTCAAACCACCCTAGCATTCCCTGCCATAGAGACATTAGGAAAAAACCCAGAGGAGTCGAGCTTAGGCATTCCGTTAGAACCCACGCGCTGCCGACCGTTGGTGGAACCTCCCCACGCTCAGGATTCCGGAACCATTGTCAGTGCGTGGGGAGCTCGAGAGACAACTCCACGCAGCTCTCTTAAGTCACAGGTGTTCCCTGAACGGGGAAGTCCGAGAAATTCCTTCCCTGACCTTGGGGAAGCAGCCTCTGTCACTGGGATTGCCTGCAAACCCCCCTAGCATTACCTGGCACAGAGACATTAGGAAAAATCCCAGGGGAGTCGAGCGTAGGCATTCCGTTACAACCCACGCGCTGCCGACCGTTGGTGGAACCTCCCCACGCTCAGGATTCCGGAACCATTGTCAGTGCGTGGGGGAGTTCGAGAGACAACTCCACGCAGCTCTCTTCTGTCACAGGTGTTCCCTGTTAGGGGAAATTCTGAGAAATAACTTCCCTGACCTTGGGGAGGCAGCCTCTGTTACTGGGATTTCCTGTAAACCACCCTAGCATTCCCTGGCACAGAGAATTTAGGAAAAAACCCAGGGGAGTCGAGCTTAGTTATTCCGTCTGAACCCACGCGCTGCCGACCGTTGGTGGAACCTCCCCACGCTCAGGATTCCGGAACAATTGTCAGTGCGTAGGGGAGCTCGAGAGTGAACTCCACGCAGCTCTCTTCAGTCACAGGTGTTCCCTGAACGGGGAAGTTCGAGAAATACTTTCCCTGACCTTTGGGGAGTCATCCTCTGTCAATGGGATTGCATGCAAACACCCCTAGCATTCCCTGGCACAGAGACATTAGGAAAAAACCCATGGGAGTCGAGCTTAGGCATTCCGTTAGAACCCACGCACTGTTTACCGTTGGTGGAACCTCCCCACGCTCAGGATTCCGGAACCATTGTCAGTGCGTGCGGGAGCTCGAGAGACAACTTCACGCAGCTCTCTTGAGTCACAGGTGTTCCCTGAACGGGGAAGTCCTAGAAATACATTCCCTGACCTTGGGGAGGCAGCCTCTGTCACTGGGATTTCCTGTAAACCACCCTAGCATTCCCTGGCACAGAGACATTAGGAAAAAACCCAGGGGAGTCGAGCTTAGTTATTCCGTCTGAACCCACGCGCTGCCGACCGTTGGTGGAACCTCCCCACGCTCAGGATTCCGGAACAATTGTCAGTGCGTAGGGGAGCTCGAGAGTGAACTCCACGCAGCTCTCTTCAGTCACAGGTGTTCCCTGAACGGGAAGTTCGAGAAATACTTTCCCTGACCTTTGGGGAGTCATCCTCTGTCAATGGGATTGCATGCAAACCCCCCTAGCATTCCCTGGCACAGAGACATTAGGAAAAAACCCAGGGGAGTCGAGCTTAGGCATTCCATAAGAACCCACGCGCTGCCGACTGTTGGTGGAACATCCCCAAGCTCAGGATTCCGGAACCGTTTTCAGTGCGTGGGGAGCTCGAGAGACAACTCCACGCAGCTCTCTTCAGTCACAGCTGTTCCCTGAACGGGGAAGTCCGAGAAATACCTTCCCTGACCTTGGGGAAGCAGCCTCTGTCACTGGGATTTCCTGCAAACCCCACTAGCATTCCCTGGCACAGAGATATTAGGAAAAAACCCAGGGGAGTCGAGCTTAAGCATTCCGTTAAAACCCACGCGCTGCCGACCGTTGGTGGAACCTCCCCACGCTCAGGATTCCGGAACCATTGTCAGTGCGTGGGGGAGCTCGCGAGACAACTCCACGCAGCTCTCTTCAGTCACAGGTGTTCCCTGTTAGGGGGAATTATGAGAAATAACTTCCCTGACCTTGGGGAGGCAGCCTCTGTCACGTTGATTGCCTGCAAACGCCCCTAGCATTCCCTGGCACAGAGACATTAGGAAAAAACCAGGGGAGTCGAGCTTAGGCATTCCATTAGAACCCACGCGCTGCCGACCTTTGGGGAACCTCCACACGCACAGGATTCCGGAACCATTGTCAGTGCGTGGGGGAGATCGAGAGACAACTCCACGCAGCTCTCTTCAGTCACAGGTGTTCCCTGAATGGGGAATTCCGAGAAATATCTTCCCTGATCTTGGGCAAGCAGCCTCTGTCACTGGGATTGCCTGCAAACCCCACTAGCATTCCCTGGCACAGAGATATTAGGAAAAAACCCAGGGGAGTCGAGCTTAGGCATTCCGTTAGAATCCACGGGCTGCCGACCGTTGGTGGAACCTCCCCACGATCAGGATACCGGAACCATTGTCAGTGCGTGGGGGAGCACGAGAGACAACTCCACGCAGCTCTCTTCAGTCACAGGTGTTCCCTGTTAGGGGGAATTATGAGAAATAACTTCCCTGACCTTGGGGAGGCAGCCTCTGACACGGGGATTACCTGCAAACCCCCCTAGCATTTCCTGGCACAGAGACATTAGGAAAAAACCCAGGGGAGTCGAGCTTAGGCATTCCATTAGAACCCACACGCTGCCGACCATTGGGGAACCTCCCCACGCTCAGGATTCCGGAACCATTGTCAGTGCGTGTGGGAGATCGAGAGACAACTCCACGCATCTCTCTTCAGTCACAGGTGTTTCCTGAATGGGGAAGTCCGAGAAATACCTTCCCTGACCTTGGGGAGGCAGCCTCTGCCACTGGGATTTCCTGCAACCCCCCCTACCATTCCCTGGCAAAGAGAAATGACGAAAACGCTCAGGGGAGTCGAGCACAGGCATTCCGTTAGAACCCACGCGCTGCCGACCTTTGGTGGAACCTCCCCACGCTCAGGATTCCGGAAACATTGTCAGTGCGTCGGGAGCTCGAGAGACAACTCCACGCAGCTCTCTTCAGTCACAGGTGTTCCCTGAATGGGGAATTCCGAGAAATAACTTCCCTGATCTTGGGGAGGCAGCCTCTGACACTGGGATTGCCTGCAAAGCCCCCTAGCATCCCCTGGCAGAGAGATATTAGGAAAAAACCCAGGGGAGTCGAGCTTAGGCATTCCGTTAGAATACACGCGCTGCCGAACGTTGGTGGAACCTCCCCACGATCAGGATTCCGGAACCATTGTCAGTGCGTGGGGGACCTCGAGAGACAACTCCACGCAGGTCTCTTCAGTCACAGGTGTTCCCTGTTAGGGGAAATTCTGAGAAATAACTTCCCTGAACTTGAAGAGGCAGCCTCTGACACTGGGATTTCCTGCAACCCCCTCTAGCATTCCCTGGCAAAGAGACATTAGGAAAAAACCCAGGGGAGTCGAGCTTAGGCATTCCGTTAGAATCCACGCGCTGCCGACCGTTGGTGGAACCTCCCCAAGATCAGGATTCCGGAACCATTGTCAGTGCGTGGGGGAGCTCGAGAGACAATTCCACGCAGCTCTCTTCAGTCACAGGTGTTCCCTGTTAGGGGGAATTATGAGAAATACCTTCCCTGACCTTGGGGAGGAAGCCTCTGTCACTGGGATTGCCTGCAAACCCCCCTAGCATTCCCTGGCACAGAGACATTAGGAAAAAACCCAGGGGAGACGAGCTTAGGCATTCCGTTAGAAACAACGCGCTGACGAACTTTATGGGAACCTCCCCACGCTCAGGATTCCGGAACCATTGTCAGTGCGTGGGGGAGCTCGAGAGACAACTCCACGCAGCTCTCTTCAGTCACAGGTGTTCCCTGAATGGGGAAGTCCGAGAAATAACTTCCCTGAGCTTGGTGAGGCAGCCTCTGACACTGGGATTGCCTGCAAACGCCCGTAGCATTCCCTAGCACAGAGACATTAGGAAAAAACCCAGGGGCGTAGAGCTTAGGCATTCCGTTAGAACCCACTCGCTGCCGACCTTTGGTGGAACCTCCCCACGCTCAGGATTCCGTAACCATTGTCAGTGCGTGGGGAGCACGAGAGACAACTCCATGCAGCTCTCTTCAGTCACAGGTGTTCCCTGTTAGGGGGAATTATGAGAAATATCTTCCCTGACCTTGGGGAGGCAGCCTCTGTCACTGAGATTGCCTGCAAACCCCCCTAGCATTCCCTGGCACAGAGACATTAGGAAAAAACCCAGGGGAGTCGAGCGTAGGTATTCCGTAAGAACACACGAGCTACCGACAGTTGGTGGAACCTCCCCACGGTCAGGATTCCGGAACCATTTTCAGTGCATGGGGGAGCTCGAGAGACAACTACACGCAGCTCTCTTCGGTCACAGGTGTTCCCTGTTAGGGGGAATTATGAGAAATACCTTCCCTGACATTGGGGAGGCAGCCTCTGTCACTGGGATTGCCAGCAAACCCCCCTAGCATTCCCTGGCACAGAGACATTAGGAAAAAACCCAGGGGAGTCGAGCTTAGGCATTCCGTTAGAACCCACGTGCTGCCGACCGTTGGGGGAACCACCCCACGCTCAGGATTCCGGAACCATTGTCAGTGCGTGGGGAGCTCGAGAGAAAACTCCACGCAGCTCTCTTCAGTCACAGGTGTTCCGTGAATGGGGAAGTCCGAGAAATAACTTCCCTGACCTTGGGGAGGCAGCCTCTGTCACTGGGATTGCCTGCAAACGCCCCTAGCATTCCCTGGCACAGAGACATTAGGAAAAAACCCAGGGGAGTCCAGCTTAAGCATTCCGTTAGATCCCACGCGCTGCCGACCGTTGGTGGAACCTCCCCACGCTCAGGATTCCGGAACCATTGTCAGTGCGTGGGGAGTTCGAGAGACAACTCCACGCAGCTCTCTTCAGTCACAGGTGTTCCCTGAACGGGGAATTCAGAGAAATACCTTCCCTGATCTTGGGGAGGCAGCCTCTGACACTGGGATTGCCTGCAAAGCCCCCTAGCATCCCCTGGCACAGAGACATTAGGAAAAAACCCAGGGGAGTCGAGCTTAGGCATTCCGTTAGAATCCACGCGCTGCCGACAGTTGGTGGAACCTCCCCACGATCAGGATTCCGGAACCATTGTCAGTGCATGGGGGACCTCGAGAGACAACTCCACGCAGGTCTCTTCAGTCACAGGTGTTCCCTGTTAGGGGGAATTAAGAGAAATAACTTCCCTGAACTTGGAGAGGCAGCCTCTGTCACTGGGATTGCCTGCAAACCCCCCTAGCATTCCCTGGCACAGAGACATTAGGAAAAAACCCAGGGGAGACGAGCTTAGGCATTCCCTAAGAAACAACGCGCTGACGAACTTTATGGGAACCTCCCCACGCTCAGGATTCCGGAACCATTGTCAGTGCGTGGGGGAGTTCGAGAGACAACTCCACGCAGCTCTCTTCAGTCACAGGTGTTCCCTGTTAGGGGGAATAATGAGAAATAACTTCCCTGACTTGGGGAGGCAGCCTCTGTCACTGAGATTGCCTGCAAACCCCCCTAGCATTCTCTGGCACAGAGACATTAGGAAAAAACCCAGGGGAGTCGAGCGTAGGTATTCCGTAAGAACACACGAGCTACCGACAGTTGGTGGAACCTCCCCATGCTCAGGATTCCGGAACCCGTGTCAGTGCGTGGGGGAGCTCGAGAGACAACTCCACGCAGCTCTCTTCAGTCACAGGTGTTTCCTGAACGGGGAAGTCCGAGAAATAACTTCCCTGACCATGGGGAGGCAGCCTCTGTCACTGGGACTTCCTGCAAACCACCCTAGCATTCCCTGGCACAGAGACATTAGGAAAAAACCCAGGGGAGTCGAGCTTAGGCATTCCGTTAGAATCCACGCGCTGCCGACTTTTCGTGGAACCTCCCCACGCTCAGGATTCCGGAACCATTGTCAGTGCGTGGGGAGCTCGAGAGACATCTCCACGCAGCTCTCTTCAGTCACAGGTGTTCCGTGTTAGGGGGAATTCTGAGAAATACCTTCCTTGACCTTGGGGATGCAGCCTCTGTCACTGAGATTTCCTGCAAACACCCCTAGCATTCCCTGGCACAGAGACATTAGGAAAAAACCCAGGGGAGTCGAACTTAGGCATTCCATTATAAACGACGCGCTGCCGACCGTTGGGGGAACCTCCCCACTCTCAAGATTCCGGAACCATTGTCAGTGCGTGCGGGAGCTCGAGAGACAACTCCACGCAGCTCTCTTCTGTCACAGGTGTTCCCTGTTAGGGTGAATTATGAGAAATACCTTCCCTGACCTTGGGGGGGCAGCCTCTGTCACTGGGATTGCCTGCAAATGCCCCTAGCATTCCCTGGCACAGAGACATTAGGAAAAAACCCAGGGGAGTCGAGCTTAAGCATTCTGTTAGAACCCACGCGCTGCCGACCTTTGGTGGAACCTCCCCACGCTCAGGATTCCGGAACCATTGTCAGTGCGTCGGGAGCTCGAGAGACAACTCCACGCAGCTCTCTTCAGTCACAGGTGTTCCCTGAATGGGGAATTCCGAGAAATACCTTCCCTGATCTTGGGGAGGCAGCCTCTGACACTGGGATTGCCTGCAAAGCCCCCTAGCATCCCCTGGCACAGAGATATTAGGAAAAAACCCAGGGGAGTCGAGCTTAGGCATTCCGTTAGAATCCACGCGCTGCCGACCGTTGGTGGAACCTCCCCACGATCAGGATTCCGGAACCATTGTCAGTGCGTGGGGGACCTCGAGAGACACCTCCACGCAGGTCTCTTCAGTCACAGGTGTTCCCTGTTAGGGGAAATTCTGAGAAATAACTTCCCTGAACTTGAAGAGGCAGCCTCTGACACTGGGATTTCCTGCAACCCCCTCTAGCATTCCCGGGCAAAGAGACATTAGGAAAAAACCCAGGGGAGTCGAGCTTAGGCATTCTGTTAGAATCCACGCGCTGCCGACCGTTGGTGGAACCTCCCCAAGATCAGGATTCCGGAACCATTGTCAGTGCGTGGGGGAGCTCGAGAGACAACTCCACGCAGCTCTCTTCAGTCACAGGTGTTCCCTGTTAGGGGGAATTATGAGAAATACCTTCCCTGACCTTGGGGAGGAAGCCTCTGTCACTGGGATTGCCTGCAAACCCCCCTAGCATTCCCTGGCACAGAGACATTAGGAAAAAACCCAGGGGAGACGAGCTTAGGCATTCCGTTAGAAACAACACGCTGACGAACTTTATGGGAACCTCCCCACGCTCAGGATTCCGGAACCATTGTCAGTGCGTGGGGGAGCTCGAGAGACAACTCCACGCAGCTCTCTTCAGTCACAGGTGTTCCCTGAATGGGGAAGTCCGAGAAATAACTTCCCTGAGCTTGGTGAGGCAGCCTCTGACACTGGGATTGCCTGCAAACGCCCGTAGCATTCCCTAGCACAGAGACATTAGGAAAAAACCCAGGGGCGTAGAGCTTAGGCATTCCGTTAGAACCCAGTCGCTGCCGACCTTTGGTGGAACCTCCCCACGCTCAGGATTCCGTAACCATTGTCAGTGCGTGGGGAGCACGAGAGACAACTCCATGCAGCTCTCTTCAGTCACAGGTGTTCCCTGTTAGGGGGAATTATGAGAAATACCTTCCCTGACCTTGGGGAGGCAGCCTCTGTCACTGAGATTGCCTGCAAACCCCCCTAGCATTCCCTGGCACAGAGACATTAGGAAAAAACCCAGGGGAGTCGAGCGTAGGTATTCCGTAAGAACACACGAGCTACCGACAGTTGGTGGAACCTCCCCATGCTCAGGATTCCGGAACCCGTGTCAGTGCGTGGGGGAGCTCGAGAGACAACTCCACGCAGCTCTCTTCAGTCACAGGTGTTTCCTGAACGGGGAAGTCCGAGAAATACCTTCCCTGACCTTGGGGAGGCAGCCTCTGTCACTGGGACTCCCTGCAAACCCCCTAGCATTCCCTGGCACAGAGACATTAGGAAAAAACCCAGGGGAGTCGAGCTTAGGCATTCCGTTAGAACCCACGCGCTGCTGACCGTTGGTGGAACCTCCCCACGCTCAGGATTCCGGAACAATTGTCAGTACGTGGGGGAGCTCGAGAGACAACTCCACGCAGCTCTCTTCAGTCACAGGTGTTCCCTGAACGGGGAAGTCCGAGAAATAACTTCCCTGACCTTGGGGAGGCAGCCTCTGACACTGGGATTGCCTGCAAACCCCCCTAGCATTCCCTGGCACAGAGATATTAGGAAAAAACCCAGGGGAGTCGAGCTTAGGCATTCCGTTAGAACCCACGCGCTGCCGACTGTTGGTGGAACCTCCCCACGCTCAGGATTACGGAACCATTGTCAGTGCGTGGGGGAGCTTGAGAGACAACTCCACGCAGCTCTCTTCAGTCACAGGTGTTCCGTGAATGGGGAAGTCCGAGAAATACCTTCACTGACCTTGGGGAGGCAGACTCTGACACTGGGATTGTCAGCAAACCCCCCTAGCATTCCCTGGCACAGAGACATTAGGAAAAAACCCAGGGGAGTCGAGCTTAAGCATTCCGTTAGAACCCACGCGCTGCCGAACGTTGGAGGAACCTCTCCACGCTCAGGAATCCGGAACCTTGTCAGTGCATGGGGAGCTCGAGAGAAAACTCCACACAACTCTCTTCAGTAACAGGTGATCCCTGTTAGGGGGAATTCTGAGAAATAACTTCCTTGACTTTGGGGAGGCAGCCTCTGCCACTGGGATTGCCTGAAAACCCCCCTAGCATTCCCTGGCACAGAGACATTAGGAAAAAACCCAGGGGAGTTAAGCTTAGGCATTCCGTTAGAATCCACGTGCTGACGACCTTTGGTGGAACCTCCCCACGGTCAGGATTCCGGAACCATTTTCAGTGCATGGGGGAGCTCGAGAGACAACTACACGCAGCTCTCTTCGGTCACAGGTGTTCCCTGTTAGGGGGAATTATGAGAAATACCTTCCCTGACATTGGGGAGGCAGCCTCTGTCACTGGGATTGCCAGCAAACCCCCCTAGCATTCCCTGGCACAGAGACATTAGGAAAAAACCCAGGGGAGTCGAGCTTAGGCATTCCGTTAGAACCCACGTGCTGCCGACCGTTGGGGGAACCACCCCACGCTCAGGATTCCGGAACCATTGTCAGTGCGTGGGGAGCTCGAGAGAAAACTCCACGCAGCTCTCTTCAGTCACAGGTGTTCCTTGAATGGGGAAGTCCGAGAAATAACTTCCCTGACCTTGGGGAGGCAGCCTCTGTCACTGGGATTGCCTGCAAACGCCCCTAGCATTCCCTGGCACAGAGACATTAGGAAAAAACCCAGGGGAGTCCAGCTTAAGCATTCCGTTAGATCCCACGCGCTGCCGACCGTTGGTGGAACCTCCCCAAGCTCAGGATTCCGGAACCATTGTCAGTGCGTGGGGAGCTCGAGAGACAACTCCACGCAGCTCTCTTCAGTCACAGGTGTTCCCTGAACGGGGAATTCAGAGAAATACCTTCCCTGATCTTGGGGAGGCAGCCTCTGACACTGGGATTGCCTGCAAAGCCCCCTAGCATCCCCTGGCACAGAGACATTAGGAAAAAACCCAGGGGAGTCGAGCTTAGGCATTCCGTTAGAATCCACGCGCTGCCGACAGTTGGTGGAACCTCCCCACGATCAGGATTCCGGAACCATTGTCAGTGCATGGGGGACCTCGAGAGAAAACTCCACGCAGGTCTCTTCAGTCACAGGTGTTCCCTGTTAGGGGAAATTCTGAGAAATAACTTCCCTGAACTTGGAGAGGCAGCCTCTGTCACTGGGATTTCCTGCAACCCCCTCTAGCATTCCCTGGCAAAGAGACATTAGGAAAAAACCCAGGGGAGTCGAGCTTAGGCATTCCGTTAGAATCCACGCGCTGCCGACCGTTGGTGGAACCTCCCCACGATCAGGATTCGGAACCATTGTCAGTGCGTGGGGGAGCTCGAGAGACAACTCCACGCAGCTCTCTTCAGTCACAGGTGTTCCCTGTTAGGGGGAATTATGAGAAATAACTTCCCTGCCTTGGGGAGGCAGCCTCTGTCACTGAGATTGCCTGCAAACGCCCCTAGCATTCCCTGGCACAGAGACATTAGGAAAAAACCCAGGGGAGTCCAGCTTAAGCATTCCGTTAGATCCCACGCGCTGCCGACCGTTGGTGGAACCTCCCCAAGCTCAGGATTCCGGAACAATTGTCAGTGCGTGGGGAGCTCGAGAGACAACTCCACGCAGCTCTCTTGAGTCACAGGTGTTCCCTGAACGGGGAAGTCCTAGAAATACATTCCCTGACCTTGGGGAGGCAGCCTCTGTCACTGGGATTTCCTGTAAACCACCCTAGCATTCCCTGGCACAGAGACATTAGGAAAAAACCCAGGGGAGTCGAGCTTAGTTATTCCGTCTGAACCCACGCGCTGCCGACCGTTGGTGGAACCTCCCCACGCTCAGGATTCCGGAACAATTGTCAGTGCGTAGGGGAGCTCGAGAGTGAACTCCACGCAGCTCTCTTCAGTCACAGGTGTTCCCTGAACGGGAAGTTCGAGAAATACTTTCCCTGACTTTGGGGAGTCATCCTCTGTCAATGGGATTGCATGCAAACCCCCCTAGCATTCCCTGGCACAGAGACATTAGGAAAAAACCCAGGGGAGTCGAGCTTAGGCATTCCATAAGAACCCACGCGCTGCCGACTGTTGGTGGAACATCCCCAAGCTCAGGATTCCGGAACCGTTTTCAGTGCGTGGGGAGCTCGAGAGACAACTCCACGCAGCTCTCTTCAGTCACAGCTGTTCCCTGAACGGGGAAGTCCGAGAAATACTTTCCCTGACCTTGGGGAAGCAGCCTCTGTCACTGGGATTTCCTGCAAACCCCACTAGCATTCCCTGGCACAGAGATATTAGGAAAAAACCCAGGGGAGTCGAGCTTAAGCATTCCGTTAAAACCCACGCGCTGCCGACCGTTGGTGGAACCTCCCCACGCTCAGGATTCCGGAACCATTGTCAGTGCGTGGGGGAGCTCGCGAGACAACTCCACGCAGCTCTCTTCAGTCACAGGTGTTCCGTGTTAGGGGGAATTATGAGAAATAACTTCCCTGACCTTGGGGAGGCAGCCTCTGTCACGTTGATTGCCTGCAAACGCCCCTAGCATTCCCTGGCACAGAGACATTAGGAAAAAACCAGGGGAGTCGAGCTTAGGCATTCCATTAGAACCCACGCGCTGCCGACCTTTGGGGAACCTCCACACGCACAGGATTCCGGAACCATTGTCAGTGCGTGGGGGAGATCGAGAGACAACTCCACGCAGCTCTCTTCAGTCACAGGTGTTCCCTGAATGGGGAAGTCCGAGAAATATCTTCCCTGATCTTGGGCAAGCAGCCTCTGTCACTGGGATTGCCTGCAAACCCCACTAGCATTCCCTGGCACAGAGATATTAGGAAAAAACCCAGGGGAGTCGAGCTTAGGCATTCCGTTAGAATCCACGGGCTGCCGACCGTTGGTGGAACCTCCCCACGATCAGGATACCGGAACCATTGTCAGTGCGTGGGGGAGCACGAGAGACAACTCCACGCAGCTCTCTTCAGTCACAGGTGTTCCCTGTTAGGGGGAATTATGAGAAATAACTTCCCTGACCTTGGGGAGGCAGCCTCTGACACGGGGATTACCTGCAAACCCCCCTAGCATTTCCTGGCACAGAGACATTAGGAAAAAACCCAGGGGAGTCGAGCTTAGGCATTCCATTAGAACCCACACGCTGCCGACCATTGGGGAACCTCCCCACGCTCAGGATTCCGGAACCATTGTCAGTGCGTGTGGGAGATCGAGAGACAACTCCACGCATCTCTCTTCAGTCACAGGTGTTTCCTGAATGGGGAAGTCCGAGAAATAACTTCCCTGACCTTGGGGAGGCAGCCTCTGACACTGGGAACGCCTGCAAACCCCCCTAGCATTCCCTGGCACAGGGATATTAGGAAAAAACCCAGGGGAGTCGAGCTTAGGCATTCCGTTAGATCCCACGCACTGTTTACCGTTGGTGGAACCTCCCCACGCTCAGGATTCCGGAACCATTGTCAGTGCGTGCTGGAGCTCGAGAGACAACTCCACGCAGCTGTCTTCAGTAACAGGTGTTCCCTGAATGGGGAAGTCTTAGAAATGCATTCCCTGACCTGGGGGAGGCAGCCTCTGACAGTGGGATTGCCTGCAAACGCCCCCAGCTTTCCCTGGCACAGAGACATTAGGAAAAAACCCAGGGGACTCGAGCTTAGGCATTACTTTAGAACCCACGCGCTGCCGACCGTTGGTGGAACCTCCCCACGCTCAGGATTCCGGAATCATTGTCAGTGCGCAGGGGATCTCGAGAGTCAACTCCACGCAGCTCTCTTCAGTCACAGGTGTTCCCTGAACGGGTAAGTCCGAGAAATACCTTCCCTGACCTTTGGGGATTCAGCCTCTGTCAATGGGATTGCATGCAAACCCCCCTAGCATTCCCTGGCACAGAGAATTTAGGAAAAAACCCAGGAGAGTCGAGCATAGGCATTCCGATAGAACCCACGCGCTGCCGACCGTTGCTGGAACCTCCCCACGCTCAGGATTCCGGAACCATTGTCAGTGCGTGGGGGAGCTCGAGAGACAACTCCACGCAGCTCTCTTCAGTCACAGATGTTCCCTGAATGGGGAAGTCCGAGAAATAACTTCCCTGACCTTGGGGAG
Source organism: Vicugna pacos (assembly GCF_048564905.1). Lineage (NCBI taxonomy): Eukaryota > Metazoa > Chordata > Mammalia > Artiodactyla > Camelidae > Vicugna > Vicugna pacos. The sequence continues at coordinate 59,383,261 of NW_027328721.1, read as the reverse complement.
GCAGCCTCTGACACTGAGATTGCCTGCAAACCCCCCTAGCATTCCCTGGCACAGAGACATTAGGAAAAAACCGAGGGGAGTCGAGCTTAGGCATTCCGTTAGAACCCACGCGCTGCCGACATTTCGTGGAACCTCCCCACGCTCAGGATTCCGGAATCATTGTCAGTGCGTGGGGAGCTCGAGAGACATCCCCACGCAGCTCTCTTCAGTCACAGGTGTTCCGTGTTAGGGGGAATTCTGAGAAATACCTTCCTTGACCTTGGGGATGCAGCCTCTGTCACTGGGATTTCCTGCAAACACCCCTAGCATTCCCTGGCACAGAGACATTAGGAAAAAACCCAGGGGAGTCGAACTTAGGCATTCCATTATAACCAACGCGCTGCCGACCGTTGGGGGAACCTCCCCACGCTCAAGATTCCGGAAACATTGTCAGTGCGTGCGGGAGCTCGAGAGACAACTCCACGCAGCTCTCTTCTGTCACAGGTGTTCCCTGTTAGGGTGAATTATGAGAAATACCTTCCCTGACCTTGGGGGGGCAGCCTCTGTCACTGGGATTGCCTGCAAACGCCCCTAGCATTCCCTGGCACAGAGACATTAGGAAAAAACCCAGGGGAGTCGAGCTTAAGCATTCTGTTAGAACCCACGCGCTGCCGACCTTTGGTGGAACCTCCCCACGCTCAGGATTCCGGAAACATTGTCAGTGCGTCGGGAGCTCGAGAGACAACTCCACGCAGCTCTCTTCAGTCACAGGTGTTCCCTGAATGGGGAATTCCGAGAAATAACTTCCCTGATCTTGGGGAGGCAGCCTCTGACACTGGGATTGCCTGCAAAGCCCCCTAGCATCCCCTGGCAGAGAGATATTAGGAAAAAACCCAGGGGAGTCGAGCTTAGGCATTCCGTTAGAATCCACGCGCTGCCGAACGTTGGTGGAACCTCCCCACGATCAGGATTCCGGAACCATTGTCAGTGCGTGGGGGACCTCGAGAGACACCTCCACGCAGGTCTCTTCAGTCACAGGTGTTCCCTGTTAGGGGAAATTCTGAGAAATAACTTCCCTGAACTTGAAGAGGCAGCCTCTGACACTGGGATTTCCTGCAACCCCCTCTAGCATTCCCGGGCAAAGAGACATTAGGAAAAAACCCAGGGGAGTCGAGCTTAGGCATTCCGTTAGAATCCACGCGCTGCCGACCGTTGGTGGAACCTCCCCAAGATCAGGATTCCGGAACCATTGTCAGTGCGTGGGGGAGCTCGAGAGACAACTCCACGCAGCTCTCTTCAGTCACAGGTGTTCCCTGTTAGGGGGAATTATGAGAAATACCTTCCCTGACCTTGGGGAGGAAGCCTCTGTCACTGGGATTGCCTGCAAACCCCCCTAGCATTCCCTGGCACAGAGACATTAGGAAAAAACCCAGGGGAGACGAGCTTAGGCATTCCGTTAGAAACAACGCGCTGACGAACTTTATGGGAACCTCCCCACGCTCAGGATTCCGGAACCATTGTCAGTGCGTGGGGGAGCTCGAGAGACAACTCCACGCAGCTCTCTTCAGTCACAGGTGTTCCCTGAATGGGGAAGTCCGAGAAATAACTTCCCTGAGCTTGGTGAGGCAGCCTCTGACACTGGGATTGCCTGCAAACGCCCGTAGCATTCCCTAGCACAGAGACATTAGGAAAAAACCCAGGGGCGTAGAGCTTAGGCATTCCGTTAGAACCCACTCGCTGCCGACCTTTGGTGGAACCTCCCCACGCTCAGGATTCCGTAACCATTGTCAGTGCGTGGGGAGCACGAGAGACAACTCAATGCAGCTCTCTTCAGTCACAGGTGTTCCCTGTTAGGGGGAATTATGAGAAATACCTTCCCTGACCTTGGGGAGGCAGCCTCTGTCACTGAGATTGCCTGCAAACCCCCCTAGCATTCCCTGGCACAGAGACATTAGGAAAAAACCCAGGGGAGTCGAGCGTAGGTATTCCGTAAGAACACACGAGCTACCGACAGTTGGTGGAACCTCCCCATGCTCAGGATTCCGGAACCCGTGTCAGAGCGTGGGGGAGCTCGAGAGACAACTCCACGCAGCTCTCTTCAGTCACAGGTGTTTCCTGAACGGGGAAGTCCGAGAAATACCTTCCCTGACCTTGGGGAGGCAGCCTCTGTCACTGGGACTCCCTGCAAACCCCCCTAGCATTCCCTGGCACAGAGACATTAGGAAAAAACCCAGGGGAGTCGAGCTTAGGCATTCCGTTATAACCCACGCGCTGCTGACCGTTGGTGGAACCTCCCCACGCTCAGGATTCCGGAACAATTGTCAGTACGTGGGGGAGCTCGAGAGACAACTCCACGCAGCTCTCTTCAGTCACAGGTGTTCCCTGAACGGGGAAGTCCGAGAAATAACTTCCGTGACCTTGGGGAGGCAGCCTCTGACACTGGGATTGCCTGCAAACCCCCCTAGCATTCCCTGGCACAGAGATATTAGGAAAAAACCCAGGGGAGTCGAGCTTAGGCATTCCGTTAGAACCCACGCGCTGCCGACTGTTGGTGGAACCTCCCCACGCTCAGGATTACGGAACCATTGTCAGTGCGTGGGGGAGCTTGAGAGACAACTCCACGCAGCTCTCTTCAGTCACAGGTGTTCCCTGAATGGGGAAGTCCGAGAAATACCTTCACTGACCTTGGGGAGGCAGACTCTGACACTGGGATTGTCAGCAAACCCCCCTAGCATTCCCTGGCACAGAGACATTAGGAAAAAACCCAGGGGAGTCGAGCTTAAGCATTCCGTTAGAACCCACGCGCTGCCGAACGTTGGAGGAACCTCTCCACGCTCAGGAATCCGGAACCTTGTCAGTGCATGGGGAGCTCGAGAGAAAACTCCACACAACTCTCTTCAGTAACAGGTGATCCCTGTTAGGGGGAATTCTGAGAAATAACTTCCTTGACTTTGGGGAGGCAGCCTCTGCCACTGGGATTGCCTGAAAACCCCCCTAGCATTCCCTGGCACAGAGACATTAGGAAAAAACCCAGGGGAGTTAAGCTTAGGCATTCCGTTAGAATCCACGTGCTGACGACCGTTGGTGGAACCTCCCCACGGTCAGGATTCCGGAACCATTTTCAGTGCATGGGGGAGCTCGAGAGACAACTACACGCAGCTCTCTTCGGTCACAGGTGTTCCCTGTTAGGGGGAATTATGAGAAATACCTTCCCTGACATTGGGGAGGCAGCCTCTGTCACTGGGATTGCCAGCAAACCCCCCTAGCATTCCCTGGCACAGAGACATTAGGAAAAAACCCAGGGGAGTCGAGCTTAGGCATTCCGTTAGAACCCACGTGCTGCCGACCGTTGGGGGAACCACCCCACGCTCAGGATTCCGGAACCATTGTCAGTGCGTGGGGAGCTCGAGAGAAAACTCCACGCAGCTCTCTTCAGTCACAGGTGTTCCTTGAATGGGGAAGTCCGAGAAATAACTTCCCTGACCTTGGGGAGGCAGCCTCTGTCACTGGGATTGCCTGCAAACGCCCCTAGCATTCCCTGGCACAGAGACATTAGGAAAAAACCCAGGGGAGTCCAGCTTAAGCATTCCGTTAGATCCCACGCGCTGCCGACCGTTGGTGGAACCTCCCCAAGCTCAGGATTCCGGAACCATTGTCAGTGCGTGGGGAGCTCGAGAGACAACTCCACGCAGCTCTCTTCAGTCACAGGTGTTCCCTGAACGGGGAATTCAGAGAAATACCTTCCCTGATCTTGGGGAGGCAGCCTCTGACACTGGGAATGCCTGCAAAGCCCCCTAGCATCCCCTGGCACAGAGACATTAGGAAAAAACCCAGGGGAGTCGAGCTTAGGCATTCCGTTAGAATCCACGCGCTGCCGACAGTTGGTGGAACCTCCCCACGATCAGGATTCCGGAACCATTGTCAGTGCATGGGGGACCTCGAGAGAAAACTCCACGCAGGTCTCTTCAGTCACAGGTGTTCCCTGTTAGGGGAAATTCTGAGAAATAACTTCCCTGAACTTGGAGAGGCAGCCTCTGTCACTGGGATTTCCTGCAACCCCCTCTAGCATTCCCTGGCAAAGAGACATTAGGAAAAAACCCAGGGGAGTCGAGCTTAGGCATTCCGTTAGAATCCACGCGCTGCCGACCGTTGGTGGAACCTCCCCACGATCAGGATTCGGAACCATTGTCAGTGCGTGGGGGAGCTCGAGAGACAACTCCACGCAGCTCTCTTCAGTCACAGGTGTTCCCTGTTAGGGGGAATTATGAGAAATAACTTCCCTGCCTTGGGGAGGCAGCCTCTGTCACTGAGATTGCCTGCAAACCCCCCTAGCATTCCCTGGCACAGAGACATTAGGAAAAAACCCAGGGGAGTCGAGCGTAGGTATTCCATAAGAACACACGAGCTACCGACAGTTGGTGGAACCTCCCCATGCTCAGGATTCCGGAACCCGTGTCAGTGCGTGGGGGAGCTCGAGAGACAACTCCACGCAGCTCTCTTCAGTCACAGGTGTTTCCTGAACGGGGAAGTCCGAGAAATAACTTCCCTGACCTTGGGGAGGCAGCCTCTGTCACTGGGACTTCCTGCAAACCACCCTAGCATTCCCTGGCACAGAGACATTAGGAAAAAACCCAGGGGAGTCGAGCTTAGGCATTCCGTTAGAACCCACGCGCTGCCGACCGTTGGGGGAACCTCCCCACGCTCAGGATTCCGTAACCATTGTCAGTGCGTGGGGAGCACGAGAGACAACTCAATGCAGCTCTCTTCAGTCACAGGTGTTCCCTGTTAGGGGAAATTCTGAGAAATAACTTCCCTGAACTTGGAGAGGCAGCCTCTGTCACTGGGATTTCCTGCAACCCCCTCTAGCATTCCCTGGCAAAGAGACATTAGGAAAAAACCCAGGGGAGTCCAGCTTAAGCATTCCGTTAGAACCCACGCGCTGCCGACCGTTGGGGGAACCTCCCCACGCTCAGGATTCCGGAACCATTGTCAGTGCGTGGGGAGCTCGAGAGAAAACTCCACGCAGCTCTCTTCAGTCACAGGTGTTCCTTGAATGGGGAAGTCCGAGAAATAACTTCCCTGACCTTGGGGAGGCAGCCTCTTTCACTGGGATTGCCTGCAAACGCCCCTAGCATTCCCTGGCACAGAGACATTAGGAAAAAACCCAGGGGAGTCCAGCTTAAGCATTCCGTTAGATCCCACGCGCTGCCGACCGTTGGTGGAACCTCCCCAAGCTCAGGATTCCGGAACCATTGTCAGTGCGTGGGGAGCTCGAGAGACAACTCCACGCAGCTCTCTTCAGTCACAGGTGTTCCCTGAACGGGGAATTCAGAGAAATACCTTCCCTGATCTTGGGGAGGCAGCCTCTGACACTGGGATTGCCTGCAAAGCCCCCTAGCATCCCCTGGCACAGAGACATTAGGAAAAAACCCAGGGGAGTCGAGCTTAGGCATTCCGTTAGAATCCACGCGCTGCCGACAGTTGGTGGGACCTCCCCACGATCAGGATTCCGGAACCATTGTCAGTGCATGGGGGACCTCGAGAGACAACTCCACGCAGGTCTCTTCAGTCACAGGTGTTCCCTGTTAGGGGAAATTCTGAGAAATAACTTCCCTGAACTTGGAGAGGCAGCCTCTGTCACTGGGATTTCCTGCAACCCCCTCTAGCATTCCCTGGCAAAGAGACATTAGGAAAAAACCCAGGGGAGTCGAGCTTAGGCATTCCGTTAGAATCCACGCGCTGCCGACCGTTGGTGGAACCTCCCCACGATCAGGATTCGGAACCATTGTCAGTGCGTGGGGGAGCTCGAGAGACAACTCCACGCAGCTCTCTTCAGTCACAGGTGTTCCCTGTTAGGGGGAATTATGAGAAATAACTTCCCTGCCTTGGGGAGGCAGCCTCTGTCACTGAGATTGCCTGCAAACCCCCCTAGCATTCCCTGGCACAGAGACATTAGGAAAAAACCCAGGGGAGTCGAGCGTAGGTATTCCGTAAGAACACACGAGCTACCGACAGTTGGTGGAACCTCCCCATGCTCAGGATTCCGGAACCCGTGTCAGTGCGTGGGGGAGCTCGAGAGAAAACTCCACGCAGCTCTCTTCAGTCACAGGTGTTCCTTGAATGGGGAAGTCCGAGAAATAACTTCCCTGACCTTGGGGAGGCAGCCTCTGTCACTGGGATTGCCTGCAAACGCCCCTAGCATTCCCTGGCACAGAGACATTAGGAAAAAACCCAGGGGAGTCCAGCTTAAGCATTCCGTTAGATCCCACGCGCTGCCGACCGTTGGTGGAACCTCCCCAAGCTCAGGATTCCGGAACCATTGTCAGTGCGTGGGGAGCTCGAGAGACAACTCCACGCAGCTCTCTTCAGTCACAGGTGTTCCCTGAACGGGGAATTCAGAGAAATACCTTCCCTGATCTTGGGGAGGCAGCCTCTGACACTGGGATTGCCTGCAAAGCCCCCTAGCATCCCCTGGCACAGAGACATTAGGAAAAAACCCAGGGGAGTCGAGCTTAGGCATTCCGTTAGAATCCACGCGCTGCCGACAGTTGGTGGAACCTCCCCACGATCAGGATTCCGGAACCATTGTCAGTGCATGGGGGACCTCGAGAGACAACTCCACGCAGGTCTCTTCAGTCACAGGTGTTCCCTGTTAGGGGAAATTCTGAGAAATAACTTCCCTGAACTTGGAGAGGCAGCCTCTGTCACTGGGATTTCCTGCAACCCCCTCTAGCATTCCCTGGCAAAGAGACATTAGGAAAAAACCCAGGGGAGTCGAGCTTAGGCATTCCGTTAGAATCCACGCGCTGCCGACCGTTGGTGGAACCTCCCCACGATCAGGATTCGGAACCATTGTCAGTGCGTGGGGGAGCTCGAGAGACAACTCCACGCAGCTCTCTTCAGTCACAGGTGTTCCCTGTTAGGGGGAATTATGAGAAATAACTTCCCTGCCTTGGGGAGGCAGCCTCTGTCACTGAGATTGCCTGCAAACCCCCCTAGCATTCCCTGGCACAGAGACATTAGGAAAAAACCCAGGGGAGTCGAGCGTAGGTATTCCGTAAGAACACACGAGCTACCGACAGTTGGTGGAACCTCCCCATGCTCAGGATTCCGGAACCCGTGTCAGTGCGTGGGGGAGCTCGAGAGACAACTCCACGCAGCTCTCTTCAGTCACAGGTGTTTCCTGAACGGGGAAGTCCGAGAAATAACTTCCCTGACCTTGGGGAGGCAGCCTCTGTCACTGGGACTTCCTGCAAACCACCCTAGCATTCCCTGGCACAGAGACATTAGGAAAAAACCCAGGGGAGTCGAGCTTAGGCATTCCGTTAGATCCCACGCGCTGCCGACCGTTGGGGGAACCTCCCCACGCTCAGGATTCCGTAACCATTGTCAGTGCGTGGGGAGCACGAGAGACAACTCAATGCAGCTCTCTTCAGTCACAGGTGTTCCCTGTTAGGGGGAATTATGAGAAATACCTTCCCTGACTTTGGGGAGGCAGCCTCTGTCACTGAGATTGCCTGCAAACCCCCCTAGCATTCCCTGGCACAGAGACATTAGGAAAAAACCCAGGGGAGTCGAGCTTAGGCATTCCGTTAGAACCCACGCGCTGCCGACCGTTGGTGGAACCTCCCCACGCTCAGGATTCCGGAACCATTGTCAGTGCGTGGGGAGCTCGAGAGAAAACTCCACGCAGCTCTCTTCAGTCACAGGTGTTCCTTGAATGGGGAAGTCCGAGAAATAACTTCCCTGACCTTGGGGAGGCAGCCTCTGACACTGGGATTGCCTGCAAACCCCCCTAGCATTCCCTGGCACAGAGATATTAGGAAAAAACCCAGGGGAGTCGAGCTTAGGCATTCCGTTAGAACCCACGCGCTGCCGACCGTTGGTGGAACCTCCCCACGCTCAGGATTACGGAACCATTATCAGTGCGTGGGGGAGCTTGAGAGACAACTCCACGCAGCTCTCTTCAGTCACAGGTGTTCCCTGAACGGGGAAGTCCGAGAAATACCTTCACTGACCTTGGGGAGGCAGACTCTGACACTGGGATTTTCAGCAAAACCCCCTAGCATTCCCTGGCACAGAGACATTAGGAAAAAACCCAGGAGAGTCGAGCTTAGGCATTCCGTTAGAACCCACGCGCTGCCGAACGTTGGAGGAACCTCCACACGCTCAGGAATCCGGAACCTTGTCAGTGCATTGGGAGCTCGAGAGACAACTCCACACAACTCTCTTCAGTAACAGGTGATCCCTGTTAGGGGGAATTCTGAGAAATAATTTCCTTGACCTTGGGGAGGCAGCCTCTGTCACTGGGATTGCCTGCAAACCCCCCTAGAATTCCCTGGCACAGAGACATTAGGAAAAAACCCAGGGGAGTCGAGCATAGGCATTTCGTTTGAACCCACGCGCTGCCGACCGTTGGTGGAACCTCCCCACGCTCAGGATTACGGAACCATTGTCAGTGCGTGGGGGAGCTTGAGAGACAACCCCACGCAGCTCTCTTCAGTCACATGTGTTCCCTGAACGGCGAAGTCCGAGAAAGACTTTCCCTGACCTTTGGAGATTCAGCCTCTGTCAATGGGATTGCATGCAAATCCCCCTAGCATTCCCTGGCACAGAGATATTAGGAAGAAACCCAGGGTAGTCGAGCTTAGGCATTCCGTTAGAACCCACGCGCTGCCGACCTTTGGTGGAACCTCCCCACGCTCAGGATTCCGGAACCATTGTCAGTGTGTGGGGAGCTCGAGAGACAACTCCACGCAGCTCTCTTTAGTCACAGGTGTTCCCTGTTAGGGGGAATTCTGAGAAATACCTTCCCTGACCTTGCGGAGGCAGCCTCTGTCACTGGGATTGCCTGCAAACACCCCTTGCATTCCCTGGCACAGAGACATTAGGAAAAAACCCAGGGGAGTCGAGCTTAGGCATTCCGTTAGAACCCACGCGCTCCCGACCGTTGGTGGAACCTCCCCAATCTCAGGATTCCGGAAACATTGTCAGTGCGTGGGGAGCTCGAGAGACAACTCCACGCAGCTCTCTTCAGTCACAGGTGTTCCCTGTTAGGGGGAATTCTGAGAAATACCTTCCCTGACCTTGGGGAGGCAGCCTCTGTCAATGGGATTGCCTGCAAACCCCCCTAGCATTCCCTGGCACAGAGACATTAGGAAAAACCCAGGGGAGTCGAGCTTAAGCATTCCGTTAGAACCCACCCGCTGCTTATCGTTGGTGGAACCTCCCCATGATCAGGATTCCGGAACCATTGTCAGTGCGTGGGGAGCTCGAGAGACAACTCCACGCAGCTCTCTTCAGTCACAGGTGTTCCCTGTTAGGGGGAATTCTGAGAAATACATTCCCTGAGCTTGGGGAGGCAGCCTCTGTCACTGGGAATTCCTGCAAACCCCCCTAGCATTCCCTGGCACAGAGACATTAGGAAAAAACCCAGGGGAGTCGAGCTTAGGCATTCCGTTTGAACCCACGCGCTGCCGACCGTTGGAGGAACCTCCCCACGCTCAGGATTCCGGAACCATTGTCAGTGCGTGGGGAGCTCGAGAGACAACTCCACGCAGCTCTCTTCAGTCACAGGTGTTCCCTGAATGGGGAAGTCGGAGAAATACATTCCCTGAACTTGGGGAGGCAGCCTCTGTCAATGGGATTGCCTGCAAACCCCCCTAGCATTCCCTGGCACAGAGACATTAGGAAAAACCCAGGGGAGTCGAGCTTAAGCATTCCGTTAGAACCCACCCGCTGCTTATCGTTGGTGGAACCTCCCCATGATCAGGATTCCGGAACCATGGTCAGTGCGTGGGGAGCTCGAGAGACAACTCCACGCAGCTCTCTTCAGTCACAGGTGTTCCCTGTTATGGGGAATTCTGAGAAATACCTTCCTTGACGTTGGGGATGCAGCCTCTGTCACTGGGATTTCCTGCAAACCCCCCTAGCATTCCCTGGCACAGAGACATTAGGAAAAAACCCAGGGGAGTCGAGCTTAGGCATTCCGTTAGAACCCACGCGCTGCTTACCGTTGGTGGAAACTCCCCACCGTCAAGGATTCCGGAACCGTTGTCAGTGCGTGGGGAGCTAGAGAGACAACTCCACGCAACTCTCTACAGTCCCAGGTGTTACATGTTAGGGGGAATTTTGAGAAATACATTCCCTGACCTTGGGGAGGCAGCCTCTGTCAATGGGATTGCCTGCAAACCCCCCTAGCAATCCCTGGCAAAGAGACATTAGGAAAAAACCCAGGGGATTCGACCTAAGGCATTCCGTTAGAACCCACGCGCTGCCGACCGTTGGTGGTACCTCCCCACGCTCAGGATTCCGGAACCATTGTCAGTGCATGGGGCGTACGTGAGACAACTCCACGCAGCTCTCTTCTGTCACAGGTGTTCCCTGTTAGGGGGAATTCTGAGAAATACCTTCCCTGAACTTGGGGAGGAAGCCTCTGTCACTGGGATTGCCTGTAAACACCCCTAGCATTCCCTATCACAGTGACATTAGGAAAAAACCCAGGGGAGTCGAGCTTAGGCATTCCGTTGGAACCAACGCACTGTTTACCGTTGGTGGTACCTCCCCACGCTCAGGATTCCGGAACCATTGTCAGTGCGTAGGGGAGCTTGAGAGACAACTCCACTCAGCTCTCTTCAGTCACAGGTGTTCCCTGAACGGGGAAGTCCGAGAAATAACTTCCCTGAATTTGGGGAGGCAGCCTATGTCACTGCGATTGCCTGCAAACCCCCCTAGCATTCCCTGGCACAGAAACATTAGGAAAAAACCCAGGGGAGTCGAGCTTAGGCATTCCGTTAGAACCCATGCGCTGCGTAATGTTGATGGAACCTCCTCACGCTCAGGATTTCGGAACCATTTTCAGTGCGTGGGGGAGCTCGAGAGACAACTCCACGCAGCTCTCTTCAGTCACAGGTGTTCCCTGAACGGGGAAGTCCGAGAAATACCTTCCCTGACCTTGGGGAGGCAGCCTCTGTCACTGAGATTGCCTGCAAACCCCCCTAGCATTCCCTGGCACAGAGACATTAGGAAAAAACCCAGGGGAGTCGAGCTTAGGCATTCCGTTAGAAACCACGCGCTGCCGACCGTTGGTGGAACCTCCCCACGCTCAGGATTCCGGAACCATTGTCAGTGCGTGGGGAGCTCGAGAGAAAACTCCACGCAGCTCTCTTCAGTCACAGGTGTTCCTTGAATGGGGAAGTCCGAGAAATAACTTCCCTGACCTTGGGGAGGCAGCCTCTGACACTGGGAATGCCTGCAAACCCCCCTAGCATTCCCTGGCACAGAGATATTAGGAAAAAACCCAGGGGAGTCGAGCTTAGGCATTCCGTTAGAACCCACGCGCTGCCGACCGTTGGTGGAACCTCCCCACGCTCAGGATTACGGAACCATTATCAGTGCGTGGGGGAGCTTGAGAGACAACTCCACGCAGCTCTCTTCAGTCACAGGTGTTCCCTGAACGGGGAAGTCCGAGAAATACCTTCACTGAACTTGGGGAGGCAGACTCTGACACTGGGATTTTCAGCAAAACCCCCTAGCATTCCCTGGCACAGAGACATTAGGAAAAAACCCAGGAGAGTCGAGCTTAGGCATTCCGTTAGAACCCACGCGCTGCCGAACGTTGGAGGAACCTCCACACGCTCAGGAATCCGGAACCTTGTCAGTGCATTGGGAGCTCGAGAGACAACTCCACACAACTCTCTTCAGTAACAGGTGATCCCTGTTAGGGGGAATTCTGAGAAATAATTTCCTTGACCTTGGGGAGGCAGCCTCTGTCACTGGGATTGCCTGCAAACCCCCCTAGAATTCCCTGGCACAGAGACATTAGGAAAAAACCCAGGGGAGTCGAGCATAGGCATTTCGTTTGAACCCACGCGCTGCCGACCGTTGGTGGAACCTCCCCACGCTCAGGATTACGGAACCATTGTCAGTGCGTGGGGGAGCTTGAGAGACAACCCCACGCAGCTCTCTTCAGTCACATGTGTTCCCTGAACGGCGAAGTCCGAGAAAGACTTTCCCTGACCTTTGGAGATTCAGCCTCTGTCAATGGGATTGCATGCAAATCCCCCTAGCATTCCCTGGCACAGAGATATTAGGAAGAAACCCAGGGTAGTCGAGCTTAGGCATTCCGTTAGAACCCACGCGCTGCCGACCTTTGGTGGAACCTCCCCACGCTCAGGATTCCGGAACCATTGTCAGTGTGTGGGGAGCTCGAGAGACAACTCCACGCAGCTCTCTTTAGTCACAGGTGTTCCCTGTTAGGGGGAATTCTGAGAAATACCTTCCCTGACCTTGCGGAGGCAGCCTCTGTCACTGGGATTGCCTGCAAACACCCCTTGCATTCCCTGGCACAGAGACATTAGGAAAAAACCCAGGGGAGTCGAGCTTAGGCATTCCGTTAGAACCCACGCGCTCCCGACCGTTGGTGGAACCTCCCCAATCTCAGGATTCCGGAAACATTGTCAGTGCGTGGGGAGCTCGAGAGACAACTCCACGCAGCTCTCTTCAGTCACAGGTGTTCCCTGTTAGGGGGAATTCTGAGAAATACCTTCCCTGACCTTGGGGAGGCAGCCTCTGTCAATGGGATTGCCTGCAAACCCCCCTAGCATTCCCTGGCACAGAGACATTAGGAAAAACCCAGGGGAGTCGAGCTTAAGCATTCCGTTAGAACCCACCCGCTGCTTATCGTTGGTGGAACCTCCCCATGATCAGGATTCCGGAACCATTGTCAGTGCGTGGGGAGCTCGAGAGACAACTCCACGCAGCTCTCTTCAGTCACAGGTGTTCCCTGTTAGGGGGAATTCTGAGAAATACATTCCCTGAGCTTGGGGAGGCAGCCTCTGTCACTGGGAATTCCTGCAAACCCCCCTAGCATTCCCTGGCACAGAGACATTAGGAAAAAACCCAGGGGAGTCGAGCTTAGGCATTCCGTTTGAACCCACGCGCTGCCGACCGTTGGAGGAACCTCCCCACGCTCAGGATTCCGGAACCATTGTCAGTGCGTGGGGAGCTCGAGAGACAACTCCACGCAGCTCTCTTCAGTCACAGGTGTTCCCTGAATGGGGAAGTCGGAGAAATACATTCCCTGAACTTGGGGAGGCAGCCTCTGTCAATGGGATTGCCTGCAAACCCCCCTAGCATTCCCTGGCACAGAGACATTAGGAAAAACCCAGGGGAGTCGAGCTTAAGCATTCCGTTAGAACCCACCCGCTGCTTATCGTTGGTGGAACCTCCCCATGATCAGGATTCCGGAACCATGGTCAGTGCGTGGGGAGCTCGAGAGACAACTCCACGCAGCTCTCTTCAGTCACAGGTGTTCCCTGTTATGGGGAATTCTGAGAAATACCTTCCTTGACGTTGGGGATGCAGCCTCTGTCACTGGGATTTCCTGCAAACCCCCCTAGCATTCCCTGGCACAGAGACATTAGGAAAAAACCCAGGGGAGTCGAGCTTAGGCATTCCGTTAGAACCCACGCGCTGCTTACCGTTGGTGGAAACTCCCCACCGTCAAGGATTCCGGAACCGTTGTCAGTGCGTGGGGAGCTAGAGAGACAACTCCACGCAACTCTCTACAGTCCCAGGTGTTACATGTTAGGGGGAATTTTGAGAAATACATTCCCTGACCTTGGGGAGGCAGCCTCTGTCAATGGGATTGCCTGCAAACCCCCCTAGCAATCCCTGGCAAAGAGACATTAGGAAAAAACCCAGGGGATTCGACCTAAGGCATTCCGTTAGAACCCACGCGCTGCCGACCGTTGGTGGTACCTCCCCACGCTCAGGATTCCGGAACCATTGTCAGTGCATGGGGCGTACGAGAGACAACTCCACGCAGCTCTCTTCTGTCACAGGTGTTCCCTGTTAGGGGGAATTCTGAGAAATACCTTCCCTGAACTTGGGGAGGAAGCCTCTGTCACTGGGATTGCCTGTAAACACCCCTAGCATTCCCTATCACAGTGACATTAGGAAAAAACCCAGGGGAGTCGAGCTTAGGCATTCCGTTGGAACCAACGCACTGTTTACCGTTGGTGGTACCTCCCCACGCTCAGGATTCCGGAACCATTGTCAGTGCGTAGGGGAGCTTGAGAGACAACTCCACTCAGCTCTCTTCAGTCACAGGTGTTCCCTGAACGGGGAAGTCCGAGAAATAACTTCCCTGAATTTGGGGAGGCAGCCTATGTCACTGCGATTGCCTGCAAACCCCCCTAGCATTCCCTGGCACAGAAACATTAGGAAAAAACCCAGGGGAGTCGAGCTTAGGCATTCCGTTAGAACCCATGCGCTGCGTAATGTTGATGGAACCTCCTCACGCTCAGGATTTCGGAACCATTTTCAGTGCGTGGGGGAGCTCGAGAGACAACTCCACGCAGCTCTCTTCAGTCACAGGTGTTCCCTGAACGGGGAAGTCCGAGAAATACCTTCCCTGAACTTGGTGAGGCAGCCTCTGTCACTGGGATTGCCTGCAAACTCCACTAGCATTCACTGGCACAGAGATATTAGGAAAAAACCCAGGGGAGTTCAGCTTAAGCATTCCGTTAGAACCCACGCGCTGCCGACCGTTGGTGGAACCTCCCCACCGTCAAGGATTCCGGAACCGTTGTCAGTGCGTGGGGAGCTCGAGAGACAACTCCACGCAGCTCTCTTCAGTCACAGGTGTTCCCTGTTAGGGGGAATTCTGAGAAATACCTTCCCTGACCTTGGGGATGCAGCCTCTGTCACTGGGATTGCCTGCAAACAATCCTAGTATTCCGTGGCACAGAGACATTAGGAAAAAAGCCAGGGGAGTCGAGCTTATGCATTCCGTTAGAACCCACGCGCTGCTTACCGTTGGTGGTACCTCCCCACGCTCAGGATTCCGGAACCATTGTCAGTGCGTGGGGAGCTCAAGGGACAACTCCACGCAGCTCTCTTCTGTCAGAGGTGTTCCCTGAACGGTGAAGTCCGAGAAATACCTTCACTGACATTGGGGAGGCAGCCTCTATCAATGGGATTGCCTGCAAACCCCCCTAGCATTCCCTGGCACAGAGAGATTAGGAAAAAACCCAGGGGAGTCGCACTTAAGCATTTCGTTCGAACCCACGCGCTGCTTACTGTTGGTGGAACCTCCCCACGCTCAGGATTCTGGAACCATTGTCAGTGCGTGGGGAGCTCGAGAGATAACTCCACGCAGCTCTCTTCATTCACAGGTGTTCCCTGAACGGGGAAGTCCGAGAAAAACCTTCCCTGACCTTGGGGAGGCAGCCTCTGTCACTGGGATTGCCTGCAAACTCCACTAGCATTCCCTGGCACAGAGATATTAGGAAAAAACCCAGGGGAGTTCAGCTTAAGCATTCCGTTAGAACCCACGCGCTGCCGACCGTTGGTGGAACCTCCCCACGCTCAGGATTCCGGAACCATTGTCAGTGCGTGGGCAGCTCGAGAGACAACTCCACGCAGCTCTCTTCAGTCACAGGTTTTCCCTTTTAGGGGGAATCCTGAGAAATAACTTCCCTGAACTTGGGGAGGCGGCCTCTGTCACTGGGATTTCCTGAAAAACCCCCTAGCATTCCCTGGCACAGAGACATTAGGAAAAAGCCCAAGGGAGTCGAGCTTAGGCATTCCGTTAGAACCCACGCGCTGCCGACCGTTGGTGGAACCTCCCCACGCTCAGGATTCCGGAACCATTGTCAGTGCGTGGGGGAGCTCGAGAGACAACTCCACGCAGCTCTCTTCTGTCACAGGTGTTCCTTGTTAGGGGGAATTCTGAGAAAAATTCCCTGAAATTGGGGAGGCAGCCTCTGTCACTGGGATTTCCTGCAAACCCCCCTAGCATTCCCTGGCACAGAGACATTAGGAAAAAGCCCAAGGGAGTCGAGCTTAGGCATTCCGTTAGAACCCACGCGCTGCCGACCGTTGGTGGAACTTCCCCACGCTCAGGATTCCGGAACCATTGTCAGTGCGTGGGGGAGCTCGAGAGACAACTCCACGCAGCTCTCTTCTGACACCGTTGTTCCCTGTTAGGGGGAATACTGAGAAATACTTTCCCTGAAATTGCGGAGGCAGCCTCTGTGACTGGGATGGCCTGCAAACCTACCTAGCATTCCCTGGCACAGAGACATTAGGAAAAAACCCAGGGGAGTCGAGCTTAGGCATTCCGTTTGAACCCACACGCTGCCGACCGTTGGTGGAACTTCCCCACGCTCAGGATTCCGGAACCATTGTCAGTGCGTGGGGGAGCTCGAGAGACAACTCCACGCAGCTCTCTTCTGACACCGTTGTTCCCTGTTAGGGGGAATTCTGAGAAATACCTTCCCTGACCTTGCGGAGGCAGCCTCTGTCACTGGGATTGCCTGCAAACACCCCTTGCATTCCCTGGCACAGAGACATTAGGAAAAAACCCAGGGGAGTCGAGCTTAGGCATTCCGTTAGAACCCACGCGCTCCCGACCGTTGGTGGAACCTCCCCAATCTCAGGATTCCGGAACCATTGTCAGTGCGTGGGGAGCTCGAGAGACAACTCCACGCAGCTCTCTTCAGTCACAGGTGTTCCCTGTTAGGGGGACTTCTGAGAAATACCTTCCCTGACCTTGGGGAGGCAGCCTCTGTCAATGGGATTGCCTGCAAATCCCCCTAGCATTCCCTGGCACAGAGACATTAGGAAAAACCCAGGGGAGTCGAGCTTAAGCATTCCGTTAGAACCCACCCGCTGCTTATCGTTGGTGGAACCTCCACATGATCAGGATTCCGGAACCATTGTCAGTGCGTGGGGAGCTCGAGAGACAACTCCACGCAGCTCTCTTCAGTCACAGGTGTTCCCTGAACGGGGAAGTCGGAGAAATACATTCCCTGACTTGGGGAGGCATCCTCTGTCAATGGGATTGCCTGCAAACCCCCCTAGCATTCCCTGGCACAGAGACATTAGGAAACCCCAGGGGAGTCGAGCTTAAGCATTCCGTTAGAACCCACCCGCTGCTTATCGTTGGTGGAACCTCCCCATGATCAGGATTCCGGAACCATGGTCAGTGCGTGGGGAGCTCGAGAGACAACTCCACGCAGCTCTCTTCAGTCACAGGTGTTCCCTGTTATGGGGAATTCTGAGAAATACCTTCCTTGACGTTGGGGATGCAGCCTCTGTCACTGGGATTTCCTGCAAACCCCCCTAGCATTCCCTGGCACAGAGACATTAGGAAAAAACCCAGGGGAGTCGAGCTTAGGCATTCCGTTAGAACCCACGCGCTGCTTACCGTTGGTGGAAACTCCCCACCGTCATGGATTCCGGAACCGTTGTCAGTGCGTGGGGAGCTAGAGAGACAACTCCACGCAACTCTCTTCAGTCCCAGGTGTTACATGTTAGGGGGAATTTTGAGAAATACATTTCCTGAACTTGGGGAGGCAGCCTCTGTCACTGGGATTTCCTGGAAACCCCCCTAGCAATCCCTGGCAAAGAGACATTAGGAAAAAACCCAGGGGATTCGACCTAAGGCATTCCGTTAGAACCCACGCGCTGCGTAAATTTGATGGAACCTCCTCACGCTCAGGATTTCGGAACCATTTTCAGTGCGTGGGGGAGCTCGAGAGACAACTCCACGCAGCTCTCTTCAGTCACAGGTGTTCCCTGAACGGGGAAGTCCGAGAAATACCTTCCCTGAACTTGGGGAGGCAGCCTCTGTCACTGGGATTGCCTGCAAACTCCACTAGCATTCACTGGCACAGAGATATTAGGAAAAAACCCAGGGGAGTTCAGCTTAAGCATTCCGTTAGAACCCACGCGCTGCCGACCGTTGGAGGAACCTCCCCACCGTCAAGGATTCCGGAACCGTTGTCAGTGCGTGGGGAGCTCGAGAGACAACTCCACGCAGCTCTCTTCAGTCACAGGTGTTCCCTGTTAGGGGGAATTCTGAGAAATACCTTCCCTGACCTTGCGGAGGCAGCCTCTGTCACTGGGATTGCCTGCAAACACCCCTTGCATTCCCTGGCACAGAGACATTAGGAAAAACCCAGGGGAGTCCAGCTTAAGCATTCCGTTAGAACCCACCCGCTGCTTATCGTTGGTGGAACCTCCCCATGATCAGGATTCCGGAACCATTGTCAGTGCGTGGGGAGCTCGAGAGACAACTCCACGCAGCTCTCTTCAGTCACAGGTGTTCCCTGTTAGGGGGAATTCTGAGAAAAACATTCCCTGAGCTTGGGGAGGCAGCCTCTGTCACTGGGAATTCCTGCAAACCCCCCTAGCATTCCCTGGCACAGAGACATTAGGAAAAAACCCAGGGGAGTCGAGCTTAGGCATTCCGTTTGAACCCACGCGCTGCCGACCGTTGGAGGAACCTCCCCACGCTCAGGATTCCGGAACCATTGTCAGTGCGTGGGGGAACTCGAGAGACAACTCCACGCAGCTCTCTTCAGTCACAGGTGTTCGCTGAACGGGGAAGTCGGAGAAATAACTTCCCTGACCTTGGGGAGGCAGCCTCTGTCAATGGGATTTCCTGCAAACCCCCCTAGCATTCCCTGGCACAGAGACATTAGGAAAAAACCCAGGGGAGTCGAGCTTAGGCATTTGGTTAGAACCCACGCGCTGCTTACCGTTGGTGGAAACTCCCCACCGTCAAGGATTCCGGAACCTTTGTCAGTGCGTGGGGAGCTCGAGAGACAACTCCACGCAAGTCTCTTCAGTCCCAGGTGTTACATGTTAGGGGGAATTTTGAGAAATACATTCCCTGAACTTGGGGAGGCAGCCTCTGTCACTGGGATTTCCTGGAAACCCCCCTAGCATTCTCTGGCAAAGAGACATTAGGAAAAAACACAGGGGAGTTGACCTTAGGCATTCCGTTTGAACCCACGTGCTGCCCACAGTTGGTGGAACCTCCCCACGCTCAGGATTCCGGAAGCACTGTCGGTGCGTGGGGGAGTTCGAGAGAAAACTCCACGCAGCTCTCTTCAGTCACAGGTGTTCCCTGAACGGGGAAGTCGGAGAAATACATTCCCTGACCTTGGGGAGGCAGCCTCTGTCAATGGGATTGCCTGCAAACCCCCCTAGCAATCCCTGGCAAAGAGACATTAGGAAAAAACCCAGGGGATTCGACCTAAGGCATTCCGTTAGAACTAACGCGCTGCCGACCGTTGGTGGTACCTCCCCACGCTCAGGATTCCGGAACCATTGTCAGTGCGTGGGGAGTACGAGAGACAACTCCACGCAGCTCTCTTCTGTCACAGGTGTTCCCTGTTAGGGGGAATTCTTAGAAATACCTTCCCTGAACTTGGGGAGGAAGCCTCTGTCACTGGGATTGCCTGTAAACACCCCTAGCATTCCCTATCACAGTGACATTAGGAAAAAACCCAGGGGAGTCGAGCTTAGGCATTCCGCTGGAACCCACGCACTGTTTACCGTTGGTGGTACCTCCCCACGCTCAGGATTCCGGAACCATTGTCAGTGCGTAGGGGAGCTAGAGAGACAACTCCACTCAGCTCTCTTCAGTCACAGGTGTTCCCTGAACGGGGAAGTCCGAGAAATAACTTCCCTGAATTTGGGGATGCAGCCTATGTCACTGCGATTGCCTGCAAACCCCCCTAGCATTCCCTGGCACAGAAACATTAGGAAAAAACCCAGGGGAGTCGAGCTTAGGCATTCCGTTAGAACCCATGCGCTGCGTAAAGTTGATGGAACCTCCTCACGCTCAGGATTTCGGAACCATTTTCAGTGCGTGGGGGAGCTCGAGAGACAACTCCACGCAGCTCTCTTCAGTCACAGGTGTTCCCTGAACGGGGAAGTCCGAGAAATAACTTCCCTGAACTTGGGGAGGCAGCCTCTGTCACTGGGATTGCCTGCAAACTCCACTAGCATTCACTGGCACAGAGATATTAAGAAAAAACCCAGGGGAGTTCAGCTTAAGCATTCCGTTAGAACCCACGCGCTGCCGACCGTTGGTGGAACCTCCCCACCGTCAAGGATTCCGGAACCGTTGTCAGTGCGTGGGGAGCTCGAGAGACAACTCCACGCAGCTCTCTTCAGTCACAGGTGTTCCCTGTTAGGGGGAATTCTGAGAAATACCTTCCCTGACCTTGGGGAGGCAGCCTCTGTCACTGGGATTGCCTGCAAACAATCCTAGTATTCCGTGGCACAGAGACATTAGGAAAAAAGCCAGGGGAGTCGAGCTTATCCATTCCGTTAGAACCCACGCGCTGCTTACCGTTGGTGGTACCTCCCCACGCTCAGGATTCCGGAACCATTGTCAGTGCGTGGGGAGCTCAAGAGACAACTCCACGCAGCTCTCTTCTGTCAGAGGTGTTCCCTGAACGGGGAAGTCCGAGAAATACCTTCTCTGACATTGGGGAGGCAGCCTCTATCAATGGGATTGCCTGCAAACCCCCCTAGCATTCCCTGGCACAGAGAGATTAGGAAAAAACCCAGGGGAGTCGCGCTTAAACATTTCGTTAGAACCCACGCGCTGCTTACTGTTGGTGGAACCTCCCCACGCTCAGGATTCCGGAACCATTGTCAGTGCGTGGGGAGCTCGAGAGATAACTCCACGCAGCTCTCTTCATTCACAGGTGTTCCCTGAACGGGGAAGTCCGAGAAAAACCTTCCCTGACCTTGGGGAGGCAGCCTCTGTCACTGGGATTGCCTGCAAACTCCACTAGCATTCCCTGGCACAGAGATATTAGGAAAAAACCCAGGGAGGTTCAGCTTAAGCATTCCGTTAGAACCCACGCGCTGCCGACCGTTGGTGGAACCTCCCCACGCTCAGGATTCCGGAAACATTGTCAGTGCGTGGGGAGCTCGAGAGACAACTCCACGCAGCTCTCTTCAGTCACAGGTTTTCCCTTTTAGGGGGAATTCTGAGAAATAAATTCCCTGAACTTGGGGAGGCGGCCTCTGTCACTGGGATTTCCTGAAAAACCCCCTAGCATTCCCTGGCACAGAGACATTAGGAAAAAGCCCAAGGGAGTCGAGCTTAGGCATTCCGTTAGAACCCACGCGCTGCCGACCGTTGGTGGAACCTCCCCACGCTCAGGATTCCGGAACCATTGTCAGTGCGTGGGGGAGCTCGAGAGACAACTCCACGCAGCTCTCTTCATTCACAGGCGTTCCCTGTTAGGGGGAAGTCAGAGAAATACCTTCCCTGATGTTGGGAAGGCAGCGTCTGTCACTGTGATTGCCTGCAAACCCCCCTAGCATTCCCTGGCACAGAGACATTAGGAATAAACCCAGGGGAGTCGAGCTTAGGCATTCCGTTAGAACCCATGCGCTGCTTACCGTTGGTGGAACCTCCCCACCGTCAGGATTCCGGAACAATTGTCAGTGCATGGGCAGTTCGAGAGACAACTCCACGCAGCTCTCTTCAGTCACAGGTGTTCCCTGTTAGGGGGATTTCTGAGATACATTCCCTGACCTTGGGGAGGCAGCCTCTGTCACTGGGACTGCCTGCAAACACACCTAGCGTTCCCTGGCACAGTGATATTAGGAAAAATCCCAGGGGAGTCGAGCTTAGGTATTCCGTTTGAACCCACGCGCTGCCGACCGTTGGTGGAACCTCCCCACGCTCAGGATTCCTTAACCATCGTCATTGCGTGTGGAGATCGAGAGACAACTCCACGCAGCTCTCTTCAGTCACAGGTGTTCCCTGTTAGGGGGAATTCTGAGAAATACCTTCCCTGACCTTGGGGAGGCAGCCTCTGTCACTGGGATTTCCTGCAAATCCCCCTAGCATTCCCTGGCACAGAGACATTAGGAAAAAACTCAGGGGAGTCGACCTTAGGCATTCCGTTTGAACCCACGTGCTGCCGACAGTTGATGGAACCTCCCCACGCTCAGGATTCCGGAAGCATTGTCAGTGCGTGGGGGAGCTCGAGAGAAAACTCCACGCAGCTCTCTTCAGTCACAGGTGTTCCCTGAACGGGGAAGACGGAGAAATACCTTCCCTGATCTTGGGGAGGCAGCCTCTATCAAAGGGATTTCCTGCAAACCCCCCTAGCAATCCCTGGCACAGAGACATTAGGAAAAAACCCAGGGGAGTCGACCTAAGGCATTCCGTTAGAACCCATGCGCTGCCGACCGTTGGTGGTACCTCCCCACGCTCAGGATTCCGGAACCATTGTCAGTGCGTGGGGAGCTCGAGAGACAACTCCACGCAGCTCTCTTCTGTCACAGGTGTTCCCTGTTAGGGTAAATTCTGAGAAACACCTTCCCTGAACTTGGGGAGGAAGCCTCTGTCACTGGGATTGCCTGTAAACACCCCTAGCATTCCCTGGCACAGTGACATTAGGAAAAAACCCAGGGGAGTCGAGCTTAGGCATTCCGTTGGAACCCAAGTACTGTTTACCGTTGGTGGTACCTCCACACGCTCAGGATTCCGGAACCATTGTCAGTGCGTAGGGGAGCTAGAGAGAAAACTCCACTCAGCTCTCTTCAGTTACAGGTGTTCCCTGAACGGGGAAGTCCGAGAAATAAATTCCCTGACCTTGGGGAGGCAGCCTCTGTCACTGGGATTTCCTGCAAATCCCCCTAGCATTCCCTGGCACAGAAACATTAGGAAAAAACCCAGGGGAGTCGAGCTTAGGCATTCCGTTAGAACCCACGCGCTGCGTTAAGTTGGTGGAACCTCCCCACGCTCAGGATTTCGGAACAATTTTCAGTGCGTGGGGGAGCTCGAGAGACAACTCCACGCAGCTCTCTTCAGTCACAGGTGTTCTCTGAACGGGGAAGTCGCAGAAATACCTTCCCTGACTTTGGGGAGTCGGCCTCTGTCACTGGGATTTCCTGCAAACCCCCCTAGCAATCCCTGGCACAGAGACATTAGGAAAAAACCCAGGGGAGTCGAGCTTAGGCATTCCGTTAGAACCCACGCGCTGCCGACCGTTGGTGGAATCACCGAACGCTCAGGATTCCAGAACCATTGTCCGTGCGTGGGGAACTCGAGAGACAACTCCACGCAGCTCTCTTCAGTCACAGGTGTTCCCTGTTAGGGGGAATTCTGAGAAATACCTTCCCTGAACTTGCGGAGGCAGCCTCTGTGACGGGGATTGCCTGCAAACCCCCCTAGCATTCCCTGGCACAGAGACATTATGAAAAAACCCATGGGAGTCGAGCTTAGGCATTTCGTTAGAACCCACGCTCACTTTACCGTTGGTGGAACCTCCCCACTCTAAGGATTCTGGAACCACTCTCAGTGCGTGGGGAACTCGAGAGACAACTCCACGCAGCTCTCTTCAGTCACAGGTGTTCCCTGAACGGGGAAGTCCGAGAAATACTTTCCCTGACCTTGGGGAGGCATCCTCTGTCACTGGGATTTCCTGCAAACAATCCTAGTATTCCGTGGCACAGAGACATTAGGAAAAAAGCCAGGGGAGTCGAGCTTATGCATTCCGTTAGAACCCACGCGCTGCTTACCGTTGGTGGTACCTCCCCACGCTCAGGATTCCGGAACCATTGTCAGTGCGTGGGGAGCTCAAAAGACAACTCCACGCAGCTCTCTTCTGTCAGAGGTGTTCCCTGAACGGGGAAGTCCGAGAAATACCTTCCCTGACATTGGGGAGGCAGCCTCTGACACTGGGATTGCCTGAAAACCCCACTAGCATTCCCTGGCACAGAGATATTAGGAAAAAACCAGGGGAGTCGAGCTTAGGCATTCCGTTAGAACCCACGCGCTGCCGACCGTTGGTGGAACCTCCCCACGCTCAGGATTCCGGAACCATCGTCAGTGCGTGGGGAGCTCGAGAGACAACTCCACGCAGCTCTCTTCAGTCACAGGTGTTCCCTATTAGGGGGAATTCTGAGAAATACCTTCCCTGACCTTGGAGAGGCAGCCTCTGTCACTGGGATTGCCTGCAAACCCACCTAGCAATTCCTGGCACAGAGACATTAGGAAAAAACCCAGGGGAGTCGATTTTAGGCATTCCATTAGAACCCACGTGCTGCCGACATTTGGAGGAACCTCCCCACGCTCAGGATTCCGGAACCAATGTCACTGCGTGGGGGAGCTCGAGAGGCAACTCCACGCAGCTCTCTTCAGTCCCAGGTGTTCCCTGAACGGGGAAGTCGGAGAAATAACTTCCCTGACTTTGGGGAGGCGGCCTCTGTCACTGGGATTTCCTGCAAACCCCCTAGCATTCCCTGGCACAGAAACATTAGGAACAAACCCAGGGGAGTCGAGCTTAGGCATTCCGTTAGGACCAACGCGCTGCCGACAGTTGGTGGAACCTCCCCACGCTCAGGATTCCGGAACAATTGTCAGTGCGTGGGGGAGCTCGAGAGACAACTCCACGCAGCTCTCTTCTGTCACAGGTGTTCCCTTTTAGGGGGAATTCTGAGATGCATTCCCTGAACTTGGGGAGGCAGCCTCTGTCACTGGGATTTCCTGCGAACCCCCCTAGCATTCCCTGGCACAGAGATATTAGGAAAAAACCCAGGGGAGTCGAGCTTATGCATTCCGTTAGAACCCACGCGCTGCCGACCGTTGGTGGAACCACCCCACGCTCATGATTCCGGAACCATTGTCAGTGCGTGGGGAGCTCGATAGACAACTCCACGCAGCTCTCTTCTGACACAGGTGTTCCCTGTTAGGGGGAATTCTGAGAAATACCTTCCCTGAAATTGCGGAGGCAGCCTCTGTGACTGGGATTGCCTGCAAAATCCCCTAGAATTCCCTGGCACAGAGACATTACGAAAAAACCCAGGGGAGTCGAGCTTAGGCATTCCGTTAGAAAACACGCACATTTTACCGTTGGTGGAACCTCCCCACTATCAGGATTCCGGAATCACTGTCAGTGCGTGGGGAACTCGAGAGACAACTCCACGCAGCTCTCTTCAGTCACAGGTGTTCCCTGAACGGGGAAGTCAGGGAAATAACTTCACTGACCTTGGGGAGGCAGCCTCTGACACTGGGATTGCCTGCAAACTCCCCTAGCATTCCCTGGCACAGAGACATTAGGAAAAAACCCAGGGGAGTCGAGCTTAGGCATTCCGTTAGAACCAACGCGCTGCCGACCGTTGGTGGAACCTCCCCGTGCTCAGGATTCCCGAACCATTGTCAGTGCGTGGGGAGCTCGAGAGACAACTCCACGCAGCTCTCTTCATTCACAGGCGTTCCCTGTTAGGGGGAAGTCCGAGAAATTCCTTCCCTGATGTTGGGGAGGCAGCGTCTGTCACTGTGATTGCCTGCAAACCCCCCTAGCATTCCCTGGCACAGAGACATTTGGAAAAAACCCAGGGGTGTCGAGCTTAGGCATTCCGTTAGAACCCACGCGCTGCTTACCGTTGGTGGAACCTCCCCACCGTCAGGATTCCGGAACAATTGTTAGTGCGTGGGCAGTTCGAGAGACAATTCCACGCAGCTCTCTTCAGTCACAGGTGTTCCCTGTTAGGGGGAATTCTGAGATACATTCCCTGACCTTGGGGAGGCAGACTCTGTCACTGGGATTGCCTGCAAACACCCCTAGCGTTCCCTGGCACAGTGACATTAGGAAAAATCCCAGGGGAGTCGAGCTTAGGCATTCCGTTAGAACCCACGCACTGTTTACCGTTGGTGGTACCTCCCCACGCTCAGGGTTCCGGAACCATTGTCAGTGCGTGGGGGAGCTCGAGAGACAACTCCACGCAGCTCTCTTCTGTCACAGGTGTTCCTTGTTAGGGGGAATTCTGAGATACATTCCCTGAAATTGGGGAGGCAGCCTCTGTCACTGGGATTTCCTGCAAACCCCCTAGCATTCCCTGGCACAGAGACATTTGGAAAAAACCCAGGGGAGTCGAGCTTAGGCATTCCGTTAAAACCCACGCACATTTTACAGTTGGGGGAACCTCCCCACTATCAGGATTCCGGAACCACTGTCAGTGCGTGGGGAACTCAAGAGACAACTCCACGCAGCTCTCTTCAGTCACAGGTGTTCCCTGAACGGGGAAGTCAGGGAAATACCTTCACTGACCTTGGGGAGGCAGCCTCTGACACTGGGATTGCCTGCAAACGCCCCTAGCATTCCCTGGCACAGAGACATTAGAAAAAAACCCAGGGGAGTCGAGCTTAGGCATTCCGTTAGAAAACACGCGCATTTTACCGTTGGTGGAACCTCCCCACTATCAGGATTCCGGAATCACTGTCAGTGCGTGGGGAACACGAGAGACAATTCCACGCAGCTCTCTTCAGTCACAGGTGTTCCCTGAACGGGGAAGTCAGGGAAATACCTTCACTGACCTTGGGGAGGCAGCCTCTGACACTGGGATTGCCTGCAAACGCCCCTAGCATTCCCTGGCACAGAGACATTAGGAAAAAACCCATGGGAGTCGAGCTTAGGCATTCCGTTAGAACCCACGCGCTGCCGACCGTTGGTGGAACCTCCCCGCGCTCAGGATTCCGGAACCATTGTCAGTGCGTGGGGAGCTCGAGAGACAACTCCACGCAGCTCTCTTCATTCACAGGCGTTCCCTGTTAGGGGGAAGTCCGAGAAATTCCTTCCCTGATGTTGGGGAGGCAGCGTCTGTCACTGGGATTGCCTGCAAACGCCCCTAGCATTCCCTGGCACAGAGACATTAGGAAAAAACCCAGGGGAGTCGAGCTTAGGCATTCCGTTAGAACCCACGCGCTGCCGACCGTTGGTGGAACCACCCCACGCTCATGATTCCGGAACCATTGTCAGTGCGTGGGGAGCTCGATAGACAACTCCACGCAGCTCTCTTCTGACACAGGTGTTCCCTGTTAGGGGGAATTCTGAGAAATACCTTCCCTGAAATTGCGGAGGCAGCCTCTGTGACTGGGATTGCCTGCAAAACCCCCTAGAATTCCCTGGCACAGAGACATTACGAAAAAACCCAGGGGAGTCGAGCTTAGGCATTCCGTTAGAAAACACGCACATTTTACCGTTGGTGGAACCTCCCCACTATCAGGATTCCGGAATCACTGTCAGTGCGTGGGGAACTCGAGAGACAACTCCACGCAGCTCTCTTCAGTCACAGGTGTTCCCTGAACGGGGAAGTCAGGGAAATAACTTCACTGACCTTGGGGAGGCAGCCTCTGACACTGGGATTGCCTGCAAACGCCCCTAGCATTCCCTGGCACAGAGACATTAGGAAAAAACCCAGGGGAGTCGAGCTTAGGCATTCCGTTAGAACCAACGCGCTGCCGACCGTTGGTGGAACCTCCCCGCGCTCAGGATTCCCGAACCATTGTCAGTGCGTGGGGAGCTCGAGAGACAACTCCACGCAGCTGTCTTCATTCACAGGCGTTCCCTGTTAGGGGGAAGTCCGAGAAATTCCTTCCCTGATGTTGGGGAGGCAGCGTCTGTCACTGTGATTGCCTGCAAACCCCCCTAGCATTCCCTGGCACAGAGACATTTGGAAAAAACCCAGGGGTGTCGAGCTTAGGCATTCCGTTAGAACCCACGCGCTGCTTACCGTTGGTGGAACCTCCCCACCGTCAGGATTCCGGAACAATTGTTAGTGCGTGGGCAGTTCGAGAGACAATTCCATGCAGCTCTCTTCAGTCACAGGTGTTCCCTGTTAGGGGGAATTCTGAGATACATTCCCTGACCTTGGGGAGGCAGACTCTGTCACTGGGATTGCCTGCAAACACCCCTAGCGTTCCCTGGCACAGTGACATTAGGAAAAATCCCAGGGGAGTCGAGCTTAGGCATTCCGTTAGAACCCACGCACTGTTTACCGTTGGTGGTACCTCCCCACGCTCAGGGTTCCGGAACCATTGTCAGTGCGTGGGGGAGCTCGAGAGACAACTCCACGCAGCTCTCTTCTGTCACAGGTGTTCCTTGTTAGGGGGAATTCTGAGATACATTCCCTGAAATTGGGGAGGCAGCCTCTGTCACTGGGATTTCCTGCAAACCCCCTAGCATTCCCTGGCACAGAGACATTTGGAAAAAACCCAGGGGAGTCGAGCTTAGGCATTCCGTTAAAACCCACGCACATTTTACAGTTGGGGGAACCTCCCCACTATCAGGATTCCGGAACCACTGTCAGTGCGTGGGGAACTCAAGAGACAACTCCACGCAGCTCTCTTCAGTCACAGGTGTTCCCTGAACGGGGAAGTCAGGGAAATACCTTCACTGACCTTGGGGAGGCAGCCTCTGACACTGGGATTGCCTGCAAACGCCCCTAGCATTCCCTGGCACAGAGACATTAGAAAAAAACCCAGGGGAGTCGAGCTTAGGCATTCCGTTAGAAAACACGCGCATTTTACCGTTGGTGGAACCTCCCCACTATCAGGATTCCGGAATCACTGTCAGTGCGTGGGGAACTCGAGAGACAATTCCACGCAGCTCTCTTCAGTCACAGGTGTTCCCTGAACGGGGAAGTCAGGGAAATACCTTCACTGACCTTGGGGAGGCAGCCTCTGACACTGGGATTGAATGCAAACGCCCCTAGCATTCCCTGGCACAGAGACATTAGGAAAAAACCCAGGGGAGTCGAGCTTAGGCATTCCGTTAGAACCCACGCGCTGCCGACCGTTGGTGGAACTTCCCCGCGCTCAGGATTCCGGAACCATTGTCAGTGCGTGGGGAGCTCGAGAGACAACTCCACGCAGCTCTCTTCATTCATAGGCGTTCCCTGTTAGGGGGAAGTCCGAGAAATTTCTTCCCTGATGTTGGGGAGGCAGCGTCTGTCACTGTGATTGCCTGCAAACCCCCCTAGCATTCCCTGGCACAGAGACATTTGGAAAAAACCCAGGGGAGTCGAGCTTAGGCATTCCGTTAGAACCCACGCGCTGCCGACCGTTGGTGGATCCTCCCCAATCTCAGGATTCCAAAATCATTTTCAGTGCGTGGGGGAGCTCGAGAGACAACTCCACGCAGCTCTCTTCAGTCCCAGGTGTTCCCTGAAAGGGGAAGTCCGAGAAAAACCTTCCCTGACCTTGGGGAGGCAGCCTCTGTCAATGGGATTGCCTGCAAACACCCCTAGCAATCCCTGGCACAGAGACATTAGGAAAAAACCCAGGGGAGTCGACCTAAGGCATTCTGTTAGAACCCACGCGCTGCCGACCGTTGGTGGTACCTCCCCACCCTCAGGATTCTGGAACCATTGTCAGTGCGTGGGGAGCTCGAGAGACAACTCCACGCAGCTCTCTTCTGTCACAGGTGTTCCCTTTTAGGGGGAATTCTGAGAAACACCTTCCCTGAACTTGGGGAGGAAGCCTTTGTCACTGGGATTGCCTGTAAACACCCCTAGCATTCCCTGGCACAGTGATATTAGGAAGAAACCCAGGGGAGTCGAGCTTAGGCATTGCGTTGGAACCCACGCACTGTTTACCGTTGGTGGTACCTCTCCACGCTCAGGATTCCGGAACCATTGTCAGTGCGTGGGGGAGCTCGAGAGACAACTCCACGCAGCTCTCTTCAGTCACAGGTGTTCCCTGAACGGGGAAGTCGGAGAAATACCTTCCCTGACTTTGGGGAGGCAGCCTCTGTCACTGCGATTGCCTGCAAACCCCCCTAGCATTCCCTGGCACAGAGACATTAGGAAAAAACCCAGGGGAGTCGAGCTTAAGCATTTCGTTAGAACCCACGCGCTGCTTACCGTTGGTGGAACCTCCCCACGCTCAGGATTCCGGAACCATTGTCAGTGCGTGGGGAGCTCGAGAGATAACTCCACGCAGCTCTCTTCAGTCACAGGTGTTCCCTGAACCGGGAAGTCCGAGAAAAACCTTCCCTGACCTTGGGGAGGCAGCCTCTGTCACTGGGATTGCCTGCAAACTCCACTAGCATTCCCTGGCACAGAGATATTAGGAAAAAACCCAGGGGAGTTCACCTTAAGCATTCTGTTAGAACCCACGCGCTGCCGACCGTTGGTGGAACCTCCCCACGCTCAGGATTCCGGAACCATTGTCAGTGCGTGGGCAGCTCGAGAGACAACTCCACGCAGCTCTCTTCAGTCACAGGTGTTCCCTTTTAGGGGGAATTCTGAGAAATAACTTCCCTGAACTTGGGGAGGCGGCCTCTGTCACTGGGATTTCCTGAAAAACCCCCTAGCATTCCCTGGCACAGAGAAATTAGGAAAAAACCAGGGGAGTCGAGCTTAGGCATTCCGTTAGAACCCACGCACATTTTACCGTTGGGGGAACCTCCCCACTATCAGGATTCCGGAACCACTGTAAGTGCGTGGGGAACTCGAGAGACAACTCCACGCAGCTCTCTTCATTCACAGG
Source organism: Vicugna pacos (assembly GCF_048564905.1). Lineage (NCBI taxonomy): Eukaryota > Metazoa > Chordata > Mammalia > Artiodactyla > Camelidae > Vicugna > Vicugna pacos. Next base: position 59,353,176 of record NW_027328721.1, on the reverse strand, counting down.
CGTTCCCTCTTAGCGGGAAGTCCGAGAAATACCTTCCCTGATGTTGGGGAGACAGCGTCTGTCACTGTGATTGCCTGCAAACCCCCCTAGCATTCCCTGGCACAGAGACATTAGGAAAAAACCCAGGGGAGTCGATCTTAGGCATTCCGTTAGAACCCACGCGCTGCTTACCGTTGGTGGAACCTCACCACCGTCAGGATTCCGGAACAATTGTCAGTGCGTGGGCAGTTCGAGAGACAACTCCACGCAGCTCTCTTCAGTCACAGGTGTTCCCTGTTAGGGGGAATTCTGAGATATATTCCCTGACCTAGGGGAGGCAGCCTCTGTCACTGGGATTGCCTGCAAACACCCCTAGCGTTCCCTGGCACAGTGACATTAGGAAAAATCCAAGGGGATTCGAGCTTAGGCATTCCGTTAAAACCCACGCACTGTTTACCGTTGGTGGTACCTCCCCACGCTCAGGGTTCCGGAACCATTGTCAGTGCGTGGGGGAGCTCGAGAGACAACTCCACGGAGCTCTCTTCAGTCACAGGTGTTCCCTGAACGGGGAAGTCCGAGAAATAACTTCCCTGACCTTGGGGAGGCAGTCTCTGACACTGGGATTGCCTGCAAACCCCACTAGCATTCCCTGGCACAGAGACATTAGGAAAAAACCCAGGGGAGTCGAGCTTAGGCATTCCGTTAGAACCCACGCGCTGCCGACCGTTGGTGGAACCTCCGCATGCTCATTATTCCGGAACCATTGTCAGTGCGTGGGGAGCTCGAGAGACAAATCCACGCAGCTCTCTTCAGTCACAGGTGTTCCCTGTAAGGGGGAATTCTGAGAAATACCTTCCTTGACCTTGGGTAGGCAGCCTCTGACACTGGGATTTCCTGCAAACCCCATTAGCATTCCCTGGCACAGAGAAATTAGGAAAAAACCCAGGGGAGTCGAGCTTAGGCATTCCGTTATAAACCACGCGCTGCCGACCGTGGTGGAACCTCCGCACGTTCAGGATTCCGGAAACATTGTCAGTGCGTGGGGGAGCTCGAGAGACATCTCCACGCAGCTCTCTTCAGTCACAGGTGTTCCTTGTTAGGGGGAATTCTGAGATATATTCCCTGAAATTGGGGAGGCAGCCTTGTCACTGGGATTTCCTGCAAACCCCCCTAGCATTCCCTGGCACAGAGACATTAGGAAAAAACCCAGGGGAGTCGATCTTAGGCATTCCGTTAGAACCCACGCGCTGCTTACCGTTGGTGGAACCTCACCACCGTCAGGATTCCGGAACAATTGTCAGTGCGTGGGCAGTTCGAGAGACAACTCCACGCAGCTCTCTTCAGTCACAGGTGTTCCCTGTTAGGGGGAATTCTGAGATATATTCCCTGACCTAGGCGAGGCAGCCTCTGTCACTGGGATTGCCTGCAAACACCCCTAGCGTTCCCTGGCACAGTGACATTAGGAAAAATCCAAGGGGATTCGAGCTTAGGCATTCCGTTAGAACCCACGCAGTGTTTACCGTTGGTGGTACCTCCCCACGCTCAGGGTTCCGGAACCATTGTCAGTGCGTGGGGGAGCTCGAGAGACAACTCCACGGAGCTCTCTTCAGTCACAGGTGTTCCCTGAACGGGGAAGTCCGAGAAATAACTTCCCTGACCTTGGGGAGGCAGTCTCTGACACTGGGATTGCCTGCAAACCCCACTAGCATTCCCTGGCACAGAGACATTAGGAAAAAACCCAGGGGAGTCGAGCTTAGGCATTCCGTTAGAACCCACGCGCTGTCGACCGTTGGTGGAACCTCCGCATGCTCATTATTCCGGAACCATTGTCAGTGCGTGGGGAGCTCGAGAGACAAATCCACGCAGCTCTCTTCAGTCACAGGTGTTCCCTGTAAGGGGGAATTCTGAGAAATACCTTCCTTGACCTTGGGGAGGCAGCCTCTGACACTGGGATTTCCTGCAAACCCCATTAGCATTCCCTGGCACAGAGAAATTAGGAAAAAACCCAGGGGAGTCGAGCTTAGGCATTCCGTTATAAACCACGCGCTGCCGACCGTGGTGGAACCTCCGCACGTTCAGGATTCCGGAAACATTGTCAGTGCGTGGGGGAGCTCGAGAGACATCTCCACGCAGCTCTCTTCAGTCACAGGTGTTCCTTGTTAGGGGGAATTCTGAGATATATTCCCTGAAATTGGGGAGGCAGCCTTGTCACTGGGATTCCCTGCAAACCCCCCTAGCATTCCCTTTCACAGAGACATTAGGAAAAAACCCAGGGGAGTCGAGCTTAGGCATTCCGTTAGAACCCACGCGCTGCCGACCGTTGGTGGAACCACCCCACGCTCATGATTCCGGAAACATTGTCAGTGCGTTTGGGAGCTCGAGAGACAACTCCACGCAGCTCTCTTCTGACACAGGTGTTCCCTGTTAGGGGGAATTCTGAGAAATACTTTCCCTGAAATTGCGGAGGCAGCCTCTGTGACTGGGATTGCCTGCAAACCCCCCTAGAATTCCCTGGCACAGAGACATTACGAAAAACCCCAGGGGAGTCGAGCTTAGGCATTCCGTTAGAACCCACGCACATTTTACCGTTGGGGGAACCTCCCCACTATCAGGATTCCGGAACCACTGTCAGTGCGTGGGGAACTCGAGAGACAACTCCACGCAGCTCTCTTCAGTCACAGGTGTTCCCTGAACGGGGAAGTCAGAGAAATACCTTCCCTGACCTTGGGGAGGCAGCCTCTGACACTGGGATTGCCTGCAAACGCCCCTAGCATTCCCTGGCACAGAGACATTAGGAAAAAACCCAGGGGAGTCGAGCTTAAGCATTCCGTTAGAACCCACGTGCTGCCGACCGTTGGTGGAACCTCCCCACGCTCAGGATTCCGGAACCATTGTCAGTGCGTGGGGAGCTCGAGAGACAACTCCACGCAGCTCTCTTCATTCACAGGCGTTCCCTGTTAGGGGGAAGTCCGAGAAATACCTTTCCTGATGTTGGGGAGGCAGCGTCTGTCACTGTGATTGCCTGCAAACCCCCCTAGCATGCCCTCGCACAGAGACATTAGGAAAAAACCCAGGGGAGTCGAGCTTAGGCATTCCGTTAGAACCCACGCGCTGCTTACCTTTGGTGGAACCTCCCCACCGTCAAGATTCCGAAACAATTGTCAGTGCATGGGCAGTTCGAGAGACAACTCCACGCAGCTCTCTTCAGTCACAGGTGTTCCCTGTTAGCGGGAATTCTGAGATACCTTCCCTGAACTTGGGGAGGCAGCCTCTGTCACTGGGATTGCCTGCAAACACCCCTAGCGTTCCCTGGCACAGTGACATTAGGAAAAATCCCAGGGGAGTCGAGCTTAGGCATTCCGTTAGAACCCACGCAATGTTTACCGTTGGTGGTACCTCCCCACGCTCAGGGTTCCGGAACCATTGTCAGTGCGTGGGGAGCTCGAGAGACAACTCCACGCAGCTCTCTTCAGTCACAGGTGTTCCCTGAACGGGGAAGTCCGAGAAATACCTTCCCTGACCTTGGGGAGGCAGCCTCTGTCACTGGGATTGCCTGCAAACTCCACTAGCATTCCCTGGCACAGAGACATTAGGAAAAAACCCAGGGGAGTCGAGCTTAAGCATTCCGTTAGAACTCACGCGCTGCCGACCGTTGGTGGAACCTCCCCACGCTCAGGATTCCGGAACCATTGTCAGTGCGTGGGGAGCTCGAGAGACAACTCCACGCAGCTCTCTTCATTCACAGGCGTTCCCTGTTAGGGGGAAGTCCGAGAAATACCTTTCCTGATGTTGGGGAGGCAGCGTCTGTCACTGTGATTGCCTGCAAACCCCCCTAGCATGCCCTCGCACAGAGACATTAGGAAAAAACCCAGGGGAGTCGAGCTTAGGCATTCCGTTAGAACCCACGCGCTGCTTACCTTTGGTGGAACCTCCCCACCGTCAGGATTCCGAAACAATTGTCAGTGCATGGGCAGTTCGAGAGACAACTCCACGCAGCTCTCTTCAGTCACAGGTGTTCCCTGTTAGGGGGAATTCTGAGATACCTTCCCTGAACTTGGGGAGGCAGCCTCTGTCACTGGGATTGCCTGCAAACACCCCTAGCGTTCCCTGGCACAGTGACATTAGGAAAAATCCCAGGGGAGTCGAGCTTAGGCATTCCGTTAGAACCCACGCAATGTTTACCGTTGGTGGTACCTCCCCACGCTCAGGGTTCCGGAACCATTGTCAGTGCGTGGGGGAGCTCGAGAGACAACTCCACGCAGCTCTCTTCAGTCACAGGTGTTCCCTGAACGGGGAAGTCCGAGAAATACCTTCCCTGATCTTGGGGAGGCAGTCTCTGACACTGGGATTGCCTGCAAACCCCACTAGCATTCCCTGGCACAGAGACATTAGGAAAAAACCCAGGGGAGTCGATGTTAGGCATTCCGTTAGAACCCACGCGCTGCCGACCGTTGGTGGAACCTACGCATGCTCATTATTCCGGAACCATTGTCAGTGCGTGGGGAGCTCGAGAGACAAATCCACGCAGCTCTCTTCAGTCACAGGTGTTCCCTGCTAGGGGGAATTTTGAGAAATAACTTCCTTGACCTTGGGGAGGCAGCCTCTGACACTGGGATTTCCTGCAAACCCCATTAGCATTCCCTGGCACAGAAAAATTACGAAAATACCCAGGGGAGTCGAGTTTAGGCATTCCGTTAGGACCCACGCGCTGCCGACCGTTGGTGAAACCTCCCCAAGATCAGGATTCCGGAACCATTGTCAGTGCGTGGGGGAGCTCGAGAGACAACTCCACGCAGCTCTCTTCTATCACAGGTGTTCCCTGTTAGGGGGAATTCTGAGAAAAATCTTCCCTGACCTTGGGGAGGCAGCCTCTGTCAATGGGATTGCCTGCAAACACCCCTAGCATTCCCTGGCACAGACACATTAGGAAAAAACCCAGATGAGTCGAGCTTAGGCATTCCGTTAGAACCCACGCGCTGCTTACCGTTGGTGGAACCTCCCCACGCTCAGGATTCCGGAACCATTGTCAGTGCGTGGGGAGCTCGAGAGATAACTCCACGCAGCTCTCTTCAGTCACAGGTGTTCCCTGAACCGGGAAGTACGAGAAAAACCTTCCCTGACATTGGGGAGGCAGCCTCTGTCACTGGGATTGCCTGCAAACTCCACTAGCATTCCCTGGCACAGAGATATTAGGAAAAAACCCAGGGGAGTTCACCTTAAGCATTCTGTTAGAACCCACGCGCTGCCGACCATTTTTGGAACCTCCCCACGCTCAGGATTCCGGAACCATTGTCAGTGCGTGGGCAGCTCGAGAGACAACTCCACGCAGCTCTCTTCAGTCACAGGTGTTCCCTTTTAGGGGGAATTCTGAGAAATAACTTCCCTGAACTTGGGGAGGCGGCCTCTGTCACTGGGATTTCCTGAAAAACCCCCTAGCATTCCCTGGCACAGAGAAATTAGGAAAAAACCAGGGGAGTCGAGCTTAGGCATTCCGTTAGAACCCACGCGCTGCCGACCGTTGGTGGAACCTACGCATGCTCATTATTCCGGAACCATTGTCAGTGCGTGGGGAGCTCGAGAGACAAATCCACGCAGCTCTCTTCAGTCACAGGTGTTCCCTGCTAGGGGGAATTTTGAGAAATAACTTCCTTGACCTTGGGGAGGCAGCCTCTGACACTGGGATTTCCTGCAAACCCCATTAGCATTCCCTGGCACAGAAAAATTACGAAAATACCCAGGGGAGTCGAGTTTAGGCATTCCGTTAGGACCCACGCGCTGCCGACCGTTGGTGAAACCTCCCCAAGATCAGGATTCCGGAACCACTGTCAGTGCGTGGGGAACTCGAGAGACAACTCCACGCAGCTCTCTTCATTCACAGGCGTTCCCTCTTAGGGGGAAGTCCGAGAAATACCTTCCCTGATGTTGGGGAGACAGCGTCAGTCACTGTGATTGCCTGCAAACCCCCCTAGCATTCCCTGGCACAGAGACATTAGGAAAAAACCCAGGGGAGTCGATCTTAGGCATTCCGTTAGAACCCACGCGCTGCTTACCGTTGGTGGAACCTCACCACCTTCAGGATTCCGGAACAATTGTCAGTGCGTGGGCAGTTCGAGAGACAACTCCACGCAGCTCTCTTCAGTCACAGGTGTTCCCTGTTAGGGGGAATTCTGAGATATATTCCCTGACCTAGGGGAGGCAGCCTCTGTCACTGGGATTGCCTGCAAACACCCCTAGCGTTCCCTGGCACAGTGACATTAGGAAAAATCCAAGGGGATTCGAGCTTAGGCATTCCGTTAAAACCCACGCACTGTTTACCGTTGGTGGTACCTCCCCACGCTCAGGGTTCCGGAACCATTGTCAGTGCGTGGGGGAGCTCGAGAGACAACTCCACGGAGCTCTCTTCAGTCACAGGTGTTCCCTGAACGGGGAAGTCCGAGAAATAACTTCCCTGACCTTGGGGAGGCAGTCTCTGACACTGGGATTGCCTGCAAACCCCACTAGCATTCCCTGGCACAGAGACATTAGGAAAAAACCCAGGGGAGTCGAGCTTAGGCATTCCGTTAGAACCCACGCGCTGCCGACCGTTGGTGGAACCTCCGCATGCTCATTATTCCGGAACCATTGTCAGTGCGTGGGGAGCTCGAGAGACAAATCCACGCAGCTCTCTTCAGTCACAGGTGTTCCCTGTAAGGGGGAATTCTGAGAAATACCTTCCTTGACCTTGGGGAGGCAGCCTCTGACACTGGGATTTCCTGCAAACCCCATTAGCATTCCCTGGCACAGAGAAATTAGGAAAAAACCCAGGGGAGTCGAGCTTAGGCATTCCGTTATAAACCACGCGCTGCCGACCGTGGTGGAACCTCCGCACGTTCAGGATTCCGGAAACATTGTCAGTGCGTGGGGGAGCTCGAGAGACATCTCCACGCAGCTCTCTTCAGTCACAGGTGTTCCTTGTTAGGGGGAATTCTGAGATATATTCCCTGAAATTGGGGAGGCAGCCTTGTCACTGGGATTTCCTGCAAACCCCCCTAGCATTCCCTGGCACAGAGACATTAGGAAAAAACCCAGGGGAGTCGATCTTAGGCATTCCGTTAGAACCCACGCGCTGCTTACCGTTGGTGGAACCTCACCACCGTCAGGATTCCGGAACAATTGTCAGTGCGTGGGCAGTTCGAGAGACAACTCCACGCAGCTCTCTTCAGTCACAGGTGTTCCCTGTTAGGGGGAATTCTGAGATATATTCCCTGACCTAGGGGAGGCAGCCTCTGTCACTGGGATTGCCTGCAAACACCCCTAGCTTTCCCTGGCACAGTGACATTAGGAAAAATCCAAGGGGATTCGAGCTTAGGCATTCCGTTAGAACCCACGCACTGTTTACCGTTGGTGGTACCTCCCCACGCTCAGGGTTCCGGAACCATTGTCAGTGCGTGGGGGAGCTCGAGAGACAACTCCACGGAGCTCTCTTCAGTCACAGGTGTTCCTGAACGGGGAAGTCCGAGAAATAACTTCCCTGACCTTGGGGAGCCAGTCTCTGACACTGGGATTGCCTGCAAACCCCACTAGCATTCCCTGGCACAGAGACATTAGGAAAAAACCCAGGGGAGTCGAGCTTAGGCATTCCGTTAGAACCCACGCGCTGCCGACCGTTGGTGGAACCTCCGCATGCTCATTATTCCGGAACCATTGTCAGTGCGTGGGGAGCTCGAGAGACAAATCCACGCAGCTCTCTTCAGTCACAGGTGTTCCCTGTAAGGGGGAATTCTGAGAAATACCTTCCTTGACCTTGGGGAGGCAGCCTCTGACACTGGGATTTCCTGCAAACCCCATTAGCATTCCCTGGCACAGAGAAATTAGGAAAAAACCCAGGGGAGTCGAGCTTAGGCATTCCGTTATAAACCACGCGCTGCCGACCGTGGTGGAACCTCCGCACGTTCAGGATTCCGGAAACATTGTCAGTGCGTGGGGGAGCTCGAGAGACATCTCCACGCAGCTCTCTTCATTCACAGGTGTTCCTTGTTAGGGGGAATTCTGAGATATATTCCCTGAAATTGGGGAGGCAGCCTTGTCACTGGGATTTCCTGCAAACCCCCCTAGCATTCCCTTTCACAGAGACATTAGGAAAAAACCCAGGGGAGACGAGCTTAGGCATTCCGTTAGAACCCACGCGCTGCCGACCGTTGGTGGAACCACCCCACGCTCATGATTCCGGAAACATTGTCAGTGCGTTTGGGAGCTCGAGAGACAACTCCACGCAGCTCTCTTCTGACACAGGTGTTCCCTGTTAGGGGGAATTCTGAGAAATACTTTCCCTGAAATTGCGGAGGCAGCCTCTGTGACTGGGATTGCCTGCAAACCCCCCTAGAATTCCCTGGCACAGAGACATTACGAAAAACCCCAGGGGAGTCGAGCTTAGGCATTCCGTTAGAACCCATGCACATTTTACCGTTGGGGGAACCTCCCCACTATCAGGATTCCGGAACCACTGTCAGTGCGTGGGGAACTCGAGAGACAACTCCACGCAGCTCTCTTCAGTCACAGGTGTTCCCTGAACGGGGAAGTCAGAGAAATACCTTCCCTGACCTTGGGGAGGCAGCCTCTGACACTGGGATTGCCTGCAAACGCCCCTAGCATTCCCTGACACAGAGACATTAGGAAAATACCCAGGGGAGTCGAGCTTAGGCATTCCGTTAGAACCCACGCGCTGCCGACCGTTGGTGGAACCTCCCCACGCTCAGGATTCCGGAACCATTGTCAGTGCGTGGGGAGCTCGAGAGACAACTCCACGCAGCTCTCTTCATTCACAGGCGTTCCCTGTTAGGGGGAAGTCCGAGAAATACCTTCCCTGATGTTGGGGAGGCAGCGTCTGTCACTGTGATTGCCTGCAAACCCCCCGAGCATGCCCTCGCACAGAGAAATTAGGAAAAAACCCAGGGGAGTCGAGCTTAGTCATTCCGTTAGAACCCACGCGCTGCTTACCTTTGGTGGAACCTCCCCACCGTCAGGATTCCGGAACAATTGTCAGTGCGTGGGCAGTTCGAGAGACAACTCCACGCAGCTCTCTTCAGTCACAGGTGTTCCCTGTTAGCGGGAATTCTGAGATACCTTCCCTGAACTTGGGGAGGCAGACTCTGTCACTGGGATTGCCTGCAAACACCCCTAGCGTTCCCTGGCCCAGTGACATTAGGAAAAATCCCAGGGGAGTCGAGCTTAAGCATTCCGTTAGAACCCACGCAATGTTTACCTTTGGTGGTACCTCCCCACGCTCAGGGTTCCGGAACCATTGTCAGTGCGTGGGGGAGCTCGAGAGACAACTCCATGCAGCTCTCTTCAGTCACAGGTGTTCCCTGAACGGGGAAGTCGGAGAAATACCTTCCCTGACCTTGGGGAGGCAGTCTCTGACACTGGGATTGCCTGCAAACCCCACTAGCATTCCCTGGCACCGAGACATTAGGAAAAAACCCAGTTGAGTCGAGCTTAGGCATTCCGTTAGAACCCACGCGCTGCCGACCGTTGGAGGAACCTCCGCATGCTCATAATTCCGGAACCATTGTCAGTGCGTTTGGAGCTCGAGAGACACCTCCACGCAGCTCTCTTCAGTCACAGGTGTTCCCTATTAGGGGGAATTCTGAGAAATACATTCCCTGACCTTGGGGAGGTAGCCTTTGTCACTGGGATTTCCTGCAAACCCCCCTAGCATTTGCTGGCACAAAGAAATTAGGAAAAAACCAGGGGAGTCGAGCTTAGGCATTCCGTTTGAACCCACGCGCTGCCGACCGTTTGGGGAACCTCCCCACGCTCAGGATTCCGGAACAATTTTCAGTGCGTGGGGAGCTCGAGAGACAACTCCACGCAGCTCTCTTCAATCACAGGTGTTCGCCTGAAAGGGGAAGTCCGAGAAAAACCTTCCCTGACCTTGGGGAGGCATTCTCTGTCACTGGGATTTCCTGGAAACCCCCCTAGCATTCCCTGGCACAGAGACAGTAGGAAAAATCCTATGGGAGTCGAGTTTAGGCATTCCGTTAGGACCCACGCGCTGCCGACCGTTGGTGGAACCTCCCCAAGATCAGGATTCCGGAGCCATTGTCAGTGCGTGGGGGAGCTCGAGAGACAACTCCACGCAGCTCTCTTCTATCACAGGTGTTCCCTGTTAGGGGGAATTCTGAGAAAAATCTTCCCTGACCTTGGTTAGGCAGCCTCTGTCACTGGGATTGCCTGCAAACACCCCTAGCATTCCCTGGCACAGAGACATTAGGAAAAACCTAGGGGAGTCGAGCTTAGGCATTCCGTTAGAACCCACGTGCTTCCGACCGTTGGTGGAACCTCCCCACGCTCAGGATTCCGGAACCATTTTCAGTGCGTGGGGAGCACAAGGGAAAACTCCACGCAACTCTCTTCAGTCACAGGTGTTCCCTGTTAGGGGGAATTCTGAGAAATTCCTTCCCTGACCTTGGGGAGGAAGCCTCTGTCACTGGGATTTCCTGCAAACCCCCCTAGCATTCCCTGGCACAGAGATATTAGGAAAAAACCCAGGGGAGTCGAGCTTAGGCATTCTGTTAGAACCGACGCGCTGCTTACCTTTGGTGGAACCTCCCCACGCTCAGGATTCCGGAACCATTGTCAGTGCGTGGGGAGCTCGAGAGACAACTCCACGCAGCTCTCTTCAGTCACAGGTGTTCCCTGTTACGGGGAATTCTGAGAAATAACTTCCCTGACCATGGGGAGGTAGCCTCTGTAACTGGGATTACCTGCAAACCCCCCTAGCATTCCCTGGCACAGAGACATTAGGAAAAAACCCAGGGGAGTCGAGCTTAGGTATTCCGTTAGAACCCACGCCCTGCCGACCGTTGGTGGAACCTCCCCACGCTCAGGATTTCGGAACCATTGTCAGTGCGTGGGGGAGCTCGAGAGACAACTCCACGCAACTATCTTCAGTCACCGGTGTTACCTGAATGGGGAAGTCCGAGAAATACCTTCCCTGATCTTGGGGAGGCAGCCTCTGTCACTGGGATTGCCTGCAAACCCCCCTAGCATTCCCTGGCAAAGAGACATTAGGAAAAATCCCAGGGGAGTCGAGCGTAGGCATTCCGTTAGAACCAACATGCTGCTTACCGTTGGTGGAACCTCCCCAAGATCAGGATTCCGGAACATATGTCAGTGCGTGGGGAGCTCGAGAGACAACTCCACGCAGCTCTCTTCAGTCACAGGTGTTCCCTGTTAGGGGGAATTCTGAGAAATACCTTCCCTGAACTTGGGGAGGCAGCCTCTGTCACTGGGATTGACTGCAAACCACCCTAGAATTCCCTGGAACAGAGACATTAGGAAAAAACCGAGGGGAGTCGAGCTTAGGCATTCCGTTAGAACCCACGCGCTGCCGACCGTTGGTGGAACCCCCTACGCTCAGGATTCCGGAACCATTGGCAGTGCGTGGGGGAGCTCGAGAGACAACTCCACGCAGTTCTCTTCTGTCACAGGTGTTCCCTGTTAGGGGGAATTCTGAGAAATACTTTCCCTGACCATGGGGAGGCAGCCTCTGTCACTGGGATTGCCTGCAAACACCCCTAGCATTCCCTGGCACAGAGATATTAGGAAAAAACCCAGGGGAGTCGAGCTTAGGCATTCCGTTAGAACCCACGCACTGCCGACCGTTGGTGGAACCTCCCCACGCTCAGAATTCCGGAACTATTGTCAGCACGTGGGGAGCTCGAGAGACAACTCCACGCAGCTGTCTTCAGTCACAGGGGTTCCCTGTTAGGTGGAATTCTGAGAAATACCTTCCCTGATCTTGGGGAGGAAGCCTCTGTCACTGGGATTGCCTGCAATCCCCCCTAGCATTCCCTGGGAAAGAGAATTTAGGAAAAAACCCAGGGGAGTCGAGCTTAGGCATTCCGTTAGAACCTACGTGCTGCTTACCGTTGGTGGAACCTCCCAACCCTCAGGATTCCGGAACCATTGTCAGTGAGTGGGGAGCTCGAGAGACAACTCCATGCAGCTCTCTTCAGTCACAGGGGTTCCCTGTTAGGGGGAATTCTGAGAAATACCTTCCCTGACCTTGGGGACGCATCCCCTGTCACTGGGATTGCCTGCAAACCCCCCTAGCATTCCCTGGCACAGAGACATTAGGAAAAAACCCAGGGGAGTCGAGCTCAGGCATTCCGTTAGAACCCACGCGCTGCCGACCGTTGGTGGAACCTCCCAACACTCAGGATTCCGGAACCATTGTCAGTGAGTGGGGAGCTCGAGAGACAACTCCACGCAGCTCTCTTCAGTCACAGTGTTCCATGAATGGGGAAGTCCGAGAAATAACTTCCCTGACATTGGGGAGGCAGCCTCTGTCACTGGGATTGCATGCAAACCCCCCTAGCATTCCCTGGCACAGAGAAATTAGGAGAAAAACCCAGGGGAGTCGAGCTTAGACATTCCATTAGAACTCACGCACTGCCGACCGTTGGTTGAACCTCCCCACGCTCAGGATTCCGGAACAATTGTCAGTGTGTGGGGGAGCTCGAGAGACAACTCCACGCAGCTCTCTTCAGTCCCAGGTGTTCCCAGAATTGGGAAGTCCGAGAAATAACTTCCCTGACCTTGGGGATGCAGCCTTTGTCACTGAGATTGCCTACAAACCCCACTAGCATTCCCTGGCACAGAGACACTAGGAAAAAACCCAGGGGAGGCGAGCTTAGACATTCCGTTAGAACCCACGCGCTGCTTACCGTTGGTGAATCTTCCCCATGCTCAGGATTCCGGAACCATTGTCATTGCGCGGGGAGCTCGAGAGACAACTCCACGCAGCTCTCTTCAGTCACAGGTGTTCCCTGTAAGGGGGAATTCTGAGAAATTCCTTCCCTGACCTTGGGGAGGAAGCCTCTGACACTGGGATTTCCTGCAAACCCCCCTAGCATTCCCTGGCACAGAGATATTAGGAAAAAAACCAGGGGAGTCGAGCTTAGGCATTCCGTTAGAACCGACGCGCTGCATACATTTGTGGAACCTCCCCACGCTCAGGATTCCGGAACCATTGTCAGTGCGTGGGGAGCTCGAGAGACAACTCCAAGCAGCTCTCTTCAGTCACAGGTGTTCCCTGTTACGGGGAATTCTGAGAAATAACTTCCCTGACCATGGGGAGGTAGCCTCTGTAACTGGGATTTCCTGCAAACCCCCCTAGCATTCCCTGGCACAGAGACATTAGGAAAAAACCCAGGGGAGTCGAGCTTAGGTATTCCGTTAGAACCCACGCCCTGCCGACCGTTGCTGGAACCTCCCCACGCTCAGGATTCCGGAACCATTGTCAGTGCGTGGGGGAGCTCGAGAGACAACTCCACGCAACTCTCTTCAGTCACAGGTGTTACCTGAATGGGGAAGTCCGAGAAATACCTTCCCTGATCTTGGGGAGGCAGCCTCTGTCACTGGGATTGCATGCAAAACCCCCTAACATTCCCTGGCAAAGAGACATTAGGAAAAAACCCAGGGGAGTCGAGCGAAGGCATTCCGTTAGAACCAACATGCTGCTTACCGTTGGTGGAACCTCCCCAAGATCAGGATTCCGGAACATATGTCAGTGCGTGGGGAGCTCGAGAGATAACTCCACGCAGCTCTCTTCAGTCACAGGTGTTCCCTGTTAGGGGGAATTCTGAGAAATACCTTCCCTGACCATGGGGAGGCAGCCTCTGTCACTGGGATTGCCTGCAAACACCCCTAGCATTCCCTGGCATAGAGAGATTAGGAAAAAAACAGGGGAGTCGAGCTTAGGCTTTCCGTTAGATCCCACGTGCTGCTTACCGTTGGTGGAACCTCCCCACGCTCAGGATTCTGGAACGATTGTCAGTGAGTGGGGAGCTCGAGAGACAACTCCACGCAGCTCTCTTCAGTCACAGGGGTCCCTGTTAGGGGGAATTCTGAGAAATAAATTCCCTGACCTTGGGGAGGCAGCCCCTGTCACTGGGATTGCCTGCAAACCCCCCTAGCATTCCCTTGCACAGAGACATTAGGAAAAAACCCAGGGGAGTCGAGCTCAGGGATTCCGTTAGAACCCACGTGCTGCCGACCGTTGGTGGAACCTCCCCACGCTCAGGATTCCGGAACCATTGTCAGTGAGTGGGGAGCTCGAGAGACAACTCCACGAAGCTCTCTTCAGTCACAGGTGTTCCATGAACGGGGAAGTCCGAGAAATAACTTCCCTGACTTTGGGGAGGCAGCCTCTGTAACTGGGATTGCATGCAAACCCCCCTAGCATTCCCTGGCACAGAGACATTAGGAAAAAACCCAGGGGAGTCGAGCTTAGGCATTCCGTTAGAACCCACGCACTGCCGACCGTTGGTGGAACCTCCACACGCTCAGGATTCCGGAACAATTGTCAGTGTGTGGGGGAGCTCGAGAGACAACTCCACGCAGCTCTCTTCAGTCCCAGGTGTTCCCTCAATGGGGAAGTCCGAGAAATAAATTCCCTGAACTTGGGGAGGCAGCCTCTGTCACTGGGATTGCCTACAAACCCCTCTAGCATTCCCTGGCACAGAGATATTAGGAAAAAACCCAGGGGAGGCTAGCTTAGACATTCCATTAGAACGAACGCGCTGCTTACCGTTGGTGCAACTTCCCCATGCTCAGGATTCCGGAACCATTGTCAGTGCGCGGGGAGCTCGAGAGACAACTCCACGCAGCTCTCTTCAGTCACAGGTGTTCCCTGTAACGGGAATTCTGAGAAATACCTTCCCTGACCTTGGGGAGGAAGCCTCTGTCACTGGTATTTCCTGCAAACACCGCTAGCATTCCCTGGCACAGAGATATTAGGAAAAAACCCAGGGGATTCGAGCTTAGGCATTCCGTTAGAACCGACGCGCTGTTAACCTTTGGTGGAACCTCCCCACGCTCAGGATTCCGGAACCATTGTCAGTGCGTGGGGAGCTCGAGAGACAATTCCACGCAGCTCTCTTCAGTCACAGGTGTTCCCTGTAAGGGGGAATTCTGAAAAATACTTTCCCTGAATTTGTGGAGGCAGCCTCTGTCACTGGGATTGACTGCAAACACCCCTAGCATTCCCTGGCACAGAGATATTAGGAAAAAACCCAGGGGAGTCGAGCTTAGGCATTCCGTTAGAACCAACGCACAGCCGACCGTTGGTGGAACCTCCCCACGCTCAGAATTCCGGAAACATTGTCAGTGCGTGGGGAGTTCGAGAGACAAATCCACGCAGCTCTCTTCAGTCACAGGTGTTCCCTGTTACGGGGAATTCTGAGAAATACCTTCCCTGACCTTGGGGAGGCAGCCTCGGTCACTGGGATTGCCTGCAAACCCCCCTAGCATTCCCTGGCACAGAGACATTAGGATAAAACCCAGGGGAGTCGAGCTTACGCATTCCGTTAGAACCCACGCGCTGCCGACCATTGGTGGAACCTCCCCACTCTCAGGATTCCGGAACCATAGTCAGTGCGTGAGGGAGTTCGAGAGACAACTCCACTCAGCTCTCTTCAGTCACAGGTGTTCCCTGAATGGGGAAGTCGGAGAAATACATTCCCTGATCTTGGGGAGGCAGCCTCTGTCACGGGGATTGCCTGCAAACCCCCCTAGCATTCCCTGGCAGAGAGACATTAGGAAAAATCCCAGGGGAGTCGAGCTTAAGCATTCCGTTAGAACCCACCCGCTGCTTACCGTTGGTGGAACCTCCCCACGCTCAGAATTCCGGAACCATTGTCAGTGCGTGGGGAGCTCGAGAGACAACTCCAAGCAGCTCTCTTCAGTCACAGGTGTTCCCTGAACGGGGAAGTCCGAGAAATATTTTTCCTGATCTTGGGGAGGAAGCCTCTGTCACTGGGATTGCCTACAAACCCCACTAGCATTCCCTGGCACAGAGAGATTAGGAAAAAACCCAGGGGAGTCGAGCTTAGGCATTCCGTTAGAACCCACGCGCTGTCGACCGTTGGTGGAACCTCCCGACTCTCAGGATTCCGGAAAAATTGTCAGTGCGTGGGGAGCGCGAGAGACAACTCCACGCAGCTCTCTTCAGTCACAGGTGTTCCCTGTTAGGGGGAATTCTGAGAAATACCTTCCCTGACTTTGGGGAGGCAGCCTCTGTCAATGGGATTTCCTGCAAACACCCCTAGCATTCCCTGGCACAGAGATATTAGGAAAAAACCCAGGGGAGTCGAGCTCAGGCATTCCGTTAGAACCCACGGGCTGCCGAACTTTGGTGGAACCTCCCCACGCTCAGGATTCCGGAACAATTGTCAGTGCGTGGGGGAGCACGAGAGCAACTCCACGCAGCTCTCTTCTGTCACAGGTGTTCCCTGTAAGGTGGAATTCTGAGAAATACCTTCCCTGACCTTGGGGAGGCAGCCTCTGTCAATGGGATTTCCTGCAAACCCCCCTAGCATTCCCTGGCACAGAGACAATAGGAAAAACTCAGGGGAGTCGAGCTTAGGCATTCCGTTAGAACCCACGCGCTGACGACCGTTGGTGGAACCTCCCCACGCTCAGGATTCCGGAACCACTGTCAGTGCGTAGGGAGCTCGAGAGACAACTCCACGCAGCTCTCTTCAGTCACAGGTGTCCCTGAACGGGGGAGTCCGAGAAATACCTTCCCTGACTTTGGGGAGGCAGCCTCTGTCACTGGGATTGCCTGCAAAATCCCACTAGCATTCCCTGGCACAGAGATATTAGGAAAAAACCCAGGGGAGCCGAGCTTAGGCATTCCGTTAGAACCCACGCGCTGTCGACCGTTGGTGGAACCTCCCAACGCTCAGGATTCCGGAACCATTGTCAGTGCGTGGGGGAGCCCGAGAGACAACTCCACGCAGCTCTCTTCTGTCACAGGTGTTCCCTGTTAGGGGGAATTCTAAGAAATACCTTCCCTGACCTTGTGGAGGCAGCCTCTGTCACTGGGATTGCCTGCAAACACCCCTAGCATTCCCTGGCACAGAGACATTAGGAAAAAAACCCAGGGGAGTCGAGCTTAGGCATTCCGTTAGGACCCACGCGCTGCCGACCGTTGGTGGAGCATCCCCACCCTCAGGATTCTCAACCGTTGTCAGTGCGTGGGGAGCTCAAGAGAAAACTCCACGCAACTCTCTTCAGTCACAGGTGTTCCCTGTTAGGGGGAATTCTGAGAAATTCTTTCCCTGACCTTGGGGAGGAAGCCTCTGTCACTGGGATTTCCTGCAAACCCCCCTAGCATTCCCTGGCACAGAAATATTAGGAAAAAACCCAGGGGAGTCGAGCTTAGGCATTCCGTTAGAACCGACGCGCTGCTTACCTTTGGTGGAACATCCCCACGCTCAGGATTCCGGAACCATTGTCAGTGCGTGGGGGAACTCGAGAGACAACTCCACGCAACTCTCTTCAGTCACCGGTGTTACCTGAATGGGGAAGTCCGAGAAATAGCTTCCCTGATCTTGGGGAGGCAGCCTCTGTCACTGGGATTGCCTGCAAACCCCCCTAGCATTCCCTGGCAAAGAGACATTAGGAAAAAACCCAGGGGAGTCTAGCGTAGGCATTCCGTTAGAACCAACATGCTGCTTACCGTTGGTGGAACCTCCCCAAGATCAGGATTCCGGAACATATGTCAGTGCGAGGGGAGCTCGAGAGACAACTCCACGCAGCTCTCTTCAGTCACAGGTGTTCCCTGTTAGGGGGAATTCTGAGAAATACCTTCCCTGAACTTGGGGAGGCAGCCTCTGTCACTGGGATTTCCTGCAAACCACCCTAGCATTCCCTGGAACAGAGACATTAGGAAAAAACCGAGGGGAGTCGAGCTTAGGCATTCCGTTTGAACCTACGCGCTGCCGACCGTTGGTGGAACCCCCCACGCTCAGGATTCCGGAACCATTGGCAGTGCGTGGGGGAGCTCGAGAGACAACTCCACGCAGCTCTCTTCTGTCACAGGTGTTCCCTGTTAGGGGGAATTCTGAGAAATAATTTCCCTGACCATGGGGAGGCAGCCTCTGTCACTGGGATTCCCTGCAAACACCCCTAGCATTCCCTGGCACAGAGATATTAGGAAAAAACCCAGGGGAGTCGAGCTTAGGCATTCCGTTAGAACCCACGCACTGCCGACCGTTGGTGGAACCTCCCCACGCTCAGAATTCCGGAACCATTGTCAGCACGTGGGGAGCTCGAGAGACAACTCCACGCAGCTCTCTTCAGTCACAGGGTTCCATGAACGGGGAAGTCCGAGAAATAACTTCCCTGACCTTGGGGAGGCAGCCACTGTCACTGGGATTGCATGCAAACCCCCCTAGCATTCCCTGGCACAGAGATATTAGGAGAAAAACCCAGGGGGGAGTCGAGCTTAGACATTCCATTAGAACTCACGCACTGCCGACCGTTGGTGGAACCTCCCCACGCTCAGGATTCCGGAACAATTGTCAGTGTGTGGGGGAGCTCGAGAGACAACTCCACGCAGCTCTCTTCAGTCCCAGGTGTTCCCTGAATTGGGAAGTCCGAGAAATAACATCCCTGACCTTGGGGAGGCAGCCTTTGTCACTGAGATTGCCTACAAACCCCCCTAGCATTCCCTGGCACAGAGACACTAGGAAAAAACCCAGGGGAGGCGAGCTTAGACATTCCGTTAGAACCCACGCGCTGCTTACCGTTGGTGAATCTTCCCCATGCTCAGGATTCCGGAACCATTGTCAGTGCGCGGGAAGCTCGAGAAACAACTCCACGCAGCTCTCTTCAGTCACAGGTGTTCCCTTTAAGGGGGAATTCTGAGAAATTCCTTCCCTGAACTTGGGGAGGAAGCCTCTGTCACTGGGATTTCCTGCAAACCCCCCTAGCATTCCCTGGCACAGAGATATTAGGAAAAAAACCAGGGGAGTCGAGCTTAGGCATTCCGTTAGAACCGACGCGCTGCATACCTTTTGTGGAACCTCCCCACGCTCAGGATTCCGGAACCATTGTCAGTGCGTGGGGAGCTCGAGAGACAACTACACGCAGCTCTCTTCAGTCACAGGTGTTCCCAGTTACGGGGAATTCTGAGAAATACCTTCCCTGACCATGGGGAGGTAGCCTCTGTAACTGGGATTTCAAACCCCCCTAGCATTCCCTGGCACAGAGACATTAGGAAAAAACCCAGGGGAGTCGAACTTAGGTATTCCGTTAGAACCCACGCCCTGCCGACCGTTGCTGGAACCTCCCCACGCTCAGGATTCCGGAACCATTGTCAGTGCGTGCGGGAGCTCGAGAGACAACTCCACGCAACTCTCTTCAGTCACAGGTGTTACCTGAATGGGGAAGTCCGAGAAATACCTTCCCTGATCTTGGGGAGGCAGCCTCTGTCACTGGGATTGCCTGCAAAACCCCCTAGCATTCCCTGGCAAAGAGACATTAGGAAAAAACCCAGGGGAGTCGAGCGAAGGCATTCCGTTAGAACCAACATGCTGCTTACCGTTGGTGGAACCTCCCCAAGATCAGGATTCCGGAACATATGTCAGTGCGTGGGGAGCTCGAGAGATAACTCCACGCAGCTCTCTTCAGTCACAGGTGTTCCCTGTTAGGGGGAATTCTGAGAAATACCTTCCCTGACCATGGGGAGGCAGCCTCTGTCACTGGGATTGCCTGCAAACACCCCTAGCATTCCCTGGCATAGAGAGATTAGGAAAAAAACAGGGGAGTCGAGCTTAGGCTTTCCGTTAGAACCCACGTGCTGCTTACCGTTGGTGGAACCTCCCCACTATCAGGATTCTGGAACGATTGTCAGTGAGTGGGGAGCTCGAGAGACAACTCCACGCAGCTCTCTTCAGTCACAGGGGTTCCCTGTTAGGGGGAATTCTGAGAAATAAATTCCCTGACCTTGGGGAGGCAGCCCCTGTCACTGGGATTGCCTGCAAACCCCCCTAGCATTCCCTTGCACAGAGACATTAGGAAAAACCCAGGGGAGTCGAGCTCAGGGATTCCGTTAGAACCCACGTGCTGCCGACCGTTGGTGGAACCTCCACACGCTCAGGATTCCGGAACCATTGTCAGTGAGTGGGGAGCTCGAGAGACAACTCCACGCAGCTCTCTACAGTCACAGGTGTTCCATGAACGGGGAAGTCCGAGAAATAACTTCCCTGACTTTGGGGAGTCAGCCTCTGTAACTGGGATTGCATGCAAACCCCCCTAGCATTCCCTGGCACAGAGACATTAGGAAAAAACCCAGGGGAGTCGAGGTTAGGCATTCCGTTAGAACCCACGCACTGCCGACCGTTGGTGGAACCTCCACACGCTCAGGATTCCGGAACAATTGTCAGTGTGTGGGGGAGCTCGAGAGACAACTCCACGCAGCTCTCTTCAGTCCCAGGTGTTCCCTGAATGGGGAAGTCCGAGAAATAACTTCCCTGAACTTGGGGAGGCAGCCTCTTTCACTGGGATTGCCTACAAACCCCCCTAGCATTCCCTGGCACTGAGACACTAGGAAAAAACCCAGGGGAGGCGAGCTTAGACATTCCGTTAGAACCCACGCGCTGCTTACCGTTGGTGCATCTTCCCCATGCTCAGGATTCCGGAACCATTGTCAGTGCGCGGGGAGCTCGAGAGACAACTCCACGCAGCTCTCTTCAGTCACAGGTGTTCCCTGTAAGGGGTAATTCTGAGAAATACCTTCCCTGACCTTGGGGAGGTAGCCTCTGTCACTGGGATTTCCTGCAAACACCCCTATCATTCCCTGGCACAGAGATATTAGGAAAAAACCCAGGGGATTCGAGCTTATGCATTCCGTTTGAACCGACGCGCTGTTAACCTTTGGTGGAACCTCCCAACGCTCAGGATTCCGGAACCATTGTCAGTGCGAGGGGAGCTCGAGAGACAATTCCACGCAGCTCTCTTCAGTCACAGGTGTTCCCTGTAAGGGGGAATTCTGAAAAATACTTCCCCTGAATTTGGGGAGGCAGCCTCTGTCACTGGGATTGACTGCAAACACCCCTAGCATTCCCTGGCACAGAGATATTAGGAAAAAACCCAGGGGAGTCGAGCTTAGGCATTCCGTTAGAACCAACGCACAGCCGACCGTTGGTGGAACCTCCCCAAGCTCAGAATTCCGGAAATATTGTCAGTGCGTGGGGAGCTCGAGAGACAAATCCACGCAGCTCTCTTCAGTCACAGGTGTTCCCTGTTACGGGGAATTCTGAGAAATACCTTCCCTGAACTTGGGGAGGCAGCCTCGGTCACTGGGATTGCCTGCAAACCCCCCTAGCATTCCCTGGCACAGAGACATTAGGAAAAAACCCAGGGGAGTCGAGCTTACGCATTCCGTTAGAACCCACGCGCTGCCGACCATTGGTGGAACCTCCCCACTCTCAGGATTCCGGAACCATAGTCAGTGCGTGAGGGAGTTCGAGAGACAACTCCACGCAGCTCTCTTCCGTCACAGGTGTTCCCTGAATGGGGAAGTCGGAGAAATACCTTCCCTGATCTTGGGGAGGCAGCCTCTGTCACGGGGATTGCCTGCAAACCACCCTAGCATTCCCTGGGAGAGAGACATTAGGAAAAAACCCAGGGGAGTCGAGCTTAAGCATTCCGTTAGAACCCACCCGCTGCTTACCGTTGGTGGAACCTCCCGACTCTCAGGATTCCGGAAAAATTGTCAGTGCGTGGGGAGCGCGAGAGACAACTCCACGCAGCTCTCTTCACTCACAGGTGTTCCCTGTTAGGGGGAATTCTGAGAAATACCTTCCCTGACCTTGGGGAGGCAGCCTGTGTCTCTGGAATTTCCTGCAAACACCCCTAGCATTCCCTGGCACAGAGATATTAGGAAAAAACCCAGGGGAGTCGAGCTCAGGCATTCCGTTAGAACCCACGCGCTGCCGAACTTTGGTGGAACCTCCCCACGCTCAGGATTCCGGAACCATTGTCAGTGCGTGGGGGAGCACGAGAGCAACTCCACGCAGCTCTCTTCTGTCACAGGTGTTCCCTGTAAGGGGGAATTCTGAGAAATACCTTCCCTGAACTTGGGGAGGCAGCCTCTGTCAATGGGATTTCCTGCAAACCCCCCTAGCATTCCCTGGCACAGAGACATTAGGAAAAAACCCAGGGGAGTCGAGCATAGGCATTCCGTTGAACCCAAGCGCTGCCGACCGTTGGTGGAACCTCCCCACGCTCAGGATTCTGGAAACATTGTCAGTGCGTGGGGAGCTCGAGAGACAACTCCACGCAGCTCTCTTCAGTCACAGGTGTTCCCTGTTAGGGGGAATTCTGGGAAATAACTTCCCTGATCTTGGGGAGGCAGCCTCTGTCACTGGGATTTCCTGCAAAACCCCCTAGCATTCCCTGGCACAGAGACATTAGGAGAATTCCCAGGGTAGTCGAGCTTAGGCATTCCGTTAGAACCCACGCGCTGCCGACCGTTGGTGGAACCTCCCCACGCTCAGGATTCCGGAAACATTGTCAGTGCGTGGGGGAGCTCGAGAGACAATTCCACGCAGCTCTCTTCTTTCACAGGTGTTCCCTGTTAGGGGGAATTCTGAGAAATAACTTCCCTGACCTTGCGGAGGCAGCCTCTGTCACTGGGATTGCCTGCAAACCCCCTAGTATTCCCTGGCACAGAGACAATAGGAAAAAACCCAGGGGAGTCGAGCTTAGGCATTCCGTTAGAACCCACGCGCTGACGACCGTTGGTGGAACCTCCCCACGCTCAGGATTCCGGAACCACTGTCAGTGCGTAGGGAGCTCGAGAGACAACTCCACGCAGCTCTCTTCAGTCACAGGTGTCCCTGAACGGGGGAGTCCGGGAAATACCTTCCCTGACTTTGGGGAGGCAGCCTCTGTCACTGGGATTGCCTGCAAAATCCCACTAGCATTCCCTGGCAAAGAGATATTAGGAAAAAACCCAGGGGAGCCGAGCTTAGGCATTCCGTTAGAACCCACGCGCTGTCGACAGTTGGTGGAACCTCCCAACGCTCAGGATTCCGGAACCATTGTCAGTGCGTGGGGGAGCCCGAGAGACAACTCCACGCAGCTCTCTTCTGTCACAGGTGTTCCCTGTTAGGGGGAATTCTAAGAAATACCTTCCCTGACCTTGTGGAGGCAGCCTCTGTCACTGGGATTGCCTGCAAACACCCCTAGCATTCCCTGGCACAGAGACATTAGGAAAAAACCCAGGGGAGTCGAGCTTAGGCATTCCGTTAGGACCCAAGCGCTGCCGACCGTTGGTGGAGCATCCCCACCCTCAGGATTCGGAACCATTGTCAGTGCGTGGGGAGCTCAAGAGAAAACTCCACGCAACTCTCTTCAGTCACAGGTGTTCCCTGTTAGGGGGAATTCTGAGAAATTCTTTCCCTGACCTTGGGGAGAAATCCTCTGTCACTGGGATTTCCTGCAAACCCCCCTAGCAATCCCTGGCACAGAAATATTAGGAAAAAACCCAGGGGAGTCGAGCTTAGGCATTCCGTTAGAACCGACGCGCTGCTTACCTTCGGTGGAACCTCCCCACGCTCAGGATTCCGGAACCATTGTCAGTGCGTGTGGAGCTCGAGAGACAACTCCACGCATCTCTCTTCAGTCACAGGTGTTCCCTGTTTCGGGGAATTCTGAGAAATACCTTCCCTGACCATGGGGAGGTAGCCTCTGTAATTGGGATTTCCTGCAAACCCCCCTAGCATTCCCTGGCACAGAGACATTAGGAAAAAACCCAGGGGAGTCGAGCTTACGCATTCCGTTAGAACCCACGCGCTGCCGACCATTGGTGGAACCTCCCCACTCTCAGGATTCCGGAACCATAGTCAGTGCGTGAGGGAGTTCGAGAGACAACTCCACGAAGCTCTCTTCAGTCACAGGTGTTCCCTGAATGGGGAAGTCCGAGAAATACATTCCCTGATCTTGGGGAGGCAGCCTCATTCACGGGGATTGCCTGCAAACCCCCCTAGCATTCCCTGGCAGAGAGACATTAGGAAAAAACCCAGGGGAGTCGAGCTTAAGCATTCCGTTAGAACCCACCCGCTGCTTACCGTTGGTGGAACCTCCCCACGCTCAGAATTCCGGAACCATTGTCAGTGCGTGGGGAGCTCGAGAGACAACTCCACGCAGCTCTCTTCAGTCACAGGTGTTCCCTGAACGGGGAAGTCCGAGACATATATTTCCTTATCTTGGGGAGGCAGCCTCTGTCACTGGGATTGCCTACAAACCCCACTAGCATTCCCTGGCACAGAGAGATTAGGTAAAAACCCAGGGGAGTCGAGCTTAGGCATTCCGTTAGAACCCACGCGCTGCCGACCGTTGGTGGAACCTCCCGACTCTCAGGATTCCGGAAAAATTGTCAGTGCGTGGGGAGCGCGAGAGACAACTCCACGCAGCTCTCTTCAGTCACAGGTGTTCCCTGTTAGGGGGAATTCTGAGAAATACCTTCCCTGACCTTGAGGAGGCAGCCTGTGTCTCTGGAAATTCCTGCAAACACCCCTAGCATTCCCTGGCACAGAGATATTAGGAAAAAACCCAGGGGAGTCGAGCTCAGGCATTCCGTTAGAACCCACGCGCTGCCGAACTTTGGTGGAACCTCCCCACGCTCAGGATTCCGGAACCATTGTCAGTGCGTGGGGGAGCACGAGAGCAACTCCACGCAGCTCTCTTCTGTCACAGGTGTTCCCTGTAAGGGGGAATTCTGAGAAATACCTTCCCTGACCTTGGGGAGGCAGCCTCTGTCAATGGGATTTCCTGCAAACCCCCCTAGCATTCCCTGGCACAGAGACATTAGGAAAAAACCCAGGGGAGTCGAGCTTACGCATTCCGTTAGAACCCACGCGCTGCCGACCATTGGTGGAACCTCCCCACTCTCAGGATTCCGGAACCATAGTCAGTGCGTGAGGGAGTTCGAGAGACAACTCCACGCAGCTCTCTTCAGTCACAGGTGTTCCCTGAATGGGGAAGTCCGAGAAATACCTTCCCTGATCTTGGGGAGGCAGCCTCTGTCACGGGGATTGCCTGCAAACCCCCCTAGCATTCCCTGGCAGAGAGACATTAGGAAAAAACCCAGGGGAGTCGAGCTTAAGCATTCCGTTAGAACCCACCCGCTGCTTACCGTTGGTGGAACCTCCCCACGCTCAGAATTCCGGAACCATTGTCAGTGCGTGGGGAGCTCGAGAGACAACTCCACG
The DNA here is from genome assembly GCF_048564905.1 of Vicugna pacos. Lineage (NCBI taxonomy): Eukaryota > Metazoa > Chordata > Mammalia > Artiodactyla > Camelidae > Vicugna > Vicugna pacos. The sequence goes on along the minus strand of NW_027328721.1, from coordinate 59,328,145 downwards.
CAGCTCTCTTCAGTCACAGGTTTTCCCTGAACGGGGAAGTCCGAGAAATATATTTCCTTATCTTGGGGAGGCAGCCTCTGTCACTGGGATTGCCTACAAACCCCACTAGCATTCCCTGGCACAGAGAGATTAAGTAAAAACCCAGGGGAGTCGAGCTTAGGCATTCCGTTAGAACCGACGCGCTGCCGACCGTTGGTGGAACCTCCCGACTCTCAGGATTCCGGAAAAATTGTCAGTGCGTGGGGAGCGCGAGAGACAACTCCACGCAGCTCTCTTCAGTCACAGGTGTTCCCTGTTAGGGGGAATTCTGAGAAATACCTTCCCTGACCTTGGGGAGGCAGCCTGTGTCTCTGGAAATTCCTGCAAACACCCCTAGCATTCCCTGGCACAGAGATATTAGGAAAAAACCCAGGGGAGTCGAGCTCAGGCATTCCGTTAGAACCCACGCGCTGCCGAACTTTGGTGGAACCTCCCCACGCTCAGGATTCCGGAACCATTGTCAGTGCGTGGGGGAGCACGAGAGCAACTCCACGCAGCTCTCTTCTGTCACAGGTGTTCCCTGTAAGGGGGAATTCTGAGAAATACCTTCCCTGACCTTGGGGAGGCAGCCTCTGTCAATGGGATTTCCTGCAAACCCCCCTAGCATTCCCTGGCACAGAGACATTAGGAAAAAACCCAGGGGAGTCGAGCATAGGCATTCCGTTGAACCCAAGCGCTGCCGACCGTTGGTGGAACCTCCCCACGCTCAGGATTCTGGAAACATTGTCAGTGCGTGGGGAGCTCGAGAGACAACTCCACGCAGCTCTCTTCAGTCACAGGTGTTCCCTGTTAGGGGGAATTCTGGGAAATAACTTCCCTGATCTTGGGGAGGCAGCCTCTGTCACTGGGATTTCCTGCAAAACCCCCTAGCATTCCCTGGCACAGAGACATTAGGAGAATTCCCAGGGAAGTCGAGCTTAGGCATTCCGTTAGAACCCACGCGCTGCCGACCGTTGGTGGAACCTCCCCACGCTCAGGATTCCGGAAACATTGTCAGTGCGTGGGGGAGCTCGAGAGACAATTCCACGCAGCTCTCTTCTTTCACAGGTGTTCCCTGTTAGGGGGAATTCTGAGAAATATCTTCCCTGACCTTGCGGAGGCAGCCTCTGTGACTGGGATTGCCTGCAAACCCCCTAGTATTCCCTGGCACAGAGACAATAGGAAAAAACCCAGGGGAGTCGAGCTTAGGCATTCCGTTAGTACCCACGCGCTGACGACCGTTGGTGGAACCTCCCCACGCTCAGGATTCCGGAACCACTGTCAGTGCGTATGGAGCTCGAGAGACAACTCCACGCAGCTCTCTTCAGTCACAGGTGTCCCTGAACGGGGGAGTCCGGAAAATACCTTCCCTGACTTTGGGGAGGCAGCCTCTGTCACTGGGATTGCCTGCAAAATCCCACTAGCATTCCCTGGCACAGAGATATTAGGAAAAAACCCAGGGGAGCCGAGCTTAGGCATTCCGTTAGAACCCACGCGCTGTCGACCGTTGGTGGAACCTCCCAACGCTCAGGATTCCGGAACCATTGTCAGTGCGTGGGGGAGCCCGAGAGACAACTCCACGCAGCTCTCTTCTGTCACAGGTGTTCCCTGTCAGGTGGAATTCTAAGAAATACCTTCCCTGACCTTGTGGAGGCAGCCTCTGTCACTGGGATTGCCTGCATACACCCCTAGCATTCCCTGGCACAGAGACATTAGGAAAAAACCCAGGGGAGTCGAGCTTAGGCATTCCGTTAGGACCCACGCGCTGCCGACCGTTGGTGGAGCATCCCCACCCTCAGGATTCGGAACCATTGTCAGTGCGTGGGGAGCTCAAGAGAAAACTCCACGCAACTCTCTTCAGTCACAGGTGTTCCCTGTTAGGGGGAATTCTAAGAAATACCTTCCCTGAACTTGTGGAGGCAGCCTCTGTCACTGGGATTGCCTGCATACACCCCTAGCATTCCCTGGCACAGAGCCATTAGGAAAAAACCCAGGGGAGTCGAGCTTAGGCATTCCGTTAGGACCCACGCGCTGCCGACCGTTGGTGGAGCATCCCCACCCTCAGGATTCGGAACCATTGTCAGTGCGTGGGGAGCACAAGAGAAAACTCCACGCAACTCTCTTCAGTCACAGGTGTTCCCTGTTTCGGGGAATTCTGAGAAATATCTTCCCTGACCATGGGGAGGTAGCCTCTGTAACTGGGATTTCCTGCAAACCCCCCTAGCATTCCCTGGCACAGAGACATTAGGAAAAAACCCAGGGGAGTCGAGCTGAGGTATTCCGTTAGAACCCACGCCCTGCCGACCGTTGGTGGAACCTCCCCACGCTCAGGATTCCGGAACCATTGTCAGTGCGTGGGGGAACTCGAGAGACAACTCCACGCAACTCTCTTCAGTCACCGGTGTTACCTGAATGGGGAAGTCCGAGAATTAGCTTCCCTGATCTTGGGGAGGCAGCCTCTGTCACTGGGATTGCCTGCAAACCCCCCTAGCATTCCCTGGCAAAGAGACATTAGGAAAAAACCCAGGGGAGTCTAGCGTAGGCATTCCGTTAGAACCAACATGCTGCTTACCGTTGGTGGAACCTCCCCAAGATCAGGATTCCGGAACATATGTCAGTGCGTGGGGAGCTCGAGAGACAACTCCACGCAGCTCTCTTCAGTCACAGGTGTTCCCTGTTGGGGGGAATTCTGAGAAATACCTTCCCTGAACTTGGGGAGGCAGCCTCTGTCACTGGGATTTCCTGCAAACCACCCTAGCATTCCCTGGAACAGAGACATTAGGAAAAAACCGAGGGGAGTCGAGCTTAGGCATTCCGTTTGAACCTACGCGCTGCCGACCGTTGGTGGAACCCCCCACGCTCAGGATTCCGGAACCATTGGCAGTGCGTGGGGGAGCTCGAGAGACAACTCCACGCAGCTCTCTTTTGTCACAGGTGTTCCCTGTTAGGAGGAATTCTGAGAAATAATTTCCCTGACCATGGGGAGGCAGCCTCTGTCACTGGGATTGCCTGCAAACACCCCTAGCATTCCCTGGCACAGAGATATTAGGAAAAAACCCAGGGGAGTCGAGCTTAGGCATTCCGTTAGAACCCACGCACTGCCGACGGTTGGTGGAACCTCCCCACGCTCAGAATTCCGGAACCATTGTCAGCACGTGGGGAGCTCGAGAGACAACTCCACGCAGCTCTCTTCAGTCACAGGGGTTCCCTGAACGGGGAAGTCCGAGAAATAACTTTCCTGAACTTGGGGAGGCAGCCTCTGTCACTGGGATTGCCTATAAACCCCACTAGCATTCCCAGGCATAGAGAGATTAGGAAAAAAACAGGGGAGTCGAGCTTAGGCTTTCCGTTAGAACCCACGTGCTGCTTACCGTTGGTGGAACCTCCCCACGCTCCGGATTCCGGAACCATTGTCAGTGAGTGGGGAGCTCGAGAGACAACTCCACGCAGCTCTCTTCAGTCACAGGGGTTCCCTGTTAGGTGGAATTCTGAGAAATCACTTCCCTGACCTTGGGGAGGCAGCCCCTGTCACTGGGATTGCCTGCAAACCCCCCTAGCATTCCCTGGCACAGAGACATTAGGAAAAATCCCAGGGGAGTCGAGCTCAGGCATTCCGTTAGAACCCACGTGCTGCCGACCGTTGGTGGAACCTCCCCACGCTCAGGATTCCGGAACCGTTGTCAGTGAGTGGGGAGCTCGAGAGACAACTCCACGCAGCTCTCTTCAGTCACAGGTGTTCCCTGAACGGGGAAGTCCGAGAAATAACTTCCCTGACCTTGGGGAGGCAGCCTCTGACACTGGGATTGCCTGCAATCGCCCCTAGCATTCCCTGGCACAGAGGCAGTAGGAAAAAACCCAGGGGAGTCGAGCTTAGGCATTCCGTTAGGACCCACGCGCTGCCGAGGGTTGGTGGAACATCTCCAACCTCAGGATTCCGGAACCATTGTCAGTGCGTGGGGAGCTCAAGAGAAAAGTCCACGCAACTCTCTTCAGACACAGGTGTTCCCTGTTAGGGGGAATTCTGAGAAATACCTTCACTGATCTTGGGGAGGAAGCCTCTGTCACTGGGATTGCTTGCAATCCCCCCTAGCATTCCCTGGGAAAGAGAATTTAGGAAAAAACCCAGGGGAGTCGAGCTTAGGCATTCCGTTAGAACCTACGTGCTGCTTACCGTTGGTGGAACCTCCCCACGCTCAGGATTCCGGAACCATTGTCAGTGAGTGGGGAGCTCGAGAGACAACTAAACGCAGCTCTCTTCAGTCACAGGGGTTCCCTGTTAGGGGGAATTCTGAGAAATACTTTCCCTGACCTTGGGGACGCATCCCCTGTCACTGGGATTGCCTGCAAACCCCCCTATGATTCCCTGGCACAGAGACATTAGAAAAAAACCCAGGGGAGTCGAGCTCAGGCATTCCGTTAGAACCCACGCGCTGCCGACCGTTGGTGGAACCTCCCCACGCTCAGGATTCCGGAACCATTGTCAGTGAGTGGGGAGCTCGAGAGACAACTCCACGCAGCTCTCTTCATTCACAGTGTTCCATGAACGGGGAAGTCCGAGAAATAACTTCCCTGACATTGGGGAGGCAGCCTCTGTCCCTGGGATTGCATGCAAACCCCCCTAGCATTCCCTGGCACAGAGACATTAGGAAAAAAACCCAGGGGAGTCGAGCTTAGGCATTCCATTAGAACCCACGAACTGCCGACCGTTGGTGGAACCTCCTCACGCTCAGGATTCCGGAACAATTGTCAGTGTGTGGGGGAGCTCGAGAGACAACTCCACGCAGCTCTCTTCAGTCCCAGGTGTTCCCTGAATGGGGAAGTCCGAGAAATAACTTCCCTGACCTTGGGGAGGCAGCCTTTGTCACCGAGATTGCCTACAAACCCCCCAGCATTCCCTGGCAAAGAGACACTAGGAAAAAACCCAGGGGAGGCGAGCTTAGACATTCCGTTAGAACCCACGCGCTGCTTACCGTTGGTGCATCTTCCCCATGCTCAGGATTCCGGAACCATTGTCAGTGCGAGGGGAGCTCGAGAGACAACTCCACGCAGCTCTCTTCAGTCCCAGGTGTTCCCTGTAAGGGGGAATTCTGAGAAATTCCTTCCCTGAACTTGGGGAGGAAGCCTCTGTCACTGGGATTGCCTGCAATCCCCCCTAGCATTCCCTGGGAAAGAGAATTTAGGAAAAAACCCAGGGGAGTCGAGCTTAGGCATTCCGTTAGAACCTACGTGCTGCTTACCGTTGGTGGAACCTGCCCACGCTCAGGATTCCGGAACCATTGTCAGTGAGTGGGGAGCTCGAGAGACAACTCCACGCAGCTCTCTTCAGTCACAGGGGTTCCCTGTTAGGGGGAATTCTGAGAAATACATTCCCTGACCTTGGGGACGCATCCCCTGTCACTGGGATTGCCTGCAAACCCCCCTAGCATTCCCTGGCACAGAGACATTAGGAAAAAACCCAGGGGAGTCGAGCTCAGGGATTCCGTTAGAACCCACGTGCTGCCGACAGTTGGTGGAACCTCCCCACGCTCAGGATTCCGGAACCATTGTCAGTGCGTGGGGAGCTCGAGAGACAACTCCAAGCAGCTCTCTTCAGTCACAGGTGTTCCCTGAACGGGAAAGTCCGAGAAATAACTTTCCTGACCTTGGGGAGTCAGCCTCTGTCACTGGGATTGCCTATAAACCCCACTAGCATTCCCTGGCATAGAGAGATTAGGAAAAAAACAGGGGAGTCGAGCTTAGGCTTTCCGTTAGAACCGACGCGCTGCTTACCTTTGGTGGAACCTTCCCACGCTCAGGATTCCGGAACCATTGTCAGTGCGTGGGGAGCTCGAGAGACAACTCCACGCAGCTCTCTTCAGTCACAGGTGTTCCCTGTTAGGGGGAATTCTGAGAAATACCTTCCCTGACCATGGGGAGGTAGCCTCTGTAACTGGGATTTCCTGCAAACCCCCCTAGCATTCCCTGGCACAGAGACATTAGGAAAAAACCCAGGGGAGTCGAGCTTAGGTATTCCGTTGGAACCCACGCCCTGCCGACTGTTGCTGGAACCTCCCCACGCTCAGGATTCCGGAACCATTGTCAGTGCGTGGGGGAGCTCGAGAGACAACTCCACGCAAGTCTCTTCAGTCACAGGTGTTACCTGAATGGGGAAGTCCGAAAAATACCTTCCCTGATCTTGGGGAGGCAGCCTCTGTCACTGGGATTGCCTGCAAAACCCCCTAGCATTCCCTGGCAAAGAGACATTAGGAAAAAACCCAGGGGAGTCGAGCGAAGGCATTCCGTTAGAACCAACATGCTGCTTACCGTTTGTGGAACCTCCCCACGCTCAGAATTCCGGAACGATTGTCATTGAGTGGGGAGCTCGAGAGACAACTCCACGCAGCTCTCTTCAGTCACAGGGGTTCCCTGTTAGGGGGAATTCTGAGAAATAAATTCCCTGAACTTGTGGAGGCAGCCCCTGTCACTGGGATTGCCTGCAAACCCCCCTAGCATTCCCTGGCACAGAGACATTAGGAAAAAACCCAGGGGAGTCGAGCTCAGGGATTCCGTTAGAACCCACGTGCTGCCGACCGTTGGTGGAACCTCCCCACGCTCAGGATTCCGGAACCATTGTCAGTGAGTGGGGAGCTCGAGAGACAACTCCACGCAGCTCTCTTCAGTCACAAGTGTTCCATGAACGGGGAAGTCCGAGAAATAACTTCCCTGACTTTGGGGAGGCAGCCTCTGTAACTGGGATTGCATGCAAACCCCCCTAGCATTCCCTGGCACAGAGACATTAGGAAAAAACCCAGGGGAGTCGAGCTTAGGCATTCCGTTAGAACCCACGCACTGCCGACCGTTGGTGGAACCTCCACACGCTCAGGATTCCGGAACAATTGTCAGTGTGTGGGGGAGCTTGAGAGACAACCCCACGCAGCTCTCTTCAGTCCCAGGTGTTCCCTGAATGGGGAAGTCCGAGAAATAACTTCCCTGAACTTGGGGAGGCAGCCTCTGTCACTGGGATTGCCTACAAAACCCCCTAGCATTCCCTGGCAGAGAGACATTAGGAAAAAACCCAGGGGAGGCTAGCTTAGAGATTCCGTTAAATCCCACGCGCTGCTTACCATTGGTGCAACTTCCCCATGCTCAGGATCCGGAACCATTGTCAGTGCGCGGGGAGCTCGAGAGACAACACCACGCAGCTCTCTTCAGTCACAGGTGTTACCTGTAAGGGGAAATTCTGAGAAATACCTTCCCTGACCTTGGGGAGGAAGCCTCTGTCACTGGGATTTCCTGCAAACCCCACTAGCGTTCCCTGGCATAGAGAGATTAGGAAAAAAACAGGGGAGTCGAGCTTAGGCTTTCCGTTAGAACCCACGTGCTGCTTACCGTTGGTGGAACCTCCCCATGCTCCGGATTCCGGAACCATTGTCAGTGAGTGGGGAGCTCGAGAGACAAATCCACGCAGCTCTCTTCAGTCACAGGTGTTCCATGAACGGGGAAGTCCGAGAAATAACTTCCCTGAGTTCGGGGAGGCAGCCTCTGTCACTGGGATTGCATGCAAACCCCCCTAGCATTCCCTGGCACAGAGACATTAGGAAAAATCCCAGGGGAGTCGAGCTTAGGCATTCCGTTAGAACCCACGCGCTGCCGACCTTTGGTGAAACCTCCCCAGTCTCAGGATTCCGGAACCATTGTCAGTGTGTGGGGAGCTCGAGAGATATCTCCACGCAGCTCTCTTCAGTCACAGGTGTTCCCTGAACGGGGAAGTCCGAGAAATAACTTCCCTGACCTTGGGGAGGCAGCCTCTGACACTGGGATTGCCTGCAATCGCCCCTAGCATTCCCTGGCACAGAGACAGTAGAAAAAACCCAGGGGAGTCGAGCTTAGGCATTCCGTTAGGACCCACGCGCTGCCGAGTGTTGGTGGAACATCCCCACCCTCAGGATTCCGGAACCATTGTCAGTGCGTGGGGAGCTCAAGAGAAAAGTCCACGCAACTCTCTTCAGTCACAGGTGTTCCCTGTTAGGGGGAATTCTGAGAAATACCTTCCCTGATCTTGGGGAGGAAGCCTCTGTCACTGGGATTGCCTGCAATCCCCCCTAGCATTCCCTGGGAAAGAGAATTTAGGAAAAAACCCAGGGGAGTTGAGCTTAGGCATTCCGTTAGAACCTACGTGCTGCTTACCGTTGGTGGAACCTGCCCACGCTCAGGATTCCGGAACCATTGTCAGTGAGTGGGGAGCTCGAGAGACAACTCCACGCAGCTCTCTTCAGTCACAGGGGTTCCCTGTTAGGGGGAATTCTGAGAAATACATTCCCTGACCTTGGGGACGCATCCCCTGTCACTGGGATTGCCTGCAAACCCCCCTAGCATTCCCTGGCACAGAGACATTAGGAAAAAACCCAGGGGAGTCGAGCTCAGGGATTCCGTTAGAACCCACGTGCTGCCGACCGTTGGTGGAACCTCCCCACGCTCAGGATTCCGGAACCATTGTCAGTGCGTGGAGAGCTCGAGAGACAACTCCAAGCAGCTCTCTTCAGTCACAGGTGTTCCCTGTTACGGGGAATTCTGACAAATACCTTCCCTGACCTTGGGGAGGCAGCCTCTGTCACTGGGATTGCCTGCAAACCCCCCTAGCATTCCCTGGCACAGAGACATTAGGAAAAAACCCAGGGGAGTCGAGCTTACGCATTCCGTTAGAACCCACGCGCTGCCGACCATTGGTGGAACCTCCCCACTCTCAGGATTCCAGAACCATAGTCAGTGCGTGAGGGAGCTCTAGAGACAACTCCACGCAGCTCTCTTCAGTCACAGGTGTTCCCTGAATGGGGAAGTCAGAGAAATACCTTCCCTGATCTTGGGGAGGCAGCCTCTGTCACGGGGATTTCCTGCAAACCCCCCTAGCATTCCCTGGCAGAGAGACATTAGGAAAAAACCCAGGGGAGTCGAGCTTAAGCATTCCGTTAGAACCCACCTGCTGCTTACCGTTTGTGGAACCTCCCCATGCTCAGGATTACGGAACCATTGTCAGTGCGTGGGGGAGTTCGACAGACAACTCCACGCACCTCTCTTCAGTCACAGGTGTTCCCTGAACGGGGAAGTCCGAGAAATACCTTCCCTGACCTAGGGGAGGCAGCCTCTGTCACTGGGATTTCCTGCAAACCCCCCTAGCATTCCCTGGCAGAGAGACATTAGGAAAAATCCCAGGGGAGACGAGCTTAGGCATTCCGTTAGAACCCACGCGCTGCCGACCGTTGGTGGAACCTCCCCACGCTCAGTATTCCGGAACCATTGTCAGTGCGTGGGGGAGCCCGAGAGACAACTCCACGCAGCTCTCTTCTGTCACAGGTGTTCCCTGTTAGGGGGAATTCTAAGAAATACCTTCCCTGACCTTGTGGAGGCAGCCTCTGTCACTGGGATTGCCTGCAAACCCCCCTAGCATTCCCTGGCACAGAGACATTAGGAAAAAACCCAGGGCAGTCGAGCTTAGGCATTCCGTGAGAACCCACGCACTGTTTATCGTCGGTGGAACCTTCCCACGCACAGGATTTCGGAACCACTGTCAGTGTGTGGGGGAGCTCGAGTGACAACTCCACGCAGCTCTCTTCAGTCACAGGTGTTCCCTGAACGGGGAAGTCCGAGAAATACCTTCCCTGACTTTGGGGAGGCAGCTTCTGACACTGTGATTGCCTGAAAACGCCCCTAGCATTCCCTGGCACAGAGACATTAGGAAAAAACAAGGGGATTCGAGCTTAGGCATTCCGTTAGAACCGACGCGCTGCCGACCGTTGGTGGAACATCCCCACGATCAGGATTCCGGAGCCATTGTCAGTGCGTGGGGGAGCTCGAGAGACAACTCCACGCAGCTCTCTTCAGTCACAGGTGTTCCCTGAACGGGGAAGTCCGAGAAATACCTTCCCTGACCTTGGGGAGGCAGCCTCTGTCACTGGGACTGCCTGCAAACCGCCCTAGCATTCCCTGGCACAGAGACATTAGGAAAAACCAGGGGAGTCGAACTTAGGCATTCCGTTTAAAACCACGCGCTGCCGACCGTTGTTGGAACCTCCCCACGCTCAGGATTCCGGAAACATTGTCAGTGCGTGAGGAGCTCGAGAGACAACTCCACGCAGCTCTCTTCAGTCACAGGTGTTCCCTGTTAGGGGGAATTCTGAGAAATACCTTCCTTGATGTTGGGGATGCAGCCTCTGTCACTGGGATTGACTGCAAATAATCCTAGCATTCCGTGGCACAGAGACATTAGGAAAAAACCCAGAGGAGTCGAGCTTAGGCATTCCGTTAGAACCCACGCGCTGCCGACCGTTGGTGGAAAATCCCCACGCTCAGGATTCTGGAACCATTGTCAGTGCGTGGGGAGCACGAGAGACAACTCCACGCAGCTCTCTTCAGTCACAGGTGTTCCCTGTTAGGGGGAATTCTGAGAAATACTTTCCCTGACTTTTGGGAGGCAGCCTCTGTCACTGGGATTTCCTGCAAACCCCCCTAGCATTCCCTGGCACAGAGAAATTAGGAAAAAACCCCGGGGAGTCGAGCTTAGGTATTCCGTTATAACACACGCGTTCCGACCGTTGGTGGAACCCCCGCACGCTCATTATTCCGGAACAATTGTCAGTGCGTGGGGAGCTCGAGAGACAACTCCACGCAGCTCTCTTCAGTCACAGGTGTTCCCAGTTAGGGGGAATTCTGAGACACATTCCCTGAAATTGGGGAGGCAGCCTCTGTCACTGGGATTTCCTGCAAACCCCCCTAGCATTCCCTGCCACAGAGACATTAGGAAAAAACCCAGGGGAGTCGAGCTTAGGCATTCCGTTAGAACCCACGCGCTGCCGACCGTTGGTGGAACCTTCCCACGCTCAGGATTCCGGAACCATTGTCAGTGCGTGGGGGAGCTCGAGAGACAACTCCACGCAGCTCCCTTCTGTCACAGGTGTTCCCTGTTAGGGGGAATTCTGAGATACATTCCCTGAAATTGGGGAGGCAGCCTCTGTCACTGGGATTTCCTGCAAACCCCCCTAGCATTCCCTGGCACAGAGATATTAGGAAAAAACCCAGGGGAGTCCAGCTTAGGCATTCCGTTTGAACCCACGCGCTGCCGACCGTTGGTGGAACCACCCCACGCTCATGATTCCGGAAACATTGTCAGTGCGTGGGGGAGCTCGAGAGACAACTCCACGGAGCTCTCTTCTGACACAGGTGTTCCCTGTTAGGGGGAATTCTGAGAAATACTTTCCCTGAAATTGCGGAGGCAGCCTCTGTGACTGGGATTGCCTGCAAAACCCCCTAGAATTCCCTGGCACAGAGACATTACGAAAATCCCAGGGGAGTCGAGCTTAGGCATTCCGTTAGAACCCACGCACATTTTACAGTTGGGGGAACCTCCCCACTATCAGGATTCCGGAACCACTAGCAGTGCGTGGGGAACTCGAGAGACAACTCCACGCAGCTCTCTTCAGTCACAGGTGTTCCCTGAATGGGGAAGTCAGAGAAATACCTTCACTGACCTTGGGGAGGCAGCCTCTGACACTGGGATTGCCTGCAAACGCCCCTAGCATTCACTGGCACAGAGACATTAGGAAAAAACCCAGGGGAGTCGAGCTTAGGCATTTCGTTAGAACCCACGCGCTGCCGACCGTTGGTGGAACCTCCCCACCTTCAGGATTCCGGAACAATTGTCAGTGCGTGGGCAGTTCCAGAGACAACTCCACGCAGCTCTCTTCAGTCACAGGTGTTCCCTGTTAGGGGGAATTCTGAGATACATTCCCTGAACTTGGGGAGGCTGCCTCTGTCACTGTTATTGCCTGCAAACACCCGTAGCTTTCCCTGGCACAGTGACATTAGGAAAAATCCCAGGGGAGTCGAGCTTAGGCATTCCGTTAGAACCCACGCACTGTTTACCGTTAGTGGTACCTCCCCACGCTCAGGGTTCCGGAACCATTGTCAGTGCGTGGGGGAGCTCGAGAGACATCTCCACGCAGCTCTCTTCAGTCACAGGTGTTCCCTGTTAGGGGGAATTCTGAGAAATACCTTCCCTGACCTTGGGGAGGTAGCCTTTGTCACTGGGATTTCCTGCAAACCCCCCTAGCATTCCCTGGCACAGAGAAATTAGGAAAAAACCCAGGGGAGTCGAGCTTAGGCATTCCGTTAGAACCCACGCGCTGCCGACCGTTTCGGGAACCTCCCCACGCTCAGGATTCCGGAACCATTTTCAGTGCGTGGGGAGCTCGAGAGACAACTCCACGCAGCTCTCTTCAGTCACAGGTGTTCCATGAACGGTGAAGTCCGAGAAATACTTTCCCTGACCTTGGGGAGGCATCCTCTTTCACTTGGATTGCCTGCAAACAATCCTAGCGTTCCGTGGCACAGAGACATTAGGAAAAAAACCCAGGGGAGTCGAGCTTAGGCATTCCGTTAGAACCCACGCGCTGCCGACCGTTGGTGGAACCTCCCCAATCTCAGGATTCCAAAATCATTGTCAGTGCGTGGGGGAGCTCGAGAGACAACTCCACGCAGCTCTCTTCTGTCACAGGTGTTCCCTTTTAGGGGGAATTCTGAGAAACACCTTCCCTGAACTTGGGGAGGAAGCCTCTGTCACTGGGATTGCCTGTAAACACCCCTAGCATTCCCTGGCACAGTGACATTAGGAAGAAACCCAGAGGAGTCGAGCTTAGGCATTCCGTTGGAACCCACGCTCTGTTTACCGTTGGTGGTACCTCCCCACGCTCAGGATTCCGGAACCATTGTCAGTGCGTAGGGGAGCTAGAGAGAAAACTCCACTCAGCTCTCTTCAGTCACAGGTGTTCCCTGAACGGGGAAGTCCGAGAAATAACTTCCCTGACTTTGGGGAGGCAGCCTCTGTCACTGCGATTTCCTGCAAACACCCCTAGCATTCCCTGGCACAGAAACATTAGGAAAAAACCCTGGGGAGTCGAGCTTAGGCATTCCGTTAGAACCCACGCGCTGCGTAAAGTTGGTGGAACCTCCCCACACTCAGGATTCCGGAACCATTGTCAGTGCGTAGGGGAGCTCGAGAGATAACTCCACGCAGCTCTCTTCAGTCCCAGGTGTTCCCTGAACCGGGAAGTCCGAGAAAAACCTTCCCTGACCTTGGGGAGGCAGCCTCTGTCACTGGGACTGCCTGCAAACTCCACTAGCATTCCCTGGCACAGAGATATTAGGAAAAAACCAGGGGAGTTCACCTTAAGCATTCTGTTAGAACCCACGCGCTGCCGACCTTTGGTGGAACCTCCCCACGCTCAGGATTCCGGAACCATTGTCAGTGCGTGGGGAGCTCGAGAGACAACTCCACGCAGCTCTCTTCAGTCACAGGTGTTCCCTTTTAGGGGGAATTCTGAGAAATAACTTCCCTGAACTTTGGGAGGCGGCCTCTGTCACTGGGATTCCCTGAAAAACCCCCTAGCATTCCCTGGCACAGAGAAATTAGGAAAAAACCCAGGGGAGACGAGCTTAGGCATTCCGTTAGAACCCACGCGCTGCCGACCGTTGATGGAACCTCCCCACGCTCAGGATTCCGGAACCATTGTCAGTGCGTGGGGGAGCTCGAGAGACAACTCCACGCAGCTCTCTTCTGTCACAGGTGTTCCCTGTTAGGGGGAAGTCCGAGAAATACCTTCCCTGATGTTGTGGAGACAGCGTCTGTCACTCTGATTGCCTGCAAACCCCCCTAGCATTCCCTGGCACAGAGACATTATGAAAAAACCCAGGGGAGTCGAAATTAGGCATTCCGTTAGAACCCACGCGCTGCTTACCGTTGGTGGAACCTCCCCACCGTCAGGATTCCGGAACAATTGGCAGTGCGTGGGCAGTTCGAGAGACAAATCCACGCAGCTCTCTTCAGTCACAGGTGTTCCCTGTTAGGGGGAATTCTGAGATACATTCCCTGACCTAGGGGAGGCAGCCTCTGTCACTGGGATTGCCTGCAAACACCCCTAGCGTTCCCTGGCACAGTGAGATTAGGAAAAATCCCAGGGGATTCGAGCTTAGGCATTCCGTTAGAACCCACGCACTGTTTACCGTTGGTGGTACCTCCCCACGCTCAGGGTTCCGGAACCATTGTCAGTGCGTGGGGGAGCTCGAGAGACAACTCCACGCAGCTCTCTTCAGTCACAGGAGTTCCCTGAAAGGGGAAGTCCGAGAAATACCTTCCCTGACCTTGGGGAGGCAGTTTCTGATACTGGGATTGCCTGCAAACCCCACTAGCATTCCCTGGCACAGAGACATTAGGAAAAAACCCAGGGGAGTCGAGCTTAGGCATTCCGTTAGAACCCACGCGCTGCCGACCGTTGGTGGAACCTCCGCATGCTCATTATTCCTTAACCATTGTCAGTGCGTGTGGAGCTCGAGAGACAAATCCACGCAGCTCCCTTCAGTCACAGGTGTTCCCTGTTAGGGGGAATTCTGAGAAATACCTTCCTGGACCTTGGGGAGGCAGCCTCTGACACTGGGATTTCCTGCAAACCCCATTAGCATTCCCTGGCACAGAGAAATTAGGAAAAAACCCAGGGGAGTCGAGCTTAGGCATTCCGTTATAAACCACGCGCTGCCGACCATGGTGGAACCTCCGCACGCTCAGGATTCCGGAACCATTGTCAGTGCGTGGGGAGCTCGAGAGACATCTCCACGCAGCTGTCTTCAGTCACAGGTGTTCCCTGTTAGGGGGAATTCTGAGAAATACCTTCCCTGACCTTGGGGAGGTAGCCTTTGTCACTGGGATTTCCTGCAAACCCCCCTAGCATTCCCTGGCACAGAGAAATTAGGAAAAAACCAGGGGAGTTGAGCTTAGGCATTCCGTTTGAACCCACGCGCTGCCGACCGTTGGTGTAACCCCCCACGCTCAGGATTCCGGAACCATTGGCAGTGCGTGGGGGAGCTCGAGAGACAACTCCACGCAGCTCTCTTGTATCACAGGTGTTCCCTGTTAGGGGGAATTCTGAGAAATACCTTCCCTGACCATGGGGAGGCAGCCTCTTTTCTCTGGGATTGCCTGCAAACCCCCCTAGCATTCCCTGGCACAGAGACATTAGGAAAAAACCCAGGGGAGTCGAGCTCAGGCATTCCGTTAGAACCCACGTGCTGCCGACCGTTGGTGGAACCTCCCCACGCTCAGGATTCCGGAACAATTTTCAGTGAGTGGGGAGCTCGAGAGACAACTCCACGCAGCTCTCTTCAGTCACAGGGGTTCCCTATTAGGTGGAATTCTGAGAAATAACTTCCCTGACCTTGGGGAGGCAGCCCCTGTCACTTGGATGGCCTGCAAACCCCCCTAGCATTACCTGGCACAGAGATATTAGGAAAAAACCCAGGGGAGTGGAGCTGAGGCATTCCGTTAGAACCCACGTGCTGCCGACCGTTGGTGGAACCTCCCCACGCTCAGGATTCCGGAACCATTGTCAGTGAGTGGGGAGCTCGAGAGACAACTCCACGCAGCTTTCTTCAGTCACAGGTGTTCCATGAACGGGGAAGTCCGAGAAATAACTTCCCTGAGTTTGGGGAGGCATCCTCTGTCACTGGGATTGCCTGCAAACAATCCTAGCATTCCGTGGCACAGAGACATTAGGAAAAAAACCCAGGGGAGTCGAGCTTAGGCATTCCGTTAGAACCCACGCGCTGCCGACAGTTGGTGGATCCTCCCAAATCTCAGGATTCCAAAATCATTGTCAGTGCGTGGGGGAGATCGAGAGACAACTCCACGCAGCTCTCTTCTGTCACAGGTGTTCCCTGTTAGGGGGAATTCTGAGAAAAACCTTCCCTGACCTTGGGGAGGCAGCCTCTGTCACTGGGATTGCCTGCAAACCCCCCTAGCATTCCCTGGCACAGACACATTAGGAAAAAACCCAGGGGATTCGAGCTCAGGCATTCCGTTAGAACCCACGCGCTGCCGACCGTTGGTGGAACCTCCCCACGCTCAGGATTTCGGAACCATTTTCAGTGCGTGGGGGAGCTCGAGA
Organism: Vicugna pacos; assembly: GCF_048564905.1. Taxonomy (NCBI): domain Eukaryota; kingdom Metazoa; phylum Chordata; class Mammalia; order Artiodactyla; family Camelidae; genus Vicugna; species Vicugna pacos. Next base: position 59,312,162 of record NW_027328721.1, on the reverse strand, counting down.
GACAACTCCACGCAGCTCTCTTCAGTCACCTGTGTTCCCTGAACGGGGAAGTCGGAGAAATACCTTCCCTGAACTTGGGGAGGCAGACTCTATCAATGGGATTGCCTGCAAACCCCCCTAGCATTCCCTGGCACAGAGACATTAGGAAAAAACCCAGGGGAGTTCAGCTTAAGCATTCCGTTAGAACCCACGCGCTGCCGACCGTTGGTGGAACCTCCACACGCTCAGGATTCCGGAACCATTGTCAGTGCGTGGGCAGCTCGAGAGACAACTCCACGCAGCTCTCTTCAGTCACAGGTGTTCCCTTTTAGGGGGAATTCTGAGAAATTACTTCCCTGATTTTGGGGAGGCGGCCTCTGTCACTGGGATTGCCTGCAAACAATCCTAGCATTCCGTGGCACAGAGACATTAGGAAAAAAACCCAGGGGAGTCGAGCTTAGGCATTCCGTTAGAACACAAACGCTGCCGACAGTTGGTGGATCCTCCCCAATCTCAGGATTCCAAAATAATTTGCAGTGCGTGGGGGAGCTCGAGAGACAACTCCACGCACCTCTCTTCAGTCCCAGGTGTTCCCTGAAAGGGGAAGTCCGAGAAAAACCTTCCCTGACCTTGGGGAGGCATCCTCTGTCACTGGGATTTCCTGCAAACCCCCCTAGCATTCCCTGGCACAGAGACAGTAGGAAAAATCCTATGGGAGTCGAGTTTAGGCATTCCGTTAGGACCCACGCGCTGCCGACCGTTGGTGGAACCTCCCCAAGATCAGGATTCCGGAGCTATTGTCAGTGCGTGGGGGAGCACGAAAGACAACTCCACGCAGCTCTCTTCTATCACAGGTGTTCCCTGTTAGGGGGAATTCTGAGAAAAATCTTCCCTGACCTTGGCGAGGCAGCCTCTGTCACTGGGATTGCCTGCAAACACCCCTAGCATTCCCTGGCACAGAGACATTAGGAAAATCCTAGGGGAGTCGAGCTTAGGCATTCCGTTAGAACCCACGCGCTTCCGACCGTTGGTGGAACCTCCCCACGCTCAGGATTCCGGAGCCATTGTCAGTGCGTGGGGGAGCTCGAGAGAAAACTCCACGCAGCTCTCTTCTGTCACAGGTGTTCCCTGTTAGGGGGAATTCTGAGAAATAACTTCCCTGAACATGGGGAGGCAGCCTCTGTTACTGGGATTTCCTGCAAACACCCCTAGCATTACCTGGCACAGAGACATTAGGAAAAAACCCAGGGGAGTCGAGCTTAGGCATTCCGTTAGAAAATACTCGCTGCCGACCGTTGATGGAACCTCCCCACGGTCAGGATTCCGGAACCATTGTCAGTGCGTGGGGGAGCACGTGAGACAACTCCACGCAGCTCTCTTCTGTCACAGGTGTTCCCTGTTAGGGGGAATTCTGAGATACCTTCCCTGACCTTGGGGAGGCAGCCTCTGTCACTGGGATTGCCTGCAAATCCCCCTAGCATTCCCTGGCACAGAGACATTAGGAAAAATCCCAGGGGAGTCGAGCTTAGGCATTCCGTGAGAACCCACGCGCTGCCGACCGTTGGTGGAACCTCCCGACGCTCAGGATTCCGGAACCATTTTCAGTGCGTGGGGAGCACAAGAGAAAATTCCACGCAGCTCTCTTCAGTCACAGGTGTTCCCTGTTAGGGGGAATTCTGAGAAATACCTTCCCTGACCTTGGGGAGAAAGCCTCTGTCACTGGGATTGCCTGCAATCCCCCCTAGCATTCCCTGGGAAACAGACTTAAGGAAAAAACCCAGGGGAGTCGAGCTTAGGCATTCCGTTAGAACCCACGCGCTGCCGACCGTTGGTGGAACCTCCCCACGCGCAGGATTCCGGAACCATTGTCAGTGAGTGGGGAACTCGAGAGACAACTCCACGCAGCTCTCTTCAGTCACAGATGTTCCATGAACGGGGAAGTCCGAGAAATAACTTCCCTGAATTTGGGGAGGCAGCCTCTGTCACTGGGATTGCATGCAACCCCCCCTAGCATTCCCTGGCACAGAGACATTAGGAAAAATCCCAGGGGAGTCGAGCTTAGGCTTTTCGTTAGAACCCACGCGCTGCCGACCGTTGGTGGAACCTCCCCAGTCTCAGGATTCCGGAAACATTGTCAGTGCGTGGGGAGCTCGAGAGACAACTCCACGCAGCTCTCTTCAGTCACAGGTGTTCCCTGTTAGGGGGAATTCTGAGAAATACCTTCCCTGAACTTCGGGAGGCAGCCTCTGTCACTGGGATTTCCTGCAAACCACCCTAGCATTCCCTGGAACAGAGACATTAGGAAAAAACCGAGGGGAGTCGAGCTTAGGCATTTCGTTAGAACCCACGCGCTGCCGACCGTTGGTGGAACCCCCCACGCTCAGGATTCCGGAACCATTGGCAGTGCGTGGGGGAGCTCGACAGACAACTCCACGCAGCTCTCTTCTATCACAGGTGTTCCCTGTTAGGGGGAATTCTGAGAAATACCTTCACTGACCATGGGGAGGCAGCCTCTTTCACTGGGATTGCCTGCAAACCCCCCTAGCATTCCCTGGCACAGAGACATTAGGAAAAATCCCAGGGGAGTCGAGCTCAGGCATTTCGTTAGAACCCACGTGCTGCCGACCGTTGGTGGAACCTCCCCACGCTCAGGATTCCGGAACAATTGTCAGTGAGTGGGGAGCTCGAGAGACAACTCCACGCAGCTCTCTTCAGTCACAGGGGTTTTCTGTTAGGGGGAATTCTGAGAAATAAATTCCCTGACCTTGGGGAGGCAGCCCATGTCACTGGGATTGCCTGCAAACCCCCCTAGCATTCCCTGGCACAGAGACATTAGGAAAAAACCCAGGGGAGTCGAGCTCAGGGATTCCGTTAGAACCCACGTGCTGCCGACCGTTGGTGGAACCTCCCCACGCTCAGGATTCCGGAACCATTGTCAGTGAGTGGGGAGCTCGAGAGACAACTCCACGCAGCTCTCTTCAGTCACAGGTTTTCCATGAACGGGGAAGTCCGAGAAATAACTTCCCTGACTTTGGGGAGGCAGCCTCTGTAACTGGGATTGCATGCAAACCCCCCTAGCATTCCCTGGCACAGAGACATTAGGAAATAACCCAGGGGAGTCGAGCTTAGGCATTCCGTTAGAACCCACGCACTGCCATCCGTTGGTAGAACCTCCACACGCTCAGGATTCCGGAACAATTTTCAGTGTGTGGGGGAGCTCGAGAGACAACTCCACGCAGCTCTCTTCAGTCCCAGGTGTTCCCTGAATGGGGAAGTCCGAGAAATAACTTCCCTGAACTTGGGGAGGCAGCCTCTGTCACTGGGATTGACTGCAAACACCCCTAGCATTCCCTGGCACAGAGATATTAGGAAAAAACCCAGGGGAGTCGAGCTTAAGCATTCCGTTAGAACCCACGCGCTGCCGACCGTTGGTGGAACCTCCCCAAGCTCAGGATTCTGGAAACATTGTCAGTGCGTGGGGAGCTCGAGAGACAACTCCACGCAGCTCTCTTCAGTCACAGGTGTTCCCTGTTAGGGGGAATTCTGGGAAATAACTTCCCTGATCTTGGGGAGGCAGCCTCTGTCACTGGGATTTCCTGCAAAACCCCCTAGCATTCCCTGGCACAGAGACATTAGGAAAATTCCCAGGGTAGTCGAGCTTAGGCATTCCGTTAGAACCCACGCGCTGCCGACCGTTGGTGGAACCTCCCCACGCTCAGGATTCCGGAACCATTGTCAGTGCGAGGGGGTTCTCGAGAGACAATTCCACGCAGCTCTCTTCTGTCACAGGTGTTCCCTGTTAGGGGGAATTCTGAGAAATACCTTCCCTGACCTTGCGGAGGCAGCCTCTGTCACTGGGATTGCCTGCAAACCCCCTAGCATTCCCTGGCAAAGAGACATTAGGAAAAAACCGAGGTGAGTCGAGCTTAGGCATTCCGTTAGAACATACGCGCTGCCGACCGTTGGTGGAACCTCCACACGCTCAGGATTACGGAACCATTGTCAGTGCGTGGGGAGCTCAAGAGACAACTCCACGCAGCTCTCTTCTGTCACAGGTGTTCCCTGAACGGGGAAGTCCGAGAAATACATTCCCTGACCTTGGAGAGGAAGCCTCTGTCACTGGGATTGCCTGCAAAACCCCCTAGCATTCCCTGGCACAGTGACATTAGGAAAAAACCCAGGGGAGTCGAGCTTAGGCATTCCGTTAGAACCCACGCGCTGCCGACCGTTGGTGGAACCTCCCCACGCTCAGGATTCCGGAGCCATTGTCTTTGCGTGGGGGAGCATGAGAGACAACTCCACGCAGCTCTCTTCTGTCACAGGTGTTCCATGTTAGGGGGAATTCTGAGAAAAACCTTCCGTGACCTTGGGGAGGCAGCCTCTGTCACTGGGATTTCCTGCAAACACCCCTAGCATCCCTGCACAGTGACATTAGGAAAAAACCCAGGGGAGTCGAGCTTAGGCATTCCGTTAGAACCCACGCGCTGCCGACCGTTGGTGGAACCTCCCCACGCTCAGGATTCCGGAGCCATTGTCTTTGCGTGGGGGAGCACGAGAGACAACTCCACGCAGCTCTCTTCTGTCACAGGTGTTCCATGTTAGGGGGAATTCTGAGAAAAACCTTCCGTGACCTTGGGGAGGCAGCCTCTGTCACTGGGATTTCCTGCAAACACCCCTAGCATCCCTGCACAGAGACATTAGGAAAAATCCCAGGGGAGTCGAGCTTAATCATTCTGTTAGAAAACACTCGCTGCCGACCGTTGGTGGAACGTCCCCACGGTCAAGATTCCGGAACCATTGTCAGTGCGTGGGGGAGCTCGAGAGACAAATCCACGCACCTCTCTTCTGTCACAGGTGTTCCCTGTTAGGGGGAATTCCGAGATACCTTCCCTTAACTTGGGGAGGCAGCCTCTGTCACTGGTATTGCCTGCAAACACCCCTACCATTCCCTGGCACAGAGACATTAGGAAAAATCCCAGCGGAGTCGAGCTTTGGCATTCCGTTAGAACCCACGCGCTGCCTACGTTTGGTGGAACCTCCCCACGCTCAGGATTCCGGAACCATTGTCAGTGCGTGGGGAGCACGAGAGACAACTCCACGCAGCTCTCTTCAGTCACAGGTGTTCCCTGTAAGGGGGAATTCTGAGAAATACCTTCCCTGACCTTGGGGAGGCAGCCTCTGTCACTGGGACTTCCTGCAAACCCCCCTAGCCTTCCCTGGCACAGAGACATTAGGAAAAAACCCAGGGGAGTCGAGCTTAGGCATTCCGTTAGAACCCACGCGCTGCCGACAGTTGGGGGAACCTCCCCAAGCTCAGGATTCCGGAACCATTGTCAGTGCATGGGGGAGCTCGAGAGACAACTCCACCCACCTCTCTTCAGTCACAGGTGTTCCCTGAACGGGGAAGCCCGAGAAATACTTTCCCTGACATTGGGGAGGCATCCTCTGTCACTGGAATTGCCTGCAAACACTCCTAGCATTCTGTGGCAGAGAGAAATTAGGAAAAAACCCAGGGGAGTCGAGCTAAGGCATTCAGTTAGAACCCATGCGCTGCCGACCGTTGGTGGAACCTCCCCACGCTCAGGATTCCAAAATCATTGTCATTGTGTGGGGGAGCTCGAGAGAAAACTCCACGCAGCTCTCTTCAGTCACAGGTGTTCCCTGAACGGGGAAGTCCGAGAAAAACTTTCCCTGAACTTGGGGAGGCATCCTCTGTCACTGGGATTGCCTGCAAACAATCCTAACATTCCGTGGCACAGAGACATTAGGAAAAAACCCAGGGGAGTCGAGCTTAGGCATTCCGTTAGAAACCATGCGCTGCCGACCGTTGGTGGATCCTCCAAAATCTCAGGATTCCAAAATCATTGTAAGTGCGTGGGGGAACTCAAGAGACAACTCCACGGAGCTCTCTACAGTCCCAGGTGTTCCCTGAAAGGGGAAGTCCGAGAAAAACCTTCTCTGACCTTGGGGAGGCATCCTCTGTCACTGGGATTTCCTGCAAACCCCCCTAGCATTCCCTGGCACAGAGACATTAGGAAAAATCCCAGGGGAGTCGAGCTTAGGCATTCCATTAGGACCCACGCGCTGCCGACCGTTGGTGGAACATCCCCACCCTCAGGATTCCGGAACAATTGTCAGTGCGTGGGGAGCTCGAGAGACAACTCCACGCAACTCTCTTCATTCACAGGTGTTACATGTTAGGGGGAATTTTGAGAAATACATTCCCTGACCTTGGGGAGGCAGCCTCTGTCACTGGGATTTCCTGCAAAACCCCCTAGCATCCCTGGCACAGACACATTGGGAAAAATCCCAGGGGAGTCGAGCTTAGGCATTCCGTTTGAACCCACGTGCTGCCGACCGTTGGTGGAACCTCCCCACGCTCAGGATTCCGGAAGCATTGTCAGTGCGTGGGGGAGCTCGAGAGACAACTCCACGCAGCTCTCTTCAGTCACAGGTGTTCCCTGATCGGGGAAGTCGGAGAAATAACTTCCCTGAACTTGGGGAGGCAGCATCTTTTAATGGGATTGCCTGCAAACCCCCCTAGCATTCCCTGGCACAGAGACATTAGGAAAAAACCCAGGGGAGTCGAGCTGAAGCATTCCATTAGAACCCACGCGCTGCTTACCGTTGGAGGAACCTCCCCACGCTCAGGATTCCGGAACAAATGTCAGTGCGTGGGGAGCTCGAGAGAGAACTCCACGCAGCTCTATTCAGTCACAGGTGTTCTCTGTTAGGGGGAATTCTGAGAAATACCTTCCCTGAGCTTGGGGAGGCAGCCTCTGTCACTGGGATTTCCTGCAACCCCCCCTAGCAATCCCTGGCACAGAGACATTAGGAAAAATCCCAGGGGAGTCGAGCATAGGCATTCCGTTTAAACCCACGCGCTGCCGACCGTTGTTGGAACCTCCCCACGCTCAGGATTCCGGAAATATTGTCAGTGCGTGGGGAGCTCGAGAGACAACTCCACGCAGCTCTCTTCTGTCACAGGTGTTCCCTGTTAGGGGGAATTCTGAGATACATTCTCTGACCTTGGTGAGGCAGCCTCTGTCACTGGGATTGCCTGCAAACACCCCAAGCGTTCCCTGGCACACTGACATTAGGAAAAATCCCAGGGGAGTCGAGCTTAGGCATTCCGTTAGAACCCACGCACTGTTTACCGGTGGTGGTACCTCCCCACGGTCTGGAATCTGGAATCATTGTCAGTGCGTGGGGGAGCTCGAGAGACAACTCCACGCAGCTCTCTTCTGTCACAGGTGATCCCTGTTAGGGGGATTTCTGAGAAATATCTTCCCTGACCTTGGTGAGGCAGCCTCTGTCACTGGGATTGCCTGCAAACCCCCCTAGCATTCCCTGGCACAGAGACATTAGGAAAAATCCCAGGGGAGTCGAGCTTAGGCATTCCGTTAGAAACCACGCGCTGCCTAACGTTGGTGGAACCTCCCCACGCTCAGGATTCCGGAACCATTGTCAGTGCGTGGGGAGCACGAGAGACAACTCCACGCAGCTCTCTTCAGTCACAGGTGTTCCCTGTAAGGGGGAATTCTGAGAAATACCTTCCCTGACCTTGGGGAGGCAGCATCTGTCACTGGGATTGCCTGCAAACCCCCCTAACATTCCCTGGCACAGAGACATTAGGAAAAAACCCAGGGGAGTCGAGCTTAGGCATTCCGTTAGAACCCACGCGCTGCCGACCGTTGGTGGAACCTCCCCATGCTCAGGATTCCGGAACCATTGTCAGTGCGTGGGGGAGCTCGAGAGACAACTCCACGCAGCTCTCTTCAGTCACAGGTGTTCCCTGAACGGGGAAGTCCGAGAAAAACCTTCCCTGACTTAGGGGAGGTAGCCTCTGTTACTGGGATTGCCTGCAAACCCCCGTAGCATTCCCTGGCACAGAGACATTAGGAAAAATCCCAGGGGCGTCGAGCTTAGGCATTCCGTTAGAACCCACGCGCTGCCGACCGTTGGGGGAACCTCCCCAAGCTCAGGATTCCAGAACCATTGTCAGTGCATGGGGGAGCTCGAATGACAACTCCACCCAGCTCTCTTCAGTCACAGGTGTTCCCTGAACGGGGAAATCCGAGAAATACCTTCCCTGAACTTGGGGAGGCATCCTCTGTCACTGGGATTGCCTGCAAACAATCCTAGCATTCCGTGGCACAGAGACATTAGGAAAAAACCCAGGGGAGTCGAGCTTAGGCATTCAGTTAGAAACCACGCGCTGCCGACCGTTGGTGGATCCTCCCCAATCTCAGGATTCCGGAACCAATGTCAGTGCGTGGGGGAGCTCGAGAGACAACTCCACGCAGCTCTCTTCAGTCCAAGGTGCTCCCTGAATGGGGAAGTCCGAGAAATAACTTCCCTGACCTTGGAGAGGAAGCCTCTGTTACTGGGATTGGCTGCAAACAATCCTAGAATTCCGTGGCACAGAGATATTAGGAAAAAACCCAGGGGAGTCGAGCTTAGGCATTCCGTTAGAACCCACGCGCTGCCGACCGTTGGTGGATCCTCCCCAAGCTCAGGATTCTGGAACCATTGTCAGTGCGTGGGGAGCTCGAGAGACAACTCCACGCAGCTCTCTTCTGTCACAGGTGTTCCCTTTTAGGGGGAATTCTGAGAAACACATTCCCTGAACTTGGGGAGGAAGCCTCTGTCACTGGGATTGCCTGTAAACACCCCTAGCATTCCCTGGCACAGTGACATTAGGAAAAAACCCAGGGGAGTCGAGCTTAGGCATTCCGTTGGAACCCACGCAGTGTTTACCGTTGGTGGTACCTCCCCACGCTCAGGATTCCGGAACCATTGTCAGTGCGTAGGGGAGCTAGAGAGAAAACTCCACTCAGCTCTCTTCAGTCACAGGTGTTCCCTGAACGGGGAAGTCCGAGAAATAACTTCCCTGACTTTGGGGAGGCAGCCTCTGTCACTGCGATTGCCTGCAAACCCCCCTAGCAATCCCTGGTAAAGAAACATTTTGAAAAAACCCAGGGGAGTCGAGCTTAGGCATTCAGTTAGAACCCACGCGCTGCGTAAAGTTGGTGGAACCTCCCCACGCTCAGGATTTCGGAACCATTGTCAGTGCGTGGGGGAGCTCGAGAGACAACTCCACGCAGCTCTCTTCAGTCACAGGTGTTCCCTGATCGGGGAAGTCGGAGAAATACCTTCCCTGACCTTGGGGAGGCAGCCTCTTTTAATGGGATTGCCTGCAAACACCCCTAGCAATCCCTGGCACAGAGACATTAGGAAAAAACCCAGGGGAGTCGAGCATAGGCATTCCGTTTAAACCCATGCGCTGCCGACCGTTGTTGGAACCTCCCCACGCTCAGGATTCCGGAAAGATTGTCAGTGCGTTGGGAGCTCGAGAGACAACTCCACGCAGCTCTCTTCAGTCACAGGTGTTCCCTGAACGGGGAAGTCCGAGAAATACCTTCCCTAACATAGGGGAGGCAGCATCTGTCACTGGGATTTCCTGCAAACCCCCCTAGCATTCCCTGGCACAGAGACATTAGAAAAAAACCCAGGGGAGTCGAGCTTATGCATTCCGTTAGAACCCACGCGCTGCCGACCGTTGGGGTAACCTCCCCACTCTCAGGATTCCGGAACAATTGTCAGTGCGTGGGGGAGTTCGAGAGACAACTCCACGCAGCTCTCTTCAGTCACAGGTGTTCCCTGTTAGGGGGAATTCTGAGATACATTCTCTGACCTTGGTGAGGCACCCCTTGTCACTGGGATTGACCGCAAACACCCCTAGCGTTCCCTGGCACAGTGACATTAGGAAAAATCCCAGGGGAGTCGAGCTTACGCATTCCGTTAGAACCCACGCACTGTTTAAAGTTGATGGTACCTCCCCACGGTCTGGATTCTGGAACCATTGTCAGTGCGTGGGGGAGCTCGAGAGACAACTCCACGCAGCTCTCTTCAGTCACAGGTGATCCCTGTTAGGGGGAATTCTGAGAAATACCTTCCCTGAACTTGGGGAGGCAACCTCTGTCACTGGGATTGCCTGCAAACCCCCCTAGCATTTACTGGCACAGAGACATTAGTAAAAAACTCAGGGGAGTCAAGCTTAGGCATTCCGTTAGAACCCACGCGCTGCCTACCGTTGGTGGAACCTCCCCACGCTCAGTATTCCGGAACCATTGTCAGTGCGTGGGGAGCACGTGAGACAACTCCACGCAGCTCTCTTCAGTCACAGGTGTTCCCTGTAAGGGGGAATTCTGAGAAATACCTTCCCTGACCTTGGGGAGGCAGCCTCTGTCACTGGGATTGCCTGCAAACCCCCCTAACATTCCCTGGCACAGAGACATTAGGAAAAAACCCAGGGGAGTCGAGCTTAGGCATTCCGTTAGAACCCACGCGCTGCCGACCATCAGTGGATCCTCCCCATGCTCAGGATTCCGTAACCAGTGTCAGTGCGTGGGGGAGCTCGAGAGAAAACTCCACGCAGCTCTCTTCAGTCACAGGTGTTCCCTGAACGGGGAAGTCCGAGAAAAATCTTCCCTGACTTAGGGGAGGTAGCCTCTGTCACTGGGATTGCCTGCAAACCCCCGTAGCATTCACTGGCACAGAGACATTAGGAAAAAACCCAGGGGAGTCGAGCTTAGGCATTCCGTTAGAACCCACGCGCTGCCGACCGTTGGGGGAACCTCCCCAAGCTCAGGATTCCGGAACCATTGTCAGTGCATGGTGGAGCTCGAGAGACAACTCCACCCAGCTCTCTTCAGTCACAGGTGTTCCCTGAACGGGGAAGCCCGAGAAATACTTTCCCTGACATTGGGGAGGCATCCTCTGTCACTGGAATTGCCTGCAAACACTCCTAGCATTCTGTGGCAGAGAGAAATTAGGAAAAAACCCAGGGGAGTCGAGCTAAGGCATTCAGTTAGAACCCATGCGCTGCCGACCGTTGGTGGAACCTCCCCACGCTCAGGATTCCAAAATCATTGTCATTGTGTGGGGGAGCTCGAGAGAAAACTCCACGCAGCTCTCTTCAGTCACAGGTGTTCCCTGAAAGGGGAAGTCCGAGAAAAAACTTCTCTGACCTTGGGGAGGCATCCTCTGACACTGGGATTTCCTGCAAACCAACCTAGCATCCCTGGCACAGAGACATTAGGAAAAATCCCAGGGGAGTCGAGCTTAGGCATTCCATTAGGACCCACGCGCTGCCGACCGTTGGTGGAACATCCCCAACCTCAGGATTCCAGAACAATTGTCAGTGCGTGGGGAGCTCGAGAGACAACTCCACGCAACTCTCTTCATTCACAGGTGTTACATGTTAGGGGGAATTTTGAGAAATACATTCCCTGACCTTGGGGTGGCAGCCTCTGTCACTGGGATTTCCTGCAAAACCCCCTAGCATCCCTGGCACAGAGACATTAGGAAAAAACCCAGGGGAGTCGAGCGTAGGCATTCCGTTTGAACCCACGTGCTGCCGACCGTTGGTGGAACCTCCCCACGCTCAGGATTTCGGAAGCATTGTCAGTGCGTGGGGGAGCTCGAGAGACAACTCCACGCAGCTCTCTTCAGTCACAGGTGTTCGCTGATCGGGGAAGTCGGAGAAATACCTTCCCTGAACTTGGGGAGGCAGCCTCTTTTAATGGGATTGCCTGCAAACCCCCCTAGCATTCCCTGGCACAGAGACATTAGGAAAAAACCCAGGGGAGTCGAGCTTAAGCATTCCATTAGAACCCACGCGCTGCTTACCGTTGGACGAACCTCCCCACTCTCAGGATTCCGGAACCAATGTCAGTGCGTGGGGAGCTCGAGAGAGAACTCCACGCAGCTCTCTTCAGTCACAGGTGTTCCCTGTTAGAGGGAATTCTGAGAAATACCTTCCCTGAGCTTGGGGAGGCAGCCTCTGTCACTGGGATTTCCTGCAAACCCCCCTAGCAATCCCTGGCACAGAGACATTAGGAAAAAACCCAGGGGAGTCGAGCATAGGCATTCCGTTTAAACCCACGCGCTGCCGACCGTTGTTGGAACCTCCCCACGCTCAGGTTTCCGGAAAGATTGTCAGTGCGTTGGGAGCTCGAGAGACAACTCCACGCAGCTCTCTTCAGTCACAGGTTTTCCCTGAACGGGGAAGTCCGAGAAATACCTTCCCTACCATAGGGGAGGCAGCATCTGTCACTGGGATTTCCTGCAAACCCTCCTAGCATTCCCTGGCACAGAGACATTAGGAAAAAACCCAGGGGAGTCGAGCTTATGCATTCCGTTAGAACCCACGCGCTGCCGACCGTTGGGGGAACCTCCCCACTCTCAGGATTCCGGAACAATTGTCAGTGCGTGGGGGAGTTCGAGAGACAACTCCACGCAGCTCTCTTCAGTCACAGGTGTTCCCTGAACGGGGAAGTCCGAGAAAAACTTTCCCTGACTTAGGGGAGGCAGCCTCTGTCACTGGGATTGCCTGCAAACCCCCCTAGCATTCCCTGGCACAGAGACATTAGGAAAAAACCCAGGGGAGTCGAGCTTAGGCATTCCGCTAGAACCCACGCACGGCCGACCGTTGTTGGAACCTCCCCACGCTCAGGATTCCGGAGCCAGTGTCAGTGCGTGGGTGAGCTCGAGAGACAACTCCACGCAGCTCTCTTCTGTCACAGGTGTTCCCTGTTAGGGGGAATTCTGAGATACATTCTCTGACCTTGGTGAGGCAGCCTCTGTCACTGGGATTGCCTGCAAACACCCCTAGCGTTCCCTGGCACAGTGACATTAGGAAAAATCCCAGGGGAGTCGAGCTTAGGCATTCCGTTAGAACCCACGCTCTGTTTACCGTTGGTGGTACCTCCCCACGGTCTGGATTCTGGAACCATTGTCAGTGCGTGGGGGAGGTCGAGAGACAACTCCACGCAGCTCTCTTCAGTCCCAGGTGTTCCCTGAATGTGGAAGACCGAGAAATAACTTCCCTGACCTTGGAGAGGAAGCCTCTGTTACTGGGATTGGCTGCAAACCCCCCTAGCATTCCCTGGCACAGAGACATTAGGAAAAAACCCAGGGGAGTCGAGCTTAGGCATTCCGTTAGAACCCACGCACGGCCGACCGTTGGTGGAACCTCCCCAAGCTCAGGATTCCGGAGCCATTGTCAGTGCGTGGGGGAGCTCGAGAGACAACTCCACACAGCTCTCTTCACTCCCAGGTGTTAACTGAAGGGGGAAGTCCGAGAAAAACCTTCCCTGACCTTGGGGAGGCAGCCTCTGTCAATGGGATTGCCTGCAAACCCCCCTAGCAATCCCTGGCACAGAGACATTAGGAAAAAACCCAGGGGATTCGACCTAAGGCATTCCGTTAGATCCCACGCGCTGCCGACCGTTGGTGGTACCTCCCCACTCTCAGGATTCTGGAACCATTGTCAGTGCGTGGGGAGCTCGAGAGACAACTCCACGCAGCTCTCTTCTGTCACAGGTGTTCCCTTTTAGGGGGAATTCTGAGAAACACATTCCCTGAACTTGGGGAGGAAGCCTCTGTCCCTGTGATTGCCTGTAAACACCCCTAGCATTCCCTGGCACAGTGACATTAGGAAAAAACCCAGGGGAGTCGAGCTTAGGCATTCCGTTGGAACCCACGCAGTGTTTACCGTTGGTGGTACCTCCCCACGCTCAGGATTCCAAAATCATTTTCATTGTGTGGGGGAGCTCGAGAGACAACTCCACGCAGCTCTCTTCAGTCACAGGTGTTCCCTGAACGGGGAAGTCCGAGAAATACCTTCCCTGAACTTGGGGAGGCATCCTCTGTCACTGGGATTGCCTGCAAACAATCCTAGCATTCCGTGGCACAGAGACATTAGGAAAAACCCAGGGGAGTCGAGCTTAGGCATTCCGTTAGAAACCAAGCGCTGCCGACCGTTGGTGGATCCTCCCCAATCTCAGGATTCCAAAATCATTGTAAGTGCGTGGGGGAACTCGAGAGACAACTCCACGCAGCTCTCTTCAGTCCCAGGTGTTCCCTGAAAGGGGAAGTCCGAGAAAAATCTTCTCTGACCTTGGGGAGGCATCCTCTGTCACTGGGATTTCCTGCAAACCCCCCTAGCATTCCCTGGCACAGAGACATTAGGAAAAATCCCAGGGGAGTCGAGATTAGGCATTCCATTAGGACCCACGCGCTGATGACCGGTGGTGGAACATCCCCACCCTCAGAATTCCGGAACCATTGTCAGTGCGTGGGGAGCTCGAGAGACAACTCCACGCAACTCTCTTCATTCACAGGTGTTACATGTTAGGGGGAATTTTGAGAAATATATTCCCTGACCTTGGGGAGGCAGCCTCTGTCACTGGGATTTCCTGCAAAACCCCCTAGCATCCCTGGCACCGAGACATTAGGAAAAAACCCAGGGGAGTCGAGCTTAGGCATTCCGTTTGAACCCACGTGCTGCCGACCGTTGGTGGAACCTCCCCACGCTCAGGATTCCGGAAGAATTGTCAGTGCGTGGGGGAGCTCGAGAGACAACTCCACGCAGCTCTCTTCAGTCACAGGTGTTCCCTGATCGGGGAAGTCGGAGAAATACCTTCCCTGAACTTGGGGAGGCAGCCTCTTTTAATGGGATTGCCTGCAAACCCCCCTAGCATTCCCTGGCACAGAGACATTAGGAAAAAACCCAGGGGAGTCGAGCATAAGCATTCCATTAGAACCCACGCGCTGCTTACCGTTGGACGAACCTCCCCACTCTCAGGATTCCGGAACCAATGTCAGTGCGTGGGGAGCTCAAGAGAGAACTCCACGCAGCTCTCTTCAGTCACAGGTGTTCCCTGTTAGAGGGAATTCAGAGAAATACCTTCCCTGAGCTTGGGGAGGCAGCCTCTGTCACTGGGATTTCCTGCAAACCCCCCTAGCAATCCCTGGCACAGAGACATTAGGAAAAAACCCAGGGGAGTCGAGCATAGGGATTCCGTTAGAACCCACGCGCTGCGTAAAGTTGGTGGAACCTCCCCACGCTCAGGATTCCGGAAAAATTGTCAGTGCGTGGGGAGCTCGAGAGACAACTCCACGCAGCTCTCTTCATTCACAGGTGTTCCCTGAATGGGGAAGTCCGAGAAAAACCTTCCCTGACCTTGGGGAGGCAGCCTCTGTCACTGGGATTGCCTGCAAACTCCACTAGCATTCCCTGGCACAGAGATATTAGGAAAAAACCCAGGGGAGTTCAGCTTAAGCATTCCGTTAGAACCACGCGCTGCCGACCGTTGGTGGAACCTCCCCACGCTCAGGATTCCGGAACCATTGTCAGTGCATGGGCAGCTCGAGAGACAACTCCACGCAGCTCTTTTCAGTCACAGGTTTTTCCTTTTAGGGGGAATTCTGAGAAATAACTTCCCTGAACTTGGGGAGGCGGCCTCTGTCACTGGGATTTCCTGAAAAACCCCCTAGCATTCCCTGGCACAGAGACATTAGGAAAAAACCCAGGGGAGTCGAGCTTAGGCATTCCGTTAGAACCCACGCGCTGCCGACCGTTGGTGGAACCACCCCACGCTCATGATTCCGGAACCATTGTCAGTGCGTGGGGGAGCTCGAGAGACAACTCCACGCAGCTCTCTTCTGACACCGTTGTTCCCTGTTAGGGGGAATTCTGAGAAATACTTTCCCTGAAATTGCGGAGGCAGCCTCTGTGACTGGGATTGCCTGCAAACCCCCCTAGAATTCCCTGGCACAGAGACATTACGAAAAAACCCAGGGAAGTCGAGCTTAGGCATTCCGTTAGAACACATGCACATATTACCGTTGGGGGAACCTCCCCACTATCAGGATTCCGGAACCACTGTCAGTGCGTGGGGAACTCGAGAGACAACTCCACGCAGCTCTCTTCAGTCACAGGTGTTCCCTGAATGGGGAAGTCAGAGAAATAACTTCACTGACCTTGGGGAGGCAGCCTCTGACACTGGGATTGCCTGCAAACGCCCCTAGCATTCCCTGGCACAGAGACATTAGGAAAAAACCCAGGGGAGTCGAGCTTAGGCATTCCGTTAGAACCCACGCGCTGCCGACCGTTGGTGGAACCTCCGCATGCTCATTATTCCGGAACCATTGTCAGTGCGTGGGGAGCTCGACAGACAACTCCACGCAGCTCTCTTCAGTCCCAGGTGTTCCCTGAAAGGGGAAGTCCGAGAAAAACCTTACCTGACCTTGGGGAGGCAGCCTCTGTCAATGGGATAGCCTGCAAACCACCGTAGCATTCCCTGGCACAGAGACATTAGGAAAAATCCCAGGGGAGTCGAGCTTAAGCATTCCGTTAGAACCCACGCGCTGCCGACCGTTGGTGGAACCTCCCGACTCTCAGGATTCCGGAAAAATTGTCAGTGCGTGGGGAGCGCGAGAGACAACTCCACGCAGCTCTCTTCAGTCCCAGGTGTTCCCTGTTAGGGGGAATTCTGAGAAATACCTTCCCTGATCTTGGGGAGGCAGCCTCTGTCACTGGAATTTCCTGCAAACACCCCTAGCATTCCCTGGCACCGAGATATTAGGAAAAAACCCAGGGGAGTCGAGCTCAGGCATTCCGTTAGAACCCACGCGCTGCCGAACGTTGGTGGAACCTCCCCACGCTCAGGATTCCGGAACCATTGTCAGTGCGTGGGGGAGCACGAGAGCAACTCCACGCAGCTCTCTTCTGTCACAGGTGTTCCCTGTTAGGGGGAATTCTGAGAAATACCTTCCCTGACCTTGGGGAGGCAGCCTCTGTCAATGGGATTTCCTGCAAACCCCCCTAGCATTCCCTGGCACAGTGACATTAGGAAAAAACCCAGGGGAGTCGAGCATAGGCATTCCGTTTGAACCCAAGCGCTGCCGACCATTGGTGGAACCTCCCCACGCACAGGATTCTGGAAACATTTTCAGTGCGTGGGGAGCTCGAGAGACAACGCCACGCAGCTCTCTTCAGTCACAGGTGTTCCCTGTTAGGGGGAATTCTGGGAAATAACTTCCCTGATCTTGGGGAGGCAGCCTCTGTCACTGGGATTTCCTGCAAAACCCCCTAGCATTCCCTGGCACAGAGACATTAGGAAAATTCTCAGGGTAGTCGAGCTTAGGCATTCCGTTAGAACCCACGCGCTGCCGACCGTTGGTGGAACCTCCCCACGCTCAAGATTCCGGAACCATTGTCAGTGCGTGGGGGAGCTCGAGAGACAATTCCATGCAGCTCTCTTCTGTCACAGGTGTTCCCTGTTAGGGGGAATTCTGAGAAATACCTTCCCTGAGCTTGGAGAGGCAGCCTCTGACACTGGGATTGCCTGCAAACACCCCTAGCATTCCCTGGCACAGAGACATTAGGAAAAAACCCAGGGGAGTCGAGCTTAGGCATTCCGTTACAACCCACGCACTGTTTACCTTTGGTGGAACCTCCCCACGCTCAGGATTCTGGAACCATAGTCAGTGCGTGGGGGAGTTCGACAGACAACTCCACGCACCTCTCTTCAGTCACAGGTGTTCCCTGAACGGGGAAGTCCGAGAAATACCTTCCCTGACCTAGGGGAGGAAGCCTCTGTCACTGGGATTGCCTGCAAACCCCCCTAGCATTCCCTGGCAGAGAGACATTAGGAAAAAACCCAGGGGAGTCGAGCTTAGGCATTCCGTTAGAACCCACGCGCTGCCGAACGTTGGTGGAACCTCCACACTCTCAGGAATCCGGAACAATTTTCAGTGCGTGGGGGAGCTCGAGAGTCAACTCCACGCAGCTCTCTTCATTCACAGGTGTTCCCTGTTAGGGGGAAGTATGAGAAATACATTCCCTGACCTAGGGGAGGCAGCCTCTGTCACTGGGATATCCTGCAAACCCCCCTAGCATTCCCTGGCAGAGAGACATTAGGAAAAAACCCAGGGGAGACGAGCTTAGGCATTCCATTAGAACCCACGCGCTGCCGACCGTTGGTGGAACCTCCCCACGCTCAGTATTCCGGAACCATTGTCAGTGCGTGGGGGAGCCCGAGAGACAACTCCACGCAGCTCTCTTCTGTCACAGGTGTTCCCTGTTAGGGGGAATTCTAAGAAATACCTTCCCTGACCTTGTGGAGGCAGCCTCTGTCACTGGGATTGCCTGCAAACCCCCCTAGCATTCCCTGGCACAGAGACATTAGGAAAAATCCCAGGGGAGTCGAGCTTAGGCATTCCGTTAGAACCCACGCACTGTTTATCGTCGGTGGAACCTCCCCACGCACAGGATTTCGGAACCACTGTCAGTGTGTGGGGGAGCTCGAGTGACAACTCCACGCAGCTCTCTTCAGTCACAGGTGTTCCCTGAACGGGGAAGTCCGAGAAATACCTTCCCTGACTTTGGGGAGGCAGCCTCTGACACTGTGATTGCCTGAAAACGCCCCTAGCATTCCCTGGCACAGAGACAAAAAAAAAAACAAAGGGGATTCGAGCTTAGGCATTCCGTTAGAACCCACGCGCTGCCGACCGTTGGTGGAACCTCCCCACGCTCAGGATTCCGGAGCCATTGTCAGTGCGTGGGGGAGCTCGAGAGACAACTCCACGCAGCTCTCTTCAGTCACAGGTGTTCCCTGTTAGGGGGAATTCTGAGAAATACCTTCCTTGATGTTGGGGATGCAGCCTCTGTCACTGGGATTGACTGCAAATAATCCTAGCATTCCGTGGCACAGAGACATTAGGAAAAAACCCAGAGGAGTCGAGCTTAGGCATTCCGTTAGAACCCACGCGCTGCCGACCGTTGGTGGAACCTCCCCACGCTCAGGATTCTGGAACCATTGTCAGTGCGTGGGGAGCACGAGAGACAACTCCACGCAGCTCTCTTCAGTCACAGGTGTTCCCTGTTAGGGGGAATTCTGAGAAATAACTTCCCTGACTTTTGGGAGGCAGCCTCTGTCACTGGGATTTCCTGCAAACCCCCCTAGCATTCCCTGGCACAGAGAAATTAGGAAAAAACCCCGGGGAGTCGAGCTTAGGTATTCCGTTATAACCCACGCGCTCCGACCGTTGGTGGAACCTCCGCACGCTCATTATTCCGGAACAATTGTCAGTGCGTGGGGAGCTCGAGAGACAACTCCACGCAGCTCTCTTCAGTCACAGGTGTTCCCTGTTAGGGGGAATTCTGAGACACATTCCCTGAAATTGGGGAGGCAGCCTCTGTCACTGGGTTTTCCTGCAAACCCCCCTAGCATTCCCTGGCACAGAGACATTAGGAAAAAACCCAGGGGAGTCGAGCTTAGGCATTCCGTTAGAACCCACGCGCTGCCGACCGTTGGTGGAACCTCCCCACGCTCAGGATTCCGGAACCATTGTCAGTGCGTGGGGGAGCTCGAGAGACAACTCCACGCAGCTCCCTTCTGTCACAGGTGTTCCCTGTTAGGGGGAATTCTGAGATACATTCCCTGAAATTGTGGAGGCAGCCTCTGTCACTGGGATTTCCTGCAAACCCCCCTAGCATTCCCTGGCACAGAGACATTAGGAAAAAACCCAGGGGAGTCGAGCTTAGGCATTCCGTTAGAACCCACGCGCTGCCGACCGTTGGTGGAACCTCCCCACGCTCAGGATTCCGGAACTATTGTCAGTGTGTGGGGGAGCTCGAGAGACAACTCCACGCAGCTCTCTTCTGTCACAGGTGTTCCTTGTTAGGGGGAATTCTGAGATACATTCCCTGAAATTGGGGAGGCAGCCTCTGTCACTGGGATTTCCTGCAAACCCCCCTAGCATTCCCTGGCACAGAGACATTAGGAAAAAACCCAGGGGAGTCCAGCTTAGGCATTCCGTTTGAACCCACGCGCTGCCGACCGTTGGTGGAACCACCCCACGCTCATGATTCCGGAAATATTGTCAGTGCGTGGGGGAGCTCGAGAGACAACTCCACGGAGCTCTCTTCTGACACAGGTGTTCCCTGTTAGGGGGAATTCTGAGAAATACTTTCCCTGAAACTGCGGAGGCAGCCTCTGTGACTGGGATTGCCTGCAAACCCCCCTAGAATTCCCTGGCACAGAGACATTACGAAAACCCCAGGGGAGTCGAGCTTAGGCATTCCGTTAGAACCCACGCACATTATACCGTTGGGGGAACCTCCAAACTATCAGGATTCCGGAACCACTAGCAGTGCGTGGGGAACTCGAGAGACAACTCCACGCAGCTCTCTTCAGTCACAGGTGTTCCCTGTATGGGGAAGTCAGAGAAATACCTTCACTGACCTTGGGGAGGCAGCCTCTGACACTGGGATTGCCTGCAAACGCCCCTAGCATTCCCTGGCACAGAGACATTAGGAGAAAACCCAGGGGAATCGAGCTTAGGCATTTCGTTAGAACCCACGCGCTGCCGACCGTTGGTGGAACCTCCCCACCTTCAGGATTCCGCAACAATTGTCAGTGCGTGGGCAGTTCGAGAGACAACTCCACGCAGCTCTCTTCAGTCACAGGTGTTCCCTGTTAGGGGGAATTCTGAGATACATTCCCTGACCTTGGGGAGGCAGCCTCTGTCACTGTTATTGCCTGCAAACACCCGTAGCGTTCCCTGGCACAGTGACATTAGGAAAAATCCCAGGGGAGTCGAGCTTAGGCATTCCGTTAGAACCCACGCACTGTTTACCGTTAGTGGTACCTCCCCACGCTCAGGGTTCCGGAACCATTGTCAGTGCGTGGGGGAGCTCGAGAGACATCTCCACGCAGCTCTCTTCAGTCACAGGTGTTCCCTGTTAGGGGGAATTCTGAGAAATACCTTCCCTGACCTTGGGGAGGTAGCATTTGTCACTGGGATTTCCTGCAAACCCCCCTAGCAATCCCTGGCACAGAGAAATTAGGAAAAAACCCAGGGGAGTCGAGCTTAGGCATTCCGTTAGAACCAACGCGCTGCCGACCGTTTCGGGAACCTCCCCACGCTCAGGATTCCGGAACCATTGTCAGTGCGTGGGGAGCTCGAGAGACAACTCCACGCAGCTCTCTTCAGTCACAGGGGTTCCATGAACGGTGAAGTCCGAGAAATACTTTCCCTGACCTTGGGGAGGCATCCTCTGTCACTTGGATTGCCTGCAAACAATCCTAGCGTTCCGTGGCACAGAGACATTAGGAAAAAAACCCAGGGGAGTCGAGCTTAGGCATTCCGTTAGAACCCACGCGCTGCCGACAGTTGGTGGAACCTCCCCAATCTCAGGATTCCAAAATCATTGTCAGTGCGTGGGGGAGCTCGAGAGACAACTCCACGCAGCTCTCTTCTGTCACAGGTGTTCCCTTTTAGGGGGAATTCTGAGAAACACCTTCCCTGAACTTGGGGAGGAAGCCTCTGTCACTGGGATTGCCTGTAAACACCCCTAGCATTCCCTGGCACAGTGACATTAGGAAGAAACCCAGGGGAGTCGAGCGTAGGCATTCCGTTAGAACCCACGCACTGTTTACCGTTGGTGGTACCTCCCCACGCTCAGGATTCCGGAACCATTGTCAGTGCGTAGGGGAGCTAGAGAGAAAACTCCACTCAGCTCTCTTCAGTCACAGGTGTTCCCTGAACGGGGAAGTCCGAGAAATAACTTCCCTGACTTTGGGGAGGCAGCCTCTGTCACTGCGATTGCCTGCAAACCCCCCTAGCATTCCCTGGCACAGAAATATTAGGAAAAAACCCTGGGGAGTCGAACTTAGGCATTCCGTTAGAACCCACGCGCTGCGTAAAGTTGGTGGAACCTCCCCACACTCAGGATTTCGGAACCATTGTCAGTGCGTGGGGGAGCTCGAGACACAACTCCACGCAGCTCTCTTCAGTCACAGGTGTTCCCTGAACGGGGAAGTCGGAGAAATACCTTCCCTGACCTTGGGCAAGCAGCCTCTATCAATGGGATTGCCTGCAAACCCCCCTAGCATTCCCTGGCACAGAGACATTAGGAAAAAACCCAGGGGAGTCGAGCTTAAGCATTTCGTTAGAACCCACGCGCTGCTTACCGTTGGTGGAACCTCCCCACGCCTAGGATTCCGGAACCATTGTCAGTGCGTGGGGAGCTCGAGAGATAACTCCACGCAGCTCTCTTCAGTCACAGGTGTTCCCTGAACCGGGAAGTCCGAGAAAAACCTTCCCTGACCTTGGGGAGGCAGCCTCTGTCACTGGGACTGCCTGCAAACTCCACTAGCATTCCCTGGCACAGAGATATTAGGAAAAAACCAGGGGAGTTCACCTTAAGCATTCTGTTAGAACCCACGCGCTGCCGACCTTTGTTGGAACCTCCCCACGCTCAGGATTCCGGAACCATTGTCAGTGCGTGGGCAGCTCGAGAGACAACTCCACGCAGCTCTCTTCATTCACAGGTGTTCCCTTTTAGGGGGAATTCTGAGAAATAACTTCCCTGAACTTTGGGAGGCGGCCTCTGTCACTGGGATTTCCTGAAAAACCCCCTAGCATTCCCTGGCACAGAGAAATTAGGAAAAAACCCAGGGGAGTCGAGCATAGGCATTCCGTTAGAACCCACGCGCTGCCGACCATTGGTGGAACCTCCCCACGCTCAGGATTTCGGAACCATTGTCAGTGCGTGGGGGAGCTCGAGAGACAACTCCACGCAGCTCTCTTCAGTCACAGGTGTTCCCTGAACGGGGAAGTCCGAGAAATAACTTCCCTTACCTTGGGGAGGCAGCCTCTATCAATGGGATTGCCTGCAAACCCCCCTAGCATTCCCTGGCACAGAGAGATTAGGAAAAAACCCAGGGGATTCGCGCTTAAGCATTTCGTTAGAACCCACGCGCTGCTTACTGTTGGTGGAACCTCCCCACGCTCAGGATTCCGGAACCATTGTCAGAGCGTGGGGAGCTCGAGAGAAAACTCCACGCAGCTCTCTTCATTCACAGGTGTTCCCTGAACGGGGAAGTCCGAGAAAAACCTTCCCTGACCTTGGGGAGGCAGCCTCTGTCACTGGGATTGCCTGCAAACTCCACTAGCATTCCCTGGCACAGAGATATTAGGAAAAAACCGAGGGGAGTTCAGCTTAAGCATTCCGTTAGAACCACGCGCTGCCGACCGTTGGTGGAACCTCCCCACGCTCAGGATTCCGGAACCATTGTCAGTGCATGGGCAGCTCGAGAGACAACTCCACGCAGCTCTTTTCAGTCACAGGTTTTTCCTTTTAGGGGGAATTCTGAGAAATAACTTCCCTGAACTTGGGGAGGCGGCCTCTGTCACTGGGATTTCCTGAAAAACCCCCTAGCATTCCCTGGCACAGAGAAATTAGGAAAAAACCCAGGGGAGTCGAGCTTAGGCATTCCGTTAGAACCCACGCGCTGCCGACCGTTGGTGGAACCACCCCACGCTCATGATTCCGGAACCATTGTCAGTGCGTGGGGGAGCTCGAGAGACAACTCCACGCAGCTCTCTTCTGACACCGTTGTTCCCTGTTAGGGGGAATTCTGAGAAATACTTTCCCTGAAATTGCGGAGGCAGCCTCTGTGACTGGGATTGCCTGCAAACCCCGCTAGAATTCCCTGGCACAGAGACATTACGAAAAAACCCAGGGGAGTCGAGCTTAGGCATTCCGTTAGAACACATGCACATATTACCGTTGGGGGAACCTCCCCACTATCAGGATTCCGGAACCACTGTCAGTGCTTGGGGAACTCGAGAGACAACTTCACGCAGCTCTCTTCAGTCACAGGTGTTCCCTGAATGGGGAAGTCAGAGAAATGACTTCACTGACCTTGGGGAGGCAGCCTCTGACACTGGGATTGCCTGCAAACGCCCCTAGCATTCCCTGGCACAGAGACATTAGGAAAAAACCCAGGGGAGTCGAGCTTAGGCATTCCGTTAGAACCCACGCGCTGCCGACCGTTGCTGGAACCTCCGCATGCTCATTATTCCGGAACCATTGTCAGTGCGTGGGGAGCTCGAGAGACAACTCCACGCAGCTCTCTTCAGTCCCAGGTGTTCCCTGAAAGGGGAAGTCCGAGAAAAACCTTACCTGACCTTGGGGAGGCAGCCTCTGTCAATGGGATAGCCTGCAAACCCCCGTAGCATTCCCTGGCACAGAGACATTAGGAAAAATCCCAGGGGAGTCGAGCTTAAGCATTCCGTTAGAACCCACCTGCTGCTTACCGTTTGTGGAACCTCCCCACGCTCAGAATTCCGGAACCATTGTCAGTGCGTGGGGAGCTCGAGAGACAACTCCACACAGCTCTCTTCAGTCACAGGTGTTCCCTGAACGGGGAAGTCCGAGAAATACCTTTCCTGATCTTGGGGAGGCAGCCTCTGTCACTGGGATTGCCTACAAACCCCACTAGCATTCCCTGGCACAGAGAGATTAGGAAAAAACCCAGGGGAGTCGAGCTTAGGCATTCCGTTAGAACCCACGCGCTGCCGACCGTTGGTGGAACCTCCCGACTCTCAGGATTCCGGAAAAATTTTCAGTGCGTGGGGAGCGCGAGAGACAACTCCACGCAGCTCTCTTCAGTCACAGGTGTTCCCTGTTAGGGGGAATTCTGAGAAATACCTTCCCTGATCTTGGGGAGGCAGCCTCTGTCACTGGAATTTCCTGCAAACACCCCTAGCATTCCCTGGCACAGAGATATTAGGAAAAAACCCAGGGGAGTCGAGCTCAGGCATTCCGTTAGAACCCACGCGCTGCCGAACGTTGGTGGAACCTCCCCACGCTCAGGATTCCGGAACCATTGTCAGTGCGTGGGGGAGCACGAGAGCAACTCCACGCAGCTCTCTTCTGTCACAGGTGTTCCCTGTTAGGGGGAATTCTGAGAAATACCTTCCCTGACCTTGGGGAGGCAGCCTCTGTCACTGGGATTTCCTGCAAAACCCCCTAGCATTCCCTGGCACAGAGACATTAGGAAAATTCCCAGGGTATTCGAGCTTAGGCATTCCGTTAGAACCCACGCGCTGCCGACCGTTGGTGGAACCTCCCGACGCTCAAGATTCCGGAACCATTGTCAGTGCGTGGGGGAGCTCGAGAGACAATTCCACGCAGCTCTCTTCTGTCACAGGTGTTCCCTGTTAGGGGGAATTCTGAGAAATACCTTCCCTGAGCTTGGGGAGGCAGCCTCTGACACTGGGATTGCCTGCAAACACCCCTAGCATTCCCTGGCACAGAGAAATTAGGAAAAAACCCAGGGGAGTCGAGCTTAGGCATTCCGTTACAACCCACGCACTGTTTACCTTTGGTGGAACCTCCCCACGCTCAGGATTCTGGAACCATTGTCAGTGCGTGGGGGAGTTCGACAGACAACTCCACGCACCTCTCTTCAGTCACAGGTGTTCCCTGAACGGGGAAGTCCGAGAAATACATTCCGTGACCTAGGGGAGGAAGTCTCTGTCACTGGGATTGCCTGCAAACCACCCTAGCATTCCCTGGCAGAGAGACATTAGGAAAAAACCCAGGGGAGTCGAGCTTAGGCATTCCGTTAGAACCCACGCGCTGCCGAACTTTGGTGGAACCTCCACACTCTCAGGAATCCGGAACAATTTTCAGTGCGTGGGGGAGCTCGAGAGTCAACTCCACGCAGCTCTCTTCATTCACAGGTGTTCCCTGTTAGGGGGAATTATGAGAAATACATTCCCTGAACTTGGGGAGGCAGCCTCTGTCACTGGGAAATCCTGCAAACCACCCTAGCATTCCCTGGCAGAGAGACATTAGGAAAAAACCCAGAGGAGACGAGCTTAGGCATTCCGTTAGAACCCACGCGCTGCCGACCGTTGGTGGAACCTCCCCACGCTCAGTATTCCGGAACCATTGTCAGTGCGTGGGGGAGCCCGAGAGACAACTCCACGCAGCTCTCTTCTGTCACAGGTGTTCCCTGTTAGGGGGAATTCTAAGAAATACCTTCCCTGACCTTGTGGAGGCAGCCTCTGTCACTGGGATTGCCTGCAAACCCCCCTAGCATTCCCTGGCACAGAGACATTAGGAAAAAACCCAGGGGAGTCGAGCTTAGGCATTCCGTTAGAACCCACGCACTGTTTATCGTCGGTGGAACCTCCCAACGCACAGGATTTCGGAACCACTGTCAGTGTGTGGGGGAGCTCGAGTGACAACTCCACGCAGCTCTCTTCAGTCACAGGTGTTCCCTGAACGGGGAAGTCCGAGAAATACCTTCCCTGACATTGGGGAGGCAGCCTCTGACACTGTGATTGCCTGAAAACGCCCCTAGCATTCCCTGGTACAGAGACATTAGGAAAAAACAAAGGGGATTCGAGCTTAGGCATTCCGTTAGAACCCACGCGCTGCCGACCGTTGGTGGAACCTCCCCACGCTCAGGATTCCGGAGCCATTGTCAGTGAGTGGGGGAGCTCGAGAGACAACTCCACGCAGCTCTCTTCAGTCACAGGTGTTCCCTGTTAGAGGGAATTCTGAGAAATACCTTCCTTGATGTTGGGGATGCAGCCTCTGTCACTGGGATTGACTGCAAATAATCCTAGCATTCCGTGGCACAGAGACATTAGGAAAAAACCCAGAGGAGTCGAGCTTAGGCATTCCGTTAGAACCCACGCGCTGCCGACCGTTGGTGGAACCTCCCCACGCTCAGGATTCTGGAACCATTGTCAGTGCGTGGGGAGCACGAGAGACAACTCCACGCAGCTCTCTTCAGTCACAGGTGTTCCCTGTTAGGGGGAATTCTGAGAAATACCTTCCCTGTCTTTTGGGAGGCAGCCTCTGTCACTGGGATTTCCTGCAAACCCCCCTAGCATTCCCTGGCACAGAGAAATTAGGAAAAAACCCCGGGGAGTCGAGCTTAGGTATTCCGTTATAACCCACGCGCTCCGACCGTTGGTGGAACCTCCGCACGCTCATTATTCCGGAACAATTGTCAGTGCGTGGGGAGCTCGAGAGACAACTCCACGCAGCTCTCTTCAGTCACAGGTGTTCCCTGTTAGGGGGAATTCTGAGACACATTCCCTGAAATTGGGGAGGCAGCCTCTGTCACTGGGATTTCCTGCAAACCCCCCTAGCATTCCCTGGCACAGAGACATTAGGAAAAACCCAGGGGAGTCGAGCTTAGGCATTCCGTTAGAACCCACGCGCTGCCGACCGTTGGTGGAACCTCCCCACGCTCAGGATTCCGGAACCATTGTCAGTGCGTGGGGGAGCTCGAGAGACAACTCCACGCAGCTCCCTTCTGTCACAGGTGTTCCCTGTTAGGGGGAATTCTGAGATACATTCCCTGAAATTGTGGAGGCAGCCTCTGTCACTGGGATTTCTTGCAAACCCCCCTAGCATTCCCTGGCACAGAGACATTAGGAAAAAACCCAGGGGAGTCGAGCTTAGGCATTCCGTTAGAACCCACGCGCTGCCGACCGTTGGTGGAACCTCCCCACGCTCAGGATTCCGGAACTATTGTCAGTGTGTGGGGGAGCTCGAGAGACAACTCCACGCAGATCTCTTCTGTCACAGGTGTTCCTTGTTAGGGGGAATTCTGAGATACATTCCCTGAAATTGGGGAGGCAGCCTCTGTCACTGGGATTTCCTGCAAACCCCCCTAGCATTCCCTGGCACAGAGACATTAGGAAAAATCCCAGGGGAGTCCAGCTTAGGCATTCCGTTTGAACCCACGCGCTGCCGACCGATGTTGGAACCTCCCCACCTTCAGGATTCCGGAACAATTGTCAGTGCGTGGGCAGTTCGAGAGACAACTCCACGCAGCTCTCTTCAGTCACAGGTGTTCCCTGTTAGGGGGAATTCTGAGATACATTCCCTGACCTTGGGGAGGCAGCCTCTGTCACTGTTATTGCCTGCAAACACCCGTAGCGTTCCCTGGCACAGTGACATTAGGAAAAATCCCAGGGGAGTCGAGCTTAGGCATTCCGTTAGAACCCACGCACTGTTTACCGTTAGTGGTACCTCCCCACGCTCAGGGTTCCGGAACCATTGTCAGTGCGTGGGGGAGCTCGAGTGACATCTCCACGCAGCTCTCTTCAGTCACAGGTGTTCCCTGTTAGGGGGAATTCTGAGAAATACCTTCCCTGACCTTGGGGAGGTAGCCTTTGTCACTGGGATTTCCTGCAAACCCCCCTAGCAATCCCTGGCACAGAGAAATTAGGAAAAAACCCAGGGGAGTCGAGCTTAGGCATTCCGTTAGAACCCACGCGCTGCCGACCGTTTCGGGAACCTCCCCACGCTCAGGATTCCGGAACCATTTTCAGTGCGTGGGGAGCTCGAGAGACAACTCCACGCAGCTCTCTTCAGTCACAGGTGTTCCATGAATGGTGAAGTCCGAGAAATACTTTCCCTGACCTTGGGGAGGCATCCTCTGTCACTTGGATTGCCTGCAAACAATCCTAGCGTTCCGTGGCACAGAGACATTAGGAAAAAAACCCAGGGGAGTCGAGCTTAGGCATTCCGTTAGAACCCACGCGCTGCCGACCGTTGGTGGAACCTCCCCAATCTCAGGATTCCAAAATCATTGTCAGTGCGTGGGGGAGCTCGAGAGACAACTCCACGCAGCTCTCTTTTGTCACAGGTGTTCCCTTTTAGGGGGAATTCTGAGAAACACCTTCCCTGAACTTGGGGAGGAAGCCTCTGTCACTGGGATTGCCTGTAAACACCCCTAGCATTCCCTGGCACAGTGACATTAGGAAGAAACCCAGGGGAGTCGAGCTTAGGCATTCCGTTGGAACCCACGCACTGTTTACCGTTGGTGGTACCTCCCCACGCTCAGGATTCCGGAACCATTGTCAGTGCGTAGGGGAGCTAGAGAGAAAACTCCACTCAGCTCTCTTCAGTCACAGGTTTTCCCTGAACGGGGAAGTCCGAGAAATAACTTCCCTGACTTTGGGGAGGCAGCCTCTGTCACTGCGATTGCCTGCAAACCCCCCTAGCATTCCCTGGCACAGAAATATTAGGAAAAAACCCTGGGGAGTCGAGCTTAGGCATTCCGTTAGAACCCACGCGCTGCGTAAAGTTGGTGGAACCTCCCCACACTCAGGATTTCGGAACCATTGTCAGTGCGTGGGGGAGCTCGAGAGACAACTCCACGCAGCTCTCTTCAGTCACAGGTGTTCCCTGAACGGGGAAGTCGGAGAAATACCTTCCCTGAACTTGGGCAAGCAGCCTCTATCAATGGGATTGCCTGCAAACCCCCCTAGCATTCCCTGGCACAGAGACATTAGGAAAAAACCCAGGGGAGTCGAGCTTAAGCATATCGTTAGAACCCACGCGCTGCTTACCGTTGGTGGAACCTCCCCACGCTCAGGATTCCGGAACCATTGTCAGTGCGTGGGGAGCTCGAGAGATAACTCCACGCAGCTCTCTTCAGTCACAGGTGTTCCCTGAACCGGGAAGTCCGAGAAAAACCTTCCCTGACCTTGGGGAGGCAGCCTCTGTCACTGGGACTGCCTGCAAACTCCACTAGCATTCCCTGGCACAGAGATATTAGGAAAAAACCAGGGGAGTTCACCTTAAGCATTCTGTTAGAACCCACGCGCTGCCGACCTTTGGTGGAACCTCCCCACGCTCAGGATTCCGGAACCATTGTCAGTGCGTGGGCAGCTCGAGAGACAACTCCACGCAGCTCTCTTCAGTCACAGGTGTTCCCTTTTAGGGGGAATTCTGAGAAATAACTTCCCTGAACTTTGGGAGGCGGCCTCTGTCACTGGGATTTCCTGAAAAACCCCCTAGCATTCCCTGGCACAGAGAAATTAGGAAAAAACCCAGGGGAGTCAAGCTTAGGCATTCCGTTAGAACCCACGCGCTGCCGACCGTTGGTGGAACCTCCCCACGCTCAGGATTCCGGAACCATTGTCAGTGCGTGGGGGAGCTCGAGAGTCAACTCCACGCAGCTCTCTTCTGTCACAGGTGTTCCCTGTTAGGGGGAATTCTGAGAAATAATTTCCCTGAAATTGCGGAGGCTGCCTCTGTGACTGGGATTGCCTGCAAACACCCCTAGAATTCCCTGGCACAGAGACATTACGAAAAAACCCAGGGGAGTCGAGCTTAGGCATTCCGTTAGAACCCACGCACATTTTACCGTTGGGGGAACCTCCCCACTATCAGGATTCCGGAACCACTGTCAGTGCGTGGGGAACTCGAGAGACAACTCCACGCAGCTCTCTTCATTCACAGGCGTTCCCTGTTAGGGGGAAGTCCGAGAAATACCTTCCCTGATGTTGTGGAGACAGCGTCTGTCACTGTGATTGCCTGCAAACCCCCCTAGCATTCCCTGGCACAGAGACATTATGAAAAAACCCAGGGGAGTCGAACTTAGGCATTCCGTTAGAACCCACGCGCTGCTTACCGTTGGTGGAACCTCCCCACCGTCAGGATTCCGGAACAATTGTCAGTGCGTGGGCAGTTCGAGAGACAAATCCACGCAGCTCTCTTCAGTCACAGGTGTTCCCTGTTAGGGGGAATTCTGAGATACATTCCCTGACCTAGGGGAGGCAGCCTCTGTCACTGGGATTGCCTGCAAACACCCCTAGCGTTCCCTGGCACAGTGACATTAGGAAAAATCCCAGGGGATTCGAGCTTAGGCATTCCGTTAGAACCCACGCACTGTTTACCGTTGGTGGTACCTCCCCACGCTCAGGGTTCCGGAACCATTGTCAGTGCGTGGGGGAGCTCGAGAGACAACTCCACGCAGCTCTCTTCAGTCACAGGTGTTCCCTGAAAGGGGAAGTCCGAGAAATAACTTCCCTGACCTTGGGGAAGCAGTCTCTGACACTGGGATTGCCTGCAAACCCCACTAGCATTCCCTGGCACAGAGACATTAGGAAAAAACCCAGGGGAGTCGAGCTTAGGCATTCCGTTAGAACCCACGCGCTGCCGACCGTTGGTGGAACCTCCGCATGCTCATTATTCCGGAACCATTGTCAGTGCGTGGGGAGCTCGAGAGACAAATCCACGCAGCTGTCTTCAGTCACAGGTGTTCCCTGTTAGGGGGAATTCTGAGAAATACCTTCCCTGACCTTGGGGAGGTAGCCTTTGTCACTGGGATTTCCTGCAAACCCCCCTAGCATTCCCTGGCACAGAGAAATTAGGAAAAAACCAGGGGAGTCGAGCTTAGGCATTCCGTTTGAACCCACGCGCTGCCGACCGTTGGTGGAACCCCCCACACTCAGGATTCCGGAACCATTGACAGTGAGTGGGGAGCTCGAGAGACAACTCCACGCAGCTCTCTTCCGTCACAGGTGTTCCATGAACGGGGAAGTCCGAGAAATAACTTCCCTGAATTTGGGGAGGCAGCCTCTGTCACTGGGATTGCATGCAACCCCCCCTAGCATTCCCTGGAACAGAGACATTAGGAAAAATCCCAGGGGAGTCGAGCTTAGTCTTTCCGTTAGAACCCACGCGCTGCCGACCGTTGGTGGAACCTCCCCAGTCTCAGGATTCCGGAAACATTGTCAGTGCGTGGGGAGCTCGAGATACAACTCCACGCAGCTCTCTTCAGTCACAGGTGTTCCCTGTTAGGGGGAATTCTGAGAAATACCTTCCCTGAACTTCGGGAGGCAGCCTCTGTCACTGGGATTTCCTGCAAACCACCCTAGCATTCCCTTGAACAGAGACATTAGGAAAAAACCGAGGGGAGTCGAGCTTAGGCATTCCGTTAGAACCCACGCGCTGCCGACCGTTGGTGGAACCCCCCACGCTCAGGATTCCGGAACCATTATCAGTGCGTGGGGGAGCTCGAGAGACAACTCCACGCAGCTCTCTTCTATCACAGGTGTTCCCTGTTAGGGGGAATTCTGAGAAATACCTTCACTGACAATGGGGAGGCAGCCTCTTTCACTGGGATTGCCTGCAAACCACCCTAGCATTCCCTGGCACAGAGACATTAGGAAAAAACCCAGGGGAGTCGAGCTCAGGCATTCCGTTACAACCCACGTGCTGCCGACCGTTGGTGGAACCTCCCCACGCTCAGGATTCCGGAACAATTGTCAGTGAGTGGGGAGCTCGAGAGACAACTCCACGCAGCTCTCTTCAGTCACAGGGGTTCCCTGTTAGGTGGAATTCTGAGAAATAACTTCCCTGACCTTGGGGAGGCAGCCCCTGTCACTGGGATTGCCTGCAAACCCCCCTAGCATTCCCTGGCACAGAGATATTAGGAAAAAACCCAGGGGAGTCGAGCTCAGGCATTCCGTTAGAACCCACGTGCTGCCGACCGTTGGTGGAACCTCCCCACGCTCAGGATTCCAGAACCATTGTCAGTGAGTGGGGAGCTCGAGAGACAACTCCACGCAGCTCTCTTCAGTCACAGGTGTTCCATGAACGGGGAAGTCCGAGAAATAACTTCCCTGAATTTGGGGAGGCATCCTCTGTCACTGGGATTGCCTGCAAACAATCCTAGCATTCCGTGGCACAGAGACATTAGGAAAAAAACCCAGGGGAGTCGAGCTTAGGCATTCCGTTAGAACCCACGCGCTGCCGACATTTGGTGGATCCTCCCCAATCTCAGGATTCCAAAATCATTGTCAGTGCGTGGGGGAGATCGAGAGACAACTCCACGCAGCTCTCTTCTGTCACAGGTGTTCCCTGTTAGGGGGAATTCTGAGAAAAACCTTCCCTGACCTTGGGGAGGCAGCCTCTGTCACTGGGATTGCCTGCAAACCCCCCTAGCATTCCCTGGCACAGACACATTAGGAAAAAACCCAGGGGATTCGAGCTCAGGCATTCCGTTAGAACCCACGCGCTGCGTAAATTTGGTGGAACCTCCCCACGCTCAGGATTTCGGAACCATTTTCAGTGCGTGGGGGAGCTCGAGAGACAACTCCACGCAGCTCTCTTCAGTCACCTGTGTTCCCTGAACGGGGAAGTCGGAGAAATACCTGCCCTGAACTTGGGGAGGCAGACTCTATCAATGGGATTGCCTGCAAACCCCCCTAGCATTCCCAGGGAAACAGACTTAAGGAAAAAACCCAGGGGAGTCGAGCTTAGGCATTCCGTTAGAACCAACGTTCTGCTTAACGTTGGTGGAACCTCCCCACGCGCAGGATTCCGGAACCATTGTCAGTGCGTGGGGAGCTCTAGAGACAACTCCACGCAGCTCTCTTCAGTCACAGGGGTTCCCTGATAGGGGGAATTCTGAGAAATACCTTCCCTGACCTTGGGGAGGCAGCCCCTGTCACTGGGATTGCCTGCAAACCCCCCTACCATTCCCTGGCACAGAGACATCAAGAAAAAACCCAGGGGAGTCGAGCTCAGGCATTCCGTTAGAACCCACGCGCTGCCGACCGTTGGTGGAACCACCCCACGCTCAGGATTCCGGAACCATTGTCAGTGCGTGGGGGAGCTCGAGAGACAACTCCACGCAGCTCTCTTCAGTCACAGGTGTTCCCTGAACGGGGAAGTCCGAGAAAAACCTTCCCTGACTTAGGGGAGGTAGCCTCTGTTACTGGGATTGCCTGCAAACAACCCTAGCATTCCCTGGCACAGAGACATTTGGAAAACCCTCAGGGGAGACCAGCTGAGGCATTCCGTTTGAACCCACGCGCTGCCGACCGTTGGTGGAACCTCCCCACGCTCAGAGTTCCGGAAGCATTGTCAGTGCGTGGGGGAGCTCGAGAGACACCTCCACGCAGCTCTCTTCAGGCACAGGTGTTCCCTGTCCGGGGAAGTCCGAGAAATACCTTCCCTGACCTTGGGGAGGCAGCCTCTGTCACTGGGATTTCCTGCAAATCCCCCTAGCATTCCCTGGCACAGAGACATTAGGAAAACCCTCAGGGGAGACCAGCTCAGGCATTCCGTTGGAACCCACGCACTGCCGACCGTTGGTGGAACCTCCCCACGCTCAGGGTTCCGGAAGCATTGTCAGTGCGTGGGGGAGCTC
Source organism: Vicugna pacos (assembly GCF_048564905.1). Taxonomy (NCBI): domain Eukaryota; kingdom Metazoa; phylum Chordata; class Mammalia; order Artiodactyla; family Camelidae; genus Vicugna; species Vicugna pacos. Next base: position 59,278,557 of record NW_027328721.1, on the reverse strand, counting down.
GAGACACACCTCCACGCAGCTCTCTTCAGGCACAGGTGTTCCCTGTTCGGGGAAGTCCGAGAAATAACTTCCCTGACCTTGGGGAGGCAGCCTCTGTCACTGGGATTTCCTGCAAACCCCCCTAGCGTCCCCTGGCACAGAGACATTACGAAAAAACCCAGGGGAGTCGAGCTTAGGCATTCCGTTAGAACACATGCACATATTACCGTTGGGGGAACCTCCCCACTATCAGGATTCCGGAACCACTGTCAGTGCGTGGGGAACTCGAGAGACAACTCCACGCAGCTCTCTTCAGTCACAGGTGTTCCCTGAATGGGGAAGTCAGAGAAATACCTTCACTGACTTTGGGGAGGCAGCCTCTGACACTGGGATTGCCTGCAAACGCCCCTAGCATTCCCTGGCACAGAGACATTAGGAAAAAACCCAGGGGAGTCGAGCTTAGGCATTCCATTAGAACCCACGCGCTGCCGACCGTTGGTGGAACCTCCGCATGCTCATTATTCCGGAACCATTGTCAGTGCGTGGGGAGCTCGAGAGACAACTCCACGCAGCTCTCTTCTGTCACAAGTGTTCCCTTTTAGGGGGAATTCTGAGAAACACCTTCCCTGAACTTGGGGAGGAAACCTCTGTCACTGGGATTGCCTGTAAACACCCCTAGCATTCCCTGGCACAGTGACATTAGGAAGAAACCCAGGGGAGTCGAGCTTAGGCATTCCGTTGGAACCCACGCACTGTTTAGCGTTGGTGGTACCTCCCCACGCTCAGGATTCCGGAACCATTGTCAGTGCGTAGGGGAGCTAGAGAGAAAACTACACTCAGCTCTCTTCAGTCTCAGGTGTTCCCTGAACGGGGAAGTCTGAGATATAACTTCCCTGATTTTGGGGATGCAGCCTCTGTCACTGCGATTGCCTGCAAACCCCCCTAGCATTCCCTGGCACAGAAACATTAGGAAAAAACCAAGGGGAGTCGAGCTTAGGCATTCCGTTTGAACCCACGCGCTGCGTAAATTTGGTGGAACCTCCCCACGCTCAGGATTTCGGAACCATTTTCAGTGCGTGGGGGAGCTCGAGAGACAACTCCACGCAGCTCTCTTCAGTCACAGGTGTTCCCTGAACGGGGAAGTCGGAGAAATACCTTCCCTGAACTTGGGGAGGCAGCCTCTATCAATGGGATTGCCTGCAAACCCCCCTAGCATTCCCTGGCACAGAGACATTAGGAAAAAACCCAGGGGAGTCGAGCTTAAGCATTTCGTTAGAACACACACGCTGCTTACCGTTGGTGGAACCTCCCCACGATCAGGATTCCGGAACCATTGTCAGTGCGTGTGGAGCTCGAGAGATAACTCCACGCAGCTCTCTTCAGTCACAGGTGTTCCCTGAACGGGGAAGTCCGAGAAAAGCCTTCCCTGACCTTGGGGAGGCAGCCACTGTCACTGGGATTGCCTGCAAACCCCCCTACCATTCCCTGGCACAGAGATATTAGGAAAAAACCCAGGGGAGTTCAGCTTAAGCATTCTGTTAGAACCCGCGCGCTGCCGACAGTTGGTGGAACCTCCCCAAGCTCAGGATTCCGGAACAATTGTCAGTGCGTGGGCAGCTCGAGAGAGAACTCCACGCAGCTCTCTTCAGTCACAGGTGTTCCCTTATAGGGGGAATTCTGAGAAATAACTTCCCTGAACTTGGGGAGGCGGCCTCTGTCACTGGGATTTCCTGAAAAACCCCCTAGCATTCCCTGGCACAGAGACATTAGGAAAAAACCCAGGGGAGTCGAGCTTAGGCATTCCGTTAGAACCCACGCGCTGCCGACCGTTGGTGGAACCTCCCCACGCTCAGGATTCCGGAACCATTGTCAGTGCGTGGGGGAGCTCGAGAGACAACTCCACGCAGCTCTCTTCTGTCACAGGTGTTCCTTGTTAGGGGGAATTCTGAGATACATTCCCTGAACTTGGGGAGGAAGCCTCTGTCACTGGGATTTTCTGCAAACCCCCCTAGCATTCCCTGGCACAGAGACATTAGGAAAAAACCCAGGGGAGTCGAGCTTAGGCATTCCGTTAGAACCCACGCGCTGCCGACCGTTGGTGGAACCACCCCATGCTCATGATCCCGGAACCATTGTCAGTGCGTTTGGGAGCTCGAGAGAGAACTCCACGCAGCTCTCTTCTGACACAGGTGTTCCCTGTTAGGGGGAATTCTGAGAAATACTTTCCCTGAAATTGCGGAGACATCCTCTGTGACTGGGATTGCCTGCAAACCCCCCTAGAATTCCCTGGCACAGAGACATTACGAAAAAAACCAGGGGAGTCGAGCTTAGGCATTCCGTTAGAACCCACGCACATTTTACCGTTGGGGGAACCTCCCCACTATCAGGATTCCGGAACCACTGTCTGTGCGTGGGGAACTCGAGAGACAACTCCACGCAGCTCTCTTCATTCACAGTCGTTCCCTGTTAGGGGGAAGTCCGACAAATACATTCCCTGATGTAGGGGAGGCAGCGTCTGTCACTGTGATTGCCTGCAAACCCCCCTAGCATTCCCTGGCACAGAGACATTAGGAAAAAACCCAGGGGAGTCGAGCTTAGGCATTCCGTTAGAACCCACGCGCTGCTTTCCGTTGGTGGAACTTCCCCACCGTCAGGATTCCGGAACATTTGTCAGTGCGTGGGCAGTTCGAGAGACAACTCCACGCAGCTCTCTTCAGTCACAGGTGTTCCCTGTTAGGGGGAATTCTGAGATACATTCCCTGACCTTGGGGAGGCAGCCTCTGTCACTGGGATTGCCTGCAAACACCCCCAGTGTTCCCTGGCACAGTGACATAGGAAAAATCCCAGGGGAGTCGAGCTTAGGCATTCCGTTAGAACCCACGCGCTGCCGACCGTTGGCGGAACCTACGCATGCTCATTATTCCGGAACCATTGTCAGTGCGTGGGGAGCTCGAGAGGCAAATCCACGCAGCTCTCTTCAGACACAGGTGTTCCCTGTTAGGGGGAATTCTGAGAAATACCTTCCTTGACCTTGGGGAGGCAGCCTCTGACACTGGGATTTCCTGCAAACCCCATTAGCATTCCCTGGCACAGAGAAATTAGGAAGAAACCCAGGGGAGTCGAGCTTAGGCATTCCGTTATAAACAACACGCTGCCGACCGTGGTGGAACCTCCGTACGCTCAGGATTCCGGAACCATTGTCAGTGCGTGGGGAGCTCGAGAGACATCTCCACGCAGCTCTCTTCAGTCACAGGTGTTCCCTGTTAGGGGGAATTCTGAGAAATACGTTCCCTGACCTTGGGGAGGCATCCTCTGTCACTGGGATTTCCTGCAAACCCACCTAGCATTCCCTGGCACAGATACAGTAGGAAAAATCCTATGGGAGTCGAGCTTAGGCATTCCGTTAGGACCCACGCGCTGCCGACCTTTGGTGGAACCTCCCCACGCTCAGGATTCCGGAGCCTTTGTCAGTGCGTGGGGGAGCTCGAGAGACAACTCCACGCAGCTCTCTTCTATCACAGGTGTTCCCTGTTAGGGGGAATTCTGAGAAAAAACTTCCCTGACCTTGGGGAGGCAGCCTCTGTCACTGGGATTGCCTGCAAACCCCCCTAGCATTCCCTGGCACAGAGACATTAGGAAAAAACATAGGGGAGTCGAGCTTAGGCATTCCGTTAGAACACACGCGCTGCCGACCGTTGGTGGAAACTCCCCACGCTCAGGATTCCGGAGCCATTGTCAGTGCGTGGGGGAGCTCGAGAGACAACTCCACGCAGCTCTCTTCAGTCACAGGTGTTCCCTGTTAGGGGGAATTCTGAGAAAAACCTTCCCTGACCTTGGGGAGGCAGCCTCTGTCACTGGGATTGCCTGCAAACCCCCCTAGCATTCCCTGGCACAGACACATTAGGAAAAAACCCAGGGGAGTCGAGCTTAGGCATTCCGTAAAAACCCACGCGCTGCGTAAAGTTGGTGGAACCTCCCCACTCTCAGGATTTCGGAACCATTGTCAGTGCGTGGGGGAGCTCGAGAGACAACTCCACGCAGCTCTCTTCAGTCACAGGTGTTCCCTGAACGGGGAAGTCGGAGAAATACCTTCCCTGACCTTGGGGAGGCAGACTCTATCAATGGGATTGCCTGCAAACCCCCCTAGCATTCCCTGGCACAGAGACATTAGGAAAAAACCCAGGGGAGTCGAGCTTAAGCATTTCGTTAGAACCCACGCGCTGCTTACCGTTGGTGGAACCTCCCCACGCTCAGGAATTTGGAACCATTGTCAGTGCGTGGGGAGCTCGAGAGATAACTCCACGCAGCTCTCTTCCGTCACAGGTGTTCCCTGTATGGGGTAGTCCGAGAAAAACCTTCCCTGACCTTGGGGAGGCAGCCCCTGTCACTGGGATTACCTGCAAACTCCACTAGCATTCCCTGGCACAGAGATATTAGGAAAAAACCCAGGGGAGTTCAGTTTAAGCATTCCGTTAGAACCCACGCGCTGTCGACCGTTGGTGGAACTTCCCAACGCTCAGGATTCCGGAACCATTGTCAGTGCATGGGCAGCTCGAGAGACAACTCCACGCAGCTCTCTTCAGTCACAGGTGTTCCCTTTTAGGGGGAATTCTGAGAAATAACTTCCCTGAACTTGGGGAGGCGGCCTCTGTCACTGGGTTTTCCTGAAAAACCCCCTAGCATTCCCTTTCACAGAGACATTAGGAAAAAACCCAGGGGAGTCGATCTTAGGCATTCCGTTAGAACCCACGCGCTGCCGACCGTTGGTGGAACCTCCCCACGCTCAGGATTCCGGAACCATTGTCAGTGCGTGGGGGAGCTCGAGAGACAACTCCACGCAGCTCTCTTCTGTCACAGGTGTTCCTTGTTAGGGGGAATTCTGAGGTAAATTCCCTGAAATTGGGGAGGCAGCCTCTGTCACTGGGATTTCCTGCAAACCCCCCTAGCATTCCCTGGCACAGAGACATTAGGAAAAAACCCAGGGGAGTCGAGCTTAGGCATTCCGTTAGAACCCACGCGCTGCCGACCGTTGGTGGAACCACCCCACGCTCATGATTCCGGAACCATTGTCAGTGCGTTTGGGAGCTCGAGAGACAACTCCACGCAGCTCTCTTCTGACACAGGTGTTCCCAGTTAGGGGGAATTCTGAGAAATAATTTCCCTGAAATTGCGGAGGCAGCCTCTGTGACTGGGATTGCCTGCAAACCTCCCTAGAATTCCCTGGCACAGAGACATTACGAAAAAACCCAGGGGAGTCGAGCTTAGGCATTCCGTTAGAACCCACGCACATTTTACCGTTGGGGGAACCTCCCCACTATCAGGATTCCGGAACCACTGTCAGTGCGTGGGGAACTGGAGAGACAACTCCACGCAGCTCTCTTCAGTCACAGGTGTTCCCTGAACGGGGAAGTCAGAGAAATAACTTCACTGACCTTGGGGAGGCAGCCTCTAACACTGGGATTGCCTGCAAACGCCCCTATCATTCCCTGGCACAGAGACATTAGGAAAAAACCCAGGGGAGTCGAGCTTAGGCATTCCGTTAGAACCTACGCGCTGCCGACCGTTGGTGGAACCTCCCCACGCTCAGGATTCCGGAACCATTGTCAGTGCGTGGGGAGCTCGAGAGACAACTCCACGCAGCTCTCTTCATTCACAGGAGTTCCCTGTTAGGGGGAAGTCCGAGAAATATCTTCCCTGATGTTGGGGAGGCAGCGTCTGTCACTGTGATTGCCTGCAAACCCCCCTAGCATTCCCTGGCACAGAGACATTAGGAAAAAACCCAGGGGAGTCGAGCTTAGGCCTTTTGTTAGAACCCACGCGCTGCTTACCGTTGGTGGAACCTCCCCACCATCAGGATTCCGGAACAATTGTCAGTGCGTGGGCAGTTCGAGAGACAACTCCACGCAGCTCTCTTCAGTCACAGGTGTTCCCTGAACGGGGAAGTCCGAGAAATACTTTCCCTGACCTTGGGGAGGCAGTCTCTGACACTGGGATTGCCTGCAAACCCCACTAGCATTCCCTGGCACAGAGACATTAGGAAAAAACCCAAGGGGAGTCGAGCTTAGGCATTCCGTTAGAAACCACGCGCTGCCGACCGTTGGTGGAACCTCCGCATGCTCATTACTCCGGAACCATTGTCAGTGCGTGGGGAGCTCGAGAGACAAATCCACGCAGCTCTCTTCAGTCACAGGTGTTCCCTGTTAGGGGGAATTCTGAGAAATACCTTCCTTGATCTTGGGGAGGCAGCCTCTGACACTGGGATTTCCTGCAAACCCCATTAGCATTCCCTGGCACAGAGAAATTAGGAAAAAACCCAGGGGAGCCGAGCTTAGGCATTCCGTTATAAACCACGCGCTGCCGACCGTGGTGGAACGTCCGCACGCTCAGGATTCCGGAACCATTGTCAGTGCGTGGGGAGCTCGAGAGACATCCACGCAGCTCTCTTCAGTCACAGGTGTTCCCTGTTAGGGGGAATTCTGAGAAATACCTTCCCTGACCTTGGGGAGGTAGCCTTTGTCACTGGGATTGCCTGAAAACCACCTACCATCCCTGGCAGAGAGACATTAGGAAAAAACCCAGGGGAGTCGAGCACAGGCATTCCGTTGAAACCCACGCGCTGCCGACCGTTGGTGGAACCTCCACACGCTCAGGATTCCGGAACCATTGTCAGTGAGTGGGGAGCTCGAGAGACAACTCCACGCAGCTCTCTTCAGTCACAGGTGTTCCCTGAACTCGGAAGTCCGAGAAATAACTTCCCTGAACTTGGGGAGGCAGCCTCTGACACTGGGATTGCCTGCAAACGCCCCTAGCATTCCCTGGCACAGAGACATTAGGAAAAAACCCAGGGGAGTCGAGCTTAGGCATTCCGTTAGGACCCACGCGCTGCCGACCGTTGGTATAACATCCCCACCCTCAGGATTCCGGAAACATTGTCAGTGCGTGGGGAGCTCAAGAGAAAACTCCACGCAACTCTCTTCAGTCACTAGTGTTCCCTGTTAGGGGGAATTCTGAGAAATACCTTCCCTGACCTTGGGGAGGAAGCCTCTGTCACTGGGATTGCAAGCAATCCCCCTAGCATTCCCTGGGAAAGAGAAATTAGGAAAAAACCCAGGGGAGTCGACCTTAGGCATTCCGTTAGAACCCAAGTGCTGCTTACCGTTGGTGGAACCTCCCCACGCTCAGGATTCCGGAACCATTGTCAGTGAGTGGGGAGTTCGAGAGACAACTCCACGCTGCTCTCTTCAGTCACATGGGTTCCCTGTTAGGGGGAATTCTGAGAAATATCTTCCCTGACCTTGGGGAGGCATCCCCTGTCACTGGGATTTCCTGCAAACCCCCCTAGCATTCCCTGGCACAGAGACATTAGTAAAAATCCCAGGGGAGTCGAGCTCAAGCATTCCGTTAGAACCCACGCGCTGCCGACCGTTGGTGGAACCTCCCCACGCTCAGGATTCCGGAATCATTGTCAGTGAGTGGGGAGCTCGAGAGACAACTCCACGCAGCTCTCTTCAGTCACAGTGTTACATGAACGGGGAAGTCCGAGAAATAAATTCCCTGACCTTGGGGAGGCAGCCTCTGTAACTGGGATTTCCTGCAAACCACTGTAGCATTCCCTGGAACAGAGACATTAGGAAAAAACCGAGGGGAGTCGAGCTTAGGCATTCCGTTAGAACCCACGCGCTGCCGACCGTTGGTGGAACCCCCCACGCTCAGGATTCCGGAACCATTGTCAGTGCGTTGGGAGCTCGAGAGACAACTCCACGCAGCTCTCTTCTGTCACAGGTGTTCCCTGTTAGGGGGAATTCTGAGAAATACTTTCCCTGACCATGGGGAGGCAGCCTCTGTCACTGGGATTGCATGCAAACACCCCTAGCATTCCCTGGCACAGAGATATTAAGAAAAAACCCAAGGGAGTCGAGCTTAGGCATTCCGTTAGAACCCACGCACTGCCGACCGTTGGTGGAACCTCCCCACGCTCAGAATTCCGGAACCATTGTCAGTGCGTTGGGAGCTCGAGAGACAACTCCACGCAGCTCTCTTCAGTCACAGGTGTTCCCTGAATGGGGAAGTCCGAGAAATACCTTTCCTGACCTTGGGGAGGCAGCCTCTGTCACTGGGATCGCCTATAAACACCACTAGCATTCCCTGGCATAGAGAGATTAGGAAAAAAACAGGGGAGCCGAGCTTAGGCTTTCCGTTAGAACCCACGTGCTGCTTACCGTTGGTGGAACCTCCCCACGCTCAGGATTCCGGAACCATTGTCAGTGAGTGGGGAGCTCGAGAGACAACTCCACGCAGCTCTCTTCAGTCACAGGGGTTCCCTGTTAGGGGGAATTCTGAGAAATAACTTCCCTGAACTTGGGGAGGCAGCCCCTGTCACTGGGATTGCCTGCAAACCCCCCTAGCATTCCCTGGCAAAGAGACATTAGGAAAAAACCCAGGGGAGTCGAGCTCAGGCATTCCGTAAGAACCCACGTGCTGCCGACCGTTGGTGGAACCTCCCGACGCTCAGGATTCCGGAACCATTGTCAGTGAGTGGGGAGCTCGAGAGACAACTCCACGCAGCTCTCTTCAGTCACAGGTGTTCCATGAAAGGGGAAGTCCTAGAAATAACCTCCCTGACTTTGGGGAGGCAGCTTCTGTCACTGGGATTGCATGCAAACCCCCCTAGCATTCCCTGGCACAGAGACATTAGGAAAAATGCCAGGGGAGTCGAGCTTAGGCTTTCGGTTAGAACCCACGCGCTGCCGAACGTTGGTGAAACCTCCACAGTCTCAGGATTCCGGAACCATTGTCAGTGCGTGGGGAGCTCGGGAGACAACTCCACGCAGCTCTCTTCAGTCACAGGTGTTCCCTGAACGGGGAAGTCCGAGAAATAACTTCCCTGACCTTGGGGAGGCCGCCTCTGACACTGGGATTGCCGGCAATCGCCCCTAGCATTCCCTGGAAGAGAGACTTTAGGAAAAAACCCAGGGGAGTCGAGCTTAGGCATTCCGTTAGGACCCACGCGCTGCCGACCGTTGGTGGAACCTCCCCACGCTCAGGATTCCGGAACCATTGTCAGTGCGTGGGGGAGCACGAGAGACAACTCCACGCAGCTCTCTTCTGTCACAGGTGTTCCCTGTTAGGGGGAATTCTAAGAAAAACCTTCCCTGAACTTGCGGAGGCAGCCTCGGTCACTGGGATTGCCTGCAAACACCCCTAGCATTCCCTGGCACAGAGACATTAGGAAAAGTCCCTGGGGAGTCGAGCTTAGGCATTCCGTTAGAACCCACGCACTGTTTACCTTCGGTGGAACCTCCCCACGCACAGGATTCCGGAACCACTGTCAGTGTGTGGGGGAGCTCGAGAGACAACTCCACGCATCTCTCTTCAGTCACAGGTGTTCCCTGAACGGGGAAGTCCGAGAAATACCTTCCCTGACTTTGGGGAGGCAGCCTCTGTCACTGGGACTGCCTGCAAACCGCCCTAGCATTCCCTGGCACAGAGACATTAGGAAAAAACCAGGGGAGTCGAACATAGGCATTCCGTTTAAACCCACGCGCTGCCGACCGTTGTTGGAACCTCCCCACGCTCAGGATTCCGGAAACATTGTCAGTGTGTGAGGAGCTCGAGAGACAACTCCACGCAGCTCTCTTCAGTCACAGGTGTTCCCTGTTAGGGGGAATTCTGAGAAATACCTTCCTTGATGTTGGGGATGCAGCCTCTGTCACTGGGATTGCCTGCAAATAATCCTAGCATTCCGTGGCACACAGACATTAGGAAAAAACCCAGGGGAGTCGAGCTTAGGCATTCCGTTAGAAAATATTCGCTGCCGACCGTTGGTGGAACCTCCGCACGCTCATTATTCCGGAACAATTGTCAGTGCGTGTGGAGCTCGAGAGACAACTCCACGCAGCTCTCTTCAGTCTCAGGTGTTCCCTGTTAGGGGGAATTCTGAGAAATACCTTCCTTGATGTTGGGGATGCAGCCTCTGTCACTGGGATATCCTGCAAACCCCCCTAGCATTCCCTGGCACAGAGAAATTAGGAAAAAACCCAGGGGAGTCGAGCTTAGGCATTCCGTTAGAACCCACGCGCTGCCGACCGTTGGTGGAACCTCCCCACGCTCAGGATTCCGGAGCCATTGTCAGTGCGTGGGGGAGCTCGAGAGACAACTCCACGCAGGTCTCTTCAGTCACAGGTGTTCCCTGATCGGGGAAGTCCGAGAAATACCTTCCCTGACCTTGGGGAGGCAGCCTCTGTCACTGGGATTGCCTGCAAACCCCCCTAGCATTTCCTGGCACAGAGACATTAGGGAAAAACCCAGGGGAGTCGAGCTTAGGTATTCCGTAAGAACCCACGAGCTGCCAACATTTGGTGGAACGTCCCCATGCTCAGGATTCCGGAACCAATGTCAGTGCGTGGGGGAGCTCTAGAGACAACTCCACGCAGCTCTCTTCAGTCACAGGTGTTCCCTGAACGGTGAAGTCCGAAAAATACATTCCCTGAACTTGGGGAGGCATCCTCTGTCACTGGGATTGCCTGCAAACAATCCTAGCATTCCGTGGCACAGAGACATTAGGAAAAAACCCAGGGGAGTCGAGCTTAGGCATTCCGTTAGAAAACACTCTCTGCCGACCGTTGGTGGAACCTCCCCACGCTCAGGATTCCGGAACCATTGTCAGTGCGTGGGGAGCTCAAGAGACAACTCCACGCAGCTCTCTTCTGTCACAGGTGATCCCTGTTATGGGGAATTCTGAGAAATACCTTCCCTGACCTTGGGGAGGCATCCTCTGTCACTGGGATTGCCTGCAAACACCCCCAGCATTCCCTGGCACAGAGACATTAGGAAAAATCACAGGGGAGTCGAGCTTAGGCATTCCGTTAGAACCCACGCCATGCCGACCGTTGGTGGAACCTCCCCACGCTCAGGATTCCGGAACCATTGTCAGTGCGTGGGGGAGCTCGAGAGGCAACTCCACGCAGCTCTCTTCAGTCCCAGGTGTTCCCTGAATGGGGAAGTCCGAGAAATAAATTCCCTGACCTTGGAGAGGACGCCTCTGTCACTGGGATTGCCTGCAAACCCCCCTAGCATTTCCTGGCACAGAGACATTAGGAAGAAACCCAGGGGAGTCGAGCTTAAGCATTCCGTTAGAACCCACGTGCTGCCGACCGTTGGTGGAACCTCCCCACTCTCAGGATTCCGGAGCCATTGTCTGTGCGTGGGGGAGCTCGCGAGACAACTCCACGCAGCTCTCTTCTGTCACAGGTGTTCCCTGTTAGGGGGAATTCTGAGAAATACCTTCCCTGAACTTGGGGAGGCAGCCTCTGTCACTGGGATTGCCAGCAAACAACCCCAAGCATTCCCTGGCAAAGAGACATTAGGAAAAAACCAGGGGAGTCGAGATTAGGCATTCGGTTAGAACCCACGCGCTGCCGACCGTTGGTGGAACCTCCCCACGCTCAGGATTATGGTACCATTGTCAGTACGTGGGGAGCACGAGAGACAACTCCACGCAGCTCTCTTTAGTCACAGGTGTTCCCTGTTAGGTGGAATTCTGAGAAATACCTTCCCTGACTTTTGGGAGGCAGCCTCTGTCACTGGGATTTCCTGCAAACCCCCCTAGCATTCCCTGGCACAGAGAAATTAGGAAAATACCCAGAGGAGTCGAGCTTAGGTATTCCGTTAGAACCCACGCGCGCCGACCGTTGGTGGAACCTCCGCACGCTCATTATTCCGGAACAATTGTCAGTGCGTGGGGAGCTCGAGAGACAACTCCACGCAGCTCTCTTCAGTCACAGGTGTTCCCTGTTAGGGGGAATTCTGAGAAATACTTTCCCTGACCTTGGGGAGGCAGCCTCTGTCACTGGGATATCCTGCAAACCCCCCTAGCATTCCCTGGCACAGAGAAATTAGGAAAAAACCCAGGGGAGTCGAGCTTAGGCATTCCGTTAGAACCCACGCGCTGCCGACCGTTGGTGGAACCTCCCCACGCTCAGGATTCCGGAGCCATTGTCAGTGCGTGGGGGAGCTCGAGAGACAACTCCACGCAGCTCTCTTCAGTCACAGGTGTTCCCTGATCGGGTAAGTCCGAGAAATACCTTCCCTGACCTTGGGGAGGCAGCCTCTGTCACTGGGATTGCCTGCAAACCCCCCTAGCATTCCCTGGCACAGAGAGATTAGGAAAAAACCCAGGGGATTCGAGCTAAGGCATTCCGTCAGAACCCACGCGCTGCCGACCGTTGGTGGAACCTCCCCACGCACAGGATTCCAAAATCATTGTCATTGCGTGAGGGAGCTCGAGAGACAACTCCACGCAGCTCTCTTCAGTCACAGGTGTTCCCTGAACGGGGAAGTCCGAGAAATACCTTCCCTGAACTTGTGGAGGCATCCTCTGTCACTGGGATTGCCTGCAAACAATCCTAGCATTCCGTGGCACAGAGACATTAGGAAAAAACCCAGGGGAGTCGAGCTTAGGCATTCCGTTAGAAAACACTCGCTGCCGACCGTTGGTGGAACCTCCCCACGGTCTGGATTCCGGAATCATTGTCAGTGAGTGGGGGAGTTCGAGAGAAAACTCCACGCAGCTCTCTTCAGTCACAGGTGTTCCCTGTTAGGGGGAATTCTGAGAAATACCTTCCCTGAACTTGGCTAGGCAGCCTCTGTCACTGGGATTCCCTGCAAACCACCCCAAGCATGCCCTGGCACAGAAACATTATGAAAAATCCCAGGGGAGACGAGCTTAGGCATTCCGTTAGAACCAAAGCGCTGCTTACCGTTGTTGGAACCTCAACACGCTCAGGATTCCGGAACCATTGTCACTGCGTGGGGAGCTCAAGAGACAACTCCACGCAGCTCTCTATTGTCACAGGTGATCCCTGTTATGGGGAATTCTGAGAAATACCTTCCCTGACTTTCGGGAGGCAGCCTCTGTCACTGGGATTGCCTGCAAACACCCCTAGCATTCCCTGGCACAGAGACATTAGGAAAAATCACAGGGGAGTCGAGCTTAGGCATTCCGTTAGAACCCACGCGCTGCCGACCGTTGGTGGATCCTCCCCACGCTCAGGATTCCGGAACCATTGTCAGTGCGTGGGGGAGCTCGAGAGACAACTCCACACAGCTCTCTTCAGTCACAGGTGTTCCCTGAATGGGGAAGTCCGAGAAATAACTTCCCTGACCTTGGAGAGGAAGCCTCTGTCACTGGGATTGCCTGCAAACCCCCCTAGCATTCCCTGGCACAGAGATACTAGGAAAAAACCCAGGGCTGTCGAGCTTAGGCATTCCGTTAGAACCCACGCGCTGCCGACCGTTGGTGGAACCTCCCCAAGCTCAGGATTCCGGAGCCATTGTCTATGCGTTGGGGAGCTCGAGAGACAACTCCACGCAGCTCTCTTCAGTCACAGGTGTTCCCTGTTAGGGGGAATTCTGAGAAATACCTTCCTTGATGTTGGGGATGCAGCCTCTGTCACTGGGATTGCCTGCAAATAATCCTAGCATTCCGTGGCACAGAGACATTAGGAAAAAACCTAAGGGAGTCGAGCTTAGGCATTCCGTTAGAACCCACGCGCTGCCGACCGTTGGTGGATCCTCCCCAAGCTCAGGATTCCGAAACCATTGTCAGTGCGTGGGGGAGCTCGAGAGACAACTCCACGAAGCTCCCTTCAGTCCCAGGTGTTTCCTGAAAGGGGAAGTCCGAGAAATACCTTCCCTGACCTTGTGGAGGCAGCCTCTGTCAGTGGGATTTCCTGCAAACCCCCCTAGCATTCTCTGGCACAGAGATATTAGGAAAAATCCCAGGGGATTCGAGCTTAGGCATTCCGTTAGGACCCACGCGCTGCCGACCGTTGGTGGAACCTCCCCACCCTCAGGATTCCGGAGCCATTGCCAGTGCGTGGGGGAGCTCGAGAGACAACTCCACGAAGCTCTCTTCAGTCACAGGTGTTCCCTGAACGGGGAAGTCCGAGAAAAACATTCCCTGACCTAGGGGAGGCAGCCTCTGTCACTGGGATTGCCTGCAAACCCCCCTAGCATTCCCTGGCACAGAGAGATTAGGAAAAAACCCAGGGGAGTCGAGCTAAGGCATTGCGTTAGAACCCACGCGCTGCCGACAGTTGGTGGAACCTCCCCACGCACAGGATTCCAAAATCATTGTCATTGCGTGAGGGAGCTCGCGAGACAACTCCACGCAGCTCTCTTCTGTCACAGGTGTTCCCTGTTAGGGGGAATTCTGAGAAATACCTTCCCTGAACTTGGGGAGGCAGCCTCTGTCACTGGGATTGCCAGCAAACCACCCCAAGCATTCCCTGGCAAAGAGACATTAGGAAAAAACCAGGGGAGTCGAGATTAGGCATTCGGTTAGAACCCACGCGCAGCCGACCGTTGGTGGAACCTCCCCACGCTCAGGAATATGGTACCATTGTCAGTACGTGGGGAGCACGAGAGACAACTCCACGCAGCTCTCTTTAGTCACAGGTGTTCCCTGTTAGGGGGAATTCTGAGAAATACCTTCCCTGACTTTTGGGAGGCAGCCTCTGTCACTGGGATTTCCTGCAAACCCCCCTAGCATTCCCTGGCACAGAGAAATTAGGAAAATACCCAGAGGAGTCGAGCTTAGGTATTCCGTTAGAACCCACGCGCGCCGACCGTTGGTGGAACCTCCGCACGCTCATTATTCCGGAACAATTGTCAGTGCGTGGGGAGCTCGAGAGACAACTCCACGCAGCTCTCTTCAGTCACAGGTGTTCCCTGTTAGGGGGAATTCTGAGAAATACCTTCCCTGACCTTGGGGAGGCAGCCACTGTCACTGGGATATCCTGCAAACCCCCCTAGCATTCCCTGGCACAGAGAAATTAGGAAAAAACCCAGGGGAGTCGAGCTTAGGCATTCCGTTAGAACCCACGCGCTGCCGACCGTTGGTGGAACCTCCCCACGCTCAGGATTCCGGAGCCATTGTCAGTGCGTGGGGGAACTCGAGAGACAACTCCACGCAGCTCTCTTCAGTCACAGGTGTTCCCTGATCGGGTAAGTCCGAGAAATACATTCCCTGACCTTGGGGAGGGAGCCTCTGTCACTGGGATTGCCTGCAAACCCCCCTAGCATTCCCTGGCACAGAGAGATTAGGAAAAAACCCAGGGGAGTCGAGCTAAGGCATTCCGTCAGAACCCACGCGCTGCCGACCGTTGGTGGAACCTCCCCACGCACAGGATTCCAAAATCATTGTCATTGCGTGAGGGAGCTCGAGAGACAACTCCACGCAGCTCTCTTCAGTCACAGGTGTTCCCTGAACGGGGAAGTCCGAGAAATACCTTCCCTGAACTTGGGGAGGCATCCTCTGTCACTGGGATTGCCTGCAAACAATCCTAGCATTCCGTGGCACAGAGACATTAGGAAAAAACCCAGGGAGTCGAGCTTAGGCATTCCGTTAGAAAACACTCGCTGCCGACCGTTGGTGGAACCTCCCCACGGTCTGGATTCCGGAATAATTGTCAGTGAGTGGGGGAGCTCGAGAGAAAACTCCACGCAGCTCTCTTCAGTCACAGGTGTTCCCTGTTAGGGGGAATTCTGAGAAATACCTTCCCTGAACTTGGCTAGGCAGCCTCTGTCACTGGGATTCCCTGCAAACCACCCCAAGCATGCCCTGGCACAGAAACATTATGAAAAATCCCAGGGGAGACGAGCTTAGGCATTCCGTTAGAACCAACGCGCTGCTTACCGTTGTTGGAACCTCCCCACGCTCAGGATTCCGGAACCATTGTCACTGCGTGGGGAGCTCAAGAGACAACTCCACGCAGCTCTCTATTGTCACAGGTGATCCCTGTTATGGGGAATTCTGAGAAATACCTTCCCTGACTTTCGGGAGGCAGCCTCTGTCACTGGGATTGCCTGCAAACACCCCTAGCATTCCCTGGCACAGAGACATTAGGAAAAATCACAGGGGAGTCGAGCTTAGGCATTCCGTTAGAACCCACGCGCTGCCGACCGTTGGTGGATCCTCCCCACGCTCAGGATTCCGGAACCATTGTCAGTGCGTGGGGGAGCTCGAGAGACAACTCCACACAGCTCTCTTCAGTCACAGGTGTTCCCTGAATGGGGAAGTCCGAGAAATAACTTCCCTGACCTTGGAGAGGAAGCCTCTGTCACTGGGATTGCCTGCAAACCCCCCTAGCATTCCCTGGCACAGAGATACTAGGAAAAAACCCAGGGCAGTCGAGCTTAGGCATTCCGTTAGAACCCACGCGCTGCCGACCGTTGGTGGAACCTCCCCAAGCTCAGGATTCCGGAGCCATTGTCTATGCGTTGGGGAGCTCGAGAGACAACTCCACGCAGCTCTCTTCAGTCACAGGTGTTCCCTGTTAGGGGGAATTCTGAGAAATACCTTCCTTGATGTTGGGGATGCAGCCTCTGTCACTGGGATTGCCTGCAAATAATCCTAGCATTCCGTGGCACAGAGACATTAGGAAAAAACCCAGGGGAGTCGAGCTTAGGCATTCCGTTAGAACCCACGCGCTGCCGACCGTTGGTGGAACCTCCGCACGCTCATTATTCCAGAACAAT
This sequence comes from Vicugna pacos, assembly GCF_048564905.1. Lineage (NCBI taxonomy): Eukaryota > Metazoa > Chordata > Mammalia > Artiodactyla > Camelidae > Vicugna > Vicugna pacos. The sequence continues at coordinate 59,262,039 of NW_027328721.1, read as the reverse complement.
TGTCAGTGCGTGGGGAGCTCGAGAGACAACTCCACGCAGCTCTCTTCAGTCACAGGTGTTCCCTGTTAGGGGGAATTCTGAGAAATACCTTCCCTGACCTTGGGGAGGCAGCCTCTGTCACTGGGATTGCCTGCAAACCCCCCTAGCATTCCCTGGCACAGAGACATTAGGAAAAATCCCAGGGGAGTCGAGCTTAGGTATTCCATAAAAACCCACGAGCTGCCAACATTTGGTGGAACCTCCCCATGCTCAGGAATCCGGAACCAGTGTCAGTGCGTGGGGCAGCTTGAGAGACAACTCCACGCAGCTCTCTTCAGTCACAGGTGTTCCCTGAACGGGGAAGTCCGAGAAAAACATTCCCTGATTTGGGGAGGCAGCCTCTGTCACTGGGATTGCCTGTAAACCCCCCTAGCATTCCCTGGCACAGAGAGATTAGGAAAAAACCCAGGGGAGTCGATCTAAGGCATTCCGTTAGAACCCACGCGCTGCCGACCGTTGGTGGAACCTCCCCACGCACAGGATTCCAAAATCATTGTCATTGCGTGAGGGAGCTCGAGAGACAACTCCACGCAGCTCTCTTCAGTCACAGGTGTTCCCTGAACGGGGAAGTCCGAGAAATACCTTCCCTGAACTTGGGGAGGCATCCTCTGTCACTGGGATTGCCTGCAAACAATCCTAGCATTCCGTGGCACAGAGACATTAGGAAAAAACCCAGGGGAGTCGAGCTTAGGCATTCCGTTAGAAAACACTCTCTGCCGACCGTTGGTGGAACCTCCCCACGGTCTGGATTCCGGAATCATTGTCAGTGAGTGGGGGAGCTCGAGAGAAAACTCCACGCAGCTCTCTTCAATCACAGGTGTTCCCTGTTAGGGGGAATTCTGAAAATACCTTCCCTGAACTTGGCTAGGCAGCCTCTGTCACTGGGATTGCCTGCAAACCACCACAAGCATTCCCTGGCACAGAAACATTAGGAAAAATCCCAGTTGAGACGAGCTTAGGCATTCCGTTAGAACCAACGCGCTGCTTACCGTTGTTGGAACCTCCCCACGCTCAGGATTCCGGAACCATTGTCAGTGCGTGGGGAGCTCAAGAGACAACTGCACGCAGCTCTCTTCTGTCACAGGTGATCCCTGTTATGGGGAATTCTGAGAAATATCTTCCCTGACCTTGGGGAGGCAGCCTCTGTCACTGGGATTGCCTGCAAACACCCCTAGCATTCCCTGGCACAGAGACATTAGGAAAAATCACAGGGGAGTCGAGCTTAGGCATTCCGTTAGAACCCACGCGCTGCCGACCGTTGGTGGAACCTCCCCACGCTCAGGATTCCGGAACCATTGTCAGTGCGTGGGGGAGCACGAGAGACAACTCCACGCAGCTCTCTTCAGTCCCAGGTGTTCCCTGAATGGGGAAGTCCGAGAAATAACTTCCCTAAACTTGGAGAGGAAGCCTCTGTCACTGGGATTGCCTGCAAACCCCCCTAGCATTCCCTGGCACAGAGACATTAGGAAAAAACCCAGGGGAGTCGAGCTTAGGCATTCCGTTAGAACCCACGCGCTGCCGACCGTTGGTGGAACCTCCCCACGCTCAGGATTACGGAGCCATTGTCTGTGCGTGGGGGAGCTCGAGAGACAACTCCACGCAGCTCTCTTCTGTCACAGGTGTTCCATGTTAGGGGGAATTCTGAGAAAAACCTTCCGTGACCTTGGGGAGGCAGCCTCTGTCACTGTGATTTCCTGCAAACACCCCTAGCATCCCTGGCACAGAGACATTAGGAAAAATCCCAGGGGAGTCGAGCTTAGGCATTCCGTTAGAAAACACTCGCTGCCGACCGTTGGTGGAACCTCCCCACGGTCTGGATTCCGGAATCATTGTCAGTGAGTGGGGGAGCTCGAGAGAAAACTCCACGCAGCTCTCTTCAGTCACAGGTGTTCACTCGTAGGGGGAATTCTGAGAAATACCTTCCTTGAACTTGGCTAGGCAGCCTCTGTCACTGGGATTTCCTGCAAAACCCCCTAGAATTCCCTGGCACAGAGACATTAGGAAAAAACCCAGGGGAGTCGAGCTTAGACATTCCGTTAGAACCCACGCACGGCCGACCGTTGGTGGAACCTCCCCACGCTCAGGATTCCGGAACCAGTGTCAGTGCGTGGGGGAGCTCGAGAGACAACTCCACGCAGCTCTCTTCTGTCACAGGTGTTCCCTGTTAGGGGGAATTCTGAGATACATTCTCTGACCTTGGGGAGGCAGCCTCTGTCACTGGGATTGCCTGCAAACACCCCTAGCGTTCCCTGGCACAGTGACATTAGGAAAAATCCCAGGGGAGTCGAGCTTAGGCATTCCGTTAGAACCCACGCACTGTTTACCGTTGGTGGTACCTCCCCACGGTCTGGATTCTGGAACAATTGTCAGTGCGTGGGGGAGCTCGAGAGACAACTCCACGCAGCTCTCTTCTGTCACAGGTGATCCCTGTTAGGGGGAATTCTGAGAAATACCTTCCCTGAACTTGGGGAGGCAGCCTCTGTCACTGGGATTGCCTGCAAACACCCCTAGCATTCCCTGGCACAGAGACATTAGGAAAAAACACAGGGGAGTCGAGCTTAGGCATTCCGTTATAACCCACGCGCTGCCGACCGTTTGGGGAACCTCCCCACGCTCAGGATTCCGGAAGCATTGTCAGTGCGTGGGGGAGCTCGAGAGACAACTCCACGCAGCTCTCTTCAGTCACAGGTGTTCCCTGAATGGGGAAGTCGGAGAAATACCTTCCCTGACCTTGGGGAGGCAGCCTCTGTCAATGGGATTGCCTGCAAACACCCCTAGCATTCCCTGGCAATGAGACATTAGGAAAAAACCCAGGGGAGTCGAGCTTAAGCATTCCGTTAGAACCCACTCGCTGCTTCCCGTTGGTGGAACCTCCCCACACTCATTATTCCGGAACCAATGTCATTGCTTGGGGAGCTCGAGAGACAACTCCACGCAGCTCTCTTCAGTCACAGGTGTTCCCTGTTAGGGGGAATTCTGAGAAAAACCTTCCCTGACCTTGGGGAGGCAGCCTCTGTCCCTGGGATTTCCTGCAAACCCCCCTAGAAATCCCTGGCACAGAGACATTAGGAAAAAACCCAGGGGAGTCGAGCATAGGCATTCCGTTTAAACCCACGCGCTGCCGACCGTTGTTGGAACCTCAACATGCTCAGGATTCCGGAAATATTGTCAGTGCGTGGGGAGCTCGAGAGACAACTCCACGCAGCTCTCTTCAGTCACAGGTGTTCCCTGTTAGGGGAAGTCCGAGAAATACCTTCCCTGACCTAGGGGAGGCAGCATCTGTCACCGCGATTTCCTGCAAACCCCCCTAGCATTCCCTGGCACAGAGATATTAGGAAAAACCCAGGGGAGTCGATCTTATGTATTCCGTTAGAACCCACGCGCAGCCGACATTTGGGGGAACATCCCCACTCTCACGATTCTGGAACCATTGTCAGTGCGTGGGGGAGCTCGAGAGACAACTCCACGCAGCTCTCTCCAGTCACAGTTGTTCCCTGTTAGGGGGAATTCTGAGAAATACCTTCCCTGATCTTCGGGAGGCAGCCTCTGTCACTGGGATTTCCTGCAAACCCCCCTAGCATTCCCTGGCACAGAGACATTAGGAAAAAACCCAGGGGAGACGAGCTTAGGCATTCCGTTAGAACCCACGCGCTGCCGACCGTTGGTGGAACCTCCCCACGCTCAGGATTCCGGAATAATTGTCAGTGCGTGAGGAAGCTCGAGAGACAACTCCACGCAGCTCTCTTCAGTCACAGGTGTTCCCTGAACGGGGAATTCCAAGAAAAATATTCCCTGACTTGGGGAGGCAGCCTCTGTCACTGGGATTGCCTGCAAAACCCCCTAGCATTCCCTGGCACAGAGAGATTAGGAAAAAACCCAGGGGAGTTGAGCTAAGGCATTCCGTTAGAACCCACGCACTGCCGACCGTTGCTGGAACTTCCCAACTCTCAGGATTCCAAAATCATTTTCATTGCGTGAGGGAGCTCGAGAGAAATCTCCACGCAGCTCTCTTCTGTCACAGGTGTTCCCTGTTAGGGGGGATTCTGAGAAATACCTTCCCTGACCTTGCAGAAGCAGCCTCTGTCACTGGGATTGCCTGCAAACCCCCCTATCATTCCCTGGCACAGAGACATTAGGAAAAAACCCAGGGGAGTCGAGCTTATTCATTCCGTTAGAACCCACGCGCTGCCGACCGTTGGTGGAACCTCCCCACGCTCAGGATTCCGGAACCATTGTCAGTGCGTGGGGACCTCAAGAGACAACTCCACGCATCTCTCTTCAGTTCCAGGTGTTAACTGAATGGGGAAGTCCGAGAAATACATTCCCTGACCTTGGGGAGGCAGCCTCTGTCAGTGGGATTTCCTGCAAACCCCCCTAGCATTCTCTGGCACAGAGATATTAGGAAAAATCCCAGGGGATTCGAGCTAAGGCATTCCGTTAGGACCCACGCGCTGCCGACCGTTGGTGGAACCTCCCCACCCTCAGGATTCCGGAGCCATTGCCAGTGCGTGGGGAAGCTCGAGAGACAACTCCACGCAGCTCTCTTCAGTCACAGGTGTTCCCTGAACGGGGAAGTCCGAGAAAAACATTCCCTGACCTAGGGGAGGCAGCCTCTGTCACTGGGATTGCCTGCAAACCCCCCTAGCATTCCCTGGCACAGAGAGATTAGGAAAAAACCCAGGGGAGTCGAGCTAAGGCATTGCGTTAGAACCCACGCGCTGCCGACAGTTGGTGGAACCTCCCCACGCACAGGATTCCAAAATCATTGTCATTGCGTGAGGGAGCTCGAGAGACAACTCCACGCAGCTCTCTTCAGTCACAGGTGTTCCCTGAACGGTGAAGTCCGAGAAATACCTTCCCTGAACTTGCGGAGGCATCCTCTGTCACTGGGAATGCCTGCAAACAACCCTAGCATTCCGTGGCACAGAGACATTAGGAAAAAACCCAGGGGAGTCGAGCTTAGGCATTCCGTTAGAAAACACTCCCTGCCGACCGTTGGTGGAACCTCCCCACGCTCAGGATTCCGGAACCATTGTCAGTGCGTGGGGAGCTCAAGAGACAACTCCACGCAGCTCTCTTCAGTCCCAGGTGTTCCCTGAATGGGAAGTGCGAGAAATAACTTCCCTGACCTTGGAGAGGAAGCCTCTGTCACTGGGATTGCCTGCAAACACCCCTAGCATTCCCTGGCACAGAGATATTAGGAAAAAACCCAGGGGAATCGAGCTTAGGAATTCCGTTAGAACCCACGCGCTGCCGACCGTTGGTGGAACCTCCCCACGCTCAGGATTCCGGAGCCATTGTCTGTGCGTGGGGGAGCACGAGAGACAACTCCACGCAGCTCTCTTCTGTCACAGGTGTTCCCTGTTAGGGGGAATTCTGAGAAATATCTTCCCTGAACTTGGGGAGGCAGCCTCTGTCACTGGGATTGCTTGCAAACCACCCCAAGCATTCCCTGGCAAAGAGACATTAGGAAAAAACCAGGGGAGTCGAGCTTAGGCATTCCGTTAGAACCCACGCGCTGCCGACCGTTGGTGGAACCTCCCCACGCTCAGGATTATGGAACCATTGTCAGTGCTTGGGGAGCACGAGAGACAACTCCACGCAGCTCTCTTTAGTCACAGGTGTTCCCTGTTAGGGGGAATTCTGAGAAATATCTTCCCTGACTTTTGGGAGGCAGCCTCTGTCACTGGGATTTCCTGCAAACGCCCCTAGCAATCCCTGGCACAGTGACCTTAGAAAAAAACCCAGGGGAGTCGACCTTAGGCATTCCGTTAGGACCCACGCGCTGCCGACAGTTGGTGGTACCTCCCCACGCTCAGGGTTCCGGAACCATTGTCAGTGCGTGAGGATCTCGAGAGACAACTCCACCCAGCTCTCTTCAGTCACAGGTGTTCCCTGAACGGGGAAGTCCGAGAAATACTTTCCCTGAACTTGGGGAGGCATCCTCTGTCACTGGGATTGCCTGCAAACAATCCTAGCATTCCGTGGAACAGAGACATTAGGAAAAAACCCAGGGGAGTCGAGCTTAGGCATTCCGTTAGAACCCACGCGCTGCCGACCGTTGGTGGATCCTTCCCAAGCTCAGGATTCCAAAACGATTGTCAGTGCGTGGGGGAGCACGAGAGATAACTCCACGCAGCTCTCTTCAGTTCCAGGTGTTCCCTGAAAGGGGAAGTCCGAGAAATACCTTCCCTGACCTTGGGGAGGCAGCCTCTGTCACTGGGATTGCCTGCAAACCGCCCCAAGCATTCCCTGGCACAGAGACATTAGGAAAAAACCCAGGGGAGTCGAGCTTAGGCATTCCGTTATAACCCACGCGCTGCTTACCGTTGGTGGAACGGCCCCACGCTCAGGATTCCGGAACCATTGTCAGTGCGTGGGGAGCTCAAGGGACAACTCCACGCAGCTCTCTTCAGTCACAGGTGTTCCCTGTAAGGGGGAATTCTGAGAAATACCTTCCCTGACCTTGGGGAGGCAGCCTCTGTCACTGGGATTGCCTGCAAAACCCCCTAGCATTCCCTGGCACAGAGACACTAGGAAAAAACCAGGGGAGTCGAGCTTAGGCATTCCGTTAGAACCCACGCGCTGCCGACAGTTGGTGGAACCTCCCCACGCTCAGGATTCCGGAACCAATGTCAGTGCGTGGGGGAGCTCGAGAGACAACTCCACGCAGCTCTCTTCAGTCCCAGGTGTTCCCTGAAAGGGGAAGTCCGAGAAATAACTTCCCTGATATTGGGTAGGCATCCTCTGTCACTGGGATTTCCTGCAAACCCCCCTAGCATTCCCTGGTACAGAGACATTAGGAAGAAACCCAGGGGAGTCGAGCTTAGGCATTCCGATAGAACCCACGCGCTGCTTACCGTTGGTGGAACCTCCCCACGCTCAGGATTCCGGAACCATTGTCAGTGCGTGGGGAGCTCAATAGACAACTCCATGCAGCTCTCTTCAGTCCCAGGGGTTAACTGAATGGGGAAGTCCGAGAAATAACTTCCCTGACCTTGAGGAGGAAGCCTCTGTCACTGGGATTGCCTGCAAACCCCCCTAGCATTCCCTGGTACAGAGACATTAGGAAAAAACCCAGGGGAGTCGAGCTTAGGCATTCCGTTAGAACCCACGCGCTGCCGACCGTTGGTGGAACCTCCCCACGCTCAGGATTCCGGAGCCATTGTCAGTGCGTGGGGGAGTTCGAGAGACAACTCCACGCAGCTCTCTTCTGTCACAGGTGTTCCATGTTAGGGGGAATTCTGAGAAAAACCTTCCCTGACCTTGGGGAGGCAGCCTCTGTCACTGGGATTTCCTGCAAAAACCCCTAGCATTCCCTGGCACAGAGACATTAGGAAAAAACCCAAGGGAGTCGAGCATAGGCATTCCGTTAGAAAACAATCTCTGCCGACCGTTGGTGGAACCTCCCCACTGTCAGGATTCCGGAACCATTGTCAGTGCGTTGGGGAGCTCGAGAGACAACTCCACGCAGCTCTCTTCAGTCACAGGTGTTCCTTGGTAGGGGGAATTCTGAGATACATTCCCTGACGTTGGGGAAGCAGCCTCTGTCACTGGGATTGCCTGCAAACCCCCCTAGCATTCCCTGGCACAGAGACATTAGGAAAAAACCAGGGGAGTCGAGCTTAGGCATTCCGTTAGAACCGACGCGCTGCCGACAGTTGGTGGAACCTCCCCACGCTCAGGATTCCGGAACCAATGTCAGTGCGTGGGGGAGCTCGAGAGACAACTCCACGCAGCTCTCTTCAGTCCCAGGTGTTCCCTGAATGGGGAAGTCCGAGAAATAACTTCCCTGACCTTGGGGAGGAAGCCTCTGTCACTGGGATTGCCTGCAAACCCCCCTAGCATTCCCTGGCACAGAGACATTAGGAAAAAACCCAGGGGAGTCGAGCTTAGGCATTCCGTTAGAACCCACGCGCTGCCGACCGTTGGTGGAACCTCCCCACGCTCAGGATTCCGGAGCCATTGTCAGTGCGTGGGGGACCTCGAGAGACAACTCCACGCAGCTCTCTTCTGTCACAGGTGTTCCATGTAAGGGGGAATTCTGAGAAAAACCTTCCCTGACCTTGGGGAGGCAGCCTCTGTCACTGGGATTTCCTGTAAACACCCCTAGCATTCCCTGGCACAGAGATATTAGGAAAAAACCCAGGGAGTCGAGCTTAGGCATTCCGTAAGAAAACAATCTCTGCCGACCGTTGGTGGAACCTCCCCACGGTCAGGATTCCGGAACCATTGTCAGTGCGTGGGGGAGCTCGAGAGACAACTCCACGCAGCTCTCTTCAGTGACAGGTGTTCCCTGGTTGGGGGAATTCTGAGATACATTCCCTGACCTTGGGGAGGCAGCCTCTGTCACTGGGATTTCCTGCAAACACCCCTAGCATTCCCTGGCACAGAAAAATTAGGAAAAAACCCAGGGGAGTCGAGCTTAGGCATTCCGTTAGAACCCACGCGCTGCCGACCGTTGGTGGAACCTCCCCACGCTCAGGATTCCGGAACAATTGTCAGTGCGTGTGGGAGCTCGAGAGACAACTCCACGCAGCTCTCTTCAGTCACAGGTGTTCCCTGAACGGGGAAGTCCGAGAAATACCTTCCCTGACCTTGGGGAGGCAGCCTCTGACACTGGGATTGCCTGCAATCCCCCTTAGCATTTCCTGGCACAGAGACATTAGGAAAAAGCCCAGGGGAGTCCAGCTTAGGCATTCCCTTAGAACCCACGCGCTGCCGACCGTTGGTGGAACCTCCCGACTCAGGATTCCGGAACCATTCTCAGTGCGTGGGGAGCTCGATAGACAACCCCACGCAGCTCTCTTCAGTTACAGGTGTTCCCTGAACAGGGAAGTCCGAGAAATACCTTCCCTGACCTTGGGGAGGCAGGCTCTGACTCTGGGATTGCCTGCAAACGCCCCTAGTATTCCCTGGCAGAGAGACATTAGGAAAAAACCCGGGGAAGGCGAGCTTAGGCATTCCGTTAGGATCCACGCGCTGCCGACCGTTGGTGGAACATCCCCACACTCAGGATTCCGGAACCATTGTCAGTGCGAGGGGAGTTCAAGAGACAATTCCACGCAGCTCTCTTCAGTCACAGGTGTTCCCTGTTAGGGGGAATTCTGAGAAATACCTTCCCTGATCTTGGGGAGGCAGCCTCTGTCACTGGGATTTCCTGCAAACCACCCTAGCATTCCCTAGAACAGAGACATTAGGAAAATACCCAGGGGAGTCGATCTTAGGCATTCCGTTAGAACCCACGCGCTACCGACCGTTGGTGGAACCTCCCCCCGCTCAGGATTCCGGAACCATTGTCAGTGCGTGTGGAGCTCGAGAGACAACTCCACGCAGCTCTCTTCTGTCACAGGTGTTCCGTGTTAGGGGGAATTCTGAGAAATAACTTCCCTGACCTTGGGGAGGCAGACTCTGTCACTGGGATTTCCTGCAAACCCCCCTAGCATTCCCTGGAACAGAGACATTAGGAAAAAACCCAGGGGAGTCGAGCTTAGGCATTCCATTTGAACCCACGCGCTGCCGACCGTTGGTGGAACCTCCCCACCCTCAGGATTCCGAAACCATTGTCAGTGATTGGGGAGCTCGAGAGACAACTCCACGCAGCTCTCTTCAGTCACAGGTGTTCCCTGTTAGGGGGAATTTTGAGAAATACCTTCCCTGACCTTGGGGAGGCAGCCTCTGTCACTGGGATTTCCTGCAAACCACCCTAGCATTCCCTGGAACAGAGACATTAGGAAAAAACCCAGGGGAGTCGAGCTTAGGCATTCCGTTAGAACCCACGCGCTGCCGACCGTTGGTGGAAACTCCCCACGCTCAGGATTCCGGAACCATTGTCAGTGCGTTGGGGAGCTCGAGAGACAACTCCACGCAGCTCTCTTCAGTCCCAGGTGTTCCCTGAATGGGGAAGTCCGAGAAATAACTTCCCTGACCTTGGGGAGGCAGCCTCTGTCACTGGGATTGCCTGCAAACCCCCCTAGCTTTCCCTGGCACAGAGATATTAGGAAAAAACCCAGGGGAGTCGAGCTTAGGCATTCCGTTAGAACCCACGCGCTGCCGACCGTTGGTGGAACCTCCCCACGCTCAGGATTCCGGAGCCATTGTCAGTGCGTGGGAGAGCTCGAGAGACAACTCCACGCAGCTCTCTTCTGTCACAGGTGATCCATGTTAGGGGGAATTCTGAGAAAAACCTTCCCTGACCTTGGGGAGGCAGCCTCTGTCACTGGGATTTCCTGCAAACCCCCCTAGCATTCCCTGGCACAGAGACATTAGGAAAATACCCAGGGGAGTCGAGCTTAGGCATTCCGTTAGAAAACAATCGCTGCCGACCGTTGGTGGAACCTCCCCACGGTCAGGATTCCGGAACCATTGTCAGTGCGTGGGGGAGCTCGAGAGACAACTACACGAAGCTCTCTTCAGCCACAGGCGTTCCCTGTTAGGGGGAGTTCTGAGATACCTTCCCTGATCTTGGGGAGGCAGCCTCTGTCACTGGGATTTCCTGCAAACCACCCTGGCATTCCCTGGAACAGAGACATTAGGAAAATACCCAGGGGAGTCGAGCTTAGGCATTCCGTTAGAACCCACGCGCTGCCGACCGTTGGTGGAACCTCCCCTCGTTCAGGATTCCGGAACCATTGTCAGTGTGTGGGGAGCTCGAGAGACAACTCCACGCAGCTCTCTTCTGTCACAGATGTTCCCTGTTAAGGGGAATTCTGAGATAACTTCCCTGATCTTGGGGAGGCAGCCTCGGTCACTGGGATTGCCTGCAATCCCCCCTAGCATTCCCTGGCACAGAGACATTAGGAAAAAGCCCAGGGGAGTCCAGCTTAGGCATTCCCTTAGAACCCACGCGCTGCCGACCGTTGTTGTAACCTCCCGACTCAGGATTTCGGAACCATTCTCAGTTCGTGGGGAGCTCAAGAGACAACTCCACGCAGCTCTCTTCAGTCACAGGTGTTCCCTGAATGGGGAAGTCCGAGAAATACATTCCCTGACCTTGGGGAGGCAGGCTCTGACACTGGGATTGCCTGCAAATGCCCCTTGTATTCCCTGGCAGAGAGACATTAGGAAAAAACCCAGGGGAGTCGAGCTTATTCACTCCGTTAGGACCCACGCGCTGCCAACCGTTGGTGGAACATCCCCACACTCAGGGTTCCGGAACCATTGTCAGTGCGAGGGGAGCTCAAGAGACAACTCCACGCAGCTCTCTTCAGTCACAGGTGTTCCCTGATAGGGGGAATTCTGAGAAATACCTTCCCTGACCTTGGGGAGGAAGACTCTGTCACTGGGATTGTCTGCAATCCCCCCTAGCATTCCCTGGGAAAGAGACTTTAGGAAAAAACCCAGGGGAGTCGAGCTTAGGCATTCCGTTAGAACCCACGCGCTGCCGACCGTTGGTGGAACCTCCCCACGCTCAGGATTCCGGAACCATAGTCAGTGCGTGGGGAGCTCGAGAGACAACTCCACGCAGCTCTCTTCAGTCACAGGTGTTCCCTGAACGGGGAAGTCCGAGAAATACCTTCCCTGAACTTGGGGAGGCATCCTCTGTCACTGGGATTGCCTGCAAACAATCCTAGCATTCCGTGGCAGAGAGACATTAGGAAAAATTCCAGGGGAGTCGAGCTTAGGCATTCCGTTAGAACCCACGCTCTGCCGACCGTTGGTGGATCCTCCACACGCTCAGGATTCCGGAGCCATTGTCAGTGTGTGGGGGAGCTCGAGAGACAACTCCACGCAGCTCTCTTCTATCACAGGTGTTCCCTGTTAGGGGGAATTCTGAGAAAAACTTTCCCTGACCTTGGGGAGGCAGCCTCTGTCACTGGGGTTGCCTGCAAACCCCCCTAGCATTCCCTGGCACAGAGACATTAGGAAAAAACCCAGGGGAGTCGAACTTAGGCATTCCGTTAGAACCCACGCGCTGCCGACCGTTTGGGGAACCTCCCCACGATCAGGATTCCGGAACCATTTTCACTGCGTGGGGAGCTAGAGAGACAACTCCACGCAGCTCTCTTCAGTCACAGGTGTTCCCTGAACGGGGAAGTCCGAGAAATACCTTCCCTGAACTTGGGGAGTCATCCTCTGTCACTGGGATTGCCTTCAAACAACACTAGCATTACCTGGCACAGAGATATTAGGAAAAAACCCAGGGGAGTCGAGCTTAGGCATTCCGTTAGAAACCACGCGCTGCCGACAGTTGGTGGAACCTCCGCACGCTCAGGATTCCGGAACCATTGTCAGTGCGTGGGGAGCTCGAGAGACAACTCCACGCATCTCTCTTCAGTCACAGGTGTTCCCTGTTACGGGGAATTCTGAGAAATACCTTCCCTGAACATGGATAGGCAGCCTCTGTCAGTGGGATTTCCTGCAAACTCCCCTAGCATTCCCTGGCACAGAGACATTAGGAAAAAACCCAGGGGAGTCGAGCTTAGGCATTCAGTTAGAACCCACACGCTGACGACCGTTGGTGGAACCTTCCGACGCTCAGGATTCCGGAACCATTGTCAGTGCGTGGGGAGCTCGAGAGACAACTCCACGCAGCTCTCTTCAGTCACAGGTGTTCCCTGAATGGGGAAGTCCGAGAAATACCTTCCCTTACATTGTGGAGGCAGCCTCTGACACTGGGATTGCCTGCAAACGCCCCTAGCATTCCCTGGCACAGAGACATTAGGAAAAAACCCAGGGGAGTCGAGCTTAGGCATTCCGTTAGGACCCACGCGCTGCCGACCGTTGGTGGAACATCCCAACCCTCAGGATTCCGGAACCATTGTCAGTGCGTGGGGAGCTGAAGAGACAACTCCACGCAGCTCTCTTCAGTCACAGGTGTTCCCTGTTAGGGGTAATTCTGAGAAATACCTTCCCTGACCTTGGGAAGGAAGCCTCTGTCACTGGGATTGCCTGCAATCCCCCCTAGCATTCCCTGGGAAAGGGACTTTAGGAAAAAACCCAGGGGAGTCGAGCTTAGGCATTCCGTTAGAACCCACGTGCTGCTTAACGTTGGTGGAACCTCCCCACGCTCAGGATTCCGGAACCATTGTCAGTGCGTGGGCAGCTCGAGAGACAACTCCACGCAGCTCTCTTCAGTCACAGGTGTTCCCTGTAAGGGGGAATTCTGAGAAATACCTTCCCTGACCTTGGGGAGGCAGCCCCTGTCACTGGGTTTGCCTGCAAACACCCCTAGCATTCCCTGGCACAGAGACATTAGGAAAAAAACCAGGGGAGTCGAGCTCAGGCATTCCGTTAGAACCCACGCGCTGCCGACAGTTGGTGGAACCTCCCCACGCTCTGGATTCCGGAACCATTGTCAGTGAGTGGGGAGCTCGAGAGACAACTCCACGCAGCTCTCTTCAGTCACAGGTGTTCCATGAACGGGGAATTCCGAGAAATAACTTCCCTGATTTTGGGGAGGCAGCCTCTGTCACTGGGATTGCATGCAAACCCCCCTAGCATTCCCTGGCACAGAGACATTAGGAAAAAACCCAGGGGAGTCGAGCTTAGGCATTCCGTTAGAACCCACGCGCTGCCGACCGTTGGTGGAACCTCCCCACGCTCAGGATTCCGGAACCATTGTCAGTGTTTGGGGGATCTCGAGAGACAACTCCACGCAGCTCTCTTCAGTCCCAGGTGTTCCCTGAATGGGGAAGTCCGAGAAATAACTTCCCTGAACTTGGGGAGGCAGCCTCTGTCACTGGGATTGCCTACAAACCCCACTAGCAATCCCTGGCACAGAGATATTAGGAAAAAACCCAGGGGAGGCGAGCTTAGACATTCCGTTAGAACCCACGCGCTGCTTACCATTGGTGCAACTTCCCCATGCTCAGGATTCCGGAACCATTGTCAGTGCGCGGTAAGCTCGAGAGACAACTCCACGAAGCTCTCTTCAGTCACAGGTGTTCCCTGTTAGGGGGAATTCTGAGAAATACATTCCCTGTCCTTGGGGATGCAGCCTCTGTCACTAGGATTGCCTGCAAACACCCCTAGCATACCCTGGCACAGAGACATTAGGAAAAAACACAGGGGTGTCGAGCTTAGGCATTCCGTTAGAACCCACGCGCTGCCGACCGTTGGTGGAACCTCCCCACGCTCACGATTCCAGAACCATTGTCAGTGCGTGGAGAGCTCGAGAGACAACTCCACGCAGCTATCTTCAGTCCCAGGTGTTCCCTGAAATGGGAAGTCCGAGAAATACCTTCCGTGACCTTGGGGAGGCATCCTCTGTCACTGGGATTTCCTGCAAACCCCCCTACCATTTTCTGGCACAGAGATATTAGGAAAAATCCCAGGGGACTCGAGCTTAGGCATTCCGTTTGGACCCACGCGCTGCCGACCGTTGTTGGAACCTCCCCAACCTCAGGATTCCGGAACCATTGTCAGTGCGTGGGGGATCTCGAGAGACAACTCCACGCAGCTCTCTTCAGTCACAGGTGTTCCCTGTTAGGGGGAATTCTGAGAAATACCTTCCCTGAACTTGGCTAGGCAGCCTCTGTCACTGGGATTCCCTGCAAACCACCCCAAGCATTCCCTGGCACAGAGACATTAGGAAAAATCCCAGGGGACTCGAACTTAGGCATTCCGTTAGAACCAAAGCGCTGCTTACAGTTGGTGGAACCTCCCCACGCTCAGGATTCCGAAACCGTTGTCAGTGCTTGGGGAGCTCAAGAGACAACTCCACGCAGCTCTCTTCTGTCACAGGTGATCCCAGTTAGGGGGAATTCTGAGAAATAACTTCCCTGACCTTGGGGAGGCAGCCTCTGTCGCTGGGATTGCCTGCAAACCCCCCTAGCATTCCCTGGCACAGAGACATTAGGAAAAATCCCAGGGGAGTCGAGCATATGCATTCCGTTAGGACCCACGCGCTGCCGACCGTTGGTGGAACATCCCACCCTCAGGATTCCGGAACAATTGTCAGTGCGTGGGGGAGCTCGAGAGACAACTCCACGCAGCTCTCTTCATTCACAGGTGTTCCCTGTTAGGGGGAATTCTGAGAAATACCTTCCCTGACCTTGGGGAGGCAGCCTCTGTCACTGGGATTTCCTGCAAACCCCCCTAGCATTCCCTGGCACAGAGAAATTATGACAAAACCCAGGGGAGTCGAGCTTAGGCATTACGTTAGAACCCACGCGCTGCCGACCGTTGGTGGAACCTCCCCACGCTCAGGATTACGGAGCCATTGTCAGTGCGTGGAGGAGCTCGAGAGGCAACTCCACGCAGCTCTCTTCAGTCACAGGTGTTCCCTGAACGGGGAAGTCCGAGAAATAACTTCCCTGACCTTGGGGAGGCAGCCTCTGTCACTGGGATTGCCTGCAAACACCCCTAGCATTCCCTGGCACAGAGACATTAGGAAAAAACCCATGGGAGTCGAGCTTAGGTATTCCATAAAAACCCACGAGCTGCCGACATTTGGTGGAACCTCCCCATGCTCAGGATTACGGAACCAGTGTCAGTGCGTGGGGGAGCTCGAGAGACCACTCCACGCAGCTCTCTTCAGTCACAGGTTTTCCCTGAACGGGGAAGTCCGAGAAAAACATTCCCTGACCTAGGGGAGGCAGCCTCTATCACTGGGATTGCCTGCAAACCCGCCTAGCATTCCCTGGCACAGAGAGATTAGGAAAAAACCCAGGGGAGTCGAGCTAAGGCATTCCGTTAGAACCCACGCGCTGCCGACCGTTGGTGGAACCTCCCCACGCTCAGGATTCCAAAATCATTGTCATTGCATGAGGGAGCTCGAGAGAGAACTCCACGCAGCTCTCTTCAGTCACAGGTGTTCCCTGTTAGGGGGAATTCTGAGAAATACCTTCCCTGAATTTGGGGAGGCAGCCTCTGTCACTGGGATTGCCTGCAAACCACCCCAAGCATTCCCTGGCACAGAGACATTAGGAAAAATCCCAGGGGAGACGAGCTTAGGCATTCCGTTAGAACCAACGCCCTGCTTACCGCTGGTGGAACCTCCCCACGCTCAGGATTCCGGAACCATTGTCAGTGCGTGGTGAGTTAGAGAGAGAACTCCACGCAGCTCTCTTCTGTCACAGGTGATCCCTGTTAGAAGGAATTCTGAGAAATACCTTCCCTGACCTTGGGGAGGCAGCCTCTGTCACTGGGATTGCCTGCAAACAACCCTAGCATTCCCTGGAACAGAGACATTAGGAAAAAACACAGGGGAGTCGAGCTTAGGCATTCCGTTAGAACCCACGCGCTGCCGACCGTTGGTGGAACCTCCCCACGCTCAGGATTCCGGAACCATTGTCAGTGTGTGGGGGAGCTCGAGAGACTACTCCACGCAGCTCTCTTCAGTCCCAGGTGTTCCCTAAAATCGGAAGTCCGAAAAAAACCTTCCCTGACCTTGGGGAGGCATCCTCTGTCACTGGGATTTCCTCAAACCCCCATAGCATTCCCTGGCACAGAGACATTAGGAAAAATCCCAGGGGAGTCGAGCTTAGGCATTCCGTTAGGACCCACGCGCTGCCGACCGTTGGTGGAACATCCCCACCCTCAGGATTCCGGAATAATTGTCAGTGCGTGGGGGAGCTCGAGAGACAACTCCACGCAGCTCTCTTCAGTCACAGGTGTTCCCTGTTAGGGGGAATTCTGAGAAATACCTTCCCTGAATTTGGGGAGGCAGCCTCAGTCACTGGGATTGCCTCAAACAACCCCAAGCATTCCCTGGCACAGAGATATTAGGAAAAAACCCAGGGGAGTCGAGCTTAGGCATTCCGTTAGAACCCACGCGCTGCTTACCGTCGGTGGAACCTCCCCAAGCTCAGGATTCCGGAACGATTTTCACTGCGTGGGGAGCTCGAGAGACAAATCCACGCAGCTCTCTTCATTCACAGGTGTTCCCTGAACGGGGAAGTCCGAGAAATACGTTCCCTGACCTTGGAGAGGCATCCTCTGTCACTGGGATTGCCTGCAAACACCACTAGCATTACCTGGCACAGAGATATTAGGAAAAAACCCAGGGGAGTCGAGCTTAGGCATTCCGTTAGAACTCACGCGTTGCCGACCGTTGGTGGAACCTCCCCACGCTCAGGATTCCGGAACCATTGTCAGTGTGTGGGGGAGCTCGAGAGACAACTCCACGCAGCTCTCTTCAGTCCCAGGTGTTCCCTGAATGGGGAAGTCCGAGAAATAAATTCCCTGATCTTGGGGAGGCAGCCTCTGTCCCTGGGATTGCCTACAAACCCCACTAGCATTCCCTGGCACAGAGACATTAGGATAAAACCCAGGGGAGGCGAGCTTAGACATTCCGTTAGAACCCACGCGCTACTTACCATTGGTGCAACTTCCCCATGCTCAGGATTCCGGAACAATTGTCAGTGCGCAGGGAGCTCCAGAGACAACTCCACGCAGCTCTCTTCAGTCACAGGTGTTATCAGTTAGGGGGAATTCTGAGAAATACCTTCCCTGACCTTGGGGAGGTAGCCTCTGTCACTGGGATTTCCTGCAAAGCCCCGTAGCATTCCCTGGCACAGAGACATTAGGAAAAAACCCAGGGGAGACGAGCTTAGGCATTCCGTTAGAACCCACGCGCTGACGAACATTGGTGGAACCTCCCCACACTCAGGATTCCGGAACCATTGTCAGTGCGTGGGGGAGCTCGAGAGACAACTCCACGCAGCTCTCTTCTGTCACAGGTATTCCCTGTTAGGGGGAATTCTGAGAAATAACTTCCCTGACCTTGCGAAGGCAGCCTCTGTCACTGGGATTGCCTGCAAACCACGCTAGCATTCCCTGGCACAGAGAGATAAGGAAAAAACCCAGGGGAGTCGAGCTTAGGCATTCCGGTAGAACTCACGCACTGTTTACCGTCGGTGGAACCTCCCCACGCTCAGGATTCCGGAATCACTGTCAGTGTGTGGTTAACTCGAGAGACAACTCCACGCAGCTCTCTTCAGTCACAGGTGTTCCCTGTTAGGGGGAATTCTGAGAAATAATTTCATTGAATTTGGGGATGCAGCCTCTGTCAATGGGATTGCCTGCAAACACCCCTAGCATCCCTGGCACAGAGACATTAGGAAAAAACCCAGGGGAGTCGAGCTTAGGCATTCCGTTAGAAAACACTCGCTGCCGACCGTTGGTGGAACCTCCCCACGGTCAGGATTCTGGAACAATTGTCAGTGCGTGGGGGAGCTCGGGAGACAAATCCACGCAGCTCTCTTCTGTCACAGGTGTTCCCTGTTAGAGGGAATTCTGAGATACCTTCCCTTACCTTGGGGAGGCAGCCTCTGTCACTGGGATTGCCTGCAAACTCCCCTAGCATTCCCTGGCACAGAGACATTAGGAAAAAACCCAGGGGAGTCGAGCTTAGGCATTCCGTTAGAACCCACGCACTGCCGACCGTTGGTGGAACCTCCCCATGCTCAGGATTCCGTAACCAGTGTCAGTGCGTGGGGGAGCTCGAGAGACAACTCCATGCAGCTCTCTTCAGTCACAGGTGTTCCCTGAAAGGGGAAGCCCGAGAAATAATTTCCCTGACTTTGGGGAGGCATCCTCTGTCACTGGGTTTGCCTGCAAACACTCCTAGCATTCCGTGGCACAGAGATATTAGGATAAAACCCAGGGGAGGCGAGCATAGTCATTCCGTTAGAACCCACGCGCTACTTACCATTGGTGCAACTTCCCCATGCTCAGGATTCCGGAAAAATTGTCAGTGCGCAGGGAGCTCGAGAGACAACTCCACGCAGCTCTCTTCAGTCACAGGTGTTCCCTGTTAGGGGGAATTCTGAGAAATACCTTCCCTGACCTTGGGGAGGTAGACTCTGTAACTGGGATTTCCTGCAAACCCCCCTAGCATTCCCTGGCATAGAGACATTAGGAAAAAACCCAGGGGAGTCGAGCTTAGGCATTCCGTTAGAACCCACGCGCTGCCGACCGTTGGTGGAACCTCCACACGCTCAGAATTCCGGAACCATTGTCAGTGCGTTGGGGAGCTCGAGAGACAACTCCACGAAGCTCTCTTCTGTCACAGGTGTTCCCTGTTAGGGGGAATTCTGAGAAAAACCTTCCCTGACCTTGGGGAGGCAGCCTCTGTCACTAGGATTGCCTGCAAACCCCCCTAGCATACCCTGGCACAGAGACATCAGGAAAAAACCCAGGGGAGTCGAGCTTAGGCATTCCGTTAGAACCCACGCACTGCCGACCGTTGGTGGAACCTCCCTACGCTCAGGATTCCGGAACCATTTTCAGTGCGTGGGGAGCTCGAGAGACAATTCCACGCAGCTCTCTCCAGTCACAGGTGTTCCCTGTTAGGGGGAATTCTGAGAAATACTTTCCCTGACATGGGGAGGCAGACTCTGTCACTGGGATTCCCTGCAAACCCCCCTAGCATTCCCTGGCACAGAGACATTAGAAAAAACCTAGGGGAGTCGAGCTGAGGCATTCCATTAGAACCCACGTGCTGCTTACCGTTGGTGGAACCTCCCCACGCTCAGGATTCCGGAACCATTGTCAGTGTGAGGGGAGCTCGAGAGACAACCCCACGCAACTCTCTTCAGTCCCAGGTGTTCCCTGTTAGGGGGAATTTTGAGAAATACCTTCCCTGAGCTTGGGGAGGCAGCCTCTGTCACTTTGATTTCCTGCATACCCCCCTAGCATTCCCTGGCACAGAGATATTTGGAAAAAACCCAGGGGAGTCGAGCTTAGGTATTCCGTTTGAACCCACGCGCTGCCGAACGTTGGTTGAACCTCCCCACGCTCAGGATTCCGGAACCGTTGTCAGTGCGTGGGGGAGCTCGAGAGACAACTCCACGCAGCTCTCGTCAATCACAGGTGTTCCCTGAACGGGGAAGTCCGAGAAATAACTTCCCTGACATTGGGGAGGCAGCATCTGTCTCTGGGATTGCCTGCAAAATCACAAGCATTCCCTGGCACAGAGATATTAGGAAAATACCCAGGGGTGTCGAGTTTAGGCATTCCGTTAGAACCCACGCGCTGCTTACCGTTGGTGGAACCTCCCCACGCTCAGGATTCCGGAACCATTGTCAGTGCGTGGGGAGCTCGAGAGACAACTCCACGCAGCTCTCTCCAGTCACAGGTGTTCCCTGTTAGGGGAATTCTGAGAAATACCTTCCCTGATCTTGGGGAGGCAGCCTCTGTCACTGAGATTTCCTGCAAACCCCCCTAGCAGTCCCTGGCAAAGGTACATTAGGAAAAAACCCAGGGGAGACGAGCTTAGGCATTCCATTAGAACCCACGCTGCCGACAGTTGGTGGAACTTCCCCACGCTCAGGATTCCGGAACCATTGTCAGTGCGTGGGGGAGCTCGAGAGACAACTCCACGCAGCTCTCTTCTGTCATAGGTGTTCCCTGTTAGGGGGAATTCTGAGAAATACCTTCCCTGAACTTGCGGAGGCAGCCTCTGTCACTGGGATTGCCTGCAAACCCCCCTAGCATTCCCTGGCACAGAGACATTAGGAAAAAACCCAGGGAAGTCGAGCTTAGGCATTCCGTTAGAACCCACGCGCTGCCGACCGTTGGTGGAACCTCCCCACGCTCAGGATTCCGGAACCATTGTCATTGCGTGGGGAGCTCAAGAGACAACTCCACGCAGCTCTCTTATGTCACAGGTGTTCCCTGAACGGGGAAGTCCGAGAAATACCTTCCCTGACCTTGGGGAGGGAGTCTCTGCCACTGGGATTTCCTGCAAACCCCCCTAGCATTCTCTGGCACAGAGACATTAGAAAAAAACCCAGGGGAGACGAGCTTAGGCATTCCGTTAGAACCCACGCACTGTTTACAGTCGGTGGAACCTCCCCACGCTCAGGATTCCGGAATCACTGTCAGTGTGTGTGGGAGCTCGAGAGACAACTCCACGCATCTCTCTTCAGTCACAGGTGTTCCCGGTTAGGGGGAATTCTGAGAAATAATTTCCTTGAATTTGGGGATGCAGCCTCTGTCACTGGGATTACCTGAAAACACCCCTAGCATTCCCTGGCACAGAGACATTAGGAAAAAACCCAGGGGAGTCGAGCTTAGGCCTTCCGTTAAAACCCATGCGCTGCCGACAGTTCGTGGAACCTCCCCACGCTCAGGATTCCGGAACCATTGTGAGAGCGTGGGGGAGCTCGAGAGAAAACTCCACGCAGTTCTCTTCAGTCACAGGTGTTCCCTGAATGGGGAAGTCCGAGAAATAACTTCCCTGAATTCGGGGAGGGAGCCTCTGTCTCTGGTATTGCCTGCGAAACCCCCTAGCATTCCCTGGCACAGAGAAATTAGGGAAAACCCCAGGGGAGTCGATCTTTGGCATTCCGTTAGAACCCACGCGCTGCCGACCGTTGGTGGAACTTCCCCACGCTCAGGATTCCGGAAACATTGTCATTGCGTGGGGGAGCTCGAGAGAAAACTCCACGCAGCTCTCTTCAGTCACAGGTGTTCCCTGAACAGGGAAGTATGAGAAATACCTTCCCTGACCTTGGGGAGGCAGCCTCTGTCACTGGGATTGCCTGCAAACCCCCCTAGCATTCCCTGGCACAGAGACATTAGGAAAAAAACCAGAGGAGTCAAGCTTAGGTATTCCGTTTCAACACACGCGCTGCCGACCGTTGGTGGAACGTCCCCACGTTCAGGATTCCGGAACCACTGTCAGTGCGTGGGGGAGCTCGAGAGACAACTCCACGCAGCTCTCTTCAGTCACAGGTGTTCCCTGAACGGGGAAGTCCGAGAAATACCTTCCCTGACCTTGGGGAGGCAGCCTCTGTCAATGGGATTGCCTGCAAACCCCCCTAGCATTCCCTGGCACAGAGACATTATGAAAAAACCCAGGGGAGTCGAAATTAAGCATTCTGTTAGAACCAGCGCGCTGCCGACCGTTGGTGGAACCTCCCCACGCTCAGGATTCCGGAACCATTGTCAGTGTGTAGGGAGCTCGAGAGACAACTCCACGCAGCTCTCTCAAGTCACAGGTGTTCCCTGTTAGGAGAATTCTGAGAAATAACTTCCCTGACCTTGGGGAGGCAGCCTCTGTCGCTGGGATATCCTGCAAACACCCCTAGCATTCCCTGGCACAGAGACATTAGAAAATAACCCAGGGGAGACGAGCAAAGGCATTCCGTTAGAACCCACACACTGTTTACAGTCGGTGGAACCTCCCCACGCTCAGGATTCCGGAATCACTGTCAGTGTGTGTGGGAGCTCGAGAGACAACTCCACGCAGCTCTCTTCAGTCACAGGTGTTCCCTGTTAGGGGGAATTCTGAGAAAGAATTTCCTTGAATTTGGGGATGCAGCCTCTGTCACTTTGATTGCCTGCAAACCCCCCTAGCATTCCCTGGCACAGAGACATTAGGAAAAAACCCAGGGGAGTCGAGCTCAGGCATTCCGTTTGAACCCACGCGCTGCCGACCGTTGGTGGAACCTCCCCACGCTCAGGATTCCGGAACCATTGTCAGTGCGTGAGCAACCTCGAGAGACAACTCCACGCAGCTCTCTTCAGTCACAGGTGTTCCCTGAATGGGGAAGTCCGAGAAATACCTTCCCAGATCTTGGGGAGGCAGCCTCTGTCACTGGGATTGCCTGCAAACCCCCCTAGCATTCCCTTGCACAGAGACATTAGGAAAAAACCCAGGGGAGTCGAGCTTAAGCTTTCCGTAAGAACCCACGCGCTGCTTACCGTTGCTGGAACCTCCCCACGGTCAGGATTCCGGAAACATTGTCAGTGCGTGGGGAGCTCGAGAGACAACTCAATGCAGCTGTCTTCACTTACAGGTATTCCCTGTTAGGGGGAATTCTGAGAAATACCTTCCCTGACCTTGGGGAGGCAGCCTCTGTCACTGGGATTACCTGAAAACCCCCCTAGCATTCCCTGGCACAGAGACATTAGGAAAAAACCCAGGGGAGTCGAGCTTAGGCATTCCGTTAAAACCCATGCGCTGCCAACCGTTCGTGGAACCTCCCCATGCTCAGGATTCCGGAACCATTGTGAGAGCGTGGGGGAGCTCGAGAGAAAACTCCACGAAGCTCTCTTCAGTCACAGGTGTTCCTTGAATGGGGAAGTCCGAGAAATAACTTCCCTGACTTTGGGGAGGCAGCCTCTGTCACTGGGATTGCCTGCAGAACCCCCTAGCATTCCCTGGCACAGAGACATTAGGAAAAAACCCAGGGGAGTCGAGCTTAGGCATTCCGTTAGAACCCACGCGCTGCCGACCGTTGGTGGAACCTCCCCATGCTCAGGATTCCGGAAACATTGTCAGTGCGTTGGGAGCTCGTGAGACAACTCCACGCAGCTCTCTTCAGTCACAGGTGTTCCGTGTTAGGGGGAATTCTGAAAAATACATTCCCTGACCTTGGGGAGGCAGCCTGTCACTGGGATTGCCTGCAAATACCCGTAGAATTCCCTGGCACAGAGACATTAGGAAAAAACCCAGGGGATTCGAGCTTAGGCATTCCGTTAGAATCCACGGACTGTTTACCGTTGTTGGAACGTCCCCACGCTCAGGAATCCTGAACAATTGTCAGTGCGTTGTGGAGCTCGAGAGACAACTCCACGCAGCTCTCTTCAGTCACAGATGTTCCCTGAACGGGGAAGTCCGAGAAATACTTTCCCTGAATTTGGGGAAGCAGCCTCTGACACTGGGATTGCCTGCAAACACCCCTAGCATTCCCTGGCACAGAGACATTAGGAAAAAACCCAGGGGAGTCGAGCTTAGGTATTCCGTTAGAAACCAAGTGCTGCCGACCGTTGGTGGAACCTCCCCACGCTCAGGATTCCGGAACCATTGTCAGTGCGTGGGGAGCTCGAGAGACAACTCCACGCAGCTCTCTTCAGTCACAGGTGTTCCCTGTTAGGGGGAATTCTGAGAAATAACTTCCTTGACATTGTGGAGGGAGCCTCTGTCTCTGGTATTGCCTGCGAAACCCCCTAGCATTCCCTGGCACAGAGAAATTAGGGAAAAACCCAGAGGAGTCGAGCTTTGGCATTCCGTTAGAACCCAAGCGCTGCCGACCGTTGGTGGAACTTCCCCACGCTCAGGATTCCGGAAACATTGTCATTGCGTGGGGGAGCTCGAGAGACAACTCCACGCAGCTCTCTTCAGTCACAGGTGTTCCCTAAAAAGGGAAGTATGAGAAATACCTTCCCTGACCTTGGGGAGTCAGCCTCTGTCACTGGGATTGCCTGCAAACCCCCCTAGCATTCCCTGGCACAGAGACATTAGGAAAAAACCCAGGGGAGTCCAGCTTATGTATTCCGTTTCAACCCACGCGCTGCCGACCGTTGGTGGAACTTCCCCACGCTCAGGATTCCGGAAACATTGTCATTGCGTGGGGGAGCTCGAGAGACAACTCCACGCAGCTCTCTTCAGTCACAGGTGTTCCCTAAAAAGGGAAGTATGAGAAATACCTTCCCTGACCTTGGGGAGTCAGCCTCTGTCACTGGGATTGCCTGCAAACCCCCCTAGCATTCCCTGGCACAGAGACATTAGGAAAAAACCCAGGGGAGTCAAGCTTAGGTATTCCGTTTCAACCCACACGCTGCCGACCGTTGGTGGAACCTCCCCACGTTCAGGATTCCGGAACCATTGTCAGTGCGTGGGGGAACTCGAGAGACAACTCCACGCAGCTCTCTTCAGTCACAGGTGTTCCCTGAACGGGGAAGTCCGAGAAATACCTTCCCTGACCTTGGGGAGGCAGCCTCTGTCAATGGGATTGCCTGCAAACCCCCTAGCATTCCCTGGCACAGAGACATTAGGAAAAAACCCAGGGGAGTCGAAATTAAGCATTCTTTTAGAACTCACGTGCTGCTTACCGTTGGTGGAACCTCCCCACGCTCAGGATTCCGGAGCCATTGTCAGTGAGTGGGGAGCTCGAGAGACAACTCCACGCAGTTCTCTTCTGTCACAGGTGTTCCATGTTAGGGGGAATTCTGAGAAAAACCTTCCCTGACCTTGGGGAGGCAGCCTCTGTCACTGAGATTTCCTGCAAACACCCCTAGCATTTCGTGGCCCCGAGACATTAGGAAAAAACCCAGGGGAGTCGAGCTTAGGCATTCCGTTAGAAAACAATCGCTGCCGAACGTTGGTGGAACCTCCCCACGGTCAGGATTCCGGAACCATTGTCAGTGCGTGGGGGAGCTCGAGAGACAACTCCACGCAGCTCTCTTCAGTCACAGGTGTTCCCTGAACGGGGAAGTCCGAGAAATACATTCCCTGACCTTGGGGAGGCAGGCACTGACACTGGGATTGCCTGCAAACGCCCCTAGTATTCCCTGGCAGAGAGACATTAGGAAAAAACCCAGGGGAGGCGAGCTTAGGCATTCCGTTAGGACCCACGCGCTGCCGACCGTTGGTGGAACATCCCCACACTCAGGATTCCGGAACCATTGTCAGTGCGAGGGGAGCTCAAGAGACAATTCCACGCAGCTCTCTTCAGTCACAGGTGTTCCCTGTTAGGGGGAATTCTGAGAAATAACTTCCCTGAACTTGGGGAGGTAGCCTCTGTCACTGGGATTGCCTGCAATCCCCCCTAGCATTCCCTGGGAAAGAGACTTAAGGAAAAAACCCAGGGGAGTCGAGCTTAGGCATTCCGTTAGAACCCACGCGCTGCCAACCGTTGGTGGAACCTCCCCACGCTCAGGATTCCGGAACGATTGTCAGTGCGTGGGGAGCTCGAGAGACAACTCCACGCAGATCTCTTCAGTCATAGTGGTTCCCTGTTAGGGAGAATTCTGAGAAATAGCTTCCCTGACCTTGGGGAGTCAGCCCCTGTCACTGGGATTGCCTGCAAACCCCCCTAGCATTCCCTGGCACAGAGACATTAGGAAAAAACCCAGGGGAGTCGAGCTCAGGCATTCCGTTGGAACCCACGGTCTACCGACTGTTGGTGGAACCTCCCCACCGTCAGGATTCCGGAAAAATTGTCAGTGAGTGGGGAGCTCGAGAGACAACTCCACGCAGCTGTCTTCAGTCCCAGGTGTTCCCTGAATGGGGAAGTCCGAGAAATAACTTCCCTGACATTGGGGAGGCAGCCTCTGTCACTGGGATTGCCTACAAACCCCCCTAGCATTCCATGGCACAGAGACATTAGGAAAAAACCCAGGGGAGGCGAGCTTAGACATTCCGTTAGAACTCACGCGCTGCTTACCATTGGTGCAACTTCCCCATGCTCAGGATTCCAGAACAATTGTCAGTGCGCGGGGAGCTCGAGAGACAACTCCACGCAGCTCTCTTCAGTCACAGGTGTTCCCTGTTAGGGGGAATTCTGAGAAATATCTTCCCTGACATTGGGGAGGCAGCCTCTGTCACTGGGAATTCCTGCAAACCACCCAAGCATTCCCTGGCACAGAGATATTAGGAAAAAACCCAGGGGAGTCGAGCTTAGGCATTCCGTTAGAACCCACTTGCTGCCGACCGTTGGTGGAACCTCCCCACGCTCAGGATTCCGGAACCATTGTCAGTGCGTGGGGGAGCTCGAGAGACAACTCCACGCAGCTCTCTTCTGTCACAGGTGTTCCCTGTTAGGGGGAATTCTGAGAAATACTTTCCCTGACCTTGGGGAGGCAGCCTCTGTCACAGGGATTGCCTGCAAACATCCCCAGCATTCCCTGGCCCAGAGATATTAGGAAAAAATCCAGGGGAGTCGAGCTTAGGCATTCCGTTTGAACCCACGTGTTGCCGACTGTTGGTGGAACCTCCCCACGTTCAGGATTCCGGAACCAATGTCAGTGCGTGGGGGAGCTCGAGAGATAACTCCATGCAGCTCTCTTCAGTCCCAGGTGTTCCCTGAATGGGGAAGTCCGAGAAATAACTTCTCTGACCTTGGGGAGGAAGCCTCTGTCACTGGGATTGCCTGCAAACCCCCCTAGCTTTCCCTGGCACAGAGATATTAGGAAAAAACCCAGGGGAGTCGAGCTTAGGCATTCCTTTAGAACCCACGCGCTGCCGACCGTTGGTGGAACCTCCCCACGCTCAGGATTCCGGAGCCATTGTCAGTGCGTGGGGAACTCGAGAGACAATTCCACGCAGCTCTCTTCTGTCACAGGTGTTCCATGTTAGGGGGAATTCTGAGAAAAACCTTCCCTGACCTTGGGGAGGCAGCCTCTGTCACTGGGATTTCCTGCAAACCCCCCTAGCATTCCCTGGCACAGAGACATTAGGAAAAAACCCAGGGGAGTCGAACTTAGGCATTCCGTTAGAAACAATCGCTGCCGACCGTTGGTGGAACCTCCCCACGGTCAGGATTCTGGAACCATTGTCAGTGCGTGGGGGAGCTCGAGAGACAACTACACGAAGCTCTCTTCAGTCACAGGCGTTCCCTGTTAGGGGGAATTCTGAGATAACTTCCCTGATCTTGGGGAGGCAGCCTCTGTCACTGGGATTTCCTGCAAACCACCCTGGCATTCCCTGCAACAGAGACATTAGGAAAATACCCAGGGGAGTCCATCTTAGGCATTCCGTTAGAACCCACGCGCTGCTGACCGTTGGTCGAACCTCCCCACGCTCAGGATTCCGGAACCATTGTCAGTGCGTGGGGAGTTCGAGAGACAACTCCACGCAGCTCTATTCAGTCACAGGTGTTTCCTGTTAGGGGGAATTCTGAGAAATAACTTCCCTGACCTTGGGGAGGCATCCTCTGTCACTGGGATTGCCTGCAAACACCACTAGCATTACCTGGCACAAAGATATTAGGAAAAAACCCAGGGGACTCGAGCTTAGGCATTCCGTTAGAACCCACGCGCTGCCGACCGTTGGTGGAACCTCCCCTCGTTCAGGATTCCGGAACCATTGTCAGTGTGTGGGGAGCTCGAGAGACAACTCCACGCAGCTCTCTTCTGTCACAGATGTTCCCTGTTAGGGGGAATTCTGAGATAAATTCCCTGATCTTGGGGAGGCAGCCTCGGTCACTGGGATTGCCTGCAATCCCCCCTAGCATTCCCTGGCACAGAGACATTAGGAAAAAGCCCAGGGGAGTCCAGCTTAGGCATTCCCTTAGAACCCACGCGCTGCCGACCGTTGGTGGAACCTCCCGACTCAGGATTCTGGAACCATTCTCAGTTCGTGGGGAGCTCGAAAGACAACTCCACGCAGCTCTCTTCAGTCACAGGTGTTCCATGAACGGGGAAGTCCGAGAAATAAATTCCCTGACTTTGTGGAGGCAGCCTCTGTCACTGGGATTGCATGTAAAACCCCCTAGCATTCCCTGGCACAGAGACATTAGGAATAAACCCAGGGGAGTCGAGATTAGGCATTCCGTTTGAACCCACGCACTGCCGACCGTTGGTGGAACCTCCCCACGCTCAGGATTCCGGAACCATTTTCAGTGTGTGGGGGAGCTCGAGAGACAACTCCACGCAGCTGTCTTCAGTCCCAGGTGTTCCCTGAATGGGGAAGTCCGAGAAATAACTTCCCTGACATTGGGGAGGCAGCCTTTGTCACTGGGATTGCCTACAAACCCCCCTAGCATTCCCTGGCACAGAGACATTAGGAAAAATCCCAGGGGAGGCGAGCTTAGACATTCCGTTAGAACTCACGCGCTGCTTACCATTCGTGCAACTTCCCCATGCTCAGGATTCCAGAACAATTGTCAGTGCGCGGGGAGCTCGAGAGACAACTCCACGCAGCTCTCTTCAGTCACAGGTGTTCCCTGTTAGGGGGAATTCTGAGAAATACCTTCCCTGACCTTGGGGAGGCAGCCTCTGTCACTGGGAATTCCTGCAAACCACCCTAGCATTCCCTGGAACAGAGACATTAGGAAAAAACCCAGGGGAGTCGAGCTTAGGCATTCCGTTAGAACCCACTCGCTGCCGACCGTTGGTGGAACCTCCCCACGCTCAGGATTCCGGAACCATTGTCAGTGCGTGGGGGAGCTCGAGAGACAACTCCACGCAGCTCTCTTCTGTCACAGGTGATCCCAGTTAGGGGGAATTCTGAGAAATACCTTCCCTGACCTTGGGGAGGCAGCCTCTGTCACTGGGATTGCCTGCAAACCCCCCTAGCATTCCCTGGCACAGAGACATTAGGAAAAAACACAGGGGAGTCGAGCTTAGGCATTCCGTTAGAACCCACGCGCTGCCGAACGTTGGTGGAACCTCCCCACGCTCAGGATTCCGGAACCATTGTCAGTGCGTGGGGGAGCTCGAGAGACAACTCCACGCAGCTCTCTTCAGTCACAGGTGTTCCCTGAATGGGGAAGTCCGAGAATTAACTTCCCTGACTTTGGAGAGTAAGCCTCTGTCACTGGGATTGCCTGCAAACCCCCATAGCATTCCCTGGCACAGAGATATTAGGAAAAAACCCAGGGCAGTCGAGCTTAGGCATTCCGTTAGAACCCACGCGCTGCCGACCGTTGGTGGATCCTCCCCGCGCTCAGGATTCCGGAGCCATTTTCAGTGCGTGGGGGAGTTCGAGAGACAACTCCACGCAGCTCTCTTCTGTCACAGGTGTTCCATGTTAGGGGGAATTCTGAGAAAAACCTTCCCTGAACTTGGGGAGGCAGCCTCTGTCACTGGGATTTCCTGCAAACACCCCTAGCATCCCTGGCACAGAGACATTAGGAAAAAACCCAGGGGAGTCGAGCTTAGGCATTCCGTTAGAAAACACTCGCTGCCGACCGTTGGTGGAACCTCCCCACGCTCAGGATTCCGGAACCATTGTCAGTGCGTGGGGGAGCTCGGGAGACAAATCCACGCAGCTCTCTCTGTCACAGGTGTTCCCTGTTAGGGGGAATTCTGAGACACCTTCCATTACCATGGGGAGGCAGCCTCTGTCACTGGGATTGCCTGCAAACCCCCCTAGCATTCCCTGGAACAGAGACATTAGGAAAAAACCCAGGGGAGTCGAGCTTAGGCATTCCGTTAGAACCCACGCGTTGCCGACCGTCGGTGGATCCTCCCCATGCTCAGGAATCCGTAACCAGTGTCAGTGCGTGGGGGAGCTCGAGAGACAACTCCACGCAGCTCTCTTCAGTCACAGGTGTTCCCTGAAAGGGGAAGCCCGAGAAATACTTTCCCTGACTTTGGGGAGGCATCCTCTGTCACTGGGATTGCCTGCAAACACTCCTAGCATTCCGTGGCACAGAGACATTAGGAAAAATCCCAGGGGAGTCGAGCTAAGGCATTCCGTTAGAACCCATGCGCTGCCGACCGTTGGTGGAACCTCCCAACGCTCAGGATTCCAAAATCATTGTCATTGCCTGGGGGAGCTCGAGAGACAACTCCACGCAGCTCTCTTCAGTCACAGGTGTTCTCTGAACAGGGAAGTCCGAGAAATACCTTCCCTGAACTTGGGGAGGCATCCTCGTTCACTGGGATTGCCTGCAAACAATCCTAGCATTCCGTGGCACAGAGAAATTAGGAAAAAACCCAGGGGAGTCAAGCTTAGGCATTCCGTTAGGACCCACGCGCTGCCGACCGTTGGTGGAACATCCCACCCTCAGGATTCCGGAACAATTGTCAGTGCGTGGGGGAGCTCGAGAGACAACTCCACGCAGCTCTCTTCAGTCACAGGTGTTCCCTGTTAGGGGGAATTCTGAGAAATACCTTCCCTGACATTGGGGAGGCAGCCTCAGTCACTGGGATTTCCTGCAAACACCCCTAGCATTCCCTGGCACAGAGACATTAGGAAAAAACCCATGGGAATCGAGCTGAGGTATTCCATAAAAACCCACGAGCTGCCGACATTTGGTGGAACCTCCCCATGCTCAGGATTCCGGAACCAGTGTCAGTGCGTGGGGTAGTTCGAGAGACCACTCCACGCAGCTCTCTTCAGTCACAGGTTTTCCCTGAACGGGGAAGTCCGAGAAAAACATTCCCTGACCTAGGGGAGGCAGCCTCTATCACTGGGATTGCCTGCAAACCACCCCAAGCATTCCCTGGCACAGAGACATTAGGAAAAATCCCAGGGGAGACGAGCTTAGGCATTCCGTTAGAACCAACGCGCTGCTTACCGCTGTTGGAACCTCCCCACGCTCAGGATTCCGGAACCATTGTCAGTGCGTGGGGAGTTCGAGAGAGAACTCCACGCAGCTCTCTTCTGTCACAGGTGATCCCTGTTAGGAGGAATTCTGAGAAATACCTTCCCTGACCTTGGGGAGGCAGCCTCTGTCACTGGGATTGCCTGCAAACAACCCTAGCATTCCCTGGCACAGAGACATTAGGAAAAAACACAGGGGAGTCGAGCTTAGGCATTCCGTTAGAACCCACGCGCTGCCGACCGTTGGTGGAACCTCCCCACGCTCAGGATTCCGGAACCATTGTCAGTGTGTGGGGGAGCTAGAGAGACAACTCCACGCAGCTCTCTTCAGTCCCAGGTGTTCCCTGAATGGGGAAGTCCGAGAAATAACTTCCCTGACTTGAAGAGGAAGCCTCTGTCACTGGGATTGCCTGCAAACCCCCCTAGCATTCCCTGGCACAGAGACATTAGGAAAAAACCCAGGCTAGTCGAGCTTAGGCATTCCGTTAGAACCCACGCGCTGCCGACCGTTGGTGGAACCCCCCCAACGCTCAGGATTCCGGAGCCATTGTCAGTGCGTGGGGGAGCTCGAGAGACAACTCCACGCAGCTCTCTTCTGTCACAGGTGTTCCATGTTAGGGGGAATTCTGAGAAAAACATTCCCTGACCTTGGGGAGGCAGCCTCTGTCACTGGGCTTTCCTGCAAACACCCCAAGCATCCCTGGCACAGAGATATTAGGAAAAAACCCAGGGGAGTCGAGCTTAGGCATTCCGTTAGTACCCACGCGCTGCCGACCGTTGGTGGATCTTCCCCACGCTCAGGATTCCGGAACCATTGTCAGTGCGTGGGGGAGCTCGAGAGACAACTCCATGCAGCTCTCTTCAGTCCCAGGTGTTCCCTGAAAGCTGAAGTCCGAAAAAAACCTTCCCTGACCTTGGGGAGGCATCCTCTGTCACTGGGATTTCCTAAAAACCCCCATAGCATTCCCTGGCACAGAGACATTTGGAAAAATCCCAGGGGAGTCGAGCTTAGGCATTCCGTTAGGACCCACGCGCTGCTTAACGTCGGTGGAACCTCCCCAAGCTCAGGATTCCGGAACAATTGTCAGTGCGCAGGGAGCTCGAGAGACAACTCCACGCAGCTCTCTTCAGTCACAGGTGTTCCCTGTTAGGGGGAATTCTGAGAAATACCTTCCCTGACCTTGGGGAGGTAGCCTCTGTAACTGGGATTTCCTGCAAACCCCCCCTAGCATTCCCTGGCACAGAGACATTAGGAAAAAACCCAGGGGAGTCGAGCTTAGGCATTCCGTTAGAACCCAAGCGATTCCGACCGTTGGTGGAACCTCCACACGCTCAGAATTCCGGAACCATTTTCAGTGCGTTGGGGAGCTCGAGAGACAACTCCACGAAGCTCTCTTCTGTCCCAGGTGTTCCCTGTTAGGGGGAATTCTGAGAAAAACCTTCCCTGAACTTGGGGAGGCAGCCTCTGTCACTAGGATTGCCTGCAAACCCCCCTAGCATACCCTGGCACAGAGACATTAGGAAAAAACCCAGGGGAGTCGAGCTTAGGCATTCCGTTAGAACCCACGCACTGCCGACCGTTGGAGGAACCTCCCTACGCGCAGGATTCCGGAACCAATGTCAGTGCGTGGGGAGCTCGAGAGACAATTCCACGCAGCTCTCTCCAGTCACAGGTGTTCCCTGTTAGGGGGAATTCTGAGAAATACCTTCCCTGACTTTGGGGAGGCAGCCTCTGTCACTGGGATTTCCTGCAAAGCCCCGTAGCATTCCCTGGCACAGAGACATTAGGAAAAAACCCAGGGGAGACGAGCTTAGGCATTCCGTTAGAACCCACGCGCTGCCGAACATTGGTGGAACCTCCCCACGCTCAGGATTCCGGAACCATTGTCAGTGCGTGGGGGAGCTCGAGAGACAACTCCACGCAGCTCTCTTCTGTCACAGGTATTCCCTGTTAGGGGGAATTCTGAGAAATACCTTCCCTGACCTTGCGAAGGCAGCCTCTGTCACTGGGTTTGCCTGCAAACCCCCCTAGCATTCCCTGGCACAGAGAGATTAGGAAAAAACCCAGGGGAGTCGAGCTTAGGCATTCCGGTAGAACTCACGCACTGTTTACCGTCGGTGGAACCTCCCCACGCTCAGGATTCCGGAATCACTGTCAGTGTGTGGGGAACTCGAGAGACAACTCCACGCAGCTCTCTTCAGTCACAGGTGTTCCCTGTTAGGGGGAATTCTGAGAAATAATTTCCTTGAATTTGGGGATGCAGCCTCTGTCACTGGGATTGCCTGCAAACGCCCCTAGCATTCCCTGGCACAGAGACATTAGGAAAAAACCCAGGGTCGTCGAGCTTAGGCATTCCGTTAGAACCCACGCGCTGCTTACCGTTGGTGTAACCTCCCCACGCTCAGGATTCCGGAACCATTGTCAGTGCGTGAGGGAGCTCGAGAGACAACTCCACGCAGCTCTCTTCAGTCACAGGTGTTCCCTGAACGGGGAAGTCCGAGAAATACTTTCCCTGATGTTGGGGAGGCAGCCTCTGTCACTGTGATTGCCTGCAAACCCCCCTAGCATTCCCTGGCACAGAGACATTAGAAAAAACCCAGGGGAGTCGAGCTTAGGCATTCCGTTAGAACCCACGCGCTGCTTACCGTTGGTGGAACCTCAAAACCGTCAGGATTCCGTAACCATTGTCAGTGCGTGGGGAGCTCGAGAGACAACTCCACGCAACTGTCTTCAGTCACAGGTGTTCCCTGTTAGGGGGAATTTTGAAAAATACCTTCCCGGACCTTGGGGACGCAGCCTCTGTCACTGGGATTTCCTGCAAACCCCCCTAGCATTCCCAGGCACAGAGACATTAGGAAAAAAACCAGGGGAGTCGAGCTTATGCATTCCGTTAGAACCCACGCGCTGCAGACCGTTGGGGGAACCTCCCCACTCTCATTATTCCGGAAACATTGTCAGTGCGTGGGGGAGCTCGAGAGACAACTCCACGCAGCTCTCTTCTGTCACAGGTGTTCCCTGAACGGGGAAGTCCGAGAAATACTGTCCGTGTCCTTGGAGAGGCAGCCTCTGTCACTGGGATTTCCTGCAAATCCCCCTAGCAATCCCTGGCACAGGGATATTAGGAAAAATCCCAGGGGAGTCGAGCTTAGGCATTCCGTAAGAACCCACGCGCTGCCGACCGTTGGTGGAACCTCCCCACCCTCAGAATTCCGGAACCATTGTCAGTGCGTGGGGGAGCTCGAGGGACAACTCCACGCAGCTCTCTTCAGTCACAGGTGTTCCCTTTTAGGGGGAATTCTGAGAAATACCTTCCCTGAACTTGGGGAGGCAGCCTCTGTCACTGGGTTTGCCTGCAAACAATCCTAGCATCCGTGGCAGAGAGAAATTAGGAAAAACTCCAGGGGACTCGAGCTTAGGCATTCCGTTAGAAATCACGGGCTGCCGAACGTTGGTGGAACCTCCCCACGTGCAGGATTCCGGAGCCATTGTCAGTGTGTGGGGGAGCTCGAGAGACAACTCCACGGAGCTCTCTTCTATCACAGGTGTTCCCTGTTAGGGGGAATTCTGAGAAAAACCTTCCCTGACCTTGGGGAGGCAGCCTCTGTCACTGGGATTGCCTGCAAACACCACTAGCATTACCTGGCACAGAGATATTAGGAAAAAACCCAGGGAAGTCGAGCTTAGGCATTCCGTTAGAAACCACGCGCTGCCGACATTTGGTGGAACCTCCGCACTCTCAGGATTCCGGAACCATTGTCAGTGCGTGGGGAGCTCGAGAGACAACTCCACGCAGCTCTCTTCAGTCACAGGTGTTCCCTGTTACGGGGAATTCTGAGAAATACCTTCCCTGAACATGGGGAGGCAGCCTCTGTCAGTGGGATTTCCTGCAAACACCCCTAGCATTCCCTGGCACAGAGACATTAGGAAAAAACCCAGGGGAGTCGAGCTTAGGCATTCCGTTAGAAAATACTCGCTGCCGACCGTTGGTGGAACCTCCCCACGGTCAGGATTCCGGAACCATTTTCAGTGCGTCGGGAACTCGAGAGACAAATCCACGAAGCTCTCTTCAGTCACAGGTGTTCCCTGAATGGGGAAGTCCGAGAAATACCTTACCTGACCTTGTGGAGGCAGCCTCTGACACTGGGATTGCCTGCAAATGCCCCTAGCATTCCCTGGCACAGAGACATTAGGAAAAAACCCAGGGGAGTCGAGCTTAGGCATTCCGTTAGGACCCACGGGCTGCCGAACGTTGGTGGAACATCCCAACCCTCAGGATTCCGGAACAATTGTCAGTGCGTGGGGAGCTCAAGAGACAACTCCACGCAGCTCTCTTCAGTCACAGGTGTTCCCTGTTAGGGGAAATTCTGAGAAATACCTACCCTGACCTTGGGAAGGAAGCCTCAGTCACTGGGATTGCCTGCAATCCCCCCTAGCATTCCCTGGGAAAGGGACTTTAGGAAAAAACCCAGGGGAGTCGAGCTTAGGCATTCCGTTAGAACCCACGTGCTGCTTACCGTTGGTGGAACCTCCCCACGCTCAGGATTCCGGAACCATTGTCAGTGCGTGGGGAGCTCGAGAGACAACTCCACACAGCTCTCTTCAGTCACAGGGGTTCCTTGTTAGGGGGAATTCTGAGAAATACCTTCCCTGAAATTGGGGAGGCAGCCCCTGTCACTGGGTTTGCCTGCAAACCCCCCTAGCATTCCCTGGCACAGAGACATTAGGAAAAAACCCAGGGGAGTCGAGCTCAGGCATTCCGTTAGAACCCACGCGCTGCCGACCGTTGGTGGAACCTCCCCACGCTCAGGATTCCGGAACCATTGTCAGTGAGTGGGGAGCTCGAGAGACAACTCCACGCAGCTCTCTTCAGTCACAGGTGTTCCATGAACGGGGAAGTCCGAGAAATAATTTCCCTGACTTTGGGGAGGCAGCCTCTGTCACTGGGATTGCATGCAAACCCCCCTAGCATTCCCTGGCACAGAGACATTTGGAAAAAACCCAGGGGAGTCGAGCTTAGGCATTCCGTTAGAACCCACGCACTGCCGACCGTTGGTGGAACCTCCCCACGCTCAGGATTCCGGAACCATTGTCAGTGTGTGGGGGATCTCGAGAGACAACTCCACGCAGCTCTCTTCAGTCCCAGTTGTTCCCTGAATGGGGAAGTCCGAGAAATAACTTCCCTGACCTTGGGGAGGCAGCCTCTGTCACTGGGATTGCC
This sequence comes from Vicugna pacos, assembly GCF_048564905.1. Lineage (NCBI taxonomy): Eukaryota > Metazoa > Chordata > Mammalia > Artiodactyla > Camelidae > Vicugna > Vicugna pacos. The sequence continues at coordinate 59,225,892 of NW_027328721.1, read as the reverse complement.
TACAAACACCACTAGCATTCCCTGAAACAGAGATATTAGGAAAAAACCCAGCGGAGTGGAGCTTAGGCATTCCGTTAGAAAATACTCGCTGCCGACCGTTGGTGGAACCTCCCCACGGTCAGGATTCCGGAACCATTTTCTGTGTGTCGGGAACTCGAGAGACAAATCCACGAAGCTCTCTTCTGTCACAGGTGTTCCCTGTTAGGGGGAATTCTGAGATACCTTCACTGACCTTGGGGAGGCAGCTTCTGTCACTGGGATTGCCTGCAAACCCCCCTAGCATTCCCTGGCACAGAGACATTAGGAAAAAGCCCAGGGGAGTCGAGCTTAGGCATTCAGTAAGAACCCACGCGCTGACGACCGTTGGTGGAACCTCCCGACGCTCAGGATTCCGGAACCATTGTCAGTGCGTGGGGAGCTCGAGAGACAACTCCACGCAGCTCTCTTCAGTCACAGGTGTTCCCTGAATGGGGAAGTCCGAGAAATACCTTCCCTGACCTTGTGGAGGCAGCCTCTGACACTGGGATTGCCTGCAATCCCCCCTAGCATTCCCTGGGAAAGGGACTTTAGGAAAAAACACAGGGGAGTCGAGCTTAGGCATTCCGTTAGAACCCACGTGCTGCTTACCGTTGGTGGAACCTCCCCACGCTCAGGATTCCGGAACCATTGTCAGTGTGTGGGGGATCTCGAGAGACAACTCCACGCAGCTCTCTTCAGTCCCAGGTGTTCCCTGAATGGGGAAGTCCGAGAAATAACTTCCCTGACCTTGGGGAGGCAGCCTCTGTCACTGGGATTGCCTACAAACACCACTAGCATTCCCTGGCACAGAGATATTAGGAAAAAACCCAGGGGAGTCGAGCTTAGGCATTCCGTTAGAAAATACTCGCTGCCGACCGTTGGTGGAACCTCCCCACGGTCAGGATTCTGGAACCATTTTCAGTGTGTCGGGAACTCGAGAGACAAATCCACGAAGCTCTCTTCTGTCACAGGTGTTCCCTGTTAGGGGGAATTCTGAGATAGCTTCCCTGACCTTGGGGAGGCAGCTTCTGTCACTGGGATTGCCTGCAAACCCCCCTAGCATTCCCTGGCACAGAGACATTAGGAAAAAGCCCAGGGGAGTCGAGCTTAGGCATTCAGTTAGAACCCACGCGCTGACGACCGTTGGTGGAGCCTCCCGACGCTCAGGATTCCGGAACCATTGTCAGTGCGTGGGGAGCTCGAGAGACAACTCCACGCAGCTCTCTTCAGTCACAGGTGTTCCCTAAATGGGGAAGTCCGAGAAATACCTTCCCTGAACTTGGGGAGGCAGCCTCTGACACTGGGATTGCCTGCAATCCCCCCTAGCATTCCCTGGGAAAGGGACTTTAGGAAAAAACCCAGGGGAGTCGAGCTTAGGCATTCCCTTAGAACCCACGCACTGCCGACCGTTGGTGGATCCTCCCCGCGCTCAGGATTCCGGAGCCATTTTCAGTGCGTGGGGGAGTTCGAGAGACAACTCCACGCAGCTCTCTTCTGTCACAGGTGTTCCATGTTAGGGGGAATTCTGAGAAAAAACTTCCCTGACCTTGGGGAGGCAGCCTCTGTCACTGGGATTTCCTGCAAACACCCCTAGCATCCCTGGCACAGAGACATTAGGAAAAAACCCAGGGGAGTCGAGCTTCGGCATTCCGTTAGAAAACACTCGCTGCCGACCGTTGGTGGAACCTCCCCACGCTCAGGATTCCGGAACCATTGTCAGTGCGTGGGGGAGCTCGGGAGACAAATGCACGCAGCTCTCTCTGTCACAGGTGTTCCCTGTTAGGGGGAATTCTGAGACACCTTCCCTTACCTTGGGGAGGCAGCCTCTGTCACTGGGATTGCCTGCAAACACTCCTAGCATTCCGTGGCACAGAGACATTAGGAAAAATCCCAGGGGAGTCGAGCTTAGGCATTCCGTTAGAACCCATGCGCTGCCGACCGTTGGTGGAACCTCCCCACGCTCAGGATTCCAAAATCATTGTCATTGCCTGGGGGACCTCGAGAGACAACTCCACGCAGCTCTCTTCAGTCACAGGTGTTCTCTGAACAGGGAAGTCCGAGAAATACCTTCCCTGAACTTGGGGAGGCATCCTCGGTCACTGGGATTGCCTGCAAACAATCCTAGCATTCCGTGGCACAGAGAAATTAGGAAAAAACCAAGGGGAGTCGAGCTTAGGCATTCCGTTATAACCCACGCGCTGCCGACCGTTGGTGGATCCTCCCCAATCTCAGGATTCCAAAATCAATGTTAGTGCCTGGGGGAGCTCGAGAGACAACTCCACGCAGCTCTCTTCAGTCCCAGGTGTTCCCTGAAAGGGGAAGTCCGAGAAAAACCTTCCCTGACCTTGGGGAGGCATACTATGTCACTGGGATTTCCTGCCAACACCCCTAGCATTCCCTGGCACAGAGACATTAGGAAAAATCCCAGGGGAGTCGAGCATAGGCATTCCGTTAGGACCCACGCGCTGCCGACCGTTGGTGGAACATCCAACCCTCAGGATTCCGGAACAATTGTCAGTGCATGGGGGAGCTCGAGAGACAACTCCACGCAGCTCTCTTCAGTCACAGGTGTTCCCTGTTAGGGGGAATTCTGAGAAATACCTTCCCTGACCTTGGGGAGGCAGCCTCAGTCACTGGGATTTCCTGCAAACCCCAATAGCATTTCCTGGCACAGAGAAATTAGGACAAAACCCAGGGGAGTCGAGCTTAGGCATTCCGTTAGAACCCACGCGCTGCAAACCGTTGGTGGAACCTCCCCACGCTCAGGATTCCGGAGCCATTGTCAGTGCGTGGAGGAGCTCGAGAGGCAACTCCACGCAGCTCTCTTCAGTCACAGGTGTTCCCTGAATGGGGAAGTCCGAGAAATAACTTCCCTGACCTTGGGGAGGCAGCCTCTGTCAAGGGGATTGCCTGCAAACACCCCTAGCATTCCCTGGCACAGAGACATTAGGAAAAAACCCATGGGAGTCGAGCTTAGGTATTCCATAAAAACCCACGAGCTGCCGACATTTGGTGGAACCTCCCGATGCTCAGGATTCCGGAACCAGTGTCAGAGCGTGGGGGAGTTCGAGAGACCACTCCACGCAGCTCTCTTCAGTCACAGGTTTTCCCTGAACGGGGAAGTCCGAGAAAAACATTCCCTGACCTAGGGGAGGCAGCCTCTATCACTGGGATGGCCTGCAAACCCGCCTAGCATTCCCTGGCACAGAGAGATTAGGAAAAATCCCAGGGGAGTCGAGATAAGGCATTCCGTTAGAACCCACGCGCTGCCGAACGTTGGTGGAACCTCCCCACGCTCAGGATTCCAAAATCATTGTCATTGCGTGAGGGAGCTCGAGAGAGAACTCCACGCAGCTCTCTTCAGTCACAGGTGTTCCCTGTTAGGGGGAATTCTGAGAAATACCTTCCCTGAAATTGGGGAGGCAGCCTCTGTCACTGGGATTGCCTGCAAACCACCCCAAGCATTCCCTGGCACAGAGACATTAGGAAAAATCCCAGGGGAGACGAGCTTAGGCATTCCGTTAGAACCAACGCGCTGCTTACCGCTGGTGGAACCTCCCAACGCTCAGGATTCCGGAACAATTGTCAGTGCGTGGGGAGTTCGAGAGAGAACTCCACGCAGCTCTCTTCTGTCACAGGTGATCCCTGCTAGGAGGAATTCTGAGAAATACCTTCCCTGACCTTGGGGAGGCAGCCTCTGTCACTGGGATTTCCTGCAAACCCCCATAGCATTCCCTGGCACAGAGATATTAGGAAAAATCCCAGGGGAGTCGAGCTTTGGCATTCCGTTAGGACACACGCGCTGCTTACCGTCGGTGGAACCTCCCCAAGCTCAGGATTCCGGAACGATTTTCACTGCGTGGGGAGCTCGAGAGACAAATCCACGCAGCTCTCTTCATTCACAGGTGTTCCCTGAACGGGGAAGTCCGAGAAATACGTTCCCTGACCTTGGAGAGGCATCCTCTGTCACTGGGATTGCGTGCAAACACCACTAGTATTACCTGGCACAGAGATATTAGGAAAAACCCAGGGGAGTCGAGCTTAGGCATTCCGTTAGAACTCACGCGCTGCCGACCGTTGGTGGAACCTCCCCACGCTCAGGATTCCGGAACCATTGTCAGTGTGTGGGGGAGCTCGAGAGACAACTCCACGCAGCTCTCTTCAGTCCCAGGTGTTCCCTGAATGGGGAAGTCCGAGAAATAAATTCCCTGACCTTGGGGAGGCAGCCTCTGTCACTGGGATTGCCTACAAACCCCCCTAGCATTCCCTGGCACAGAGACATTAGGATAAAACCCAGGGGAGGCGAGCTTAGACATTCCGTTAGAACCCACGCGCTACTTACCATTGGTGCAACTTCCCAATGCTCAGGATTCCGGAACAATTGTCAGTGCGCAGGGAGCTCGAGAGACAACTCCACGCAGCTCTCTTCAGTCACAGGTGTTCCCTGTTAGGGGGAATTCTGAGAAATAATTTCCTTGAATTTGGGGATGCAGCCTCTGTCACTGGGATTGCCTGCAAACGCCCCTAGCATTCCCTGGCACAGAGACATTAAGAAAAAACCCAGGGTCGTCGAGCTTAGGCATTCCGTTAGAACCCACGCGCTGCTTACCGTTGGTGTAACCTCCCCATGCTCAGGATTCCGGAACCATTGTCAGTGCATGAGGGAGCTCGAGAGACAACTCCACGAAGCTCTCTTCAGTCACAGGTGTTCCCTGAATGGGGAAGTCCGAGAAATAACTTCCCTGACCTTGTGGAGGCAGCCTCTGACACTGGGATTGCCTGCAAACGCCCCTAGCATTCCCTGGCACAGAGACATTAGGAAAAAACCCAGGGGAGTCGAGCTTTGGCATTCCGTTAGGACCCACGCGCTGCCGACCGTTGGTGGAACATCCCAACCCTCAGGATTCCGGAACCATTGTCATTGCGTGGGGATCTCGAGAGACAACTCCGCGCAGCTCTCTTCAGTCACAGGTGTTCCCTGTTAGGGGAAATTCTGAGAAATACCTTCCCTGACCTTGGGAAGGAAGCCTCTGTCACTGGGATTGCCTGCAATCCCCCCTAGCATTCCCTGGGAAAGGGACTTTAGGAAAAAACCCAGGGGAGTCGAGCTTAGGCATTCCGTTAGAACCCACGTGCTGCTTACCGTTGGTGGAACCTTCCCACACTCAGGATTCCGGAACCATTGTCAGTGCGTGGGGAGCTCGAGAGACAACTCCACGCAGCTCTCTTCAGTCACAGGGGTTCCTTGTTAGGGGGAATTCTGAGAAATACCTTCCCTGACCTTGGGGAGGCAGCCCCTGTCACTGGGTTTGCCTGCAAACCCCCCTAGCATTCCCTGGCACAGAGACATTAGGAAAAAACCCAGGGGAGTCGAGCTCAGGCATTCCGTTAGAACCCACGCACTGCCGACCGTTGGTGGAACCTCCCCACGCTCAGGATTCCGGAACCATTGTCAGTGAGTGGGGAGCTCGAGAGACAACTCCACGCAGCTCTCTTCAGTCACAGGTGTTCCCTGAATGGGGAAGTCCGAGAAATACCTTCCCTGACCTTGTGGAGGCAGCCTCTGACACTGGGATTGCCTGCAATCCCCCCTAGCATTCCCTGGGAAAGGGACTTTAGGAAAAAACCCAGGGGAGTCGAGCTTAGGCATTCCGTTAGAACCCACGTGCTGCTTACCGTTGCTGGAACTTCCCCTCGCTCAGGATTCCGGAACCATTGTCAGTGCGTGCGGAGCTCAAGAGTCAACTCCACGTAGCTCTCTTCAGTCACAGGTGTTCCATGAACGGGGAAGTCCGAGAAATAACTTCCCTGACTTTGTGGAGGCAGCCTCTGTCACTGGGATTGCATGCAAACCCCCCTAGCATTCCCTGGCACAGAGACATTAGGAAAAAACCCAGGGGAGTCGAGCTTAGGCATTCCGTTAGAACCCACGCACTGCCGACCGTTGGTGGAACCTCCCCACGCTCAGGATTCCGGAACCATTGTCAGTGTGTGGGGGATCTCGAGAGACAACTCCACGCAGCTCTCTTCAGTCCCAGGTGTTCCCTGAATGGGGAAGTCCGAGAAATAACTTCCCTGACCTTGGGGAGGCAGCCTCTGTCACTGGGATTGCCTACAAACACCACTAGCATTCCCTGGCACAGAGATATTAGGAAAAAACCCAGGGGAGTCGAGCTTAGGCATTCCGTTAGAAAATACTCGCTGCCGACCGTTGGTGGAACCTCCCCACGGTCAGGATTCTGGAACCATTTTCAGTGTGTCGGGAACTCGAGAGACAAATCCACGAAGCTCTCTTCTGTCACAGGTGTTCCCTGTTAGGGGGAATTCTGAGATAGCTTCCCTGACCTTGGGGAGGCAGCTTCTGTCACTGGGATTGCCTGCAAACCCCCCTAGCATTCCCTGGCACAGAGACATTAGGAAAAAGCCCAGGGGAGTCGAGCTTAGGCATTCAGTTAGAACCCACGCGCTGACGACCGTTGGTGGAGCCTCCCGACGCTCAGGATTCCGGAACCATTGTCAGTGCGTGGGGAGCTCGAGAGACAACTCCACGCAGCTCTCTTCAGTCACAGGTGTTCCCTAAATGGGGAAGTCCGAGAAATACCTTCCCTGAACTTGGGGAGGCAGCCTCTGACACTGGGATTGCCTGCAATCCCCCCTAGCATTCCCTGGGAAAGGGACTTTAGGAAAAAACCCAGGGGAGTCGAGCTTAGGCATTCCCTTAGAACCCACGCACTGCCGACCGTTGGTGGATCCTCCCCGCGCTCAGGATTCCGGAGCCATTTTCAGTGCGTGGGGGAGTTCGAGAGACAACTCCACGCAGCTCTCTTCTGTCACAGGTGTTCCATGTTAGGGGGAATTCTGAGAAAAACCTTCCCTGACCTTGGGGAGGCAGCCTCTGTCACTGGGATTTCCTGCAAACACCCCTAGCATCCCTGGCACAGAGACATTAGGAAAAAACCCAGGGGAGTCGAGCTTCGGCATTCCGTTAGAAAACACTCGCTGCCGACCGTTGGTGGAACCTCCCCACGCTCAGGATTCCGGAACCATTGTCAGTGCGTGGGGGAGCTCGGGAGACAAATGCACGCAGCTCTCTCTGTCACAGGTGTTCCCTGTTAGGGGGAATTCTGAGACACCTTCCCTTACCTTGGGGAGGCAGCCTCTGTCACTGGGATTGCCTGCAAACACTCCTAGCATTCCGTGGCACAGAGACATTAGGAAAAATCCCAGGGGAGTCGAGCTTAGGCATTCCGTTAGAACCCATGCGCTGCCGACCGTTGGTGGAACCTCCCCACGCTCAGGATTCCAAAATCATTGTCATTGCCTGGGGGACCTCGAGAGACAACTCCACGCAGCTCTCTTCAGTCACAGGTGTTCTCTGAACAGGGAAGTCCGAGAAATACCTTCCCTGAACTTGGGGAGGCATCCTCGGTCACTGGGATTGCCTGCAAACAATCCTAGCATTCCGTGGCACAGAGAAATTAGGAAAAAACCAAGGGGAGTCGAGCTTAGGCATTCCGTTATAACCCACGCGCTGCCGACCGTTGGTGGATCCTCCCCAATCTCAGGATTCCAAAATCAATGTTAGTGCCTGGGGGAGCTCGAGAGACAACTCCACGCAGCTCTCTTCAGTCCCAGGTGTTCCCTGAAAGGGGAAGTCCGAGAAAAACCTTCCCTGACCTTGGGGAGGCATCCTATGTCACTGGGATTTCCTGCCAACACCCCTAGCATTCCCTGGCACAGAGACATTAGGAAAAATCCCAGGGGAGTCGAGCATAGGCATTCCGTTAGGACCCACGCGCTGCCGACCGTTGGTGGAACATCCCACCCTCAGGATTCCGGAACAATTGTCAGTGCATGGGGGAGCTCGAGAGACAACTCCACGCAGCTCTCTTCAGTCACAGGTGTTCCCTGTTAGGGGGAATTCTGAGAAATACCTTCCCTGACCTTGGGGAGGCAGCCTCAGTCACTGGGATTTCCTGCAAACCCCAATAGCATTTCCTGGCACAGAGAAATTAGGACAAAACCCAGGGGAGTCGAGCTTAGGCATTCCGTTAGAACCCACGCGCTGCAAACCGTTGGTGGAACCTCCCCACGCTCAGGATTCCGGAGCCATTGTCAGTGCGTGGAGGAGCTCGAGAGGCAACTCCACGCAGCTCTCTTCAGTCACAGGTGTTCCCTGAATGGGGAAGTCCGAGAAATAACTTCCCTGACCTTGGGGAGGCAGCCTCTGTCAAGGGGATTGCCTGCAAACACCCCTAGCATTCCCTGGCACAGAGACATTAGGAAAAAACCCATGGGAGTCGAGCTTAGGTATTCCATAAAAACCCACGAGCTGCCGACATTTGGTGGAACCTCCCGATGCTCAGGATTCCGGAACCAGTGTCAGAGCGTGGGGGAGTTCGAGAGACCACTCCACGCAGCTCTCTTCAGTCACAGGTTTTCCCTGAACGGGGAAGTCCGAGAAAAACATTCCCTGACCTAGGGGAGGCAGCCTCTATCACTGCGATGGCCTGCAAACCCGCCTAGCATTCCCTGGCACAGAGAGATTAGGAAAAATCCCAGGGGAGTCGAGATAAGGCATTCCGTTAGAACCCACGCGCTGCCGAACGTTGGTGGAACCTCCCCACGCTCAGGATTCCAAAATCATTGTCATTGCGTGAGGGAGCTCGAGAGAGAACTCCACGCAGCTCTCTTCAGTCACAGGTGTTCCCTGTTAGGGGGAATTCTGAGAAATACCTTCCCTGAAATTGGGGAGGCATCCTCTGTCACTGGGATTGCCTGCAAACCACCCCAAGCATTCCCTGGCACAGAGACATTAGGAAAAATCCCAGGGGAGACGAGCTTAGGCATTCCGTTAGAACCAACGCGCTGCTTACCGCTGGTGGAACCTCCCAACGCTCAGGATTCCGGAACAATTGTCAGTGCGTGGGGAGTTCGAGAGAGAACTCCACGCAGCTCTCTTCTGTCACAGGTGATCCCTGCTAGGAGGAATTCTGAGAAATAACTTCCCTGACCTTGGGGAGGCAGCCTCTGTCACAGGGATTTCCTGCAAACCCCCATAGCATTCCCTGGCACAGAGATATTAGGAAAAATCCCAGGGGAGTCGAGCTTTGGCATTCCGTTAGGACCCACGCGCTGCTTACCGTCGGTGGAACCTCCCCAAGCTCAGGATTCCGGAACGATTTTCACTGCGTGGGGAGCTCGAGAGACAAATCCACGCAGCTCTCTTCATTCACAGGTGTTCCCTGAACGGGGAAGTCCGAGAAATACGTTCCCTGACCTTGGAGAGGCATCCTCTGTCACTGGGATTGCGTGCAAACACCACTAGTATTACCTGGCACAGAGATATTAGGAAAAACCCAGGGGAGTCGAGCTTAGGCATTCCGTTAGAACTCACGCGCTGCCGACCGTTGGTGGAACCTCCCCACGCTCAGGATTCCGGAACCATTGTCAGTGTGTGGGGGAGCTCGAGAGACAACTCCACGCAGCTCTCTTCAGTCCCAGGTGTTCCCTGAATGGGGAAGTCCGAGAAATAAATTCCCTGACCTTGGGGAGGCAGCCTCTGTCACTGGGATTGCCTACAAACCCCCCTAGCATTCCCTGGCACAGAGACATTAGGATAAAACCCAGGGGAGGCGAGCTTAGACATTCCTTTAGAACCCACGCGCTACTTACCATTGGTGCAACTTCCCAATGCTCAGGATTCCGGAAAAATGGTCAGTGCGCAGGGAGCTCGAGAGACAACTCCACGCAGCTCTCTTCAGTCACAGGTGTTCCCTGTTAGGGGGAATTCTGAGAAATAATTTCCTTGAATTTGGGGATGCAGCCTCTGTCACTGGGATTGCCTGCAAACGCCCCTAGCATTCCCTGGCACAGAGACATTAAGAAAAAACCCAGGGTCGTCGAGCTTAGGCATTCCGTTAGAACCCACGCGCTGCTTACCGTTGGTGTAACCTCCCCATGCTCAGGATTCCGGAACCATTGTCAGTGCGTGAGGGAGCTCGAGAGACAACTCCACGAAGCTCTCTTCAGTCACAGGTGTTCCCTGAATGGGGAAGTCCGAGAAATACCTTCCCTGACCTTGTGGAGGCAGCCTCTGACACTGGGATTGCCTGCAAACGCCCCTAGCATTCCCTGGCACAGAGACATTAGGAAAAAACCCAGGGGAGTCGAGCTTTGGCATTCCGTTAGGACCCACGCGCTGCCGACCGTTGGTGGAACATCCCAACCCTCAGGATTCCGGAACCATTGTCATTGCGTGGGGATCTCGAGAGACAACTCCGCGCAGCTCTCTTCAGTCACAGGTGTTCCCTGTTAGGGGAAATTCTGAGAAATACCTTCCCTGACCTTGGGAAGGAAGCCTCTGTCACTGGGATTGCCTGCAATCCCCCCTAGCATTCCCTGGGAAAGGGACTTTAGGAAAAAACCCAGGGGAGTCGAGCTTAGGCATTCCGTTAGAACCCACGTGCTGCTTACCGTTGGTGGAACCTTCCCACACTCAGGATTCCGGAACCATTGTCAGTGCGTGGGGAGCTCGAGAGACAACTCCACGCAGCTCTCTTCAGTCACAGGGGTTCCTTGTTAGGGGGAATTCTGAGAAATACCTTCCCTGACCTTGGGGAGGCAGCCCCTGTCACTGGGTTTGCCTGCAAACCCCCCTAGCATTCCCTGGCACAGAGACATTAGGAAAAAACCCAGGGGAGTCGAGCTCAGGCATTCCGTTAGAACCCACGCACTGCCGACCGTTGGTGGAACCTCCCCACGCTCAGGATTCCGGAACCATTGTCAGTGAGTGGGGAGCTCGAGAGACAACTCCACGCAGCTCTCTTCAGTCACAGGTGTTCTCTGAACAGGGAAGTCCGAGAAATACCTTCCCTGAACTTGGGGAGGCATCCTCGGTCACTGGGATTGCCTGCAAACAATCCTAGCATTCCGTGGCACAGAGAAATTAGGAAAAAACCAAGGGGAGTCGAGCTTAGGCATTCCGTTATAACCCACGCGCTGCCGACCGTTGGTGGATCCTCCCCAATCTCAGGATTCCAAAATCAATGTTAGTGCCTGGGGGAGCTCGAGAGACAACTCCACGCAGCTCTCTTCAGTCCCAGGTGTTCCCTGAAAGGGGAAGTCCGAGAAAAACCTTCCCTGACCTTGGGGAGGCATCCTATGTCACTGGGATTTCCTGCCAACACCCCTAGCATTCCCTGGCACAGAGACATTAGGAAAAATCCCAGGGGAGTCGAGCATAGGCATTCCGTTAGGACCCACGCGCTGCCGACCGTTGGTGGAACATCCCACCCTCAGGATTCCGGAACAATTGTCAGTGCATGGGGGAGCTCGAGAGACAACTCCACGCAGCTCTCTTCAGTCACAGGTGTTCCCTGTTAGGGGGAATTCTGAGAAATACCTTCCCTGACCTTGGGGAGGCAGCCTCAGTCACTGGGATTTCCTGCAAACCCCAATAGCATTTCCTGGCACAGAGAAATTAGGACAAAACCCAGGGGAGTCGAGCTTAGGCATTCCGTTAGAACCCACGCGCTGCAAACCGTTGGTGGAACCTCCCCACGCTCAGGATTCCGGAGCCATTGTCAGTGCGTGGAGGAGCTCGAGAGGCAACTCCACGCAGCTCTCTTCAGTCACAGGTGTTCCCTGAATGGGGAAGTCCGAGAAATAACTTCCCTGACCTTGGGGAGGCAGCCTCTGTCAAGGGGATTGCCTGCAAACACCCCTAGCATTCCCTGGCACAGAGACATTAGGAAAAAACCCATGGGAGTCGAGCTTAGGTATTCCATAAAAACCCACGAGCTGCCGACATTTGGTGGAACCTCCCGATGCTCAGGATTCCGGAACCAGTGTCAGAGCGTGGGGGAGTTCGAGAGACCACTCCACGCAGCTCTCTTCAGTCACAGGTTTTCCCTGAACGGGGAAGTCCGAGAAAAACATTCCCTGACCTAGGGGAGGCAGCCTCTATCACTGCGATGGCCTGCAAACCCGCCTAGCATTCCCTGGCACAGAGAGATTAGGAAAAATCCCAGGGGAGTCGAGATAAGGCATTCCGTTAGAACCCACGCGCTGCCGAACGTTGGTGGAACCTCCCCACGCTCAGGATTCCAAAATCATTGTCATTGCGTGAGGGAGCTCGAGAGAGAACTCCACGCAGCTCTCTTCAGTCACAGGTGTTCCCTGTTAGGGGGAATTCTGAGAAATACCTTCCCTGAAATTGGGGAGGCATCCTCTGTCACTGGGATTGCCTGCAAACCACCCCAAGCATTCCCTGGCACAGAGACATTAGGAAAAATCCCAGGGGAGACGAGCTTAGGCATTCCGTTAGAAACAACGCGCTGCTTACCGCTGGTGGAACCTCCCAACGCTCAGGATTCCGGAACAATTGTCAGTGCGTGGGGAGTTCGAGAGAGAACTCCACGCAGCTCTCTTCTGTCACAGGTGATCCCTGCTAGGAGGAATTCTGAGAAATAACTTCCCTGACCTTGGGGAGGCAGCCTCTGTCACAGGGATTTCCTGCAAACCCCCATAGCATTCCCTGGCACAGAGATATTAGGAAAAATCCCAGGGGAGTCGAGCTTTGGCATTCCGTTAGGACCCACGCGCTGCTTACCGTCGGTGGAACCTCCCCAAGCTCAGGATTCCGGAACGATTTTCACTGCGTGGGGAGCTCGAGAGACAAATCCACGCAGCTCTCTTCATTCACAGGTGTTCCCTGAACGGGGAAGTCCGAGAAATACGTTCCCTGACCTTGGAGAGGCATCCTCTGTCACTGGGATTGCGTGCAAACACCACTAGTATTACATGGCACAGAGATATTAGGAAAAACCCAGGGGAGTCGAGCTTAGGCATTCCGTTAGAACTCACGCGCTGCCGACCGTTGGTGGAACCTCCCCACGCTCAGGATTCCGGAACCATTGTCAGTGTGTGGGGGAGCTCGAGAGACAACTCCACGCAGCTCTCTTCAGTCCCAGGTGTTCCCTGAATGGGGAAGTCCGAGAAATAAATTCCCTGACCTTGGGGAGGCAGCCTCTGTCACTGGGATTGCCTACAAACCCCCCTAGCATTCCCTGGCACAGAGACATTAGGATAAAACCCAGGGGAGGCGAGCTTAGACATTCCTTTAGAACCCACGCGCTACTTACCATTGGTGCAACTTCCCAATGCTCAGGATTCCGGAACAATGGTCAGTGCGCAGGGAGCTCGAGAGACAACTCCACGCAGCTCTCTTCAGTCACAGGTGTTCCCTGTTAGGGGGAATTCTGAGAAATAATTTCCTTGAATTTGGGGATGCAGCCTCTGTCACTGGGATTGCCTGCAAACGCCCCTAGCATTCCCTGGCACAGAGACATTAAGAAAAAACCCAGGGTCGTCGAGCTTAGGCATTCCGTTAGAACCCACGCGCTGCTTACCGTTGGTGTAACCTCCCCATGCTCAGGATTCCGGAACCATTGTCAGTGCGTGAGGGAGCTCGAGAGACAACTCCACGAAGCTCTCTTCAGTCACAGGTGTTCCCTGAATGGGGAAGTCCGAGAAATACCTTCCCTGACCTTGTGGAGGCAGCCTCTGACACTGGGATTGCCTGCAAACGCCCCTAGCATTCCCTGGCACAGAGACATTAGGAAAAAACCCAGGGGAGTCGAGCTTTGGCATTCCGTTAGGACCCACGCGCTGCCGACCGTTGGTGGAACATCCCAACCCTCAGGATTCCGGAACCATTGTCATTGCGTGGGGATCTCGAGAGACAACTCCGCGCAGCTCTCTTCAGTCACAGGTGTTCCCTGTTAGGGGAAATTCTGAGAAATACCTTCCCTGACCTTGGGAAGGAAGCCTCTGTCACTGGGATTGCCTGCAATCCCCCCTAGCATTCCCTGGGAAAGGGACTTTAGGAAAAAACCCAGGGGAGTCGAGCTTAGGCATTCCGTTAGAACCCACGTGCTGCTTACCGTTGGTGGAACCTTCCCACACTCAGGATTCCGGAACCATTGTCAGTGCGTGGGGAGCTCGAGAGACAACTCCACGCAGCTCTCTTCAGTCACAGGGGTTCCTTGTTAGGGGGAATTCTGAGAAATACCTTCCCTGACCTTGGGGAGGCAGCCCCTGTCACTGGGTTTGCCTGCAAACCCCCCTAGCATTCCCTGGCACAGAGACATTAGGAAAAAACCCAGGGGAGTCGAGCTCAGGCATTCCGTTAGAACCCACGCACTGCCGACCGTTGGTGGAACCTCCCCACGCTCAGGATTCCGGAACCATTGTCAGTGAGTGGGGAGCTCGAGAGACAACTCCACGCAGCTCTCTTCAGTCACAGGTGTTCCATGAACGGGGAAGTCCGAGAAATAACTTCCCTGACTTTGGGGAGGCAGCCTCTGTCACTGGGATTGCATGCAAACCCCCCTAGCATTCCCTGGTTCAGAGACATTAGGAAAAAAACCAGGGGAGTCGAGCTTAGGCATTCCGTTAGAACCCACGCACTGCCGACCGTTGGTGGAACCTCCCCACGCTCAGGATTCCGGAACCATTGTCAGTGTGTGGGGGATCTCGAGAGACAACTCCACGCAGCTCTCTTCAGTCCCAGGTGTTCCCTGAATGGGGAAGTCCGAGAAATAACTTCCCTGACCTTGGGGAGGCAGCCTCTGTCACTGGGATTGCCTACAAACACCACTAGCATTCCCTGAAACAGAGATATTAGGAAAAAACCCAGGGGAGTCGAGCTTAGGCATTCCGTTAGAAAATACTCGCTGCCGACCGTTGGTGGAACCTCCCAACGGTCAGGATTCCGGAACCATTTTCAGTGTGTCGGGAACTCGAGAGACAAATCCACGAAGCTCTCTTCTGTCACAGGTGTTCCCTGTTAGGGGGAATTCTGAGATACCTTCCCTGACCTTGGGGAGGCAGCTTCTGTCACTGGGATTGCCTGCAAACACCCCTAGCATTCCCTGGCACAGAGACATTAGGAAAAATCCCAGGGAAGTCGAGCTTAGGCATTCAGTTAGAACCCACGCGCTGACGACC
Source organism: Vicugna pacos (assembly GCF_048564905.1). Taxonomy (NCBI): domain Eukaryota; kingdom Metazoa; phylum Chordata; class Mammalia; order Artiodactyla; family Camelidae; genus Vicugna; species Vicugna pacos. Next base: position 59,210,862 of record NW_027328721.1, on the reverse strand, counting down.
GTTGGTGGAACCTCCCGACGCTCAGGATTCCGGAACACTTGTCAGTGCGTGGGGAGCTCGAGAGACAACTCCACGCAGCTCTCTTCAGTCACAGGTGTTCCCTGAATGGGGAAGTCCGAGAAATACCTTCCCTGACCTTGTGGAGGTAGCCTCTGACACTGGGATTGCCTGCAATCCCCCCTAGCATTCTCTGGGAAAGGGACTTTAGGAAAAAACCCAGGGGAGTCGAGCTTAGGCATTCCGTTAGAACCCACGTGCTGCTTACCGTTGCTGGAACTTCCCCACGCTCAGGATTCCGGAACCATTGTCAGTGTGTGGGGGATCTCGAGAGACAACTCCACGCAGCTCTCTTCAGTCACAGGTGTTCCCTGTTAGGGGGAATTCTGAGAAATACCTTCCCTGAACTTGGCTAGGCAGCCTCTGTCACTGGGATTGCCTGCAAACCACCCCAAGCATTCCCTGGCACAGAGACATTAGGAAAAATCCCAGGGGACTCGAACTTAGGCATTCCGTTAGAACCAAAGCGCTGCTTACAGTTGGTGGAACCTCCCCACGCTCAGGATTCCGGAACAATTGTCAGTGCTTGCGGAGCTCAAGAGACAACTCCACGCAGCTCTCTTCTGTCACAGGTGATCCCAGTTAGGGGGAATTCTGAGAAATACCTTCCCTGACCTTGGGGAGGCAGCCTCTGTCACTGGGATTGCCTGCAAACCCCCCTAGCATTCCCTGGCACAGAGACATTAGGAAAAAACACAGGGGAGTCGAGCTTAGGCATTCCGTTGGAACCCACGCGCTGCCGAACGTTGGTGGAACCTCCCCACGCTCAGGATTCCCGAACCATTGTCAGTGCGTGGGGGAGCTCGAGAGACAACTCCACGCATCTCTCTTCAGTCACAGGTGTTCCCTGAATGGGGAAGTCCGAGAAATAACTTCCCTGACCTTGGAGAGGAAGCCTCTGTCACTGGGATTGCCTGCAAACCCCCCTAGCATTCCCTGGCACAGAGATATTAGGAAAAAACCCAGGGCAGTCGAGCTTAGGCATTCCGTTAGAACCCACGCGCTGCCGACCGTTGTTGGATCCTCCCCGCGCTCAGGATTCCGGAGCCATTTTCAGTGCGTGGGGGAGTTCGAGAGACAACTCCACGCAGCTCTCTTCTGTCACAGGTGTTCCATGTTAGGGGGAATTCTGAGAAAAACCTTCCCTGACCTTGGGGAGGCAGCCTCTGTCACTGGGATTGCCTGCAAACACCCCTAGCATCCCTGGCACAGAGACATTAGGAAAAAACCCAGGGGAGTCGAGCTTAGGCATTCCGTTAGAAAACACTCGCTGCCGACCGTTGGTGGAACCTCCCCACGCTCAGGATTCCGGAACCATTGTCAGTGCGTGGGGGAGCTCGGGAGACAAATCCACGCAGCTCTCTCTATCACAGGTGTTCCCTGTTAGGGGGAATTCTGAGACACCTTCCCTTACCTTGTGGAGGCAGCCTCTGTCACTGGGATTGCCTGCAAACCCCCCTAGCATTCCCTGGCACAGAGACATTAGGAAAAAACCCAGGGGAGTCGAGCTTAGGCATTCCGTTAGAACCCACGCGCTGCCGACCGTCGGTGGATCCTCCCCATGCTCAGGATTCCGTAACCAGTGTCAGTGCGTGGGGGAGCTCGAGAGACCACTCCACGCAGCTCTCTTCAGTCACAGGGTTTCCCTGAACGGGGAAGTCCGAGAAAAACATTCCCTGACCTAGGGGAGGCAACCTCTATCACTGGGATTGCCTGCAAACCCGCCTAGCATTCCCTGGCACAGAGAGATTAGGAAAAAACCCATGGGAGTCGAGCTTAGGTATTCCATAAAACCCACGAGCTGCCGACATTTGGTGGAACCTCCCCATGCTCAGGATTCCGGAACCAGTGTCAGTGCGTGGGGGAGCTCGAGAGACCACTCCACGCAGCTCTCTTCAGTCACAGGGTTTCCCTGAACGGGGAAGTCCGAGAAAAACATTCCCTGACCTAGGGGAGGCAACCTCTATCACTGGGATTGCCTGCAAACCCGCCTAGCATTCCCTGGCACAGAGACATTAGGAAAAAACCCAGGGGAGTCGAGCTTAGGCATTCCGTTAGAACCCACGCGCTGCCGACCGTCGGTGGATCCTCCCCATGCTCAGGATTCCGTAACCAGTGTCAGTGCGTGGGGGAGCTCGAGAGACCACTCCACGCAGCTCTCTTCAGTCACAGGGTTTCCCTGAACGGGGAAGTCCGAGAAAAACATTCCCTGACCTAGGGGAGGCAACCTCTATCACTGGGATTGCCTGCAAACCCGCCTAGCATTCCCTGGCACAGAGAGATTAGGAAAAAACCCATGGGAGTCGAGCTTAGGTATTCCATAAAACCCACGAGCTGCCGACATTTGGTGGAACCTCCCCATGCTCAGGATTCCGGAACCAGTGTCAGTGCGTGGGGGAGCTCGAGAGACCACTCCACGCAGCTCTCTTCAGTCACAGGGTTTCCCTGAACGGGGAAGTCCGAGAAAAACATTCCCTGACCTAGGGGAGGCAACCTCTATCACTGGGATTGCCTGCAAACCCGCCTAGCATTCCCTGGCACAGAGAGATTAGGAAAAAACCCAGGGGAGTCGAGCTAAGGCATTCCGTTAGAACCCACGCGCTGCCGACCGTTGGTGGAACCTCCCCACGCTCAGGATTCCAAAATCATTGTCATTGCGTGAGGGAGCTCGAGAGAGAACTCCACGCAGCTCTCTTCAGTCACAGGTGTTCCCTGTTAGGGGGAATTCTGAGAAATAATTTCCTTGAATTTGGGGATGCAGCCTCTGTCACTGGGATTGCCTGCAAACGCCCCTAGCATTCCCTGGCACAGAGACATTAAGAAAAAACCCAGGGTCGTCGAGCTTAGGCATTCCGTTAGAACCCACGCGCTGCTTACCGTTGGTGTAACCTCCCCATGCTCAGGATTCCGGAACCATTGTCAGTGCGTGAGGGAGCTCGAGAGACAACTCCACGAAGCTCTCTTCAGTCACAGGTGTTCCCTGAATGGGGAAGTCCGAGAAATACCTTCCCTGACCTTGTGGAGGCAGCCTCTGACACTGGGATTGCCTGCAAACGCCCCTAGCATTCCCTGGCACAGAGACATTAGGAAAAAACCCAGGGGAGTCGAGCTTTGGCATTCCGTTAGGACCCACGCGCTGCCGACCGTTGGTGGAACATCCCAACCCTCAGGATTCCGGAACCATTGTCATTGCGTGGGGATCTCGAGAGACAACTCCGCGCAGCTCTCTTCAGTCACAGGTGTTCCCTGTTAGGGGAAATTCTGAGAAATACCTTCCCTGACCTTGGGAAGGAAGCCTCTGTCACTGGGATTGCCTGCAATCCCCCCTAGCATTCCCTGGGAAAGGGACTTTAGGAAAAAACCCAGGGGAGTCGAGCTTAGGCATTCCGTTAGAACCCACGTGCTGCTTACCGTTGGTGGAACCTTCCCACACTCAGGATTCCGGAACCATTGTCAGTGCGTGGGGAGCTCGAGAGACAACTCCACGCAGCTCTCTTCAGTCACAGGGGTTCCTTGTTAGGGGGAATTCTGAGAAATACCTTCCCTGACCTTGGGGAGGCAGCCCCTGTCACTGGGTTTGCCTGCAAACCCCCCTAGCATTCCCTGGCACAGAGACATTAGGAAAAAACCCAGGGGAGTCGAGCTCAGGCATTCCGTTAGAACCCACGCACTGCCGACCGTTGGTGGAACCTCCCCACGCTCAGGATTCCGGAACCATTGTCAGTGAGTGGGGAGCTCGAGAGACAACTCCACGCAGCTCTCTTCAGTCACAGGTGTTCCATGAACGGGGAAGTCCGAGAAATAACTTCCCTGACTTTGGGGAGGCAGCCTCTGTCACTGGGATTGCATGCAAACCCCCCTAGCATTCCCTGGTTCAGAGACATTAGGAAAAAAACCAGGGGAGTCGAGCTTAGGCATTCCGTTAGAACCCACGCACTGCCGACCGTTGGTGGAACCTCCCCACGCTCAGGATTCCGGAACCATTGTCAGTGTGTGGGGGATCTCGAGAGACAACTCCACGCAGCTCTCTTCAGTCCCAGGTGTTCCCTGAATGGGGAAGTCCGAGAAATAACTTCCCTGACCTTGGGGAGGCAGCCTCTGTCACTGGGATTGCCTACAAACACCACTAGCATTCCCTGAAACAGAGATATTAGGAAAAAACCCAGGGGAGTCGAGCTTAGGCATTCCGTTAGAAAATACTCGCTGCCGACCGTTGGTGGAACCTCCCCACGGTCAGGATTCCGGAACCATTTTCAGTGTGTCGGGAACTCGAGAGACAAATCCACGAAGCTCTCTTCTGTCACAGGTGTTCCCTGTTAGGGGGAATTCTGAGATACCTTCCCTGACCTTGGGGAGGCAGCTTCTGTCACTGGGATTGCCTGCAAACACCCCTAGCATTCCCTGGCACAGAGACATTAGGAAAAATCCCAGGGAAGTCGAGCTTAGGCATTCAGTTAGAACCCACGCGCTGACGACCGTTGGTGGAACCTCCCGACGCTCAGGATTCCGGAACACTTGTCAGTGCGTGGGGAGCTCGAGAGACAACTCCACGCAGCTCTCTTCAGTCACAGGTGTTCCCTGAATGGGGAAGTCCGAGAAATACCTTCCCTGACCTTGTGGAGGTAGCCTCTGACACTGGGATTGCCTGCAATCCCCCCTAGCATTCTCTGGGAAAGGGACTTTAGGAAAAAACCCAGGGGAGTCGAGCTTAGGCATTCCGTTAGAACCCACGTGCTGCTTACCGTTGCTGGAACTTCCCCACGCTCAGGATTCCGGAACCATTGTCAGTGTGTGGGGGATCTCGAGAGACAACTCCACGCAGCTCTCTTCAGTCACAGGTGTTCCCTGTTAGGGGGAATTCTGAGAAATACCTTCCCTGAACTTGGCTAGGCAGCCTCTGTCACTGGGATTGCCTGCAAACCACCCCAAGCATTCCCTGGCACAGAGACATTAGGAAAAATCCCAGGGGACTCGAACTTAGGCATTCCGTTAGAACCAAAGCGCTGCTTACAGTTGGTGGAACCTCCCCACGCTCAGGATTCCGGAACAATTGTCAGTGCTTGCGGAGCTCAAGAGACAACTCCACGCAGCTCTCTTCTGTCACAGGTGATCCCAGTTAGGGGGAATTCTGAGAAATACCTTCCCTGACCTTGGGGAGGCAGCCTCTGTCACTGGGATTGCCTGCAAACCCCCCTAGCATTCCCTGGCACAGAGACATTAGGAAAAAACACAGGGGAGTCGAGCTTAGGCATTCCGTTGGAACCCACGCGCTGCCGAACGTTGGTGGAACCTCCCCACGCTCAGGATTCCGGAACCATTGTCAGTGCGTGGGGGAGCTCGAGAGACAACTCCACGCATCTCTCTTCAGTCACAGGTGTTCCCTGAATGGGGAAGTCCGAGAAATAACTTCCCTGACCTTGGAGAGGAAGCCTCTGTCACTGGGATTGCCTGCAAACCCCCCTAGCATTCCCTGGCACAGAGATATTAGGAAAAAACCCAGGGCAGTCGAGCTTAGGCATTCCGTTAGAACCCACGCGCTGCCGACCGTTGTTGGATACTCCCCGCGCTCAGGATTCCGGAGCCATTTTCAGTGCGTGGGGGAGTTCGAGAGACAACTCCACGCAGCTCTCTTCTGTCACAGGTGTTCCATGTTAGGGGGAATTCTGAGAAAAACCTTCCCTGACCTTGGGGAGGCAGCCTCTGTCACTGGGATTGCCTGCAAACACCCCTAGCATCCCTGGCACAGAGACATTAGGAAAAAACCCAGGGGAGTCGAGCTTAGGCATTCCGTTAGAAAACACTCGCTGCCGACCGTTGGTGGAACCTCCCCACGCTCAGGATTCCGGAACCATTGTCAGTGCGTGGGGGAGCTCGGGAGACAAATCCACGCAGCTCTCTCTATCACAGGTGTTCCCTGTTAGGGGGAATTCTGAGACACCTTCCCTTACCTTGTGGAGGCAGCCTCTGTCACTGGGATTGCCTGCAAACCCCCCTAGCATTCCCTGGCACAGAGACATTAGGAAAAAACCCAGGGGAGTCGAGCTTAGGCATTCCGTTAGAACCCACGCGCTGCCGACCGTCGGTGGATCCTCCCCATGCTCAGGATTCCGTAACCAGTGTCAGTGCGTGGGGGAGCTCGAGAGACCACTCCACGCAGCTCTCTTCAGTCACAGGGTTTCCCTGAACGGGGAAGTCCGAGAAAAACATTCCCTGACCTAGGGGAGGCAACCTCTATCACTGGGATTGCCTGCAAACCCGCCTAGCATTCCCTGGCACAGAGAGATTAGGAAAAAACCCATGGGAGTCGAGCTTAGGTATTCCATAAAACCCACGAGCTGCCGACATTTGGTGGAACCTCCCCATGCTCAGGATTCCGGAACCAGTGTCAGTGCGTGGGGGAGCTCGAGAGACCACTCCACGCAGCTCTCTTCAGTCACAGGGTTTCCCTGAACGGGGAAGTCCGAGAAAAACATTCCCTGACCTAGGGGAGGCAACCTCTATCACTGGGATTGCCTGCAAACCCGCCTAGCATTCCCTGGCACAGAGACATTAGGAAAAAACCCAGGGGAGTCGAGCTTAGGCATTCCGTTAGAACCCACGCGCTGCCGACCGTCGGTGGATCCTCCCCATGCTCAGGATTCCGTAACCAGTGTCAGTGCGTGGGGGAGCTCGAGAGACCACTCCACGCAGCTCTCTTCAGTCACAGGGTTTCCCTGAACGGGGAAGTCCGAGAAAAACATTCCCTGACCTAGGGGAGGCAACCTCTATCACTGGGATTGCCTGCAAACCCGCCTAGCATTCCCTGGCACAGAGAGATTAGGAAAAAACCCATGGGAGTCGAGCTTAGGTATTCCATAAAACCCACGAGCTGCCGACATTTGGTGGAACCTCCCCATGCTCAGGATTCCGGAACCAGTGTCAGTGCGTGGGGGAGCTCGAGAGACCACTCCACGCAGCTCTCTTCAGTCACAGGGTTTCCCTGAACGGGGAAGTCCGAGAAAAACATTCCCTGACCTAGGGGAGGCAACCTCTATCACTGGGATTGCCTGCAAACCCGCCTAGCATTCCCTGGCACAGAGAGATTAGGAAAAAACCCAGGGGAGTCGAGCTAAGGCATTCCGTTAGAACCCACGCGCTGCCGACCGTTGGTGGAACCTCCCCACGCTCAGGATTCCAAAATCATTGTCATTGCGTGAGGGAGCTCGAGAGAGAACTCCACGCAGCTCTCTTCAGTCACAGGTGTTCCCTGTTAGGGGGAATTCTGAGAAATACCTTCCCTGAAATTGGGGAGGCAGCCTCTGTCACTGGGATTGCCTGCAAACCACCCCAAGCATTCCCTGGCACAGAGACATTAGGAAAAACCCCAGGGGAGTCGAGCTTAGGCATTCCGTTAGAACCCACGCGCTGCCGACCGTTGGTGGAACCTCCCCACGCTCAGGATTCCGGAACCATTGTCAGTGTGTGGGGGAGCTCGAGAGACAACTCCACGCAGCTCTCTTCAGTCACAGGTGTTCTCTGAACAGGGAAGTCCGAGAAATACCTTCCCTGAATTTGGGGAGGCATCCTCGGTCACTGGGATTGCCTGCAAACAATCCTAGCATTCCGTGGCACAGAGAAATTAGGAAAAAACCCAGGGGAGTCGAGCTTAGGCATTCCGTTATAACCCACGCGCTGCCGACCGTTGGTGGATCCTCCCCAATCTCAGGATTCCAAAATCAATGTCAGTGCGTGGGGGAGCTCGAGAGACAACTCCACGCAGCTCTCTTCAGTCCCAGGTGTTCCCTGAAAGGGGAAGTCCGAGAAAAACCTTCCCTGACCTTGGGGAGGCATCCTCTGTCACTGGGATTTCCTGCCAACCCCACTAGCATTCCCTGGCACATAGACATTAGGAAAAATCCCAGGGGAGTCGAGCATAGGCATTCCGTTAGGACCCACGCGCTGCCGACCGTTGGTGGAACATCCCAACCTCAGGATTCCGGAACAATTGTCAGTGCGTGGGGGAGCTCGAGAGACAACTCCACGCAGCTCTCTTCAGTCACAGGTGTTCCCTGTTAGGGGGAATTCTGAGAAATACCTTCCCTGACCTTGGGGAGGCAGCCTCTGTCACTGGGATTTCCTGCAAACACCCCTAGCATTCCCTGGCACAGAGAAATTAGGACAAAATCCAGGGGAGTCGAGCTTAGGCATTCCGTTAGAACCCACGCGCTGCCGACCGTTGGTGGAACCTCCCCACGCTCAGGATTCCGGAGCCATTGTCAGTGCGTGGAGGAGCTCGAGAGGCAACTCCACGCAGCTCTCTTAGGTCACAGGTGTTCCCTGAACGGGGAAGTCCGAGAAATAACTTCCCTGACCTTGGGGAGGCAGCCTCTGTCACTGGGATTGCCTACAAACACCACTAGCATTCCCTGAAACAGAGATATTAGGAAAAAACCCAGGGGAGTCGAGCTTAGGCATTCCGTTAGAAAATACTCGCTGCCGACCGTTGGTGGAACCTCCCCACGGTCAGGATTCCGGAACCATTTTCAGTGTGTCGGGAACTCGAGAGACAAATCCACGAAGCTCTCTTCTGTCACAGGTGTTCCCTGTTAGGGGGAATTCTGAGATACCTTCCCTGACCTTGGGGAGGCAGCTTCTGTCACTGGGATTGCCTGCAAACACCCCTAGCATTCCCTGGCACAGAGACATTAGGAAAAATCCCAGGGAAGTCGAGCTTAGGCATTCAGTTAGAACCCACGCGCTGACGACCGTTGGTGGAACCTCCCGACGCTCAGGATTCCGGAACACTTGTCAGTGCGTGGGGAGCTCGAGAGACAACTCCACGCAGCTCTCTTCAGTCACAGGTGTTCCCTGAATGGGGAAGTCCGAGAAATACCTTCCCTGACCTTGTGGAGGTAGCCTCTGACACTGGGATTGCCTGCAATCCCCCCTAGCATTCTCTGGGAAAGGGACTTTAGGAAAAAACCCAGGGGAGTCGAGCTTAGGCATTCCGTTAGAACCCACGTGCTGCTTACCGTTGCTGGAACTTCCCCACGCTCAGGATTCCGGAACCATTGTCAGTGTGTGGGGGATCTCGAGAGACAACTCCACGCAGCTCTCTTCAGTCCCAGGTGTTCCCTGTTAGGGGGAATTCTGAGAAATACCTTCCCTGAACTTGGCTAGGCAGCCTCTGTCACTGGGATTGCCTGCAAACCACCCCAAGCATTCCCTGGCACAGAGACATTAGGAAAAATCCCAGGGGACTCGAACTTAGGCATTCCGTTAGAACCAAAGCGCTGCTTACAGTTGGTGGAACCTCCCCACGCTCAGGATTCCGGAACAATTGTCAGTGCTTGCGGAGCTCAAGAGACAACTCCACGCAGCTCTCTTCTGTCACAGGTGATCCCAGTTAGGGGGAATTCTGAGAAATACCTTCCCTGACCTTGGGGAGGCAGCCTCTGTCACTGGGATTGCCTGCAAACCCCCCTAGCATTCCCTGGCACAGAGACATTAGGAAAAAACACAGGGGAGTCGAGCTTAGGCATTCCGTTGGAACCCACGCGCTGCCGAACGTTGGTGGAACCTCCCCACGCTCAGGATTCCGGAACCATTGTCAGTGCGTGGGGGAGCTCGAGAGACAACTCCACGCAGCTCTCTTCAGTCACAGGTGTTCCCTGAATGGGGAAGTCCGAGAAATAACTTCCCTGACCTTGGAGAGGAAGCCTCTGTCACTGGGATTGCCTGCAAACCCCCCTAGCATTCCCTGGCACAGAGATATTAGGAAAAAACCCAGGGCAGTCGAGCTTAGGCATTCCGTTAGAACCCACACGCTGCCGACCGTTGTTGGATCCTCCCCGCGCTCAGGATTCCGGAGCCATTTTCAGTGCGTGGGGGAGTTCGAGAGACAACTCCACGCAGCTCTCTTCTGTCACAGGTGTTCCATGTTAGGGGGAATTCTGAGAAAAACCTTCCCTGACCTTGGGGAGGCAGCCTCTGTCACTGGGATTGCCTGCAAACACCCCTAGCATCCCTGGCATAGAGACATTAGGAAAAAACCCAGGGGAGTCGAGCTTAGGCATTCCGTTAGAAAACACTCGCTGCCGACCGTTGGTGGAACCTCCCCACGCTCAGGATTCCGGAACCATTGTCAGTGCGTGGGGGAGCTCGGGAGACAAATCCACGCAGCTCTCTCTATCACAGGTGTTCCCTGTTAGGGGGAATTCTGAGACACCTTCCCTTACCTTGTGGAGGCAGCCTCTGTCACTGGGATTGCCTGCAAACCCCCCTAGCATTCTCTGGCACAGAGACATTAGGAAAAAACCCAGGGGAGTCGAGCTTAGGCATTCCGTTAGAACCCACGCGCTGCCGACCGTCGGTGGATCCTCCCCATGCTCAGGATTCCGTAACCAGTGTCAGTGCGTGGGGGAGCTCGAGAGACCACTCCACGCAGCTCTCTTCAGTCACAGGGTTTCCCTGAACGGGGAAGTCCGAGAAAAACATTCCCTGACCTAGGGGAGGCAACCTCTATCACTGGGATTGCCTGCAAACCCGCCTAGCATTCCCTGGCACAGAGAGATTAGGAAAAAACCCATGGGAGTCGAGCTTAGGTATTCCATAAAACCCACGAGCTGCCGACATTTGGTGGAACCTCCCCATGCTCAGGATTCCGGAACCAGTGTCAGTGCGTGGGGGAGCTCGAGAGACCACTCCACGCAGCTCTCTTCAGTCACAGGGTTTCCCTGAACGGGGAAGTCCGAGAAAAACATTCCCTGACCTAGGGGAGGCAACCTCTATCACTGGGATTGCCTGCAAACCCGCCTAGCATTCCCTGGCACAGAGAGATTAGGAAAAAACCCAGGGGAGTCGAGCTAAGGCATTCCGTTAGAACCCACGCGCTGCCGACCGTTGGTGGAACCTCCCCACGCTCAGGATTCCAAAATCATTGTCATTGCGTGAGGGAGCTCGAGAGAGAACTCCACGCAGCTCTCTTCAGTCACAGGTGTTCCCTGTTAGGGGGAATTCTGAGAAATACCTTCCCTGAAATTGGGGAGGCAGCCTCTGTCACTGGGATTGCCTGCAAACCACCCCAAGCATTCCCTGGCACAGAGACATTAGGAAAAATCCCAGGGGAGACGAGCTTAGGCATTCCGTTAGAACCAACGCGCTGCTTACCGCTGGTGGAACCTTCCCACGCTCAGGATTCCGGAACCATTGTCAGTGCGTGGGGAGTTCGAGAGAGAACTCCACGCAGCTCTCTTCTGTCACAGGTGATCCCTGTTAGGAGGAATTCTGAGAAATAACTTCCCTGACCTTGGGGAGGCAGCCTCTGTCACTGGGATTGCCTGCATACAACCCTAGCATTCCCTGGCACAGAGACATTAGGAAAAACCCCAGGGGAGTCGAGCTTAGGCATTCCGTTAGAACCCACGCGCTGCCGACCGTTGGTGGAACCTCCCCACGCTCAGGATTCCGGAACCATTGTCAGTGTGTGGGGGAGCTCGAGAGACAACTCCACGCAGCTCTCTTCAGTCACAGGTGTTCTCTGAACAGGGAAGTCCGAGAAATACCTTCCCTGAATTTGGGGAGGCATCCTCGGTCACTGGGATTGCCTGCAAACAATCCTAGCATTCCGTGGCACAGAGAAATTAGGAAAAAACCCAGGGGAGTCGAGCTTAGGCATTCCGTTATAACCCACGCGCTGCCGACCGTTGGTGGATCCTCCCCAATCTCAGGATTCCAAAATCAATGTCAGTGCGTGGGGGAGCTCGAGAGACAACTCCACGCAGCTCTCTTCAGTCCCAGGTGTTCCCTGAAAGGGGAAGTCCGAGAAAAACCTTCCCTGACCTTGGGGAGGCATCCTCTGTCACTGGGATTTCCTGCCAACCCCACTAGCATTCCCTGGCACATAGACATTAGGAAAAATCCCAGGGGAGTCGAGCATAGGCATTCCGTTAGGACCCACGCGCTGCCGACCGTTGGTGGAACATCCCAACCTCAGGATTCCGGAACAATTGTCAGTGCGTGGGGGAGCTCGAGAGACAACTCCACGCAGCTCTCTTCAGTCACAGGTGTTCCCTGTTAGGGGGAATTCTGAGAAATACCTTCCCTGACCTTGGGGAGGCAGCCTCTGTCACTGGGATTTCCTGCAAACCCCCCTAGCATTCCCTGGCACAGAGAAATTAGGACAAAATCCAGGGGAGTCGAGCTTAGGCATTCCGTTAGAACCCACGCGCTGCCGACCGTTGGTGGAACCTCCCCACGCTCAGGATTCCGGAGCCATTGTCAGTGCGTGGAGGAGCTCGAGAGGCAACTCCACGCAGCTCTCTTAGGTCACAGGTGTTCCCTGAACGGGGAAGTCCGAGAAATAACTTCCCTGACCTTGGGGAGGCAGCCTCTGTCACTGGGATTGCCTACAAACACCACTAGCATTCCCTGAAACAGAGATATTAGGAAAAAACCCAGGGGAGTCGAGCTTAGGCATTCCGTTAGAAAATACTCGCTGCCGACCGTTGGTGGAACCTCCCCACGGTCAGGATTCCGGAACCATTTTCAGTGTGTCGGGAACTCGAGAGACAAATCCACGAAGCTCTCTTCTGTCACAGGTGTTCCCTGTTAGGGGGAATTCTGAGATACCTTCCCTGACCTTGGGGAGGCAGCTTCTGTCACTGGGATTGCCTGCCAACACCCCTAGCATTCCCTGGCACAGAGACATTAGGAAAAATCCCAGGGAAGTCGAGCTTAGGCATTCAGTTAGAACCCACGCGCTGACGACCGTTGGTGGAACCTCCCGACGCTCAGGATTCCGGAACACTTGTCAGTGCGTGGGGAGCTCGAGAGACAACTCCACGCAGCTCTCTTCAGTCACAGGTGTTCCCTGAATGGGGAAGTCCGAGAAATACCTTCCCTGACCTTGTGGAGGTAGCCTCTGACACTGGGATTGCCTGCAATCCCCCCTAGCATTCTCTGGGAAAGGGACTTTAGGAAAAAACCCAGGGGAGTCGAGCTTAGGCATTCCGTTAGAACCCACGTGCTGCTTACCGTTGCTGGAACTTCCCCACGCTCAGGATTCCGGAACCATTGTCAGTGTGTGGGGGATCTCGAGAGACAACTCCACGCAGCTCTCTTCAGTCACAGGTGTTCCCTGTTAGGGGGAATTCTGAGAAATACCTTCCCTGAACTTGGCTAGGCAGCCTCTGTCACTGGGATTGCCTGCAAACCACCCCAAGCATTCCCTGGCACAGAGACATTAGGAAAAATCCCAGGGGACTCGAACTTAGGCATTCCGTTAGAACCAAAGCGCTGCTTACAGTTGGTGGAACCTCCCCACGCTCAGGATTCCGGAACAATTGTCAGTGCTTGCGGAGCTCAAGAGACAACTCCACGCAGCTCTCTTCTGTCACAGGTGATCCCAGTTAGGGGGAATTCTGAGAAATACCTTCCCTGACCTTGGGGAGGCAGCCTCTGTCACTGGGATTGCCTGCAAACACCCCTAGCATCCCTGGCACAGAGACATTAGGAAAAAACCCAGGGGAGTCGAGCTTAGGCATTCCGTTAGAAAACACTCGCTGCCGACCGTTGGTGGAACCTCCCCACGCTCAGGATTCCGGAACCATTGTCAGTGCGTGGGGGAGCTCGGGAGACAAATCCACGCAGCTCTCTCTATCACAGGTGTTCCCTGTTAGGGGGAATTCTGAGACACCTTCCCTTACCTTGTGGAGGCAGCCTCTGTCACTGGGATTGCCTGCAAACCCCCCTAGCATTCCCTGGCACAGAGACATTAGGAAAAAACCCAGGGGAGTCGAGCTTAGGCATTCCGTTAGAACCCACGCGCTGCCGACCGTCGGTGGATCCTCCCCATGCTCAGGATTCCGTAACCAGTGTCAGTGCGTGGGGGAGCTCGAGCGACCACTCCACGCAGCTCTCTTCAGTCACAGGGTTTCCCTGAACGGGGAAGTCCGAGAAAAACATTCCCTGACCTAGGGGAGGCAACCTCTATCACTGGGATTGCCTGCAAACCCGCCTAGCATTCCCTGGCACAGAGAGATTAGGAAAAAACCCATGGGAGTCGAGCTTAGGTATTCCATAAAACCCACGAGCTGCCGACATTTGGTGGAACCTCCCCATGCTCAGGATTCCGGAACGAGTGTCAGTGCGTGGGGGAGCTCGAGAGACCACTCCACGCAGCTCTCTTCAGTCACAGGGTTTCCCTGAACGGGGAAGTCCGAGAAAAACATTCCCTGACCTAGGGGAGGCAACCTCTATCACTGGGATTGCCTGCAAACCCGCCTAGCATTCCCTGGCACAGAGACATTAGGAAAAAACCCAGGGGAGTCGAGCTTAGGCATTCCGTTAGAACCCACGCGCTGCCGACCATCGGTGGATCCTCCCCATGCTCAGGATTCCGTAACCAGTGTCAGTGCGTGGGGGAGCTCGAGAGACCACTCCACGCAGCTCTCTTCAGTCACAGGGTTTCCCTGAACGGGGAAGTCCGAGAAAAACATTCCCTGACCTAGGGGAGGCAACCTCTATCACTGGGATTGCCTGCAAACCCGCCTAGCATTCCCTGGCACAGAGAGATTAGGAAAAAACCCATGGGAGTCGAGCTTAGGTATTCCATAAAACCCACGAGCTGCCGACATTTGGTGGAACCTCCCCATGCTCAGGATTCCGGAACCAGTGTCAGTGCGTGGGGGAGCTCGAGAGACCACTCCACGCAGCTCTCTTCAGTCACAGGGTTTCCCTGAACGGGGAAGTCCGAGAAAAACATTCCCTGACCTAGGGGAGGCAACCTCTATCACTGGGATTGCCTGCAAACCCGCCTAGCATTCCCTGGCACAGAGAGATTAGGAAAAAACCCAGGGGAGTCGAGCTAAGGCATTCCGTTAGAACCCACGCGCTGCCGACCGTTGGTGGAACCTCCCCACGCTCAGGATTCCAAAATCATTGTCATTGCGTGAGGGAGCTCGAGAGAGAACTCCACGCAGCTCTCTTCAGTCACAGGTGTTCCCTGTTAGGGGGAATTCTGAGAAATACCTTCCCTGAAATTGGGGAGGCAGCCTCTGTCACTGGGATTGCCTGCAAACCACCCCAAGCATTCCCTGGCACAGAGACATTAGGAAAAATCCCAGGGGAGACGAGCTTAGGCATTCCGTTAGAACCAACGCGCTGCTTACCGCTGGTGGAACCTTCCCACGCTCAGGATTCCGGAACCATTGTCAGTGCGTGGGGAGTTCGAGAGAGAACTCCACGCAGCTCTCTTCTGTCACAGGTGATCCCTGTTAGGAGGAATTCTGAGAAATAACTTCCCTGACCTTGGGGAGGCAGCCTCTGTCACTGGGATTGCCTGCATACAACCCTAGCATTCCCTGGCACAGAGACATTAGGAAAAACCCCAGGGGAGTCGAGCTTAGGCATTCCGTTAGAACCCACGCGCTGCCGACCGTTGGTGGAACCTCCCCACGCTCAGGATTCCGGAACCATTGTCAGTGTGTGGGGGAGCTCGAGAGACAACTCCACGCAGCTCTCTTCAGTCACAGGTGTTCTCTGAACAGGGAAGTCCGAGAAATACCTTCCCTGAATTTGGGGAGGCATCCTCGGTCACTGGGATTGCCTGCAAACAATCCTAGCATTCCGTGGCACAGAGAAATTAGGAAAAAACCCAGGGGAGTCGAGCTTAGGCATTCAGTTAGGACCCACGCGCTGCCGACCGTTGGTGGAACATCCCAACCTCAGGATTCCGGAACAATTGTCAGTGCGTGGGGGAGCTCGAGAGACAACTCCACGCAGCTCTCTTCAGTCACAGGTGTTCCCTGTTAGGGGGAATTCTGAGAAATACCTTCCCTGACCTTGGGGAGGCAGCCTCTGTCACTGGGATTTCCTGCAAACCCCCCTAGCATTCCCTGGCACAGAGAAATTAGGACAAAATCCAGGGGAGTCGAGCTTAGGCATTCCGTTAGAACCCACGCGCTGCCGACCGTTGGTGGAACCTCCCCACGCTCAGGATTCCGGAGCCATTGTCAGTGCGTGGAGGAGCTCGAGAGGCAACTCCACGCAGCTCTCTTAGGTCACAGGTGTTCCCTGAACGGGGAAGTCCGAGAAATAACTTCCCTGACCTTGGGGAGGCAGCCTCTGTCACTGGGATTGCCTGCAAACCCCCCTAGCATTCCCTGGCACAGAGACAATAGGAAAAAACCCAGGGGAGTCGAGCTTAGGTATTCCATAAATCCCACGAGCTGCCGACATTTGGTGGAACCTCCCCATGCTCAGGATTCCGGAACCAGTGTCAGAGCGTGGGGGAGCTCGAGAGACCACTCCACGCAGCTCTCTTCAGTCACAGGGTTTCCCTGAACGGGGAAGTCCGAGAAAAACATTCCCTGACCTTGGGGAGGCATCCTCTGTCACTGGGATTTCCTGCAAACCCCCATAGCATTCCCTGGCACAGAGACATTAGGAAAAATCCCAGAGGAGTCGAGCTTAGGCATTCCGTTAGAACTCACGCACTGCCGACCGTTGGTGGAACCTCCCCACGCTCAGGATTCTGGAACCATTGTCAGTGTGTGGGGGAGCTCGAGAGACAACTCCACGAAGCTCTCTTCAGTCCCAGGTGTTCCCTGAATGGGGAAGTCCGAGAAATAACTTCCCTGACCTTGGAGAGGCAGCCTCTGTCACTGGGATTGCCTACAAACCCCCCTAGCATTCCCTGGCACAGAGACATTAGGATAAAACCCAGGGGAGGCGAGCTTAGACATTCCGTTAGAACCCACGCGCTACTTACCATTGGTGCAACTTCCCAATGCTCAGGATTCCGGAACAATTGTCAGTGCGCAGGGAGCTCGAGAGACAACTCCACGCAGCTCTCTTCAGTCACAGGTGTTCACTGATAGGGGAAGTCCGAGAAAAACCTTCCCTGACCTTGGGGAGGCATCCTCTGTCAC
Source organism: Vicugna pacos (assembly GCF_048564905.1). Taxonomy (NCBI): domain Eukaryota; kingdom Metazoa; phylum Chordata; class Mammalia; order Artiodactyla; family Camelidae; genus Vicugna; species Vicugna pacos. The sequence continues at coordinate 59,193,895 of NW_027328721.1, read as the reverse complement.
TGGGATTTCCTGCCAACCCCCCTAGCATTCCCTGGCACAGAGACATTAGGAAAAATCCCAGGGGAGTCGAGCATAGGCATTCCGTTAGGACCCACGCGCTGCCGACCGTTGGTGGAACATCCCAACCTCAGGATTCCGGAACAATTGTCAGTGCGTGGGGGAGCTCGAGAGACAACTCCACGCAGCTCTCTTCAGTCACAGGTGTTCCCTGTTAGGGGGAATTCTGAGAAATACCTTCCCTGACCTTGTGGAGGCAGCCTCAGTCACTGGGATTTCCTGCAAACCACACTAGCATTCCCTGGCACAGAGAAATTAGGACAAAACCCAGGGGAGTCGAGCTTAGGCATTCCGTTAGAACCCACGCGCTGCCGACCGTTGGTGGAACCTCCCCACGCTCAGGATTCCGGAACCATTGTCAGTGTGTGGGGGAGCTCGAGAGACAACTCCACGCAGCTCTCTTCAGTCCCAGGTGTTCCCTGAATGGGGAAGTCCGAGAAATAACTTCCCTGACTTGAAGAGGAAGTCTCTGTCACTGGGATTGCCTGCAAACCCCCCTAGCATTCCCTGGCACAGAGACATTAGGAAAAAACCCAGGGGAGTCGAGCTTAGGCATTCCGTTAGAACCCACGCGCTGCCGCCCGTTGGTGGAACCCCCCCACGCTCAGGATTCCGGAGCCATTGTCAGTGCGTGGGGGAGCTCGAGAGACAACTCCACGCAGCTCTCTTCTGTCACAGGTGTTCCATGTTAGGGGGAATTCTGAGAAAAACCTTCCCTGACCTTGGGGAGGCAGCCTCTGTCACTGGGCTTTCCTGCAAACACCCCAAGCATCCCTGGCACAGAGACATTAGGAAAAAACCCAGGGGAGTCGAGCTTAGGCATTCCGTTAGTACCCACGCGCTGCCGACCGTTGGTGGATCATCCCCACGCTCAGGATTCCGGAACCATTGTCATTGCGTGGGGGAGCTCGAGAGACAACTCCATGCAGCTCTCTTCAGTCCCAGGTGTTCCCTGAAAGCGGAAGTCCGAAAAAAACCTTCCCTGACCTTGGGGAGGCATCCTCTGTCACTGGGATTTCCTGCAAACCCCCATAGCATTCCCTGGCACAGAGACATTAGGAAAAATCCCAGGGGAGTCGAGCTTAGGCATTCCGTTAGGACCCACGCGCTGCTTACCGTCGGTGGAACCTCCCCAAGCTCAGGATTCCGGAACGATTTTCACTGCGTGGGGAGCTCGAGAGACAAATCCACGCAGCTCTCTTCATTCACATGTGTTCCCTGAACGGGGAAGTCCGAGAAATACGTTCCCTGACCTTGGAGAGGCATCCTCTGTCACTGGGATTGCGTGCAAACACCACTAGCATTACCTGGCACAGAGATATTAGGAAAAAACCCACGGGAGTCGAGCTTAGGCATTCCGTTAGAACTCACGCGCTGCCGACCGTTGGTGGAACCTCCCCACGCTCAGGATTCCGGAACCATTGTCAGTGTGTGGGGGAGCTCGAGAGACAACTCCACGCAGCTCTCTTCAGTCCCAGGTGTTCCCTGAATGGGGAAGTCCGAGAAATAAATTCCCTGACCTTGGGGAGGCAGCCTCTGTCACTGGGATTGCCTACAAACCCCCCTATCATTCCCTGGCACAGAGACATTAGGATAAAACCCAGGGGAGGCGAGCTTAGACATTCCGTTAGAACCCACGCGCTACTTACCATTGGTGCATCTTCCCAATGCTCAGGATTCCGGAACAATTGTCAGTGCGCAGGGAGCTCGAGAGACAACTCCACGCAGCTCTCTTCAGTCACAGGTGTTCCCTGTTAGGGGGAATTCTGAGAAATACCTTCCCTGACCTTGGGGAGGTAGCCTCTGTAACTGGGATTTCCTGCAAACCCCCCTAGCATTCCCTGGCACAGAGACATTAGGAAAAAACCCAGGGGAGTCGAGCTTAGGCATTCCGTTAGAACCCACGCGCTGCCGACCGTTGGTGGAACCTCCAAACGCTCAGAATTCCGGAACCATTGTCAGTGCGTTGGGGAGCTCGAGAGACAACTCCACGAAGCTCTCTTCTGTCACAGGTGTTCCCTGTTAGGGGGAATTCTGAGAAAAACCTTCCCTGACCTTTGGGAGGCAGCCTCTGTCACTAGGATTGCCTGCAAACCCCCCTAGCATACCCTGGCACAGAGACATTAGGAAAAAACCCAGGGGAGTCGAGCTTAGGCATTCCGGTAGAACTCACGCACTGTTTACAGTCGGTGGAACCTCCCCACGCTCAGGATTCCGGAATCACTGTAAGTGTGTGGGGAACTCGAGAGACAACTCCACGCAGCTCTCTTCAGTCACAGGTGTTCCCTGTTAGGGGGAATTCTGAGAAATAATTTCCTTGAATTTGGGGATGCAGCCTCTGTCACTGGGATTGCCTGCAAACGCCCCTAGCATTCCCTGGCACAGAGACATTAGGAAACAACCCAGGGTCGTCGAGCTTAGGCATTCCGTTAGAACCCACGCGCTGCTTACCGTTGGTGTAACCTCCCCACGCTCAGGATTCCGGAACCATTGTCAGTGCGTGAGGGAGCTCGAGAGAAAACTCCACGCAGCTCTCTTCAGTCACAGGTGTTCCCTGAACGGGGAAGTCAGAGAAATACTTTCCCTGATGTTGGGGAGGCAGCCTCTGTCACTGTGATTGCCTGCAAACCCCCCTAGCATTCCCTGGCACAGAGACATTAGAAAAAACCCAGGGGAGTCCAGCTTAGGCATTCCGTTAGAACCCACACACTGCTTACCATTGGTGGAACCTCAAAACCGTCAGGATTCCGTAACCATTGTCAGTGCGTGGGGAGCTCGAGAGACAACTCCACGCAAATCTCTTCAGTCACAGGTGTTCCCTGTTAGGGGGAATTCTGAGAAATACCTTCCCTGACCTTGGGGAGGTAGCCTCTGTAACTGGGATTTCCTGCAAACCCCCCCTAGCATTCCCTGGCACAGAGATATTAGGAAAAAACCCAGGGGAGTCGAGCTTAAGCATTCCGTTAGAACCCACGCGCTGCCGACCGTTGGTGGAACCTCCACACGCTCAGAATTCCGGAACCATTGTCAGTGCGTTGGGGAGCTCGAGAGACAACTCCACGAAGCTCTCTTCTGTCACAGGTGTTCCCTGTAAGGGGGAATTCTGAGAAAAACCTTCCCTGACCTTGGGGAGGCAGCCTCTGTCACTAGGATTGCCTGCAAACCCCCCTAGCATACCCTGGCACAGAGACATTAGGAAAAAACCCAGGGGAGTCGAGCTTAGGCATTCCGTTAGAACCCACGCACTGCCGACCGTTGGTGGAACCTCCCTACGCTCAGGATTCCGGAACCATTGTCAGTGCGTGGGGAGCTCGAGAGACAATTCCACGCAGCTCTCTCCAGTCACAGGTGTTCCCTGTTAGGGGGAATTCTGAGAAATACCTTCCCTGACTTTGGGGAGGCAGCCTCTGTCACTGGGATTCCCTGCAAAGCCCCGTAGCATTCCCTGGCACAGAGACATTAGGAAAAAACCCAGGAGAGACGACCTTAGGCATTCCGTTAGAACCCACGCGCTGCCGAACATTAGTGGAACCTCCCCACGCTCAGGATTCCGGAACCATTGTCAGTGCGTGGGGGAGCTCGAGAGACAACTCCACGCAGCTCTCTTCTGTCACAGGTATTCCCTGTTAGGGGGAATTCTGAGAAATACCTTCCCTGACCTTGCGAAGGCAGCCTCTGTCACTGGGATTGCCTGCAAACCCCCCTAGCATTCCCTGGCACAGAGAGATTAGGAAAAAACCCAGGGGAGTCGAGCTTATTCATTCCGGTAGAACTCACGCACTGTTTACAGTCGGTGGAACCTCCCCACGCTCAGGATTCCGGAATCACTGTCAGTGTGTGGGGAACTCGAGAGACAACTCCACGCAGCTCTCTTCAGTCACAGGTGTTCCCTGTTAGGGGGAATTCTGAGAAATAATTTCCTTGAATTTGGGGATGCAGCCTCTGTCACTGGGATTGCCTGCAAACGCCCCTAGCATTCCCTGGCACAGAGACCTTAGGAAAAAACCCAGGGTCGTCGAGCTTAGGCATTCCGTTAGAACCCACGCGCTGCTTACCGTTGGTGTAACCTCCCCACGCTCAGGATTCCGGAACCATTGTCAGTGCGTGAGGGAGCTCGAGAGACAACTCCACGCAGCTCTCTTCAGTCCCAGGTGTTCACTGAAAGGGGAAGTCCGAGAAAAACCTTCCCTGACCTTGGGGAGGCATCCTCTGTCACTGGGATTTCCTGCCAACCCCCCTAGCATTCCCTGGCACAGAGACATTAGGAAAAATCCCAGGGGAGTCGAGCATAGGCATTCCGTTAGGACCCATGCGCTGCCGAACGTTGGTGGAACCTCCCCACGCTCAGGATTCCGGAGCCATTGTCAGTGCGTGGAATAGCTCGAGAGGCAACTCCACGCAGCGCTCTTCAGTCACAGGTGTTCCCTGAACGGGGAAGTCCGAGAAATAACTTCCCTGACCTTGGGGAGGCAGCCTCTGTCACTGGGATTGCCTGCAAACCCCCCTAGCATTCTCTGGCACAGAGACATTAAAAAAAAACCCATGGGAGTCGAGCTTAGGTATTCCATAAAAACCCACGAGCTGCCGACATTTGGTGGAACCTCCCCATGCTCAGGATTCCGGGACCAGTGTCAGTGCGTGGGGGAGTTCGAGAGACAACTCCACGCAGCTCTCTTCAGTCACAGGTTTTCCCTGAACGGGGAAGTCTGAGAAAAACATTCCCTGACCTAGGGGAGGCAGCCTCTATCACTGGGATTGCCTGCAAACCCGCCTAGCATTCCCTGGCACAGAGAGATTAGGAAAATTCCCAGAGGAGTCGAGCTAATGCATTCCGTTAGAACCCACGCGCTGCCGACCGTTGGTGGAACCTCCCCACGCTCAGGATTCCAAAATCATTGTCATTGCGTGAGGGAGCTCGAGAGAGAACTCCACGCAGCTCTCTTCAGTCACAGGTGTTCCCTGTTAGGGGGAATTCTGAGAAATACCTTCCCTGAAATTGGGGAGGCAGCCTCTGTCACTGGGATTGCCTGCAAACCACCCCAAGCATTCCCTGGCACAGAGACATTAGGAAAAATCCCAGGGGAGACGAGCTTAGGCATTCCGTTAGAACCAACGCGCTGCTTACCGCTGGTGGAACCTCCCCACGCTCAGGATTCCGGAACCATTGTCAGTGCGTGGGGAGTTCGAGAGAGAACTCCACGCAGCTCTCTTCTGTCACAGGTGATCCCTGTTAGGAGGAATTCTGAGAAATACCTTCCCTGACCTTGGGGAGGCAGCCTCTGTCACTCGGATTGCCTGCAAACAACCCTAGCATTCCCTGGCACAGAGACATTAGGAAAAAACACAGGGGAGTCGAGATTAGGCATTCCGTTAGAACCCACGCGCTGCCGACCTTTGGTGGAACCTCCCCACGCTCAGGATTCCGGAACCATTGTCAGTGTGTGGGGGAGCTCGAGAGACAACTCCACGCAGCTCTCTTCAGTCCCAGGTGTTCCCTGAATGGGGAAGTCCGAGAAATAACTTCCCTGACTTGAAGAGGAAGCCTCTGTCACTGGGATTGCCTGCAAACCCCCCTAGCATTCCCTGGCACAGAGACATTAGGAAAAAACCCAGGGGAGTCGAGCTTAGGCATTCCGTTAGAACCCACGCGCTGCCGCCCGTTGGTGGAACCCCCCCACGCTCAGGATTCCGGAGCCATTGTCAGTGCGTGGGGGAGCTCGAGAGGCAACTCCACGCAGCTCTCTTCTGTCACAGGTGTTCCATGTTAGGGGGAATTCTGAGAAAAATCTTCCCTGACCTTGGGGAGGCAGCCTCTGTCACTGGGCTTTCCTGCAAACACCCCAAGCATCCCTGGCACAGAGACATTAGGAAAAAACCCAGGGGAGTCGAGCTTAGGCATTCCGTTAGTACCCACGCGCTGCCGACCGTTGGTGGATCCTCCCCACGCTCAGGATTCCGGAACCATTGTCATTGCGTGGGGGAGCTCGAGAGACAACTCCATGCAGCTCTCTTCAGTCCCAGGTGTTCCCTGAAAGCGGAAGTCCGAAAAAAACCTTCCCTGACCTTGGGGAGGCATCCTCTGTCACTGGGATTTCCTGCAAACCCCCATAGCATTCCCTGGCACAGAGACATTAGGAAAAATCCCAGGGGAGTCGAGCTTAGGCATTCCGTTAGGACACACGCGCTGCTTACCGTCGGTGGAACCACCCCAAGCTCAGGATTCCGGAACGATTTTCACTGCGTGGGGAGCTTGAGAGACAAATCCACGCAGCTCTCTTCATTCACAGGTGTTCCCTGAACGGGGAAGTCCGAGAAATACGTTCCCTGACCTTGGAGAGGCATCCTCTGCCACTGGGATTGCGTGCAAACACCACTAGCATTACCTGGCACAGAGATATTAGGAAAAAACCCAGGGGAGTCGAGCTTAGGCATTCCGTTAGAACTCACGCGCTGCCGACCGTTGGTGGAACCTCCCCACGCTCAGGATTCCGGAAACATTGTCAGTGTGTGGGGGAGCTCGAGAGACAACTCCACGCAGCTCTCTTCAGTCCCAGGTGTTCCCTGAATGGGGAAGTCCGAGATATAAATTCCCTGACCTTGGGGAGGCAGCCTCTGTCACTGGGATTGCCTACAAACCCCCCTATCATTCCCTGGCACAGAGACATTAGGATAAATCCCAGGGGAGGCGAGCTTAGACATTCCGTTAGAACCCACGCGCTACTTACCATTGGTGCATCTTCCCAATGCTCAGGATTCCGGAACAATTGTCAGTGCGCAGGGAGCTCGAGAGACAACTCCACGCAGCTCTCTTCAGTCACAGGTGTTCCCTGTTAGGGGGAATTCTGAGAAATACCTTCCCTGACCTTGGAGAGGTAGCCTCTGTAACTGGGATTTCCTGCAAACCCCCCCTAGCATTCCCTGGCACAGAGACATTAGGAAAAAACCCAGGGGAGTCGAGCTTAGGCATTCCGTTAGAACCCACGCGCTGCCGACCGTTGGTGGAACCTCCAAACGCTCAGAATTCCGGAACCATTGTCAGTGCGTTGGGGAGCTCGAGAGACAACTCCACGCAGCTCTCTTCAGTCACAGGTGTTCCCTGAACGGGGAAGTCCGAGAAATACTTTCCCTGATGTTGGGGAGGCAGCCTCTGTCACTGTGATTGCCTGCAAACCCCCCTAGCATTCCCTGGCACAGAGACATTAGAAAAAACCCAGGGGAGTCCAGCTTAGGCATTCCGTTAGAACCCACGCGCTGCTTACCGTTGGTGGAACCTCCCCACGCTCAGGATTCCGGAACCATTGTCAGTGCGTGGGGAGCTCGAGAGACAATTCCACGCAGCTCTCTCCAGTCACAGGTGTTCCCTGTTAGGGGAAATCTGAGAAATAACTTCCCTGATCTTGGGGAGGCAGCCTCTGTCACTGAGATTTCCTGCAAACCCCCCTAGCAGTCCCTGGCAAAGAGACATTAGGAAAAAACCCAGGGGAGTCGAGCTTAGGCATTCTGTAAGAACCCACGCGCTGCCGACCGTTGGGGGAACCTCCCCACTCTCATTATTCCGGAAACATTGTCAGTGCGTGGGGGAGCTCGAGAGACAACTCCACGCAGCTCTCTTCTGTCACAGGTGTTCCCTGAACGGGGAAGTCCGAGAAATACTGTCCCTGTCCTTGGAGAGGCAGCCTCTGTCACTGGGATTTCCTGCAAATCCCCCTAGCAATCCCTGGCACAGAGATATTAGGAAAAATCCCAGGGGAGTCGAGCTTAGGCATTCCGTAAGATCCCACGCGCTGCCGACCGTTGGTGGAACCTCCCCACCCTCAGGATTCCGGAACCATTGTCAGTGCGTGGGGGAGCTCGAGGGACAAGTCCACGCAGCTCTCTTCAGTCACAGGTGTTCCCTGTTATGGGGAATTCTGAGAAATACCTTCCCTGAACTTGGGGAGGCAGCCTCTGTCACTGGGATTGCCTGCAAACCACACCAAGCATTCCCTGGCACAGAGATATTAGGAAAAATCCCAGGGGAGTCGAGCTTAGGCAGTCCGTTAGAACCCATGCGCTGCTTACCGTTGGTTGAACCTTCCCACGCTCAGGATTCCGGAACCATTGTCAGTGCGTGGGGAACTCAAGAGTCAACTCCACGCAGCTCTCTTCTGTCACAGATGTTCCCTGAACGGGGAATTCCGAGAAATACCTTCCCTGACCTTGGGGAGGCAGCCTCTGACACTGGGATTGCCTGCAAACCCCACTAGCATTCCCTGGCACAGAGACATTAGGAAAAAACCAGGGGAGTCGAGCTTAGGCATTCCGTTAGAACCCACGCGCTGCCGACCATTGGTGGAAACTCCCCATGCTCAGGATTCCGGAACCATTGTCAGTGCGTGGGGAGCTCGAGAGACAACTCCACGCAGCTCTCTTCAGTCACAGGTGTTCCCTGTTAGGGGGAATTCTGAGAAATACCTTCCCTGACCTTGGGGAGGTAGCCTCTGTAACTGGGATTTCCTGCAAACCCCCCCTAGCATTCCCTGGCACAGAGACATTAGGAAAAAACCCAGGGGAGTCGAGCTTAGGCATTCCGTTAGAACCCACGCGCTGCCGACCGTTGGTGGAACCTCCACACGCTCAGAATTCCGGAACCATTGTCAGTGCGTTGGGGAGCTCGAGAGACAACTCCACGAAGCTCTCTTCTGTCACAGGTGTTCCCTGTTAGGGGGAATTCTGAGAAAAACCTTCCCTGACCTTGGGGAGGCAGCCTCTGTCACTAGGATTGCCTGCAAACCCCCCTAGCATACCCTGGCACAGAGACATTAGAAAAAACCCAGGGGAGTCCAGCTTAGGCATTCCGTTAGAACCCACACGCTGCTTACCATTGGTGGAACCTCAAAACCGTCAGGATTCCGTAACCATTGTCAGTGCGTGGGGAGCTCGAGAGACAACTCCACGCAAATCTCTTCAGTCACAGGTGTTCCCTGTTAGGGGGAATTCTGAGAAATACCTTCCCTGACCTTGGGGAGGTAGCCTCTGTAACTGGGATTTCCTGCAAACCCCCCCTAGCATTCCCTGGCACAGAGATATTAGGAAAAAACCCAGGGGAGTCGAGCTTAGGCATTCCGTTAGAACCCACGCGCTGCCGACCGTTGGTGGAACCTCCACACGCTCAGAATTCCGGAACCATTGTCAGTGCGTTGGGGAGCTCGAGAGACAACTCCACGAAGCTCTCTTCTGTCACAGGTGTTCCCTGTAAGGGGGAATTCTGAGAAAAACCTTCCCTGACCTTGGGGAGGCAGCCTCTGTCACTAGGATTGCCTGCAAACCCCCCTAGCATACCCTGGCACAGAGACATTAGGAAAAAACCCAGGGGAGTCGAGCTTAGGCATTCCGTTAGAACCCACGCACTGCCGACCGTTGGTGGAACCTCCCTACGCTCAGGATTCCGGAACCATTGTCAGTGCGTGGGGAGCTCGAGAGACAATTCCACGCAGCTCTCTCCAGTCACAGGTGTTCCCTGTTAGGGGGAATTCTGAGAAATACCTTCCCTGACTTTGGGGAGGCAGCCTCTGTCACTGGGATTCCCTGCAAAGCCCCGTAGCATTCCCTGGCACAGAGACATTAGGAAAAAACCCAGGAGAGACGACCTTAGGCATTCCGTTAGAACCCACGCGCTGCCGAACATTGGTGGAACCTCCCCACGCTCAGGATTCCGGAACCATTGTCAGTGCGTGGGGGAGCTCGAGAGACAACTCCACGCAGCTCTCTTCTGTCACAGGTATTCCCTGTTAGGGGGAATTCTGAGAAATACCTTCCCTGACCTTGCGAAGGCAGCCTCTGTCACTGGGATTGCCTGCAAACCCCCCTAGCATTCCCTGGCACAGAGAGATTAGGAAAAAACCCAGGGGAGTCGAGCTTATTCATTCCGGTAGAACTCACGCACTGTTTACAGTCGGTGGAACCTCCCCACGCTCAGGATTCCGGAATCACTGTCAGTGTGTGGGGAACTCGAGAGACAACTCCACGCAGCTCTCTTCAGTCACAGGTGTTCCCTGTTAGGGGGAATTCTGAGAAATAATTTCCTTGAATTTGGGGATGCAGCCTCTGTCACTGGGATTGCCTGCAAACGCCCCTAGCATTCCCTGGCACAGAGACCTTAGGAAAAAACCCAGGGTCGTCGAGCTTAGGAATTCCGTTAGAACCCACGCGCTGCTTACCGTTGGTGTAACCTCCCCACGCTCAGGATTCCGGAACCATTGTCAGTGCGTGAGGGAGCTCGAGAGACAACTCCACGCAGCTCTCTTCAGTCCCAGGTGTTCACTGAAAGGAGAAGTCCGAGAAAAACTTTCCCTGACCTTGGGGAGGCTTCCTCTGTCACTGGGATTTCCTGCCAACCCCCCTAGCATTCCCTGGCACAGAGACATTAGGAAAAATCCCAGGGGAGTCGAGCATAGGCATTCCGTTAGGACCCATGCGCTGCCGACCGTTGGTGGAACCTCCCCACGCTCAGGATTCCGGAGCCATTGTCAGTGCGTGGAATAGCTCGAGAGGCAACTCCACGCAGCGCTCTTCAGTCACAGGTGTTCCCTGAACGGGGAAGTCCGAGAAATAACTTCCCTGACCTTGGGGAGGCAGCCTCTGTCACTGGGATTGCCTGCAAACCCCCCTAGCATTCTCTGGCACAGAGACATTAAAAAAAAACCCATGGGAGTCGAGCTTAGGTATTCCATAAAAACCCACGAGCTGCCGACATTTGGTGGAACCTCCCCATGCTCAGGATTCCGGGACCAGTGTCAGTGCGTGGGGGAGTTCGAGAGACCACTCCACGCAGCTCTCTTCAGTCACAGGTTTTCCCTGAACGGGGAAGTCCGAGAAAAACATTCCCTGACCTAGGGGAGGCAGCCTCTATCACTGGGATTGCCTGCAAACCCGCCTAGCATTCCCTGGCACAGAGAGATTAGGAAAATTCCCAGAGGAGTCGAGCTAATGCATTCCGTTAGAACCCACGCGCTGCCGACCGTTGGTGGAACCTCCCCACGCTCAGGATTCCAAAATCATTGTCATTGCGTGAGGGAGCTCGAGAGAGAACTCCACGCAGCTCTCTTCAGTCACAGGTGTTCCCTGTTAGGGGGAATTCTGAGAAATACCTTCCCTGAAATTGGGGAGGCAGCCTCTGTCACTGGGATTGCCTGCAAACCACCCCAAGCATTCTCTGGCACAGAGACATTAGGAAAAATCCCAGGGGAGACGAGCTTAGGCATTCCGTTAGAACCAACGCGCTGCTTACCGCTGGTGGAACCTCCCCACGCTCAGGATTCCGGAACCATTGTCAGTGCGTGGGGAGTTCGAGAGAGAATTCCACGCAGCTCTCTTCTGTCACAGGTGATCCCTGTTAGGAGGAATTCTGAGAAATACCTTCCCTGACCTTGGGGAGGCAGCCTCTGTCACTCGGATTGCCTGCAAACAACCCTAGCATTCCCTGGCACAGAGATATTAGGAAAAAACACAGGGGAGTCGAGATTAGGCATTCCGTTAGAACCCACGCGCTGCCGACCTTTGGTGGAACCTCCTCACGCTCAGGATTCCGGAACCATTGTCAGTGTGTGGGGGAGCTCGAGAGACAACTCCACGCAGCTCTCTTCAGTCCCAGGTGTTCCCTGAATGGGGAAGTCCGAGAAATAACTTCCCTGACTTGAAGAGGAAGCCTCTGTCACTGGGATTGCCTGCAAACCCCCCTAGCATTCCCTGGCACAGAGACATTAGGAAAAAACCCAGGGGAGTCGAGCTTAGGCATTCCGTTAGAACCCACGCGCTGCCGCCCGTTGGTGGAACCCCCCCACGCTCAGGATTCCGGAGCCATTGTCAGTGCGTGGGGGAGCTCGAGAGACAACTCCACGCAGCTCTCTTCTGTCACAGGTGTTCCATGTTAGGGGGAATTCTGAGAAAAATCTTCCCTGACCTTGGGGAGGCAGCCTCTGTCACTGGGCTTTCCTGCAAACACCCCAAGCATCCCTGGCACAGAGACATTAGGAAAAAACCCAGGGGAGTCGAGCTTAGGCATTCCGTTAGTACCCACGCGCTGCCGACCGTTGGTGGATCCTCCCCACGCTCAGGATTCCGGAACCATTGTCATTGCGTGGGGGAGCTCGAGAGACAACTCCATGCAGCTCTCTTCAGTCCCAGGTGTTCCCTGAAAGCGGAAGTCCGAAAAAAACCTTCCCTGACCTTGGGGAGGCATCCTCTGTCACTGGGATTTCCTGCAAACCCCCCCTAGCATTCCCTGGCACAGAGACATTAGGAAAAAACCCAGGGGAGTCGAGCTTAGGCATTCCGTTAGAACCCACGCGCTGCCGACCGTTGGTGGAACCTCCAAACGCTCAGAATTCCGGAACCATTGTCAGTGCGTTGGGGAGCTCGAGAGACAACTCCACGCAGCTCTCTTCAGTCACAGGTGTTCCCTGAACGGGGAAGTCCGAGAAATACTTTCCTGATGTTGGGGAGGCAGCCTCTGTCACTGTGATTGCCTGCAAACCCCCCTAGCATTCCCTGGCACAGAGACATTAGAAAAAACCCAGGGGAGTCCAGCTTAGGCATTCCGTTAGAACCCACGCGCTGCTTACCGTTGGTGGAACCTCCCCACGCTCAGGATTCCGGAACCATTGTCAGTGCGTGGGGAGCTCGAGAGACAATTCCACGCAGCTCTCTCCAGTCACAGGTGTTCCCTGTTAGGGGAAATCTGAGAAATAACTTCCCTGATCTTGGGGAGGCAGCCTCTGTCACTGAGATTTCCTGCAAACCCCCCTAGCAGTCCCTGGCAAAGAGACATTAGGAAAAAACCCAGGGGAGTCGAGCTTAGGCATTCTGTAAGAACCCACGCGCTGCCGACCGTTGGGGGAACCTCCCCACTCTCATTATTCCGGAAACATTGTCAGTGCGTGGGGGAGCTCGAGAGACAACTCCACGCAGCTCTCTTCTGTCACAGGTGTTCCCTGAACGGGGAAGTCCGAGAAATACTGTCCCTGTCCTTGGAGAGGCAGCCTCTGTCACTGGGATTTCCTGCAAATCCCCCTAGCAATCCCTGGCACAGAGATATTAGGAAAAATCCCAGGGGAGTCGAGCTTAGGCATTCCGTAAGAACCCACGCGCTGCCGACCGTTGGTGGAACCTCCCCACCCTCAGGATTCCGGAACCATTGTCAGTGCGTGGGGGAGCTCGAGGGACAAGTCCACGCAGCTCTCTTCAGTCACAGGTGTTCCCTGTTAGGGGGAATTCTGAGAAATACCTTCCCTGAACTTGGGGAGGCAGCCTCTGTCACTGGGATTGCCTGCAAACCACACCAAGCATTCCCTGGCACAGAGATATTAGGAAAAATCCCAGGGGAGTCGAGCTTAGGCAGTCCGTTAGAACCCATGCGCTGCTTACCGTTGGTTGAACCTTCCCACGCTCAGGATTCCGGAACCATTGTCAGTGCGTGGGGAACTCAAGAGTCAACTCCACGCAGCTCTCTTCTGTCACAGATGTTCCCTGAACGGGGAATTCCGAGAAATACCTTCCCTGACCTTGGGGAGGCAGCCTCTGACACTGGGATTGCCTGCAAACCCCACTAGCATTCCCTGGCACAGAGACATTAGGAAAAAACCAGGGGAGTCGAGCTTAGGCATTCCGTTAGAACCCACGCGCTGCCGACCATTGGTGGAAACTCCCCATGCTCAGGATTCCGGAACCATTGTCAGTGCGTGGGGAGCTCGAGAGACAACTCCACGCAGCTCTCTTCAGTCACAGGTGTTCCCTGTTAGGGGGAATTCTGAGAAATACCTTCCCTGACCTTGGGGAGGTAGCCTCTGTAACTGGGATTTCCTGCAAACCCCCCCTAGCATTCCCTGGCACAGAGACATTAGGAAAAAACCCAGGGGAGTCGAGCTTAGGCATTCCGTTAGAACCCACGCGCTGCCGACCGTTGGTGGAACCTCCACACGCTCAGAATTCCGGAACCATTGTCAGTGCGTTGGGGAGCTCGAGAGACAACTCCACGAAGCTCTCTTCTGTCACAGGTGTTCCCTGTTAGGGGGAATTCTGAGAAAAACCTTCCCTGACCTTGGGGAGGCAGCCTCTGTCACTAGGATTGCCTGCAAACCCCCCTAGCATACCCTGGCACAGAGACATTAGGAAAAAACCCAGGGGAGTCGAGCTTAGGCATTCCGTTAGAACCCACGCACTGCCGACCGTTGGTGGAACCTCCCTACGCTCAGGATTCCGGAACCAATGTCAGTGCGTGGGGAGCTCGAGAGACAATTCCACGCAGCTCTCTCCAGTCACAGGTGTTCCCTGCTGGGGGAATTCTGAGAAATACCTTCCCTGACTTTGGGGAGGCAGCCTCTGTCACTGGGATTCCCTGCAAAGCCCCGTAGCATTCCCTGGCACAGAGATATTTGGAAAAAACCCAGGGGAGTCGAGCTTAGGTATTCCGTTTGAACCCACGCGCTGCCGACCGTTGGTGGAACCTCCCCAACTCAGGATTCCGGAACCATTGTCAGTGCGTGGGGGAGCTCGAGAGACAACTCCACGCAGCTCTCGTCAATCACAGGTGTTCCCTTAACGGGGAAGTCCGAGAGATAACTTCCCTGACTTTGGGGAGGCAGCCTCTGTCTCTGGGATTGCCTGCAAAATCACAAGCTTTCCCTGGCACAGAGATATTAGGAAAAAACCCAGGGGAGTCGAGCTTAGGCTTTCCGTTAGAACCCACGCGCTATTTACCGTTGCTGGAACCTCCCCACGGTCAGGATTCCGGAAACATTATCAGTGCGTGGGGAGCTCGAGAGACAACTCCATGCAGCTCTCTTCAGTCACAGGTATTCCCTGTTAGGGGGAATTCTGAGAAATACATTCCCTGACTTGGGGAGGCAGCCTCTGTCACTGGGATTACCTGAAAACACCCCTAGCATTCCCTGGCACAGAGACATTAGGAAAAAACCCAGGGGAGTCGAGCATAGGCATTCCGTTAGAACCCATGCGCTGCTGACCGTTCGTAGAACCTCCCCACGCTCAGGATTCCGGAAACATTGTCATTGCGTGGGGGAGATCGAGAGAAAACTCCACGCAGCTCTCTTCAGTCACAGGTGTTCCCTGAACAGGGAAGTATGAGAAATACCTTCCCTGACCTTGGGGAGGCAGCCTCTGTCACTGGGATTACCTGCAAACTCCCCTAGCATTCCCTGGCAGAGAAACATTATGAAAAAACCCAGGGGAGTCGAAATTAAGCATTCTTTTAGAACTCACGCGCTGCTTACCGTTGGTGGAACCTCCCCACGCTCAGGATTCCGGAACCATTGTCAGTGTGAGGGGAGCTCGAGAGACAACTAAATGCAACTCTCTTCAGTCCCAGGTGTTCCCTGTTAGGGGGAATTTTGAGAAATACCTTCCCTGAGCTTGGGGAGGCAGCCTCTGTCACTGGGATTTCCTGCATACCCCCGTAGCATTCCCTGGCACAGAGACATTTGGAAAAACCCAGGGGAGTCGAGCTTATGTATTCCGTTTGAACCCACGCGCTGCCGACCGTTGGTGAAACCTCCCCACGCCCAGGATTCCGGAACCATTGTCAGTGCGTGGCGGAGCTCGAGAGACAACTCCACGCAGCTCTCTTCAGTCACAGGTGTTCCCTGAACGGGGAAGTCCGAGAAATAACTTCCCTGACTTTGGGGAGGCAGCCTCTGTCTCTGGGATTGCCTGCAAAATCACAAGCATTCCCCGGCACAGAGACATTAGTAAAAAACCCAGGGGAGTCGAGCTTAGGCATTCCGTTAGAACCCACGCGCTGCTTACCGTTGGTGGAACCTCCCCACGCTCAGGATTCCGGAACCATTGTCAGTGCGTGGGGAGCTCGAGAGACAAATCCACGCAGCTCTCTTCAATCACAGGTGTTCCCTGTTAGGGGGAATTCTGAGAAATTCATTCCCTGACCTTGGGGAGGCAGCCTCTGTCACTGGGATTGCCTGCAAACCCCCCTAGCATTCCCTGGCACAGAGAAATTAGGAAAAAACCCATGGGAGTCGAGTTTAGGCATTCCGTTAGAACCCACGCACTGCCGAACGTTGGTGGAACCTCCCCAAGTTCAGGATTCCGGAAACATTCTCAGTGAGTGGGGAGCTCCAGAGACAAGTCCACGCAGCTCTCTTCAGTCACAGGTGTTCCGTGAACGGGGAAGTCCGAGAAATAAATTCCCTGACTTTGTGGAGGCAGCCTCTGTCACTGGGATTGCATGCAAACACCCCTAGCATTCCCTGGCACAGAGACATTAGGAAAAAACCCAGGGGAGTCGAGCTTAGGCATTCCGTTTGAACCCACGCACTGCCGACCGTTGGTGGAACCTCCCCACGCTCAGGATTCCGGAACCATTGTCAGTGTGTGGGGGAGCTCGAGAGACAACTCCACGCAGCTGTCTTCAGTCCCAGGTGTTCCCTGAATGGGGAAGTCCGAGAAATAACTTCCCTGACCTTGGGGAGGCAGCCTCTGTCACTGGGATTGCCTTCAAACCCCCCTAGCATTCCCTGGCACAGAGACATTAGGAAAAAACCCAGGGGAGGCGAGCTTAGACATTCCGTTAGAACCCACGCGCTGCTTACCATTGGTGCATCTTCCCCATGCTCAGGATTCCGGAACAATTGTCAGTGCGCGGGGAGCTCGAGAGACAACTCCACGCAGCTCTCTTCAGTCACAGATGTTCCCTGTAAGGGGGAATTCTGAGAAATAACTTCCCTGACCTTGGGGAGGAAGCCTCTGTCACTGGGATTTCCTGCAAACCCCCCTAGCATTCCCTGGCACAGAGACATTAGGAAAAAACCCAGGGGATTCGAGCTTAGGCATTCCGTTAGAACCCAAGCGCTGCCGACCGTTGGTGGAACGTCCCCACGCTCAGGATTCCGGAACCATTGTCAGTGCGTGGGGGAGCTCGAGAGACAATTCCACGCAGCTCTCTTCTGTCACAGGTGTTCCCTGTTAGGGGGAATTCTGAGAAATACTTTCCCTGAACTTGGGGAGGCAGCCTCTGTCTCTGGGATTTCCTGCAAACACCCCTAGCAATCCCTGGCACAGAGATATTAGGAAAAAACCCTGGGGAGTCGAGCTTAGGCATTCCGTTAGAACCCACGCACTGCCGACCCTTGGTGGAACCTCCCCACGCTCAGAATTCCGGAACCATTGTCAGTGCGTGGGGGAGCTTGAGAGACAACTCCACGCAGCTCTCTTCAGTCACAGGTGTTCCCTGAACGGGGAAGTCCGAGAAATACTTTCTGTGAACTTTGGGAGGCATCCTCTGTCCCTGGGATTGCCTGCAAACACTCCTAGCATTCCGTGGCACAGAGACATTAGGAAAAACCCAGGGGAGTCGAGCTTAGGCATTCCGTTAGAACCCACGCGCTGCCGACCGTTGGGGAACCTCCCCACCCTCAAGATTCCAAAATCATTGTCATTGAGTGGGGGAGCACGAGAGAAAACTCCACGCAGCTCTCTTCAGTCACAGGTGTTCCCTGAACGGGGAAGTCCAAGAAATACCTTCCCTGAACTTGGGGAGGCATCCTCTGTCACTGGGATTGCCTGCAAACAATCCTAGCATTCCGTGGCAGAGAGACATTAGGAAAAAACCCAGGGGAGTCGAGCTTAGGCATTCCGTTAGAACCCACGCGCTGCCGACCGTTGGTGGAACCTCCCCACTCTCAGGATTCCGGAGCCATTGTCAGTGTGTGGGGGAGCTCGAGAGACAACTCCACGCAGCTCTCTTCTATCACAGGTGTTCCCTGTTAGGGGGAATTCTGAGAAAATCCTTCCCTGACCTTGGGGAGGCAGCCTCTGTCACTGGGATTGCCTGCAAACCCCCCTAGCATTCCCTGGCACAGAGATATTAGGAAAAAACCCAGGGGAGTCGAGCTTAGGCATTCCGTTAGAACCCACGCGCTGCCGACCGTTTGGGGAACCTCCCCACGCTCAGGATTCCGGAACCATTTTCACTGCGTTGGGAGCTCGAGAGACAACTCCACGCAGCTCTCTTCAGTCACAGGTGTTCCCTGAACGGGGAAGTCCGAGAAATACCTTCCCTGACCTTGGGGAGGCATCCTCTGTCAATGGGATTGCCTGCAAACCCCCCTAGCTTTCCCTGGCACAGAGATATTAGGAAAAAACCCAGGGGAGTCGAGCTAAGGCATTCCGTTATAACCCACGCGCTGCCGACCGTTGGTGGAACCTCCCCACGCTCAGGATTCCGGAGCCATTGTCAGTGCGTGGGGGAGCTCGAGAGACAACTCCACGCAGCTCTCTTCTGTCACAGGTGTTCCATGATAGGGGGAATTCTGAGAAAACCTTCCCTGACCTTGGGGAGGCAGCCTCTGTCACTGGGATTTCCTGCAAACCACCCTAGCATTCCCTGGAACAGAGACATTAGGAAAATACCCATGGGAGTCGAGCTTAGGTATTCCGTTAGAACCCACGCGCTGCCGACCGTTGGTGGAACCTCCCCACGCTCAGGATTCCGGAACCATTGTCAGTGCGTGGTGAGCTCGAGACACAACTCTACGAAGCTCTCTTCAGTCACAGGTGTTCCCTGTTAGGGGGAATTCTGAGAAATAACTTCCCTGACCTTGGGGATGCAGCCTCTGTCACTGGGATTGCCTGCAAACCACCCTAGCATTCCGTGGCACAGAGACATTAGGAAAAATCCCAGGGGAGTCGAGCTTAGGCGCTCCGTTTGAACCCACGCGCTGCCGACCGTTGGTGGAACCTCCCCACGCTCAGGATTCCAAAACCATTGTCAGTGCGTGGGGGAGCTCGAGAGACAACTCCACGCAGCTCTCTTCAGTCAAAGGTGTTCCCTGAATGGGGAAGTCCGAGAAATAACTTCCCTGAACTTGGGGAGGCAGCCTCTGTCACTGGGATTGCCTACAAACCCCCCTAGCATTCCCTGGGACAGAGACATTAGGAAAAAACCCAGGGGAGGCGAGCTTAGACATTCCGTTAGAACCCACGCGCTGCTTCCCATTGGTGAAACTTCCCCATTCTCAGGATTCCGGAACCATTGTCAGTGCGCGGGGAGCTCGAGAGACAACTCCACGCAGCTCTCTTCAGTCATAGTGGTTCCCTGTTAGGGGGAATTCTGAGAAATACCTTCCCTGACCTTGGGGAGGCAGCCCCTGACACTGGGATTGCCTGCAAACCCCCCTAGCATTCCCTGGCACAGAGACATTAGGAAAAAACCCAGGGGAGTCGAGCTTAGGCATTCCGTTAGAACCCACGCACTGCCGACCCTTGGTGGAACCTCCCCACGCTCAGAATTCCGGAACCATTGTCAGTGCGTGGGGGAGCTTGAGAGACAACTCCACGCAGCTCTCTTCAGTCACAGGTGTTCCCTGAACGGGGAAGTCCGAGAAATACTTTCCGTGAACTTTGGGAGGCATCCTCTGTCCCTGGGATTGCCTGCAAACACTCCTAGCATTCCGTGGCACAGAGACATTAGGAAAAACCCAGGGGAGTCGAGCTTAGGCATTCCGTTAGAACCCACGCGCTGCCGACCGTTGGGGAACCTCCCCACCCTCAAGATTCCAAAATCATTGTCATTGCGTGGGGGAGCACGAGAGAAAACTCCACGCAGCTCTCTTCAGTCACAGGTGTTCCCTGAACGGGGAAGTCCGAGAAATACCTTCCCTGAACTTGGGGAGGCATCCTCTGTCACTGGGATTGCCTGCAAACAATCCTAGCATTCCGTGGCAGAGAGACATTAGGAAAAAACCCAGGGGAGTCGAGCTTAGGCATTCCGTTAGAACCCACGCGCTGCCGACCGTTGGTGGAACCTCCCCACTCTCAGGATTCCGGAGCCATTGTCAGTGTGTGGGGGAGCTCGAGAGACAACTCCACGCAGCTCTCTTCTATCACAGGTGTTCCCTGTTAGGGGGAATTCTGAGAAAAACCTTCCCTGACCTTGGGGAGGCAGCCTCTGTCACTGGGATTGCCTGCAAACCCCCCTAGCATTCCCTGGCACAGAGATATTAGGAAAAAACCCAGGGGAGTCGAGCTTAGGCATTCCGTTAGAACCCACGCGCTGCCGACCGTTTGGGGAACCTCCCCACGCTCAGGATTCCGGAACCATTTTCACTGCGTGGGGAGCTCGAGAGACAACTCCACGCAGCTCTCTTCAGTCACAAGTGTTCCCTGAACGGGGAAGTCCGAGAAATACCTTCCCTGACCTTGGGGAGGCATCCTCTGTCAATGGGATTGCCTGCAAACCCCCCTAGCTTTCCCTGGCACAGAGATATTAGGAAAAAACCCAGGGGAGTCGAGCTAAGGCATTCCGTTAAAACCCACGCGCTGCCGACCGTTGGTGGAACCTCCCCACGCTCAGGATTCCGGAGCCATTGTCAGTGCGTGGGGGAGCTCGAGAGACAACTCCACGCAGCTCTCTTCTGTCACAGGTGTTCCATGATAGGGGGAATTCTGAGAAAAACCTTCCCTGACCTTGGGGAGGCAGCCTCTGTCACTGGGATTTCCTGCAAACCACCCTAGCATTCCCTGGAACAGAGACATTAGGAAAATACCCATGGGAGTCGAGCTTAGGTATTCCGTTAGAACCCACGCGCTGCCGACCGTTGGTGGAACCTCCCCACGCTCAGGATTCCGGAACCATTGTCAGTGCGTGGTGAGCTCGAGAGACAACTCTACGAAGCTCTCTTCAGTCACAGGTGTTCCCTGTTAGGGGGAATTCTGAGAAATAACTTCCCTGACCTTGGGGATGCAGCCTCTGTCACTGGGATTGCCTGCAAACCACCCTAGCATTCCGTGGCACAGAGACATTAGGAAAATTCCCAGGGGAGTCGAGCTTAGGCATTCCGTTTGAACACACGCGCTGCCGACCGTTGGTGGAACCTCCCCACGCTCAGGATTCCAAAACCATTGTCAGTGCGTGGGGGAGCTCGAGAGACAACTCCACGCAGCTCTCTTCAGTCACAGGTGTTCCCTGAATGGGGAAGTCCGAGAAATAACTTCCCTGAACTTGGGGAGGCAGCCTCTGTCACTGGGATTGCCTACAAACACCCCTAGCATTCCCTGGGACAGAGACATTAGGAAAAAACCCAGGGGAGGCGAGTTTAGACATTCCGTTAGAACCCACGCGCTGCTTCCCATTGGTGAAACTTCCCCATTTTCAGGATTCCGGAACCATTGTCAGTGCGCGGGGAGCTCGAGAGACAACTCCACGCAGCTCTCTTCAGTCATAGTGGTTCCCTGTTAGGGGGAATTCTGAGAAATACCTTCCCTGACCTTGGGGAGGCAGCCCCTGACACTGGGATTGCCTGCAAAACCCCTAGCATTCCCTGGCACAGAGACATTAGGAAAAAACCCAGGGGAGTCGAGCTTAGGCATTCCGTTAGAACCCACGCGCTGCCGACCGTTGGTGGATCCTCCCCAATCTCAGGATTCCAAAATCATTCTCAGTGCGTGGGGGAGCTCGAGAGACAACTCCACGCAGCTCTCTTCAGTCACAGGTGTTCCCTGTTAGGGGGAATTCTGAGAAATACCTTCCCTGAACTTGGGGAGGCAGCCTCTGTCACTGTGATTGCCTGCAAACCACCCCAAGCATTCCCTGGCACAGAGACATTAGGAAAAAACTCAGGGGAGTCGAGCTTAGGCATTCCGTTAGAAAACACCCGCTGCCGACCGTTGGTGGAACCTCCCCACGGTCTTGATTCCGGAACCATTGTCAGTGCGTGGGGGAGCTCGAGAGACAATTCCACGCAGCTCTCTTCAGTCACAGGTGTTCCCTGAAAGGGGAAGATCGAGAAATACTTTCCCTGACATTGGGGAGGCATCCTCTGTCACTGGGATTGCCTGCAAACACTCCTAGCATTTCGTGGCAAAGAGACATTAGGAAAAAATCCAGGGGAGTCGAGCTTAGGCATTCCGTTAGAACCCATGCGCTGCCGACCGTTGGTGGAACCTCCCCACGCTCAGGATTGCAAAATCATTGTCATTGCCTGGGGGAGCTCGAGATACAACTCCACGCAGTTGTCTTCAGTCACAGGTGTTCTCTGAACGGGGAAGTCCGAGAAATACCTTCCCTGAACTTGGGGAGGCATCCTGGGTCACTGGGTTTGCCTGCAAACAATCCTAGCATTCCGTGGCACAGAGACATTAGGAAAAAACCCAGGGGAGTCTAGCTTAGGCATTCCGTTATAACCCACGCGCTGCCGACCGTTGGTGGATCCTCCCCAATCTCAGGATTCCAAAATCATTGTCAGTGCGTGGGGGAGCTCGAGAGACAACTCAACGCAGCTCTCTTCAGTCCCAGGTGTTCCCTGAAAGGTGAAGTCCGAGAAAAATATTCCCTGACCTTGGGGAGGCATCCTCTGTCACTGGGATTTCCTGCCAACCCCCCTAGCATTCCCTGGCACAGAGACATTAGGAAAAATCCCAGGGGAGTCGAGCATAGGCATTCCGTTAGGACCCACGCGCTGCCGACCGTTGGTGGAACATCCCACCCTCAGGATTCCGGAACAATTGTCAGTGCGTGGGGGAGCTCGAGAGACAATTCCAAGCAGCTCTCTTCAGTCACAGGTGTTCCCTGTTAGGGGGAATTCTGAGAAATACCTTCCCTGACCTTGGGGAGGCAGCCTCTGTCACTGGGATTTCCTGCAAACCCCCCTAGCATTCCCTGGCACAGAGAAATTAGGACAAAACCCAGGGGAGTCGAGCTTAGGCATTCCGTTAGAACCCACGCGCTGCCGACCGTTGGTGGAACCTCCCCACGCTCAGGATTCCGGAACCATTTTCACTGCGTGGGGAGCTCGAGAGACAACTCCACGCAGCTCTCTTCAGTCACAGGTGTTCCCTGAACGGGGAAGTCCGAGAAATACCTTCCCTGACCTTGGTGAGGCATCCTCTGTCAATGGGATTGCCTGCAAACCCCCCTAGCTTTCCCTGGCACAGAGATATTAGGAAAAAACCCAGGGGAGTCGAGCTAAGGCATTCCGTTAAAACCCACGCGCTGCCGACCGTTGGTGGAACCTCCCCACGCTCAGGATTCCGGAGCCATTGTCAGTGCGTGGGGGAGCTCGAGAGACAACTCCACGCAGCTCTCTTCTGTCACAGGTGTTCCATGATAGGGGGAATTCTGAGAAAAACCTTCCCTGACCTTGGGGAGGCAGCCTCTGTCACTGGGATTTCCTGCAAACCACCCTAGCATTCCCTGGAACAGAGACATTAGGAAAATACCCATGGGAGTCGAGCTTAGGTATTCCGTTAGAACCCACGCGCTGCCGACCGTTGGTGGAACCTCCCCACGCTCAGGATTCCGGAACCATTGTCAGTGCGTGGTGAGCTCGAGACACAACTCTACGAAGCTCTCTTCAGTCACAGGTGTTCCCTGTTAGGGGGAATTCTGAGAAATAACTTCTCTGACCTTGGGGATGCAGCCTCTGTCACTGGGATTGCCTGCAAACCCCCCTAGCATTCCGTGGCACAGAGACATTAGGAAAAATCCCAGGGGAGTCGAGCTTAGGCATTCCGTTTGAACCCACGCGCTGCCGACCGTTGGTGGAACCTCCCCACGCTCAGGATTCCAAAACCATTGTCAGTGCGTGGGGGAGCTCGAGAGACAACTCCACGCAGCTCTCTTCAGTCACAGGTGTTCCCTGAATGGGGAAGTCCGAGAAATAACTTCCCTGAACTTGGGGAGGCAGACTCTGTCACTGGGATTGCCTACAAACCCCCCTAGCATTCCCTGGGACAGAGACATTAGGAAAAAACCCAGGGGAGGCGAGCTTAGACATTCCGTTAGAACCCACGCGCTGCTTCCCATTGGTGAAACTTCCCCATTCTCAGGATTCCGGAACCATTGTCAGTGCGTGGGGAGCTCGAGAGACAACTCCACGCAGCTCTCTTCAGTCATAGTGGTTCCCTGTTAGGGGGAATTCTGAGAAATACCTTCCCTGACCTTGGGGAGGCAGCCCCTGGCACTGGGATTGCCTGCAAACCCCCCTAGCATTCCCTGGCACAGAGACATTAGGAAAAAACCCAGGGGAGTCGAGCTTAGTCATTCCGTTAGAACCCACGCGCTGCCGACCGTTGGTGGATCCTCCCCAATCTCAGGAATTCAAAACAATTGTCAGTGGGTGTGGGAGCTCGAGAGACAACTCCACGCAGCTCTCTTCAGTCACAGGTGTTCCCTGAAATGGGAAGTCCGAGAAATACCTTCCCTGACCTTGGGGAGGCATCCTCTGTCACTGGGACTTCCTGCAAACAACCCCTAGCATTCTCTGTCACAGAGATATTAGGAAAAATCCCCGGGGAGTCGAGCTTAGGCATTCCGTTAGAACCCACGCGCTGCCGACCGTTGGTGGAAACTCCCCAAGCTCAGGATTCCAAAATCATTGTCAGTGCGTGGGGGAGCTCGAGAGACAACTCCACGCAGCTCTCTTCAGTCACAGGTGTTCCCTGTTAGGGGGAATTCTGAGAAATACCTTCCCTGAACTTGGGGAGGCAGCCTCTGTCACTGTGATTGCCTGCAAACCACCCCAAGCATTCCCTGGCACAGAGACATTAGGAAAAAACTCAGGGGAGTCGAGCTTAGGCATTCCGTTAGAAAACACCCGCTGCCGACCGTTGGTGGAACCTCCCCACGGTCTTGATTCCGGAACCATTGTCAGTGCGTGGGGGAGCTCGAGAGACAATTCCACGCAGCTCTCTTCAGTCACAGGTGTTCCCTGAAAGGGGAAGATCGAGAAATACTTTCCCTGACATTGGGGAGGCATCCTCTGTCACTGGGATTGCCTGCAAACACTCCTAGCATTCCGTGGCACAGAGACATTAGGAAAAAACCCAGGGGAGTCGAGCTTAGGCATTCCGTTAGAACCCATGCGCTGCCGACCGTTGGTGGAACCTCCCCACGCTCAGGATTGCAAAATCATTGTCATTGCCTGGGGGAGCTCGAGATACAACTCCACGCAGTTGTCTTCAGTCACAGGTGTTCTCTGAACGGGGAAGTCCGAGAAATACCTTCCCTGAACTTGGGGAGGCATCCTGGGTCACTGGGATTGCCTGCAAACAATCCTAGCATTCCGTGGCACAGAGACATTAGGAAAAAACCCAGGGGAGTCTAGCTTAGGCATTCCGTTATAACCCACGCGCTGCCGACCGTTGGTGGATCCTCCCCAATCTCAGGATTCCAAAATCATTGTCAGTGCGTGGGGGAGCTTGAAAGACAACTCAACGCAGCTCTCTTCAGTCCCAGGTGTTCCCTGAAAGGTGAAGTCCGAGAAAAATATTCCCTGACCTTGGGGAGGCATCCTCTGTCACTGGGATTTCCTGCCAACCCCCCTAGCATTCCCTGGCACAGAGACATTAGGAAAAATCCCAGGGGAGTCGAGCATAGGCATTCCGTTAGGACCCACGCGCTGCCGACCGTTGGTGGAACATCCCACCCTCAGGATTCCGGAACAATTGTCAGTGCGTGGGGGAGCTCGAGAGACAACTCCAAGCAGCTCTCTTCAGTCACAGGTGTTCCCTGTTAGGGGGAATTCTGAGAAATACCTTCCCTGACCTTGGGGAGGCAGCCTCTGACACTGGGATTTCCTGCAAACCCCCCTAGCATTCCCTGGCACAGAGAAATTAGGACAAAACCCAGGGGAGTCGAGCTTAGGCATTCCGTTTGAACCCACGCGCTGCCGACCGTTGGTGGAACCTCCCCACGCTCAGGAATCCGGAGCCATTGTCAGTGCGCGGAGGAGCTCGAGAGACAACTCCACGCAGCTCTCTTTAGTCACAGGTGTTCCCTGAACGGGGAAGTCCGAGAAATAACTTCCCTGACCTTGGGGAGGCAGCCTTATTCACTGGGATTGCCTGCAAACACCCCTAGCATTCCCTGGCACAGAGACATTAGGAAAAAACGCAGGGGAGTCGAGCTTAGGCATTCCGTTAGAACCCACGCGCTGCCGACCTTTGGTGGAACCTCCCCACGCTCAGGATTCCGGAACCATTGTCAGTGCGTGGGGGAGCTCGAGAGACAACTCCATGCAGCTCTCTTCAGTCCCAGGTGTTCCCTGAAAGCGGAAGTCCGAGAAAAACCTTCCCTGACCTTGGGGAGGTATCCTCTGTCACTGGGATTTCCTGCAAACCCCCCTAGCATTCCCTGGCACAGAGATATTAGGAAAAATCCCAGGGGAGTCGAGCTTTGGCATTCCGTTAAGACCAACGCGCTGCCGACCGTTGGTGGAACATCCCCACCCTCAGGATTCCGGAATAATTGTCAGTGAGTGGGGGAGCTCGAGAGACAACTCCACGCAGCTCTCTTCAGTCACAGGTGTTCCCTGTTAGGGGGAATTCTGAGAAATACCTTCCCTGAACTTGGGGAGGCAGCCTCTGTCACTGGGATTGCCTCAAACAACCCCAAGCATTCCCTGGCACAGAGACATTAGGAAAAAACCCAGGGGAGTCGAGCTTAGGCAATCCGTTAGAACCCACGCGCTGCTTACCGTTGGTGGAACCTCCCCACGCTCAGGATTCCGGAAACATTGTCAGTGCGTGGGGAGCTCAAGAGACAACTCCACGCAGCTCTCTTCAGTCACAGGTGTTCCCTGTTAGGGGGAATTCTGAGAAATACCTTCCCTGAACGTGGGGAGGCTGCCTCTGTCACTGGGTTTCCTGCGAACAACTCTAGCATTCCCTGGCACAGAGACATTAGGAAAAATCCCAGGGGAGTCGAGCTTAGGCATTCCGTTAGGACCCACGCGCTGCCGACCGTTGGAGGAACCTCCCCACCCTCATTATTCCGGAACCATTGACAGTGCGTGGGGGAGCTCGAGAGACAACTCATCGCAGCTCTCTTCAGTCACAGGTGTTCCCTGTTAGGGGGAATTCTGAGAAATACCTTCCCTGAACTTGCGGAGGCCGCCTTGTCACTGGGATTGCCTGCAAACCACCCCAAGCATTCCCTGGCACAGAGACATTATGAAAAAACCTAGGGGAGTCGAGCTTAGGCATTCCGTTAGAACCCACGCGCTGCCGACCGTTGGTGGAAAATCCCCACGCTCAGGATTCCGGAACAATTTTCAGTGCGTGGGGGAGCTCGAGAGACAACTCCACGCAGCTCTCTTCATTCACAGGTGTTCCCTGCTCGGGGAAGTGCGAGAAATACCTTCCATAACCTTGGGGAGGCAGCCTCTGTCACTGGGGTTT
Source organism: Vicugna pacos (assembly GCF_048564905.1). Lineage (NCBI taxonomy): Eukaryota > Metazoa > Chordata > Mammalia > Artiodactyla > Camelidae > Vicugna > Vicugna pacos. The sequence continues at coordinate 59,166,652 of NW_027328721.1, read as the reverse complement.
CCTGCAACACCCCCTAGCATTCCCTGGCACAGAGACATGAGGAAAACCCTCAGGGGAGACGAGCACAGGCATTCCCTTAGAACCCAAGCGCTGCCGACTGTTGGTGGAACCTCCCCACGCTCAGGATTCCCGAACCATTGTCATTGAGTGCGGGAGTTCGAGAGACAACTCCACGCAACTCTCTTCAGTCACAGGTGTTCCCTGCTCGGGGAAGTCTGAGAAATACATTCCCTGAACTTGGGGAGGCAGCCTCTGTCACTGGGATTTCCTGCAACCCCCCCTAGAATTCCCTGGCACAGAGACATGAGGAAAACCCTCAGGGGAGAGGAGCACAGGCATTCCCTTAGAACCCACGCGCTGCCGACCGTTGGTGGAACCTCCCCACGCTCAGGATTCCGGAACCATAGTCATTGAGTGGGAGATCTCGAGAGGCAACTCGACGCAGCTCTCTTCAGTCACAGGTGTTCCCTGCTCGGGGAAGTGCGAGAAATCCCTTCCCTGACCTTGGGGAGGCAGCCTCTGTCACTGGGAATTCCTGCAACACCCCCTAATATTCCCTGGCACATAGACATGAGGAAAACCCTCAGGGGAGACGAGCACAGGCATTCCCTTAGAACGCACGCGCTGCCGACCGCTGGTGCAACCTCCCCACGCTCAGGATTCCGGAACCATAGTCATTGAGTGGGGGATCTCGAGAGACAACTCCACGCAGCTCTCTTCAGTCACAGGTGTTCCCTGCTCGGGGAAGTCCGAGAAATACCTTCCCTGACCTTGGGGAGGCATCCTCTGTCACTGGGATTCCCTGCAACTCCCCCTAGCATTCCCTGGCACAGAGACATGAGGAAAACCCTCAGGGGAGACGAGCACAGGCATTCCCTTAGAACCCACGCGCTGTCGACCGTTGGTGGAACCTCCCCACGCTCAGGATTCCAGAACCATAGTCATTGAGTGGGGGATCTCGAGAGACAACTCCACGCATCTCTCTTCAGTCACAGGTGTTCCCTGATCGGGGAAGTCCGAGAAATACCTTCCCTGACCTTGGGGAGGCAGCCTCTGTCACTGGGACTTCCTGCAAACCCTCCTAGCATTCCCTGGCACAGAGACATGAGGAAAAACCTCAGGGGAGACGAGCACAAGCATTCCCTTAGAAACCACGCGCTGCCGACCGTTGGTGGAACCTCCCCAAGCTCAGGATTCCGGAACCATTGTCATTGAGTTGGGGAGCTCGAGAGACAACTCCACGCAGCTCTTTTCTGTCACAGGTGTTCCCTGTTCGCGGAAGTCCGAGAAATACCTTCCCTGACCATGGGGAGGCAGCCTCTGTCAATGGGATTTCCTGAAACCCCCCCTAGCATTCCCTGGCACAGAGACATGAGGAAAACCCTTAGGGGAGACGAGCACAGGCTTTCCGTAAGAAGCCACGCGCTGCCGACCGTTCTTGGAACCTCCCCACGCTCAGGATTCCGGAACCATTGTCATTGAGTGGGGGAGCTCGAGAGACAACTCCACGCAGCTCTCTTCAGTCACAGGTGTTCCCTGCTCGGGGAAGTCCGAGAAATAACTTCCCTGACCTTGGGGAGGCAGCCTCTGTCACTGGGATTTCCTGCAACCACCCCTAGCAATCCCTGGCACAGAGACATGAGCAAAACCCTCAGGGGAGACGAGCACAGGCATTCCCTTAGAACCCACGCGCTGCCGACCGTTGGTGGAACCTCCCCACGCTCAGGATTCCGGAACCATTGTCATTGAGTGGGGGAGCTCGAGAGACAACTCCATGCAGCTCTCTTCAGTCACAGGTTTTCCCTGCTCGGGGAAGTCCGAGAAATAACTTCCCTGACCTTGGGGAGGCAGCGTCTGTCACTGGGATTTCCTGCAAACCCCCCTAGCATTCCCTGGCACAGAGACATGAGGAAAACCCTCAGGGGAGACGAGCACAGGCATTCCCTTAGAACTCACGCGCTGCCGACCGTTGGTGGAACCTCCCCACGCTCAGGATTCCAGAACCATTGTCATTCAGTGGGGGATCTCGAGAGACAACTCCACGCAGCTCTCTTCAGTCACAGGTGTTCCCTGCTCGGGGAAGTGCGAGAAATACCTTCCCTGACCTTGGGGAGGGAGCCTTTGTCACTGGGATTTCCTGCAAACCCTCCTAGCATTCCCTGGCACAGAGACATGAGGAAAACCCTCAGGGGAGACGAGCACAAGCATTCCCTTAGAAACAACGCGCTGCCGACCGTTGGTGGAACCTCCACAAGCTCAGGTTTCCGGAACCATTGTCATTGAGTGGGGAGCTCGAGAGACAAGTCCAGGCAGCTCTCTTAAGTCACAGGTGTTCCCTGCTCGGGGAAGTCCGAGAAATAACTTCCCTGACCTTGGGGAGGCAGCCTCTGTCACTGGGATTTCCTGCAACCACCCCTAGCAATCCCTGGCACAGAGACATGAGCAAAACCCTCAGGGGAGACGAGCACAGGCATTCCCTTAGAACCCACGCGCTGCCGACCGTTGGTGGAACCTCCCCACGCTCAGGATTCCGGAACCATTGTCATTGAGTGGGGGAGCTCGAGAGACAACTCTACGCAGCTCTCTTCAGTCACAGGTGTTCCCTGCTCGGGGAAGTCCGAGAAATACCTTCCCTGACCTTGGGGAGGCAGCGTCTGTCACTGGGATTTCCTGCAAACCCCCCTAGCATTCCCTGGCACAGAGACATGAGGAAAACCCTCAGGGGAGACGAGCACAGGCATTCCCTTAGAACTCACGCGCTGCCGACCGTTGGTGGATCCTCCCCACTCTCAGGATTCCGGAACCATTGTCATTCAGTGGGGGATCTCGAGAGACAACTCCACGCAGCTCTCTTCAGTCACAGGTGTTCCCTGCTCGGGGAAGTGCGAGAAATACCTTCCCTGAACTTGGGGAGGGAGCCTTTGTCACTGGGATTTCCTGCAAACCCTCCTAGCATTCCCTGGCACAGAGACATGAGGAAAACCCTCAGGGGAGACGAGCACAAGCATTCCCTTAGAAACAACGCGCTGCCGACCGTTGGTGGAACCTCCACAAGCTCAGGTTTCCGGAACCATTGTCATTGAGTGGGGGAGCTCGAGAGACAACTCCACGCAGCTCTCTTCATTCACAGGTGTTCCCTGCTCGGGAAAGTGCGCGAAATACATTCCCTGACCTGGGGGAGGCAGCCTCTGTCACTGGGATTTCCTGCAACACCCCCTAGCATTCCCTGGCACAGAGACATGAGGAAAACACTCAGGGGAGACGAGCACATGCATTCCCTTAGAACCCACGCACTGCCGACCTTTGGTGGAACCTCCCCACGCTCAGGATTCCGGAACCATTGTCATTGAGTGGGGGAGTTCGAGAGACAACTCCACGCAGCTCTCTTCAGTCACAGGTGTTCCCTGCTCGGGGAAGTGCGAGAAATACCTTCCCTGACCTTGGGGAGGCAGCCTCTGTCACTGGGGTTTCCTGCAACACTCCCTAGCATTCCCTGGCACAGAGACATGAGGAAAACCATCAGGGGAGATGAGCACAGGCATTCCCTTAGAACCCACGCGCTGCCGACCGTTGGTGGAACCTCCCCACGCTCAGGATTCCAGAACCATAGTCATTGAGTGGGGGATCTCGAGAGAAAACTCCGCGCATCTCTCTTCAGTCACAGGTGTTCCCTGATCGGGGATGTCCAAGAAATACCTTCCCTGACCTTGGGGAGGCAGCCTCTGTCACTGGGACTTCCTGCAAACCCTCCTAGCATTCCCTGGCACAGAGACATGAGGAAAAAGCTCAGGGGAGACGAGCACAAGCATTCCCTTAGAAACCACGCGCTGCCGACCGTTGGTGGAACCTCCCCACGCTCAGGATTCCGGAACCATTGTCATTGAGTGGGGGAGCTCGAGAGACAACTCCACGCAGCTCTCATCAGTCACAGGTGTTCCCTGCACAGGGAAGTGCGAGAAATACCTTCCCTGACCTTGCGGACGCAGCCTCTGTCATTGGGATTTCCTGCAAACCCCCTAGCATTCCCTGGCACAGAGACATGAGGAAAACCCTCAGGGGAGACGAGCACATGCATTCCCTTAGAACCCACGCGCTGCCGACCTTTGGTGGAACCTCCCCTCGCTCAGGATTCTGGAACAATTGTCATTGAGTTGGGGAGTTCGAGAGACAACTCCACGCAGCTCTCTTCAGTCACAGGTGTTCCCTGCTCGGGGAAGTACGAGAAATACCTTCCCTGACCTTGGGGAGGCAGCCTCTGTCACTGGGGTGTCCTGCAACCCCCCCTAGCATTCCCTGGCACAGAGACATGAGGAAAACCCTCAGAGGAGACGAGCACAGGCATTCCCTTAGAACCCAAGCGCTGCCGACCGTTGGTGGAACCTCCCCACGCTCAGGATTCCGGAACCATTGTCATTGAGTGGGGGAGCTCTAGAGACAACTCCACGCAGCTCTCTTCAGTCACAGGTGTTCCCTGCTCGGGGAAGTCCGAGAAATACCTTCCCTGACCTTGGGGAGGCAGCCTCTGTCACTGGGATTTCCTGCAACCCCTCCTAGCATTCCCTGGCACAGAGACATGAGGAAAACCCTCAGAGGAGACGAGCACAGGCATTCCCATAGAACCCACGCTCTGCCGACCGTTGGTGGAACCTCCCCACGCTCAGGATTCCGGAATCATTGTCATTGAGTGGGGGAGCTCGAGAGAAAACCCCACGAAGCTCTCTTCAGTCACAGGTGTTCCCTGCTCAGGGAAGTCCGAGAAATACCTTCCCTGACCTTGGGGAGGCAGCCTCTGTCACTGGGATTCCCTGCAACACCCCCTAGCATTCCCTGGCACAGAGACATGAGGAAAACCATGAAGGGAGACGAGCACAGGCATTCCCTTAGAACCCAAGCGCTGCCGACCGTTCGTGGAACCTCCCAACGCTCAGGATTCTGGAACCATTGTCATTGAGTGGGGGAGCTCTAGAGACAACTCCACGCAGCTCTCTTCAGTCCCAGGTGTTCCCTGAAAGCGGAAGTCCGAGAAAAACCTTCCCTGACCTTGGGGAGGTATCCTCTGTCACTGGGATTTCCTGCAAACCCCCCTAGCATTCCCTGGCACAGAGATATTAGGAAAAATCCCAGGGGAGTCGAGCTTAGGCATTCCGTTAAGACCAACGCGCTGCCGACCGTTGGTGGAACATCCCCACCCTCAGGATTCCGGAATAATTGTCAGTGAGTGGGGGAGCTCGAGAGACAACTCCACGCAGCTCTCTTCAGTCACAGGTGTTCCCTGTTAGGGGGAATTCTGAGAAATACCTTCCCTGAACTTGGGGAGGCAGCCTCTGTCACTGGGATTGCCTCAAACAACCCCAAGCATTCCCTGGCACAGAGACATTAGGAAAAAACCCAGGGGAGTCGAGCTTAGGCAATCCGTTAGAACCCACGCGCTGCTTACCGTTGGTGGAACCTCCCCACGCTCAGGATTCCGGAAACATTGTCAGTGCGTGGGGAGCTCAAGAGACAACTCCACGCAGCTCTCTTCAGTCACAGGTGTTCCCTGTTAGGGGGAATTCTGAGAAATAACTTCCCTGAACGTGGGGAGGCTGCCTCTGTCACTGGGTTTCCTGCGAACAACTCTAGCATTCCCTGGCACAGAGACATTAGGAAAAATCCCAGGGGAGTCGAGCTTAGGCATTCCGTTAGGACCCACGCGCTGCCGACCGTTGGAGGAACCTCCCCACCCTCATTATTCCGGAACCATTGACAGTGCGTGGGGGAGCTCGAGAGACAACTCATCGCAGCTCTCTTCAGTCACAGGTGTTCCCTGTTAGGGGGAATTCTGAGAAATACCTTCCCTGAACTTGCGGAGGCCGCCTTGTCACTGGGATTGCCTGCAAACCACCCCAAGCATTCCCTGGCACAGAGACATTATGAAAAAACCTAGGGGAGTCGAGCTTAGGCATTCCGTTAGAACCCACGCGCTGCCGACCGTTGGTGGAAAATCCCCACGCTCAGGATTCCGGAACAATTTTCAGTGCGTGGGGGAGCTCGAGAGACAACTCCACGCAGCTCTCTTCATTCACAGGTGTTCCCTGCTCGGGGAAGTGCGAGAAATACCTTCCATAACCTTGGGGAGGCAGCCTCTGTCACTGGGGTTTCCTGCAACACCCCCTAGCATTCCCTGGCACAGAGACATGAGGAAAACCCTCAGGGGAGACGAGCACAGGCATTCCCTTAGAACCCAAGCGCTGCCGACTGTTGGTGGAACCTCCCCACGCTCAGGATTCCCGAACCATTGTCATTGAGTGCGGGAGTTCGAGAGACAACTCCACGCAACTCTCTTCAGTCACAGGTGTTCCCTGCTCGGGGAAGTCTGAGAAATACATTCCCTGAACTTGGGGAGGCAGCCTCTGTCACTGGGATTTCCTGCAACCCCCCCTAGAATTCCCTGGCACAGAGACATGAGGAAAACCCTCAGGGGAGAGGAGCACAGGCATTCCCTTAGAACCCACGCGCTGCCGACCGTTGGTGGAACCTCCCCACGCTCAGGATTCCGGAACCATAGTCATTGAGTGGGAGATCTCGAGAGGCAACTCGACGCAGCTCTCTTCAGTCACAGGTGTTCCCTGCTCGGGGAAGTGCGAGAAATCCCTTCCCTGACCTTGGGGAGGCAGCCTCTGTCACTGGGAATTCCTGCAACACCCCCTAATATTCCCTGGCACATAGACATGAGGAAAACCCTCAGGGGAGACGAGCACAGGCATTCCCTTAGAACGCACGCGCTGCCGACCGCTGGTGCAACCTCCCCACGCTCAGGATTCCGGAACCATAGTCATTGAGTGGGGGATCTCGAGAGACAACTCCACGCAGCTCTCTTCAGTCACAGGTGTTCCCTGCTCGGGGAAGTCCGAGAAATACCTTCCCTGACCTTGGGGAGGCATCCTCTGTCACTGGGATTCCCTGCAACTCCCCCTAGCATTCCCTGGCACAGAGACATGAGGAAAACCCTCAGGGGAGACGAGCACAGGCATTCCCTTAGAACCCACGTGCTGTCGACCGTTGGTGGAACCTCCCCACGCTCAGGATTCCAGAACCATAGTCATTGAGTGGGGGATCTCGAGAGACAACTCCACGCATCTCTCTTCAGTCACAGGTGTTCCCTGATCGGGGAAGTCCGAGAAATACATTCCCTGACCTTGGGGAGGCAGCCTCTGTCACTGGGACTTCCTGCAAACCCTCCTAGCATTCCCTGGCACAGAGACATGAGGAAAAACCTCAGGGGAGACGAGCACAAGCATTCCCTTAGAAACCACGCGCTGCCGACCGTTGGTGGAACCTCCCCAAGCTCAGGATTCCGGAACCATTGTCATTGAGTTGGGGAGCTCGAGAGACAACTCCACGCAGCTCTTTTCTGTCACAGGTGTTCCCTGCTCGCGGAAGTCCGAGAAATACCTTCCCTGACCATGGGGAGGCAGCCTCTGTCAATGGGATTTCCTGAAACCCCCCCTAGCATTCCCTGGCACAGAGACATGAGGAAAACCCTTAGGGGAGACGAGCACAGGCTTTCCGTAAGAAGCCACGCGCTGCCGACCGTTCTTGGAACCTCCCCACGCTCAGGATTCCGGAACCATTGTCATTGAGTGGGGGAGCTCGAGAGACAACTCCACGCAGCTCTCTTCAGTCACAGGTGTTCCCTGCTCGGGGAAGTCCGAGAAATAACTTCCCTGACCTTGGGGAGGCAGCCTCTGTCACTGGGATTTCCTGCAACCACCCCTAGCAATCCCTGGCACAGAGACATGAGCAAAACCCTCAGGGGAGACGAGCACAGGCATTCCCTTAGAACCCACGCGCTGCCGACCGTTGGTGGAACCTCCCCACGCTCAGGATTCCGGAACCATTGTCATTGAGTGGGGGAGCTCGAGAGACAACTCCATGCAGCTCTCTTCAGTCACAGGTTTTCCCTGCTCGGGGAAGTCCGAGAAATAACTTCCCTGACCTTGGGGAGGCAGCGTCTGTCACTGGGATTTCCTGCAAACCCCCCTAGCATTCCCTGGCACAGAGACATGAGGAAAACCCTCAGGGGAGACGAGTACAGGCATTCCCTTAGAACTCACGCGCTGCCGACCGTTGGTGGAACCTCCCCACGCTCAGGATTCCAGAACCATTGTCATTCAGTGGGGGATCTCGAGAGACAACTCCACGCAGCTCTCTTCAGTCACAGGTGTTCCCTGCTCGGGGAAGTGCGAGAAATACCTTCCCTGACCTTGGGGAGGGAGCCTTTGTCACTGGGATTTCCTGCAAACCCTCCTAGCATTCCCTGGCACAGAGACATGAGGAAAACCCTCAGGGGAGACGAGCACAAGCATTCCCTTAGAAACAACGCGCTGCCGACCGTTGGTGGAACCTCCACAAGCTCAGGTTTCCGGAACCATTGTCATTGAGTGGGGAGCTCGAGAGACAAGTCCAGGCAGCTCTCTTAAGTCACAGGTGTTCCCTGCTCGGGGAAGTCCGAGAAATAACTTCCCTGACCTTGGGGAGGCAGCCTCTGTCACTGGGATTTCCTGCAACCACCCCTAGCAATCCCTGGCACAGAGACATGAGCAAAACCCTCAGGGGAGACGAGCACAGGCATTCCCTTAGAACCCACGCGCTGCCGACCGTTGGTGGAACCTCCCCACGCTCAGGATTCCGGAACCATTGTCATTGAGTGGGGGAGCTCGAGAGACAACTCTACGCAGCTCTCTTCAGTCACAGGTGTTCCCTGCTCGGGGAAGTCCGAGAAATACCTTCCCTGACCTTGGGGAGGCAGCGTCTGTCACTGGGATTTCCTGCAAACCCCCCTAGCATTCCCTGGCACAGAGACATGAGGAAAACCCTCAGGGGAGACGAGCACAGGCATTCCCTTAGAACTAACGCGCTGCCGACCGTTGGTGGATCCTCCCCACGCTCAGGATTCCGGAACCATTGTCATTCAGTGGGGGATCTCGAGAGACAACTCCACGCAGCTCTCTTCAGTCACAGGTGTTCCCTGCTCGGGGAAGTGCGAGAAATACCTTCCCTGACCTTGGGGAGGGAGCCTTTGTCACTGGGATTTCCTGCAAACCCTCCTAGCATTCCCTGGCACAGAGACATGAGGAAAACCCTCAGGGGAGACGAGCACAAGCATTCCCTTAGAAACAACGCGCTGCCGACCGTTGGTGGAACCTCCACAAGCTCAGGTTTCCGGAACCATTGTCATTGAGTGGGGGAGCTCGAGAGACAGGTCCAGGCAGCTCTCTTCAGTCACAGGTGTTCCCTGCTCGGGGAAGTCCGAGAAATAACTTCCCTGACCTTGGGGAGGCAGCCTCTGTCACTGGGATTCCCTGCAACACCCCCAAGCATTCCCTGGCACAGAGACATGAGGAAAACCCTGAAGGGAGACGAGCACAGGCATTCCCTTAGAACCCAAGCGCTGCCGACCGTTCGTGGAAATTCCCCACGCTCAGGATTCCGGAACCATTGTCATTGAGTGGGGGAGCTCGAGAGACAACTCCACGCAGCTCTCTTCATTCACAGGTGTTCCCTGCCCGGGAAAGTGCGCGAAATACATTCCCTGACCTGGGGGAGGCAGCCTCTGTCACTGGGATTTCCTGCAGCACCCCCTAGCATTCCCTGGCACAGAGACATGAGGAAAACACTCAGGGGAGACGAGCACATGCATTCCCTTAGAACCCACGCACTGCCGACCTTTGGTGGAACCTCCCCACGCTCAGGATTCCGGAACCATTGTCATTGAGTGCGGGAGTTCGAGAGACAACTCCACGCAGCTCTCTTCAGTCACAGGTGTTCCCTGCTCGGGGAAGTGCGAGAAATACCTTCCCTGACCTTGGGGAGGCAGCCTCTGTCACTGGGGTTCCCTGCAACACTCCCTAGCATTCCCTGGCACAGAGACATGAGGAAAACCATCAGGGGAGATGAGCACAGGCATTCCCTTAGAACCCACGCGCTGCCGACCGTTGGTGGAACCTCCCCACGCTCAGGATTCCAGAACCATAGTCATTGAGTGGGGGATCTCGAGAGAAAACTCCGCGCATCTCTCTTCAGTCACAGGTGTTCCCTGATCGGGGATGTCCAAGAAATACCTTCCCTGACCTTGGGGAGGCAGCCCCTGTCACTGGGACTTCCTGCAAACCCTCCTAGCATTCCCTGGCACAGAGACATGAGGAAAAACCTCAGGGGAGACGAGCACAAGCATTCCCTTAGAAACCACGCGCTGCCGACCGTTGGTGGAACCTCCCCAAGCTCAGGATTCCGGAACCATTGTCATTGAGTTGGGGAGCTCGAGAGAAAACTCCACGCAGCTCTCTTCTGTCACAGGTGATCCCTGCTCGCGGAAGTCCGAGAAATACCTTCCCTGACCTTGGGGAGGCAGCCTCTGTCACTGGGGTTTCCTGCAACACCCCCTAGCATTCCCTGGCACAGAGACATGAGGAAAACCCTCAGGGGAGACGAGCACAGGCATTCCCTTAGAACCCACGCGCTGCCGACCGTTGGTGAAACCTCCCCACGCTCAGGATTCCAGAACAATAGTCATTGAGTGGGGGATCTCGAGAGACAACCCCACGCATCTCTCTTCAGTCACAGGTGTTCCCTGATCGGGGAAGTCCGAGAAATACCTTCCCTGACCTTGGGGAGGCAGCCTATGTCACTGGGATTTCCTGCAAACCCTCCTAGCATTCCCTGGCACAAGACATGAGGAAAACCCTCAGGGGAGACGAGCACAAGCATTCCCTTAGAAACAACGCGCTGCCGAACGTTGGTGGAACCTCCCCAAGCTCAGGTTTCCGGAACCATTGTCATTTAGTGGGGGAGCTCGAGAGACAACTCCACGCAGCTCTCTTCAGTCACAGGTGTTCCCTGCTCGGGGAAGTCCGAGAAATACCTTCCCTGAACTTGGGGAGGCAGCCTCTGTCACTGGGATTCCCTGCAACACCCCCTAGCATTCCCTGGCACAGAGACATGAGGAAAACCCTGAAGGGAGACGAGCACAGGCATTCCCTTAGAACCCAAGCGCTGCCGACCGTTCGTGGAACCTCCCAACGCTCAGGATTCCGGAACCATTGTCATTGAGTGGGGGAGCTCGAGAGACAACTCCACGCAGCTCTCCTCATTCACAGGTGTTCCCTGCTCGGGAAAGTGCGAGAAATACCTTCCTTGACCTGGGGGAGGCAGCCTCTGTCACTGGGATTTCCTGCAACAACCCCTAGCATTCCCTGTCACAGAGAAATGAGGAAAACCCTCAGGGGAGACGAGCACAGGCATTCCCTTAGAACCCAAGCGCTGCCGACCGTTGGTGGAACCTCCCCACGCTCAGGATTCCGGAACCATTGTCATTGAGTGGGGGAGCTCGAGAGACAACTCCACGCAGCTCTCATCAGTCACAGGTGTTCCCTGCACGGGGAAGTGCGAGAAACACCTTCCCTGACCTTGCGGACGCAGCCTCTGTCATTGGGATTTCCTGCAAACCCCCTAGCATTCCCTGGCACAGAGACATGAGGAAAACCCTCAGGGGAGACGAGCACATGCATTCCCTTAGAACCCACGCGCTGCCGACCTTTGGTGGAACCTCCCCACGCTCAGGATTCTGGAACAATTGTCATTGAGTTGGGGAGTTCGAGAGACAACTCCACGCAGCTCTCTTCAGTCACAGGTGTTCCCTGCTCGGGGAAGTACGAGAAATAACTTCCCTGACCTTGGGGAGGCAGCCTCTGTCACTGGGGTGTCCTGCAACCCCCCCTAGCATTCCCTGGCACAGAGACATGAGGAAAACCCTCAGGGGAGACGAGCACAGGCATTCCCTTAGAACCCAAGCGCTGCCAACCGTTGGTGGAACCTCCCCACGCTCAGGATTCCGGAACCATTGTCATTGAGTGCGGGAGTTCGAGAGACAACTCCACGCAACTCTCTTCTGTCACAGGTGTTCCCTGCTCGGGGAAGTCCGAGAAATACCTTCCCTGACCTTGGGGAGGCAGCCTCTGTCACTGGGATTCCCTGCAACACCCCCTAGCATTCCCTGGCACAGAGACATGAGGAAAACCATGAAGGGAGACGAGCACAGGCATTCCCTTAGAACCCAAGCGCTGCCGACCGTTCGTGGAACCTCCTAACGCTCAGGATTCCGGAACCATTGTCATTGAGTGGGGGAGCTCGAGAGACAACTCCACGTAGCTCTCTTCATTCACAGGTGTTCCCTGCTCGGGAAAGTGCGAGAAATACCTTCACTGACCTGGGGGAGGCAGCCTCTGTCACTGGGATTTCCTGCAACACCCCCTAGCATTCCCTGGCACAGAGAAATGAGGAAAATCCTCAGGGGAGACGAGCACAGGCATTCCCTTAGAACCCAAGCGCTGCCGACCGTTGGTGGAACCTCCCCACGCTCAGGATTCCTGAAACATTGTCATTGAGTGGGGGAGCTCGAGAGACAACTCCACGCAGCTCTCATCAGTCACAGGTGTTCCCTGCTCGGGGAAGTGCGAGAAATACCTTCCCTGACCTTGCGGACGCAGCCTCTGTCATTGGGATTTCCTGCAAACCCCCTAGGATTCCCTGGCACAGAGACATGAGGAAAACCCTCAGGGGAGACGAGCACAGGCATTCCCTTAGAACCCACGCGCTGCCGACCTTTGGTGGAACCTCCCCACGCTCAGGATTCTGGAACCATTGTCATTGAGTGGGGGAGTTCGAGAGACAACTCCACGCAGCTCTCTTCAGTCACAGGTGTTCCCTGCTCGGGGAAGTGCGAGAAATACCTTCCCTGACCTTGGGGAGGCAGCCTCTGTCACTGGGGTTTCCTGCAACCCCCCCCTAGCATTCCCTGGCACAGAGACATGAGGAAAACCCTCAGGGGAGACGAGCACAGGCATTCCCTTAGAACCCAAGCGCTGCCGACCGTTGGTGGAACCTCCCCACGCTCAGGATTCCGGAACCATTGTCATTGAGTGCGGGAGTTCGAGAGACAACTCCACGCAACTCTCTTCAGTCACAGGTGTTCCCTGCTCGGGGAAGTCCGAGAAATACCTTCCCTGACCTTGGGGAGGCAGCCTCTGTCACTGGGATTTCCTGCAACCGCCCTAGAATTCCCTGGCACAGAGACATGAGGAAAACCCTCAGGGGAGACGAGCACAGGCATTCCCTTAGAACCCACGCGCTGCCAACCGTTGGTGGAACCTCCCCACGCTCAGGATTCTGGAACCATAGTCATTGAGTGGGAGATCTCGAGAGGCAACTCCACGCAGCTCTCTTCAGTCACAGGTGTTCCCTGCTCGGGGAAGTCCGAGAAATACCTTCCCTGACCTTGGGGAGGCAGCCTCTGTCACTGGGATTTCCTGCAACCCCCCCTAGCATTCCCTGGCACAGAGACATGAAGAAAACCCTCAGGGGAGACGAGCACAGGCATTCCCTTAGAACCCACGCGCTGCCGACCGTTGGTGGAACCTCCCCACGCTCAGGATTCCGGAACCATTGTCATTGAGTGGGGGAGCTCGAGAGACAACTCCACGCAGCTCTCTTCAGTCACAGGTGTTCCCTGCTCGGGGAAGTGCGAGAAATAACTTCCCTGACCTTGGGGAGGCAGCCTCTGTCACTGGGATTTCCTGCAAACCCTCCTAGCATTCCCTGGCACAGAGATATGAGGAAAAACCTCAGGGGAGACGAGCACAAGCATTCCCTTAGAAACCACACGCTGCCGACCGTTGGTGGAACCTCCCCAAGCTCAGGATTCCGGAACCATTGTCATTGAGTTGGGGAGCCGAGAGACAACTCCACGCAGCTCTCTTCTGTCACAGGTGTTCCCTGCTCGCGGAATTCCGAGAAATACCTTCCCTGACTTTGGGGAGGCAGCCTCTGTCACTGGGATTTCCTGCAACCCCCCCTAGCATTCCCTGGCACAGAGACATGAGGAAAACCGTCAGGGGAGAGGAGCACAGGCTTTCCGTAAGAAGCCACGCGCTGCCGACCGTTGGTGGAACCTCCCCATGCTCAGGATTCTGGAACCATTGTCATTGAGTGGGGGAGCTCTAGAGACAACTCCACGCAGCTCTCTTCAGTCACAGGTGTTCCCTGCTCGGGGAAGTCCGAGAAAAAACTTCCCTGACCTTGGGGAGGCAGCCTCTGTCACTGGGATTTCCTGGAACCCCTCCTAGCATTCCCTGGCACAGAGACATGAGGAAAACCCTCAGAGGAGACGAGCACAGGCATTCCCATAGAACCCACGCTCTGCCGACCGTTGGTGGAACCTCCCCACGCTCAGGATTCCGGAATCATTGTCATTGAGTGGGGGAGCTCGAGAGAAAACCCCACGAAGCTCTCTTCAGTCACAGGTGTTCCCTGCTCAGGGAAGTCCGAGAAATACTTTCCCTGACCTTGGGGAGGCAGCCTCTGTCACTGGGATTTCCTGCAACCACCCCTAGCATTCCCTGGCACAGAGACATGAGGAAAACCCTCAGGGGAGACGAGCACAGGCATTCCCTTAGAACCCACGCACTGCCGACCGTTGGTGGAACCTCCCCACGCTCAGGATTCCTGAACCATTTTCATTGAGTGGGGGAGCTCGAGAGACAACTCCACGCAGCTCTCTTCAGTCACAGGTGTTCCCTGCTCGGGGAAGTCAGAGAAATAACTTCCCTGACCGTTGGGAGGCAGCCTCTGTTACTGGGATTTCCTGCAACCCCCCCTAGCATTCCCTGGCACAGAGACATGAGGAAAACCCTCAGGGGAGACGAGCACAGGCATTCCTTCAGAACCCACACGCTGCCGACCGTTGGTGGAACCTCCCCACGCTCAGGATTCCGGAACCATTGTCATTGAGTGGGGGAGCTCGAGAGACAACTCCATGCAGCTCTCTTCTGTCACAGGTGTTCCCTGCTCGGGGAAGTCCGAGAAATACCTTCCCTGAACTTGGGGAGGCAGACTCTGTCACTGGGATTTCCTGCAAACCCCCCTAGCATTCCCTGGCACAGAGACATGAGGAAAACCCTCAGGGGAGACGAGCACAGGCATTCCCTTAGAACTCACGCGCTGCCGACCGTTGGTGGAACCTCCCCACGCTCAGGATTTCAGAACCATTGTCATTGAGTGGGGGAGCTCGAGAGACAACTCCACGCAGCTCTCTTCAGTCACAGGTGTTCCCTGCTCGGGGAAGTCCGAGAAATACCTTCCCTGATCTTGGGGAGGCAGCCTCTGTCACTGGGATTTCCTGCAAACCCCCCTAGCATTCCCTGGCACAGAGACATGAGGAAAACCCTCAGGGGAGACGAGCACAGGCATTCCGTCAGAACCCACACGCTGCCGACCGTTGGTGGAACCTCCCGACGCTCAGGATTCCGGAACCATTGTCATTGAGTGGGGGAGCTCGAGAGACAACTCCACGCAGCTCTCTTCATTCACAGGTGTTCCCTGCTCGGGGAAGTCCGAGAAATAACTTCCCTGACCTTGGGGAGGCAGCCTCTGTCACTGGGATTTCCTGCAACCACCCCTAGCAATCCCTGGCACAGAGACATGAGCAAAACCCTCAGGGGAGACGAGCACAGGCATTCCCTTAGAACCCACGCGCTGCCGACCGTTGGTGGAACCTCCCCACGCTCAGGATTCCGGAACCATTGTCATTGAGTGGGGGAGCTCGAGAGACAACTCCATGCAGCTCTCTTCAGTCACAGGTGTTCCCTGCTCGGGGAAGTCCGAGAAATACCTTCCCAGACCTTGGGGAGGCAGCGTCGGTCACTGGGATTTCCTGCAAACCCCCCTAGCATTCCCTGGCACAGAGACATGAGGAAAACCCTCAGGGGAGACGAGCACAGGCATTCCCTTAGAACTCACGCGCTGCCGACCGTTGGTGGAACCTCCCCACGCTCAGGATTCCAGAACCATTGTCATTCAGTGGGGGATCTCGAGAGACAACTCCACGCAGCTCTCTTCAGTCACAGGTGTTCCCTGCTCGGGGAAGTGCGAGAAATACCTTCCCTGACCTTGGGGAGGGAGCCTTTGTCACTGGGATTTCCTGCAAACCCTCCTAGCATTCCCTGGCACAGAGACATGAGGAAAACCCTCAGGGGAGATGAGCACAAGCATTCCCTTAGAAACAACGCGCTGCCGACCGTTGGTGGAACCTCCACAAGCTCAGGTTTCCGGAACCATTGTCATTGAGTGGGGAAGCTCGAGAGACAAGTCCAGGCAGCTCTCTTCAGTCACAGGTGTTCCCTGCTCGGGGAAGTCCGAGAAATAACTTCCCTGACCTTGGGGAGGCAGCCTCTGTCACTGGGATTCCCTGCAACACCCCCAAGCATTCCCTGGCACAGAGACATGAGGAAAACCCTGAAGGGAGACGAGCACAGGCATTCCCTTAGAACCCAAGCGCTGCCGACCGTTCGTGGAACCTCCCCACGCTCAGGATTCCGGAACCATTGTCATTGAGTGGCGGAGCTCGAGAGACAACTCCACGCAGCTCTCTTCAGTCACAGGTGTTCCCTGCTGGGGAAAGTGCGAGAAATACATTCCCTGAACTGGGGGAGGCAGCCTCTGTCACTGGGATTTCCTGCAACACCCCCTAGCATTCCCTGGCACAGAGACATGAATAAAACCCTCAGGGGAGACGAGCACAGGCATTCCCTTAGAACCCACGCGCTGCCGACCTTTGGTGGAACCTCCCCACGCTCAGGATTCCGGAACCATTGTCATTGAGTGGGGGAGTTCGAGAGACAACTCCACGCAGCTCTCTTCAGTCACAGGTGTTCCCTGCTCGGGGAAGTGCGAGAAATACCTTCCCTGACCTTGGGGAGGCAGCCTCTGTCACTGGGGTTTCCTGCAACACTCCCTAGCATTCCCTGGCACAGAGACATGAGGAAAACCATCAGGGGAGATGAGCACTGGCATTCCCTTAGAACCCACGCGCTGCCGACCGTTGGTGGAACCTCCCCACGCTCAGGATTCCAAAACCATAGTCATTGAGTGGGGGATCTCGAGAGAAAACTCCGCGCATCTCTCTTCAGTCACAGGTGTTCCCTGATCGGGGATGTCCGAGAAATACCTTCCCTGACCTTGGGGAGGCAGCCTCTGTCACTGGGACTTCCTGCAAACCCTCCTAGCATTCCCTGGCACAGAGACATGAGGAAAAACCTCAGGGGAGACGAGCACAAGCATTCCCTTAGAAACCACGCGCTGCCGACCGTTGGTGGAACCTCCCCAAGCTCAGGATTCCGGAAACATTGTCATTTAGTTGGGGAGCTCGAGAGAAAACTCCACGCATCTCTCTTCAGTCACAGGTGTTCCCTGATCGGGAAAGTCCGAGAAATACCTTCCCTGACCTTGGGGAGGCAGCCTATGTCACTGGGATTTCCTGCAAACCCTCCTAGCATTCCCTGGCACAGAGACATGAGGAAAACCCTCAGGGGAGACGAGCACAGTCTTTCCGTAAGAAGCCACGCGCTGCCGACATTTGGTGGAACCTCCCCACGCTCAGGATTCTGGAACCATTGTCATTGAGTGGGGGAGTTCGAGAGACAACTCCACGCAGCTCTCTTCAGTCACAGGTGTTCCCTGCTCGGGGAAGTCCGAGAAAAACTTTCCCTGACCTTGGGGAGGCAGCCTCTGTCACTTGGATTTCCTGCAAACCCCCCTAGCATTCCCTGGCACAGAGACATGAGGAAAACACTCAGGGGAGACGAGCACAGGCATTCCCTTAGAACTCACGCGCTGCCGACCGTTGGTTGAACCTCCCCACGCTCAGGATTCCAGAACCATAGTCTTTCAGTGGGGGATCTCGAGAGACAACTCCACGCAGCTCTCTTCAGTCACAGGTGTTCCCTGCTCGGGGAAGTCCGAGAAATACCTTCCCTGACCATGGGGAGGGAGCCTTTGTCACTGGGATTTCCTGCAAACCCTCCTAGCATTCCCTGGCACAAGACATGAGGAAAACCCTCAGGGGAGACGAGCACAAGCATTCCCTTAGAGACAACGCGCTGCCGACCGTTGGTGGAACCTCCCCAAGCTCAGGTTTCCGGAACCATTGTCATTGAGTGGGGGAGCTCGAGAGACAACTCCACGCAGCTCTCTTCAGTCACAGGTGTTCCCTGCTCGGGGAAGTCCTAGAAATACCTTCCCTGACCTTGGGGAGGCAGCCTCTGTCACTGGGATTCCCTGCAACACCCCCTAGCATTCCCTGGCACAGAGACATGAGGAAAACCCTGAAGGGAGACGAGCACAGGCATTCCCTTAGAACCCAAGCGCTGCCGACCGTTCGTGGAACCTCCCAACGCTCAGGATTCCGGAACCATTGTCATTGAGTGGGGGAGCTCGAGAGACAACTCCACGCAGCTCTCTTCATTCACAGGTGTTCCCTGCTCGGGAAAGTGCGAGAAATACCTTCCTTGACTTGGGGGAGGCAGCCTCTGTCACTGGGATTTCCTGCAACACCCCCTAGCATTCCCTGGCAGAGAGAAATGAGGAAAACCCTCAGGGGAGACGAGCACAGGCATTCCCTTAGAACCCAAGCGCTGCCGACCGTTGGTGGAACCTCCCCACGCTCAGGATTCCGGAACCATTGTCATTGAGTGGGGGAGCTCGAGAGACAACTCCACGCAGCTCTCATCAGTCACAGGTGTTCCCTTCTCGGGGAAGTGCGAGAAATACCTTCCCTGACCTTGCGGACGCAGCCTCTGTCATTGGGATTTCCTGCAAACCCCCTAGCATTCCCTGGCACAGAGACATGAGGAAAACCCTCAGGGGAGACGAGCACAGGCATTCCCTTAGAACCCAAGCGCTGCCGACCGTTGGTGGAACCTCCCCACGCTCAGGATTCCGGAAACATTGTCATTGAATGCAGGAGTTCGAGAGACAACTCCACGCAACTCTCTTCAGTCACAGGTGTTCCCTGCTCGGGGAAGTCCGAGAAATACCTTCCCTGACCTTGGGGAGGCAGCCTCTGTCACTGGGATTTCCTGCAACCGCCCTAGAATTCCCTGGCACAGAGACATGAGGAAAACACTCAGGGGAGACGAGCACAGGCATTCCCTTAGAACCCACACGCTGCCGACCGTTGGTGGAACCTCCCCACGCTCAGGATTCTGGAACCATAGTCATTGAGTGGGAGATCTCGAGAGGCAACTCCACGCAGCTCTCTTCAGTCACAGGTGTTCCCTGCTCGGGGAAGTCCGAGAAATAACTTCCCTGACCTTGGGGAGGCAGCCTCTGTCACTGGGATTTCCTGCAACCCCCCCTAGCATTCCCTGACACAGAGACATGAGGAAAACCCTCAGGGGAGACGAGCACAGGCATTCCCTTAGAACCCACGCGCTGCCGACCGTTGGTGGAACCTCCCCACACTCAGGATTCCGGAACCATTGTCATTGAGTGGGGGAGCTCGAGAGACAACTCCACGCAGCTCTCTTCAGTCACAGGTGTTCCCTGCTCGGGGAAGTGCGAGAAATACCTTCCCTGACCTTGGGGAGGCAGCCTCTGTTACTGGGATTTCCTGCAAACTCCCTAGCATTCCGTGGCACAGAGACATGAGGAAAAACCTCAGGGGATACGAGCACAGGCATTCCCTTAGAAACCACGCGCTGCCGACCGTTGGTGGAACCTCCCCAAGCTCAGGATTCCGGAACCATTGTCATTGAGTTGGGGAGCTCGAGAGACAACTCCACGCAGCTCTCTTCTGTCACAGGTGTTCCCTACTCGCGGAAGTCCGAGAAATACCTTCCCTGACTTTGGGGAGGCAGCCTCTGTCACTGGGATTTCCTTCAACCCCCCCCTAGCATTCCCTGGCACAGAGACATGAGGAAAACCCTCAGGGGAGACGAGCACAGGCTTTCCGTAAGAAGCCACGCGCTGCGACCGTTGGTGGAACCTCCCCACGCTCAGGATTCTGGAACCATTGTCATTGAGTGGGGGAGCTCTAGAGACAACTCCACGCAGCTCTCTTCAGTCACAGGTGTTCCCTGCTCGGGGAAGTCCGAGAAAAACCTTCCCTGACCTTGGGGAGGCAGCCTCTGTCACTGGGATTTTCTGCAACCCCTCCTAGCATTCCCTGGCACAGAGACATGAGGAAAACCCTCAGAGGAGAAGAGCACAGGCATTCCCATAGAACCCACGCTCTGCCGACCGTTGGTGGAACCTCCCCACGCTCAGGATTCCGAAATAATTGTCATTGAGTGGGGGAGCTCGAGAGAAAACCCCACGAAGCTCTCTTCAGTCACAGGTGTTCCCTGCTCAGGGAAGTCCGAGAAATACCTTCCATGACCTTGTGGAGGCAGCCTCTGTCACTGGGATTCCCTGCAACACCCCCAAGCATTCCCTGGCACAGAGACATGAGGAAAACCCTGAAGGGAGACGAGCACAGGCATTCCCTTAGAACCCAAGCGCTGCCGACAGTTCGTGGAACCTCCCAACGCTCAGGATTCCGGAACCATTGTCATTGAGTGGGGGAGCTCGAGAGACAACTCCACGCAGCTCTCTTCATTCACAGGTGTTCCCTGCTCGGGAAAGTGCGAGAAATACCTTCCCTGACCTGGGGGAGGCAGCCTCTGTCACTGGGATTTCCTGCAACACCCCCTAGCATTCCCTGGCACAGAGAAATGAGGAAAATCCTCAGGGGAGACGAGCACAGGCATTCCCTTAGAACCCAAGCGCTGCCGACCGTTGGTGGAACCTCCCCACGCTCAGGATTTCGGAACCATTGTCATTGAGTGGGGGAGCTCGAGAGACAACTCCACGCAGCTCTCATCAGTCACAGGTGTTCCCTGCTCGGGGAAGTGCGAGAAATACCTTCCCTGACCTTGCGGACGCAGCCTCTGTCATTGGGATTTCCTGCAAACCCCCTAGGATTCCCTGGCAGAGAGACATGAGGAAAACCCTCAGGGGAGACGAGCACAGGCATTCCCTTAGAACCCACGCGCTGCCGACCTTTGGTGGAACCTCCCCACGCTCAGGATTCTGGAACCATTGTCATTGAGTGGGGGAGTTCGAGAGACAACTCCACGCAGCTCTCTTCAGTCACAGGTGTTCCCTGCTCGGGGAAGTGCGAGAAATACCTTCCCTGACCTTGGGGAGGCAGCCTCTGTCACTGGGGTTTCCTGCAACCCCCCCTAGCATTCCCTGGCACAGAGACATGAGGAAAACCCTCAGGGGAGACGAGCACAGGCATTCCCTTAGAACCCAAGCGCTGCCGACCGTTGGTGGAACCTCCCCACGCTCAGGATTCCGGAACCATTGTCATTGATTGCGGGAGTTCGAGAGACAACTCCACGCAACTCTCTTCAGTCACAGGTGTTCCCTGCTCGGGGAAGTCTGAGAAATACCTTCCCTGACCTTGGGGAGGCAGCCTCTGTCACTGGGATTTCCTGCAACCGCCCTAGAATTCCCTGGCACAGAGACATGAGGAAAACCCTCAGGGGAGACGAGCACAGGCATTCCCTTAGAACCCACGCGCTGCCGACCGTTGGTGGAACCTCCCCACGCTCAGGATTCTGGAACCATAGTCATTGAGTGGGAGATCTCGAGAGGCAACTCCACGCAGCTCTCTTCAGTCACAGATGTTCCCTGATCGGGGAAGTCCGAGAAATACCTTCCCTGAACTTGGGGAGGCAGACTCTGTCACTGGGATTTCCTGCAAATCCCCCTAGCATTCCCTGGCACAGAGACATGAGGAAAACCCTCAGGGGAGACGAGCACAGGCATTCCCTTAGAACTCACGCGCTGCCGACCGTTGGTGGAACCTCCCCACGCTCAGGATTCCAGAACCATAGTCATTGAGTTGGGGAGCTCGAGAGACAACTCCACGCAGCTCTCTTCTGTCACAGGTGTTCCCTGCTCGCGGAAGTCCGAGAAATACCTTCCCTGACCTTGCGGAGGCAGCCTCTGTCACTGGGATTTCCTGCAAACCCCCCTAGCATTCTCTGGCACAGAGACATGAGGAAAACCCTCAGGAGAGGCGAGCACAGGCTTTCCGTAAGAAGCCACGCGCTGCAGACCGTTGGTGGAACCTCCCCACGCTCAGGATTCTGGAACCATTGTCATTGAGTGGGGGAGCTCGAGAGACAACTCCACGCAGCTCTCTTCAGTCACAGGTGTTCCCTGCTCGGGGAAGTCCGAGAAAAACATTCCCTGACCTTGGGGAGGCAGCCTCTGTCACTGGGATTTCCTGCAACCCCTCCTAGCATTCCCTGGCACAGAGACATGAGGAAAATCCTCAGAGGAGACGAGCACAGGCATTCCCATAGAACCCACGCTCTGCCGACCGTTGGTGGAACCTCCCCACGCTCAGGATTGCGGAACCATTGTCAGTGCGTGAGGGAGCTCGAGAGACAACTCCACGCAGCTCTCTTCAGTCACAGGTGTTCCCTGAACGGGGAAGTCCGAGAAATACTTTCCCTGATGTTGGGGAGGCAGCCTCTGTCACTGTGATTGCCTGCAAACCCCCCTAGCATTCCCTGGCACAGAGACATTAGAAAAAACCCAGGGGAGTCGAGCTTAGGCATCCCTTAGAACCCACGCGCTGCTTACCGTTGGTGGAACCTCAAAACCGTCAGGATTCCGTAACCATTGTCAGTGCGTGGGGAGCTCGAGAGACAACTCCACGCAACTCTCTTCAGTCACAGGTGTTCCCTGTTAGGGGGAATTTTGAAAAATACCTTCCCGGACCTTGGGGAGGCAGCCTCTGTCACTGGGATTTCCTGCAAACCCCCCTAGCATTCCCAGGCACAGAGACATTAGGATAAAAACCAGGGGAGTCGAGCTTATGCATTCCATTAGAACCCACGCGCTGCAGACCGTTGGGGGAACCTCCCCACTCTCATTATTCCGGAAACATTGTCAGTGCGTGGGGGAGCTCGAGAGACAACTCCACGCAGCTCTCTTCTGTCACAGGTGTTCCCTGTTAGGGGGAATTCAGAGAAATACTTTCCCTGACATGGGGAGGCAGACTCTGTCACTGGGATTACCTGCAAACCCCCCTAGCATTCCCTGGCACAGAGACATTAGGAAAAAACCTAGGGGAGTCGAGCTGAGGCATTCCATTAGAACCCACGTGCTGCTTACCGTTGGTGGAACCTCCCCACGCTCAGGATTCCGGAACCATTGTCAGTGTGAGTTGAGCTCGAGAGACAACTCCACGCAACTCTCTTCAGTCCCAGGTGTTTCCTGTTAGGGGGAATTTTGAGAAATACCTTCCCTGAGCTTGGGGAGGCAGCCTCTGTCACTGGGATTTCCTGCATACCCCCCTAGCATTCCCTGGCACAGAGATATTTGGAAAAAACCAGGGGAGTCGAGCTTAGGTATTCCGTTTGAACCCACGCGCTGCCGACCGTTGGTGGAACCTTCCCACGCTCAGGATTCCGGAACCATTGTCAATGCGTGGGGGAGCTCGAGAGACAACTCCACGCAGCTCTCGTCAATCACAGGTGTTCCCTGAACGGGGAAGTCCGAGAGATAACTTCCCTGACTTTGGGGAGGCAGCCTCTGTCTCTGGGATTGCCTGCAAAATCACAAGCTTTCCCTGGCACAGAGATATTAGGAAAAAACCCAGGGGAGTCGAGCTTAGGCATTCCGTTTGAACCCACGCGCTGCTTACCGTTGGTGGAACCTCCCCACGCTCAGGATTCCGGAAACATTGTCAGTGCGTGGGGAGCTCGAGAGACAATTCCACGCAGCTCTCTCCAGTCACAGGTGTTCCCTGTTAGGGGAAATCTGAGAAATACCTTGCCTGATCTTGGGGAGGCAGCCTCTGTCACTGAGATTTCCTGCAAACCCACCTAGCAGTCCCTGGCAAAGAGACATTAGGAAAAAACCCAGGGGAGTCGAGCTTAGGCATTCTGTTAGAACCCACGCGCTGCCGACCGTTGGTGGAACCTCCCCACGCTCAGGATTCCGGAGCCATTGTCAGTGCGTGAGGGAGCTCGAGAGACAACTCCACGCAGCTCTCTTCTGTCACCGGTGTTCCCTGTTAGGGGGAATTCTGAGAAATAACTTCCCTGAACTTGGGGAGGCAGCCTCTGTCACTGGGATTGCCTGTAAACACCCCTAGCATTCCCTGGCACAGAGACATTAGAAAAAAACCAGGGGAGACGAGCTAAGGCATTCCGTTAGAACCCACGCACTGTTTACAGTCGGTGGAACCTCCCCACGCTCAGGATTCCGGAATCACTGTTAGTGTGTGTGGGAGCTCGAGAGACAACTCCACGCAGCTCTCTTCAGTCACAGGTGTTCCCTGTTAGGGGGAATTCTGAGAAATAATTTCCTTGAATATGGGGATGCATCCTCTGTCACTTTGATTGCCTGCAAACGCCCCTAGCATTCCCTGGCACAGAGACATTAGGAAAAAACCCAGGGGAGTCGAGCTTAGGCATTCCGTTAGAACCCACGCGCTGCCGACCGTTGGTGGAACCTCCCCACGCTCAGGATTCCGGATCCATTGTCATTGCGTGAGGAAGCTCGAGAGACAACTCCACGCATCTCTCTTCAGTCACAGGTGTTCCCTGAATGGGGAAGTCCGAGAAATACCTTCCCTGATCTTGGGGAGGCATCCTCTGTCACAGGGATTGCCTGCAAACCCCCCTAGCATTCCCTGGCACAGAGACATTAGGAAAAAACCCAGGGGAGTCGAGGTTTGGCTTTCCGTTAGAACCCACGCGCTATTTACCGTTGTTGGAACCTCCCCACGGTCAGGATTCCGGAAACATTATCAGTGCGTGGGGAGCTCGAGAGACAACTCCATGCAGCTCTCTTCAGTCACAGGTATTCCCTGTTAGGGGGAATTCTGAGAAATACATTCCCTGACCTTGGAGAGGCAGCCTCTGTCACTGGGATTACCTGAAAACACCCCTAGCATTCCCTGGCACAGAGACATTAGGAAAAAAATCAGGGGAGTCGAGCATAGGCATTCCGTTAAAACCCATGCGCTGCTGACCGTTCGTGGATCCTCCCCACGCTCAGGATTCCGGAACCATTGTAAGAGCGTGGGGGAGCTCGAGAGAAAACTCCACGCAGCTCTCTTCATTCACAGGTGTTCCCTGAATGGGGAAGTCCGAGAAATAACTTCCCTGACTTCGGGGAGGGTGCCTCTGTCTCTGGTATTGCCTGCGAAACCCCCTACCATTCCCTGGCACAGAGAAATTAGGGAAAAACCCAGGGGAGTCGATCTTTGGCATTCCGTTAGAACCCACGCGCTGCCGACCGTTGGTGGAACTTCCCCACGCTCAGGATTCCGGAAACATTGTCATTGCGTGGGGGAGCTCGAGAGAAAACTCCACGCAGCTCTCAGGTGTTCCCTGAAAAGGGAAGTATGAGAAATACCTTCCCTGACCTTGGGGAGGCAGCCTCTGTCACTGGGATTACCTGCAAACCCCCCTAGCATTCCCTGGCAGAGAAACATTATGAAAAAACGCAGGGGAGTCGAAATTAAGCATTCTTTTAGAACTCACGCGCTGCTTACCGTTGGTGGAACCTCCCCACGCTCAGGATTCCGGAACAAATGTCAGTGCGTGGGGAGCTCTAGAGACAACTCCATGCAGCTCTCTTCAGTCACAGGTAATCCCTGTTAGGGGGAATTCTCAGAAATACCTTCCCTGACCTTAGGGTGGCAGCCTCTATCACTGGGATTTCCTGCAAACCCCCCTAGCATTCCCTGGCAGAGACACATTAGGTAAAAACCCAGGGGAGTTGAGCTTAGGCATTTCGTTAGAACCCACGCGCTGCCGACCGTTGTTGGAACCTCCTCACGCTCAGAAATCCGGAACAATTGTCAGTGCGTGGGGGTGCTCTAGAGAAAACTCCACGCAGCTCTCTTCTGTCACAGGTGTTCCCTGTTAGGGGGAATTCAGAGAAATACCTTCCCTGACTTGGGGAGGCAGCCTCTGTCACTGGGATTACCTGCAAACCCCCCTAGCATTCCCTGGCGCAGAGACATTAGGAAAAAACCCAGGGGAGTCGAGCTTAGGCATTCCTTTAGAACCCACGTGCTGCTTACCTTTGGTGGAACCTCCCCACGCTCAG
Organism: Vicugna pacos; assembly: GCF_048564905.1. Classification (NCBI taxonomy): domain Eukaryota; kingdom Metazoa; phylum Chordata; class Mammalia; order Artiodactyla; family Camelidae; genus Vicugna; species Vicugna pacos. The sequence goes on along the minus strand of NW_027328721.1, from coordinate 59,140,654 downwards.
GATTCCGGAACCATTGTCAGTGTGAGGGGAGCTCGAGAGACAACTCCAAGCAACTCTCTTCAGTCCCAGGTGTTCCCTGTTAGGGGGAATTTTGAGAAATACCTTCCCTGAGCTTGGGGAGGCAGCCTCTGTCACTGGGATTTCCTGCATACCCCCGTAGCATTCCCTGGCACAGAGACATTTGGAAAAACCCAGGGGAGTCGAGCTTAGGTATTCCGTTTGAACCCACGCGCTGCCGAACGTTGGTGAAACCTCCCCACGCTCAGGATTCCGGAAGCATTGTCAGTGCGTGGCGGAGCTCGAGAGACAACTCCACGCAGCTCTCTTCAGTCACAGGTGTTCCCTGAACGGGGAAGTCCGAGAAATAACTTCCCTGACTTTGGGGAGGCAGCCTCTGTCTCTGGGATTGCCTGCAAAATCACAAGCATTCCCCGGCACAGAGACATTAGTAAAAAACCCAGGGGAGTCGAGCTTAGGCATTCCGTTAGAACCCACGCGCTGCTTACCGTTGGTGGAACCTCCCCACGCTCAGGATTCCGGAACCATTGTCAGTGCGTGGGGAGCTCGAGAGACAAATCCACGCAGCTCTCTTCAATCACAGGTGTTCCCTGTTAGGGGGAATTCTGAGAAATTCATTCCCTGACCTTGGGGAGGCAGCCTCAGTCACTGGGATTGCCTGCAAACCCCCCTAGCATTCCCTGGCACAGAGAAATTTGGAAAAAACCCAGGGGAGTCGAGTTTAGGCATTCCGTTAGAACCCACGCACAGCCGACCATTGGTGGAACCTCCCCACGTTTAGGATTCCGGAAACATTCTCAGTGAGTGGGGAGCTCCAGAGACAAGTCCACGCAGCTCTCTTCAGTCACAGGTGTTCCGTGAACGGGGAAGTCCGAGAAATAAATTCCCTGACTTTGTGGAGGCAGCCTCTGTCACTGGGATTGCATGCAAACGCCCCTAGCATTCCCTGGCACAGAGACATTAGGAAAAAACCCAGGGGAGTCGAGCTTAGGCATTCCGTTTGAACCCACGCACTGCCGACCGTTGGTGGAACCTCCCCACGCTCAGGATTCCGGAACCATTGTCAGTGTGTGGGGGAGCTCGAGAGACAACTCCACGCAGCTGACTTCAGTCCCAGGTGTTCCCTGAATGGGGAAGTCCGAGAAATAACTTCCCTGACCTTGGGGAGGCAGCCTCTGTCACTGGGATTGCCTACAAACCCCCCTAGCATTCCCTGGCACAGAGACATTAGGAAAAAACCCAGGGGAGGCGAGCTTAGACATTCCGTTAGAACCCACGCGCTGCTTACCATTGGTGCAACTTCCCCATGCTCAGGATTCCGGAACAATTCTCAGTGCGCGGGGAGCTCGAGAGACAACTCCACGCAGCTCTCTTCAGTCACAGATGTTCCCTGTAAGGGGGAATTCTGAGAAATAACTTCCCTGACCTTGGGGAGGAAGCCTCTGTCACTGGGATTTCCTGCAAACCCCCCTAGCATTCCCTGGCACAGAGACATTAGGAAAAAACCCAGGGGATTCGAGCTTAGGCATTCCGTTAGAACCCAAGCGCTGCCGACCGTTGGTGGAACCTCCCCACGCTCAGGATTCCGGAACCATTGTCAGTGCGTGGGGGAGCTCGAGAGACAACTCCACGCAGCTCTCTTCTGTCACAGGTGTTCCCTGTTTGGGGGAATTCTGAGAAATACTTTCCCTGAACTTGGGGAGGCAGCCTCTGTCTCTGGGATTTCCTGCAAACACCCCTAGCAATCCCTGGCACAGAGATATTAGGAAAAAACCCTGGGGAGTCGAGCTTAGGCATTCCGTTAGAACCCACGCACTGCCGACCCTTGGTGGAACCTCCCCACGCTCAGAATTCCGGAACCATTGTCAGTGCGTGGGGAGCTCGAGAGACAACTCCACGCAGCTCTCTTCCGTCACAGGTGTTCCCTGAACGGGGAAGTCCGAGAAAAACCTTCCCTGACCTAGGGGAGGCATCCTCTGTCACTGGGATTGCCTGCAAACCCCCCTAGCATTCCCTGGCACAGAGATATTAGGAAAAAACCCAGGGGAGTCGAGCATAGGCATTCCGTTAGAACCCACGCGCTGCCGATCGTTGGGGGAACCTCCCCACGCTCAGGATTCCGGAACCATTGTCAGTGCGTGGGGGAGCTCGAGAGACAACTCCACGCAGCTCTCTTCAGTCACAGGTGTTCCCTGAACGGGGAAGTCCGAGAAATACTTTCCCTGAACTTTGGGAGACATCCTCTGTCCCTGGGATTGCCTGCAAACACTCCTAGCATTCCGTGGCACAGAGACATTAGGAAAAACCCAGGCGAGTCGAGCTTAGGCATTCCGTTAGAACCCACGCGCTGCCGACCGTTGGGGAACCTCCCCACCCTCAAGATTCCAAAATCATTGTCATTGCGTGGGGGAGCACGAGAGAAAACTCCACGCAGCTCTCTTCAGTCACAGGTGTTCCCTGAACGGGGAAGTCCGAGAAATACCTTCCCTGAACTTGGGGAGGCATCCTCTGTCACTGGGATTGCCTGCAAACAATCCTAGCATTCCGTGGCAGAGAGACATTAGGAAAAAACCCAGGGGAGTCGAGCTTAGGCATTCCGTTAGAACCCACGCGCTGCCGACCGTTGGTGGAACCTCCCCACTCTCAGGATTCCGGAGCCATTGTCAGTGTGTGGGGGAGCTCGAGAGACAACTCCACGCAGCTCTCTTCTATCACAGGTGTTCCCTGTTAGGGGGAATTCTGAGAAAAACTTTCCCTGGCCTTGGGGAAGCAGCCTCTGTCACTGGGATTGCCTGCAAACCCCCCTAGCATTCCCTGGCACAGAGATATTAGGAAAAAACCCAGGGGAGTCGAGCTTAGGCATTCCGTTAGAACCCACGCGCTGCCGACCGTTTGGGGAACCTCCCCACGCTCAGGATTCCGGAACCATTTTCACTGCGTGGGGAGCTCGAGAGACAACTCCACGCAGCTCTCTTCAGTCACAGGTGTTCCCTGCTCGGGGAAGTCTGAGAAATACCTTCCCTGACCTTGGGGAGGCAGCCTCTGTCACTGGGATTTCCTGCAACCGCCCTAGAATTCCCTGGCACAGAGACATGAGGAAAACCCTCAGGGGAGACGAGCACAGGCATTCCCTTAGAACCCACGCGCTGCCGACCGTTGGTGGAACCTCCCCACGCTCAGGATTCTGGAACCATAGTCATTGAGTGGGAGATCTCGAGAGGCAACTCCACGCAGCTCTCTTCAGTCACAGATGTTCCCTGCTCGCGGAAGTCCAAGAAATACCTTCCCTGACTTTGGGGAGGCAGCCTCTGTCACTGGGATTTCCTGCAACACCCCCTAGCATTCCCTGGCACAGAGACATGAGGAAAACCCTCAGGGGAGACGAGCACAGGCTTTCCGTAAGAAGCCACGCGCTGCCGACCGTTGGTGGAACCTCCCCATGCTCAGGATTCTGGAACCATTGTCATTGAGTGGGGGAGCTCGAGAGACAACTCCACGCAGCTCTCTTCAGTCACAGGTGTTCCCTGCTCGGGGAAGTCCGAGAAAAACCTTCCCTGACCTTGGGGAGGCAGCCTCAGTCACTGGGATTTCCTGCAACCCCTCCTAGCATTCCCTGGCACAGAGACATGAGGAAAACCCTCAGAGGAGACGAGCACAGGCATTCCCATAGAACCCACGCTCTGCCGACCGTTGGTGGAACCTCCCCACGCTCAGGATTCCGGAATCATTGTCATTGAGTGGGGGAGCTCGAGAGAAAACCCCACGAAGCTCTCTTCAGTCACAGGTGTTCCCTGCTCAGGGAAGTCCGAGAAATACCTTCCCTGACCTTGGGGAGGCAGCCTCTGTCACTGGGATTTCCTGCAACCACCCCTAGCATTCCCTGGCACAGAGACATGAGGAAAACCCTCAGGGGAGACGAGCACAGGCATTCCCTTAGAACCCACGCGCTGCCGACCGTTGATGGAACCTCCCCACGCTCAGGATTCCTGAACCATTTTCATTGAGTGGGGTAGCTCGAGAGACAACTCCACGCAGCTCTCTTCAGTCACAGGTGTTCCCTGCTCGGGGAAGTCAGAGAAATAACTTCCCTGACCGTTGGGAGGCAGCCTCTGTTACTGGGATTTCCTGCAACCCCCCCTAGCATTCCCTGGCACAGAGACATGAGGAAAACCCTCAGGGGAGACGAGCACAGGCATTCCTTCAGAACCCACACGCTGCCGACCGTTGGTGGAACCTCCCCACGCTCAGGATTCCGGAACCATTGTCATTGAGTGGGGGAGCTCGAGAGACAACTCCATGCAGCTCTCTTCAGTCACAGGTGTTCCCTGATCGGGGAAGTCCGAGAAATACCTTCCCTGAACTTGGGGAGGCAGACTCTGTCACTGGGATTTCCTGCAAATCCCCCTAGCATTCCCTGGCACAGAGACATGAGGAAAACCCTCAGGGGAGACGAGCACAGGCATTCCCTTAGAACTCACGCGCTGCCGACCGTTGGTGGAACCTCCCCACTCTCAGGATTCCAGAACCATAGTCATTGAGTTGGGGAGCTCGAGAGACAACTCCACGCAGCTCTCTTCTGTCACAGGTGTTCCCTGCTCGCGGAAGTCCGAGAAATACCTTCCCTGACCTTGCGGAGGCAGCCTCTGTCACTGGGATTTCCTGCAAACCCCCCTAGCATTCTCTGGCACAGAGACATGAGGAAAACCCTCAGGAGAGACGAGCACAGGCTTTCCGTAAGAAGCCACGCGCTGCAGACCGTTGGTGGAACCTCCCCACGCTCAGGATTCTGGAACCATTGTCATTGAGTGGGGGAGCTCGAGAGACAACTCCACGCAGCTCTCTTCAGTCACAGGTGTTCCCTGCTCGGGGAAGTCCGAGAAAAACATTCCCTGACCTTGGGGAGGCAGCCTCTGTCACTGGGATTTCCTGCAACCCCTCCTAGCATTCCCTGGCACAGAGACATGAGGAAAATCCTCAGAGGAGACGAGCACAGGCATTCCCATAGAACCCACGCTCTGCCGACCGTTGGTGGAACCTCCCCACGCTCAGGATTCCGGAACCATTGTCAGTGCGTGAGGGAGCTCGAGAGACAACTCCACGCAGCTCTCTTCAGTCACAGGTGTTCCCTGAACGGGGAAGTCCGAGAAATACTTTCCCTGATGTTGGGGAGGCAGCCTCTGTCACTGTTATTGCCTGCAAACCCCCCTAGCATTCCCTGGCACAGAGACATTAGAAAAAACCCAGGAGAGTCGAGCTTAGGCATCCCTTAGAACCCACGCGCTGCTTACCGTTGGTGGAACCTCAAAACCGTCAGGATTCCGTAACCATTGTCAGTGCGTGGGGAGCTCGAGAGACAACTCCACGCAACTCTCTTCAGTCACAGGTGTTCCCTGTTAGGGGGAATTTTGAAAAATACCTTCCCGGACCTTGGGGAGGCAGCCTCTGTCACTGGGATTTCCTGCAAACCCCCCTAGCATTCCCAGGCACAGAGACATTAGGATAAAAACCAGGGGAGTCGAGCTTATGCATTCCATTAGAACCCACGCGCTGCAGACCGTTGGGGGAACCTCCCCACTCTCATTATTCCGGAAACATTGTCAGTGCGTGGGGGAGCTCGAGAGACAACTCCACGCAGCTCTCTTCTGTCACAGGTGTTCCCTGTTAGGGGGAATTCAGAGAAATACTTTCCCTGACATGGGGAGGCAGACTCTGTCACTGGGATTACCTGCAAACCCCCCTAGCATTCCCTGGCACAGAGACATTAGGAAAAAACCTAGGGGAGTCGAGCTGAGGCATTCCATTAGAACCCACGTGCTGCTTACCGTTGGTGGAACCTCCCCACGCTCAGGATTCCGGAACCATTGTCAGTGTGAGTTGAGCTCGAGAGACAACTCCACGCAACTCTCTTCAGTCCCAGGTGTTTCCTGTTAGGGGGAATTTTGAGAAATACCTTCCCTGAGCTTGGGGAGGCAGCCTCTGTCACTGGGATTTCCTGCATACCCCCCTAGCATTCCCTGGCACAGAGATATTTGGAAAAAACCAGGGGAGTCGAGCTTAGGTATTCCGTTTGAACCCACGCGCTGCCGACCGTTGGTGGAACCTTCCCACGCTCAGGATTCCGGAACCATTGTCAATGCGTGGGGGAGCTCGAGAGACAACTCCACGCAGCTCTCGTCAATCACAGGTGTTCCCTGAACGGGGAAGTCCGAGAGATAACTTCCCTGACTTTGGGGAGGCAGCCTCTGTCTCTGGGATTGCCTGCAAAATCACAAGCTTTCCCTGGCACAGAGATATTAGGAAAAAACCCAGGGGAGTCGAGCTTAGGCATTCCGTTAGAACCCACGCGCTGCTTACCGTTGGTGGAACCTCCCCACGCTCAGGATTCCGGAACCATTGTCAGTGCGTGGGGAGCTCGAGAGACAATTCCACGCAGCTCTCTCCAGTCACAGGTGTTCCCTGTTAGGGGAAATCTGAGAAATACCTTGCCTGATCTTGGGGAGGCAGCCTCTGTCACTGAGATTTCCTGCAAACCCACCTAGCAGTCCCTGGCAAAGAGACATTAGGAAAAAACCCAGGGGAGTCGAGCTTAGGCATTCTGTTAGAACCCACGCGCTGCCGACCGTTGGTGGAACCTCCCCACGCTCAGGATTCCGGAGCCATTGTCAGTGCGTGAGGGAGCTCGAGAGACAACTCCACGCAGCTCTCTTCTGTCACCGGTGTTCCCTGTTAGGGGGAATTCTGAGAAATAACTTCCCTGAACTTGGGGAGGCAGCCTCTGTCACTGGGATTGCCTGTAAACACCCCTAGCATTCCCTGGCACAGAGACATTAGAAAAAAACCAGGGGAGACGAGCTAAGGCATTCCGTTAGAACCCACGCGCTGCCGACCGTTGGTGGAACCTCCCCACGCTCAGGATTCCGGATCCATTGTCATTGCGTGAGGAAGCTCGAGAGACAACTCCACGCATCTCTCTTCAGTCACAGGTGTTCCCTGAATGGGGAAGTCCGAGAAATACCTTCCCTGATCTTGGGGAGGCATCCTCTGTCACAGGGATTGCCTGCAAACCCCCCTAGCATTCCCTGGCACAGAGACATTAGGAAAAAACCCAGGGGAGTCGAGGTTTGGCTTTCCGTTAGAACCCACGCGCTATTTACCGTTGTTGGAACCTCCCCACGGTCAGGATTCCGGAAACATTATCAGTGCGTGGGGAGCTCGAGAGACAACTCCATGCAGCTCTCTTCAGTCACAGGTATTCCCTGTTAGGGGGAATTCTGAGAAATACATTCCCTGACCTTGGAGAGGCAGCCTCTGTCACTGGGATTACCTGAAAACACCCCTAGCATTCCCTGGCACAGAGACATTAGGAAAAAAATCAGGGGAGTCGAGCATAGGCATTCCGTTAAAACCCATGCGCTGCTGACCGTTCGTGGATCCTCCCCACGCTCAGGATTCCGGAACCATTGTAAGAGCGTGGGGGAGCTCGAGAGAAAACTCCACGCAGCTCTCTTCATTCACAGGTGTTCCCTGAATGGGGAAGTCCGAGAAATAACTTCCCTGACTTCGGGGAGGGTGCCTCTGTCTCTGGTATTGCCTGCGAAACCCCCTACCATTCCCTGGCACAGAGAAATTAGGGAAAAACCCAGGGGAGTCGATCTTTGGCATTCCGTTAGAACCCACGCGCTGCCGACCGTTGGTGGAACTTCCCCACGCTCAGGATTCCGGAAACATTGTCATTGCGTGGGGGAGCTCGAGAGAAAACTCCACGCAGCTCTCTTCAGTCACAGGTGTTCCCTGAACAGGGAAGTATGAGAAATACCTTCCCTGACCTTGGGGAGGCAGCCTCTGTCACTGGGATTACCTGCAAACCCCCCTAGCATTCCCTGGCAGAGAAACATTATGAAAAAACCCAGGGGAGTCGAAATTAAGCATTCTTTTAGAACTCACGCGCTGCTTACCGTTGGTGGAACCTCCCCACGCTCAGGATTCCGGAACAAATGTCAGTGCGTGGGGAGCTCTAGAGACAACTCCATGCAGCTCTCTTCAGTCACAGGTAATCCCTGTTAGGGGGAATTCTCAGAAATACCTTCCCTGACCTTAGGGTGGCAGCCTCTATCACTGGGATTTCCTGCAAACCCCCCTAGCATTCCCTGGCAGAGACACATTAGGTAAAAACCCAGGGGAGTTGAGCTTAGGCATTCCGTTAGAACCCACGCGCTGCCGACCGTTGTTGGAACCTCCTCACGCTCAGAAATCCGGAACAATTGTCAGTGCGTGGGGGTGCTCTAGAGAAAACTCCACGCAGCTCTCTTCTGTCACAGGTGTTCCCTGTTAGGGGGAATTCAGAGAAATACCTTCCCTGACTTGGGGAGGCAGCCTCTGTCACTGGGATTACCTGCAAACCCCCCTAGCATTCCCTGGCGCAGAGACATTAGGAAAAAACCCAGGGGAGTCGAGCTTAGGCATTCCTTTAGAACCCACGTGCTGCTTACCTTTGGTGGAACCTCCCCACGCTCAGGATTCCGGAACCATTGTCAGTGTGAGGGGAGCTCGAGAGACAACTCCAAGCAACTCTCTTCAGTCCCAGGTGTTCCCTGTTAGGGGGAATTTTGAGAAATACCTTCCCTGAGCTTGGGGAGGCAGCCTCTGTCACTGGGATTTCCTGCATACCCCCGTAGCATTCCCTGGCACAGAGACATTTGGAAAAACCCAGGGGAGTCGAGCTTAGGTATTCCGTTTGAACCCACGCGCTGCCGAACGTTGGTGAAACCTCCCCACGCTCAGGATTCCGGAACCATTGTCAGTGCGTGGCGGAGCTCGAGAGACAACTCCACGCAGCTCTCTTCAGTCACAGGTGTTCCCTGAACGGGGAAGTCCGAGAAATAACTTCCCTGACTTTGGGGAGGCAGCCTCTGTCTCTGGGATTGCCTGCAAAATCACAAGCATTCCCCGGCACAGAGACATTAGTAAAAAACCCAGGGGAGTCGAGCTTAGGCATTCCGTTAGAACCCACGCGCTGCTTACCGTTGGTGGAACCTCCCCACGCTCAGGATTCCGGAACCATTGTCAGTGCGTGGGGAGCTCGAGAGACAAATCCACGCAGCTCTCTTCAATCACAGGTGTTCCCTGTTAGGGGGAATTCTGAGAAATTCATTCCCTGACCTTGGGGAGGCAGCCTCAGTCACTGGGATTGCCTGCAAACCCCCCTAGCATTCCCTGGCACAGAGAAATTTGGAAAAAACCCAGGGGAGTCGAGTTTAGGCATTCCGTTAGAACCCACGCACAGCCGACCATTGGTGGAACCTCCCCACGTTTAGGATTCCGGAAACATTCTCAGTGAGTGGGGAGCTCCAGAGACAAGTCCACGCAGCTCTCTTCAGTCACAGGTGTTCCGTGAACGGGGAAGTCCGAGAAATAAATTCCCTGACTTTGTGGAGGCAGCCTCTGTCACTGGGATTGCATGCAAACGCCCCTAGCATTCCCTGGCACAGAGACATTAGGAAAAAACCCAGGGGAGTCGAGCTTAGGCATTCCGTTTGAACCCACGCACTGCCGACCGTTGGTGGAACCTCCCCACGCTCAGGATTCCGGAACCATTGTCAGTGTGTGGGGGAGCTCGAGAGACAACTCCACGCAGCTGACTTCAGTCCCAGGTGTTCCCTGAATGGGGAAGTCCGAGAAATAACTTCCCTGACCTTGGGGAGGCAGCCTCTGTCACTGGGATTGCCTACAAACCCCCCTAGCATTCCCTGGCACAGAGACATTAGGAAAAAACCCAGGGGAGGCGAGCTTAGACATTCCGTTAGAACCCACGCGCTGCTTACCATTGGTGCAACTTCCCCATGCTCAGGATTCCGGAACAATTCTCAGTGCGCGGGGAGCTCGAGAGACAACTCCACGCAGCTCTCTTCAGTCACAGATGTTCCCTGTAAGGGGGAATTCTGAGAAATAACTTCCCTGACCTTGGGGAGGAAGCCTCTGTCACTGGGATTTCCTGCAAACCCCCCTAGCATTCCCTGGCACAGAGACATTAGGAAAAAACCCAGGGGATTCGAGCTTAGGCATTCCGTTAGAACCCAAGCGCTGCCGACCGTTGGTGGAACCTCCCCACGCTCAGGATTCCGGAACCATTGTCAGTGCGTGGGGGAGCTCGAGAGACAACTCCACGCAGCTCTCTTCTGTCACAGGTGTTCCCTGTTTGGGGGAATTCTGAGAAATACTTTCCCTGAACTTGGGGAGGCAGCCTCTGTCTCTGGGATTTCCTGCAAACACCCCTAGCAATCCCTGGCACAGAGATATTAGGAAAAAACCCTGGGGAGTCGAGCTTAGGCATTCCGTTAGAACCCACGCACTGCCGACCCTTGGTGGAACCTCCCCACGCTCAGAATTCCGGAACCATTGTCAGTGCGTGGGGAGCTCGAGAGACAACTCCACGCAGCTCTCTTCCGTCACAGGTGTTCCCTGAACGGGGAAGTCCGAGAAAAACCTTCCCTGACCTAGGGGAGGCATCCTCTGTCACTGGGATTGCCTGCAAACCCCCCTAGCATTCCCTGGCACAGAGATATTAGGAAAAAACCCAGGGGAGTCGAGCATAGGCATTCCGTTAGAACCCACGCGCTGCCGATCGTTGTGGGAACCTCCCCACGCTCAGGATTCCGGAACCATTGTCAGTGCGTGGGGGAGCTCGAGAGACAACTCCACGCAGCTCTCTTCAGTCACAGGTGTTCCCTGAACGGGGAAGTCCGAGAAATACTTTCCCTGAACTTTGGGAGGCATCCTCTGTCCCTGGGATTGCCTGCAAACACTCCTAGCATTCCGTGGCACAGAGACATTAGGAAAAACCCAGGCGAGTCGAGCTTAGGCATTCCGTTAGAACCCACGCGCTGCCGACCGTTGGGGAACCTCCCCACCCTCAAGATTCCAAAATCATTGTCATTGCGTGGGGGAGCACGAGAGAAAACTCCACGCAGCTCTCTTCAGTCACAGGTGTTCCCTGAACGGGGAAGTCCGAGAAATACCTTCCCTGAACTTGGGGAGGCATCCTCTGTCACTGGGATTGCCTGCAAACAATCCTAGCATTCCGTGGCAGAGAGACATTAGGAAAAAACCCAGGGGAGTCGAGCTTAGGCATTCCGTTAGAACCCACGCGCTGCCGACCGTTGGTGGAACCTCCCCACTCTCAGGATTCCGGAGCCATTGTCAGTGTGTGGGGGAGCTCGAGAGACAACTCCACGCAGCTCTCTTCTATCACAGGTGTTCCCTGTTAGGGGGAATTCTGAGAAAAACTTTCCCTGGCCTTGGGGAAGCAGCCTCTGTCACTGGGATTGCCTGCAAACCCCCCTAGCATTCCCTGGCACAGAGATATTAGGAAAAAACCCAGGGGAGTCGAGCTTAGGCATTCCGTTAGAACCCACGCGCTGCCGACCGTTTGGGGAACCTCCCCACGCTCAGGATTCCGGAACCATTTTCACTGCGTGGGGAGCTCGAGAGACAACTCCACGCAGCTCTCTTCAGTCACAGGTGTTCCCTGAACGGGGAAGTCCGAGAAATACCTTCCCTGACCTTGGGGAGGCATCCTCTGTCAATGGGATTGCCTGCAAACCCCCCTAGCTTTCCCTGGCACAGAGATATTAGGAAAAAACTTAGGGGAGTCGAGCTAAGGCATTCCGTTAAAACCCACGCGCTGCCGACCGTTGGTGGAACCTCCCCACGCTCAGGATTCCGGAGCCATTGTCAGTGCGTGGGGGAGCTCGAGAGACAACTCCACGCAGCTCTCTTCTGTCACAGGTGTTCCATGATAGGGGGAATTCTGAGAAAAACCTTCCCTGACCTTGGGGAGGCAGCCTCTGTCACTGGGATTTCCTGCAAACCACCCTAGCATTCCCTGGAACAGAGACATTAGGAAAATACCCATGGGAGCCGAGCTTAGGTATTCCGTTAGAACCCACGCGCTGCCGACCGTTGGTGGAACCTCCCCACGCTCAGGATTCCGGAACCATTGTCAGTGCGTGGTGAGCTCGAGAGACAACTCTACGAAGCTCTCTTCAGTCACAGGTGTTCCCTGTTAGGGGGAATTCTGAGAAATAACTTCCCTGACCTTGGGGATGCAGCCTCTGTCACTGGGATTGCCTGCAAACCCCCCTAGCATTCCGTGGCACAGAGACATTAGGAAAAATCCCAGGGGAGTCGAGCTTAGGCATTCCGTTTGAACCCACGCGCTGCCGACCGTTGGTGGAACCTCCCCACGCTCAGGATTCCAAAACCATTGTCAGTGCGTGGGGGAGCTCGAGAGACAACTCCACGCAGCTCTCTTCAGTCACAGGTGTTCCCTGAATGGGGAAGTCCGAGAAATAACTTCCCTGAACTTGGGGAGGCAGCCTCTGTCACTGGGATTGCCTACAAACCCCCCTAGCATTCCCTGGCACAGAGACATTAGGAAAAAACCCAGGGGAGGCGAGCTTAGACATTCCGTTAGAACCCACGCGCTGCTTCCCATTGGTGAAACTTCCCCATTCTCAGGATTCCGGAACCATTGTCAGTGCGTGGGGAGCTCGAGAGACAACTCCACGGAGCTCTCTTCAGTCATAGTGGTTCCCTGTTAGGGGGAATTCTGAGAAATACCTTCCCTGACCTTGGGGAGGCAGCCCCTGTCACTGGGATTGCCTGCAAACCCCCCTAGCATTCCCTGGCACAGAGACATTAGGAAAAAACCCAGGGGAGTCGAGCTTAGGCATTCCGTTTGAACCCACGCACTGCCGACCGTTGGTGGAACCTCCCCACGCTCAGGATTCCGGAACCATTGTCAGTGTGTCGGGTAGCACGAGAGACAACTCCACGCAGCTGTCTTCAGTCCCAGGTGTTCCCTGAATGGGGAAGTCCGAAAAATAACTTCCCTGACCTTGGGGAGCCAGCCTCTGTCACTGGGATTTCCTGCAAACCCCCCTAGCATTCCCTGGCACAGAGACATAAGGAAAAAACCCAGGGGAGTCGAGCTTAGGCATTCCGTTAGAACCCACGCGCTGCCGACCGTTAGGGGAACCTCCCCACGCTCAGGATTCCGGAAACATTTTCACTGCGTGGGGAGCTCGAGAGACAACTCCACGCAGCTCTCTTCAGTCACAGGTGTTCCCTGAACGGGGAAGTCCGAGAAATACCTTCCCTGGCCTTGGGGAGGCATCCTCTGTCACTGGGATTGCCTGCAAACACCACTAGCATTACCTGGCACAGAGATATTAGGAAAAAACCCAGGGGAGTCGAGCTTAGGCATTCCGTTAGAAACTACGCACTGCCGACAGTTGGTGGAACCTCCCCACGCTCAGGATTCCGGAACCATTGTCAGTGCGTGGGGAGCTCGAGACAAAACTCCACGCAGCTCTCTTCAGTCACAGGTGTTCCCTGTTACGGGGAATTCTGAGAAATAACTTCCCTGAATATGAGGAGGCAGCCTCTGTCAGTGGGATTCCCTGCAAACTCCCCTAGCATACCCTGGCACAGAGACATTAGGAAAAAACACAGGGGAGTCGAGCTTAGGCATTCCGTTAGAAAATACTCGCTGCCGACCGTTGGTGGAACCTCCCCACGGTCAGGATTCCGGAACCATTTTCAGTGCGTGGGGAACTCGAGAGACAAATCCACGCAGCTCTCTTCTCTCACAGGTGTTCCCTGTTAGGGGGAATTCTGAGATACCTTCCCTGACCTTGGGGAGGCAGCCTCTGAAACTGGGATTGCCTGCAAACGCCCCTAGCATTCCCTGGCACAGAGACATTAGGAAAAAACCCAGGGGAGTCGAGCTTAGGCATTCCGTTAGAACCCACGCGCTGCCGACCGTTGGTGGATCCTCCCCAATCTCAGGAATCCAAAACAATTGTCAGTGGGTGTGGGAGCTCGAGAGACAACTCCACGCAGCTCTCTTCAATCACAGGTGTTCCCTGAAATGGGAAGTCCGAGAAATACCTTCCCTGACCTTGGGGAGGCATCCTCTGTCACTGGGACTTCCTGCAAACCCCCTTAGCATTCTCTGTCACAGAGATATTAGGAAAAATCCCCGGGGAGTCGAGCTTAGGCATTCCGTTAGAACCCACGCGCTGCCGACCGTTGGTGGATCCTCCCCAATCTCAGGATTCCAAAATCATTGTCAGTGCGTGGGGGAGCTCGAGAGACAACTCAACGCAGCTCTCTTCAGTCCCAGGTGTTCCCTGAAAGGTGAAGTCCGAGAAAAATCTTCCCTGACCTTGGGGAGGCATCCTCTGTCACTGGGATTTCCTGCCAACCCCCCTAGCATTCCCTGGCACAGAGACATTAGGAAAAATCCCAGAGGAGTCGAGCATAGGCATTCCGTTAGGACCCACGCGCTGCCGACCGTTGGTGGAACATCCCACCCTCAGGATTCCGGAACAATTGTCAGTGCGTGGGGGAGCTCGAGAGACAACTCCAAGCAGCTCTCTTCAGTCACAGGTGTTCCCTGTTAGGGGGAATTCTGAGAAATACCTTTCCTGACCTTGGGGAGGCAGCCTCTGTCACTGGGATTTCCTGCAAACCCCCCTAGCATTCCCTGGCACAGAGAAATTAGGACAAAACCCAGGGGAGTCGAGCTTAGGCATTCCGTTAGAACCCAAGCGCTGCCGACCGTTGGTGGAACCTCCCCACGCTCAGGATTCCGGAACCATTGTCAGTGCGTGGAGGAGCTCGAGAGACAACTCCACGCAGCTCTCTTCAGTCACAGGTGTTCCCTGAACGGGGAAGTCCGAGAAATAACTTCCCTGACCTTGGGGAGGCAGCCTTTGTCACTGGGATTGCCTGCAAACACCCCTAGCATTCCCTGGCACAGAGACATTAGGAAAAAACGCAGGGGATTCGAGCTTAGGCATTCCGTTAGAACCCACGCGCTGCCGACCTTTGGTGGAACCTCCCCACTCTCAGGATTCCGGAACCATTGTCAGTGCGTGGGGGAGCTCGAGAGACAACTCCATGCAGCTCTCTTCAGTCCCAGGTGTTCCCTGAAAGCGGAAGTCCGAGAAAAACCTTCCCTGACCTTGGGGAGGCATCCTCTGTCACTGGGATTTCCTGCAAACACCCCTAGCATTCCCTGGCACAGAGATATTAGGAAAAATCCCAGGGGAGTCGAGCTTAGGCATTCCGTTAGAACCCAAGCGCTGCCGACCGTTGGTGGAACCTCCCCACGCTCAGGATTCCGGAACCATTGTCAGTGCGTGGGGGAGCTCGAGAGACAACTCCACGCAGCTCTCTTCTGTCACAGGTGTTCCCTGTTAGGGGGAATTCTGAGAAATACTTTCCCTGAACTTGGGGAGGCAGCCTCTGTCTCTGGGATTTCCTGCAAACACCCCTAGCAATCCCTGGCACAGAGATATTAGGAAAAAACCCTGGGGAGTCGAGCTTAGGCATTCCGTTAGAACCCACGCACTGCCGACCCTTGGTGGAACCTCCCCACGCTCAGAATTCCGGAACCATTGTCAGTGCGTGGGGAGCTCGAGAGACAACTCCACGCAGCTCTCTTCCGTCACAGGTGTTCCCTGAACGGGGAAGTCCGAGAAAAACCTTCCCTGACCTAGGGGAGGCATCCTCTGTCACTGGGATTGCCTGCAAACCCCCCTAGCATTCCCTGGCACAGAGATATTAGGAAAAAACCCAGGGGAGTCGAGCATAGGCATTCCGTTAGAACCCACGCGCTGCCGACCGTTGGTGGAACCTCCCCACTCTCAGGATTCCGGAGCCATTGTCAGTGTGTGGGGGAGCTCGAGAGACAACTCCACGCAGCTCTCTTCTATCACAGGTGTTCCCTGTTAGGGGGAATTCTGAGAAAAACTTTCCCTGGCCTTGGGGAAGCAGCCTCTGTCACTGGGATTGCCTGCAAACCCCCCTAGCATTCCCTGGCACAGAGATATTAGGAAAAAACCCAGGGGAGTCGAGCTTAGGCATTCCGTTAGAACCCACGCGCTGCCGACCGTTTGGGGAACCTCCCCACGCTCATTATTCCGGAACCATTTTCACTGCGTGGGGAGCTCGAGAGACAACTCCACGCAGCTCTCTTCAGTCACAGGTGTTCCCTGAACGGGGAAGTCCGAGAAATACCTTCCCTGACCTTGGGGAGGCATCCTCTGTCAATGGGATTGCCTGCAAACCCCCCTAGCTTTCCCTGGCACAGAGATATTAGGAAAAAACTTAGGGGAGTCGAGCTAAGACATTCCGTTAAAACCCACGCGCTGCCGACCGTTGGTGGAACCTCCCCACGCTCAGGATTCCGGAGCCATTGTCAGTGCGTGGGGGAGCTCGAGAGACAACTCCACGCAGCTCTCTTCTGTCACAGGTGTTCCATGATAGGGGGAATTCTGAGAAAAACCTTCCCTGACCTTGGGGAGGCAGCCTCTGTCACTGGGATTTCCTGCAAACCACCCTAGCATTCCCTGGAACAGAGACATTAGGAAAATACCCATGGGAGCCGAGCTTAGGTATTCCGTTAGAACCCACGCGCTGCCGACCGTTGGTGGAACCTCCCCACGCTCAGGATTCCGGAACCATTGTCAGTGCGTGGTGAGCTCGAGAGACAACTCTACGAAGCTCTCTTCAGTCACAGGTGTTCCCTGTTAGGGGGAATTCTGAGAAATAACTTCCCTGACCTTGGGGATGCAGCCTCTGTCACTGGGATTGCCTGCAAACCCCCCTAGCATTCCGTGGCACAGAGACATTAGGAAAAATCCCAGGGGAGTCGAGCTTAGGCATTCCGTTTGAACCCACGCGCTGCCGACCGTTGGTGGAACCTCCCCACGCTCAGGATTCCAAAACCATTGTCAGTGCGTGGGGGAGCTCGAGAGACAACTCCACGCAGCTCTCTTCAGTCACAGGTGTTCCCTGAATGGGGAAGTCCGAGAAATAACTTCCCTGAACTTGGGGAGGCAGCCTCTGTCACTGGGAATGCCTACAAACCCCCCTAGCATTCCCTGGCACAGAGACATTAGGAAAAAACCCAGGGGAGGCGAGCTTAGACATTCCGTTAGAACCCACGCGCTGCTTCCCATTGGTGAAACTTCCCCATTCTCAGGATTCCGGAACCATTGTCAGTGCGTGGGGAGCTCGAGAGACAACTCCACGCAGCTCTCTTCAGTCATAGTGGTTCCCTGTTAGGGGGAATTCTGAGAAATACCTTCCCTGACCTTGGGGAGGCAGCCCCTGTCACTGGGATTGCCTGCAAACCCCCCTAGCATTCCCTGGCACAGAGACATTAGGAAAAAACCCAGGGGAGTCGAGCTTAGGCATTCCGTTTGAACCCACGCACTGCCGACCGTTGGTGGAACCTCCCCACGCTCAGGATTCCGGAACCATTGTCAGTGTGTCGGGTAGCACGAGAGACAACTCTACGCAGCTGTCTTCAGTCCCAGGTGTTCCCTGAATGGGGAAGTCCGAAAAATAACTTCCCTGACCTTGGGGAGCCAGCCTCTGTCACTGGGATTTCCTGCAAACCCCCCTAGCATTCCCTGGCACAGAGACATAAGGAAAAAACCCAGGGGAGTCGAGCTTAGGCATTCCGTTAGAACCCACGCGCTGCCGACCGTTAGGGGAACCTCCCCACGCTCAGGATTCCGGAAACATTTTCACTGCGTGGGGAGCTCGAGAGACAACTCCACGCAGCTCTCTTCAGTCACAGGTGTTCCCTGAACGGGGAAGTCCGAGAAATACCTTCCCTGGCCTTGGGGAGGCATCCTCTGTCACTGGGATTGCCTGCAAACACCACTAGCATTACCTGGCACAGAGATATTAGGAAAAAACCCAGGGGAGTCGAGCTTAGGCATTCCGTTAGAAACTACGCACTGCCGACAGTTGGTGGAACCTCCCCACGCTCAGGATTCCGGAACCATTGTCAGTGCGTGGGGAGCTCGAGACACAACTCCACGCAGCTCTCTTCAGTCACAGGTGTTCCCTGTTACGGGGAATTTTGAGAAATAACTTCCCTGAATATGAGGAGGCAGCCTCTGTCAGTGGGATTCCCTGCAAACTCCCCTAGCATACCCTGGCACAGAGACATTAGGAAAAAACACAGGGGAGTCGAGCTTAGGCATTCCGTTAGAAAATACTCGCTGCCGACCGTTGGTGGAACCTCCCCACGGTCAGGATTCCGGAACCATTTTCAGTTCGTGGGGAACTCGAGAGACAAATCCACGCAGCTCTCCTCTCTCACAGGTGTTCCCTGTTAGGGGGAATTCTGAGATACCTTCCCTGACCTTGGGGAGGCAGCCTCTGACACTGGGATTGCCTGCAAACGCCCCTAGCATTCCCTGGCACAGAGACATTAGGAAAAAACCCAGGGGAGTCGAGCTTAGGCATTCCGTTAGAACCCACGTGCTGCCGACCGTTGGTGGATCCTCCCCAATCTCAGGAATCCAAAACAATTGTCAGTGGGTGTGGGAGCTCGAGAGACAACTCCACGCAGCTCTCTTCAGTCACAGGTGTTCCCTGAAATGGGAAGTCCGAGAAATACCTTCCCTGACCTTGGGGAGGCATCCTCTGTCACTGGGACTTCCTGCAAACCCCCTTAGCATTCTCTGTCACAGAGATATTAGGAAAAATCCCCGGGGAGTCGAGCTTAGGCATTCCGTTAGAACCCACGCGCTGCCGACCGTTGGTGGATCCTCCCCAATCTCAGGATTCCAAAATCATTGTCAGTGCGTGGGGGAGCTCGAGAGACAACTCAACGCAGCTCTCTTCAGTCCCAGGTGTTCCCTGAAAGGTGAAGTCCGAGAAAAATCTTCCCTGACCTTGGGGAGGCATCCTCTGTCACTGGGATTTCCTGCCAACCCCCCTAGCATTCCCTGGCACAGAGACATTAGGAAAAATCCCAGAGGAGTCGAGCATAGGCATTCCGTTAGGACCCACGCGCTGCCGACCGTTGGTGGAACATCCCACCCTCAGGATTCCGGAACAATTGTCAGTGCGTGGGGGAGCTCGAGAGACAACTCCAAGCAGCTCTCTTCAGTCACAGGTGTTCCCTGTTAGGGGGAATTCTGAGAAATACCTTTCCTGACCTTGGGGAGGCAGCCTCTGTCACTGGGATTTCCTGCAAACCCCCCTAGCATTCCCTGGCACAGAGAAATTAGGACAAAACCCAGGGGAGTCGAACTTAGGCATTCCGTTTGAACCCACGCGCTGCCGACCGTTGGTGGAACCTCCCCACGCTCAGGAATCCGGAGCCATTGGCAGTGCGTGGAGGAGCTCGAGAGACAACTCCACGCAGCTCTCTTCAGTCACAGGTGTTCCCTGAACGGGGAAGTCCGATAAATAACTTCCCTGACCTTGGGGAGGCAGCCTTTGTCACTGGGATTGCCTGCAAACACCCCTAGCATTCCCTGGCACAGAGACATTAGGAAAAAACGCAGGGGAGTCGAGCTTAGGCATTCCGTTAGAACCCACGCGCTGCCGACCTTTGGTGGAACCTCCCCACTCTCAGGATTCCGGAACCATTGTCAGTGCGTGGGGGAGCTCGAGAGACAACTCCATGCAGCTCTCTTCAGTCCCAGGTGTTCCCTGAAAGCGGAAGTCCGAGAAAAACCTTCCCTGACCTTGGGGAGGCATCCTCTGTCACTGGGATTTCCTGCAAACCCCCCTAGCATTCCCTGGCACAGAGATATTAGGAAAAATCCCAGGGGAGTCGAGCTTAGGCATTCCGTTAAGACCAACGCGCTGCCGACCGTTGGTGGAACATCCCCACCCTCAGGATTCCGGAATAATTCTCAGTGCGTGGGGGAGCTCGAGAGACAACTCCACGCAGCTCTCTTCAGTCACAGGTGTTCCCTGTTAGGGGGAATTCTGAGAAATACCTTCCCTGAACTTGGGGAGGCAGCCTCTGTCACTGGGATTGCCTCAAACAACCCCAAGCATTCCCTGGCACAGAGACATTAGGAAAAATCCCAGGGGAGTCGAGCTTAGGCATTCCATTAGGACCCACGCGCTGCCGACCGTTGGAGGAACCTCCCCACCCTCATTATTCCGGAACCATTGACAGTGCGTGGGGGAGCTCGAGAGACAACTCCACGCAGCTCTCTTCAGTCACAGGTGTTCCCTGTTAGGGGGAATTCTTAGAAATACCTTCCCTGAACTTGCGGAGGCCGCCTCTGTCACTGGGATTGCCTGCAAACCACCCCAAGCATTCCCTGGCACAGAGACATTATGAAAAAACCTAGGGGAGTCGAGCTTAGGCATTCCGTTAGAACCCACGCGCTGCCGACCGTTGGTGGAAAATCCCCACGCTCAGGATTCCGGAACCATTGTCAGTGCGTGGGGGAGCTCGAGAGACAACTCCACGCAGCTCTCTTCAGTCACAGGTGTTCCCTGCTCGGGAAAGTGCGAGAAATAACTTCCCTGACCTTGGGGAGGCAGCCTCTGTCACTGGGATTTCCTGCAACACCCCATAACATTCCCTGGCACAGAGAAATGAGGAAAACACTCAGGGGAGAGGAGCACAGGCATTCCATTAGAACCCAAGCGCTGCCGACCGTTGGTGGAACCTCCCCACGCTCAGGATTCCGGAAACATTGTCATTGAGTGGGGGAGCTCGAGAGACAACTACACGCAGCTCCTTCAATCACAGGTGTTACCTGCTCGGGGAAGTGCGAGAAATACCTTCCCTGACCTTGCGGACGCAGCCTCTGTCACTGGGATTTCCTGCAACCCCCCCGAGCATTCCCTGGCACAGAGACATGAGGAAAACCCTCAGGGGAGACGAGCACATGCATTCCGTTAGAACCCACGCGCTGCCGACCGTTGGTGGAACCTCCCCACGCTCAGGATTCCGGAACCATTGTCATTGAGTGGGGGAGTTCGAGAGACAACTCCACGCAGCTCTCTTCAGTCACAGGTGTTCCCTGCTCGGGGAAGTGCGAGAAATAGCTTCCATAACCTTGGGGAGGCAGCCTCTGTCACTGGGGTTTCCTGCAACACCCCCTAGCATTCCCTGGCACAGAGACATGAGGAAAACCCTCAGGGGAGACGAGCACAGGCATTCCCTTAGAACCCACGCGCTGCCGACCGTTGGTGGAACCTCCCCACGCTCAGGATTCCGGAACCATAGTCATTGAGTGGGAGATCTCGAGAGGCAACTCGACGCAGCTCTCTTCAGTCACAGGTGATCCCTGCTCGGGGAAGTCCGAGAAATACCTTCCCTGACCTTGGGGAGGCAGCCTCTGTCACTGGGATTTCCTGCAACCCCCCTAGCATTTCCTTTTCACAGAGACATGAGGAAAACCCTCAGGGGAGATGAGCACAGGCATTCCGTAAGAACCCACGCGCTGCCGACCGTTGGTGGAACCTCCCCACGCTCAGGATTCCGGAAACATTTTCATTAAGTGCGGGAGCTCGAGAGACAACTCCACGCAACTCTCTTCAGTCACAGGTGTTCCCTGCTCGGGGAAGTCCGAGAAAAAACTTCCCTGACCTTGGGGAGGCAGCCTCTGTCACTGGGATTTCCTGCAACCCACCCTAGCATTCCCTGGCACAGAGACATGAGGAAAACCCTCAGGGGAGACAAGCACAGTCATTCCCTTAGAACCCACGCGCTGCCGACCGTTGGTGGAACCTCCGCACGCTCAGGATTCCGGAACCATTGTCATTGAGTTGGGGAGCTCGAGAGAAAACTCCACGCAGCTCTCTTCAGTCACAGGTGTTCCCTGCTCGGGGAAGTCCGAGAAATAACTTCCCTGACCTTGGGGAGGCAGCCTCTGTCACTGGGATTTCCTGCAACCCCCCCTAGCAATCCCTGGAACAGAGACATGAGGAAAACCCTCAGGGGAGACGAGCACAGGCATTCCGTTAGAACCCACGCGCTGCCGACCGTTGGTGGAACCTCCCCACGCTCAGGATTCCGGAACCATTGTCATTGAGTGGGGGAGCTCGAGACACAACTCCACGCAGCTCTCTTCAGTCACAGGTGTTCCCTGCTAGGGGAAGTCCGAGAAATACCTTCCCTGACCTTGGGGAGGCAGCATCTGTCACTGGGATTTCCTGCAAACACCCCTAGCATTCCCTGGCACAGAGACATGAGGAAAACCCTCAGGGGAGACGAGCACAGGCATTCCCTTAGAACCCACGCGCTGCCGACCGTTGGTGGAACCTCCCCACGCTCAGGATTCTGGAACCATTGTCATTGAGTGGTGGAGCTCGAGAGAAAACCCCACGAAGCTCTCTTCAGTCACAGGTGTTCCCTGCTCAGGGAAGTCCGAGAAATACCTTCCCTGACCTTGGGGAGGCAGCTTCTGTCACTGGGATTTCCTGCAACCACCCCTAGCATTCCCTGGCACAGAGACATGAGGAAAACCCTCAGGGGAGACGAGCACAGGCATTCCCTTAGAACCCACGCGCTGCCGACCATTGGTGAAACCTCCCCACGCTCATGATTCCTTAACCATTTTCATTGAGTGGGGGAGCTCGAGAGACAACTCCACGCCGCTCTCTTCAGTCACAGGTGTTCCCTGCTCGGGGAAGTCAGAGAAATAACTTCCCTGACCGTGGGGAGGCAGCGTCTGTTACTGGGATTTCCTGCAACCCCCCCTAGCATTCCCTGGCACAGAGACATGAGGAAAACCCTCAGGGGAGACGAGCACAGGCATTCCGTCAGAACCCACACGCTGCCGACCGTTGGTGGAACCTCCCCACGATCAGGATTCCGGAAACATTTTCATTGAGAACGGGAACTCGAGAGACAACTCCACGCAGCTCTCTTCAGTCACAGGTGTTCACTGCTCGGGGAAGTCCGAGAAATAACTTCCCTGACCTTGGGGAGGCAGCCTCTGTCACTGGGATTCCCTGCAACACCCCCAAGCATTCCCTGGCACAGAGACATGAGGAAAACCCTCAGGGGAGACGAGCACAGGCATTCCCTTAGAACTCACGCGCTGCCGACCGTTGGTGGAACCTCCCCACGCTCAGGATTCCAGAACCATTGTCATTCAGTGGGGGATCTCGAGAGACAACTCCACACAGCTCTCTTCAGTCACAGGTGTTCCCTGCTCGGGGAAGTGCGAGAAATACCTTCCCTGACCTTGGGGAGGGATCCTTTGTCACTGGGATTTCCTGCAAACCCTCCTAGCATTCCCTGGCACAGAGACATGAGGAGAACCCTCAGGGGAGACGAGCACAAGCATTCCCTTAGAAACAACGCGCTGCCGACCGTTGGTGGAACCTCCCCAAGCTCAGGTTTCCCGAACCATTGTCATTGAGTGGGGGAGCTCGAGAGACAAGTCCAGGCAGCTCTCTTCAGTCACAGGTGTTCCCTGCTCGGGGAAGTCCGAGAAATACCTTCCCTGACCTTGGGGAGGCAGCCTCTGTCACTGGGATTCCCTGCAACACCCCCAAGCATTCCCTGGCACAGAGACATGAGGAAAACCCTGAAGGGAGACGAGCACAGGCATTCCCTTAGAAATCAAGCGCTGCCGACCGTTCGTGGAACCTCCCCACGCTCAGGATTCCAGAACCATTGTCAGTGCGTGGTGAGCTCGAGAGACAACTCTACGAAGCTCTCTTCAGTCACAGGTGTTCCCTGTTAGGGGGAATTCTGAGAAATAACTTCCCTGACCTTGGGGATGCAGCCTCTGTCACTGGGATTGCCTGCAAACCCCCCTAGCATTCCGTGGCACAGAGACATTAGGAAAAATCCCAGGGGAGTCGAGCTTAGGCATTCCGTTTGAACCCACGCGCTGCCGACCGTTGGTGGAACCTCCCCACGCTCAGGATTCCAAAACCATTGTCAGTGCGTGGGGGAGCTCGAGAGACAACTCCACGCAGCTCTCTTCAGTCACAGGTGTTCCCTGAATGGGGAAGTCCGAGAAATAACTTCCCTGAACTTGGGGAGGCAGCCTCTGTCACTGGGATTGCCTACAAACCCCCCTAGCATTCCCTGGCACAGAGACATTAGGAAAAAACCCAGGGGAGGCGAGCTTAGACATTCCGTTAGAACCCACGCGCTGCTTCCCATTGGTGAAACTTCCCCATTCTCAGGATTCCGGAACCATTGTCAGTGCGTGGGGAGCTCGAGAGACAACTCCACGCAGCTCTCTTCAGTCATAGTGGTTCCCTGTTAGGGGGAATTCTGAGAAATACCTTCCCTGACCTTGGGGAGGCAGCCCCTGTCACTGGGATTGCCTGCAAACCCCCCTAGCATTCCCTGGCACAGAGACATTAGGAAAAAACCCAGGGGAGTCGAGCTTAGGCATTCCGTTTGAACCCACGCACTGCCGACCGTTGGTGGAACCTCCCCACGCTCAGGATTCCGGAACCATTGTCAGTGTGTCGGGTAGCACGAGAGACAACTCCACGCAGCTGTCTTCAGTCCCAGGTGTTCCCTGAATGGGGAAGTCCGAAAAATAACTTCCCTGACCTTGGGGAGCCAGCCTCTGTCACTGGGATTTCCTGCAAACCCCCCTAGCATTCCCTGGCACAGAGACATAAGGAAAAAACCCAGGGGAGTCGAGCTTAGGCATTCCGTTAGAACCCACGCGCTGCCGACCGTTAGGGGAACCTCCCCACGCTCAGGATTCCGGAAACATTTTCACTGCGTGGGGAGCTCGAGAGACAACTCCACGCAGCTCTCTTCAGTCACAGGTGTTCCCTGAACGGGGAAGTCCGAGAAATACCTTCCCTGGCCTTGGGGAGGCATCCTCTGTCACTGGGATTGCCTGCAAACACCACTAGCATTACCTGGCACAGAGATATTAGGAAAAAACCCAGGGGAGTCGAGCTTAGGCATTCCGTTAGAAACTACGCACTGCCGACAGTTGGTGGAACCTCCCCACGCTCAGGATTCCGGAACCATTGTCAGTGCGTGGGGAGCTCGAGACAAAACTCCACGCAGCTCTCTTCAGTCACAGGTGTTCCCTGTTACGGGGAATTCTGAGAAATAACTTCCCTGAATATGAGGAGGCAGCCTCTGTCAGTGGGATTCCCTGCAAACTCCCCTAGCATACCCTGGCACAGAGACATTAGGAAAAAACACAGGGGAGTCGAGCTTAGGCATTCCGTTAGAATATACTCGCTGCCGACCGTTGGTGGAACCTCCCCACGGTCAGGATTCCGGAACCATTTTCAGTGCGTGGGGAACTCGAGAGACAAATCCACGCAGCTCTCTTCTCTCACAGGTGTTCCCTGTTAGGGGGAATTCTGAGATACCTTCCCTGACCTTGGGGAGGCAGCCTCTGACACTGGGATTGCCTGCAAACGCCCCTAGCATTCCCTGGCACAGAGACATTAGGAAAAAACCCAGGGGAGTCGAGCTTAGGCATTCCGTTAGAACCCACGCGCTGCCGACCGTTGGTGGATCCTCCCCAATCTCAGGAATCCAAAACAATTGTCAGTGGGTGTGGGAGCTCGAGAGACAACTCCACGCAGCTCTCTTCAGTCACAGGT
Source organism: Vicugna pacos (assembly GCF_048564905.1). Lineage (NCBI taxonomy): Eukaryota > Metazoa > Chordata > Mammalia > Artiodactyla > Camelidae > Vicugna > Vicugna pacos. The sequence continues at coordinate 59,115,238 of NW_027328721.1, read as the reverse complement.
GTTCCCTGAAATGGGAAGTCCGAGAAATACCTTCCCTGACCTTGGGGAGGCATCCTCTGTCACTGGGACTTCCTGCAAACCCCCTTAGCATTCTCTGTCACAGAGATATAATAAAAAATCCCCGGGGAGTCGAGCTTAGGCATTCCGTTAGAACCCACGCGCTGCCGACCGTTGGTGGATCCTCCCCAATCTCAGGATTCCAAAATCATTGTCAGTGCGTGGGGGAGCTCGAGAGACAACTCAACGCAGCTCTCTTCAGTCCCAGGTGTTCCCTGAAAGGTGAAGTCCGAGAAAAATCTTCCCTGACCTTGGGGAGGCATCCTCTGTCACTGGGATTTCCTGCCAACCCCCCTAGCATTCCCTGGCACAGAGACATTAGGAAAAATCCCAGAGGAGTCGAGCATAGGCATTCCGTTAGGACCCACGCGCTGCCGACCGTTGGTGGAACATCCCACCCTCAGGATTCCGGAACAATTGTCAGTGCGTGGGGGAGCTCGAGAGACAACTCCAAGCAGCTCTCTTCAGTCACAGGTGTTCCCTGTTAGGGGGAATTCTGAGAAATACCTTTCCTGACCTTGGGGAGGCAGCCTCTGTCACTGGGATTTCCTGCAAACCCCCCTAGCATTCCCTGGCACAGAGAAATTAGGACAAAACCCAGGGGAGTCGAGCTTAGGCATTCCGTTAGAACCCAAGCGCTGCCGACCGTTGGTGGAACCTCCCCACGCTCAGGATTCCGGAACCATTGTCAGTGCGTGGAGGAGCTCGAGAGACAACTCCACGCAGCTCTCTTCAGTCACAGGTGTTCCCTGAACGGGGAAGTCCGAGAAATAACTTCCCTGACCTTGGGGAGGCAGCCTTTGTCACTGGGATTGCCTGCAAACACCCCTAGCATTCCCTGGCACAGAGACATTAGGAAAAAACGCAGGGGATTCGAGCTTAGGCATTCCGTTAGAACCCACGCGCTGCCGACCTTTGGTGGAACCTCCCCACTCTCAGGATTCCGGAACCATTGTCAGTGCGTGGGGGAGCTCGAGAGACAACTCCATGCAGCTCTCTTCAGTCCCAGGTGTTCCCTGAAAGCGGAAGTCCGAGAAAAACCTTCCCTGACCTTGGGGAGGCATCCTCTGTCAGTGGGATTTCCTGCAAACACCCCTAGCATTCCCTGGCACAGAGATATTAGGAAAAATCCCAGGGGAGTCGAGCTTAGGCATTCCGTTAGAACCCAAGCGCTGCCGACCGTTGGTGGAACCTCCCCACGCTCAGGATTCCGGAACCATTGTCAGTGCGTGGGGGAGCTCGAGAGACAACTCCACGCAGCTCTCTTCTGTCACAGGTGTTCCCTGTTAGGGGGAATTCTGAGAAATACTTTCCCTGAACTTGGGGAGGCAGCCTCTGTCTCTGGGATTTCCTGCAAACACCCCTAGCAATCCCTGGCACAGAGATATTAGGAAAAAACCCTGGGGAGTCGAGCTTAGGCATTCCGTTAGAACCCACGCACTGCCGACCCTTGGTGGAACCTCCCCACGCTCAGAATTCCGGAACCATTGTCAGTGCGTGGGGAGCTCGAGAGACAACTCCACGCAGCTCTCTTCCGTCACAGGTGTTCCCTGAACGGGGAAGTCCGAGAAAAACCTTCCCTGACCTAGGGGAGGCATCCTCTGTCACTGGGATTGCCTGCAAACCCCCCTAGCATTCCCTGGCACAGAGATATTAGGAAAAAACCCAGGGGAGTCGAGCATAGGCATTCCGTTAGAACCCACGCGCTGCCGATCGTTGGGGGAACCTCCCCACGCTCAGGATTCCGGAACCATTGTCAGTGCGTGGGGGAGCTCGAGAGACAACTCCACGCAGCTCTCTTCAGTCACAGGTGTTCCGTGAACGGGGAAGTCCGAGAAATACTTTCCCTGAACTTTGGGAGGCATCCTCTGTCCCTGGGATTGCCTGCAAACACTCCTAGCATTCCGTGGCACAGAGACATTAGGAAAAACCCAGGCGAGTCGAGCTTAGGCATTCCGTTAGAACCCACGCGCTGCCGACCGTTGGGGAACCTCCCCACCCTCAAGATTCCAAAATCATTGTCATTGCGTGGGGGAGCACGAGAGAAAACTCCACGCAGCTCTCTTCAGTCACAGGTGTTCCCTGAACGGGGAAGTCCGAGAAATACCTTCCCTGAACTTGGGGAGGCATCCTCTGTCACTGGGATTGCCTGCAAACAATCCTAGCATTCCGTGGCAGAGAGACATTAGGAAATAACCCAGGGGAGTCGAGCTTAGGCATTCCGTTAGAACCCACGCGCTGCCGACCGTTGGTGGAACCTCCCCACTCTCAGGATTCCGGAGCCATTGTCAGTGTGTGGGGGAGCTCGAGAGACAACTCCACGCAGCTCTCTTCTATCACAGGTGTTCCCTGTTAGGGGGAATTCTGAGAAAAACTTTCCCTGGCCTTGGGGAAGCAGCCTCTGTCACTGGGATTGCCTGCAAACCCCCCTAGCATTCCCTGGCACAGAGATATTAGGAAAAAACCCAGGGGAGTCGAGCTTAGGCATTCCGTTAGAACCCACGCGCTGCCGACCGTTTGGGGAACCTCCCCACGCTCAGGATTCCGGAACCATTTTCACTGCGTGGGGAGCTCGAGAGACAACTCCACGCAGCTCTCTTCAGTCACAGGTGTTCCCTGAACGGGGAAGTCCGAGAAATAGCTTCCCTGACCTTGGGGAGGCATCCTCTGTCAATGGGATTGCCTGCAAACCCCCCTAGCTTTCCCTGGCACAGAGATATTAGGAAAAAACTTAGGGGAGTCGAGCTAAGACATTCCGTTAAAACCCACGCGCTGCCGACCGTTGGTGGAACCTCCCCACGCTCAGGATTCCGGAGCCATTGTCAGTGCGTGGGGGAGCTCGAGAGACAACTCCACGCAGCTCTCTTCTGTCACAGGTGTTCCATGATAGGGGGAATTCTGAGAAAAACCTTCCCTGACCTTGGGGAGGCAGCCTCTGTCACTGGGATTTCCTGCAAACCACCCTAGCATTCCCTGGAACAGAGACATTAGGAAAATACCCATGGGAGCCGAGCTTAGGTATTCCGTTAGAACCCACGCGCTGCCGACCGTTGGTGGAACCTCCCCACGCTCAGGATTCCGGAACCATTGTCAGTGCGTGGTGAGCTCGAGAGACAACTCTACGAAGCTCTCTTCAGTCACAGGTGTTCCCTGTTAGGGGGAATTCTGAGAAATAACTTCCCTGACCTTGGGGATGCAGCCTCTGTCACTGGGATTGCCTGCAAACCCCCCTAGCATTCCGTGGCACAGAGACATTAGGAAAAATCCCAGGGGAGTCGAGCTTAGGCATTCCGTTTGAACCCACGCGCTGCCGACCGTTGGTGGAACCTCCCCACGCTCAGGATTCCAAAACCATTGTCAGTGCGTGGGGGAGCTCGAGAGACAACTCCACGCAGCTCTCTTCAGTCACAGGTGTTCCCTGAATGGGGAAGTCCGAGAAATAACTTCCCTGAACTTGGGGAGGCAGCCTCTGTCACTGGGAATGCCTACAAACCCCCCTAGCATTCCCTGGCACAGAGACATTAGGAAAAAACCCAGGGGAGGCGAGCTTAGACATTCCGTTAGAACCAACGCGCTGCTTCCCATTGGTGAAACTTCCCCACGCTCAGGATTCCGGAACCATTGTCAGTGCGTGGGGAGCTCGAGACACAACTCCACGCAGCTCTCTTCAGTCACAGGTGTTCCCTGTTACGGGGAATTCTGAGAAATAACTTCCCTGAATATGAGGAGGCAGCCTCTGTCAGTGGGATTCCCTGCAAACTCCCCTAGCATACCCTGGCACAGAGACATTAGGAAAAAACACAGGGGAGTCGAGCTTAGGCATTCCGTTAGAAAATACTCGCTGCCGACCGTTGGTGGAACCTCCCCACGGTCAGGATTCTGGAACCATTTTCAGTGCGTGGGGAACTCGAGAGACAAATCCACGCAGCTCTCCTCTCTCACAGGTGTTCCCTGTTAGGGGGAATTCTGAGATACCTTCCCTGACCTTGGGGAGGCAGCCTCTGACACTGGGATTGCCTGCAAACGCCCCTAGCATTCCCTGGCACAGAGACATTAGGAAAAAACCCAGGGGAGTCGAGCTTAGGCATTCCGTTAGAACCCACGCGCTGCCGACCGTTGGTGGATCCTCCCCAATCTCAGGAATCCAAAACAATTGTCAGTGGGTGTGGGAGCTCGAGAGACAACTCCACGCAGCTCTCTTCAGTCACAGGTGTTCCCTGAAAGGTGAAGTCCGAGAAAAATCTTCCCTGACCTTGGGGAGGCATCCTCTGTCACTGGGATTTCCTGCCAACCCCCCTAGCATTCCCTGGCACAGAGACATTAGGAAAAATCCCAGAGGAGTCGAGCATAGGCATTCCGTTAGGACCCACGCGCTGCCGACCGTTGGTGGAACATCCCACCCTCAGGATTCCGGAACAATTGTCAGTGCGTGGGGGAGCTCGAGAGACAACTCCAAGCAGCTCTCTTCAGTCACAGGTGTTCCCTGTTAGGGGGAATTCTGAGAAATACCTTTCCTGACCTTGGGGAGGCAGCCTCTGTCACTGGGATTTCCTGCAAAACCCCTAGCATTCCCTGGCACAGAGAAATTAGGACAAAACCCAGGGGAGTCGAACTTAGGCATTCCGTTTGAACCCACGCGCTGCCGACCGTTGGTGGAACCTCCCCACGCTCAGGAATCCGGAGCCATTGGCAGTGCGTGGAGGAGCTCGAGAGACAACTCCACGCAGCTCTCTTCAGTCACAGGTGTTCCCTGAACGGGGAAGTCCGATAAATAACTTCCCTGACCTTGGGGAGGCAGCCTTTGTCACTGGGATTGCCTGCAAACACCCCTAGCATTCCCTGGCACAGAGACATTAGGAAAAAACGCAGGGGAGTCGAGCTTAGGCATTCCGTTAGAACCCACGCGCTGCCGACCTTTGGTGGAACCTCCCCACTCTCAGGATTCCGGAACCATTGTCAGTGCGTGGGGGAGCTCGAGAGACAACTCCATGCAGCTCTCTTCAGTCCCAGGTGTTCCCTGAAAGCGGAAGTCCGAGAAAAACCTTCCCTGACCTTGGGGAGGCATCCTCTGTCACTGGGATTTCCTGCAAACCCCCCTAGCATTCCCTGGCACAGAGATATTAGGAAAAATCCCAGGGGAGTCGAGCTTAGGCATTCCGTTAAGACCAACGCGCTGCCGACCGTTGGTGGAACATCCCCACCCTCAGGATTCCGGAATAATTCTCAGTGCGTGGGGGAGCTCGAGAGACAACTCCACGCAGCTCTCTTCAGTCACAGGTGTTCCCTGTTAGGGGGAATTCTGAGAAATACCTTCCCTGAACTTGGGGAGGCAGCCTCTGTCACTGGGATTGCCTCAAACAACCCCAAGCATTCCCTGGCACAGAGACATTAGGAAAAATCCCAGGGGAGTCGAGCTTAGGCATTCCGTTAGGACCCACGCGCTGCCGACCGTTGGAGGAACCTCCCCACCCTCATTATTCCGGAACCATTGACAGTGCGTGGGGGAGCTCGAGAGACAACTCCACGCAGCTCTCTTCAGTCACAGGTGTTCCCTGTTAGGGGGAATTCTTAGAAATACCTTCCCTGAACTTGCGGAGGCCGCCTCTGTCACTGGGATTGCCTGCAAACCACCCCAAGCATTCCCTGGCACAGAGACATTATGAAAAAACCTAGGGGAGTCGAGCTTAGGCATTCCGTTAGAACCCACGCGCTGCCGACCGTTGGTGGAAAATCCCCACGCTCAGGATTCCGGAACCATTGTCAGTGCGTGGGGGAGCTCGAGAGACAACTCCACGCAGCTCTCTTCAGTCACAGGTGTTCCCTGCTCGGGAAAGTGCGAGAAATAACTTCCCTGACCTTGGGGAGGCAGCCTCTGTCACTGGGATTTCCTGCAACACCCCATAACATTCCCTGGCACAGAGAAATGCGGAAAACCCTCAGGGGAGAGGAGCACAGGCATTCCATTAGAACCCAAGCGCTGCCGACCGTTGGTGGAACCTCCCCACGCTCAGGATTCCGGAAACATTGTCATTGAGTGGGGGAGCTCGAGAGACAACTACACGCAGCTCCTTCAATCACAGGTGTTACCTGCTCGGGGAAGTGCGAGAAATACCTTCCCTGACCTTGCGGACGCAGCCTCTGTCACTGGGATTTCCTGCAACCCCCCCGAGCATTCCCTGGCACAGAGACATGAGGAAAACCCTCAGGGGAGACGAGCACATGCATTCCCTTAGAACCCACGCGCTGCCGACCGTTGGTGGAACCTCCCCACGCTCAGGATTCCGGAACCATTGTCATTGAGTGGGGGAGTTCGAGAGACAACTCCACGCAGCTCTCTTCAGTCACAGGTGTTCCCTGCTCGGGGAAGTGCGAGAAATAGCTTCCATAACCTTGGGGAGGCAGCCTCTGTCACTGGGGTTTCCTGCAACACCCCCTAGCATTCCCTGGCACAGAGACATGAGGAAAACCCTCAGGGGAGACGAGCACAGGCATTCCCTTAGAACCCACGCGCTGCCGACCGTTGGTGGAACCTCCCCACGCTCAGGATTCCGGAACCATAGTCATTGAGTGGGAGATCTCGAGAGGCAACTCGACGCAGCTCTCTTCAGTCACAGGTGATCCCTGCTCGGGGAAGTCCGAGAAATACCTTCCCTGACCTTGGGGAGGCAGCCTCTGTCACTGGGATTTCCTGCAACCCCCCTAGCATTTCCTTTTCACAGAGACATGAGGAAAACCCTCAGGGGAGATGAGCACAGGCATTCCGTTAGAACCCACGCGCTGCCGACCGTTGGTGGAACCTCCCCACGCTCAGGATTCCGGAAACATTTTCATTAAGTGCGGGAGCTCGAGAGACAACTCCACGCAACTCTCTTCAGTCACAGGTGTTCCCTGCTCGGGGAAGTCCGAGAAAAAACTTCCCTGACCTTGGGGAGGCAGCCTCTGTCACTGGGATTTCCTGCAACCCACCCTAGCATTCCCTGGCACAGAGACATGAGGAAAACCCTCAGGGGAGACAAGCACAGTCATTCCCTTAGAACCCACGCGCTGCCGACCGTTGGTGGAACCTCCGCACGCTCAGGATTCCGGAACCATTGTCATTGAGTTGGGGAGCTCGAGAGAAAACTCCACGCAGCTCTCTTCAGTCACAGGTGTTCCCTGCTCGGGGAAGTCCGAGAAATAACTTCCCTGACCTTGGGGAGGCAGCCTCTGTCACTGGGATTTCCTGCAACCCCCCCTAGCAATCCCTGGAACAGAGACATGAGGAAAACCCTCAGGGGAGACGAGCACAGGCATTCCGTTAGAACCCACGCGCTGCCGACCGTTGGTGGAACCTCCCCACGCTCAGGATTCCGGAACCATTGTCATTGAGTGGGGGAGCTCGAGAGACAACTCCACGCAGCTCTCTTCAGTCACAGGTGTTCCCTGCTAGGGGAAGTCCGAGAAATACCTTCCCTGACCTTGGGGAGGCAGCATCTGTCACTGGGATTTCCTGCAAACACCCCTAGCATTCCCTGGCACAGAGACATGAGGAAAACCCTCAGGGGAGACGAGCACAGGCATTCCCTTAGAACCCACGCGCTGCCGACCGTTGGTGAAACCTCCCCACGCTCATGATTCCTTAACCATTTTCATTGAGTGGGGGAGCTCGAGAGACAACTCCACGCCGCTCTCTTCAGTCACAGGTGTTCCCTGCTCGGGGAAGTCAGAGAAATAACTTCCCTGACCTTGGGGAGGCAGCCTCTGTCACTGGGATTCCCTGCAACACCCCCAAGCATTCCCTGGCACAGAGACATGAGGAAAACCCTCAGGGGAGACGAGCACAGGCATTCCCTTAGAACTCACGCGCTGCCGACCGTTGGTGGAACCTCCCCACGCTCAGGATTCCAGAACCATTGTCATTCAGTGGGGGATCTCGAGAGACAACTCCACACAGCTCTCTTCAGTCACAGGTGTTCCCTGCTCGGGGAAGTGCGAGAAATACCTTCCCTGACCTTGGGGAGGGAGCCTTTGTCACTGGGATTTCCTGCAAACCCTCCTAGCATTCCCTGGCACAGAGACATGAGGAGAACCCTCAGGGGAGACGAGCACAAGCATTCCCTTAGAAACAACGCGCTGCCGACCGTTGGTGGAACCTCCCCAAGCTCAGGTTTCCCGAACCATTGTCATTGAGTGGGGGAGCTCGAGAGACAAGTCCAGGCAGCTCTCTTCAGTCACAGGTGTTCCCTGCTCGGGGAAGTCCGAGAAATACCTTCCCTGACCTTGGGGAGGCAGCCTCTGTCACTGGGATTCCCTGCAACACCCCCAAGCATTCCCTGGCACAGAGACATGAGGAAAACCCTGAAGGGAGACGAGCACAGGCATTCCCTTAAAACCCAAGCGCTGCCGACCGTTCGTGGAACCTCCCCACGCTCAGGATTCCGGAACCATTGTCATTGAGTGGGGGAGCTCGAGAGACAACTCCACGCAGCTCTCTTCATTCACAGGTGTTCTCTGCTCGGGAAAGTGCGAGAAATACCTTCCCTGACCTGGGGGAGGGAGCCTCTGTCACTGGGATTTCCTGCAACACCCCCTAGCATTCCCTGGCACAGAGACATGAGGAAAACCCTCAGGGGAGACGAGCACAGGCATTCCCTTAGAACCCACGCGCTGCCGACCTTTGGTGGAACCTTCCCACGCTCAGGATTCCGGAACCATTGTCATTGAGTGGGGGAGTTCGAGAGACAACTCCACGCAGCTCTCTTCAGTCACAGGTGTTCCCTGCTCGGGGAAGTGCGAGAAATACCTTCCCTGATCTTTGGGAGGCAGCCTCTGTCTCTGGGGTTTCCTGCAACACTCCCTAGCATTCCCTGGCACAGAGACATGAGGAAAACCCTCAGGGGAGATGAGCACAGGCATTCCCTTAGAACCCACGCGCTGCCGACCGTTTGTGGAACCTCCCCACGCTCAGGATTCCAGAACCATAGTCATTGTGTGGGGGATCTCGAGAGACAACTCCGCGCATCTCTCTTCAGTCACAGGTGTTCCCTGATCGGGGATGTCCGAGAAATACCTTCCCTGAACTTGGGGAGGCAGCCTCTGTCACTGGGACTTCCTGCAAACCCTCCTAGCATTCCCTGGCACAGAGACATGAGGAAAAACCTCAGGGGAGACGAGCACAAGCATTCCCTTAGAAACCACGCGCTGCCGACCGTTGGTGGAACCTCCCCACGCTCAGGATTCTGGAACCATTGTCATTGAGTGGGGGAGCTCGAGAGACAACTCCACGCAGCTCTCTTCAGTCACAGGTGTTCCCTGCTCGGGGAAGTCCGAGAAAAACATTCCCTGACCTTGGGGAGGCAGCCTCTGTCACTGGGATTTCCTGCAAACCCTCCAAGCATTCCCTGGCACAGAGACATGAGGAAAACCCTCAGTGGAGACGAGCACAAGCATTCCCTTAGAAACAACGCGCTGCCGACCGTTGGTGGAACCTCCCCAAGCTCAGGTTTCCGGAACCATTGTCATTGAGTGGGGGAGCTCGAGAGACAACTCCACGCAGCTCTCTTCAGTCACAGGTGTTCCCTGCTCGGGGAAGTCCGAGAAATACCTTCCCTGACCTTGGGGAGGCAGCCTCTGTCACTGGGATTCCCTGCAACACCCCCCAGCATTCCCTGGCACAGAGACATGAGGAAAACCCTCAGTGGAGACGAGCACAAGCATTCCCTTAGAACCCAAGCGCTGCCGACCGTTCGTGGAACCTCCCAACGCTCAGGATTCCGGAACAATTGTCATTGAGTGGGGGAGCTCGAGAGACAACTCCACGCAGCTCTCTTCATTCACAGGTGTTCCCTGCTCGGGAAAGTGCGAGAAATACCTTCCTTGACTTGGAGGAGGCAGCCTCTGTCACTGGGATTTCCTGCAACACCCCCTAACATTCCCTGGCACAGAGAAATGAGGAAAACCCTCAGGGGAGACGAGCACAGGCATTCCCTTAGAACCCAAGCGCTGCCGACCGTTGGTGGAACCTCCCCACGCTCAGGATTCCGGAACCATTGTCATTGAGTGGGGGATCTCGAGAGACAACTCCACACAGCTCTCATCAGTCACAGGTGTTCCCTGCTCGGGGAAGTGCGAGAAATACCTTCCCTGACCTTGGGGAGGCAGCCTCTGTCACTGGGGTTTCCTGCAACCCCCCCTAGCATTCCCTGGCACAGAGACATGAGGAAAACCCTCAGGGGAGACGAGCACAGGCATTCCCTTAGAACCCAAGCGCTGCCGACCGTTGGTGGAACCTCCCCACGCTCAGGATTCCGGAACCATTGTCATTGAGTGCGGGATTTCGAGAGACAACTCCACGCAACTCTCTTCAGTCACAGGTGTTCCCTGCTCGGGGAAGTCCGAGAAATACCTTCCCTGACCTTGGGGAGGCAGTCTCTGTCACTGGGATTTCCTGCAACCGCCCTAGAATTCCCTGGCACAGAGACATGAGGAAAACCCTCAGGGGAGACGAGCACAGGCATTCCCTTAAAACCCACGCGCTGCCGACCGATGGTGGAATTTCCCCACGCTCAGGATTCTGGAACCATAGTCATTGAGTGGGAGATCTCGAGAGGCAACTCTACGCAGCTCTCTTCAGTCACAGGTGTTCCCTGCTCGGGGAAGTCCGAGAAATACCTTCCCTGACCTTGGGGAGGCAGCCTCTGTCACTGGGATTTCCTGCAACCCCCCCTAGCATTCCCTGGCACAGAGACATGAGGAAAACCCTCAGGGGAGACGAGCACAGGCATTCCCTTAGAACCCACGCGCTGCCGACCGTTGGTGGAACCTCCCCACGCTCAGGATTCCGGAACCATTGTCATTGAGTGGGGGAGCTCGAGAGACAACTCCACGCAGCTCTCTTCAGTCACAGGTGTTCCCTGCTCGGGGAAGTGCGAGAAATAAGTTCCCTGACCTTGGGGAGGCAGCCTCTGTCACTGGGATTTCCTGCAAACCCTCCTTGCATTCCCTGGCACAGAGACATGAGGAAAAACCTCAGGGGATACGAGCACAGGCATTCCCTTAGAAACCACGCGCTGCCGACCGTTGGTGGAACCTCCCCAAGCTCAGGATTCCGGAACCATTGTCATTGAGTTGGGGAGCTCGAGAGACAACTCCACGCAGCTCTCTTCTTTCACAGGTGTTCCCTGCTCGCGGAAGTCCGAGAAATACATTCCCTGACTTTGGGGAGGCAGCCTCTGTCACTGGGATTTCCTGCAACCACCCCCTAGCATTCCCTGGCACAGAGACATGAGGAAAACCCTCAGGGGAGACGAGCACAGGCTTTCCGTAAGAAGCCACGCGCTGCCGACCGTTGGTGGAACCTCCCCATGCTCAGGATTCTGGAACCATTGTCATTGAGTGGGGGAGCTCTAGAGACAACTCCACGAAGCTCTCTTCATTAACAGGTGTTCCCTGCTCGGGGAAGTCCGAGAAAAACCTTCCCTGACCTTGGGGAGGCAGCCTCTGTCACTGGGATTTCCTGCAACCCCTCCTAGCATTCCCTGGCACAGAGACATGAGGAAAACCATCAGAGGAGACGAGCACAGGCATTCCCATAGAACCCACGCTCTGCCGACCGTTGGTGGAACCTCCCCACGCTCAGGATTCCGGAATCATTGTCATTGAGTGGGGGAGCTCGAGAGAAAACCCCACGAAGCTCTCTTCAGTCACAGGTGTTCCCTGCTCAGGGAAGTCCGAGAAATACCTTCCCTGACCTTGGGGAGGCAGCCTCTGTCAATGGGATTCCCTGCAACACACCCATAGCATTCCCTGGCACAGAGACATGAGGAAAACCCTGAAGGGAGACGAGTACAGGCATTCCCTTAGAACCCAAGCGCTGTCGACCGTTCGTGGAACCTCCCAACGCTCAGGATTCCGGAAACATTGTCATTGAGTGGGGGAGCTCGAGAGACAACTCCACGCAGCTCTCTTAATTCACAGGTGTTCCCTGCTCGGGAAAGTGCGAGAAATACCTTCCCTGACCTGGGGGAGGCAGCCTCTGTCACTGGGGTTTCCTGCAACCCCCCTAGCATTCCCTGGCACAGAGACATGAGGAAAACCCTCAGGGGAGACGAGCACTTGCATTCCCTTAGAACCCACGTGCTGCCGACCGTTGGTGGAACCTCCCCACGCTCAGGATTCCGGAACCATTGTCATTGAGTGGGGGAGTTCGAGAGACAACTCCACGCAGCTCTCTTCAGTCACAGGTGTTCCCTGCTCGGGGAAGTGCGAGAAATACCTTCCCTGACCTTGGGGAGGCAGCCTCTGTCACTGGGGTTTCCTGCAACACCCCCTAGCATTCCCTGGCACAGAGACATGAGGAAAACCCTCAGGGGAGACGAGCACAGGCATTCCCTTAGAACCCAAGCGCTGCCGACCGGTGGTGGAACCTCCCCACGCTCAGGATTCCGGAACCATTGTCATTGAGTGCGGGAGTTCGAGAGACAACTCCACGTAACACTCTTCAGTCACAGGTGTTCCCTGCTCGGGGAAGTCCGTGAAATACCTTCCCTGACCTTGGGGAGGCAGCCTCTGTCACTGGGATTTCCTGCAACCACCCCTAGCATTCCCTGGCACAGTGACATGAGGAAAACCCTCAGGGGAGACGAGCACAGGCATTCCGTTTAAACCCACGCGCTGCCGACCGTTCATGGAACCTCCCCACGCTCAGGATTCCGGAACCATTTTCATTGAGTGGGGGAGTTCGAGAGAAAACTCGACGCAGCTCTCTTCAGTCACAGGTGATCCCTGCTCGGGGAAGTCCGAGAAAAACCTTCCCTGACCTTGGGGAGGCAGCCTCTGTCACTGGGATTTCCTGCAACCCCCCTAGCATTTCCTTTTCACAGAGACATGAGGAAAAGCCTCAGGGGAGATGAGCACAGGCATTCCGTTATAACCCACGCGCTGCCGACCGTTGGTGGAACCTCCCCACGCTCAGGATTCCGGAAACATTTTCATTAAGTGCGGGAGCTCGAGAGACAACTCCACGCAACTCTCTTCAGTCACAGGTGTTCCCTGCTCGGGGAAGTCCGAGAAAAAACTTCCCTGACCTTGGGGAGGCAGCCTCTGTCACTGGGATTTCCTGCAACCCACCCTAGCATTCCCTGGCACAGAGACATGAGGAAAACTCTCAGGGGAGACGAGCACAGTCATTCCCTTAGAACCAACGCGCTGCCGACCGTTGGTGGAACCTCCGCACGCTCAGGATTCCGGAACCATTGTCATTGAGTTGGGGAGCTCGAGAGAAAACTCCACGCAGCTCTCTTCAGTCACAGGTGTTCCGTGCTCGGGGAAGTGCGAGAAATACCTTCCCTGACCTTGGGGAGGCAGCCTCTGTCACTGGGATTTCCTGCAACCCCCCCTAGCAATCCCTGGCACAGAGACATGAGGAAAACCCTCAGGGGAGACGAGCACAGGCATTCCGTTAGAACCCACGCGCTGCCGACCGTTGGTGGAACCTCCCCACGCTCAGGATTCCGGAACCATTGTCATTGAGTGGGGGAGCTCGAGAGAAAACTCCACGCAGCTTTCTTCTGTCACAGGTGTTCCCTGCTCGCGGAAGTCCGAGAAATACCTTCCCTGACCTTGGGGAGGCAGCCTCTGACACTGGGGTTTCCTGCAACACCCCCTAGCATTCCCTGGCACAGAGACATGAGGAAAACCCTCAGGGGAGACGAGCACAGGCATTCCCTTAGAACCCACGCGCTGCCGACCGTTGGTGAAACCTCCCCAAGCTCAGGATTCCAGAACCATAGTCATTGAGTGGGGGATCTCGAGAGACAACTCCACGCATCTCTCTTCAGTCACAGGTGTTCCCTAATCGGGGAAGTCCGAGAAATACCTTCCCTGAACTTGGGGAGGCAGCTTATGTCACTGGGATTTCCTGCAAACCCTCCTAGCATTCCCTGGCAAAGAGACATGAGGAAAACCCTCAGGGGAGACGAGCAAGGCTTTCCGTAAGAAGCCACGCGCTGCCGACCGTTGGTGGAACCTCCCCACGCTCAGGATTCTGGAACCATTGTCATTGAGTGGGGGAGCTCGAGAGACAACTCCACGCAGCTCTCTTCAGTCACAGGTGTTCCCTGCTCGGGGAAGTTCGAGAAAACATTCCCTGACCTTGGGGAGGCAGCCTCTGTCACTGGGATTTCCTGCAAACCCCCCTAGCATTCCCTGGCACAGAGACATGAGGAAAACCCTCAGGGGAGACGAGCACAGGCATTCCCTTAGAACTCACGCGCTGCCGACCGTTGGTGGAACCTCCCCACGCTCAGGATTCCAGAACCATAGTCATTCAGTGGGGGATCTCGAGAGACAACTCCACGCAGCTCTCTTCAGTCACAGGTGTTCCCTGCTCGGGGAAGTCCGAGAAATACCTTCCCTGACCATGGGGAGGGAGCCTTTGTCACTGGGATTTCCTGCAAACCCTCCTAGCATTCCCTGGCACAGAGACATGAGGAAAACCCTCAGTGGAGACGAGCACAAGCATTCCCTTAGAAACAACGCGCTGCCGACCGTTGGTGGAACCTCCCCAAGCTCAGGTTTCCGGAAACATTGTCATTGAGTGGGGGAGCTCGAGAGACAACTCCACGCAGCTCTCTTCAGTCACAGGTGTTCCCTGCTCGGGGAAGTCCGAGAAATACCTTCCCTGACCTTGGGGAGGCAGCCTCTGTCACTGGGATTCCCTGCAACACCCCGTAGCATTCCCTGGCACAGAGACATGAGGAAAACCCTGAAGGGAGACGAGCACAAGCATTCCCTTAGAACCAAAGCGCTGCCGACCGTTCGTGGAACCTCCCAACGCTCAGGATTTCGGAACCATTGTCATTGAGTGGGGGAGCTCGAGAGACAACTCCACGCAGCTCTCTTCATTCACAGGTGTTCCCTGCTCGGGAAAGTGCGAGAAAAACCTTCCTTGACCTGGGGGAGGCAGCCTCTGTCACTGGGATTTCCTGCAAACCCTCCTAGCATTCCCTGGCACAGAGACATGAGGAAAAACCTCAGGGGATACGAGCACAGGCATTCCCTTAGAAACCACGCGCTGCCGACCGTTGGTGGAACCTCCCCAAGCTCAGGATTCCGGAACCATTGTCATTGAGTTGGGGAGCTCGAGAGACAACTCCACGCAGCTCTCTTCGGTCACAGGTGTTCCCTGCTCGCGGAAGTCCGAGAAATAACTTCCCTGACTTTGGGGAGGCAGCCTCTGTCACTGGGATTTCCTGCAACCCCCCCCTAGCATTCCCTGGCACAGAGACATGAGGAAAACCCTCAGGGGAGACGAGCACAGGCTTTCCGTAAGAAGCCACGCGCTGCCGACCGTTGGTGGAACCTCCCCACGCTCAGGATTCTGGAACCATTGTCATTGAGTGGGGGAGCTCTAGAGACAACTCCACGCAGCTCTCTTCAGTCACAGGTGTTCCCTGCTCGGGGAAGTCCGAGAAAAACCTTCCCTGACCTTGGGGAGGCAGCCTCTGTCACTGGGATTTCCTGCAACCCCTCCTTGCATTCCCTGGCACAGAGACATGAGGAAAACCCTCAGAGGAGACGAGCACAGGCATTCCCATAGAACCCACGCTCTGCCGACCGTTGGTGGAACCTCCCCACGCTCAGGATTCCGGAATCATTGTCATTGAGTGGGGGAGCTCGAGAGAAAACCCCACGAAGCTCTCTTCAGTCACAGGTGTTCCCTGCTCAGGGAAGTCCGAGAAATACCTTCCCTGACCTTGGGGAGGCAGCCTCTGTCACTGGGATTCCCTGCAACACCCCCTAGCATTCCCTGGCACAGAGACATGAGGAAAACCCTGAAGGGAGACGAGCACAGGCATTCCCTTAGAACCCAAGCGCTGCCGACCGTTCGTGGAACCTCCCAACGCTCAGGATTCCGGAACCATTGTCATTGAGTGGGGGAGCTCGAGAGACAACTCCACGCAGCTCTCTTAATTCACAGGTGTTCCCTGCTCCGGAAAGTGCGAGAAATATCTTCCCTGACCTGGGGGAGGCAGCCTCTGTCACTGGGATTTCCTGCAGCACCCCCTAGCATTCCCTGGCACAGAGAAATGAGGAAAATCCTCAGGGGAGACGAGCACAGGCATTCCCTTAGAACCCAAGCGCTGCCGACCGTTGGTGGAACCTCCCCACGCTCAGGATTCCGGAACCATTGTCATTGAGTGGGGGACCTCGAGAGACAACTCCACGCAGCTCTCATCAGTCACAGGTGTTCCCTGCTCGGGGAAGTGCGAGAAATACCTTCCCTGACCTTGCGGACGCAGCCTCTGTCATTGGGATTTCCTGCAAACCCCCTAGCATTCCCTGGCACAGAGACATGAGGAAAACCCTCAGGGGAGACGAGCACAGGCATTCCCTTAGAACCCACGCGCTGCCGACCTTTGGTGGAACCTCCCCACGCTCAGGATTCTGGAACCATTGTCATTGAGTGGGGGAGTTCGAGAGACAACTCCACGCAGCTCTCTTCAGTCACAGGTGTTCCCTGCTCGGGGAAGTGCGAGAAATACATTCCCTGACCTTGGGGAGGCAGCCTCTGTCACTGGGGTTTCCTGCAACCCCCCCTAGCATTCCCTGGCACAGAGACATGAGGAAAACCCTCAGGGGAGACGAGCACAGGCATTCCCTTAGAACCCAAGCGCTGCCGACCGTTGGTGGAACCTCCCCACGCTCAGGATTCCGGAACCATTGTCATTGAGTGCGGGAGTTCGAGAGACAACTCCACGCAACTCTCTTCAGTCACAGATGTTCCCTGCTCGGGGAAGTCCGAGAAATACCTTCCCTGACCTTGGGGAGGCAGCCTCTGTCACTGGGATTTCCTGCAACCGCCCTAGAATTCCCTGGCACAGAGACATGTAGAAAAACCTCAGGGGAGACGAGCACAGGCATTCCCTTAGAACCCACGCGCTGCCGACCGTTGGTGGAACCTCCCCACGCTCAGGATTCTGGAACCATAGTCATTGAGTGGGAGATCTCGAGAGGCAACTCCACGCAGCTCTCTTCAGTCACAGGTGTTCCCTGCTCGGGGAAGTCCGAGAAATACCTTCCCTGACCTTGGGGAGGCAGCCTCTGTCACTGGGATTTCCTGCAACCCCCCCTAGCATTCCCTGGCACAGAGACATGAGGAAAACCCTCAGGGGAGACGAGCACAGGCATTCCCTTAGAACCCACGCGCTGCCGACCGTTGGTGGAACCTCCCCACGCTCAGGATTCCGGAACCATTGTCATTGAGTGGGGGAGTTCGAGAGACAACTCCACGCAGCTCTCTTCAGTTACAGGTGTTCCCAGCTCGGGGAAGTGCGAGAAATACCTTCCCTGACCTTGGGGAGGCAGCCTCTGTCACTGGGGTTTCCTGCAACACTCCCTAGCATTCCCTGGCACAGAGACATGAGGAAAACCCTCAGGGGAGATGAGCACAGGCATTCCCTTAGAACCCACGCGCTGCCGACCGTTGGTGGAACCTCCCCACGCTCAGGATTCCAGAACCATAGTCATTGAGTGGGGGATCTCGAGAGACAACTCCGCGCATCTCTCTTCAGTCACAGGTGTTCCCTGATCGGGGATGTCCGAGAAATACCTTCCCTGACCTTGGGGAGGCAGCCTCTGTCACTGGGACATCCTGCAAACCCTCCTAGCATTCCCTGGCACAGAGACATGAGGAAAAACCTCAGGGGAGACGAGCACAAGCATTCCCTTAGAAACCACGCGCTGCCGACCGTTGGTGGAACCTCCCCAAGCTCAGGTTTCCGGAACCATTGTCATTGAGTGGGGGAGCTCGAGAGACAACTCCACGCAGCTCTCTTCAGTCACAGGTGTTCCCTGCTCGGGGAAGTCCGAGAAATACCTTCCCTGACCTTGGGGAGGCAGCCTCTGTCACTGGGATTCCCTGCAACACCCCCTAGCATTCCCTGGCACAGAGACATGAGGAAAACCCTCAGTGGAGACGAGCACAAGCATTCCCTTAGAACCCAAGCGCTGCCGACCGTTCGTGGAACCTCCCAACGCTCAGGATTCCGGAACCATTGTCATTGAGTGGGGGAGCTCGAGAGACAACTCCACGCAGCTCTCTTCATTCACAGGTGTTCCCTGCTCGGGAAAGTGCGAGAAATACCTTCCTTGATTTGGAGGAGGCAGCCTCTGTCACTGGGATTTCCTGCAACACCCCGTAACATTCCCTGGCACAGAGAAATGAGGAAAACCCTCAGGGGAGACGAGCACAGGCATTCCCTTAGAACCCAAGCGCTGCCGACCGTTGGTGGAACCTCCCCACGCTCAGGATTCCGGAACCATTGTCATTGAGTGGGGGAGCTCGAGAGACAACTCCACACAGCTCTCATCAGTCACAGGTGTTCCCTGCTCGGGGAAGTGCGAGAAATACCTTCCCTGACCTTGCGGACGCAGCCTCTGTCATTGGGATTTCCTGCATACCCCCTAGCATTCCCTGGCACAGAGACATGAGGAAAACCCTCAGGGGAGACGAGCACATGCATTCCCTTAGAACCCACGCGCTGCCGACCTTTGGTGGAACCTCCCCACGCTCAGGATTCTGGAACCATTGTCATTGAGTGGGGGAGTTCGAGAGACAACTCCACGCAGCTCTCTTCAGTCACAGGTGTTCCCTGCTCGGGGAAGTACGAGAAATACCTTCCCTGACCTTGGGGAGGCAGCCTCTGTCACTGGGGTTTCCTGCAACCCCCCCTAGCATTCCCTGGCACAGAGACATGAGGAAAACCCTCAGGGGAGACGAGCACAGGCATTCCCTTAGAACCCAAGCGCTGCCGACCGTTGGTGGAACCTCCCCACGCTCAGGATTCCGGAACCATTGTCATTGAGTGCGGGAGTTCGAGAGACAACTCCACGCAACTCTCTTC
Organism: Vicugna pacos; assembly: GCF_048564905.1. Classification (NCBI taxonomy): domain Eukaryota; kingdom Metazoa; phylum Chordata; class Mammalia; order Artiodactyla; family Camelidae; genus Vicugna; species Vicugna pacos. The sequence continues at coordinate 59,096,297 of NW_027328721.1, read as the reverse complement.
AGTCACAGGTGTTCCCTGCTCGGGGAAGTCCGAGAAATACCTTCCCTGACCTTGGGGAGGCAGCCTCTGTCACTGGGATTTCCTGCAACCGCCCTAGAATTCCCTGGCACAGAGACATGAGGAAAACCCTCAGGGGAGACGAGCACAGGCATTCCCTTAAAACCCACGCGCTGCCGACCGATGGTGGAATTTCCCCACGCTCAGGATTCTGGAACCATAGTCATTGAGTGGGAGATCTCGAGAGGCAACTCTACGCAGCTCTCTTCAGTCACAGGTGTTCCCTGCTCGGGGAAGTCCGAGAAATACCTTCCCTGACCTTGGGGAGGCAGCCTCTGTCACTGGGATTTCCTGCAACCCCCCCTAGCATTCCCTGGCACAGAGACATGAGGAAAACCCTCAGGGGAGACGAGCACAGGCATTCCCTTAGAACCCACGCGCTGCCGACCGTTGGTGGAACCTCCCCACGCTCAGGATTCCGGAACCATTGTCATTGAGTGGGGGAGCTCGAGAGACAACTCCACGCAGCTCTCTTCAGTGACAGGTGTTCCCTGCTCGGGGAAGTGCGAGAAATAAGTTCCCTGACCTTGGGGAGGCAGCCTCTGTCACTGGGATTTCCTGCAAACCCTCCTAGCATTCCCTGGCACAGAGACATGAGGAAAACCCTCAGGGGAGACGAGCACAGGCTTTCCGTAAGAAGCCACGCGCTGCCGACCGTTGGTGGAACCTCCCCACGCTCAGGATTCTGGAACCATTGTCATTGAGTGGGGGAGCTCTAGAGACAACTCCACGAAGCTCTCTTCATTAACAGGTGTTCCCTGCTCGGGGAAGTCCGAGAAAAACCTTCCCTGACCTTGGGGAGGCAGCCTCTGTCACTGGGATTTCCTGCAACCCCTCCTAGCATTCCCTGGCACAGAGACATGAGGAAAACCCTCAGAGGAGACGAGCACAGGCATTCCCTTAGAACCCAAGCGCTGTCGACCGTTCGTGGAACCTCCCAACGCTCAGGATTCCGGAACCATTGTCATTGAGTGGGGGAGCTCGAGAGACAACTCCACGCAGCTCTCTTAATTCACAGGTGTTCCCTGCTCGGGAAAGTGCGAGAAATACCTTCCCTGACCTGGGGGAGGCAGCCTCTGTCTCTGGGGTTTCCTGCAACCCCCCTAGCATTCCCTGGTACAGAGACATGAGGAAAACCCTCAGGGGAGACGAGCACTTGCATTCCCTTAGAACCCACGTGCTGCCGACCGTTGGTGGAACCTCCCCACGCTCAGGATTCCGGAACCATTGTCATTGAGTGGGGGAGTTCGAGAGACAACTCCACGCAGCTCTCTTCAGTCACAGGTGTTCCCTGCTCGGGGAAGTGCGAGAAATACCTTCCCTGACCTTGGGGAGGCAGCCTCTGTCACTGGGGTTTCCTGCAACACCCCCTAGCATTCCCTGGCACAGAGACATGAGGAAAACCCTCAGGGGAGACGAGCACAGGCATTCCCTTAGAACCCAAGCGCTGCCGACCGTTGGTGGAACCTCCCCACGCTCAGGATTCCGGAACCATTGTCATTGAGTGCGGGAGTTCGAGAGACAACTCCACGTAACACTCTTCAGTCACAGGTGTTCCCTGCTCGGGGAAGTCCGAGAAATACCTTCCCTGACCTTGGGGAGGCAGCCTCTGTCACTGGGATTTCCTGCAACCACCCCTAGCATTCCCTGGCACAGTGACATGAGGAAAACCCTCAGGGGAGACGAGCACAGGCATTCCGTTTAAACCCACGCGCTGCCGACCGTTCATGGAACCTCCCCACGCTCAGGATTCCGGAACCATTTTCATTGAGTGGGGGAGTTCGAGAGAAAACTCGACGCAGCTCTCTTCAGTCACAGGTGATCCCTGCTCGGGGAAGTCCGAGAAAAACCTTCCCTGACCTTGGGGAGGCAGCCTCTGTCACTGGGATTTCCTGCAACCCCCCTAGCATTTCCTTTTCACAGAGACATGAGGAAAAGCCTCAGGGGAGATGAGCACAGGCATTCCGTTATAACCCACGCGCTGCCGACCGCTGGTGGAACCTCCCCACGCTCAGGATTCCGGAAACATTTTCATTAAGTGCGGGAGCTCGAGAGACAACTCCACGCAACTCTCTTCAGTCACAGGTGTTCCCTGCTCGGGGAAGTCCGAGAAAAAATTTCCCTGACCTTGGGGAGGCAGCCTCTGTCACTGGGATTTCCTGCAACCCACCCTAGCATTCCCTGGCACAGAGACATGAGGAAAACCCTCAGGGGAGACGAGCACAGTCATTCCCTTAGAACCAACGCGCTGCCGTCCGTTGGTGGAACCTCCGCACGCTCAGGATTCCGGAACCATTGTCATTGAGTTGGGGAGCTCGAGAGAAAACTCCACGGAGCTCTCTTCAGTCACAGGTGTTCCGTGCTCGGGGAAGTCCGAGAAATACCTTCCCTGACCTTGGGGAGGCAGCCTCTGTCACTGGGATTACCTGCAACCCCCCCTAGCAATCCCTGGCACAGAGACATGAGGAAAACCCTCAGGGGAGACGAGCACAGGCATTCCGTTAGAACCCACGCGCTGCCGACCGTTGGTGGAACCTCCCCACGCTCAGGATTCCGGAACCATTGTCATTGAGTGGGGGAGCTCGAGAGACAACTCCACGCAGCTCTCTTCAGTCACAGGTGTTCCCTGCTCGGGGAAGTCCGAGAAATACCTTCCCTGACCTTGGGGAGGCAGCATCTGTCACTGGGATTTCCTGCAAACACCCCTAGCATTCCCTGGCACAGAGACATGAGGAAAACCCTCAGGGGAGACGACCACAGGCATTCCCTTAGAACCCACGCGCTGCCGACCGTTGGTGGAACCTCCCCACGCTCAGGATTCCAGAACCATAGTCATTGTGTGGGGGATCTCGAGAGACAACTCCACGCAGCTCTCTTCAGTCACAGGTGTTCCCTGCTCGGGGAAGTGCGAGAAATACTTTCCCTGACCTTGGGGAGGCAGCCTCTGTCACTGGGACTTCCTGCAAACCCTCCTAGCATTCCCTGGCACAGAGACATGAGGAAAAACCTCAGGGGAGACGAGCAAAAGCATTCCCTTAGAAACCACGCACTGCCGACCGTTGGTGGAACCTCCCCAAGCTCAGGATTCCGGAACCATTGTCATTGAGTTGGGGAGCTCGAGAGAAAACTCCACGCAGCTTTCTTCTGTCACAGGTGTTCCCTGCTCGCGGAAGTCCGAGAAATACCTTCCCTGACCTTGGGGAGGCAGCCTCTGTCACTGGGGTTTCCTGCAACACCCCCTAGCATTCCCTGGCACAGAGACATGAGGAAAATCCTCAGGGGAGACGAGCACAGGCATTCCCTTAGAACCCACGCGCTGCCGACCGTTGGTGAAACCTCCCCACGCTCAGGATTCCAGAACCATAGTCATTGAGTGGGGGATCTCGAGAGACAACTCCACGCATCTCTCTTCAGTCACAGGTGTTCCCTAATCGGGGAAGTCCGAGAAATACCTTCCCTGAACTTGGGGAGGCAGCCTATGTCACTGGGATTTCCTGCAAACCCTCCTAGCATTCCCTGGCACAGAGACATGAGGAAAACCCTCAGGGGAGACGAGCAAGGCTTTCCGTAAGAAGCCACGCGCTGCCGACCGTTGGTGGAACCTCCCCACGCTCAGGATTCTGGAACCATTGTCATTGAGTGGGGGAGCTCGAGAGACAACTCCACGCAGCTCTCTTCAGTCACAGGTGTTCCCTGCTCGGGGAAGTCCGAGAAAAACATTCCCTGACCTTGGGGAGGCAGCCTCTGTCACTGGGATTTCCTGCAAACCCCCCTAGCATTCCCTGGCACAGAGACATGAGGAAAACCCTCAGGGGAGACGAGCACAGGCATTCCCTTAGAACTCACGCGCTGCCGACCGTTGGTGGAACCTCCCCACGCTCAGGATTCCAGAACCATAGTCATTCAGTGGGGGATCTCGAGAGACAACTCCACACAGCTCTCTTCAGTCACAGGTGTTCCCTGCTCGGGGAAGTCCGAAAAATACCTTCCCTGACCATGGGGAGGGAGCCTTTGTCACTGGGATTTCCTGCAAACCCTCCTAGCATTCCCTGGCACAGAGACATGAGGAAAACCCTCAGTGGAGACGAGCACAAGCATTCCCTTAGAAACAACGCGCTGCCGACCGTTGGTGGAACCTCCCCAAGCTCAGGTTTCCGGAACCATTGTCATTGAGTGGGGGAGCTCGAGAGACAACTCCACGCATCTCTCTTCAGTCACAGGTGTTCCCTGCTCGGGGAAGTCCGAGAAATACCTTCCCTGACCTTGGGGAGGCAGCCTCTGTCACTGGGATTCCCTGCAACACCCCGTAGCATTCCCTGGCACAGAGACATGAGGAAAACTCTGAAGGGAGACGAGCACAAGCATTCCCTTAGAACCAAAGCGCTGCCGACCGTTCGTGGAACCTCCCAACGCTCAGGATTTCGGAACCATTGTCATTGAGTGGGGGAGCTCGAGAGACAACTCCACGCAGCTCTCTTCATTCACAGGTGTTCCCTGCTCGGGAAAGTGCGAGAAATACCTTCCTTGACCTGGGGGAGGCAGCCTCTGTCACTGGGATTTCCTGCAACACCCCCTAACATTCCCTGGCACAGAGAAATGAGGAAAACCCTCAGGGGAGACGAGCACAGGCATTCCCTTAGAACCAAAGCGCTGCCGACCGTTGGTGGAACCTCCCCACGCTCAGGATTCCGGAACCATTGTCATTGAGTGGGGGAGCTCGAGAGACAACTCCACACAGCTCTCATCAGTCACAGGTGTTCCCTGCTCGGGGAAGTGCGAGAAATACCTTCCCTGACCTTGGGGAGGCAGCCTCTGTCACTGGGATTTCCTGCAACCGCCCTAGAATTCCCTGGCACAGAGACATGAGGAAAACCCTCAGGGGAGACGAGCACAGGCATTCCCTTAAAACCCACGCGCTGCCGACCGTTGGTGGAACCTCCCCACGCTCAGGATTCTGGAACCATAGTCATTGAGTGGGAGATCTCGAGAGGCAACTCCACGAAGCTCTCTTCAGTCACAGGTGTTCCCTGCTCGGGGAAGTCCGAGAAATACCTTCCCTGACCTTGGGGAGGCAGCCTCTGTCACTGGGATTTCCTGCAACCCCCCCTAGCATTCCCTGGCACAGAGACACGAGGAAAACCCTCAGGGGAGACGAGCACAGGCATTCCCTTAGAACCCACGCGCTGCCGACCGTTGGTGGAACCTCCCCACGCTCAGGATTCCGGAACCATTGTCATTGAGTGGGGGAGCTCGAGAGACAACTCCACGCAGCTCTCTTCAGTCACAGGTGTTCCCTGCTCGGGGAAGTGCGAGAAATAAGTTCCCTGACCTTGGGGAGGCAGCCTCTGTCACTGGGATTTCCTGCAAACCCTCCTAGCATTCCCTGGCACAGAGACATGAGGAAAAACCTCAGGGGATACGAGCACAGGCATTCCCTTAGAAACCACGCGCTGCCGACCGTTGGTGGAACCTCCCCAAGCTCAGGATTCCGGAACCATTGTCATTGAGTTGGGGAGCTCGAGAGACAACTCCACGCAGCTCTCTTCTGTCACAGGTGCTCCCTGCTCGCGGAAGTCCGAGAAATAAATTCCCTGACTTTGGGGAGGCAGCATCTGTCACTGGGATTTCCTGCAACCCCCCCCCTAGCATTCCCTGGCACAGAGACATGAGGAAAACCCTCAGGGGAGACGAGCACAGGCTTTCCGTAAGAAGCCACGCGCTGCCGACCGTTGGTGGAACCTCCCCACGCTCAGGATTCTGGAACCATTGTCATTGAGTGGGGGAGCTCTAGAGACAACTCCACGCAGCTCTCTTCAGTCACAGGTGTTCCCTGCTCGGGGAAGTCCGAGAAAAATCTTCCCTGACCTTGGGGAGGCAGCCTCTGTCACTGGGATTTCCTGCAACCCCTCCTAGCATTCCCTGGCACAGAGACATGAGGAAAACCCTCAGAGGAGACGAGCACAGGCATTCCCATAGAACCCACGCTCTGCCGACCGTTGGTGGAACCTCCCCACGCTCAGGATTCCGGAATCATTGTCATTGAGTGGGGGAGCTCGAGAGAAAACCCCACGAAGCTCTCTTCAGTCACAGGTGTTCCCTGCTCAGGGAAGTCCGAGAAATACCTTCCCTGACCTTGGGGAGGCAGCCTCTGTCACTGGGATTCCCTGCAACACCCCCTAGCATTCCCTGGCACAGAGACATGAGGAAAACCCTGAAGGGAGACGAGCACAGGCATTCCCTTAGAACCCAAGCGCTGCCGACCGTTCGTGGAACCTCCCAACGCTCAGGATTCCGGAACCATTGTCATTGAGTGGGGGAGCTCGAGAGACAACTCCACGCAGCTCTCTTAAATCACAGGTGTTCCCTGCTCCGGAAAGTGCGAGAAATACCTTCCCTGACCTGGGGGAGGCAGCCTCTGTCACTGGGATTTCCTGCAACACCCCCTAGCATTCCCTGGCACAGAGAAATGAGGAAAATCCTCAGGGGAGACGAGCACAGGCATTCCCTTAGAACCCAAGCGCTGCCGACCGTTGGTGGAACCTCCCCACGCTCAGGATTCCGGAACCATTGTCATTGAGTGGGGGACCTCGAGAGACAACTCCACGCAGCTCTCATCAGTCACAGGTGTTCCCTGCTCGGGGAAGTGCGAGAAATACCTTCCCTGACCTTGGGGAGGCAGCCTCTGTCACTGGGGATTCCTGCAACCCCCCCTAGCATTCCCTGGCACAGAGACATGAGGAAAACCCTCAGGGGAGACGAGCACAGGCATTCCCTTAGAACCCAAGCGCTGCCGACCGTTGGTGGAACCTCCCCACGCTCAGGATTCCGGAACCATTGTCATTGAGTGCGGGAGTTCGAGAGACAACTCCACGCAACTCTCTTCAGTCACAGATGTTCCCTGCTCGGGGAAGTCTGAGAAATACCTTCCCTGACCTTGGGGAGGCAGCCTCTGTCACTGGGATTTCCTGCAACCGCCCTAGAATTCCCTGGCACAGAGACATGAAGAAAACCCTCAGGGGAGACGAGCACAGGCATTCCCTTAGAACCCACGCGCTGCCGACCGTTGGTGGAACCTCCCCACGCTCAGGATTCTGGAACCATAGTCATTGAGTGGGAGATCTCGAGAGGCAACTCCACGCAGCTCTCTTCAGTCACAGGTGTTCCCTGCTCGGGGAAGTCCGAGAAATACCTTCCCTGACCTTGGGGAGGCAGCCTCTGTCACTGGGATTTCCTGCAACACCCCCTAGCATTCCCTGGCACAGAGACATGAGCAAAACCCTCAGGGGAGACGAGCACAGGCATTCCCTTAGAACCCACGCGCTGCCGACCGTTGGTGGAACCTCCCCACGCTCAGGATTCCGGAACCATTGTCATTGAGTGGGGGAGCTCGAGAGACAACTCCACGCAGCTCTCTTCAGTCACAGGTGTTCCCTGCTCGGGGAAGTGCGAGAAATAATTTCCCTGACCTTGGGGAGGCAGCCTCTGTCACTGGGATTTCCTGCAAACCCTCCTAGCATTCCCTGGCACAGAGACATGAGGAAAAAACCTCAGGGGAGACGAGCACAAGCATTCCCTTAGAAACAACGCGCTGCCGACCGTTGGTGGAACCTTCCCAAGCTCAGGTTTCCGGAACCATTGTCATTGAGTGGGGGAGCTCGTGAGACAAGTCCAGGCAGCTCTCTTCAGTCACAGGTGTTCCCTGCTCGGGGAAGTCCGAGAAATACCTTCCCTGACCTTGGGGAGGCAGCCTCTGTCACTGGGATTCCCTGCAACACCCCCAAGCATTCCCTGGCACAGAGACATGAGGAAAACCCTCAGGGGAGGCGAGCACAGGCATTGCCTTAGAACTCACGCGCTGCCGACCGTTGGTGGAACCTCCCCACGCTCAGGATTCCAGAACCATTGTCATTCAGTGGGGGATCTCGAGAGACAACTCCACGCAGCTCTCTTCAGTCACAGGTGTTCCCTGCTCGGGGAAGTGCGAGAAATACCTTCCCTGACCTTGGGGAGGGAGCCTTTGTCACTGGGATTTCCTGCAAACCCTCCTAGCATTCCCTGGCACAGAGACATGAGGAAAACCCTCAGGGGAGACGAGCACAAGCATTCCCTTAGAAACAACGCGCTGCCGACCGTTGGTGGAACCTCCCCAAGCTCAGGTTTCCGGAACCATTGTCATTGAGTGGGGGAGCTCGAGAGACAAGTCCAGGCAGCTCTCTTCAGTCACAGGTGTTCCCTGCTCGGGGAAGTCCGAGAAATACCTTCCCTGACCTTGGGGAGGCAGCCTCTGTCACTGGGATTCCCTGCAACACCCCCAAGCATTCCCTGGCACAGAGACATGAGGAAAACCCTGAAGGGAGACGAGCACAGGCATTCCCTTAGAACCCACGCGCTGCCGACCTTTGGTGGAACCTTCCCACGCTCAGGATTCCGGAACCATTGTCATTGAGTGGGGGAGTTCGAGAGACAACTCCACGCAGCTCTCTTCAGTCACAGGTGTTCCCTGCTCGGGGAAGTGCGAGAAATACCTTCCCTGACCTTGGGGAGGCAGCCTCTGTCACTGGGGTTTCCTGCAACACTCCCTAGCATTCCCTGGCACAGAGACATGAGGAAAACCCTCAGGGGAGGTGAGCACAGGCATTCCCTTAGAACCCACGCGCTGCCGACCGTTGGTGGAACCTCCCCACGCTCAGGATTCCAGAACCATAGTCATTGAGTGGGGGATCTCGAGAGACAACTCCGCGCATCTCTCTTCAGTCACAGGTGTTCCCTGATCGGGGATGTCCGAGAAATACCTTCCCTGACCTTGGGGAGGCAGCCTCTGTCACTGGGACTTCCTGCAAACCCTCCTAGCATTCCCTGGCACAGAGACATGAGGAAAAACCTCAGGGGAGACGAGCACAAGCATTCCCTTAGAAACCACGCGCTGCCGACCGTTGGTGGAACCTCCCCAAGCTCAGGATTCCGGAATCATTGTCATTGATTTGGGGAGCTCGAGAGAAAACTCCACGCAGCTCTCTTCTGTCACAGGTGTTCCCTGCTCGCGGAAGTCCGAGAAATACCTTCCCTGACCTTGGGGAGGCAGCCTCTGTCACTGGGGTTTCCTGCAACACCCCCTAGCATTCCCTGGCACAGAGACATGAGGAAAACCCTCAGGGGAGACGAGCACAGGCATTCCCTTAGAACCCACGCGCTGCCGACCGTTGGTGAAACCTCCCCACGCTCAGGATTCCAGAACCATAGTCATTGAGTGGGGGATTTCGAGAGACAACTCCACGCATCTTTCTTCAGTCACAGGTGTTCCCTGATCGGGGAAGTCCGAGAAATACCTTCCCTGACCTTGAGGAGGCAGCCTATGTCACTGGGATTTCCTGCAAACCCTCCTAGCATTCCCTGGCACAGAGACATGAGGAAAACCCTCAGGGGAGACGAGCACAGGCTTTCTGTAAGAAGCCACGCGCTGCCGACCGTTGGTGGAACCTCCCCACGCTCAGGATTCTGGAACCATTGTCATTGAGTGGAGGAGCTCGAGAGACAACTCCACGCAGCTCTCTTCAGTCACAGGTGTTCCCTACTCGGGGAAGTCCGAGAAAAACATTCCCTGACCTTGGGGAGGCAGCCTCTGTCACTGGGATTTCCTGCAAACCCCCCTAGCATTCCCTGGCACAGAGACATGAGGAAAACCCTCAGGGGAGACGAGCACAGGCATTCCCTTAGAACTCACGCGCTGCCGACCGTTGGTGGAACCTCCCCACGCTCAGGATTCCAGAACCATAGTAATTCAGTGGGGGATCTCGAGAGATAACTCCACGCAGCTCTCTTCAGTCACAGGTGTTCCCTGCTCGGGGAAGTCCGAGAAATACCTTCCCTGACCATGGGGAGGGAGCCTTTGTCACTGGGATTTCCTGCAAACCCTCCTAGCATTCCCTGGCACAGAGACATGAGGAAAACCCTCAGTGGAGACGAGCACAAGCATTCCCTTAGAAACAACGCGCTGCCGACCGTTGGTGGAACCTCCCCAAGCTCAGGTTTCCGGAACCATTGTCATTGAGTGGGGGAGCTCGAGAGACAACTCCACGCAGCTCTCTTCAGTCACAGGTGTTCCCTGCTCGGGGAAGTCCGAGAAATAACTTCCCTGACCTTTGGGAGGCAGCCTCTGTCACTGGGATTCCCTGCAACACCCCCTAGCATTCCCTGGCACAGAGACATGAGGAAAACCCTTAAGGGAGACGAGCACAGGCATTCCCTTAGAACCCAAGCGCTGCCGACCGTTCGTGGAACCTCCCAACGCTCAGGATTCCGGAACCATTGTCATTGAGTGGGGGAGCTCGAGAGACAACTCCACGCAGCTCTCTTCATTCACAGGTGTTCCCTGCTCGGGAAAGTGCGAGAAATAACTTCCCTGACCTTGGGGAGGCAGCCTCTGTCACTGGGGTTTCCTGCAACCCCCCCTAGCATTCCCTGGCACAGAGACATGAGGAAAACCCTCAGGGGAGACGAGCACAGGCATTCCCTTAGAACCCAAGCGCTGCCGACCGTTGGTGGAACCTCCCCACGCTCAGGATTCTGGAACCATAGTCATTGAGTGGGAGATCTCGAGAGGCAACTTCACGCAGCTCTCTTCAGTCACAGGTGTTCCCTGCTCGGGGAAGTCCGAGAAATACCTTCCCTGACCTTGGGGAGGCAGCCTCTGTCACTGGGATTTCCTGAAACCCCCCCTAGCATTCCCTGGCACAGAGACATGAGGAAAACCCTCAGGGGAGACGAGCACAAGCATTCCCTTAGAACCCACGAGCTGCCGACCGTTGGTGGAACCTCCCCACGCTCAGGATTCCGGAACAATTGTCATTGAGTTGGGGAGCTCGAGAGACAACTCCACGCAGCTCTCTTCAGTCACAGGTGTTCCCTGCTCGGGGAAGTGCGAGAAATACCTTCCCTGACCTTGGGGAGGCAGCCTCTGTCACTGGGATTTCCTGCAAACCCTCCTAGCATTCCCTGGCACAGAGACATGAGGAAAACCCTCAGGGGAGACGAGCACAAGCATTCCCTTAGAAACAACGCGCTGCCGACCGTTGGTGGAACCTCCCCAAGCTCAGGTTTCCGGAACCATTGTCATTTAGTGGGGGAGCTCGACAGACAACTCCACGCAGCTCTCTTCAGTCACAGGTGTTCCCTGCTCGGGGAAGTCCGAGAAATACCTTCCCTGACCTTGGGGAAGCAGACTCTGTCACTGGGATTCCCTGCAACACCCCCTAGCATTCCCTGGCACAGTGACATGAGGAAAACCCTGAAGGGAGACGAGCACAGGCATTCCCTTAGAACCCAAGCGCTGCCGACCGTTCGTGGAACCTCCCCACGCTCAGGGTTCCGGAACCATTGTCATTGAGTGGGGGAGCTCGAGAGACAACTCCACGCAGCTCTCTTCATTCACAGGTGTTCCCTGCTCGGGAAAGTGCGAGAAATACCTTCCCTGACCTGGGGGAGGCAGTCTCTGTCACTGGGATTTCCTGCAACAACCCCTAGCATTCCCTGGCACAGAGAAATGAGGAAAACCCTCAGGGGAGACGAGCACAGGAATTCCCTTAGAACCCAAGCGCTGCCGACCGTTGGTGGAACCTCCCCACGCTCAGGATTCCGGAACCATTGTCATTGAGTGGGGGAGCTCGAGAGACAACTCCACGCAGCTCTCATCAGTCACAGGTGTTCCCTGCTCGGGGAAGTGCGAGAAATACCTTCCCTGACCTTGCGGACGCAGCCTCTGTCATTGGGATTTCCTGCAAACCCCCTAGCATTCCCTGGCACAGAGACATGAGGAAAACCCTCAGGGGAGACGAGCACATGCATTCCCTTAGAACCCACGCGCTGCCGACCTTTGGTGGAACCTCCCCACGCTCAGGATTCCGGAATCATTGTCATTGAGTGGGGGAGTTCGAGAGACAACTCCACGCAGCTCTCTTCAGTCACAGGTGTTGCCTGCTCGGGGAAGTGCGAGAAATACCTTCCCTGACCTTGGGGAGGCAGCCTCTGTCACTGGGGTTTCCTGCAACCCCCCCTAGCATTCCCTGGCACAGAGACATGAGGAAAACCCTCAAGGGGAGACGAGCACAGGCATTCCCTTAGAACCCAAGCGCTGCCGACCGTTGGTGGAACCTCCCCACGCTCAGGATTCCGGAACCATTGTCATTGAGTGGGGGAGCTCGAGAGACAACTCCACGCAGCTCTCTTCTGTCACAGGTGTTCCCTGCTCGCGGAAGTCCGAGAAATACATTCCCTGACCTTGGGGAGGCAGCCTCTGTCACTGGGATTTCCTGCAACCCCTCCTAGCATTCCCTGGCACAGAGACATGAGGAAAACCCTCAGAGGAGACGAGCATAGGCATTCCCATAGAACCCACGCTCTGCCGACCGTTGGTGGAACCTCCCCACGCTCAGGATTCCGGAACCATTGTCATTGAGTGGGGGAGCTCGAGAGAAAACCCCACGAAGCTCTCTTCAGTCACAGGTGTTCCCTGCTCAGGGAAGTCCGAGAAATACCTTCCCTGACCTTGGGGAGGCAGCCTCTGTCACTGGGATTTCCTGAAACCACCCCTAGCATTCCCTGGCACAGAGACATGAGGAAAACCCTCAGGGGAGACGAGCACAGGCATTCCCTTAGAACCCACGCGCTGCCGACCGTTGGTGGAACCTCCCCACGCTCAGGATTCCTGAACCATTTTCATTGAGTGGGGGAGATCGAGAGACAACTCCACGCAGCTCTCTTCAGTCACAGGTGTTCCCTGCTCGGGGAAGTCAGAGAAATAACTTCCCTGACCGTTGGGAGGCAGCCTCTGTTACTGGGATTTCCTGCAACCACCCCTAGCATTCCCTGGCACAGAGACATGAGGAAAACCCTCAGGGGAGACGAGCACAGGCATTCCTTCAGAGCCCACACGCTGCCGACCGTTGGTGGAACCTCCCCACGCTCAGGATTCCGGAACAATTGTCATTGAGTGGGGGAGCTCGAGAGACAACTCCATGCAGCTCTCTTCAGTCACAGGTGTTCCCTGCTCGGGGAAGTCCGAGAAATACCTTCCCTGAACTTGGGGAGGCAGACTCTGTCACTGGGATTTCCTGCAAACCCCCCTAGCATTCCCTGGCACAGAGACATGAGGAAAACCCTCAGTGGAGACGAGCACAGGCATTCCCTTAGAACTCACGCGCTGCCGACCGTTGGTGGAACCTCCCCACGCTCAGGATTCCAGAACCATAGTCATTGAGTGGGGGATCTCGAGAGACAACTCCACGCATCTCTCTTCAGTCACAGGTGTTCCCTGATCGGGGAAGTCCGAGAAATAACTTCCCTGACCTTGGGGAGGCAGCCTCTGTCACTGGGATTTCCTGCAAACCCTCCTAGCATTCCCTGGCAGAGAGACATGAGGAAAAACCTAAGGGGAGACGAGGACAAGCATTCCCTTAGAACCCACGCGCTGCCGACCGTTGGTGGAACCTCCCCACGCTCAGGATTCCGGAACCATTGTCATTGAGTGGTGGAGCTCGAGAGAAAACCCCACGAAGCTCTCTTCAGTCACAGGTGTTCCCTGCTCGGGGAAGTCCGAGAAAAACTTTCCCTGACCGTTGGGAGGCAGCCTCTGTTACTGGGATTTCCTGCAACCCCCCCTAGCATTCCCTGGCACAGAGACATGAGGAAAACCCTCAGGGGAGACGAGCACAGGCATTCCGTCAGAACCCACACGCTGCCGACCGTTGGAGGAACCTCCCCACGCTCAGGATTCCGGAACAATAGTCATTGAGTGCGGGAGCTCGAGAGACAACTCCACGCAGCTCTCTTCAGTCACAGGTGTTCCCTGCTCGGGGAAGTCCGAGAAATAACTTCTCTGACCTTGGGGAGGCAGCCTCTGTCACTGGGATTTCCTGCAACCACCCCTAGCATTCCCTGGCACAGAGACATGAGCAAAACCCTCAGGGGAGATGAGCACAGGCATTCCCTTAGAACCCACGCGCTGCCGACCGTTGGTGGAATCTCCCCACGCTCAGGATTCCGGAACCATTGTCATTGAGTGGGGGAGCTCGAGAGACAACTCCATGCAGCTCTCTTCAGTCACAAGTGTTCCCTGCTCGGGGAAGTCCGAGAAATACCTTCCCTGACCTTGGGGAGGCAACGTGTGTCACTGGGATTCCCTGCATACCCCCCTAGCATTCCCTGGCACAGAGACATGAGGAAAACCCTCAGGGGAGACGAGCACAGGAATTCCCTTAAAACTCACGCGCTGCCGACCGTTGGTGGAACCTCCCCACGCTCAGGATTCCAGAACCATAGTCATTCAGTGGGGGATCTCGAGAGAAAACTCCACGCAGCTCTCTTCAGTCACAGGTGTTCCCTGCTCGGGGAAGTCCGAGAAATACCTTCCCTGACCATGGGGAGGGAGCATTTGTCACTGGGATTTCCTGCAAACCCTCCTAGCATTCCCTGGCACAGAGACATGAGGAAAACCCTCAGGGGAGACGAGCACAAGCATTCCCTTAGAAACAACGCGCTGCCGACCGTTGGTTTAACCTCCCCAAGCTCAGGTTTCCGGAACCATTGTCATTGAGTGGGGGAGCTCGAGAGACAACTCGACGCAGCACTCTTCAGTCACAGGTGTTCCCTGCTCGGGGAAGTCCGAGAAATACCTTCCCTGATCTTGGGGAAGCAGACTCTGTCACTGGGATTCCCTGCAACACCCCCTAGCATTCCCTGGCACAGTGACATGAGGAAATCCCTGAAGGGAGACGACCACAGGCATTCCCTTAGAACCCAAGCGCTGCCGACCGTTCGTGGAACCTCCCCACGCTCAGGATTCCGGAACCATTGTCATTGAGTGGGGGAGCTCGAGAGACAACTCCACGCAGCTCTCTTCAGTCACAGGTGTTCCCTGCTCGGGGAAGTGCGAGAAATACCTTCCCTGACCTTGGGGAGGCAGCCTCTGTCTCTGGGATTTCCTCCAAACCCTCCTAGCATTCCCTGGCACAGAGACATGAGGAAAAACCTCAGGGGAGACGAGCACAAGCATTCCCTTAGAAACCACGCGCTGCCGACCGTTGGTGGAACCTCCCCAAGCTCAGGATTCCGGAAACATTGTCATTGAGTTGGGGAGCTCGAGAGACAACTCCACGCAGCTCTCTTCTGTCACAGGTGTTCCCTGCTCGCGGAAGTCCGAGAAATACATTCCCTGACTTTGGGGAGGCAGCCTCTGTCACTGGGATTTCCTGCAACCCCTCCTAGCATTCCCTGGCACAGAGACATGAGGAAAACCCTCAGATGAGACGAGCACAGGCATTCCCATAGAACCCACGCTCTGCCGACCGTTGGTGGAACCTCCCCACCCTCAGGATTCCAGAACCAATGTCATTGAGTGGGGGAGCTCGAGAGAAAACCCCACGAAGCTCTCTTCAGTCACAGGTGTTCCCTGCTCAGGGAAGTCCGAGAAATACCTTCCCTGACCTTGGGGAGGCAGCCTCTGTCACTGGGATTTCCTGCAACCACCCCTAGCATTCCCTGGCACAGAGACATGAGGAAAACCCTCAGGGGAGACGAGCACAGGCATTCCCTTAGAACCCACGCGCTGCCGACCGTTGGTGGAACCTCCCCACGCTCAGGATTCCTGAACCATTTTCATTGAGTGGGGGAGCTCGAGAGACAACTCCACGCAGCTCTCTTCAGTCACAGGTGTTCCCTGCTCGGGGAAGTCAGAGAAATAACTTCCCTGACCGTTGGGAGGCAGCCTCTGTTACTGGGATTTCCTGCAACCACCCCTAGCATTCCCTGGCACAGAGACATGAGGAAAACCCTCAGGGGAGACGAGCACAGGCATTCCGTCAGAACCCACACGCTGCCGACCGTTGGTGGAACCTCGCCACGCTCAGGATTCCGGAAACATTGTCATTGAGTGCGGGAGCTCGAGAGACAACTCCACGCAGCTCTCTTCAGTCACAGGTGTTCCCTGCTCGGGGAAGTCCGAGAAATAACTTCTCTGACCTTGGGGAGGCAGCCTCTGTCACTGGGATTTCCTGCAACCACCCCTAGCATTCCCTGGCACAGAGACATGAGGAAAACCCTCAGGGGAGTCGAGCACAGGCATTCCGTCAGAACCCACGCGCTGCCGACCGTTGGTGAAACCTCCCCACGCTCAGGATTCCAGAACCATAGTCATTCAGTGGGGGATCTCGAGAGACAACTCCACGCAGCTCTCTTCAGTCACAGGTGTTCCCTGCTCAGGGAAGTCTGAGAAATACCTTCCCTGACCTTGGGGAGGGAGCCTTTGTCACTGGGATTTCCTGCAAACCCTCCTAGCATTCCCTGGCACAGAGACATGTGGAAAACCCTCAGGGGAGACGAGCACAAGCATTCCCTTAGAAACAACGCGCTGCCGACCGTTGGTGGAACCTCCCCAAGCTCAGGTTTCCGGAACCATTGTCATTGAGTGGGGGAGCTCGAGAGAAAACTCCACGCAGCTCTCTTCAGTCACAGGTGTTCCCTGCTCGGGGAAGTCCGAGAAATACATTCCCTGACCTTGGGGAGGCAGCCTCTGTCACTGGGATTCCCTGCAACACCCCCTAGCATTCCCTGGCACAGAGACATGAGGAAAACCCTGAAGGGAGACGAGCACAGGCATTCCCTTAGAACCCAAGCGCTGCCGACCGTTCGTGGAACCACCCCACGCTCAGGATTCCGGAACCATTGTCATTGAGTGGGGGAGCTCGAGAGAAAACTCCACGCAGCTCTCTTCATTCACAGGTGTTCCCTGCTCGGGAAAGTGCGAGAAATACCTTCCCTGACCTGGGGGAGGCAGCCTCTGTCACTGGGATTTCCTGCAACACCCCCTAGCATTCCCTGGCACAGAGAAATGAGGAAAACCATCAGGGGAGACGAGCACAGGCATTCCCTTAGAACCCAAGCGCTGCCGACCGTTGGTGGAACCTCCCCACGCTCAGGATTTCGGAACCATTATCATTGAGTGGGGGAGTTCGAGAGACAACTCCACGCAGCTCTCTTCAGTCACAGGTGTTCCCTGCTCGGGGAAGTGCGAGAAATACCTTCCCTGACCTTGGGGAGGCAGCCTCTGTCACTGGGGTTTCCTGCAACACCCCCTAGCATTCCCTGGCACAGAGACATGATGAAAACCCTCAGGGAAGACGAGCACAGGCTTTCCCTTAGAACCCAAGCGCTGCCGACCGTTGGTGGAACCTCCCCACGCTCAGGATTCCGGAACCATTGTCATTGAGTGGGGGAGCTCGAGAGACAACTCCACGCAGCTCTCTTCAGTCACAGGTGTTCCCTGCTCGGGGAAGTGCGAGAAATACCTTCCCTGACCTTGGGGACGCAGCCTCTGTCACTGGGATTTCCTGCAACCCCCCTTAGCATTCCCTGGCACAGAGACATGAGGAAAACCCTCAGGGGAGACGAGCACAGGCATTCCCTTAGAACCCAAACGCTGCCGACCGTTGGTGGAACCTCCCCACTCTCAGGATTCCGGAACCATAGTCATTGAGTGGGTTATCTCAATGGACAACTCCACGCAGCTCTCTTCAGTCACAGGTGTTCCCTGCTCGGGGAAGTCCGAGAAATACCTTCCCTTAACTTGGGGAGGCAGCCTCTGTCACTGGGATTTCCTGCAACCCCTCCTAGAATTCCCTGGCACAGAGACATGTGGAAAACCCTCTGGGGAGACGAGCACAGGCATTCCCTTAGAACCCACACGCTGCCGACCGTTGGTGGAACCTCCCCACGCTCAGGATTCCGGAACCATTGTCATTGAGTGGTGGAGCTCGAGAGACAACTCGACGCAGCTCTCTTCAGTCACAGGTGTTCCCTGCTCAGGGAAGTCCGAGAAATACCTTCCCTGACCTTGGGGAGGCATCCTCTGTCACTGGGATTTCCTGCAACACCCCCTAGCATTCCCTGGCACAGAGACATGAGGAAAACACTCAGGTTAGACGAGCAAAGGCGTTCCGTAAGATCCCACGTGATGCCCACCGTTGGTGGAACCTCCCCACGCTCAGGATTCCGGAATCATTGTCATTTAGTGAGGGATTTCGAGAGACAACTCGACGCAGCTCTCTTCAGTCACAGGTGTTCCCTGCTCGGGGAAGTCCGAGAAATACATTCCCTGACCTTGGGGAGGCAGCCTCTGTCACTGGGATTTCCTGCAACCCCCCCTAGCATTCCCTGGCACAGAGACATGAGGAAAACCCTCAGGGGAGACGAGCACAGGCATTCCCTTAGAACCCACGCTCTGACGACCGTTGGTGGAACCTCCCCACGCTCAGGATTCCGGAACCATAGTCATTGAGTTGGGGCTCTCGAGAGACAACTCCACGCAGCTCTCTTCAGTCACAGGTGTTCCCTGCTCGGGGAAGTCCGGGAAATACCTTCCCTGAACTTGGGGAGGCAGCCTCTGTCACTGGGATTTCCTGCAACCCCTCCTAGCATTCCCTGGCACAGAGACATGAGGAAAACCCTCTGGGGAGACGAGCACAGGCATTCCCTTAGAACCCGCACGCTGCCGACCGTTGGTGGAACCTCCCCACGCTCAGGATTCTGGAACCATTGTCATTGAGTGGGGGAGCTCGAGAGACAACTCCACGCAGCTCTCTTCAGTCACAGGTGTTCCCTGCTCGGGGAAGTCCGAGAAATACCTTCCCTGACCTTGGGGAGGCAGCCTCTGTCACTGGGATTTCCTGCAACCACCCCTAGCATTCCCCGGCACAGAGACATGAGGAAAACCCTCAGAGGAGACCAGCACAGGCATTCCCTTAGAACCCACGCGCTGCCGACCGTTGGTGGAACCTCCCTACGCTCAGGATTCCGGAACCATTGTCATTGTGTGGGGGAGCTCGATACACACCTCCACGCAGCTCTCTTCATTCACAGGTGTTCCCTGCTCGGGGAAGTCCGAGAAATACCTTCCCTGAACTTAGGGAGGCAGCCTCTGTCACTGGGATTTCCTGCAACCCCCCCTAGCATTCCCTGGCACAGAGACATGAGGAAAACCCTCAGGGGAGATGAGCACAGGCGTTCCGTTAGATCCCACGTGCTGCCGACCGTTGGTGGAACCTCCCCACGCTCAGGATTCCGGAACCATTGTCATTGAGTGGGGGAGCTCGAGAGACAACTCCATGCAGCTCTCTTCAGTCACAGGTGTTCCCTGCTCGGGGAAGTCCGAGAAATACCTTCCCTGAACTTGTGGAGGCAGCCTCAGTCACTGGGATTTACTGCAACCCCTCCTAGCATTCCCTGGCACAGAGACATGAGGAAAATCCTCAGAGGAGACGAGCACAGGCATTCCCATAGAACCCACGCTCTGCAGACCGTTGGTGGAACCTCCCCACGCTCAGGATTCCGGAACCATTGTCATTGAGTGGTGGAACTCGAGAGAAAACCCCACGAAGCTCTCTTCAGTCACAGGTGTTCCCTGCTCGGGGAAGTCCGAGAAAAACATTCCCTGACAGTTGGGAGGCAGCCTCTGTTACTGGGATTTCCTGCAAACCCCCCTAGCATTCCCTGGCACAGAGACATGAGGAAAACCCTCAGGGGAGACGAGCACAGGCATTCCGTCAGAACCCACACGCTGCCGACCGTTGGAGGAACCTCCACACGCTCAGGATTCCGGAACCATTGTCATTGAGTGCGGGAGCTCGAGAGACAACTCCACGCAGCTCTCTTCAGTCACAGGTGTTCCCTGCTCGGGGAAGTCCGAGAAATAACTTCTCTGACCTTGGGGAGGCAGCCTCTGTCACTGGGATTTCCTGCAACCACCCCTAGCATTCCCTGGCACAGAGACATGAGCAAAACCCTCAGGGGAGATGAGCACAGGCATTCCCTTAGAACCCACGCGCTGCCGACCGTTGGTGGAACCTCCCCACGCTCAGGATTCCGGAAACATTGTCATTGAGTGGGGGAGCTCGAGAGACAACTCCATGCAGCTCTCTTCAGTCACAGGTGTTCCCTGCTCGGGGAAGTCCGATAAATACCTTCCCAGACCTTGGGGAGGCAGCGTCTGACACTGGGATTTCCTGCATACCCCCCTAGCATTCCCTGGCACAGAGACATGAGGAAAACCCTCAGGGGAGACGAGCACAGGCATTCCCTTAGAACTCACGCGCTGCCGACCGTTGGTGGAACCTCCCCACGCTCAGGATTCCAGAACCATAGTCATTCAGTGGGGGATCTCGAGAGACAACTCCACGCAGCTCTCTTCAGTCACAGGTGTTCCCTGCTCGGGGAAGTCCGAGAAATACCTTCCCTGACCATGGGGAGGGAGCCTTTGTCACTGGGATTTCCTGCAAACCCTCCTAGCATTCCCTGGCACAGAGACATGAGGAAAACGCTCAGGGGAAACGAGCACAAGCATTTCCTTAGAAACAACGCGCTGCCGACCGTTGGTGGAACCTCCCCAAGCTCAGGTTTCCGGAACCATTGTCATTGAGTGGGGGAGCTCGAGAGACAACTCGACGCAGCTCTCTTCAGTCACAGGTGTTCCCTGCTCGGGGAAGTCCGAGAAATACCTTCCCTGACCTTGGGGAAGCAGCCTCTGTCACTGGGATTCCCTGCAACACCCCCTAGCATTCCCTGGCACAGAGACATGAGGAAAACCCTGAAGGGAGACGAGCACAGGCATTCCCTTAGAACCCAAGCGCTGCCGACCGTTCGTGGAATCTCCCCACGCTCAGGATTCCGGAACCATTGTCATTGAGTGGGGGACCTCGAGAGACAACTCCACGCAGCTCTCTTCATTCACAGGTGTTCCCTGCTCGGGAAAGTTCGAGAAATACCTTCCCTGACCTGGGGGAGGCAGCCTCTGTCACTGGGATTTCCTGCAACACCCCCTAGCGTTCCCTGGCACAGAGAAATGAGGAAAACCCTCAGGGGAGACGAGCACAGGCATTCCCTTAGAACCCAAGCGCTGCCGACCGTTTGTGGAACCTCCCCACGCTCAGGATTCCGGAACCATTGTCATTGAGTGGGGGACCTCGAGAGACAACTCCACGCAGCTCTCATCAGTCACAGGTGTTCCCTGCTCGGGGAAGTGCGACAAATACATTCCCTGACCTTGCGGACGCAGCCTCTGTCATTGGGATTTCCTGCAAACCCCCTAGCATTCCCTGGCACAGAGACATGAGGAAAACCCTCAGGGGAGACGAGCACATGCATTCCCTTAGAACCCACGCGCTGCAGACCTTTGGTGGAACCTCCCCACGCTCAGGATTCCGGAACCATTGTCATTGAGTGGGGGAGTTCGAGAGACAACTCCACGCAGCTCTCTTAAGTCACCGGTGTTCCCTGCTCGGGGAAGTGCGAGAAATACCTTCCCTGAACTTGGGGAGGCAGCCTCTGTCACTGGGGTTTCCTGCAACCCCCCCTAGCATTCCCTGGCACAGAGACATGAGGAAAACCCTCAGGGGAGACGAGCACAGGCATTCCCTTAGAACCCAAGCGCTGCTGACCGTTGGTGGAACCTCCCCACGCTCAGGATTCCGGAACCATTGTCATTGAGTGCGGGAGTTCGAGAGACAACTCCACGCAACTCTCTTCAGTCACAGGTGTTCCCTGCTCGGGGAAGTCCGAGAAATACCTTCCCTGACCTTGGGGAGGCAGCCTCTGTCACTGGGATTTCCTGCAACCGCCCTCGAATTCCCTGGCACAGAGACATGAGGAAAACCCTCAGGGGAGACGAGCACAGGCATTCCCTTAGAACCCAAGCGCTGCCGACCGTTGGTGGAACCTCCCCACGCTCAGGATTCCGGAACCATAGTCATTGAGTGGGAGATATCGAGAGGCAACTCAACCCAGCTCTCTTCAGTCACAGGTGTTCCCTGCTCGGGGAAGTGCGAGAAATACCTTCCCTGACCTTGGGGAGGCAGCCTCTGTCACTGGGATTTCCTGCAAACCCTCCTAGAATTCCCTGGCACAGAGACATGAGGAAAAACCTCAGGGGAGACGAGCACAAGCATTCCCTTAGAAACCACGCGCTGCCGACCGTTGGTGGAACCTCCCCAAGCTCAGGATTCTGGAACCATTGTCATTGAGTTGGGGAGCTCGAGAGACAACTCCACGCAGCTCTCTTCTGTCACAGGTGTTCCCTGCTCGCGGAAGTCCGAGAAATACATTCCCTGACCTTGGGGACGCAGCCTCTGTCACTGGGATTTCCTGCAACCCCCCCTAGCATTCCCTGGCACAGAGATATGAGGAAAACCCTCAGGGGAGACGAGCACAGGCTTTCCGTAAGAAGCCACGCGCTGCCGACCGTTGGTGGAACCTCCCCACGCTCAGGATTCCAGAACCATAGTCATTCAGTGGGGGATCTCGAGAGACAACTCCACGCAGCTCTCTTCAGTCACAGGTGTTCCCTGCTCGGGGAAGTCCGAGAAATACCTTCCCTGACCATGGGGAGGGAACCTTTGTCACTGGGATTTCCTGCAAACTCTCCTAGCATTCCCTGGCACAGAGACATGAGGAAAACGCTCAGGGGAAACGAGCACAAGCATTTCCTTAGAAACAACGCGCTGCCGACCGTTGGTGGAACCTCCCCAAGCTCAGGTTTCCGGAACCATTGTCATTGAGTGGGGGAGCTCGAGAGACAACTCGACGCAGCTCTCTTCAGTCACAGGTGTTCCCTGCTCGGGGAAGTCCGAGAAATACCTTCCCTGACCTTGGGGAAGCAGCCTCTGTCACTGGGATTCCCTGCAACACCCCCTAGCATTCCCTGGCAGAGAGACATGAGGAAAACCCTGAAGGGAGACGAGCACAGGCATTCCCTTAGAACCCAAGCGCTGCCGACCGTTCGTGGAATCTCCCCACGCTCAGGATTCCGGAACCATTGTCATTGAGTGGGGGACCTCGAGAGACAACTCCACGCAGCTCTCTTCATTCACAGGTGTTCCCTGCTCGGGAAAGTTCGAGAAATACCTTCCCTGACCTGGGGGAGGCAGCCTCTGTCACTGGGATTTCCTGCAACACCCCCTAGCGTTCCCTGGCACAGAGAAATGAGGAAAACCCTCAGGGGAGACGAGCACAGGCATTCCCTTAGAACCCAAGCGCTGCCGACCGTTGGTGGATCCTCCCCACGCTCAGGATTCCGGAACCATTGTCATTGAGTGGGGGACCTCGAGAGACAACTCCACGCAGCTCTCATCAGTCACAGGTGTTCCCTGCTCGGGGAAGTGCGAGAAATACATTCCCTGACCTTGCGGACGCAGCCTCTGTCATTGGGATTTCCTGCAAACCCCCTAGCATTCCCTGGCACAGAGACATGAGGAAAACCCTCAGGGGAGACGAGCACATGCATTCCCTTAGAACCCACGCGCTGCAGACCTTTGGTGGAACCTCCCCACGCTCAGGATTCCGGAACCATTGTCATTGAGTGGGGGAGTTCGAGAGACAACTCCACGCAGCTCTCTTAAGTCACCGGTGTTCCCTGCTCGGGGAAGTGCGAGAAATACCTTCCCTGACCTTGGGGAGGCAGCCTCTGTCACTGGGGTTTCCTGCAACCCCCCCTAGCATTCCCTGGCACAGAGACATGAGGAAAACCCTCAGGGGAGACGAGCACAGGCATTCCCTTAGAACCCAAGCGCTGCTGACCGTTGGTGGAACCTCCCCACGCTCAGGATTCCGGAACCATTGTCATTGAGTGCGGGAGTTCGAGAGACAACTCCACGCAACTCTCTTCAGTCACAGGTGTTCCCTGCTCGGGGAAGTCCGAGAAATACCTTCCCTGACCTTGGGGAGGCAGCCTCTGTCACTGGGATTTCCTGCAACCGCCCTCGAATTCCCTGGCACAGAGACATGAGGAAAACCCTCAGGGGAGACGAGCACAGGCATTCCCTTAGAACCCACGCGCTGCCGACCGTTGGTGGAACCTCCCCACGCTCAGGATTCCGGAACCATAGTCATTGAGTGGGAGATCTCGAGAGGCAACTCAACCCAGCTCTCTTCAGTCACAGGTGTTCCCTGCTCGGGGAAGTGCGAGAAATACCTTCCCTGACCTTGGGGAGGCAGCCTCTGTCACTGGGATTTCCTGCAAACCCTCCTAGAATTCCCTGGCACAGAGACATGAGGAAAAACCTCAGGGGAGACGAGCACAAGCATTCCCTTAGAAACCACGCGCTGCCGACCGTTGGTGGAACCTCCCCAAGCTCAGGATTCTGGAACCATTGTCATTGAGTTGGGGAGCTCGAGAGACAACTCCACGCAGCTCTCTTCTGTCACAGGTGTTCCCTGCTCGCGGAAGTCCGAGAAATACATTCCCTGACCTTGGGGACGCAGCCTCTGTCACTGGGATTTCCTGCAACCCCCCATAGCATTCCCTGGCACAGAGATATGAGGAAAACCCTCAGGGGAGACGAGCACAGGCTTTCCGTAAGAAGCCACGCGCTGCCGACCGTTGGTGGAACCTCCCCAAGCTCAGAATTCTGGAACCATTGTCATTGAGTGGGGGAGTTCTAGAGACAACTCCACGCAGCTCTCTTCAGTCACAGGTGTTCCCTGCACGGGGAAGTCCGAGAAATACCTTCCCTGACCATGGGGAGGGAGCCTTTGTCACTGGGATTTCCTGCAAACCCTCCTAGCATTCCCTGGCACAGAGACATGAGGAAAACCCTCAGGGGAAACGAGCACAAGCATTCCCTTAGAAACAACGCGCTGCCGACCGTTGGTGGAACCTCCCCAAGCTCAGGTGTCCGGAACCATTGTCATTGAGTGGGGGAGCTCGAGAGACAACTCGACGCAGCTCTCTTCAGTCACAGGTGTTCCCTGCTCGGGGAAGTCCGAGAAATACCTTCCCTGACCTTGGGGAAGCAGCCTCTGTCACTGGGATTCCCTGCAACACCCCCTAGCATTCCCTGGCACAGAGACATGAGGAAAACCCTGAAGGGAGACGAGCACAGGCATTCCCTTAGAACCCAAGCGCTCCCGACCGTTCGTGGAATCTCCCCACGCTCAGGATTCCGGAACCATTGTCATTGAGTGGGGGACCTCGAGAGACAACTCCACGCAGCTCTCTTCATTCACAGGTGTTCCCTGCTCGGGAAAGTGCGAGAAATACCTTCCCTGACCTGGGGGAGGTAGCCTCTGTCACTGGGATTTCCTGCAACACCCCCTAGCGTTCCCTGGCACAGAGAAATGAGGAAAACCCTCAGGGGAGACGAGCACAGGCATTCCCTTAGAACCCAAGCGCTGCCGACCGTTGGTGGAACCTCCCCACGCTCAGGATTCCGGAACCATTGTCATTGAGTGGGGGAGCTCGAGAGACAACTCCACGCAGCTCTCATCAGTCACAGGTGTTCCCTGCTCGGGGAAGTGCGAGAAATACATTCCCTGACCTTGCGGACGCAGCCTCTGTCATTGGGATTTCCTGCAAACCCCCTAGCATTCCCTGGCACAGAGACATGAGGAAAACCCTCAGGGGAGACGAGCACATGCATTCCCTTAGAACCCACGCGCTGCCGACCTTTGGTGGAACCTCCCAACGCTCAGGATTCCGGAACCATTGTCATTGAGTGGGGGAGTTCGAGAGACAACTCCACGCAGCTCTCTTCAGTCACAGGTGTTCCCTGCTCGGGGAAGTGCGAGAAATACCTTCCCTGACCTTGGGGAGGCAGCCTCTGACACTGGGGTTTCCTGCAACCCCCCCTAGCATTCCCTGGCACAGAGACATGAGGAAAACACTCAGGGGAGACGAGCACAGGCATTCCCTTAGAACCCAAGCGCTGCTGACCGTTGGTGGAACCTCCCCACGCTCAGGATTCCGGAACCATTGTCATTGAGTGCGGGAGTTCGAGAGACAACTCCACGCAACTCTCTTCAGTCACAGGTGTTCCCTGCTCGGGGAAGTCCGAGAAATACCTTCCCTGACCTTGGGGAGGCAGCCTCTGTCACTGGGATTTCCTGCAACCGCCCTCGAATTCCCTGGCACAGAGACATGAGGAAAACCCTCAGGGGAGACGAGCACAGGCATTCCCTTAGAACCCACGCGCTGCCGACCGTTGGTGGAACCTCCCCACGCTCAGGATTCCGGAACCATAGTCATTGAGTGGGAGATCTCGAGAGGCAACTCAACGCAGCTCTCTTCAGTCACAGGTGTTCCCTGCTCGGGGAAGTGCGAGAAATACCTTCCCTGACCTTGGGGAGGCAGCCTCTGTCACTGGGATTTCCTGCAAAGCCTCCTAGAATTCCCTGGCACAGAGACATGAGGAAAAAACTCAGGGGAGACGAGCACAAGCATTCCCTTAGAAACCACGCGCTGCCGACCGTTGGTGGAACCTCCCCAAGCTCAGGATTCCGGAACCATTGTCATTGAGTTGGGGAGCTCGAGAGACAACTCCACGCAGCTCTCTTATGTCACAGGTGTTCCCTGCTCGCGGAAGTCCGAGAAATACATTCCCTGACCTTGGGGAGGCAGCCTCTGTCACTGGGATTTCCTGCAACCCCCCCCTAGCATTCCCTGGCACAGAGACATGAGGAAAACCTTCAGGGGAGACGAGCACAGGCTTTCCGTAAGAAGCCACGCGCTGCCGACCGTTGGTGGAACCTCCCCACGCTCAGGATTCTGGAACCATTGTCATTGAGTGGGGGAGCTCTAGAGACAACTCCACGCAGCTCTCTTCAGTCACAGGTGTTCCCTGCTCGGGGAAGTCCGAGAAAAACCTTCCCTGACCTTGGGGAGGCAGCCTCTGTCACTGGGATTTCCTGCAACCCCTCCTAGCATTCCCTGGCACAGAGACATGAGGAAAACCCTCAGAGGAGACGAGCACAGGCATTCCCATAGAACCCACGCTCTGCCGACCGTTGGTGGAACCTCCCCACGCTCAGGATTCCGGAACCATTTTCATTGAGTGGGGGAGCTCGAGAGAAAACCCCACGCAGCTCTCTTCAGTCACAGGTGTTCCCTGCTCGTGGAAGTCAGAGAAATAACTTCCCTGACCGTTGGGAGGCAGCCTCTGTTACTGGGATTTCCTGCAACCCCCCCTAGCATTCCCTGGCACAGAGACATGAGGAAAACCCTCAGGGGAGACGAGCACAGGCATTCCGTCAGAACCCACACGCTGCCGACCGTTGGTGGAACCTCCCCACGCTCAGGATTCCGGAACCATTGTCATTGAGTGCGGGAGCTCGAGTGACAACTCCACGCAGCTCTCTTCAGTCACAGGTGTTCCCTGCTCGGGGAAGTCCGAGAAATACCTTCTCTGACCTTGGGGACGCAGCCTCTGTCACTGGGATTTCCTGCAACCACCCCTAGCATTCCCTGGCACAGAGACATGAGCAAAACCCTCAGGGGAGATGAGCACAGGCATTCCCTTAGAACCCACGCGCTGCCGACCGTTGGTGGAACCTCCCCACGCTCAGGATTCCGGAACCATTGTCATTGAGTGGGGGAGCTCGAGAGACAACTCCTGCAGCTCTCTTCAGTCACAGGTGTTCCCTGCTCGGGGAAGTCCGAGAAATACCTTCCCTGACCTTGGGGAGGCAGCGTCTGTCACTGGGATTTCCTGCAAACCCCCCCAGCATTCCCTGGCACAGAGACATGAGGAAAACCCTCAGGGGAGACGAGCACAGGCATTCCCTTAGAACTCACGCGCTGCCGACCGTTGGTGGAACCTCCCCACGCTCAGGATTCCAGAACCATAGTCATTCAGCGGGGGATGTCGAGAGACAACTCCACGCAGCTCTCTTCAGTCACAGGTGTTCCCTGCTCGCGGAAGTCCGAGAAATACATTCCCTGAACTTGGGGAGGCAGCCTCTGTCACTGGGATTTCCTGCAACCACCCCCTAGCATTCCCTGGCACAGAGACATGAGGAAAACCCTCAGGGGAGACGAGCACAGGCTTTCCGTAAGAAGCCACGCGCTGCCGAACGTTGGTGGAACCTCCCCACGCTCAGGATCCTGGAACCATTGTCATTGAGTGGGGGAGCTCTAGAGACAACTCCACGCAGCTCTCTTCATTCACAGGTGTTCCCTGCTCGGGGAAGTCCGAGAAAAACCTTTCCTGACCTTGGGGAGGCAGCCTCTGTCACTTGGATTTCCTGCAACACCTCCTAGCATTCCCTGGCACAGAGACATGAGGAAAACACTCAGAGGAGACGAGCACAGGCATTCCCATAGAACCCACGCTCTGCCGACCGTTGGTGGAACCTCCCCACGCTCAGGATTTCGGAACCATTGTCATTGAGTGGGGGAGCTCGAGAGAAAACCCCACGAAGCTCTCTTCAGTCACAGGTGTTCCCTGCTCAGGGAAGTCCGAGAAATATCTTCCCTGACCTTGGGGAGGCAGCCTCTGTCACTGGGATTTCCTGCAACCACCCCTAGCATTCCCTGGCACAGAGACATGAGGAAAACCCTCAGGGGAGACGAGCACAGGCATTCCCTTAGAACCCACGCGCTGCCGACCGTTGGTGGAACCTCCCCACGCTCAGGATTCCGGAACCATTATCATTGAGTGAGGGAGTTCGAGAGACAACTCCACGCAGCTCTCTTCAGTCACAGGTGTTCCCTGCTCGGGGAAGTGCGAGAAATACCTTCCCTGACCTTGGGGAGGCAGCCTCTGTCACTGGGGTTTCCTGCAACACCCCCTAGCATTCCCTGGCACAGAGACATGAGGAAAACCCTCAGGGAAGACGAGCGCAGGCATTCCATTAGAACCCAAGCGCTGTCGACCGTTGGTGGAACCTCCCCACGCTCAGGATTCCGGAAACATTGTCATTGAGTGGGGGAGCTCGAGAGACAACTCCACGCAGCTCTCTTCAGTCACAGGTGTTCCCTGCTCGGGGAAGTCCGAGAAATACCTTCCCTGAACTTGGGGAGGCAGCCTCTGTCACTGGGATTTCCTGCAACCACTCCTAGCATTCCCTGGCACAGAGACATGAGGAAAACCCTCTGGGGAGACAAGCACAGGCATTCCCTTAGAACCCACACGCTGCCGACCGTTGGTGGAACCTCCCCACGCTCAGGATTCCGGAATCATTGTCATTTAGTGAGGGATTTCGAGAGACAACTCGACCCAGCTCTCTTCAGTCACAGGTGTTCCCTGCTCGGGGAAGTCCGAGAAATACATTCCCTGACCTTGGGGAGGCAGCCTCTGTCACTGGGATTTCCAGCAACCCCCCCTAGCATTCCCTGGCACAGAGACATGAGGAAAACCCTCAGGGGAGACGAGCACAGGCATTCCCTTAGAACCCACGTGCTGACGACCGTTGGTGGAACCTCCCCACGCTCAGGATTCCGGAACCATAGTCATTGAGTGGGGGCTCTCGAGAGACAACTCCACGCAGCTCTCTTCAGTCACAGGTGTTCCCTGCTCGGGGAAGTCCGAGAAATACCTTCCCTGAACTTGGGGAGGCAGCCTCTGTCACTGGGATTTCCTGCAACCACTCCTAGCATTCCCTGGCACAGAGACATGAGGAAAACCCTCTGGGGAGACGAGCACAGGCATTCCCTTAGAACCCACACGCTGCCGACCGTTGGTGGAACCTCCCCACGCTCAGGACTCCGGAACCATTGTCATTGAGTGGGGGAGCTCGAGAGACATCTCCACGCAGCTCTCTTCAGTCACAGGTGTTCCCTGCTCGGGGAAGTCCGAGAAATAACTTCCCTGACCTTGGGGAGGCAGCCTCGGTCACTGGGATTTCCTGCAACCACCCCTAGCATTCCCCGGCACAGAGACATGAGGAAAACCCTCAGGGGAGACCAGCACAGGTATTCCCTTAGAACCCACGCGCTGCCGACCGTTGGTGGAACCTCCCCACGCTCAGGATTCCGGAACCATTGTCATTGAGTGGGGGAGCTCGATACACACCTCCACGCAGCTCTCTTCATTCACAGGTGTTCCCTGCTCGGGGAAGTCCGAGAAATACCTTCCCTGAACTTAGGGAGGCAGCCTCTGTCACTGGGATTTCCTGCAACCCCCCCTAGCATTCCCTGGCACAGAGACATGAGGAAAACCCTCAGGGGAGATGAGCACAGGCGTTCCGTTAGATCCCACGTGCTGCCGACCGTTGGTGGAACCTCCCCACGCTCAGGATTCCGGAACCATTGTCATTTAGTGGGGGATTTCGAGAGACAACTCGACGCAGCTCTCTTCAGTCACAGGTGTTCCCTGCTCGGGGAAGTCCGAGAAATACATTCCCTGACCTTGGGGAGGCAGCCTCTGTCACTGGGATTTCCTGCAACCCCCCCTAGCATTCCCTGGCACAGAGACATGAGGAAAACCCTCAGGGGAGACGAGCACAGGCATTCCGTTAGAACCTACGCGCTGCCGACCTTTGGTGGAACCTCCCCACGCTCAGGATTCCGGAACCAGTGTCATTGAGTGTGGGAGTTCGAGAGACAACTCGACGCAGCTCTCTTCAGTCACAGGTGTTCCCTGCTCGGGGAAGTCCGAGAAATAACTTCCCTGACCTTGGGGAGGGAGCCTTTGTCACTGCGATTTCCTGCAAAACATCCTAGCATTCCCTGGCACAGAGACATGAGGAAAACCCTCAGGGGAGACGAGCACAAGCATTCCCTTAGAAACAACGCGCTGCCGACCGTTTGTGGAACCTCCCCAAGCTCAGGTTTCCGGAACCATTGTCATTGAGTGGGGGAGCTCGAGAGACAACTCCACGCAGCTCTCTTCAGTCACAGGTGTTCCCTGCTCGGGGAAGTCCGAGAAATAACTTCCCTGACCTTGGGGAGGCAGCCTCTGTCACTGGGATTCCCTGCAACACCCCCTAGCATTCCCTGGCACAGAGACATGAGGAAAACCCTGAAGGGAGACGAGCACAGGCATTCCCTTAGAACCCAAGCGCTGCCGACCGTTCGTGGAACCTCCCCACGCTCAGGATTCCGGAACCATTGTCATTGAGTGGGGGAGCTCGACAGACAACTCCACGCAGCTCTCTTCATTCACAGGTGTTCCCTGCTCGGGAAAGTGCGAGAAATACCTTCCCTGACCTGGGGGAGGCAGCCTCTGTCACTGGGATTTCCTGCAACACCCCCTAGCATTCCCTGGCACAGAGAAATGAGGAAAAACCTCAGGGGAGACGAGCACAGGCATTCCCTTAGAACCCAAGCGCTGCCGACCGTTGGTGGAACCTCCCCACGCTCAGGATTCCGGAACCATTGTCATTGTGTGGGGGAGCTCGAGAGACAACTCCACGCAGCTCTCATCAGTCACAGGTGTTCCCTGCTCGGGGAAGTGCGAGAAATACCTTCCCTCACCTTGCGGACGCAGCCTCTGTCATTGGGATTTCCTGCAAACCCTCTAGCATTCCCTGGCACAGAGACATGAGGAAAACCCTCAGGGGAGACGAGCACATGCATTCCCTTAGAACCCACGCGCTGCCGACCTTTGGTGGAACCTCCCCACGCTCAGGATTCCGGAACCATTATCATTGAGTGGGGGAGTTCGAGAGACAACTCCACGCAGCTCTCTTCAGTCACAGGTGTTCCCTGCTCGGGGAAGTGCGAGAAATACCTTCCCTGACCTTGGGGAGGCAGCCTCTGTCACTGGGGTTTCCTGCAACACCCCCCAAGCATTTCCTGGCACAGAGACATGAGGAAAACCCTCAGGGAAGACGAGCACAGGCATTCCCTTAGAACCCACACGCTGCCGACCGTTGGTGGAACCTCCCCACGCTCAGGATTCCGGAACCATAGTCATTGAGTGGGTTATCTCGATGGACAACTCCACGCAGCTCTCTTCAGTCACAGGTGTTCCCTGCTCGGGGAAGTCCGAGAAATACCTTCCCTTAACTTGGGGAGGCAGCCTCTGTCACTGGGATTTCCTGCAACCACTCCTAGCATTCCCTGGCACAGAGACATGAGGAAAACCCTCTGGGGAGACGAGCACAGGCATTCCCTTAGAACCCACACGCTGCCGAACGTTGGTGGAACCTCCCCACGCTCAGGATTCCGGAACCATTGTCATTGAGTGGTGGAGCTCGAGAGACAACTCGACGCAGCTCTCTTCAGTCACAGGTGTACCCTGCTCAGGGAAGTCCGAGAAATACCTTCCCTGACCTTGGGGAGGCATCCTCTGTCACTGGGATTTCCTGCAACACCCCCTAGCATTCCCTGGCACAGAGACATGAGGAATACACTCAGGGGAGACGAGCAAAGGCATTCCGTATGATCCCACGTGCTGCCCACCGTTGGTGGAACCTCCCCACGCTCAGGATTCCGGAATCATTGTCATTTAGTGAGGGATTTCGAGAGACAACTCGACCCAGCTCTCTTCAGTCACAGGTGTTCCCTGCTCGGGGAAGTCTGAGAAATACATTCCCTGACCTTGGGGAGGCAGCCTCTGTCACTGGGATTTCCTGCAACCCCCCCTAGCATTCCCTGGCACAGAGACATGAGGAAAACCCTCAGGGGAGACGAGCACAGGCATTCCCTTAGAACCCACGCGCTGACGACCGTTGGTGGAACCTCCCCACGCTCAGGATTCCGGAAACATAGTCATTGAGTGGGGGCTCTCGAGAGAAAACTCCACGCAGCTCTCTTCAGTCACAGGTGTTCCCTGCTCGGGGAAGTCTGAGAAATACATTCCCTGACCTTGGGGAGGCAGCCTCTGTCACTGGGATTTCCTGCAAACCCTCCTAGCATTCCCTGGCCCAGAGACATGAGGAAAACCCTCAGGGGAGACGAGCACAGGCATTCCCTTAGAAACCACGCGCTACCGACCGTTGGTGGAACCTCCCCACGCTCAGGATTCCGGAATCATTGTCATTGATTTGGGGAGCTCGAGAGACAACTCCACGCAGCTCTCTTCAGTCACAGGTGTTCCCTGCTCGGGGAAGTCTGAGAAATAACTTCCCTGACATTGGGGAGGCAGCCTCTGTCACTGGGATTTCCTGCAACCCCCCCTAGCATTCCCTGGCACAGAGACATGAGGAAAACCCTCAGGGGAGACGAGCACAGGCATTCCGTTAGAACCTACGCGCTGCCGACCTTTGGTGGAACCTCCCCACGCTCAGGATTCCGGAACCATTGTCATTGAGTGTGGGAGTTCGAGAGACAACTCGACGCAGCTCACTTCAGTCACAGGTGTTCCCTGCTCGGGGAAGTGCGAGAAATAACTTCCCTGACCTTGGGGAGGCAGCCACTGTCACTGGGATTTCCTGCAACACCCACTAGCATTCCATGGCACAGAGCCATGAGGAAAACACTCAGGGGAGACGAGCACTGGCATTCCGTTAGAACCCACGCACTGCCGACCGTTGGTGGAACCTCCCCATGCTCAGGATTCCGGAACCATTATCATTGAGTTGGGGAGCTCGAGAGACAACTCCACGCAGCTCTCTTCAGTCACAGGTGTTCCCTGCTCGGGGAAGTCCGAGAAATACCTTCCCTGACCTTGGGGAGGCAGCCTCTGTCACTGGGATTTCCTGCAACCGCCCCTAGCATTCCCTGGCACAGAGACATGAGGAAAACCCTCAGGGGAGACGAGCACAGGCATTCCGTTAGAACCCACGCGCTACCGACGGTTGGTGGAACCTCCCCATGCTCAGGATTCCGGAAACATTGTCATTGTGTGGGGGAGCTCGAGAGACAACTCCACGCAGCTCCCTTCAGTCACAGGTGTTCCCTGCTCGGGGAAGTGCGAGAAATGTCTTCCCTGACCTTGGGGAGGCAGCCTCTGTCACTGGGATTTCCTGCAACCCCCCCTAGCATTCCCTGGCACAGAGACATGAGGAAAACACTCAGGGGAGACGAGCACAGGCATTCCGTTAGAACCAATGCGCTGCCGACCGTTGGTGGAACCTCCCCACGCTCAGGATTCCGGAACCATTTTCATTGAGTGGGGGAGTTCGAGAGAAACTCGACGAAGCTCTCTTCAGTCACAGGTGTTCCCTGCTCGGGGAAGTGCGACAAATACCTTCCCTGACCTTGGGGAGGCAGCCTCTGTCACTGGGATTTCCTGCAACTCCCCCTAGCATTCCCTGGCACAGAGACATGAGGAAAACCCTCAGGGGAGACGAGCACAGGCATTC
Organism: Vicugna pacos; assembly: GCF_048564905.1. Taxonomy (NCBI): domain Eukaryota; kingdom Metazoa; phylum Chordata; class Mammalia; order Artiodactyla; family Camelidae; genus Vicugna; species Vicugna pacos. The sequence goes on along the minus strand of NW_027328721.1, from coordinate 59,062,241 downwards.
CCTTAGAACCAACGCGCTGACGACCGTTGGTGGAACCTCCCCACGCTCAGGATTCCGGAACCATAGTCATTGAGTGGGGGATCTCGAGAGACAACTCCACGCAGCTCTCTTCAATCACAGGTGTTCCCTGCTCGGGGAAGTCCGAGAAAAACCTTCCCTGAACTTGGGGAGGCAGCCTCTGTCACTGGGATTTCCTGCAACCCCTCCTAGCATTCCCTGGCACAGAGACATGAGGAAAACACTCTGGGGAGACGAGCAAAGTCATTCCCTTAGAACCCACACGCTGCCGACCGTTGGTGGAACCTCCCCACGCTCAGGATTCCGGAACCATTGTCATTGAGTGGGGGAGCTCGAGAGACAACTCCACGCAGCTCTCTTCTTTCACAGGTGTTCCCTGCTCGGGAAAGTGCGAGAAATACCTTCCCTGACCTTGGGGAGGCAGCCTCTGTCACTGGGATTTCCTGCAACACCCCCCTAGCATTCCCTGGCACAGAGACATGAGGAAAACACTCAAGGGAGACGAGCACAGGCATTCCCTTAGAACCCAAGCGCTGCCGACCGTTGGTGAAACCTCCCCACGCTCAGGATTCTGGAACCATTGTCATTGAGTGGGGGAGCTCGAGAGACAACTCCACGCAGCTCTCTTCAGTCACAGGTGTTCTCTGCTCGCGGAACTCCAAGAAATAACTTCCCTGAACTTGGGGAGGCAGCCTCTGTAACTGGGATTTCCTGCAAACCCCCCTAGCATTCCCTGGCACAGAGACATGAGGAAAACACTCAAGGTAGACGAGCACAGGCATTCCGTTAGAACCTACGCGATGCTGACCGATGGTGGAACCTCCCCACGCTCAGGATTCCGGAACCATTGTCATTGAGTGTGGGAATTCGAAAGACAACTCGACGCAGCTCTCTTCAGTCACAGGTGTTCCCTGCTCGGGGAAGTGCGAGAAATACATTCCCTGAACTTGGGGAGGCAGCCTCTGTCACTGGGATTTCCTGCAACCCCCACTAGCATTCCCTGGCACAGAGCCATGAGGAAAACCCTCAGGGGAGACGAGCACAGGCATTCCGTTACAACCCACGCACTGCCGACCGTTGGTGGAACCTCCCCACGCTCAGGATTCCGGAACCATTGTCATTGAGTTGGGGACCTCGAGAGACAACTCCACGCAGCTCTCTTCAGTCACAGGTGATCCCTGCTCGGGGAAGTCCGAGAAATACCTTCCCTGACCATGGGGAGGCAGCCTCTGTCACTGGGATTTCCTGCAGCCCCCCCTAGCATTCCCTGGCACAGAGACATGAGGAAAACCCTCAGGGGAGATGAGCACAGGCATTCCCTTAGAACCCACGCGCTGCCGACCGTTGGTGGAACCTCCACACGCTCAGGATTCCGGATCCATTTTCATTGAGTGGGGGAGCTCGAGAGACAACTCAACGCAGCTCTCTTCAGTCACAGGTGTTCCCTGCTCGGGGAAGTCCGAGAAATACCTTCCCTGAACTTGGGGAGGCAGCCTCTGTCACTGGGATTTCCTGCAACCCCTCCTAGCATTCCCTGGCACAGAGACATGAGGAAAACCCTCTGGGGAGACGAGCACAGGCATTCCCTTAGAACCCACACGCTGCCGACCGTTGGTGGAACCTCCCCACGCTCAGGATTCCGGAACCATTGTCATTGAGTGGGGGAGCTCGAGAGACAACTCCACGCAGCTCTCTTCAGTCACAGGTGTTCCCTGCTCGGGGAAGTGCGAGAAATACCTTCCCTGACCTTGGGGAGGCAGCCTCTGCCACTGGGATTTCCTGCAACCACCCCTAGCATTCCCCGGCACAGAGACATGAGGAAAACCCTCAGGGGAGACCAGCACAGGCATTCCCTTAGAACCCACGCGCTGCCGACCGTTGGTGGAACCTCCCCACTCTCAGGATTCCGGAACCATTGTCATTGAGTGGGGGAGCTCGATACACACCTCCACGCAGCTCTCTTCATTCACAGGTGTTCCCTGCTCGGGGAAGTCCGAGAAATACCTTCCCTGAACTTAGGGAGGCAGCCTCTGTCACTGGGATTTCCTGCAACCCCCCCTAGCATTCCCTGGAACAGAGACATGAGGAAAACCCTCAGGGGAGATGAGCACAGGCGTTCCGTTAGATCCCACGTGCTGCCGACCGTTGGTGGAACCTCCCCACGCTCAGGATTCCGGAACCATTGTCATTTAGTGGGGGATTTCGAGAGACAACTCGACGCAGCTCTCTTCAGTCACAGGTGTTCCCTGCTCGGGGAAGTCCGAGAAATACATTCCCTGACCTTGGGGAGGCAGCCTCTGTCACTGGGATTTCCTGCAACCCCCCCTAGCATTCCCTGGCACAGAGACATGAGGAAAACCCTCAGGGGAGACGAGCACATGCATTCCCTTAGAATTCACGCGCTGCCGACCGTTGGTGGAACCTCCCCACGCTCAGAATTCCGGAACAATAGTCATTGAGTGGGGGATCTCAAGAGACAACTCCACGCAGCTCTCTTCAGTCACAGGTGTTCCCTGCTCGGGGAAGTCCGAGAAATACATTCCCTGACCTTGGGGAGGCAACCTCTGTCACTGGGATTTCCTGCAAAACCTCCTAGCATTCCCTGGCCCAGAGACATGAGGAAAACCCTCAGGGGAGACGAGCACAGGCATTCCCTTAGAAACCACGCGCTACCGACCGTTGGTGGAACCTCCCCACGCTCAGGATTCCGGAAGTATTGTCATTGAGTGGGGGAGCTCGAGAGACAACTCCACGCAGCTCTCTTCAGTCACAGGTGTTCCCTGCTCGGGGAAGTCCGAGAAATAACTTCCCTGACATTGGGGAGGCAGCCTCTGTCACTGGGATTTCCCGCAACCCCCCCTAGCATTCCCTGGCACAGAGACATGAGGAAAACCCTCAGGGGAGACGAGCACAGGCATTCCGTTAGAACCTACGCGCTGCCGACCGTTGGTGGAACCTCCCCACGCTCAGGATTCCGGAACCATTGTCATTGAGTGTGGGAGTTCGAGAGACAACTCGACGCAGCTCTCTTCAGTCACAGGTGTTCCCTGCTCGGGGAAGTGCGAGAAATACCTTCCCTGACCTTGGGGAGGCAGCCACTGTCACTGGGATTTCCTGCAACCCCCACTAGCATTCCCTGGCACAGAGCCATGAGGAAAACACTCAGGGGAGACGAGCACTGGCATTCCGTTAGAACCCACGCACTGCCGACCGTTGGTGGAACCTCCCCATGCTCAGGATTCCGGAACCATTATCATTGAGTTGGGGAGCTCGAGAGACAACTCCACGCAGCTCTCTTCAGTCACAGGTGTTCCCTGCTCGGGGAAGTCCGAGAAATACCTTCCCTGACCTTGGGGAGGCAGCCTCTGTCACTGGGATTTCCTGCAGCCCCCCCTAGCATTCCCTGGCACAGAGACATGAGGAAAACCCTCATGGGAGAAGAGCACAGGCATTCCGTTAGAACCCACGCACTGCCGACCGTTGGTGGAACCTCCCCACGCTCAGGATTCCGGAACCATTGTCATTGAGTGGGGGAGTTCGAGAGACAACTCCACGCAGCTCTCTTCAGTCACAGTTGTTCCCTGCTCGGGGAAGTCCGAGAAATACCTTCCCTGACCTTGGGGTGGCAGCCTCTGTCACTGGGATTTCCTGCAACCGCCCCTAGCATTCCCTGGCACAGAGACATGAGGAAAACCCTCAGGGGAGACGAGCACAGGCATTCCGTTAGAACCCACGCGCTGCCGACGGTTGGTGGAACCTCCCCACGCTCAGGATTCCGGAACCATATTCATTGAGTGGGGGATCTCGAGAGACAACTCCACGCAGCTCTCTTCAGTCACAGGTGTTCCCTGCTCGGGGAAGTGCGACAAATACCTTCCCTGAACTTGGGGAGGCAGCCTCTGTCACTCAGATTTCCTGCAACCCCTAATAGCATTCCCTGGCACAGAGACATGAGGAAAACCCTCTGGGGAGACGAGCACAGGCATTCCCTTAGAACCCACGCGCTGCCGACCGTTGGTGGAACCTCCCAAAGCTCAGGATTCCGGAACCATTGTCATTGAGTGGGGGAGCTCGACAGACAACTCCACGCAGCTCTCTTCAGTCACAGTTGTTCCCTGCCCGGGGAAGTCCGAGAAATACCTTCCCTGACCTTGGGGAGGCAGCCTCTGTCACTGGGATTTCCTGCAACCGCCCCTAGCATTCCCTGGCACAGAGACATGAGGAAAACCCTCAGGGGAGACCAGCACAGGCATTCCCTTAGAACCAACGCGCTGCCGACCGTTGGTGGAACCTCCCCACGCTCAGGATTCCGGAACAATTGTCATTGAGTGGGGGAGCTCGATACACACAACCACGGAGCTCTCTTCAGTCACAGGTGTTCCCTGCTCGGGGAAGTCCGAGAAATATCTTCCCTGAATTTGGGGAGGCAGCCTCTGTCACTGGGATTTCCTGCAACACCTCCTAGCATTCCCTGGTACAGAGAAATGAGGAAAACCCTCTGGGGAGACGAGCACAGGCATTCCCTTAGAACCCAAGCGCTGCCGACCGTTGGTGGAACCTCCCCACGCTCAGGATTCCGGAACCATTGTCATTGAGTGGGGGAGCTCGAGAGACAACTTCACGCAGCTCTCTTCAGTCACAGGTGTTCCCTGATCGGGAAAGTGCGAGAAATACCTTCCCTGACCTTGGGGAGGCAGCCTCTGTCACTGGGATTTCCTGTAACACCCCCTAGCATTCCCTGGCACAGAGACATGAGCAAAACCCTCAAGGGAGACGAGCACAGGCATTCCCTTAGAACCCAAGCGCTGCCGACCGTTGGTGGAACCTCCCCACGCTCAGGATTCCGGAATATTTGTCATTGAGTGCGGGATCTCGAGAGACAACTCCACGCAGCTCTCTTCATTCACAGGTGTTCCCTGCTCGGGAAAGTCCGAGAAATACCTTCCCTGACCTTGGGGAGGCAGCCTCTGTCACTGGGATTTCCTGAAACACCCCCTAGCATTCCCTGGCACAGAGAAATGAGGAAAATCCTCAGGGGAGACGAGCACAGGCATTCCCTTACAACCCAAGCGCTGTCGACCGTTGGTGGAACCTCCCCACGGTCAGGATTCCGGAACCATTGTCATTGAGTGGGGGAGCTCGAGAGACAACTCGACGCAGCTCTCTTCAGTCACAGGTGTTCAATGCTCGGGGAAGTCCGAGAAATACCTTCCCTATCCATGGGGAGGCAGCCTCTGTCACTGGGATTTCCTGCAACCCCCCCTAGCATTCCCTGGCACAGAGACATGAGGAAAACCCTCAGGGGAGACTAGGACAGGCATTCCGTTAGAACCCACGCGCTGCCGACCGTTGGTGGAACCTCCCCACGCTCAGGATTCCGGAACCATTGTCATTGAGTGGGGAGCTCGAGAGACAAAATCACGCAGGTCTCTTCAGTCACAAGTGTTCCCTGCTCGGGGAAGTCTGAGAAATACCTTCCCTGACATTGGGGAGGCAGCCTCTGTCACTGGGATTTCCTGCAACCCCCCCAGCATTCCCTGGCACAGAGACATGAGGAAAACCCTCAGGGGAGATGAGCACAGGCATTCCGTTAGAACCCACGCACTGCCGACCTTTGGTGGAACCTCTCCACGCTCAGGATTCCGGAACATTGTCATTGAGTGGGGGAGCTCGAGAGACAACTCCACGCAGCTCTCTTCAGTCACAGTTCTTCCCTGCTCGGGGAAGTCCGAGAAATACTTTCCCTGACCTTGGGGAGGCAGCCTCTGTCACTGGAATTTCCTGCAACCACCCCTAGCATTCCCTGGCACAGAGACATGAGGAAAACACTCAGGGGAGACGAGCACAGGCATTCCCTTAGAACCCACGCGCTGCCGACCGTTGGTGGAACCTCCCCACGCTCAGGATTCCGGAACCATTGTCATTGAGTGGGAGATCTCGAGAGGCAACTCCACGCAGCTCTATTCGGTCACAGGTGTTCCCTGCTCGGGGAAGTCCGAGAAATACCTTCCCTGACCTTGGGGAGGCAGCCTCTGTCACTGGGGTTTCCTGCAACACCCCCTAGCATTCCCTGGCACAGAGACATGAGGAAAACCCTCTGGGGAGACGAGCACAGGCATTCCCTTAGAACCCAAGCGCTGCCGACCGTTGGTGGAACCTCCCCACGCTCAGGATTCCGGAAACATTGTCATTGAGTGCGGGAGTTGGAGAGACAACTCCACGCAGCTCTCTTCAGTCACAGGTGTTCCCTGCTCGGGGAAGTCCGAGAAATAACTTCCCTGACCTTGGGGAGGCAGCCTCTGTCACTGGGATTTCCTGCAACCCCCCCTAGCATTCCCTGGCACAGAGACATGAGGAAAACCCTCAGGGGAGAGGAGCACTGTCATTCCCTTAGAACCCACGCGCTGCCGACCGTTGGTGGAACCTCCCCACGCTCAGGATTCCGGAACCATTGTCATTGAGTGGCGGAGCTCGAGAGACAACTCCACGCAGCTCTCTTCAGTCACAGGTGTTCCCTGCTCGGGGAAGTCCGAGAAATAACTTCCCTGACTTTTGGAAGCAGCCTCTGTCACTGGGACTTCCTGCAACCCCCCCTAGCTTTCCCTGGCACAGAGACATGAGGAAAACCCTCAGGGGAGACGAGCACAGGCATTCCATTAGAACCCACGCGCTGCCGAACGTTGGTGGAACCTCCCCACGCTCAGGATTCCGGAATCATTGTCATTGAGTGGGGGATTTCGAGAGACAACTCGACGCAGCTCTCTTCAGTCACAGGTGTTCCCTGCTCGGGGAAGTGTGAGAAATAACTTCCCTGACCTTGGGGAGGCAGCCTCTGTCACTGGGATTTCCTGCAAACCCCCCTAGCATTCCCTGGCACAGAGACATGAGGAAAACCCTCAGGGGAGAGGAGCACAGTCATTCCGTTAGAACCCACGCGCTGCCGACCGTTGGTGGAACCTCCCCACGCTCAGGATTCCGGAACCATTGTCATTGAGTGGCGGAGCTCGAGAGACAACTCCACGCAGCTCTCTTCAGTCACAGGTGTTCCCTGCTCGGGGAAGTCCGAGAAATATCTTCCCTGACCTTGGAGAGGCAGCCTCTGTCACTGGGATTTCCTGCAACCCCCCTTAGCATTCCCTGTCACAGAGACATGAGGAAAACCCTCAGGGGAGACGAGCACAGGCATTCCCTTAGAACCCACACGCTGCCGACCGTTGGTGGAACCTCCCCACGCTCAGGATTCCGGAACCATTGTCATTTAGTGTGGGATTTCGAGAGACAACTCGACGCATCTCTCTTCAGTCACAGGTGTTCCCTGCTTGGGGAAGTGCGAGAAATACCTTCCCTGACCTTGCGGACGCAGCCTCTGTCACTGGGATTTCCTGCAACCCCCCTAGCATTCCCTGGCACAGAGACATGAGGAAAACCCTCAGGGGAGACGAGCACAGGCATTCCGTTTGAACCCACGCGCTGCCGACCGTTGGTGAAACCTCCCCACGCTCAGGATTCCGGAACCATTTTCATTGAGTGGGGTAGTTCGAGAGAAAACTCGACGCAGCTCTCTTCAGTCACAGGTGATCCCTGCTCGGGGAAGTCCGAGAAATACCTTCCCTGACCTTGGGGAGGCAGCCTCTGTCACTGGGATTTCCTGCAACACCCCTAGCATTTCCTTTTCACAGAGACATGAGGAAAACCCTCAGGGGAGATGAGCACAGGCATTCCGTTAGAACCCACGCGCTGCCGACCGTTGGTGGAACCTCCCCACGCTCAGGATTCCGGAAACATTTTCATTAAGTGCGGGAGCTCGAGAGACATCTCCACGCAGCTCTCTTCAGTCACAGGTGTTCCCTGCTCGGGGAAGTCCGAGAAATACATTCCCTGACATTGGGGAGGCAGCCTCTGTCACTGGGATTTCCTGCCACCCCCCCTAGCATTCCCTGGCACAGAGACATGAGGAAAACCCTCAGGGGAGTCGAGCACAGTCATTCCCTTCGAACCCACGCGCTGCCGACCGTTGGTGGAACCTCCCCACGCTCAGGATTCCGGAACCATTGTCATTGTTTCGGGCAGTTCGAGAGAAACTCGACGAAGCTCTCTTCAGTCACAGGTGTTCCCTGCTCGGGGAACTGCAACAAATAACTTCCCTGATCTTGGGGAGGCAGCCTCTGTCACTGGGATTTCCTGCAACTACCCCTAGCATTCCCTGGCACAGAGACATGAGGAAAACCCTCAGGGGAGACGAGCACAGGCATTCCCTTAGAACCCACGCGCTGACGACCGTTGGTGGAACCTCCCCACGCTCAGGATTCCGGAACCATAGTCATTGAGTGGGGGATCTCGAGAGAAAACTCCACGCAGCTCTCTTCAGTCACAGGTGTTCCCTGCTCGGGGAAGTCCGAGAAAAACCTTCCCTGACCTTGGGGAGGCAGCCTCTGTCACTGGGATTTCCTGCAACCCCCCCTAGCATTCCCTGGCACAGAGACATGAGGACAACCCTCAGGGGAGAGGAGCACAGTCATTCCCTTAGAACCCACGCGCTGCCGACCGTTGGTGGAACCTCCCCACGCTCAGGATTCCGGAACCATTGTCATTGAGTGGCGGAGCTCGAGAGACAACTCCACGCAGCTCTCTTCAGTCACAGGTGTTCCCTGCTCGGGGAAGTCCGAGAAATAACTTCCCTGACTTTTTGAAGCAGCCTCTGTCACTGGGACTTCCTGCAACCCCCCCTAGCTTTCCCTGGCACAGAGACATGAGGAAAACCCTCAGGGGAGACGAGCACAGGCATTCCATTAGAACCCACGCGCTGCCGAACGTTGGTGGAACCTCCCCACGCTCAGGATTCCGGAATCATTGTCATTGAGTGGGGGATTTCGAGAGACAACTCGACCCAGCTCTCTTCAGTCACAGGTGTTCCCTGCTCGGGGAAGTGTGAGAAATAACTTCCCTGACCTTGGGGAGGCAGCCTCTGTCACTGGGATTTCCTGCAACCCCCCCTAGCATTCCCTGGCACAGAGACATGAGGAAAACCCTCAGGGGAGAGGAGCACAGTCATTCCGTTAGAACCCACGCGCTGCCGACCGTTGGTGGAACCTCCCCCCGCTCAGGATTCCGGAAACATTGTCATTGAGTGGCGGAGCTCGAGAGACAACTCCACGCAGCTCTCTTCAGTCACAGGTGTTCCCTGCTCGGGGAAGTCCGAGAAATAACTTCCCTGACTTTTGGAAGCAGCCTCTGTCACTGGGACTTCCTGCAACCCCCCCTAGCTTTCCCTGGCACAGAGACATGAGGAAAACCCTCAGGGGAGACGAGCACAGGCATTCCATTAGAACCCACGCGCTGCCGAGCGTTGGTGGAACCTCCCCACGCTCAGGATTCCGGAATCATTGTCATTGAGTGGGGGATTTCGAGAGACAACTCGACGCAGCTCTCTTCAGTCACAGGTGTTCCCTGCTCGGGGAAGTGTGAGAAATAACTTCCCTGACCTTGGGGAGGCAGCCTCTGTCACTGGGATTTCCTGCAACCCCCCCTAGCATTCCCTGGCACAGACACATGAGGAAAACCCTCAGGGGAGACGAGCACAGGCATTCCCTTAGAACCCACGCGCTGCCGACCGTTGGTGGAACCTCCCCACGCTCAGTATTCCGGAATCATAGTCATTGAGTGGGAGATCTCGAGAGGCAACTCCACGCAGCTCTCTTCAGTCACAGGTGTTCCCTGCTCGGGGAAGTCCGAGAAATACCTTCCCTGACTTTGGGGAGGCAGCCTCTGTCACTGGGATTTCCTGAAACACGCCCCAAGCATTCCCTGGCACAGAGACAAGAGGAAAACCCTCAGGGGAGACGAGCACAGGCATTCCCTTAGAACCCACGCGCTGCCGACCGTTGGTGGAACCTCCCCACGCTCAGGATTCCGGAACCATTGTCATTGATTGCGGGAGCTCGAGAGACAACTCCACGCAGCTCTCTTCAGTCACAGGTGTTCCCTGCTCGGGGAAGTCCGAGAAATATCTTCCCTGACCTTGGAGAGGCAGCCTCTGTCACTGGGATTTCCTGCAACCCCCCTTAGCATTCCCTGTCACAGAGACATGAGGAAAACCCTCAGGGGAGACGAGCACAGGCATTCCCTTAGAACCCACACGCTGCCGACCGTTGGTGGAACCTCCCCACGCTCAGGATTCCGGAACCATTGTCATTTTGTGTGGGATTTCGAGAGACAACTCGACGCATCTCTCTTCAGTCACAGGTGTTCCCTGCTTGGGGAAGTGCGAGAAATACCTTCCCTGACCTTGCGGACGCAGCCTCTGTCACTGGGATTTCCTGCAACCCCCCTAGCATTCCCTGGCACAGAGACATGAGGAAAACCCTCAGGGGAGACGAGCACAGGCATTCCGTTTGAACCCACGCGCTGCCGACCGTTGGTGAAACCTCCCCACGCTCAGGATTCCGGAACCATTTTCATTGAGTGGGGTAGTTCGAGAGAAAACTCGACGCAGCTCTCTTCAGTCACAGGTGATCCCTGCTCGGGGAAGTCCGAGAAATACCTTCCCTGACCTTGGGGAGGCAGCCTCTGTCACTGGGATTTCCTGCAACACCCCTAGCATTTCCTTTTCACAGAGACATGAGGAAAACCCTCAGGGGAGATGAGCACAGGCATTCCGTTAGAACCCACGCGCTGCCGACCGTTGGTGGAACCTCCCCACGCTCAGGATTCCGGAAACATTTTCATTAAGTGCGGGAGCTCGAGAGACATCTCCACGCAGCTCTCTTCAGTCACAGGTGTTCCCTGCTCGGGGAAGTCCGAGAAATACATTCCCTGACATTGGGGAGGCAGCCTCTGTCACTGGGATTTCCTGCCACCCCCCCTAGCATTCCCTGGCACAGAGACATGAGGAAAACCCTCAGGGGAGTCGAGCACAGTCATTCCCTTAGAACCCACGCGCTGCCGACCGTTGGTGGAACCTCCCCACGCTCAGGATTCCGGAACCATTGTCATTGTTTGGGGCAGTTCGAGAGAAACTCGACGAAGCTCTCTTCAGTCACAGGTGTTTCCTGCTCGGGGAAGTGCAACAAATAACTTCCCTGATCTTGGGGAGGCAGCCTCTGTCACTGGGATTTCCTGCAACAACCCCTAGCATTCCCTGGCACAGAGACATGAGGAAAACCCTCAGGGGAGACGAGCACAGGCATTCCCTTAGAACCCACGCGCTGACGACCGTTGGTGGAACCTCCCCACGCTCAGGATTCCGGAACCATAGTCATTGAGTGGGGGATCTCGAGAGAAAACTCCACGCAGCTCTCTACAGTCACAGGTGTTCCCTGCTCGGGGAAGTCCGAGAAAAACCTTCCCTGACCTTGGGGAGGCAGCCTCTGTCACTGGGATTTCCTGCAACCCCTCGTAGCATTCCCTGGCACAGAGACATGAGGAAAACACTCTGGGGAGACGAGCAAAGTCATTCCCTTAGAACCCACACGCTGCCGACCGTTGGTGGAACCTCCCCACGCTCAGGATTCCGGAAACATTGTCATTGAGTGGGGGAGCTCGAGAGACAACTCCACGCAGCCCTCTTCAGTCACAGGTGTTCCCTGCTCGGGAAAGTGTGAGAAATACCTTCCCTGACCTTGGGGAGGCAGCCTCTGTCACTGGGATTTCCTGCAACACCCCCCTAGCATTCCCTGGCACGGAGACATGAGGAAAACACTCAAGGGAGACGAGCACAGGCATTCCCTTAGAACCCAAGCGCTGCCGACCGTTGGTGGAACCTCCCCACGCTCAGGATTCCGGAAACATTGTCATTGAGTGTGGGAGTTCGAGAGACAACTCGACGCAGCTCTCTTCAGTCACAGGTGTTCCCTGCTCGGGGAAGTGCGAGAAATACCTTCCCTGAACTTGGGGAGGCAGCCTCTGTCACTGCGATTTCCTGCAAACGCTCCTAGCATTCCCTGGCACAGAGACATGAGGAAAACCCTCAGGGGAGACGAGCACAAGCATTCCCTTAGAAACCACGCGCTGCCGACCGTTGGTGGAACCTCCCCAAGCTCAGGATTCCGGAACAATTGTCATTGAGTGGGGGAGCTCGAGAGACAACTCCACGCAGCTCTCTTCAGTCACAGGTGTTCCCTGCTCGGGGAAGTCAGAGAAATAACTTCCCTGACCTTGGGGAGGCAGCCTCTGTCACTGGGATTTGCTGCAACCACCCCTAGCATTCCCTGGCACAGAGACATTAGGAAAACTCTCAGGGGAGACGATCACAGGCATTCCCTTAGAACCCACGCGCTGCCGACCGTTGGTGGAACCTCCCCACACTCAGGATTCCGGAACCATTTTCAGTGCGTGGGGGAGCTCGAGAGACAACTCCACGCAGCTCTCTTCAGTCACAGGTGTTCCCTGCTCGGGGAAGTCCGAGAAATACCTTCCCTGACCTTGGGGAGGCAGCGTCTGTCACTGGGATATCCTGCAAACCCCCCTAGCATTCCCTGGCACAGAGACATGTGGAAAACCCTCAGGGGAGACGAGCACAGGCATTCCGTTAGAACAAACGCGCTGCCGACCGTTGGTGGAACCTCCCCACGCTCAGGATTCCGGAACCATTGTCATTGAGTTGGGGAGGTCGAGAGACAACTCCATGCAGCTCTCTTCAGTCACAGGTGTTCCCTGCTCGGGGAAGTTCGAGAATAAACTTCCCTGACCTTGGGGAGGCAGCCTCTGTCACTGGGATTTGCTGCAGCCCCCCCTTGCATTCCCTGGCCCAGAGACATGAGGAAAACCCTCAGGGGAGACGATCAGAGGCATTCCCTTAGAACCTAGGCGCTGCCGACCGTTGGTGTAATATCCCCACGCTCAGGATTCCGGAAACATTGTAATTGAGTGGGGGAATTCGAGAGACAACTCGACGCAGCTCTCTTCAGTCACAGGTGTTCCCTGCTCGGGGAAGTCCGAGAAATACCTTCCCTGACTTGGGGAGGCAGCCTCTGTCACTGGGATTTCCTGCAACCCCCCCTAGCATTCCCTGGCACAGCGACATGAGGAAAACCCTCATGGGAGACGAGCACAGGCATTCCATTAGAACCCACGCACTGCCGACCGTTGGTGGAACCTCCACACGCTCAGGATTCCGGAACCATTGTCATTGAGTGGGGGATCTCGGGAGACAACTCCACGCAGCTCTCTTCAGTCACAATTGTTCCCTGCTCGGAGAAGTCCGAGAAATAACTTCCCTGACCTTGGGGAGGCAGCCTCTGTCACTGGGATTTCCTGCAACCGCCCCTAGCATTCCCTGGCACAGAGACATGAGGAAAACACTCTGGGGAGACGAGCACAGGCATTCCCTGAGAACCCAAGCGCTGCCGACCGTTGGTGGAACCTCCCCACGCTCAGGATTCCGGAACCATTGTCATTGAGTGCGGGAGTTGGAGAGACAACTCCACGCAGCTCTCTTCAGTCACAGGTGTTCCCTGCTCGGGGAAGTCCGAGAAATAACTTCCCTGACCTTGGGGAGGCAGCCTCTGTCACTGGGATTTCCTGCAACCCCCCCTAGCATTCCCTGGCACAGAGACATGAGGAAAACCCTCAGGGGAGACGAGCACAGTCATTCCCTTAGAACCCACGCGCTGCCGACCGTTGGTGAAACCTCCCCACGCTCAGGATTCCGGAAACATTGTCATTGAGTGGGGGAGTTCGAGAGAAAACTCGACGCAGCTCTCTTCAGTCACAGGTGTTCCCTGCTCGGGGAAGTGCGAGAAATACCTTCCCTGAACTTGGGGAGGCAGCCTCTGTCACTGCGATTTCCTGCAAACCCTCCTAGCATTCCCTGGCACAGCGACATGAGGAAAACTCTCAGGGGAGACGAGCACAAGCATTCCCTTAGAAACCACGCGCTGCCGACCGTTGGTTGAACCTCCCCAAGCTCAGGATTCCGAAACAATTGTCATTGAGTGTGGGAGCTCGACAGACAACTCCAAGCAGCTCTCTTCAGTCACAGGTGTTCCCTGCTCGGGGAAGTCCGAGAAATAACTTCCCTGACCATGGGGAGGCAGCCTCTGTCACTGGGATTTCCTGCAACCCCCCCTAGCATTCCCTGGCACAGAGAAATGAGGAGAACACTCAGCGGAGTCGAGCACAGGCATTCCGTTAGAACCCACGCGCTGCCGACCGTTGGTGGAACCTCCCCACGCTCAGGATTCCGGAACCATTGTCATTGAGTGGGGGAGTTCGAGAGACAACTCCACGAAGCTCTCTTCAGTCACAGGTGTTCCCTGCTCGGGGAAGTCCGAGAAATACCTTCCCTGACCTTGGGGAGTCAGCCTCTGTCACTGGGGTTTCCTGTAACACCCCCTAGCATTCCCTGGCACAGAGACATGAGGAAAACCCTCAGGGGAGACGAGCACAGGCATTCCCTTAGAACCCAAGCGCTGCCGACCGTTGGTGGAACCTCCCCACGCTCAGGATTCCGGAAACATTGTCATTGAGTGCGGGAGTTCGAGAGACAACTCCACGTAACTCTCTTCAGTCACAGGTGTTCCCTGCTCGGGGAAGTCCGAGAAATACCTTCCCTGACCTTGGGGAGGCAGAATCTGTCACTGGGATTTCCTGCACCCCCCCTAGCATTTCCTTTTCACAGAGACATGAGGAAAACCCTCAGGGGACATGAGCACACGCATTCCGTTAGAACCCACGCGCTGCCGACCGTTGGTGGAACCTCCCCACGCTCAGGATTCCGGAAACATTTTCATTAAGTGCGGGAGCTCGAGAGACAACTCCACGCAGCTCTCTTAAGTCACAGGTGTTCCCTGCTCGGGGAAGTCCGAGAAATACCTTCCCTGACCTTGGGAAGGCAGCCTCTGTCACTGGGATTTCCTGCAACCCCCCCTAGCATTCCCTGGCACAGAGACATGAGGAAAACACTCAGGGGAGACGAGCACAGTCATTCCCTTAGAACCCACGCGCTGCCGACCGTTGGTGGAACCTCCCCACGCTCAGGATTCCGGAACCATTGTCATTGAGTTGGGGAGCTCGAGAGAAACTCCACGCAGCTCTCTTCAGTCACAGGTGTTCCCTGCTCGGGGAAGTCCGAGAAATACCTTCCCTGACCTTGGGGAGGCAGCCTCTGTCACTGGGATTTCCTGCAACCCCCCCTAGTATTCCCTGGCACAGAGACATGAGGAAAACCCTCAGGGGAGACGAGCACAGGCATTCCGTTAGAACCCACGCGCTGCCGACCGTTGGTGGAACCTCCCCACGCTCAGGATTCCGGAACCATTGTCATTGAGTGGCGGAGCTCGAGAGACAACTCCACGCAGCTCTCTTCAGTCACAGGTGTTCCCTGTTCGGGGAAGTGCGAGAAATAACTTCCATGACCTTGGGGAGGCAGCCTCTGTCACTGGGAATTCCTGCAACAACCCCTAGCATTCCCTGGCACATAGACATGAGGAAAACCCTCAGGGGAGACGAGCACAGGCATTCCCTTAGAACGCACGCGCTGCCGACCGCTGGTGCAACCTCCCCACGCTCAGGATTCCGGAATATTTGTCATTGAGTGCGGGATCTCGAGAGAAAACTCCACGCAGCTCTCTTCATTCACAGCTGTTCCCTGCTGGGGAAAGTCTGAGAAATAACTTCCCTGACCTTGGGGAGGCAGCCTCTGTCACTGGGATTTCCTGCAACACCCCCTAGCATTCCCTGGCACAGAGAAATGAGGAAAACCCTCAGGGGAGACGAGCACAGGCACTCCCTTACAACCCAAGCGCTGCCGACCGTTGGTGGAACCTCCCCACGGTCAGGATTCCGGAACCATTGTCATTGAGTGGGGGAGCTCGAGAGACAACTCGACGCAGCTCTCTTCAGTCACAGGTGTTCCCTGCTCGGGGAAGTCCGAGAAATACCTTCCCTAACCATGGGGAGGCAGCCTCTGTCACTGGGATTTCCTGCAATCCCCCCTAGCATTCCCTGGCACAGAGACATGAGGAAAACCCTCAGGGGAGACGAGGGCAGGCATTCCGTTAGAACCCACGCACTGCCGACTTTGGTGGAACCTCTCCACGCTCAGGATTCCGGAACATTGTCATTGAGTGGGGGAGCTCGAGAGACAACTCCACGCAGCTCTCTTCAGTCACAGTTCTTCCCTGCTCGGGGAAGTCCGTGAAAAACTTTCCCTGACCTTGGGGAGGCAGCCTCTGTCACTGGGATTTCCTGCAACCACCCCTAGCATTCCCTGGCACAGAGACATGAGGAAAACCCTCAGGGGAGACGAGCACAGGCATTCCCTTAGAACCCACGCGCTGCCGACCGTTGGGGGAACCTCCCGACGCTCAGGATTCCGGAACCATTGTCATTCAGTGGGGGAGTTCGAGAGACAACTCGACGCATCTCTCTTCAGTCACAGGTGTTCCCTGCTCAGGGAAGTGCGAGAAATACCTTCCCTGACCTTGGGGAGGCAGCCTCTGTCACTGGGGTTTCCTGCAACACCACCTAGCATTCCCTGGCACAGAGACATGAGGAAGACACTCAGGGGAGACGAGCACAGGCATTCCCTTAAAACCCAAGCGCTGCCGACCGTTGGTGGAACCTCCCCATGCTCAGGATTCCGGAACCATTGTCATTCAGTGCGGGAGTTCGAGGGACAACTCCACGCAACTCTCTTCAGTCACAGGTGTTCCCTGCTCGGGGAAGTCCGAGAAATAACTTCCCTGACCATGGGGAGGCAGCCTCTGTCACTGGGATTTCCTGCAACCCCCCCTAGCATTCCCTGGCACAGAGAAATGAGGAGAACCCTCAGGGGAGTCGAGCACAGGCATTCCGTTAGAACCCACGCGCTGCCGACCGTTGGTGGAACCTCCCCACGCTCAGGATTCCGGAACCATTGTCATTTAGTGTGGGAGTTCGAGAGACAACTCGACGCAGCTCTCTGCAGTCACAGGTGTTCCCTGCTCGGGGAAGTCCGAGAAATACCTTCCCTGACCTTGGGGAGGCAGCCTCTGTCACTGGGATTTCCTGAAACCCCCCCTAGCATTCCCTGGCAAAGAGACATGAGGAAAACCCTCAGGGGAGACGAGCACAGGCATTCCCTTAGAACCCACGCGCTGCCGACCGTTGGTGGAACCTCCCCACGCTCAGGATTCCGGAACCATTGTCATTGAGTGCGGGAGCTCGAGAGACAACTCCACGCACCTCTCTTCAGTCACAGGTGTTCCCTGCACGGGGAAGTCCGAGAAATATCTTCCCTGACCTTGGGGAGGCAGCCTCTGTCACTGGGATTTCCTGCAACACCCCTTAGCATTCCCTGGCAGAGAGACATGAGGAAAACCCTCAGGGAGACGAGCACAGGCATTCCCTAAGAACCCACACGCTGCCGACCGTTGGTGGAACCTCCCCACGCTCAGGATTCCGGAACCATTGTCATTCAGTGTGGGATTTCGAGAGACAACTCGACGCATCTCTCTTCAGTCACAGGTGTTCCCTGCTTGGGGAAGTGCGAGAAATAACTTCCCTGACCTTGCGGACGCAGCCTCTGTCACTGTGATTTCCTGCAACCACCCCTAGCATTCCCTGGCACAGTGACATGAGGAAAACCCTCAGGGGAGACGAGCACATGCATTCCGTTTGAACCCACGCGCTGCCGACCGTTGGTGAAACCTCCCCACGCTCAGGATTCCGGAACCATTTTCATTGAGTGGGGTAGTTCGAGAGAAAATTCGACGCAGCTCTCTTCAGTCACAGGTGATCCCTGCTCGGGGAAGTCCGAGAAATACCTTCCCTGACCTTGGGGAGGCAGCCTCTGTCACTGGGATTTCCTGCAATCCCCCTAGCATTTCCTTTTCACAGAGACATGAGGAAAACCCTCAGGGGAGATGAGCACAGGCATTCCGTTAGAACCCACGCGCTGCCGACCGTTGGTGGAACCTCCCCACGCTCAGGATTCCGGAAACATTTTCATTAAGTGCGGGAGCTCGAGAGACAACTGCACGCAGCTCTCTTCAGTCACAGGTGTTCCCTGCTCGGGGAAGTCCGAGAAATACATTCCCTGACCTTGGGGAGGCAGCCTCTGTCACTGGGATTTCCTGCACCCCCCCTAGCATTCCCTGGCACAGAGACATGAGGAAAACCCTCAGGGGAGACGAGCACAGTCATTCCCTTAGAACCCACGCGCTGCCGACCGTTGGTGGAACCTCCCCACGCTCAGGATTCCGGAACCATTGTCATTGAGTTGGGGAGCTCGAGAGAAAACTCGACGCAGCTCTCTTCAGTCACAGGTGATCCCTGCTCGGGGAAGTCCGAGAAATACCTTCCCTGACCTTGGGGAGGCAGCCTCTGTCACTGGGATTTCCTGAAACCCCCCTAGCATTTCCTTTTCACAGAGACATGAGGAAAACCCTCAGGGGAGATGAGCACAGGCATTCCGTTAGAACCCACGCGCTGCCGACCGTTGGTGGAACCTCCCCACGCTCAGGATTCCGGAAACATTGTCATTGTGTGGGGGAGCTCGAGAGACAACTCCACGCAGCTCCCTTCAGTCACAGGTATTCCCTGCTCGGGGAAGTGCGAGAAATGTCTTCCCTGACCTTGGGGAGGCAGCCTCTGTCACTGGGATTTCCTGCAACCCCCCCTAGCATTCCCTGGCACAGAGACATGAGGAAAACCCTCAGGGGAGACGAGCACAGGCATTCCGTTAGAACCAATGCGCTGCCGACCGTTGGTGGAACCTCCCCACGCTCAGGATTCCGGAACCATTGTCATTGAGTGGGGGAGTTCGAGAGAAACTCGACGAAGCTCTCTTCAGTCACAGGTGTTCCCTGCTCGGGGAAGTGCGACAAATACCTTCCCTGACCTTGGGGAGGCAGCCTCTGTCCCTGGGATTTCCTGCAACCCCCCCTAGCATTCCCTGGCACAGAGACATGAGGAAAACCCTCAGGGGAGACGAGCACAGGCATTGCCTTAGAACCAACGCGCTGACGACGGTTGGTGGAACCTCCCCACGCTCAGGATTCCGGAACCATAGTCATTGAGTGGGGGATCTCGAGAGACAACTCCACGCAGCTCTCTTCAGTCACAGGTGTTCCCTGCTTGGGGAAGTCCGAGAAAAACCTTCCCTGAACTTGGGGAGGCAGCCTCTGTCACTGGGATTTCCTGCAACCCCTCGTAGCATTCCCTGGCACAGAGACATGAGGAAAAAACTCTGGGGAGACGAGCACAGGCATTCCCTTAGAACCCACACGCTGCCGACCGTTGGTGGAACCTCCCCACGCTCAGGATTCCGGAACCATTGTCATTGAGTGGGGGAGCTCGAGAGACAACTCCACGCAGCCCTCTTCATTCACAGGTGTTCCCTGCTAGGGAAAGTGCGAGAAATACCTTCCCTGAACTTGGGGAGGCAGCCTCTGTCACTGGGATTTCCTGCAACCACCCCTAGCATTCCCTGGCACAGTGACATGAGGAAAACCCTCAGGGGAGACGAGCACAGGCATTCCGTTGAAACCAAGCGCTGCCGACCGTTGGTGAAACCTCCCCACGCTCAGGATTCCGGAACCATTTTCATTCAGTGGGGTAGTTCGAGAGAAAACTCGACGCAGCTCTCTTCAGTCACAGGTGATCCCTGCTCGGGGAAGTCCGAGAAATACCTTCCCTGACCTTGGGGAGGCAGCCTCTGTCACTGGGATTTCCTGCAACCCCCCTAGCATTTCCTTTTCACAGAGACATGAGGAAAACCCTCAGGGGAGATGAGCACAGGCATTCCGTTAGAACCGACGCGCTGCCGACCGTTGGTGGAACCTCCCCACGCTCAGGATTCCGGAAACATTTTCATTAAGTTCGGGAGCTCGAGAGACAACTCCACGCAGCTCTCTTCAGTCACAGGAGTTCCCTGCTCGGGGAAGTCCGAGAAATACATTCCCTGACCTTGGGGAGGCAGCCTCTGTCACTGGGATTTCCTGCAACCCCCCCTAGCATTCCCTGGCACAGAGACATGAGGAAAACCCTCAGGGGAGACGAGCACACTCATTCCCTTAGAACCCACGCGCTGCCGACCGTTGGTGGAACCTCCCCACGCTCAGGATTCCGGAACCATTGTCATTGAGTTGGGGAACTCGAGAGAAAACTCCACGCAGCTCTCTTCAGTCACAGGTGTTCCCTGCTCGGGGAAGTGCGAGAAATACCTTCCCTGACCTTGGGGAGGCAGCCTCTGTCACTGGGATTTCCTGCAACCCCCCCTAGCATTCCCTGGCACAGAGACATGAGGAAAACCCTCAGGGGAGACGAGCACAGGCATTCCGATAGAACCCACGCGCTGCCGACCGTTGGTGGAACCTCCTCACGCTCAGGATTCCGGAACCAATGTCATTGAGTGGCGGAACTCGAGAGACATCTCCACGCAGCTCTCTTCAGTCACAGGTGTTCCCTGCTCGGGGAAGTCCGAGAAATAACTTCCCTGACCATGGGGAGGCAGCCTCTGTCACTGGGATTTCCTGCAACCACCCCTAGCATTCCCTGGCACAGAGACATGAGGAAAACCCTCAGGGGAGACGAGCAAAGGCATTCCGTTAGAACCCACGCGCTGCCGAACGTTGGTGAAACCTCCCCACGCTCAGGATTCCGGAACCATTTTCATTGAGTGGGGGAGTTCGAGAGAAAACTCGACGAAGCTCTCTTCAGTCACAGGTGATCCCTGCTCGGGGAAGTCCGAGAAATACCTTCCCTGACCTTGGGGAGGCAGCCTCTGTCACTGGGATTTCCTGCAACCCCCCTAGCATTTCATTTTCACAGAGACATGAGGAAAACCCTCAGGGGAGATGAGCACAGGCATTCCGTTAGAACCCACGCGCTGACGACCGTTGGTGGAACCTCCCCACGCTCAGGATTCCGGAAACATTGTCATTGTGTGGGGGAGCTCGAGAGACAACTCCACGCAGCTCCCTTCAGTCACAGGTGTTCCCTGCTCGGGGAAGTGCGAGAAATGTCTTCCCTGAACTTGGGGAGGCAGCCTCTGTCACTGGGATTTCCTGCAACCCCCCCTAGCATTCCCTGGCACAGAGACATGAGGAAAACCCTCAGGGGAGACGAGCACAGGCATTCCGTTAGAACCAATGCGCTGCAGACCGTTGGTGGATCCTCCCCACGCTCAGGATACCGGAACCATTGTCATTGAGTGGGGGAGTTCGAGAGAAACTCGACGAAGCTCTCTTCAGTCACAGGTGTTCCCTGCTCGGGGAAGTGCGACAAATACCTTCCCTGACCTTGGGGAGGCAGCCTCTGTCACTGGGATTTCCTGCAACCCCCCCTAGCATTCCCTGGCACAGAGACATGAGGAAAACCCTCAGGGGAGACGAGCACAGGCATTGCCTTAGAACCCACGCGCTGACGACCGTTGGTGGAACCTCCCCACGCTCAGGATTCCGGAACCATAGTCATTGAGTGGGGGATCTCGAGAGACAACTGCACGCAGCTCTCTTCAGTCACAGGTGTTCCCTGCTCGGGGAAGTCCGAGAAAAACCTTCCCTGAACTTGGGGAGGCAGCCTCTGTCACTGGGATTTCCTGCAACCCCTCGTAGCATTCCCTGGCACAGAGACATGAGGAAAACACTCTGGGGAGACGAGCAATGTCATTCCCTTAGAACCCACACGCTGCCGACCGTTGGTGGAACCTCCCCACGCTCAGGATTCCGGAACCATTGTCATTGAGTGGGGGAGCTCGAGAGAAAACTCCACGCAGCCCTCTTCATTCACAGGTGTTCCCTGCTCGGGAAAGTGCGAGAAATACCTTCCCTGACCTTGGGGAGGCAGCCTCTGTCACTGGGATTTCCTGCAACACCCCCTTAGCATTCCCTGGCACAGAGACATGAGGAAAACACTCAAGGGAGACGAGCACAGGCATTCCCTGAGAACCCAAGAGCTGCCGACCGTTGTTGGAACCTCCCCACGCTCAGGATTCCGGAAACATTGTCATTGAGTGTGGGAGTTCGAGAGACAACTCGACGCAGCTCTCTTCAGTCACAGGTGTTCCCTGCTCGGGGAAGTGCGAGAAATAACTTCCCTGAACTTGGGGAGGCAGCCTCTGTCACTGTGATTTCCTGCAAACCCTCCTAGCATTCCCTGGCACAGCGACATGAGGAAAACTCTCAGGGGAGACGAGCACAAGCATTCCCTTAGAAACCACGCGCTGCCGACCGTTGGTTGAACCTCCCCAAGCTCAGGATTCCGAAACAATTGTCATTGAGTGTGGGAGCTCGACAGACAACTCCAAGCAGCTCTCTTCAGTCACAGGTGTTCCCTGCTCGCGGAAGTCCGAGAAATACCTTCCCTGACCTTGGGGAGGCAGCCTCTGTCACTGGGATTTCCTGCAACCCCCCCTAGCATTCCCTGGCACAGAGACATGAGGAAAACCCTCAAGGTAGACGAGCACAGGCATTCCGTTAGAGCCTACGCGATGCCGATCGATGGTGGAACCTCCCCACGCTCAGGATTCCGGAACCATTGTCATTGAGTGTGGGAGTTCGAAAGACAACTCGACGCAGCTCTCTTCAGTCACAGGTGTTCCCTGCTCGGGGAAGTGCGAGAAATACCTTCCCTGACCTTGGGGAGGCAGCCTCTGTCCCTGGGATTTCCTGCAACCCCCACTAGCATTCCCTGGCACAGAGCCATGAGGAAAACCCTCAGGGGAGACGAGCACAGGCATTCCCTTAGAACCCACGCGCTGCCGACCGTTGGTGGAACCTCCACACGCTCAGGATTCCGGATCCATTTTCATTGAGTGGGGGAGCTCGAGAGACAACTCCACGCAGCCCTCTTCAGTCACAGGTGTTCCCTGCTCGTGAAAGTGCGAGAAATACCTTCCCTGACCTTGGGGAGGCAGCCTCTGTCACTGGGATTTCCTGCAACACCGCCCTAGAATTCCCTGGCACAGAGACATGAGGAAAACACTCAAGGGAGACGAGCACAGGCATTTCCTTAGAACCCAAGCGCTGCCGACCGTTGGTGGAACCTCCCCACGCTCAGGATTCCGGAACCATTGTCATTGAGTGGGGGAGCTCGAGAGACAACTCCACGCAGCTCTCTTCATTCACAGGTGTTCTCTGCTCGGGAAAGTGCGAGAAATACCTTCCCTGACCTTGGGGAGGCAGCCTCTGTCAGTGGGATTTCCTGCAACACCCCCTAGCATTCCCTGGCACAGAGACATGAGGAAAACTCTCAGGGGAGATGAGCACCGGCATTCCCTGAGAACCCAAGAGCTGCCGACCGTTGTTGGAACCTCCCCACGCTCAGGATTCCGGAAACATTGTCATTGAGTGTGGGAGTTCGAGAGACAACTCGACGCAGCTCTCTTCAGTCACAGGTGTTCCCTGCTCGGGGAAGTGCGAGAAATACCTTACCTGAACTTGGGGAGGCAGCCTCTGTCACTGCGATTTCCTGCAAACCCTCCTAGCATTCCCTGGCACAGAGACATGAGGAAAAACCTCAGGGGAGACGAGCACAAGCATTCCCTTAGAAATCACGCGCTGCCGACCGTTGGTTGAACCTCCCGAAGCTCAGGATTCCGAAACAATTGTCATTGAGTGGGGGAGCTGGACAGACAACTCCAAGCAGCTCTCTTCAGTCACAGGTGTTCCCTGGTCGCGGAAGTCCGAGAAATACCTTCCCTGACCTTGGGGAGGCAGCCTCTGTCACTGGGATTTCCTGCAACCCCTCTAGCATTCCCTGGCACAGAGACATGCGGAAAACCCTCAGGGGAGACGAGCAAAGGCTTTCCGTTAGAAGCCACGCGCTGCCGACCGTTGGTGGAACCTCCCCACGCTCAGGATTCCGGAAACATTGTCATTGAGTGGGGGAGCTCGAGAGACAACTCCACGAAGCTCTCTTCAGTCACAGGTGTTCCCTGCTCGGGGAACTCCGAGAAATACCTTCCCTGACCTTGGGGAGGCAGCCTCTGTCACTGGGATTTCCTGCAACCCCCCCTAGCATTCCCTGGCACAGAGACATGAGGAAAACCCTCAGGGGAGACGAGCACAGGCATTCCCTTAGAACCCACGCGCTGCCGACCGTTGGTGGAACCTCCCAAAGCTCAGGATTCCGGAACCATTGTCATTGAGTGGGGGAGCTCGAGAGACAACTCCACGCAGCTCTCTTCAGTCACAGGTGTTCCCTGCTCGGGGAAGTGCGAGAAATACCTTCCCTGACTTTTGGGAAGCAGCCTCTGTCACTGGGATTTCCTGTAACACCCCCTAGCATTCCCTGGCACAGAGACATGAGGAAAACCCTCAGGGGAGACGAGCACAGGCATTCCCTTAGAACCCACGCGCTGCCGACCGTTGGTGGAACCTCCCCATGCTCAGGATTCCGAAACCATAGTCATTGAGTGGGGGATCTCGAGAGACAACTCCACGCAGCTCTCTTCAGTCAATGGTGTTCCCTGCTCGGGGAAGTCCGAGAAATACCTTCCCTGAACTTGGGGAGGCAGTCTCTGTCACTCGGATTTCCTGCAACCCCTCCTAGCATTCCCTGGCACAGAGACATGAGGAAAACCCTCTGGGGAGACGAGCACAGGCATTCCCTTAGAACCCACGCGCTGCCGACCGTTGGTGGAACCTCCCCACGCTCAGGATTCCGGAACCATTGTCATTGAGTTGGGGAGCTCGAGAGACAACTCCACGCAGCTGTCTTCAGTCACAGGTGTTCCCTGCTCGGGGAAGTCCGAGAAATACATTCCCTGACCTTGAGGAGGCAGCCTCTGTCACTGGGATTTCCTGCAACCCCCCCTAGCATTCCCTGGCACAGAGACATGAGGAAAACCATCAGGGGAGATGAGCACAGGCATTCCCTTAGAACCCAGGCGCTGCCTACCGTTGGTGGAACCTCCCCACGCTCAGGATTCCGGAACCATTGTCATTGAGTGGGGGAGCTCGAGAGACAACTCCACGCAGCTCTCTTCAGTCACAGTTGTTCCCTGCTCGGGGAAGTCCGAGAAATACCTTCCCTGACCTTGGGGAGGCAGCCTCTGTCACTGGGATTTCCTGCAACCGCCCCTAGCATTCCCTGGCACAGAGACATGAGGAAAACCCTCAGGGGAGACCAGCACAGGCATTCCCTTAGAACCAACGCGCTGCCGACCGTTGGTGGATCCTCCCCACGCTCAGGATTCCGGAAAAACTGTCATTGAGTGGGGGAGCTCGATACACACCTCCACGCAGCTCTCTTCATTCACAGCTGTTCCCTGCTCGGGGAAGTCCGAGAAATAACTTCCTTGACCTTGGGGAGGCAGCCTCTGTCACTGGGATTTCCTGCAACCCCCCCTAGCATTCCCTGGTACAAAGACATGTGGAAAACCCTCAGGGGAGACGAGCACAGGCGTTCCGTTAGATCCCACGTGCTGCCGACCGTTGGTGGAACCTCCCCACGCTCAGGATTCCGGAACCATAGTCATTGAGTGGGGGAGTTCGAGAGAAACTCGACGAAGCTCTCTTCAGTCACTGGTGTTCCCTGCTCGGGGAAGTGCGACAAATACCTTCCCTGACATTAGGGAGGCAGCCTCTGTCACTGGGTTTTCCTGCAACCCCCCCTAGCATTCCCTGGCACAGAGACATGAGGAAAACCCTCAGGGGAGACGAGCACAGGCATTCCCTTAGAACCCACGCGCTGACGACCGTTGGTGGAACCTCCCCACGCTCAGGATTCCGGAACCATACTCATTGAGTGGGGGATCTCGAGAGACAACTCCACGCAGCTCTCTTCACTCACAGGTGTTCCCTGCTCGGGGAAGTCCAAGAAATACCTTCCCTGAACTTGGGGAGGCAGCCTCTGTCACTGGGATTTCCTGCAGCCCCCCCTAGCATTCCCTGGCACAGAGACATGAGGAAAACCCTCAGGGGAAACGAGCACAGGCATTCCGTTAGAACCCACGCGCTGACGACCGTTGGTGGAACCTCCCCACGCTCAGGATTCCGGAACCATAGTCATTGAGTGGGGGATCTCGAGAGACAACTCCACGCAGCTCTCTTCAGTCACAGGTGTTCCCTGCTCGGGGAAGTCCGAGAAAAACCTTCCCTGAACTTGGGGAGGCAGCCTCTGTCACTGGGATTTCCTGCAACCCCTCGTAGCATTCCCTGGCACAGAGACATGAGGAAAACACTCTGGGGAGATGAGCAAAGTCATTCCCTTAGAACCCACACGCTGCCGACCGTTGGTGGAACCTCCCCACGCTCAGGATTCCGGAACCATTGTCATTGAGTGGGGGAGCTCGAGAGACAACTCCACGCAGCTCTCTTCATTCACAGGTGTTCTCAGCTCGGGAAAGTGCGAGAAATACCTTCCCTGACCTTGGGGAGGCAGCCTCTGTCAGTGGGATTTCCTGCAACACCCCCTAGCATTCCCTGGCACAGAGACATGAGGAAAACTCTCAGGGGAGATGAGCACCGGCATTCCCTGAGAACCCAAGAGCTGCCGACCGTTGTTGGAACCTCCCCACGCTCAGGATTCCGGAAACATTGTCATTGAGTGTGGGAGTTCGAGAGACAACTCGACGCAGCTCTCTTCAGTCACAGGTGTTCCCTGCTCGGGGAAGTGCGAGAAATACCTTACCTGAACTTGGGGAGGCAGCCTCTGTCACTGCGATTTCCTGCAAACCCTCCTAGCATTCCCTGGCACAGAGACATGAGGAAAAACCTCAGGGGAGACGAGCACAAGCATTCCCTTAGAAACCACGCGCTGCCGACCGTTGGTTGAACCTCCCGAAGCTCAGGATTCCGAAACAATTGTCATTGAGTGGGGGAGCTGGACAGACAACTCCAAGCAGCTCTCTTCAGTCACAGGTGTTCCCTGGTCGCGGAAGTCCGAGAAATACCTTCCCTGACCTTGGGGAGGCAGCCTCTGTCACTGGGATTTCCTGCAACCCCTCTAGCATTCCCTGGCACAGAGACATGCGGAAAAGCCTCAGGGGAGACGAGCAAAGGCTTTCCGTTAGAAGCCACGCGCTGCCGACCGTTGGTGGAACCTCCCCACGCTCAGGATTCCGGAAACATTGTCATTGAGTGGGGGAGCTCGAGAGACAACTCCACGAAGCTCTCTTCAGTCACAGGTGTTCCCTGCTCGGGGAAGTCCGAGAAATACCTTCCCTGACCTTGGGGAGGTAGCCTCTGTCACTGGGATTTCCTGCAACCCCCCCTAGCATTCCCTGGCACAGAGACATGAGGAAAACCCTCAGGGGAGACGAGCACAGGCATTCCCTTAGAACCCACGCGCTGCCGACCGTTGGTGGAACCTCCCAAAGCTCAGGATTCCGGAACCATTGTCATTGAGTGGGGGAGCTCGAGAGACAACTCCACGCAGCTCTCTTCAGTCACAGGTGTTCCCTGCTCGGGGAAGTGCGAGAAATACCTTCCCTGACTTTTGGGAAGCAGCCTCTGTCACTGGGATTTCCTGTAACAACCCCTAGCATTCCCTGGCACAGAGACATGAGGAAAACCCTCAGGGGAGACGAGCACAGGCATTCCCTTAGAACCCACGCGCTGCCGACCGTTGGTGGAACCTCCCCATGCTCAGGATTCCGAAACCATAGTCATTGAGTGGGGGATCTCGAGAGACAACTCCACGCAGCTCTCTTCAGTCAATGGTGTTCCCTGCTCGGGGAAGTCCGAGAAATACCTTCCCTGAACTTGGGGAGGCAGTCTCTGTCACTCGGATTTCCTGCAACCCCTCCTAGCATTCCCTGGCACAGAGACATGAGGAAAACCCTCTGGGGAGACGAGCACAGGCATTCCCTTAGAACCCACGCGCTGCCGACCGTTGGTGGAACCTCCCCACGCTCAGGATTCCGGAACCATTGTCATTGAGTTGGGGAGCTCGAGAGACAACTCCACGCAGCTGTCTTCAGTCACAGGTGTTCCCTGCTCGGGGAAGTCCGAGAAATACCTTCCCTGACCTTGAGGAGGCAGCCTCTGTCACTGGGATTTCCTGCAACCCCCCCTAGCATTCCCTGGCACAGAGACATGAGGAAAATCATCAGGGGAGATGAGCACAGGCATTCCCTTAGAACCCAGGCGCTGCCTACCGTTGGTGGAACCTCCCCACGCTCAGGATTCCGGAACCATTGTCATTGAGTGGGGGAGCTCGAGAGACAACTCCACGCAGCTCTCTTCAGTCACAGTTGTTCCCTGCTCGGGGAAGTCCGAGAAATACCTTCCCTGACCTTGGGGAGGCAGCCTCTGTCACTGGGATTTCCTGCAACCGCCCCTAGCATTCCCTGGCACAGAGACATGAGGAAAACACTCAGGGGAGACCAGCACAGGCATTCCCTTAGAACCAACGCGCTGCCGACCGTTGGTGGATCCTCCCCACGCTCAGGATTCCGGAAAAACTGTCATTGAGTGGGGGAGCTCGATACACACCTCCACGCAGCTCTCTTCATTCACAGCTGTTCCCTGCTCGGGGAAGTCCGAGAAATAACTTCCTTGACCTTGGGGAGGCAGCCTCTGTCACTGGGATTTCCTGCAACCCCCCCTAGCATTCCCTGGTACAAAGCCATGTGGAAAACCCTCAGGGGAGACGAGCACAGGCGTTCCGTTAGATCCCACGTGCTGCCGACCGTTGGTGGAACCTCCCCACGCTCAGGATTCCGGAACCATAGTCATTGAGTGGGGGAGTTCGAGAGAAACTCGACGAAGCTCTCTTCAGTCACTGGTGTTCCCTGCTCGGGGAAGTGCGACAAATACCTTCCCTGACATTAGGGAGGCAGCCTCTGTCACTGGGTTTTCCTGCAACCCCCCCTAGCATTCCCTGGCACAGAGACATGAGGAAAACCCTCAGGGGAGACGAGCACAGGCATTCCCTTAGAACCCACGCGCTGACGACCGTTGGTGGAACCTCCCCACGCTCAGGATTCCGGAACCATACTCATTGAGTGGGGGATCTCGAGAGACAACTCAACGCAGCTCTCTTCACTCACAGGTGTTCCCTGCTCGGGGAAGTCCAAGAAATACCTTCCCTGAACTTGGGGAGGCAGCCTCTGTCACTGGGATTTCCTGCAGCCCCCCCTAGCATTCCCTGGCACAGAGACATGAGGAAAACCCTCAGGGGAGAAGAGCACAGGCATTCCCTTAGAACCCACGCGCTGCCGACCGTTGGTGGAACCTCCCCACGCTCAGGATTCCGGATCAATTATCATTGATTGGGGGAGCTCGAGAGAAAACTCCACGCAGCTCTCTTCAGTCACAGGTGTTCCCTGCTCGGGGAAGTCCGAGAAATACCTTCCCTGAACTTGGGGAGGCAGCCTCTGTCACTGGGATTTCCTGCAACCCCCCCTAGCATTCCCTGGCACAGAGACATGAGGAAAACCCTCATGGGAGACGAGCACAGGCATTCCGTTAGAACCCACGCACTGCCGACCGTTGGTGGAACCTCCCCACGCTCAGGATTCCGGAAACATTGTCATTGAGTGGGGGAGCTCGAGAGACAACTCCACGCAGCTCCCTTCAGTCACAGGTGTTCCCTGCACGGGGAAGTGCGAGAAATACCTTCCCAGACCTTGGGGAGGCAGCCTCTGTCACTGGGATTTTCTGCAAACACTCCAATCTTTCCCTGGCACAGAGACATGAGGAAAACCCTCAGGGGAGACGAGCACAGGCTTTCCGTTAGAAGCCACGCGCTGCCGACCGTTGGTGGAACCTCCCCACGCTCAGGATTCCGGAAACATTGTCATTGAGTGGGGGAGCTCGAGAGACAACTCCACGCATCTCTCTTCAGTCACAGGTGTTCCCTGCTCGCGGAACTCCAAGAAATAACTTCCCTGAACTTGGGGAGGCAGCCTCTGTCACTGGGATTTCCTGCAACCCCCCCTAGCATTCCCTGGCACAGAGACATGAGGAAAACCCTCAAGGTAGGAGAGCACAGGCATTCCGTTAGAACCTACGCGATGCCGACCGATGGTGGAACCTCCCCACGCTCAGGATTCCGGAACCATTGTCATTGAGTTGGGGAGCTCGAGAGACAACTCCACGCAGCTCACTACAGTCACCGGTGTTCCCTGCTCGGGGAAGTCCGAGAAATACTTTCCCTGAACTTGGGGAGGCAGCCTCTGTCACTGGGATTTCCTGCAGCCCCCCCTAGCATTCCCTGGCACAGAGACATGAGGAAAACCCTCAGGGGAGACGAGCACAGGCATTCCCTTAGAACCCACGCACTGCCGACCGTTGGTGGAACCTCCCCACGCTCAGGATTCCGGATCCATTTTCATTGAGTGGGGGAGCTCGAGAGACAACTCCACGCAGCTCTCTTCAGTCACAGGTGTTCCCTGCTCGGGGAAGTCCGAGAAATAACTTCCCTGAACTTGGGGATGCAGCCTCTGTCACTGGGATTTCCTGCAACCCCCCCTAGCATTCCCTGGCACACAGACATTAGGAAAACCCTCATGGGAGACGAGCACAGGCATTCCGTTAGAACCCACGCACTGCCGACCGTTGGTGGAACCTCCCCACGCTCAGGATTCCGGAACCATTGTCATTGAGTGGGGGAGCTCGAGAGATAACTCCACGCAGCTCTCTTCAGTCACAATTGTTCCCTGCTCGGGGAAGTCCGAGAAATACCTTCCCTGACCTTGGGGAGGCAGCCTCTGTCACTGGGATTTCCTGCAACCCCCCCTATCATTCCCTGGCACAGAGAAATGAGGAAAACCCTCAGGGGAGACGAGCACAGGCATTCCCTTAGAACCCACGCGCTGCTGACAGTTGGTGGAACCTCCTCACGCTCAGGATTCCGGAACCATAGTCATTGAGTGGGGGATCTCGAGAGACAACTCCACGCAGCTCTCTTCAGTCACAGGTGTTCCCTGCTCGGGGAAGTCCGAGAAAAACCTTCCCTGAACTTGGGGAGGCAGCCTCTGTCACTCGGATTTCCTGCAACCCCTCCTAGCATTCCCTGGCACAGAGACATGAGGAAAACCCTCTGGGGAGACTAGCACAGGCATTCCCTTAGAACCCACGTGCTGCCGACCGTTGGTGGAACCTCCCAAAGCTCAGGATTCCGGAACCATTGTCATTGAGTGGGGGAGCTCGAGAGACAACTCCACGCAGCTCTCTTCAGTCACAGGTGTTCCCTGCCCGGGGAAGTGAGAGAAATACCTTCCCTGACCTTTGGGAGGCAGCCTCTGTCACTGGGATTTCCTGAAACACCCCCTAGCATTCCCTGGCACAGAGACATGAGTAAAACACTCAGGGGAGACGAGCACAGGCATTCCCTTAGAACCCACGCGCTGCCGACCGTTGGTGGAACCTCCCCACGCTCAGGATTCCGGAACCATAGTCATTGAATGAGGGATCTCGAGAGAATACTCCACGCAGCTCTCTTCAGTCACAGGTGTTCCCTGATCGGGGAAGTGCGAGAAATACCTTCCCTGACCTTGGGGAGGCAGCCTCTGTCACTGGGATTTCCTGCAACACCCCCAAGCATTCCCTGGCACAGAGACATGAGGAAAACCCTCAGGGGAGACGAGCACAGGCATTCCCTTAGAACCCACGCGCTGCCGACCGTTGGTGGAACCTCCACACGCTCAGGATTCCAGAACCATAGTCATTGAGTGGGGGATCTCGAGAGACAACTCCACGCAGCTCTCTTCAGTCACAGGTGTTCCCTGCTCGGGGAAGTCCGAGAAATAACTTCCCTGACCTTGGGGAGGCAGCCTCTGTCACTGGGATTTCCTGCAACCCCCCCTAGCATTCCCTGGCACAGAGACATGAGGAAAACCCTCAGGGGAGACGAGCATAGGCATTCCGTTAGAACCCACACGCTGCCGACCGTTGGTGGAACCTACCCACGCTCAGGATTCCTGAACCATTGTCATTGAGTGCGGGAGCTCGAGAGACAACTCCACGCAGCTCTCTTCAGTCACAGGTGTTCCCTGCCCGGGGAAGTCAGAGAAATAACTTCCCTGACCTTGGGGAGGCAGCCTCTGTTACTGGGATTTCCTGCAACCCCCCCCAGCATTCCCTGGCACAGAGACATGAGGAAAACCCTCAGGGGAGACGAGCACAGGCATTCCGTTAGAACCCACACGCTGCCGACCGTTGGTGGAACCTCCCCACGCTCAGGATTCCTGAACCATTGTCATTGAGTGCGGGAGCTCGAGAGACAACTCCAAGCAGCTCTCTTCAGTCACAGGTGTTCCCTGCTCGGGGAAGTCCGAGAAATACCTTCCCTAACCTTGGGGAGGCAGCCTCTGTCACTGGGACTTCCTGCAACCACCCCTAGCATTCCCTGGCACAGAGACATAAGGAAAACCCTCAGGGGAGACGATCACAGGCATTCCCTTAGAACCCACGCGCTGCCGACCGTTGGTGGAACCTCCCCACGCTCAGGATTCCGGAACCATTTTCAGTGCGTGGGGGAGCTCGGGAGACAACTCCACGCAGCTCTCTTCAGTCACAGGTGTTCCCTGCTCGGGGAAGTCCGAGAAATACCTTCCCTGTCCTTGGGGAGGCAGCATCTGTCACTGGGATTTCCTGCAAATCCCCCTAGCATTCCCTGGCACAGAGACATGAGGAAAACCCTCAGGGGAGACGAGCACAGGCATTCCCTAAGAACCCACGCGCTGCCGACCGTTGGTGGAACCTCCCCACGCTCAGGATTCCAGAACCATAGTAATTGAGTGGGGGATCTCGAGAGACAACTCCACGCAGCTCTCTTCAGTCACAGGTGTTCCCTGCTCGGGGAAGTCCGAGAAATAACTTCCCTGACCTTGGGGAGGCAGCCTCTGTCACTGGGATTTCCTGCAAACCCTCCTACCATTCCCTGGCACAGAGACATGAGGAAAAAGCTCAGGGGAGACGAGCACAAGCATTCCCTTAGAAACATCGCGCTGCCGACCGTTGGTGGAACCTCCTCAAGCTCAGGATTCCGGAACCATTGTCATTGAGTGGGGGAGCTCGAGAGACAACTCCACGCAGCTCTCTTCAGTTACAGGTGTTCAGTGCTCGGGGAAGTCCGAGAAATACTTTCCCTGACCTTGGGGAGGCAGCATCTGTCACTGGGATTTCCTGCAAACCCCCCTAGCATTCCCTGGCACAGAGACATGAGGACAACCCTCAGGGGAGACGAGCACAGGCATTCCGTTAGAACCCACGCGCTGCCGACCGTTGGTGGAACCTCCCCACGCTCAGGATTCCGGAACCATTGTCATTGAGTGGGGGAGCTCGAGAGACAACTCCACGCAGCTCTCTTCAGTCACAGGTGTTCCCTGCTCGCGGAACTTCGAGAAATAACTTCCCTGACCTTGGGGAGGCAGCCTCTGTCACTGGGATTTCCTGCAACCCCCCCTAGCATTCCCTGGCCCAGAGACTTGAGGAAAACCCTCAGGGGAGACGATCAGAGGCATTCCCTTAGAACCCAGGCGCTGCCGACCGTTGGTGGAATCTCCCAACGCTCAGGATTCCGGAACCATTTTAATTGAGTTGGGGATTTCGAGAGACAACTCGATGCAGCTCTCTTCAGTCACAGGTGTTCCCTGCTCGGGGAAGTCCGAGAAATACCTTCCCTGACCTTGGGGAGGCAGCCTCTGTCACTGGGATTTCCTGCAAACCCCCCTAGCATTCCCTGGCACAGAGGCATGAGGAAAACCCTCATGGGAGACGAGCACAGGCATTCCGTTAGAACCCACGCACTGCCGACCGTTGGTGGAACCTCCACACGCTCAGGATTTCGAAACCATTGTCATTGAGTGGGGGATCTCGGGAGACAACTCCACGCAGCTCTCTTCAGTCACAGTTGTTCCCTGCTCGGGGAAGTCCGAGAAATACCTTCCCTGAACTTGGGGAGGCAGCCTCTGTCACTGGGATTTCCTGCAACGGCCCCTAGCATTGCCTGGCACAGAGACATGAGGAAAACCCTCAGGGGAGACGAGCACAGGCATTCCCTTAGAACCCATGCGCTTCCGACGGTTGGTGGAACCTCCCCACGCTCAGGATTCCGGAACCATTGTCATTGAGTGGGGGAGCTCGAGAGACAACTCCACGCAGCTCTCTTCAGTCACAGGTGTTCCCTGCTCGGGGAAGTGTGAGAAATATCTTCCCTGACCTTGGGTAGGCAGCCTCGGTCACTGGGATTTCCTGCAACCCCCCAAGAATTCCCTGGCCCAGAGACATGAGGAAAAGCCTCAGGGGAGACGAGCACAGGCATTCCGTTAGAACCCACGCGCTGCCGACCGTTGGTGGAACCTCCCCAAGCTCAGGATTCCGGAACCATTGTCATTGAGTGGGGGAGTTCGAGAGAAACTCGACGAAGCTCTCTTCAGTCACAGGTGTTCCCTGCTCGGGGAAGTGCGAAAAATAACTTCCCTGACCTTGGGGAGGCAGCGTCTGTCACTGGGATTTCCTGCAACCCCCCCTAGCATTCCCTGGCACAGAGACATGAGGAAAACCCTCAGGGGAGATGAGCACAGGCATTCCCTTAGAACCCACGCGCTGCCGACCGTTGGTGGAACCTCCCCACGCTCAGGATTCCGGAACCATAGTCATTGAGTGGGGAATCTCGAGAGACAACTCCACGGAGCTCTCTTAAGTCACAGGTGTTCCCTGCTCGGGGAAGTCCGAGAAATACCTTCCCTGACCTTGGGGAGGCAGCCTCTGTCACTGGGATTTCCTGCAACCCCCCTAGAATTTCCTTTTCACAGAGACATGAGGAAAACCCTCAGGGGAGATGAGCACAGGCATTCCGTTAGAACCCACGCGCTGCCGACCGTTGGTGGAATCTCCCCACGCTCAGGATTCCGGAACCATTGTCATTGAGTGGCGGAGCTCGAGAGACAACTCCACGCAGCTCTCTTCACTCACAGGTGTTCCCTGCTCGGGGAAGTGCGAGAAATAACTTCCCTGACCTTGGGGAGGCAGCCTCTGTCACTGGGAATTCCTGCAACACCCCCTAGCATTCCCTGGCACATAGACATGAGGAAAACCCTCAGGGGAGACGAGCACAGGCATTCCCTTAGAACGCACGCGCTGCCGACCGCTGGTGCAACCTCCCCACTCTCAGGATTCTGGAACCATAGTCATTGAGTGGGGGATCTCGAGAGACAACTCCACGCAGCTCTCTTCAGTCACAGGTGTTCCCTGCTCGGGGAAGTCCGAGATAACTTCCCTGACCTTGGGGAGGCAGCTTCTGTCACTGGGAATTCCTGCAACACCCTCTAGCATTCCCTGGCACAGGGACATGAGGAAAACCCTCAGGGGATTCGAGCACAGGCATTCCGTTTGAACCGATGCGCTGCCGACCGTTGGTGGAACCTCCCAACGCTCAGGATTCCGGAAACATTGTCATTGAGTTGGGGAGTTCGAGAGACAACTCCACGCAGCTCTCTTCAGTCACAGGTTTTCCCTGCTCGGGGAAGTCCGAGAAATACCTTCTCTGACTTTTGGAGGCAGCCTCTGTCACTGGGACTTCCTGCAACCCCCCCTAGCATTCCCTGGCACAGAGACATGAGGAAAACCGTCAGGGGAGACGAGCACAGGCATTCCATTAGAACCCACGCGCTGCCGACCGTTGGTGGAACCTCCCCACGCTCAGGATTCCGGAACCATTGTCATTGAGTGGGGGATTTCGAGAGACAACTCGACGCAGCTCTCTTCAGTCACAGGTGTTCCCTGCTCGTGGAAGTGCGAGAAATAACTTCCCTGACCTTGGGGAGGCAGCCTCTGTCACTGGGATTTCCTGCAACACCCCCTAGCATTCCCTGGCACAGAGACATGAGGAAAACCCTCAGGGGAGACGAGCACAGGCATTCCCTTAGAACCCCCGCGCTGCCGACCGTTGGTGGAACCTCCCCTCGCTCAGGATTCCGGAACCATTGTCATTTAGTGTGGGATTTCGTGAGACAACTCGACGCATCTCTCTTCAGTCACAGGTGTTCCCTGCTTGGGGAAGTGCGAGAAATACCTTCCCTGACCTTGCGGACGCAGCCTCTGTCACTGGGGTTTCCTGCAACACCCCCTAGCATTCCCTGGCACAGAGACATGAGGAAAACCCTCAGGGGAGACGAGCACAGGCATTCCCTTAGAACCCCCGCGCTGCCGACCGTTGGTGGAACCTCCCCACGCTCAGGATTCCGGAACCATTGTCATTGAGTGGCGGAGCTCGAGAGACAACTCCACGCAGCTCTCTTCAGTCACAGGTGTCCCCTGCTCGGGGAAGTGCGAGAAATAACTTCCCTGACCTTGGGGAGGCAGCCTCTGTCACTGGGAATTCCTGCAACACCCCCTAGCATTCCCTGGCACACAGACATTAGGAAAACCTTCATGGGAGACGAGCACAGGCATTCCGTTAGAACCCACGCACTGCCGACCGTTGGTGGAACCTCCCCACGCTCAGGATTCCGGAACCATTGTCATTGAGTGGGGGAGCTCGAGAGATAACTCCACGCAGCTCTCTTCAGTCACAATTGTTCCCTGCTCGGGGAAGTCCGAGAAATACCTTCCCTGACCTTGGGGAGGCAGCCTCTGTCACTGGGATTTCCTGCAACCCCCCCTATCATTCCCTGGCACAGAGAAATGAGGAAAACCCTCAGGGGAGACGAGCACAGGCATTCCCTTAGAACCCACGCGCTGCTGACAGTTGGTGGAACCTCCTCACGCTCAGGATTCCGGAACCATAGTCATTGAGTGGGGGATCTCGAGAGACAACTCCACGCAGCTCTCTTCAGTCACAGGTGTTCCCTGCTCGGGGAAGTCCGAGAAAAACCTTCCCTGAACTTGGGGAGGCAGCCTCTGTCACTCGGATTTCCTGCAACCCCTCCTAGCATTCCCTGGCACAGAGACATGAGGAAAACCCTCTGGGGAGACTAGCACAGGCATTCCCTTAGAACCCACGTGCTGCCGACCGTTGGTGGAACCTCCCAAAGCTCAGGATTCCGGAACCATTGTCATTGAGTGGGGGAGCTCGAGAGACAACTCCACGCAGCTCTCTTCAGTCACAGGTGTTCCCTGCCCGGGGAAGTGAGAGAAATACCTTCCCTGACCTTTGGGAGGCAGCCTCTGTCACTGGGATTTCCTGAAACACCCCCTAGCATTCCCTGGCACAGAGACATGAGTAAAACACTCAGGGGAGACGAGCACAGGCATTCCCTTAGAACCCACGCGCTGCCGACCGTTGGTGGAACCTCCCCACGCTCAGGATTCCGGAACCATAGTCATTGAATGAGGGATCTCGAGAGAATACTCCACGCAGCTCTCTTCAGTCACAGGTGTTCCCTGATCGGGGAAGTGCGAGAAATACCTTCCCTGACCTTGGGGAGGCAGCCTCTGTCACTGGGATTTCCTGCAACACCCCCAAGCATTCCCTGGCACAGAGACATGAGGAAAACCCTCAGGGGAGACGAGCACAGGCATTCCCTTAGAACCCACGCGCTGCCGACCGTTGGTGGAACCTCCACACGCTCAGGATTCCAGAACCATAGTCATTGAGTGGGGGATCTCGAGAGACAACTCCACGCAGCTCTCTTCAGTCACAGGTGTTCCCTGCTCGGGGAAGTCCGAGAAATAACTTCCCTGACCTTGGGGAGGCAGCCTCTGTCACTGGGATTTCCTGCAACCCCCCCTAGCATTCCCTGGCACAGAGACATGAGGAAAACCCTCAGGGGAGACGAGCATAGGCATTCCGTTAGAACCCACACGCTGCCGACCGTTGGTGGAACCTACCCACGCTCAGGATTCCTGAACCATTGTCATTGAGTGCGGGAGCTCGAGAGACAACTCCACGCAGCTCTCTTCAGTCACAGGTGTTCCCTGCCCGGGGAAGTCAGAGAAATAACTTCCCTGAACTTGGGGAGGCAGCCTCTGTTACTGGGATTTCCTGCAACCCCCCCCAGCATTCCCTGGCACAGAGACATGAGGAAAACCCTCAGGGGAGACGAGCACAGGCATTCCGTTAGAACCCACACGCTGCCGACCGTTGGTGGAACCTCCCCACGCTCAGGATTCCTGAACCATTGTCATTGAGTGCGGGAGCTCGAGAGACAACTCCAAGCAGCTCTCTTCAGTCACAGGTGTTCCCTGCTCGGGGAAGTCCGAGAAATACCTTCCCTAACCTTGGGGAGGCAGCCTCTGTCACTGGGACTTCCTGCAACCACCCCTAGCATTCCCTGGCACAGAGACATAAGGAAAACCCTCAGGGGAGACGATCACAGGCATTCCCTTAGAACCCACGCGCTGCCGACCGTTGGTGGAACCTCCCCACGCTCAGGATTCCGGAACCATTTTCAGTGCGTGGGGGAGCTCGGGAGACAACTCCACGCAGCTCTCTTCAGTCACAGGTGTTCCCTGCTCGGGGAAGTCCGAGAAATACCTTCCCTGTCCTTGGGGAGGCAGCATCTGTCACTGGGATTTCCTGCAAATCCCCCTAGCATTCCCTGGCACAGAGACATGAGGAAAACCCTCAGGGGAGACGAGCACAGGCATTCCCTAAGAACCCACGCGCTGCCGACCGTTGGTGGAACCTCCCCACGCTCAGGATTCCAGAACCATAGTAATTGAGTGGGGGATCTCGAGAGACAACTCCACGCAGCTCTCTTCAGTCACAGGTGTTCCCTGCTCGGGGAAGTCCGAGAAATAACTTCCCTGACCTTGGGGAGGCAGCCTCTGTCACTGGGATTTCCTGCAAACCCTCCTACCATTCCCTGGCACAGAGACATGAGGAAAAAGCTCAGGGGAGACGAGCACAAGCATTCCCTTAGAAACATCGCGCTGCCGACCGTTGGTGGAACCTCCTCAAGCTCAGGATTCCGGAACCATTGTCATTGAGTGGGGGAGCTCGAGAGACAACTCCACGCAGCTCTCTTCAGTTACAGGTGTTCAGTGCTCGGGGAAGTCCGAGAAATACTTTCCCTGACCTTGGGGAGGCAGCATCTGTCACTGGGATTTCCTGCAAACCCCCCTAGCATTCCCTGGCACAGAGACATGAGGACAACCCTCAGGGGAGACGAGCACAGGCATTCCGTTAGAACCCACGCGCTGCCGACCGTTGGTGGAACCTCCCCACGCTCAGGATTCCGGAACCATTGTCATTGAGTGGGGGAGCTCGAGAGACAACTCCACGCAGCTCTCTTCAGTCACAGGTGTTCCCTGCTCGCGGAACTTCGAGAAATAACTTCCCTGACCTTGGGGAGGCAGCCTCTGTCACTGGGATTTCCTGCAACCCCCCCTAGCATTCCCTGGCCCAGAGACTTGAGGAAAACCCTCAGGGGAGACGATCAGAGGCATTCCCTTAGAACCCAGGCGCTGCCGACCGTTGGTGGAATCTCCCAACGCTCAGGATTCCGGAACCATTTTAATTGAGTTGGGGATTTCGAGAGACAACTCGATGCAGCTCTCTTCAGTCACAGGTGTTCCCTGCTCGGGGAAGTCCGAGAAATACCTTCCCTGACCTTGGGGAGGCAGCCTCTGTCACTGGGATTTCCTGCAAACCCCCCTAGCATTCCCTGGCACAGAGGCATGAGGAAAACCCTCATGGGAGACGAGCACAGGCATTCCGTTAGAACCCACGCACTGCCGACCGTTGGTGGAACCTCCACACGCTCAGGATTTCGAAACCATTGTCATTGAGTGGGGGATCTCGGGAGACAACTCCACGCAGCTCTCTTCAGTCACAGTTGTTCCCTGCTCGGGGAAGTCCGAGAAATACCTTCCCTGAACTTGGGGAGGCAGCCTCTGTCACTGGGATTTCCTGCAACGGCCCCTAGCATTGCCTGGCACAGAGACATGAGGAAAACCCTCAGGGGAGACGAGCACAGGCATTCCCTTAGAACCCATGCGCTTCCGACGGTTGGTGGAACCTCCCCACGCTCAGGATTCCGGAACCATTGTCATTGAGTGGGGGAGCTCGAGAGACAACTCCACGCAGCTCTCTTCAGTCACAGGTGTTCCCTGCTCGGGGAAGTGTGAGAAATATCTTCCCTGACCTTGGGTAGGCAGCCTCGGTCACTGGGATTTCCTGCAACCCCCCAAGAATTCCCTGGCCCAGAGACATGAGGAAAAGCCTCAGGGGAGACGAGCACAGGCATTCCGTTAGAACCCACGCGCTGCCGACCGTTGGTGGAACCTCCCCAAGCTCAGGATTCCGGAACCATTGTCATTGAGTGGGGGAGTTCGAGAGAAACTCGACGAAGCTCTCTTCAGTCACAGGTGTTCCCTGCTCGGGGAAGTGCGAAAAATAACTTCCCTGACCTTGGGGAGGCAGCGTCTGTCACTGGGATTTCCTGCAACCCCCCCTAGCATTCCCTGGCACAGAGACATGAGGAAAACCCTCAGGGGAGATGAGCACAGGCATTCCCTTAGAACCCACGCGCTGCCGACCGTTGGTGGAACCTCCCCACGCTCAGGATTCCGGAACCATAGTCATTGAGTGGGGAATCTCGAGAGACAACTCCACGGAGCTCTCTTAAGTCACAGGTGTTCCCTGCTCGGGGAAGTCCGAGAAATACCTTCCCTGACCTTGGGGAGGCAGCCTCTGTCACTGGGATTTCCTGCAACCCCCCTAGAATTTCCTTTTCACAGAGACATGAGGAAAACCCTCAGGGGAGATGAGCACAGGCATTCCGTTAGAACCCACGCGCTGCCGA
Organism: Vicugna pacos; assembly: GCF_048564905.1. Taxonomy (NCBI): domain Eukaryota; kingdom Metazoa; phylum Chordata; class Mammalia; order Artiodactyla; family Camelidae; genus Vicugna; species Vicugna pacos. Next base: position 59,021,659 of record NW_027328721.1, on the reverse strand, counting down.
CCGTTGGTGGAATCTCCCCACGCTCAGGATTCCGGAACCATTGTCATTGAGTGGCGGAGCTCGAGAGACAACTCCACGCAGCTCTCTTCACTCACAGGTGTTCCCTGCTCGGGGAAGTGCGAGAAATAACTTCCCTGACCTTGGGGAGGCAGCCTCTGTCACTGGGAATTCCTGCAACACCCCCTAGCATTCCCTGGCACATAGACATGAGGAAAACCCTCAGGGGAGACGAGCACAGGCATTCCCTTAGAACGCACGAGCTGCCGACCGCTGGTGCAACCTCCCCACTCTCAGGATTCTGGAACCATAGTCATTGAGTGGGGGATCTCGAGAGACAACTCCACGCAGCTCTCTTCAGTCACAGGTGTTCCCTGCTCGGGGAAGTCCGAGATAACTTCCCTGACCTTGGGGAGGCAGCTTCTGTCACTGGGAATTCCTGCAACACCCTCTAGCATTCCCTGGCACAGGGATATGAGGAAAACCCTCAGGGGATTCGAGCACAGGCATTCCGTTTGAACCGATGCGCTGCCGACCGTTGGTGGAACCTCCCAACGCTCAGGATTCCGGAAACATTGTCATTGAGTTGGGGAGTTCGAGAGACAACTCCACGCAGCTCTCTTCAGTCACAGGTTTTCCCTGCTCGGGGAAGTCCGAGAAATACCTTCTCTGACTTTTGGAGGCAGCCTCTGTCACTGGGACTTCCTGCAACCCCCCCTAGCATTCCCTGGCACAGAGACATGAGGAAAACCGTCAGGGGAGACGAGCACAGGCATTCCATTAGAACCCACGCGCTGCCGACCGTTGGTGGAACCTCCCCACGCTCAGGATTCCGGAACCATTGTCATTGAGTGGGGGATTTCGAGAGACAACTCGACGCAGCTCTCTTCAGTCACAGGTGTTCCCTGCTCGTGGAAGTGCGAGAAATAACTTCCCTGACCTTGGGGAGGCAGCCTCTGTCACTGGGATTTCCTGCAACACCCCCTAGCATTCCCTGGCACAGAGACATGAGGAAAACCCTCAGGGGAGACGAGCACAGGCATTCCCTTAGAACCCCCGCGCTGCCGACCGTTGGTGGAACCTCCCCTCGCTCAGGATTCCGGAACCATTGTCATTTAGTGTGGGATTTCGTGAGACAACTCGACGCATCTCTCTTCAGTCACAGGTGTTCCCTGCTTGGGGAAGTGCGAGAAATACCTTCCCTGACCTTGCGGACGCAGCCTCTGTCACTGGGGTTTCCTGCAACACCCCCTAGCATTCCCTGGCACAGAGACATGAGGAAAACCCTCAGGGGAGACGAGCACAGGCATTCCCTTAGAACCCCCGCGCTGCCGACCGTTGGTGGAACCTCCCCACGCTCAGGATTCCGGAACCATTGTCATTGAGTGGCGGAGCTCGAGAGACAACTCCACGCAGCTCTCTTCAGTCACAGGTGTCCCCTGCTCGGGGAAGTGCGAGAAATAACTTCCCTGACCTTGGGGAGGCAGCCTCTGTCACTGGGAATTCCTGCAACACCCCCTAGCATTCCCTGGCACATAGACATGAGGAAAACCCTCAGGGGAGACGAGCACAGGCATTCCCTTAGAACGCACGCGCTGCCGACCGCTGGTGCAACCTCCCCACGCTCAGGATTCCGGAACCATAGTCATTGAGTGGGGGATCTCCAGAGACAACTCAACGCAGCTCTCTTCAGTCACAGGTGTTCCCTGCTCGGGGAAGTCCGAGATAACTTCCCTGACCTTGGGGAGGCAGCTTCTGTCACTGGGAATTCCTGCAACACCCTCTAGCATTCCCTGGCACAGGGACATGAGGAAAACCCTCAGGGGATTCGAGCACAGGCATTCCGTTTGAACCCATGCGCTGCCGACCGTTTGTGGAACCTCCCAACGCTCAGGATTCCGGAACCATTGTCATTGAGTGGGGGATTTCGAGAGACAACTCGACGCAGCTCTCTTCAGTCACAGGTGTTCCCTGCTCGGGGAAGTGCGAGAAATAACTTCCCTGACCTTGGGGAGGCAGCCTCTGTCACTGGGATTTCCTGCAACAACCCCTAGCATTCCCTGGCACAGAGACATCAGGAAAACCCTCAGGGGAGACGAGCACAGGCATTCCATTAGCACCCACGCGCTGCCGACCGTTGGTGGAACCTCCCCACACTCAGGATTCCGGAACCGTTGTCATTGAGTGGGGGATTTCGAGAGACAACTCGACGCAGCTCTCTTCAGTCACAGGTGTTCCCTGCTCGGGGAAGTGCGAGAAATAACTTCCCTGACCTTGGGGAGGCAGCCTCTGTCACTGGGATTTCCTGCAACAACCCCTAGCATTCCCTGGCACAGAGACATGAGGAAAACCCTCAGGGGAGACGAGCACAGGCATTCCCTTAGAACACCCGCGCTGCCGACCGTTGGTGGAACCTCCCCACGCTCAGGATTCCGAAAAAATTTTCATTAAGTGCGGGAGCTCGAGAGACAACTCCACGCAGCTCTCTTCAGTCACAGGTGTTCCCTGTTCGGGGAAGTCCGAGAAATAACTTCCCTGACCTTGGGGAGGCAGCCTCTGTCACTGGGATTTCCTGCAACCCCCCCTAGCATTCCCTGGCACAGAGACATGAGGAAAACACTCAGGGGAGACGAGCACAGTCATTCCCTTAGAACCCACGCGCTGCCGACCGTTGGTGGAATCTCCCCACGCTCAGGATTCCGGAACCATTGTCATTGAGTGGCGGAGCTCGAGAGATAACTCCACGCAGCTCTCTTCAGGCACAGGTGTTCCCTGCTCGGGGAAGTGCGAGAAATAACTTCCCTGACCTTGGGGAGGCAGCCTCTGTCACTGGGAATTCCTGCAACACCCCCTAGCATTCCCTGGCACATAGACATGAGGAAAACCCTCAGGGGAGACGAGCACAGGCATTCCCTTAGAACGCACGCGCTGCCGACCGCTGGTGCAACCTCGCCACGCTCAGGATTCCGGAACCATAGTCATTGAGTGGGGGATCTCGAGAGACAACTCCACGCAGCTCTCTTCAGTCACAGGTGTTCCCTGCTCGGGGAAGTCCGAGATAACTTCCCTGACCTTGGGGAGGCAGCTTCTGTCACTGGGAATTCCTGCAACACCCTCTAGCATTCCCTGGCACAGGGACATGAGGAAAACCCTCAGGGGATTCGAGCACAGGCATTCCGTTTGAACCCATGCGCTGCCGACCGTTGGTGGAACCTCCCAACGCTCAGGATTCCGGAACCATTGTCATTGAGTGGGGGAGTTCGAGAGACAACTCCACGCAGCTCTCTTCAGTCACAGGTTTTCCCTGCTCGGGGAAGTCCGAGAAATACCTTCTCTGACTTTTGGAGGCAGCCTCTGTCACTGGGACTTCCTGCAACCCCCCCTAGCATTCCCTGGCAGAGAGACATGAGGAAAACCCTCAGGGGAGACGAGCACAGGCATTCCATTAGAACCCACGCGCTGCCGACCGTTGGTGGAACCTCCCCACGCTCAGGATTCCGGAACCATTGTCATTGAGTGGGGGATTTCGAGAGACAACTCGACGCAGCTCTCTTAATTCACAGGTGTTCCCTGCTCGTGGAAGTGCGAGAAATAACTTCCCTGACCTTGGGGAGGCAGCCTCTGTCACTGGGATTTCCTGCAACACCCCCTAGCATTCCCTGGCACAGAGACATGAGGAAAACCCTCAGGGGAGACGAGCACAGGCATTCCCTTAGAACCCCCGCGCTGCCGACCGTTGGTGGAACCTCCCCACGCTCAGTATTCCGGAACCATAGTCATTGAGTGGGAGATCTCGAGAGGCAACTCCACGCAGCTCTCTTCAGTCACAGGTGTTCCCTGCTCGGGGAAGTCCGAGAAATACCTTCCCTGACCTTGGGGAGGCAGCCTCTGTCACTGGGATTTCCTGCAAACACCCCTAGCATTCCCTGGCACAGAGACATGAGGAAAACCCTCAGGGGAGACGAGCACAGGCATTCCCTTAGAACCCACACGCTGCCGACCGTTGCTGGGACCTCCCCTCGCTCAGGATTCCGGAACCATTGTCATTTAGTGTGGGATTTCGAGAGACAACTCGACGCATCTCTCTTCAGTCACAGGTGTTCCCTGCTTGGGGAAGTGCGAGAAATACCTTCCCTGACCTTGCGGACGCAGCCTCTGTCACTGGGGTTTCCTGCAACACCCACTAGCATTCCCTGGCACAGAGACATGAGGAAAACCCTCAGGGGAGACGAGCACAGGCATTCCCTTAGAACCCCCGCGCTGCCGACCGTTGGTGGAACCTCCCCACGCTCAGGATTCCGGAACCATAGTCATTGAGTGCGGGATTTCGAGAGACAACTCCACGTAACTCACATCAGTCACAGGTGTTCCCTGCTCGGGGAAGTCCGAGAAATACCTTCCCTGACCTTGGGGAGGCAGCCTCTGTCACTGGGATTTCCTGCAACCACCCCTAGCATTTCCTGGCACAGTGACATGAGGAAAACCCTCAGGGGAGACGAGCACAGGCATTCCATTAGCACCCACGCGCTGCCGACCGTTGGTGGAACCTCCCCACGCTCAGGATTCCGGAACCATTGTCATTGAGTAGGGGATTTCGAGAGACAACTCGACGCATCTCTCTTCAGTCACAGGTGTTCCCTGCTTGGGGAAGTGCGAGAAATACCTTTCCTGAACTTGTGGACGCAGCCTCTGTCACTGGGATTTCCTACAACCCCCCTAGCATTCCCTGGCACAGAGACATGAGGAAAACCCTCAGGGTAGCCGAGCACTTGCATTCCCTTAGAACCCACGCGCTGCCGACCGTTGGTGGAACCTCCCCACGCTCAGGATTCCGGAACCATTGTCATTGAGTGGGGGAGTTCGAGAGACAACTCCACGCAGCTCTCTTCAGTCACAGGTGTTCCCTGCTCTGGGAAGTGCGAGAAATACATTCCCTGACCTTGGGGAGGCAGCCTATGTCACTGGGGTTTCCTGCAACACCCCCTAGCATTCCCTCGCACAGAGACATGAGGAAAACCCTCAGGGGAGACGAGCACATGCATTCCCTTAGAACCCAAGCGCTGCCGACCGTTGGTGGAACCTCCCCACGCTCAGGATTCCGGAACCATAGTCATTGAGTGCGGGATTTCGAGAGACAACTCCACGTAACTCACATCAGTCACAGGTGTTCCCTGCTCGGGGAAGTCCGAGAAATACCTTCCCTGACCTTGGGGAGGCAGCCTCTGTCACTGGGATTTCCTGCAACCACCCCTAGCATTCCCTGGCACAGTGACATGAGGAAAACCCTCAGGGGAGACGAGCACAGGCATTCCGTTTGAACCCACGCGCTGCCGACCGTTGGAGAATCCTCCCCACGCTCAGGATTCCGGAAACATTTTCATTGAGTGGGGGAGTTCGAGAGAAAACTCGACGCAGCTCTCTTCAGTCACAGGTGATCCCTGCTCGGGGAAGTCCGAGAAATACCTTCCCTGACCTTGGGGAGGCAGCCTCTGTCACTGGGATTTCCTGCAACCCCCCTAGCATTTCCTTTTCACAGAGACATGAGGAAAACCCTCAGGGGAGATGAGCACAGGCATTCCGTTAGAACCAAAGCGCTGCCGACCGTTGGTGGAACCTCCCCACGCTCAGGATTCCGGAAACAATTTCATTAAGTGCGGGAGCTCGAGAGAAAACTCGACCCAGCTCTCTTCAGTCACAGGTTATCCCTGCACGGGGAAGTCCGAGAAATACCTTCCCTGACCTTGGGGAGGCAGCCTCTGTCACTGGGATTTCCTGCAACTCCCCCTAGCATTCCCTGGCACAGAGACATGAGGAAAACCCTCAGGGGAGACGAGCACAGGCATTCCCATAGAACCCACGTGCTGCCGACCGTTGGTGGAACCTCCCCACGCTCAGGATTCCGGAACCATTGTCATTGAGTGCGGGAGCTCGAGAGACAACTCCACGCAGATCTCTTCACTCACAGGTGTTCCCTGCTCGGGGAATTCCGAGAAATAACTTCCCTGAACATGGGGAGGCAGCCTCTGTCACTGGGATTTCCTGCAACCACCCCTAGCATTCCCTGGCACAGAGACCTGAGGAAAACCCTCAGGGGAGACGAGCACAGGCATTCCGTTAGAACCCACGCGCTGCCGACCGTTGGTGGAACCTCCCCACGCTCATGATTCCGGAACCATTGTCATTGAGTGTGGGAGTTCGAGAGACAACTCGACGCAGCTCTCTTCAGTCACAGGTGTTCCCTGCTCGGGGAAGTGCGAGAAATACGTTCCCTGACCTTGCGGACGCAGCCTCTGTCACTGGGATTTCCTGCAACCCCCCCTAGCATTCCCTGGCACAGAGACATGAGGAAAACCCTCAGGGGAGACGAGCACAGGCATTCCCTTTGAACCCACGTGCTGCCGACCGTTGGTGGAACCTCCCCACGCTCAGGATTCCGGAACCATTGTCATTGAGTGAGGGAGCTCGAGAGAAAACCCCACGAAGCTCTCTTCAGTCACAGGTGTTCCCTGCTCGGGGAAGTCCGAGAAATACATTCCCTGACCTTGGGGAGGCAGCCACTGTCACTGGGATTTCCTGCAACCACCCCTAGCATTCCCTGGCACAGAGACATGAGGAAAACCCTCAGGGGAGACGAGCACAGGCATTCCCTTAGAACCCACGCGCTGCCGACAGTTGGTGGAACCTCCCCACGCTCAGGATTCCGGAACCATTTTCATTGAGTGGGGTAGCTCGAGAGACATCTCCACGCTGCTCTCTTCAGTCACAGGAGTTCCCTGCTCGGGGAAGTCAGAGAAATAACTTCCCTGACCTTGGGGAGGCATCCTCTGTTACTGGGATTTCCTGCAAACCCCCATGCATTCCCTGGCACAGAGACATGAGGAAAACCCTCAGGGGAGACGAGCACAGGCATTCCCTTAGAACCCAAGCGCTGCCGACAGTTGGTGGAACCTCCCCACGCTCAGGATTCCGGAAACATTGTCATTGAGTGGGGGAGCTCGAGAGACAACTCCACGCAGTTCTCTTCAGTCACAGGTGTTCCCTGCTCGGGGAAGTCCGAGAAATACATTCCCTGACCTTGGGGAGGCAGCATCTGTCACTGGGATTTCCTGCAAACACCCCTAGCATTCCCTGGCACAGAGACATGAGGAAAACCCTCAGGGGAGACGAGCACAGGCATTCCCTTAGAACCCACGCGCTGCCGACCGTTGGTGGAACCTCCCCACGCTCAGGATTCCAGAACCATAGTCATTGAGTGGGGGATCTCGAGAGACAACTCCACGCATCTCTCTTCAGTCACAGGTGTTCCCTGATCGGGCAAGTACGAGAAATACCTTCCCTGACTTTGGGGAGGCAGCCTCTGTCACTGGGACTTCCTGCAAACCCTCCTAGCATTCCCTGGCACAGAGACATGAGGAAAACCCTCAGGGGATTCGAGCACAGGCATTCCGTTTGAACCCATGCGCTGCCGACCGTTGGTGGAACCTCCCAACGCTCAGGATTCCGGAACCATTGTCATTGAGTGGGGGAGTTCGAGAGACAACTCCACGCAGCTTTCTTCAGTCACAGGTGTTCCCTGCTCGGGGAAGTCCGAGAAATACCTTCCCTACTTTTGGAGGCAGCCTCTGTCACTGGGAATTCCTGCAACCCCCCCTAGCATTCCCTGGCACAGAGACATGAGGAAAACCCTCAGGGGAGACGAGCACAGGCATTCCGTTAGAACCCACGCGCTGCCGACTGTTGGTGGAACCTCCCCACGCTCAGGATTCCGGAACCATTGTCATTGAGTGGGGGATTTCGAGAGACAACTCGACGCAGCTCTCTTCAGTCACAGGTGTTGCCTGCTCGGGGAAGTGCGAGAAATAACTTCCCTGACCTTGGGGAGGCAGCCTCTGTCACTGGGATTTCCTGCAACCCCCCCTAGCATTCCCTGGCACAGAGAAATGAGGAAAACCCTCAGGGGAGACGAGCACAGGCATTCCTTTAGAACCCCCGCGCTGCCGACCGTTGGTGGAACCTCCCCACGCTCAGGATTCCGGAACCATAGTCATTGAGTGGGAGATCTAGAAAGGCAACTCCACTCAGCTCTCTTCAGTCACAGGTGTTCCCTGCTCGGGGATGTCCGAGAAATACCTTCCCTAACCTTGGGGAGGCAGCCTCTGTCACTGGGATTTCCTGCAACTCCCCCTAGCATTCCCTGGCACAGAGACATTAGGAAAACCCTCAGGGAAGACGAGCACAGGCATTCCCTTAGAACCCACGCGCTGCCGACCGTTGGTGGAACCACCCCACGCTCAGGATTCCGGAACCATTGTCATTGAGTGCGGGAGCTCGAGAGACAACTCCACGCAGCTCTCTTCAGTCACAGGTGTTCCCTGCTCGGGGAAGTCCGAGAAAAACCTTCCCTGACCATGGGGAGGCAGCCTCTGTCACTGGGATTTCCTGCAACCACCCCTAGCATTCCCTGGCACAGAGACATGAGGAAAACCCTCAGGGGAGACGAGCACAGGCATTCCCTTAGAACCCACGCGCTGCCGACCGTTGGTGGAACCTCCCCACGCTCAGGATTCCGGAACCATTGTCAATGAGTGTGGGAGTTCGAGAGACAACTCGACGCAGCTCTCTTCAGTCACAGGTGTTCCCTGCTCGGGGAAGTGCGAGAAATACGTTCCCTGACCTTGCGGACGCAGCCTCTGTCACTGGGATTTCCTGCAACCCCCCCTAGCATTCCCTGGCACAGAGACATGAGGAAAACCCTCAGGGGAGACGAGCAAAGGCATTCCCTTTGAACCCACGCGCTGCCGACCGTTGGTGGAACCTACCCACGCTCAGGATTCCGGAACCATTGTCATTGAGTGAGGGAGCTCGAGAGACAACTCCACGCATCTCTCTTCAGTCACAGGTGTTCCCTGCTCGGGGAAGTCCGAGAAATACCTTCCCTGACCATGGGGAGGCAGCCTCTGTCACTGGGATTTCCTGCAACCTCCCCTAGCATTCCCTGGCCCAGAGACATGAGGAAAACCCTCAGGGGAGACGAGCACAGGCATTCCGTTAGAACCCACGCGCTGCCGACCTTTGGTGGAACCTCCCCACGCTCAGGATTCCGGAAACATTGTCATTGAGTGTGGGAGTTCGAGAGACAACTCGACGCAGCTCTCTTCAGTCACAGGTGTTCCCTGCTCGGGGAAGTGCGAGAAATACCTTCCCTGACCTTGCGGAAGCAGCCTCTGTCACTGGGATGTCCTGCAACCCCCCCTAGCATTCCCTGGCACAGAGACATGAGCAAAACCCTCAGGGGAGACGAGCACAGGCATTCCCTTAGAACCCAAGCGCTGCCGACCGTTGGTGGAACCTCCCAACCCTCAGGATTCCGGAACCATTGTCATTGAGTGAGGGAGCTCGAGAGAAAACCCCACGAAGCTCTCTACAGTCACAGGTGTTCCCTGCACGGGGAAGTCCGAGAAATACATTCCCTGACCTTGGGGATGCAGCCTCTGTCACTGGGATTTCCTGCAACCACCCCTAGCATTCCCTGGCACTGAGACATGAGGAAAACCCTCAGGGTAGACGAGCACAGGCATTCCCTTAGAACCCACGCGCTGCCGACCGTTGGTGGAACCTCCCCACGCTCAGGATTCCGGAACCATTGTCATTGAGTGGGGGAGTTCGAGAGACAACTCCACGCAGCTCTCTTCATTCACAGGTGTTCCCTGCTCGGGGAAGTGCGAGAAATACCTTCCCTGACCTTGGGGAGGCAGCCTCTGTCACTGGGGTTTCCTGCAACACCCCCTAGCATTCCCAGGCACAGAGACATGAGGAAAACCCTCAGGGGAGACGAGCACAGGCATTCCCTTAGAACCCAAGCGCTGCAGACCGTTGGTGGAACCTCCCCACGCTCAGGATTCCGGAACCATTGTCATTGAGTGCGGGAGTTCGAGAGACAACTCCACGCAACTCTCTTCAGTCACAGGTGTTCCCTGCTCGGGGAAGTCCGAGAAATACCTTCCCTGACCTTGGGGAGGCATCCTCTGTCACTGGGATTTCCTGCAACCACCCCTAGAATTCCCTGGCACAGAGACATGAGGAAAACGCTCAGGGGAGACGAGCACAGGCGTTCCCTTAGAACCCACGCGCTGCCGACAGTTGGTGGAACCTCCCCACGCTCAGGATTCCGGAACCATTGTCATTGAGTGGGAGATCTCGAGAGGCAACTCCACGCAGCTCTCTTCAGTCAAAGGTGTTCCCTGCTCGGGGAAGTCCGAGAAATACCTTCCCTGACCTTAGGGAGGCAGCCTCTGTCACTGGGATTTCCTGCAACACCCCCTAGCATTCCCTGGCACAGAGACATGAGGAAAACCCTCAGGGGAGACGAGCACTTGCATTCCCTTAGAACCCACGCGCTGCCGACCGTAGGTGGAACCTCCCCACGCTCAGGATTCCGGAACCAATGTCATTGAGTTTGGGAGCGCGAGAGACAACTCCACGCAGCTCTCTTCAGTCACAGGTGTTCCCTGATCGGGGAAGTCCGAGAAATACATTCCCTGACTTTGGGGAGGCAGCCTCTGTCACTGGGACTTCCTGCAAACCCTCCTAGCATTCCCTGGCACAGAGACATGAGGAAAACCCTCAGGGGAGACGAGCACAGTCATTCCCTTAGAACCCACGCGCTGCCGACCGTAGGTGGAACCTCCCCACGCTCAGGATTCCGGAACCATTGTCATTGAGTGGGGGAGCTCGAGAGACAACTCCACGCAGCTCTCTTCAGTCACAGGTGTTCCCTGATCGGGGAAGTCCGAGAAATACATTCCCTGACTTTGGGGAGGCAGCCTCTGTCACTGGGAATTCCTGCAAACCCTCCTAGCATTCCCTGGCACAGAGACATGAGGAAAACCCTCAGGGGAGACGAGCACAGTCATTCCCTTAGAACCCACGCGCTGCCGACCGTAGGTGGAACCTCCCCACGCTCAGGATTCCGGAACCAATGTCATTGAGTTTGGGAGCGCGAGAGAAAACTCCACGCAGCTCTCTTCAATCACAGGTGTTCCCTGCTCGGGGAAGTCCGAGAAATAACTTCCTTGACCTTGGGGAGGCAGCCTCTGTCACTGGGATTTCCTGCAACCCCCCCTAGCATTCCCTGGCACATAGACATGAGGAAAACCCTCAGGGGAGACGAGCACAGGCATTCCCTTAGAACGCACGCGCTGCCGACCGCTGGTGCAACCTCCCCACGCTCAGGATTCCGGAACCATAGTCATTGAGTGGGGGATCTCGAGAGACAACTCCACGCAGCTCTCTTCAGTCACAGGTGTTCCCTGCTCGGGGAAGTCCGAGATAACTTCCCTGACCTTGGGGAGGCAGCTTCTGTCACTGGGAATTCCTGCAACACCCTCTAGCATTCCCTGGCACAGGGACATGAGGAAAACCCTCAGGGGATTCGAGCACAGGCATTCCGTTTGAACCCATGCGCTGCCGACCGTTGGTGGAACCTCCCAACGCTCAGGATTCCGGAACCATTGTCATTGAGTGGGGGAGTTCGAGAGACAACTCCACGCAGCTCTCTTCAGTCACAGGTGTTCCCTGCTCGTGGAAGTCCGAGAAATACCTTCCCTGACTTTTGGAGGCAGCCTCTGTCACTGGGACTTCCTGCAACCCCCCCTAGCATTCCCTGGCACAGAGACATGAGGAAAACCCTCAGGGGAGACGAGCACAGGCATTCCGTTAGAACCCACGCGCTGCCGACTGTTGGTGGAACCTCCCCACGCTCAGGATTCCGGAACCATAGTCATTGAGTGGGAGATCTAGAAAGGCAACTCCACGCAGCTCTCTTCAGTCACAGGTGTTCCCTGCTCGGGGATGTCCGAGAAATACCTTCCCTGACCTTGGGGAGGCAGCCTCTGTCACTGGGATTTCCTGCAACTCCCCCTAGCATTCCCTGGCACAGAGACATTAGGAAAACCCTCAGGGAAGACGAGCACAGGCATTCCCTTAGAACCCACGCGCTGCCGACCGTTGGTGGAACCTCCCCACGCTCAGGATTCCGGAACCATTGTCATTGAGTGCGGGAGCTCGAGAGACAACTCCACGCAGCTCTCTTCAGTCACAGGTGTTCCCTGCTCGGGGAAGTCCGAGAAAAACCTTCCCTGACCATGGGGAGGCAGCCTCTGTCACTGGGAATTCCTGCAACCACCCCTAGCATTCCCTGGCACAGAGACATGAGGAAAACCCTCAGGGGAGACGAGCACAGGCATTCCCTTAGAACCCACGCGCTGCCGACCGTTGGTGGAACCTCCCCACGCTCAGGATTCCGGAAACATTGTCATTGAGTGCGGGAGCTCGAGAGACAACTCCACGCAGCTCTCTTCAGTCACAGGTGTTCCCTGCTCGGGGAAGTCCGAGAAATATCTTCCCTGACCATGGGGAGGCAGCCTCTGTCACTGGGATTTCCTGCAACCACCCCTAGCATTCCCTGGCACAGAGACATGAGGAAAACCCTCAGGGGAGACGAGCAAAGGCATTCCCTTTGAACCCACGCGCTGCCGACCGTTGGTGGAACCTCCCCACGCTCAGGATTCTGGAACCATTGTCATTGAGTGAGGGAGCTCGAGAGACAACTCCACGCATCTCTCTTCAGTCACAGGTGTTCCCTGCTCGGGGAAGTCCGAGAAATACCTTCCCTGACCTTGGGGAGGCAGCCTCTGTCACTGGGATTTCCTGCAACCACCCCTAGCATTCCCTGGCACAGAGACATGAGGAAAACCCTCAGGGGAGACGAGCACAGGCATTCCCTTAGAACTCACGCGCTGCCGACCGTTGGTGGAACCTCCCCACGCTCAGGATTCCAGAACCATAGTCATTCAGTGGGGGATCTCGAGAGACAACTCCACGCAGCTCTCTTCAGTCACAGGTGTTCCCTGCTCGGGGAAGTGCGAGAAATACCTTCCCTGACCTTGGGGAGGGAGCCTTTGTCACTGGGATTTCCTGCAAACCCTCCTAGCATTCCCTGGCCAGAGACTTGAGGAAAACCCTCAGGGGAGACGAGCACAAGCATTCCCTTAGAAACAACGCGCTGCCGACCGTTGTTGGAACCTCCCCAAGCTCAGGATTCCGGAACCATTGTCATTGAGTGGGGGAGCTCGAGAGACAACTCCACGCAGCTCTCTTCAGTCACAGGTGTTCCCTGCTCGGGGAAGTCCGAGAAATAACTTCCCTGACCTTGGGGAGGCAGCCTCTGTCACTGGGATTCCCTGCAACACCCCCTAGCATTCCCTGGCACAGAGATATGAGGAAAACCCTCAAGGGAGACGAGCACATGCATTCCCTTAGAACCCACGCGCTGCCGACCGTTCGTGGAACCTCCCCACGCTCAGGATTCCGGAACCATTGTCATTGATTGGGGGAGTTCGAGAGACAACTCCACGCAGCTCTCTTCATTCACAGGTGTTCCCTGCTCGGGGAAGTGCGAGAAATACCTTCCCTGACCTTGGGGAGGCAGCCTCTGTCACTGGGGTTTCCTGCAACACCCCCTAGCATTCCCTGGCACAGAGACATGAGGAAAACCCTCAGGGGAGACGAGCACAGGCATTCCCTTAGAACCCAAGCGCTGCAGACCGTTGGTGGAACCTCCCCACGCTCAGGATTCCCGAACCATTGTCATTGAGTGCGGGAGTTCGAGAGACAACTCCACGCAACTCTCTTCAGTCACAGGTGTTCCCTGCTCGGGGAAGTCCGAGAAATACCTTCCCTGACCTTGGGGAGGCAGCCTCTGTCACTGGGATTTCCTGCAACCACCCCTAGAATTCCCTGGCACAGAGACATGAGGAAAACCCTCAGGGGAGACGAGCACAGGCGTTCCCTTAGAACCCACGCGCTGCCGACCGTTGGTGGAACCTCACCACGCTCAGGATTCCGGAACCATAATCATTGAGTGGGAGATCTCGAGAGGCAACTCCACGCAGCTCTCTTCAGTCAAAGGTGTTCCCTGCTCGGGGAAGTCCGAGAAATACTTTCCCTGACCTTGGGGAGGCAGCCTCTGTCACTGGGATTTCCTGCAACACCCCCTAGCATTCCCTGGCACAGAGACATGAGGAAAACCCTCAGGGGAGACGAGCACTTGCATTCCCTTAGAACCCACGAGCTGCCGACCGTTGGTGGAACCTCCCCACGCTCAGGATTCCGGAACCATTGTCATTGAGTGGGGGAGCTCGAGAGATAACTCCACGCAGCTCTCTTCATTCACAGGTGTTCCCTGCCCGGGGAAGTGCGAGAAATACCTTCCCTGACCGTGCGGACGCAGCCTCTGTCACTGGGATTTCCTGCAAACACCCCTAGCATTCCCTGGCACAGTGACATGAGGAAAACCCTCAGGGGAGACGAGCACAGGCATTCCGTTTGAACCCACGCGCTGCCGACCGTTGGTGGAACCTCCCCACGCTCAGGATTCCGGAAACATTGTCATTGAGTGGGGGAGCTCGAGAGACAACTCCACGCAGCTCTCTTCAGTCACAGGTGTTCCCTGCTCGGGGAAGTCCGAGAAATACCTTCCCTGACCTTGGGGAGGCAGCCTCTGTCACTGGGATTTCCTGCAACCACCCCTAGAATTCCCTGGCACAGAGACATGAGGAAAACCCTCAGGGGAGACGAGCACAGGCATTCCCTTAGAACCCACGCTCTGCCGACCGTTGGTGGCACCTCCCAACGCTCAGGATTCCGGAACCATTGTCATTGAGTGGGGGAGCTCGAGAGACAACTCCACGCAGCTCTCTTCAGTCACAGGTGTTCCCTGCTCGGGGAAGTCCGAGAAATACCTTCCCTGACCTTGGGGAGGCAGCCTCTGTCACTGGGATTTCCTGCAACCACCCCTAGAATTCCCTGGCACAGAGACATGAGGAAAACCCTCAGGGGAGACGAGCACAGGCATTCCCTTAGAACCCACGCGCTGCCGACCGTTGGTGGAACCTCCCAACGCTCAGGATTCCGGAACCATTGTCATTGAGTGGGGGAGTTCGAGACACAACTCCACGCAGCTCTCTTCAGTCACAGGTGTTCCCTGCTCGGGGAAGTCCGAGAAATACCTTCCCTGACTTTTGGAGGCAGCCTCTGTCACTGGGACTTCCTGCAACCCCCCCTAGCATTCCCTGGCACAGAGACATGAGGAAAACACTCAGGGGAGACGAGCACAGGCATTCCGTTAGAACCCACGCGCTGCCGACTGTTGGTGGAACCTCCCCACGCTCAGGATTCCGGAACCATTGTCATTGAGTGGGGGATTTCGAGAGAAATCTCGACGCATCTCTCTTCAGTCACAGGTGTTCCCTACTCGGGGAAGTCCGAGAAATAACTTCCCTGACCTTGGGGAGGCAGCCTCTGTCACTGGGATTTCCTGCAACCCCCCCTAGCATTCCCTGGCACAGAGAAATGAGGAAAACCCTCAGGGGAGACGAGCACAGGCATTCCCTTAGAACCCCCGCGCTGCCGACCGTTGGTGGAACCTCCCCACGCTCAGGATTCCGGAACCATAGTCATTGAGTGGGAGATCTAGAAAGGCAACTCCACGCAGCTCTCTTCAGTCACAGGTGTTCCCTGCTCGGGGATGTCCGAGAAATAGCTTCCCTGACCTTGGGGAGGCAGCCTCTGTCACTGGGATTTCCTGCAACTCCCCCTAGCATTCCCTGGCACAGAGACATTAGGAAAACCCTCAGGGGAGACGAGCACAGGCATTCCCTTAGAACCCACGCGCTGCCGACCGTTGGTGGAACCTCCCCACGCTCAGGATTCCAGAACCATAGTCATTCAGTGGGGGATCTCGAGAGACAACTCCACGCAGCTCTCTTCAGTCACAGGTGTTCCCTGCTCGGGGAAGTGCGAGAAATACCTTCCCTGACCTTGGGGAGGGAGCCTTTGTCACTGGGATTTCCTGCAAACCCTCCTAGCATTCCCTGGCCAGAGACTTGAGGAAAACCCTCAGGGGAGACGAGCACAAGCATTCCCTTAGAAACAACGCGCTGCCGTCCGTTGGTGGAACCTCCCCAAGCTCAGGATTCCGGAACCATTGTCATTGAGTGGGGGAGCTCGAGAGACAACTCCACGCAGCTCTCTTCAGTCACAGGTGTTCCCTGCTCGGGGAAGTCCGAGAAATACCTTCCCTGACCTTGGGGAGGCAGCCTCTGTCACTGGGATTCCCTGCAACACCCCCTAGCATTCCCTGGCACAGAGACATGAGGAAAACCCTCAAGGGAGACGAGCACAGGCATTCCCTTAGAACCCAAGCGCTGCCGACCGTTCGTGGAACCTCCCCACGCTCAGGATTCCGGAACCATTGTCATTGAGTGGGGGAGCTCGACAGATAACTCCACGCAGTTCTCTTCATTCACAGGTGTTCCCTGCTTGGGAAAGTGCGAGAAATACCTTCCCTGACCTGGGGGAGGCAGCCACTGTCACTGGGATTTCCTGCAACACCCCCTAGCATTCCCTGGCACAGAGAAATGAGGAAAACCCTCAGGGGAGATGAGCACAGGCATTCCCTTAGAACCGAAGCGCTGCCGACCGTTGGTGGAACCTCCCCACGCTCAGGATTCCTTAAACATTGTCATTGAGTGGGGGAGCTCGAGAGACAACTCCACGCAGCTCTCTTCAGTCACAGGTGTTCCCTGCTCGGGGAAGTGCGAGAAATACCTTCCCTGACCTTGCGGACGGAGCCTCTGTCACTGGGATTTCCTGCAACACCCCCTAGGATTCCCTGGCACAGAGACATGAGGAAAACCCTCAGGGGAGACGAGCACAGGCATTCCCTTAGAACCCACGCGCTGCCAACCGTTTGTGGAACCTCCCACGCTCAGGATTCCGGAACCATAGTCATTGAGTGGGAGATCTCGAGAGGCAACTCCACGCAGCTCTCTTCAGTCACAGGTGTTCCCTGCTCGGGGAAGTCCGAGAAATACTTTCCCTTACCTTGGGGAGGCAGCCTCTGTCACTGGGATTTCCTGCAACCCCCCCTAGCATTCCCTGGCACAGAGACATGAGGAAAACCCTCAGGGGAGACGAGCACAGGCATTCCCTTAGAACCGACACGCTGCCGACCGTTGGTGGAACCTCCCCACGCTCAGGATTCCGGAACCATTGTCATTGAGTGTGGGAGTTCGAGAGACAACTCGACGCAGCTCTCTTCAGTCACAGGTGTTCCCTGCTCGGGGAAGTGCGAGAAATACCTTCCCTGACCTTGCGGACGCAGCCTCTGTCACTGGGATTTCCTGCAACCCCCCCTAGCATTCCCTGGCACAGAGACATGAGGAAAATCCTCAGGGGAGACGAGCACTTGCATTCCCTTAGAACCCACGCGCTGCCGACCGTTGGTGGAACCTCCCCACGCTCAGGATTCCGGAACCATTGTCATTGAGTGGGGGAGTTCGAGAGACAACTCCACGCAGCTCTCTTCAGTCACAGGTGTTCCCTGCTCTGGGAAGTGCGAGAAATACCTTCCCTGACCTTGCGGACGCAGCCTCTGTCACTGGGATTTCCTGCAACCCCCCCTAGCATTCCCTGGCACAGAGACATGAGGAAAACACTCAGGGGAGACGAGCACATGCATTCCCTTAGAACCCACGCGCTGCCGACCGTTGGTGGAACCTCCCCACGCTCAGGATTCCGGAACCATTGTCATTGAGTGGGGGAGTTCGAGAGAAAACTCCACGCAGCTCTCTTAAGTCACAGGTGTTCCCTGCTCGGGGAAGTGCGAGAAATACCTTCCCTGATCTTGGGGAGGCAGCCTCTGTCACTGGGGTTTCCTGCAACACCCCCTAGCATTCCCTGGCACAGAGACATGAGGAAAACCCTCAGGGGAGACGAGCACAGGCATTCCCTTAGAACCCAAGCTCTGCCGACAGTTGGTGGAACCTCCCCACGCTCAGGATTCCGGAACCATTGTCATTGAGTGCGGGAGTTCGAGAGACAACTCCACGCAACTCTCTTCAGTCACAGGTGTTCCCTGCTCGGGGAAGTCCGAGAAATAACTTCCCTGACCTTGGGGAGGCAGCCTCTGTCACTGGGATTTCCTGCAACCACCCCTAGAATTCCCTGGCACAGAGACATGAGGAAAACACTCAGGGGAGACGAGCACAGGCATTCCGTTTGAACCCACGCGCTGCCGACTGTTGGTAGAACCTCCCCACGCTCAGGATTTCGGAAACATTGTCATTGAGTGGGGGAGCTCGAGAGACAACTCCACGCAGCTCTCTTCAGTCACAGGTGTTCCCTGCTCGGGGAAGTGCGAGAAATACATTCCCTGACCTTGCGGACGCAGCCTCTGTCACTGGGATTTCCTGCAACCCCCCCTAGCATTCCCTGGCACAGAGGTATGAGGAAAACCCTCAGGGGAGACGAGCACATGCATTCCCTTAGAACCCACGCGCTGCCGACCGTTGGTGGAACCTCCCCACGCTCAGGATTCCGGAACCATTGTCATTGAGTGGGGGAGTTCGAGAGACAACTCCACGCAGCTCTCTTCATTCACAGGAGTTCCCTGCTCGGGGAAGTGCGAGAAATACCTTCCCTGACCTTGGGGAGGCAGCCTCCGTCACTGGGGTTTCCTGCAACACCCCCTAGCATTCCCTGGCACAGAGACATGAGGAAAACCCTCAGGGGAGACGAGCACAGGCATTCCCTTAGAACCCAAGCGCTGCAGACCGTTGGTGGAACCTCCCCACGCTCAGGATTCCGGAACCATTGTCATTGAGTGCGGGAGTTCGAGAGACAACTCCACGCAACTCTCTTCAGTCACAGGTGTTCCCTGCTCGGGGAAGTCCGAGAAATAACTTCCCTGACCTTGGGGAGGCAGCCTCTGTCACTGGGATTTCCTGCAACCACCCCTAGAATTCCCTGGCACAGAGACATGAGGAAAACCCTCAGGGGAGACGAGCACAGGCATTCCCTTAGAACCCACGCGCTGCCGACCGTTGGTGGAACCTCCCCACGCTCAGGATTCCGGAAACATAATCATTGAGTGGGAGATCTCGAGAGGCAACTCCACGCACCTCTCTTCAGTCAAAGGTGTTCCCTGCTCGGGGAAGTCCTAGAAATACCTTCCCTGACCTTGGGGAGGCAGCCTCTGTCACTGGGATTTCCTGCAACACCCCCTAGCATTCCCTGACACAGAGACATGAGGAAAACCCTCAGGGGAGACGAGCACTTGCATTCCCTTAGAACCCACGCGCTGCCGACCGTTGGTGGAACCTCCCCACGCTCAGGATTCCGGAACCATTGTCATTGAGTGGGGGAGATCGAGAGACAACTCCACGCAGCTCTCTTCAGTCACAGGTGTTCCCTGCTCGGGGAAGTGCGAGAAATACCTTCCCTGACCTTGCGGACGCAGCCTCTGTCACTGGGATTTCCTGCAACCCCCCCAATCATTCCCTGTCACAGAGACATGAGGAAAACCCTCAGGGGAGACGAGCACATGCATTCCCTTAGAACCCACGCGCTGCCGACCGTTGGTGGAACCTCCCCACGCTCAGGATTCCGGAACCATTGTCATTGAGTGGGGGAGTTCGAGAGACAACTCCACGCAGCTCTCTTCAGTCACAGGTGTTCCCTGCTCGGGGAAGTCCGAGAAATACCTTCCCTGACCTTGGGGAGGCAGCCTCTGTCACTGGGATTTCCTGCAACCACCCCTAGAATTCCCTGGCACAGAGACATGAGGAAAACCCTCAGGGGAGACGAGCACAGGCATTCCCTTAGAACCCACGCGCTGCCGACCGTTGGTGGAACCTCCCCACGCTCAGGATTCCGGAACCATAGTCATTGAGTGGGAGATCTCGAGAGGCAACTCCACGCAGCTCTCTTCAGTCACAGGTGTTCCCTGCTCGGGGAAGTCTGAGAAATACCTTCCCTTACCTTGGGGAGGCAGCCTCTGTCACTGGGATTTCCTGCAACCCCCACTAGATTTCCCTGGCACAGAGACTTGAGGAAAACCCTCAGGGGAGACGAGCACCTGCATTCCCTTAGATCCCACGCGCTGCCGACCGTTGGTGGAACCTCCCCACGCTCAGGATTCCGGAACCATTGTCATTGAGTGGGGGATTTCGAGAGACAACTCCACGCAGCTCTCTTCAGTCACAGGTGTTCCCTGCTCGGGGAAGTGCGAGAAATACCTTCCCTGACCTTGCGGACGCAGCCTCTGTCACTGGGATTTCCTGCAACACACCCTAGCATTCCCTGGCACAGAGACATGAGGAAAACCCTCAGGGGAGACGAGCACATGCATTCCCTTAGAACCCACGCGCTGCCGACCCTTGGTGGAACCTCCCCACGCTCAGGATTCCGGAACCATTGTCATTGGGTGCGGGAGTTCGAGAGACAACTCCACGCAACTCTCTTCAGTCACAGGTGTTCCCTGCTCGGGGAAGTCCGAGAAATAACTTCCCTGACCTTGGGGAGGCAGCCTCTGTCACTGGGATTTCCTGCAAACACCCCTAGAATTCCTTGGCACAGAGACATGAGGAAAACCCTCAGGGGAGACGAGCACAGGCATTCCTTTGGACCGCACGCGCTGCCGACCGTTGGTGGAACCTCCCCACGCTCAGGATTCCAAAACCATAGTCATTGAGTGGGGGATCTCGAGAGACAACTCCACGCATCTCTCTTCAGTCACAGGTGTTCCCTGATCGGGGAAGTCCGAGAAATAAATTCCCTGACCTTGGGGAGGCAGCCTCTGTCACTGGGACTTCCTGCAAACCCTCCTAGCATTCCCTGGCACAGAGAAATGAGGAAAACCCTCAGGGGAGACGAGCACAAGCATTCCCTTAGAAACCACGCGCTGCCGACCGTTGGTGGAACCTCCCCAAGCTCAGGATTCCGGAACCATTGTCATTGAGTTGGGTAGCTCGAGAGACAACTCCACGCAGATCTCTTCTGTCACAGGTGTTCACTGCTCGCGGAAGTCCGAGAAATAACTTCCCTGACCTTGGGGAGGCAGCCTCTGTCACTGGGATTTCCTGCAACCCCCCCTAGCATTCCCTGGCACAGAGACATGAGGAAAACCCTCAGGGGAGACGAGCACAGGCATTCCCTTAGAACCCACGCGCTGCCGACCGTTGGTGGAACCTCCCCACGCTCAGGATTCCGGAAACATTGTCATTGAGTGCGGGAGTTCGAGAGACAACTCCACGTAACTCTCTTCAGTCACAGGTGTTCCCTGCTCGGGAAGTCCGAGAAATAATTTCCCTGACCTTGGGGAGGCAGCCTCTGTCACTGGGATTTCCTGCAAACACCCCTAGCATTCCCTGGCACAGTGACATGAGGAAAACATTCAGGGGAGACGAACACAGGCATTCCGTTTGAACCCACGCGCTGCCGACCGTTGGTGGAACCTCCCCACGCTTAGGATTCCGGAACCATTGTCATTGAGTGGGGGAGCTCGAGAGACAACTCCACGCAGCTCTCTTCTGTCACAGGTGTTCCCTGCTCGCGGAAGTCCGAGAAATACCTTCCCTGACCTTGGGGAGGCAGCCTCTGACACTGGGATTTCCTGCAACCCCCCCTAGCATTCCCTGGCACAGAGACATGAGGAAAACCCTCAGGGGAGACGAGCACAGGCATTCCGTTAGAACCCACGCGCTGCCGACCGTTGGTGGAACCTCCCAACGCTCAGGATTCCGGAAACATTTTCATTAAGTGCGGGAGCTCGATAGACAACTCCATGCAGCTCTCTTCAGTCACAGGTGTTCCCTGCTCGGGGAAGTCCGAGAAATACCTTCCCTGACCTTGGGGAGGCAGCCTCTGTCACTGGGAATTCCTGCAACACCCCCTAACATTCCCTGGCACATAGACATGATAAAAACCCTCAGGGGAGACGAGCACAGGCATTCCCTTAGAACGCACGCGCTGCCGACCGCTGGTGCAACCTCCCCACGCTCAGGATTCCGGAACCATAGTCATTGAGTGGGGGATCTCGAGAGAAAACTCCACGCAGCTCTCTTCAGTCACAGGTGTTTCCTGCTCGGGGAAGTCCGAGAAATAACTTCCCTGACCTTGGGGAGGCAGCCTCTGTCACTGGGATTTCCTGCAACCCCCCCTAGCATTCCCTGGCACAGAGACATGAGGAAAACCCTCAGGGGAGACGAGCACAGGCATTCCCTTAGAACCCACGCGCTGCCGACCGTTGGTGGAACCTCCTCACGCTCAGGATTCCGGAAACATTGTCATTGAGTGCGGGAGCTCGAGAGACAACTCCACGCAGCTCTCTTCAGTCACAGGTGTTCCCTGCTCGGGGAAGTGCGAGAAATACCTTCCCTGACCTTGCGTACGCAGCCTCTGTCACTGGGGTATCCTGCAACCCCCCCTAGCATTCCCTGGCACAGAGACATGAGGAAAACCCTCAGGGGAGACGAGCACTTGCATTCCCTTAGAACCCAAGCGCTGCCGACCGATGGTGGAACCTCCCCACCCTCAGGATTCCGGAACCATTGTCATTGAGTGGGGGAGTTCGAGAGACAACTCCACGCAGCTCTCTTCAGTAACAGGTGTTCCCTGCTCTGGGAAGTGCGAGAAATACCTTCCCTGACCTTGGGGAGGCAGCCTCTGTCACTGGGATTTCCTGCAACCACCCCTAGCATTCCCTGGCACAGTGACATGAGGAAAACCCTCAGGGGAGACGAGCACAGGCATTCCGTTTGAACCCACGCGCTGCCGACCGTTGGTGGAACCTCCCCACGCTCAGGATTCCGGAACAATTTTCATTGAGTGGGGGAGTTCGAGAGAAATCTCGACGCAGCTCTCTTCAGTCACAGGTGATCCCTGCTCGGGGAAGTCCGAGAAATACCTTCCCTGACCTTGGGGAGGCAGCCTCTGTCACTGGGATTTCCTGCAACCCCCCTAGCATTTCCTTTTCACAGAGACATGAGGAAAACCCTCAGGGGAGACGAGCACAGGCATTCCGTTAGAACCCACGCGCTGCCGACCGTTGGTGGAACCTCCCAACGCTCAGGATTCCGGAAACAGTTTCATTAAGTGCGGGAGCTCGAGAGACAACTCCACGCAGCTCTCTTCAGTCACAGGTGTTCCCTGCTCGGGGAAGTCCGAGAAATACCTTCCCTGACTTTGGGGAGGCAGCCTCTGTCACTGGGAATTCCTGCAACACCCCCTAACATTCCCTGGCACATAGACATGAGGAAAACTCTCAGGGGAGACGAGCACGGGCATTCCCTTAGAACGCACGCGCTGCCGACCGCTGGTGCAACCTCCCCACGCTCTGGATTCCGGAACCATAGTCATTGAGTGGGGGATCTCGAGAGACAACTCCACGCAGCTCTCTTCAGTCACAGGTGTTCCCTGCTCGGGGAAGTCCGAGAAATAACTTCCCTGACCTTGGGGAGGCAGCTTCTGTCACTGGGAAGTCCTGCAACACCCTCTAGCATTCCCTGGCACAGAGACATGAGGAAAACCCTCAGGGGATTCGAGCACAGGCATTCCGTTTGAACCCACGCGCTGCCGACCGTTGGTGGAACCTCCCAACGCTCAGGATTCCGGAACCATTGTCATTGAGTGGGGGAGTTCGAGAGACAACTCCACGCAGCTCTCTTCAGTCACAGGTGTTCCCTGCTCGGGGAAGTCCGAGAAATACCTTCCCTGACTTTTGGAGGCAGCCTCTGTCACTGGGACTTCCTGCAACCCCCCCTAGCATTCCCTGGCACAGAGACATGAGGAAAACCCTCAGGGGAGACGAGCACAGGCATTCCCTTAGAACCTCCGCGCTGCCGACCGTTGGTGGAACCTCCCCACGCTCAGGATTCCGGAACCATATTCATTGAGTGGGAGATCTCGAGAGGCAACTCCACGCAGCTCTCTTCAGTCACAGGTGTTCCCTGCTCGGGGAAGTCCGAGAAATATCTTCCCTGACCTTGGGGAGGCAGCCTCTGTCACTGGGATTTCCTGCAACTCCCCCTAGCATTCCTTGGCACAGAGACATGAGGAAAACCCTCAGGGGAGACGAGCACAGGCATTCCTTTAGAACCCACGCGCTGCCGACCGTTGGTGGAACCTCCCCACGCTCAGGATTCCGGAACCATTGTCATTGAGTGCGGGAGCTCGAGAGACAACTCCACGCAGCTCTCTTCAGTCACAGGTGTTCCCTGCTCGGGGAAGTCCGAGAAATACCTTCCCTGACCATGGGGAGGCAGCCTCTGTCACTGGGATTTCCTGCAACCACCCCTAGCATTTCCTGGCACAGAGACATGAGGAAAACCCTCAGGGGAGACGAGCACAAGCTTTCCGTTAGAACCCACGCGCTGCCGACCGTTGGTGGAACCTCCCCACGCTCAGGATTCCGGAACAATTGTCATTGAGTGTGGGAGTTCGAGAGACAACTCGACGCAGCTCTCTTAAGTCACAGGTGTTCCCTGCTCGGGGAAGTGCGAGAAATACCTTCCCTGAACTTGCAGACGCAGCCTCTGTCACTGGGATTTCCTGCAAACCCCCTAGCATTCCCTGGCACAGAGACATGAGGAAAACCCTAAGGGGAGACGAGCACATGCATTCCCTTAGAACCCACGCGCTGCAAACCGTTGGTGGAACCTCCCCACGCTCAGGATTCCGGAACCATTGTCATTGAGTGGGGGAGTTCGAGAGACAACTCCACGCAGCTCTCTTCAGTCACAGGTGTTCCCTGCTCGGGGAAGTGCGAGAAATACCTTCCCTGACCTTGGGGAGGCAGCCTCTGTCACTTGGTTTTCCTGCAACACCCCCTAGCATTCCCTGGCACACAGACATGAGGAAAACCCTCAGGGGAGACGAGCACAGGCATTCCCTTAGAACCCAAGCGCTGCCGACCGTTGGTGGAACCTCCCCACGCTCAGGATTCCGGAACCATTGTCATTGAGTGCGGGAGTTCGAGAGACAACTCCACGTAACTCTCTTCAGTCACAGGTGTTCCCTGCTCGGGGAAGTCCGAGAAATACCTTCCCTGACCTTGGGGAGGCAGCCTCTGTCACTGGGCTTTCCTGCAACCACCCCTAGCATTCCCTGGCAGAGTGACATGAGGAAAACCCTCAGGAGAGACGAGCACAGGCATTCCGTTTGAACCCACGCGCTGCCGACCGTTGGTGGAACCTCCCCACGCTCAGGATTCCGGAACCATTTTCATTGAGTGGGGGAGTTCGAGAGAAAACTCGACGCAGCTCTCTTCAGTCACAGGTGATCCCTGCTCGGGGAAGTCCGAGAAATACCTTCCCTGACGTTGGGGAGGCAGCCTCTGTCACTGGGATTTCCTGCAACCCCCCTAGCATTCCCTGGCACAGAGACATGAGGAAAACCCTCAGGGGAGACGAGCACAGTCATTCCCTTAGAACCCACGCGCTGCCGACCGTTGGTGGAACCTCCCCACGCTCAGGATTCCGGAACCATTGTCATTGAGTTGGGGAGCTCGAGAGAAAATCCCACGCAGCTCTCTTCAGTCACAGGTGTTCCCTGCTCGGGGAAGTCCGAGAAATAACTTCCCTGACCTTGGGGAGGCAGCCTCTGTCACTGGGATTTCCTGCAACCCCCCCTAGCATTCCCTGGCACAGAGACATGAGGAAAACCCTCAGGGGAGACCAGCTCAGGCATTCCGTTTGATCCCACGCGCTGCCAACCGTTGGTGGAACCTCCCCACGCTCAGGATTCCGGAACCATTGTCATTGAGTGGCGGAACTCGAGAGATAACTCCACGCAGCTCTCTTCAGTCACAGGTGTTCCCTGCTCGGGGAAGTGCGAGAAATAACTTCCCTGACCTTGGGGAGGCAGCCTCTGTAACTGGGAATTCCTGCAACACCCCCTAACATTCCCTGGCACATAGACATTAGGAAAACCCTCAGGGGAGACGAGCACAGGCATTCCCTTAGAACGCACGCGCTGCCGCCCGCTGGTGCAACCTCCAACGCTCAGGATTCCGGAACCATAGTCATTGAGTGGGGGATCTCGAGAGACAACTCCACGCAGCTCTCTTCAGTCACAGGTGTTCCCTGCTCGGGGAAGTCCGAGAAATAACTTCCCTGACCTTGGGGAGGCAGCTTCTGTCACTGGGAATTCCTGCAACACCCTGTAGCATTCCCTGGCACAGAGACATGAGGAAAACCCTCAGGGGATTCGAGCACAGGCATTCCGTTTGAACCCACGCGCTGCCGACCGTTGGTGGAACCTCCCAACGCTCAGGATTCCGGAACCATTGTCATTGAGTGGGGGAGTACGAGAGACAACTCCACGCAGCTCTCTTCAGTCACAGGTGTTCCCTGCTCGGGGAAGTCCGAGAAATACCTTCCCTGACTTTTGGAGGCAGCCTCTGTCACTGGGACTTCCTGCAACCCCCCCCTAGCATTCCCTGGCACAGAGACATGAGGAAAACCCTCAGGGGAGATGTGCACAGGCATTCCCTTAGAACCCCCGCGCTGCCGACCGTTGGTGGAACCTCCCCACGCTCAGGATTCCGGAACCATAGTCATTGAGTGGGAGATCTCGAGAGGCAACTCCACGCAGCTCTCTTCAGTCAAAGGTGTTCCCTGCTCGGGGAAGTCCGAGAAATAACTTCCCTGACCTTGAGGATGCAGCCTCTGTCACTGGGATTTCCTGCAACTCCCCCTAGCATTCCCTGGCACAGAGACATGAGGAAAACCCTAAGGGGAGACGAGCACAGGCATTCCCTTAGAACCCACGCGCTGCCGACCGTTGGTGGAACCTCCTCACGCTCAGGATACCGGAACCATTGTCATTGAGTGCGGGAGCTCGAGAGACAACTCCACGCAGCTCTCTTCAGTCACAGGTGTTCCCTGCTCGGGGAAGTGCGAGAAATACCTTCCCTGACCTTGCGTACGCAGCCTCTGTCACTGGGGTTTCCTGCAACCCCCCCAGCATTCCCTGGCACAGAGACATGAGGAAAACACTCAGGGGAGACGAGCACTTGCATTCCCTTAGAACCCAAGCGCTGCCGACCGATGGTGGAACCTCCCCACCCTCAGGATTCCGGAACCATTGTCATTGAGTGGGGGAGTTCGAGAGACAACTCCACGCAGCTCTCTTCAGTCACAGGTGTTCCCTGCTCGGGGAAGTGCGAGAAATAGCTTCCCTGACCTTGGGGAGGCAGCCTCTGTCACTGGGATTTCCTGCAACCACCCCTAGCATTCCCTGGCACAGTGACATGAGGAAAACCCTCAGGGGAGACGAGCACAGGCATTCCGTTTGAACCCACGCGCTGCCGACCGTTGGTGGAACCTCCCCACGCTCAGGATTCCGGAACAATTTTCATTGAGTGGGGGAGTTCGAGAGAAATCTCGACGCAGCTCTCTTCAGTCACAGGTGATCCTTCCTCGGGGAAGTCCGAGAAATACCTTCCCTGACCTTGGGGAGGCAGCCTCTGTCACTGGGATTTCCTGCAACCCCCCTAGCATTTCCTTTTCACAGAGACATGAGGAAAACCCTCAGGGGAGACGAGCACAGGCATTCCGTTAGAACCCACGCGCTGCCGACCGTTGGTGGAACCTCCCAACGCTCAGGATTCCGGAAACAGTTTCATTAAGTGCGGGAGCTCGAGAGACAACTCCACGCAGCTCTCTTCAGTCACAGGTGTTCCCTGCTCGGGGAAGTCCGAGAAATAACTTCCCTGAACTTGCAGACGCAGCCTCTGTCACTGGGATTTCCTGCAAACCCCCTAGCATTCCCTGGCACAGAGACATGAGGAAAACCCTAAGGGGAGACGAGCACATGCATTCCCTTAGAACTCACGCGCTGCAAACCGTTGGTGGAACCTCCCCACGCTCAGGATTCCGGAACCATTGTCATTGAGTGGGGGAGTTCGAGAGACAACTCCACGCAGCTCTCTTCAGTCACAGGTGTTCCCTGCTCGGGGAAGTGCGAGAAATACCTTCCCTGACCTTGGGGAGGCAGCCTCTGTCACTTGGTTTTCCTGCAACACCCCCTAGCATTCCCTGGCACACAGACATGAGGAAAACCCTCAGGGGAGACGAGCACAGGCATTCCCTTAGAACCCAAGCGCTGCCGACCGTTGGTGGAACCTCCCCACGCTCAGGATTCCGGAACCATTGTCATTGAGTGCGGGAGTTCGAGAGACAACTCCACGTAACTCTCTTCAGTCACAGGTGTTCCCTGCTCGGGGAAGTCCGAGAAATACCTTCCCTGACCTTGGGGAGGCAGCCTCTGTCACTGGGCTTTCCTGCAACCACCCCTAGCATTCCCTGGCAGAGTGACATGAGGAAAACCCTCAGGAGAGACGAGCACAGGCATTCCGTTTGAACCCACGCGCTGCCGACCGTTGGTGGAACCTCCCCACGCTCAGGATTCCGGAACCATTTTCATTGAGTGGGGGAGTTCGAGAGAAAACTCGACGCAGCTCTCTTCAGTCACAGGTGATCCCTGCTCGGGGAAGTCAGAGAAATACCTTCCCTGACGTTGGGGAGGCAGCCTCTGTCACTGAGATTTCCTGCAACCCCCCTAGCATTCCCTGGCACAGAGACATGAGGAAAACCCTCAGGGGAGACGAGCACAGTCATTCCCTTAGAACCCACGCGCTGCCGACCGTTGGTGGAACCTCCCCACGCTCAGGATTCCGGAACCATTGTCATTGAGTGGGGGAGCTCGAGAGAAAATTCCACGCAGCTCTCTTCAGTCACAGGTGTTCCCTGCTCGGGGAAGTCCGAGAAATACCTTCCCTGACCTTGGGGAGGCAGCCTCTGTCACTGGGATTTCCTGCAACCCCCCCTAGCATTCCCTGGCACAGAGACATGAGGAAAACCCTCAGGGGAGACCAGCTCAGGCATTCCGTTTGATCCCACGCGCTGCCGACCGTTGGTGGAACCTCCCCACGCTCAGGATTCCGGAACCATTGTCATTGAGTGGCGGAACTCGAGAGATAACTCCATGCAGCTCTCTTCAGTCACAGGTGTTCCCTGCTCGGGGAAGTGCGAGAAATAACTTCCCTGACCTTGGGGAGGCAGCCTCTGTAACTGGGAATTCCTGCAACACCCCCTAACATTCCCTGGCACATAGACATTAGGAAAACCCTCAGGGGAGACGAGCACAGGCATTCCCTTAGAACGCACGCGCTGCCGACCGCTGGTGCAACCTCCCACGCTCAGGATTCCGGAACCATAGTCATTGAGTGGGGGATCTCGAGAGACAACTCCACGCAGCTCTCATCAGTCACAGGTGTTCCCTGCTCGGGGAAGTCCGAGAAATAACTTCCCTGACCTTGGGGAGGCAGCTTCTGTCACTGGGAATTCCTGCAACCACCACTAGCATTCCCTGGCACAGAGACATGAGGAAAACACTCAGGGGAGACGAGCACAGGCTTTCCGTTAGAACCCACGCGCTGCCGACCGTTGGTGGAACCTCCCCACGCTCAGGATTCCGGAACCATTGTCATTGAGTGTGGGAGTTCGAGAGACAACTCGACGCAGCTCTCTTCAGTCACAGGTGTTCCCTGCTCGGGGAAGTGCGAGAAATACCTTCCCTGACCTTGCGGACGCTTCCTCTCTCACTGGGATTTCCTGCAACTCCCCATAGCATTCCCTGGCACAGAGACATGAGGAAAACCCTAAGGGGAGACGAGCACATGCATTCCCTTAGAACCCACGCGCTGCCGACCGTTGGTGGAACCTCCCCACGCTCAGTATTCCGGAACAATTGTCATTGAGTGGGGGAGCTCGAGAGACAACTCCACGCAGCTCTCTTCAGTCACAGGTGTTCCCTGCTCGGGGAAGTCCGAGAAATACCTTCCCTGACCTTGGGGAGGCAGCCTCTGTCACTGGGATTTCCTGCAACCCCCTCTAGCATTCCCTGGCAAAGAGACATGAGGAAAATCCTCAGGGGAGACGAGCACAGGCATTTCGTTAGAACCCACACGCTGCCGACCGTTGGTGGAACCTCCCCACGCTCAGGATTCCGGAACAATTGTCATTGAGTGGGGGAGCTCGAGAGACAACTCCACGCAGCTCTCTTCAGTCACAGGTGTTCCCTGCTCGCGGAAGTCCGAGAAATATCTTCCCTGACCTTGGGGAGGCATCCTCTGTCATTGGGATTTCCTGCAACTACTCCTAGCATTCCCTGGCACAGAGACATGAGGAAAACGCTCAGAGGAGACGAGCACAGGCATTCCCATAGAACCCACGCTCTGCCGACCGTTGGTGGAACCTCCCCATGCTCAGGATTCCGGAACCATTGTCATTGAGTGGTGGAGCACGAGAGAAAACCCCACGAAGCTCTCTTCAGTCACAGGTGTTCCCTGCTCGGGGAAGTCCGAGAAATACCTTCCCTGACCTTGGGGAGGCAGCCTCTGTCACTGGGATTTCCTGCAACAACCCCTAGCATTCCCTGGCACAGAGACATGAGGAAAACCCTCAGGGGAGACGAGCACAGGCATTCCCTTAGAACCCTCGCGCTGCCGACCGTTGGTGGAACCTCCCCACGCTCAGGATTCCGGAACCATTTTCATTGAGTGGGGGAGCCCGAGAGACAACTCCACGCAGCTCTCTTCAGTCACAGGGGTTCCCTGCTCGGGGAAGTCAGAGAAATAACTTCCCTGACCGTGGGGAGGCAGCCTCTGTTACTGGGATTTCCTGCAACCCCCCCCCTAGCATTCCCTGGCACAGAGACATGAGGAAAACCCTCAGGGGAGACGAGCACAGGCATTCCGTCAGAACCCACACGCTGCCGACCGTTATTGGAACCTCCCCACGCTCAGGATTCCGGAACCATTGTCATTGAGTGCGGGAGCTTGAGAGAAAACTCCACGCAGCTCTCTTCAGTCACAGGTGTTCCCTGCTCGGGGAAGTCCGAGAAATACCTTCCCTGAACTTGGGGAGGCAGCCTCTGTCACTGGGATTTCCTGCAACCCCCCTAGCATTCCCTGGCACAGAGACATGAGGAAAACCCTCAGGGGAGACGAGCACTTGCATTCCCTTAGAACCCACGCGCTGCCGACCGTTGGTGGAACCTCCACACGCTCAGGATCCCGGAACCATTGTCATTGAGTGGGGGAGTTCGAGAGACAACTCCACGCAGCTCTCTTCAGTCACAGGTGTTCCCTGCTCGGGGAAGTGCGAGAAATACCTTCCCTGACCTTGGGGAGGCGGCCTCTGTCACTTGGTTTTCCTGCAACACCCCCTAGCATTAACTGGCCCAGAGACATGAGGAAAACCCTCAGGGGAGACGAGCACAGGCATTCCCTTAGAACCCAAGCGCTGCCGACCGTTGGTGGAACCTCCCCACGCTCAGGATTCCGGAACCATTGTCATTGAGTGCGGGAGTTCGAGAGACAAATCCACGTAACTCTCTTCAGTCACAGGTGTTCCCTGCTCGGGGAAGTCCGAGAAATACCTTCCCTGACCTTGGGGAGGCAGCCTCTGTCACTGGGCTTTCCTGCAACCACCCCTAGCATTCCCTGGCAGAGTGACATGAGGAAAACCCTCAGGAGAGACGAGCACAGGCATTCCGTTTGAACCCACGCGCTGCCGACCGTTGGTGGAACCTCCCAACGCTCAGGATTCCGGAACCATTTTCATTGAGTGGGGGAGTTCGAGAGAAAACTCGACGCAGCTCTCTTCAGTCACAGGTGATCCCTGCTCGGGGAAGTCCGAGAAATACCTTCCCTGACCTTGGGGAGGCAGCCTCTGTCACTGGGATTTCCTGCAACACCCCTAGCATTTCCTTTTCACAGAGACATGAGGAAAACCCACAGGGGAGATGAGCACAGGCATTCCGTTAGAACCCACGCGCTGCCGACCGTTGGTGGAACCTCCCCACGCTCAGGATTCCGGAAATATTTTCATTAAGTGCGGGAGCTAGAGAGACAACTCCACGCAGCTCTCTTCAGTCACAGGTGTTCCCTGCTCGGGGAAGTCCGAGAAATACCTTCCCTGACCTTGGGGAGACAGCCTCTGCCACTGGGATTTCCTGCAACCCCCCTAGCATTCCCTGGCACAGAGACATGAGGAAAACCCTCAGGGGAGACGAGCACAGTCATTCCCTTAGAACCCACGCGCTGCCGACCGTTGGTGGAACCTCCCCACGCTCAGGATTCCGGAACCATTGTCATTGAGTTGGGGAGCTCGAGAGAAAATTCCACGCAGCTCTCTTCAGTCACAGGTGTTCCCTGCTCGGGGAAGTCCGAGAAATACCTTCCCTGACCTTGGGGAGGCAGCCTCTGTCACTGGGATTTCCTGCAACCCCCCCTAGCATTCCCTGGCACAGAGACATGAGGAAAACCCTCAGGGGAGACCAGCTTAGGCATTCCGTTTGATCCCACGCGCTGCCGACCGTTGGTGGAACCTCCCCACGCTCAGGATTCCGGAACCATTGTCATTGAGTGGCGGAACCCGAGAGACAACTCCACGCAGCTCTCTTCAGTCACAGGTGTTCCCTGCTCGGGGAAGTGCGAGAAATAACTTCCCTGACTTTGGGGAGGCAGCCTCTGTAACTGGGAATTCCTGCAACACCCCCTAACATTCCCTGGCACATAGACATTAGGAAAACCCTCAGGGGAGACGAGCACAGGCATTCCCTTAGAACGCACGCGCTGCCGACCGCTGGTGCAACCTCCCACGCTCAGGATTCCGGAACCATAGTCATTGAGTGGGGGATCTCGAGAGACAACTCCACGCAGCTCTCTTCAGTCACAGGTGTTCCCTGCTCGGGGAAGTCCGAGAAATAACTTCCCTGACCTTGGGGAGGCAGCTTCTGTCACTGGGAATTCCTGCAACACCCTCTAGCATTCCCTGGCACAGAGACATGAGGAAAACCCTCAGGGGATTCGAGCACAGGCATTCCGTTTGAACCCACGCGCTGCCGACCGTTGGTGGAACCTCCCAACGCTCAGGATTCCGGAACCATTGTCATTGAGTGGGGGAGTTCGAGAGACAACTCCACGCAGCTCTATTCAGTCACAGGTGTTCCCTGCTCGGGGAAGTCCGAGAAATACCTTCCCTGACTTTTGTAGGCAGCCTCTGTCACTGGGACTTCCTGCAACCCC
The DNA here is from genome assembly GCF_048564905.1 of Vicugna pacos. Lineage (NCBI taxonomy): Eukaryota > Metazoa > Chordata > Mammalia > Artiodactyla > Camelidae > Vicugna > Vicugna pacos. The sequence continues at coordinate 58,988,667 of NW_027328721.1, read as the reverse complement.
CCCTAGCATTCCCTGGCACAGAGACATGAGGTAAACCGTCAGGGGAGAAGAGCACAGGCATTCCATTAGAAATCCCGCGCTGCCGACCGTTGGTGGAACCTCCCCACGCTCAGGATTCCGGAACCATAGTCATTGAGTGGGAGATCTCGAGAGGCAACTCCACGCAGCTCTCTTCAGTCACAGGTGTTCCCTGCTCGGGGAAGTCCGAGAAATAACTTCCCTGACCTTGAGGAGGCAGCCTCTGTCACTGGGATTTCCTGCAACTCCCCCTAGCATTCCCTGGCACAGAGACATGAGGAAAACCCTCAGGGGAGACGAGCACAGGCATTCCCTTAGAACCCACGCGCTGCCGACCGTTGGTGGAACCTCCCCAAGCTCAGGATTGCGGAACCATTGTCATTGAGTGCGGGAGCTCGAGAGACAACTCCACGCAGCTCTCTTCAGTCACAGGTGTTCCCTGGTCGAGGAAGTCCGAGAAATAACTTCCCTGACCATGGGGAGGCAGCCTCTGTCACTGGGATTTCCTTCAACCACCCCTAGCATTCCCTGGCACAGAGACATGAGGAAAACCCTCAGGGGAGACGAGCACAGGCTTTCCGTTAGAACCCACGCGCTGCCGAACGTTGGTGGAACCTCCCCACGCTCAGGATTCCGGAACCATTGTCATTGAGTGTGGGAGTTCGAGAGACAACTCGACGCAGCTCTCTTCAGTCACAGGTGTTCCCTGCTCGGGGAAGTGCGAGAAATACCTTCCCTGACCTTGCGGACGCTACCTCTGTCACTGGGATTTCCTGCAACTCCCCATAGCATTCCCTGGCACAGAGACATGAGGAAAACCCTAAGGGGAGACGAGCACATGCATTCCCTTAGAACCCACGCGCTGCCGACCGTTGGTGGAACCTCCCCACGCTCAGTATTCCGGAACAATTGTCATTGAGTGGGGGAGCTCGAGAGACAACTCCACGCAGCTCCCTTCATTCACAGGTGTTCCCTGCTCGCGGAAGTCCGAGAAATATCTTCCCTGACCTTGGGGAGGCATCCTCTGTCATTGGGATTTCCTGCAACTACTCCTAGCATTCCCTGGCACAGAGACATGAGGAAAACCCTCAGAGGAGACGAGCACAGGCATTCCCATCGAACCCACGCTCTGCCGACCGTTGGTGGAACCTCCCCACGCTCAGGATTCCGGAACCATTGTCATTGAGTGGTGGAGCACGAGAGAAAACCCCACGAAGCTCTCTTCAGTCACAGGTGTTCCCTGCTCGGGGAAGTCCGAGAAATACCTTCCCTGACCTTGGGGAGGCAGCCTCTGTCACTGGGATTTCCTGCAACCACCCCTAGCATTCCCTGGCACAGAGACATGAGGAAAACCCTCAGGGGAGATGAGCACAGGCATTCCCTTAGAACCCTCGCGCTGCCGACCGTTGGTGGAACCTCCCCACGCTCAGGATTCCGGAACCATTTTCATTGAGTGGGGGAGTTCGAGAGAAAACTCGACGCAGCTCTCTTCAGTCACAGGTGATCCCTGCTCGGGGAAGTCCGAGAAATACCTTCCCTGACCTTGGGGAGGCAGCCTCTGTCACTGGGATTTCCTGCAACCCCCCTAGCATTTCCTTTTCACAGAGACATGAGGAAAACCCTCAGGGGAGATGAGCACAGGCATTCCGTTAGAACCCACGTGCTGCCGACCGTTGGTGGAACCTCCCCACGCTCAGGATTCCGGAAACATTTTCATTAAGTGCGGGAGCTCGAGAGACAACTCCACGCAGCTCTCTTCAGTCACAGGTGTTCCCTGCTCGGGGAAGTCCGAGAAATACCTTCCCTGACCTTGTGGAGGCAGCCTCTGTCACTGGGATTTCCTGCAACCCCCCTAGCATTCCCTGGCACAGAGACATGAGGAAAACCCTAAGGGGAGACGAGCACATGCATTCCCTTAGAACCCACGCGCTGCAAACCGTTGGTGGAACCTCCCCACGCTCAGGATTCCGGAAACATAGTCATTTAGTGTGGGATTTCGAGGGAAAACTCGACGCAGCTCTCTTCAGTCACAGGTGTTCCCTGCTAGGGGAAGTGCGAGAAATACCTTCCCTGAACTTGGGGAGGCAGCCTCTGTCACTGGGTTTTCCTGCAACCCCCATTAGCATTCCCTGGCACAGAGACATGAGGAAAACCCTCAGGGGAGACGAGCACAGGCATTCCCTTAGAACCCACACGCTGCCGACCGTTGGTGGAACCTCCCCACGCTCAGGATTCCGGAACCATTGTCATTTAGTGTGGGAGTTCGAGAGACAACTCGACGCAGCTCTCTTCAGTCACAGGTGTTCCCTGCTCGGGGAAGTGCGAGAAATACCTTACCTGACCTTGCGGACGCAGCCTCTGTCACTGGGATTTCCTGCAACCCCCCCTAGCATTCCCTGGCACAGAGACATGAGGAAAACCCTCAGGGGAGACGAGCACTTGCATTCCCTTAGAACCCATGCGCTGCCGACCGTTGGTGGAACCTCCCCACGCTCAGGATTCCGGAACCATTGTCATTGAGTGGGGGAGTTCGAGAGACAACTCCACGCAGCTCTCTTCAGTCACAGGTGTTCCCTGCTCGGGGAAGTGCGAGAAATACCTTCCCTGACCTTGGGGAGGCAGCCTCTGTCACTTGGTTTTCCTGCAACACCCCCTAGAATTCCCTGGCACAGAGACATGTGGAAAACCCTCAGGGGAGACGAGCACAGGCATTCCCTTAGAACCCAAGCGCTGCCGACCGTTGGTGGAACCTCCCCACGCTCAGGATTCCGGAACCATTGTCATTGAGTGCGGGAGTTCGAGAGACAACTCCACGTAACTCTCTTCAGTCACAGGTGTTCCCTGCTCGGGGAAGTCCGAGAAATACCTTCCCTGACCTTGGGGAGGCAGCCTCTGTCACTGGGCTTTCCTGCAACCACCCTTAGCATTCCCTGGCAGAGTGACATGAGGAAAACCCTCAGGAGAGACGAGCACAGGCATTCCGTTTGAACCCACGCACTGACGACCGTTGGTGGAACCTCCCCACGCTCAGGATTCCGGAACCATTTTCATTGAGTGGGGGAGTTCGAGAGAAAACTCGACGCAGCTCTCTTCAGTCACAGGTGATCCCTGCTCGGGGAAGTCCGAGAAATACCTTCCCTGACCTTGTGGAGGCAGCCTCTGTCACTGGTATTTCCTGCAACCCCCCTAGCATTTCCTTTTCACAGAGACATGAGGAAAACCCTCAGGGGAGATGAGCACAGGCATTCCGTAAGAACCCACGCGCTGCCGACCGTTGGTGGAACCTCCGCATGCTCAGGATTCCGGAAACATTTTCATTAAGTGCGGGAGCTCGAGAGACAACTCCACGCAGCTCTCTTCAGTCACAGGTGTTCCCTGCTCTGGGAAGTCCGAGAAATACCTTCCCTGATCTTGGGGAGACAGCCTCTGTCACTGGGATTTCCTGCAACCCCCCTAGCATTCCCTGGCACAGAGACATGTGGAAAACCCTCAGGGGAGACGAGCACAGTCATTCCCTTAGAACCCACGCGTTGCCGACCGTTGGTGGAACCTCCACACGCTCAGGATTCCGGAACCATTTTCATTGAGTGGGGGAGTTCGAGAGAAAACTCGACGCAGCTCTCTTCAATCACAGGTGATCCCTGCTCGGGGAAGTCCGAGAAATACCTTCCCTGACGTTGGGGAGGCAGCCTCTGTCACTGGGATTTCCTGCAACCCCCCTAGCATTTCCTTTTCACAGAGACATGAGGAAAACCCTCAGGGGAGATGAGCACAGGCATTCCGTTAGAACCCACGCGCTGCCGACCGTTGGTGGAACCTCCCCACGCTCAGGATTCCGGAAACATTTTCATTAAGTGCGGGAGCTCGAGAGACAACTCCACGCAGCTCTCTTCAGTCACAGGTGTTCCCTGCTCGGGGAAGTCCGAGAAATACCTTCCCTGACCTTGGGGAGACAGCCTCTGTCACTGGGATTTCCTGCAACCCCCCTAGCATTCCCTGGCACAGAGACATGAGGAAAACCCTCAGGGGAGACGAGCACAGGCATTCCCTTAGAACCCACGCGCTGCCGACCGTTGGTGGAACCTCCCCACGCTCAGGATTCCGGAACCATTGTCATTGAGTGGCGGAACACGAGAGACAACTCCACGCAGCTCTCTTCAGTCACAGGTGTTCCCTGCTCGGGGAAGTGCGAGAAATACCTTCCCTGACCTTGAGGAGGCAGCCTCTGTCACTGGGATTTCCTGCAACTCCCCCTAGCATTCCCTGGCACAGAGACATGAGGAAAACCCTCAGGGGAGACGAGCACAGGCATTCCCTTAGAACCCACGCGCTGCCGACCGTTGGTGCAACCTCCCCACGCTCAGGATTCCGGAACCATTGTCATTGAGTGCGGGAACACGAGAGACAACTCCACGCAGCTCTCTTCAGTCACAGGTGTTCCCTGCTCGAGGAAGTCCGAGAAATAACTTCCCTGACCATGGGGAGGCAGCCTCTGTTACTGGGATTTCCTGCAACCACCCCTAGTATTCCCTGGCACAGAGACATTAGGAAAACCCTCAGGGGAGACGAGCACAGGCTTTCCGTTAGAACCCACGCGCTGCCGACCGTTGGTGGAACCTCCCCACGCTCAGGATTCCGGAACCATTGTCGTTGAGTGTGGGAGTTCGAGAGACAACTCGACGCAGCTCTCTTCAGTCACAGGTGTTCCCTGCTCGGGGAAGTGCGAGAAATACCTTCCCTGACCTTGCGGACGCTGCCTCTGTCACTGGGATTTCCTGCAACCACCCATAGCATTCCCTGGCACAGAGACATGAGGAAAACCCTAAGGGGAGACGAGCACATGCATTCCCTTAGAACCCACGCGCTGCCGACCGTTGGTGGAACCTCCCCACGCTCAGTATTCCGGAACAATTGTCATTGAGTGGGGGAGTTCGAGAGACAACTCCACGCAGCTCTCTTCAGTCACAGGTGTTCCCTGCTCGGGGAAGTCCGAGAAATACCTTCCCTGACCTTGGGGAGGCAGCCTCTGTCACTGGGAATTCCTGCAACCCCCTCTAGCATTCCCTGGCAAAGAGACATGAGGAAAACCCTCAGGGGAGATGAGCACAGGCATTTCGTTAGAACCCACACGCTGCCGACCGTTGGTGGAACCTCCCCAACCTCAGGATTCCGGAAACATTGTCATTGAGTGGGGGAGCTCGAGAGACAACTCCACGCAGCTCTCTTCAGTCACAGGTGTTCCCTGCTCGCGGAAGTCCGAGAAATATCTTCCCTGACCTTGGGGAGGCAGCCTCTGTCATTGGGATTTCCTGCAACTACTCCTAGCATTCCCTGGCACAGAGACATGAGGAAAACCCTCAGAGGAGACGAGCACAGGCATTCCCATAGAACCCACGCTCTGCCGACCGTTGGTGGAACCTCCCCACGCTCAGGATTCCGGAACCATTGTCATTGAGTGGTGGAGCACGAGAGAAAACCCCACGAAGCTCTCTTCAGTCACAGGTGTTCCCTGCTCGGGGAAGTCCGAGAAATACCTTCCCTGACCTTGGGGAGGTAGCCCTGTCACTGGGATTTCCTGCAACCACCCCTAGCATTCCCTGGCACAGAGACATGAGGAAAACCCTCAGGGGAGACGAGCACAGGCATTCCCTTAGAACCCTCGCGCTGCCGACCGTTGGTGGAACCTCCCCACGCTCAGGATTCCGGAACCATTTTCATTGAGTGGGGGAGCCCGAGAGACAACTGCACGCAGCTCTCTTCAGTCACAGGTGTTCCCTGCTCGGGGAAGTCAGAGAAATAACTTCCCTGACCGTGGGGAGGCAGCCTCTGTTACTGGGATTTCCTGCAACCCCCCCCCTAGCATTCCCTGGCACAGAGACATGAGGAAAACCCTCAGGGGAGACGAGCACAGGCATTCCGTCAGAACCCACACGCTGCCGACCGTTGGTGGAACCTCCCCACGCTCAGGATTCCGGAACCATTGTCATTGAGTGCGGGAGCTCGAGAGACAACTCCACGCAGCTCTCTTCAGTCACAGGTGTTCCCTGCTCGGGGAAGTCCGAGAAATACCTTCCCTGACCTTGGGGAGGCAGCCTCTGTCACTGGGATTTCCTGCAACCCCCCTAGCATTTCCTTTTCACAGAGACATGAGGAAAATCCTCAGGGGAGATGAGCACAGGTATTCCGTTAGAACCCACGCGCTGCCGACCGTTGGTGGAACCTCCCCACGCTCAGGATTCCGGAAACATTTTCATTAAGTGCGGGAGCTCGAGAGACAACTCCACGCAGCTCTCTTCAGTCACAGGTGTTCCCTGCTCGGGGAAGTCCGAGAAATATCTTCCCTGACCTTGGGGAGGCAGCCTCTGTCACTGGGATTTCCTGCAACCCCCCCTAGCATTCCCTGGCACAGAGACATGAGGAAAACACTCAGGGGAGACCAGCTCAGGCATTCCGTTAGATCCCATGCGCTGCCGACAGTTGGTGGAACCTCCCCACGCTCAGGATTCCGGAACCATTGTCATTGAGTGGCGGAGCTCGAGAGACAACTCCACGCAGCTCTCTTCAGTCACAGGTGTTCCCTGCTCGAGGAAGTGCGAGAAATACCTTCCCTGACCTTGGGGAGGCAGCCTCTGTCACTGAGAATTCCTGAAACACCCCCTAACATTCCCTGGCACATAGAAATGAGGAAAACCCTCAGGGGATTCGAGCACAGGCATTCCGTTTGAACCCACGCGCTGCCGACCGTTGGTGGAACCTCCCAACGCACAGGATTCCGGAACCATTGTCATTGAGTGGGGCAGTTCGAGAGACAACTCCACGCAGCTCTCTTCAGTCACAGGTGTTCCCTGCTCGAGGAAGTCCGAGAAATACCTTCCCTGACTTTTGGAGGCAGCCTCTGTCACTGGGACTTCCTGCAACCCACCCTAGCATTCCCTGGCACAGAGACATGAGGAAAACCCTCAGGGGAGACGAGCACAGGCATTCCCTTAGAACCCACGCGCTGCCGACCGTTGGTGGAACCTCCCCACGCTCAGGATTCCAGAACCATTTTCATTGAGTGTGGGAGCTCGAGAGACAACTCCACGCAGCTCTCTTCAGTCACAGGTGTTCCCTGCTCGGGGAAGTCCGAGAAATACCTTCCCTGACCTTGGGGAGGCAGCCTCTGTCACTGGGATTTCCTGCAACACCCCCTAGCATTCCCTTGCACAGAGAAATGAGGAAAACACTCAGGGGAGACGAGCACAGGCATTCCCTTAGAACCCAAGCGCTGCCGACCGTTGGTGGAACCTCCCCACGCTCAGGATTCCGGAACCATTGTCATTGAGTGGGGGAGCTCGAGAGACAACTCCACGCAGCTCTCTTCAGTCACAGGTGTTCCCTGCTCGGGGAAGTGCGAGAAATAACTTCCCTGACCTTGCGGACGCAGCCTCTGTCACTGGGATTTCCTGCAACCCCAACTAGCATTCCCTGGCACAGAGACATGAGGAAAACCCTCAGGGGAGACGAGCACATGCATTCCATTAAAACCCACGCGCTGCCGACCGTTGGTGGAACCTCCCCACGCTCAGGATTCCGGAACCATTGTCATTGAGTGGGGGAGTTCGAGAGACAACTTCACGCAGCTCTCTTCAGTCACAGGTGTTCCCTGCTCGGGGAAGTGCGAGAAATACCTTCCCTGACCTTGGGGAGGCAGCCTCTGTCACTGGGGATTCCTGCAACACCCCCTAGCATTCCCTGGCACAGAGACATGAGGAAAACCCTCAGGGGAGACGAGCACAGGCATTCCCTTAGAACCCAAGCGCTGCCGACCGTTGGTGGAACCTCCCCATGCTCAGGATTCCGGAACCATTGTCATTGAGTGCGGGAATTCGAGAGACAACTCCACGCAACTCTCTTCAGTCACAGGTGTTCCCTGCTCGGGGAAGTCCGAGAAAAACCTTCCCTGACCTTGGGGAGGCAGCCTCTGTCACTGGGATTTCCTGCAACCACCCCTAGCATTCCCTGGCACAATGACATGCGGAAAACCCTCAGGGGAGACGAGCACAGGCATTCCGTTTGAACCCACGCGCTGCCGACCGTTGGTGGAACCTCCCCACGCTCAGGATTCCGGAACCATTGTCATTGAGTGGGGGAGTTCGAGAGACAACTCGACGCAGCTCTCTTCAGTCACAGGTGTTCCATGCTCGGGGAAGTCCGAGAAATACCTTCCCTGAACTTGGGGAGGCAGCCTCTGTCACTGGGATTTCCTGCAACCCCCCCTAGCATTTCCTTTTCACAGAGACATGAGGAAAACCCTCAGGGGAGACGAGCACAGGCATTCCTTTAGAACCCACGCGCTGCCGACTGTTGGTGGAACCTCCCCACGCTCAGGATTCCGGAAACATTTTCATTAAGTGCGGGAGCTCGAGAGACAACTCCACGAAGCTCTCTTCAGTCACAGGTGTTCCCTGCTCGGGGAAGTCCGAGAAATACCTTCCCTGACCTTGGGGAGGCAGCCTCTGTCACTGGGATTTCCTGCAACCCCCCCTACCATTCCCTGGCACAGAGACATGAGGAAAACCCACAGGGGAGACGAGCACAGGCATTCCCTTACAACCCACGCGCTGCCGACCGTTGGTGGAACCTCCCCACGCTCAGGATTCCGGAAGCATTGTCATTGAGTTGGGGAGCTCGAGAGAAAACTCCACTCAGCTCTCTTCAGTCACAGGTGTTCCCTGCTCGGGGAAGTCCGAGAAATACTTTCCCTGACCTTGGGGAGGCAGCCTCTGTCACTGGGATTTCCTGCAACCCCCCCTAGCATTCCCTGGCACAGAGACATGAGGAAAACCCTCAGGGGATTCGAGCACAGGCATTCCGTTTGGACTCACGCGCTGCCGACCGTTGGTGGAACCTCCCAACGCTCAGGATTCCGGAACCATTGTCATTGAGTGGGGGAGTTCGAGAGACAACTCCACGCAGCTCTCTTCAGTCACAGGTGTTCCCTGCTCGGGGAAATCCGAGAAATACCTTCCCTGAATTTTGGAGGCAGCCTCTGTCACTGGGAATTCCTGCAACCTCCCCTAGCATTCCCTGGCACAGAGACATGAGGAAAACCCTCAGGGGAGACGAGCACAGGCATTCCGTTAGAACCCACGCGCTGCGGACCGTTGGTGGAACCTCCCCACGCTCAGGATTCCGGAACCATTGTCATTGAGTGGGGGATTTCGAGAGACAACTCGACGGAGCTCTCTTCAGTCACAGGTGTTCCCTGCTCGGGAAAGTCCGAGAAATAACTTCCCTGACCTTGGGGAGACTGCCTCTGTCACTGTTATTTCCTGTAACCCCACTTAGCAGTCCCTGGCACAGAGACATGAGGAAAACCCTAAGGGGAGACAAGCACATTCATTTCGTTAGAACCCACACGCTGCCGACCGTTGGTGGAACCTCCCCACGATCAGGATTCTGGGACCATTGTCATTGAGTGCGGGAGCTCGAGAGACAACTCCACGCAGCTCTCTTCAGTCACAGGTGTTCCCTGCTCGCGGAAGTCCGAGAAATAGCTTCCCTGACCTTGGGGAGGCAGCCTCTGTCACTGGGATTTCCTGCAACTACTCCTAGCATTCCCTGGCACAGAGACATGAGGAAAACCCTCAGAGGAGACGAGCACAGGCATTCCCATAGAACCCACGCTCTGCCGACCGTTGGTGGAACCTCCCCACGCTCAGGATTTCGGAACCATTGTCATTGAGTGGTGGAGCTCGAGAGAAAATCCCACGAAGCTCTCTTCAGTCACAGGTGTTCCCTGCTCGGGGAAGTCCGAGAAATAGCTTACCTGACCTTGGGGAGGCAGCCTCTGTCACTGGGAATTCCTGCAACAACCCCTAGCATTCCCTGGCACAGAGACATGAGGAAAACCCTCAGGGGAGACGAGCACAGGCATTCCCTTAGAACCCACGCGCTGCCGACCGTTGGTGGAACCTCCCCACGCTCAGGATTCCGGAACCATTTTCATTGAGTGGGGGAGCTCGCGAGACATCTCCACGCAGCTCTCTTCAGTCACAGGTGTTCCCTGCTCGGGGAAGTCAGAGAAATAACTTCCCTGAACTTGGGGAGGCATCCTCTGTTACTGGGATTTCCTGCAAGCCCCCTAGCATTCCCTGGCACAGAGACATGAGGAAAACCCTCAGGGGAGACGAGCACAGGCATTCCGTTAGAACCCACACGCTGCCGACCGTTGGTGGAACCTCCCCACGCTCAGGATTCCGGATCCATTGTCATTGAGTGGGGGAGCACGAGAGACATCTCCACGCAGCTCTCTTCAGTCACAGGTGTTCCCTGCTCGGGGAAGTCAGAGAAATAACTTCCCTGACCTTGGGGAGGCAGCCTCTGTCACTGGGATTTCCTGCAACCCCTCCTAGCATTCCCTGGCACAGAGACACGAGGAAAACCCTCAGGGGAGACGAGCACAAGCATTCCCTTAGAAACCACGCTCTGCCGACCGTTGGTGGAACCTCCCCACGCTCAGGATTCCGGAACCATTGTCATTGAGTGGTGGAGCTCGAGAGAAAACCCCACGAAGCTCTCTTCAGTCACAGGTGTTCCCTGCTCGGGGAAGTCCGAGAAATACCTTCCCTGACCTTGGGGAGGCATCCTCTGTCACTGGGATTTCCTGCAACCACCCCTAGCATTCCCTGGCACGGAGACATGAGGAAAACCCTCAGGGGAGACGAGCTTTGCAATTCCCTTAGAACCCACGCGCTGCTGACCGTTGGTGGAACCTCCCCACGCTCAGGATTCCGGATCCATTTTCATTGAGTGGGGGAGCTCGAGAGACAACTCCACGCAGCTCTCTTCAGTCACAGGTGTTCCCTGCTCGGGGAAGTCCGAGAAATACCTTCCCTGACCTTGGGGAGGCAGCCTCTGTCCCTGGGACTTCCTGCAATAAGCCTAGCATTCCCTGGCACAGAGACATTAGGAAAACCCTCAGGGGAGACGAGCTTAGGTATTCCCTTTGAACCCACGCGCTGCCGACCATTGGTGGTACCTCCCCACGCTCAGGATTCCGGAACCATTGTCAGTGCGTGGGGGAGCTCGAGAGACAACTCCACGGAGCTCTCTTCTGTCACAAGTGTTCCCTGTTCGGGGAAGTTCGAGAAATAACTTCCCTGACCTTGGGGAGACAGCCTCTGTCCCTGGGACTTCCTGCAAACCCCCCTAGCATTCCCTAGCACAGAGACATTAGGAAAACCCTCAGGGGAGACGAGCTTTGCAATTCTGTTAGAACCGACTCGCTGCCGACAGTTGGAGGAACCTCCCCACGCTCAGGATTCCGGAACCATTGTCAGAGCGTGGGGGAGCTCGAGAGACAACTCCACGCAGCTCTCTTCAGTCACAGGTGTTCCCTGTCCGGGGAAGTCCGAGAAATACCTTTCCTGACCTTGGGGAGGCAGCATCTGCCACTGGGACTTCCTTCAAACACCCCTAGCATTCCCTGGCACAGAGACATTAGGAAAACCCTCATGGGAGACGAGCTTAGGCATTCCGTTAGAACCCACGCGCTGCCGACCGTTGGTGGAACCTCCCCACGCTCAGGATTCCGGAACAATTGTCAGCGCGTGGGGGAGCTCGAGAGACAACTCCACGCAGCTCTCTTCAGTCACAGGTGTTCCCTGTTCGGGGAAGTCCGAGAAATACCTTCCTTGACCTTGGGGAGGCAGCCTCTGTCCCTGGGACTTCCTGCAAATCCCCCTAGCATTCCCTGGCACAGAGACATTAGGAAAACCCTCAGAGGAGAGGAGCTTTGCAATTCTGTTAGAACCCACTCTCTGCCGACCGTTGGTGGAACCTCCCCACGCTCAGGATTCCGGAAACATTGTCAGTGCGTCGGGGAGGTGGAGAGACAACTCCACGCAGCTCTCTTCATTCACAGGTGTTCCTTGTTCGGGGAAGTCCGAGAAATACCTTCCCTGACCTTGGGGAGGCAGCCTCTGTCCCTGGGAGTTCCTGCAAACCCCCCTAGCATTCCCTGGCACAGAGACATTAGGAAAACCCTCAGGGGAGACGAGCTTAGGCATTCCGTTAGAATCCACGCGCTGCCGACCATTGGTGGTACCTCCCCACGCTCAGGATTCCGGAACCATTGTCAGTGCGTGGGGGAGATCGAGAGACAACTCCACGGAGCTCTCTTCTGTCACAAGTGTTCCCTGTTCGGGGAAGTCAGAGAAATAACTTCCCTGACCTTGGGGAGACAGCCTCTGTCCCTGGGACTTCCTGCAAACCCCCCTAGCATTCCCTAGCACAGAGATATTAGGAAAACCCTCAGGGGAGACGAGCTTTGCAATTCTTTTAGAACCGACGCGCTGCCGACCGTTGGAGGAACCTCCCCACGCTCAGGATTCCGGAACCATTGTCAGAGCGTTGGGGAGCTCGAGAGACAACTCCACGCAGCTCTCTTCAGTCACAGGTGTTCCCTGTCCGGGGAAGTCCGAGAAATACCTTCCCTGACCTTGGGGAGGCAGCCTCTGTCCCTGGGAATTCCTGCAAACCCCCCTAGCCTTCCCGGGCATAGAGACACTTGGAAAACCCTCAGGGGAGACGAGCTTTGCAATTCCCTTAGAACCCACTCGCTGCCCACCGTTGGTGGAACCTCCCCAACGTCAGGATTCCGGAACCATTGTCAGTGGGTCGGGGAGTTGGAGAGACAACTCCACGCAGCTCTCTTCAGTCACAGGTGTTCCCTGTTCGGGGAAGTCCGAGAAATACGTTCCCTGACCTTCGGGAGGCAGCCTCTGTCCCTGGGACTTCCTGCAAACCCCCCTGGCATTCCCTGGCTCAGAGATATTAGGAAAACCCTCAGGGAAGACGAGCTTAGGCATTCCATTAGAACTCACGCACTGCCGACCATTGGTGGTACCTCCCCTGCTCAGGATTCCGGAACCATTGTCAGTGAGTGGGGGAGCTCGAGAGACAACTCCACGCAGCTCTCTTCAGTCACAAATGTTCCCTGTTCGGGGAAGTCCGAGAAATAACTTCCCTGACCTTGGGGAGGCAGCCTCTGTCCCTGGGACTTCCTGCAAAAAGCCTAGCATTCCCTGGCACAGAGACATTAGGAAAACCCTCAGGGGAGACGAGCTTTGGCATTCCGTTAGAACCCACACGCTGCCGACCGTTGGTGGAACCTCCCCACCATCAGGATTCCGGAAACATTGTCAGTGCATCGGGGAGTTGGAGAGACAACTCCACGCAGGTCTCTTCAGTCACAGGTGTTCCCTGTTCGGGCAAGTCCGAGAAATACCTTCCCTGACCTTGGGGGGCAGCCTCTGTCCCTGGGACTTCCTGCAAAAAGCCTAGCATTCCCTGGCACAGAGACATTAGGAAAACCCTCAGGGGAGACGAGCTTAGGCATTCCGTTAGAACCCACGCGCTGCCGACCATTGGTGGTACCTCCCCACGCTCAGGATTCCGGAAACATTGTCAATGCGTGGGGAAGCTCGAGAGACAACTCCACGGAGCTCTCTTCTGTCACAAGTGTTCCCTGTTCGGGGAAGTTCGAGAAATAACTTCCCTGAACTTGGGGAGACAGCCTCTGTCCCTGGGACTTCCTGCAAAACCCCCTATCATTCCCTAGCACAGAGACATTAGGAAAACCCTCAGGGGAGACGAGCTTTGCAATTTTGATAGAACCGACTCGCTGCCGACAGTTGGAGTAACCTCCCCACGCTCAGGATTCCGGAACCATTGTCAGAGCGTGGGGGAGCTCGAGAGACAACTCCACGCAGCTCTCTTCAGTCACAGGTGTTCCCTGTCCGGGGAAGTCCGAGAAATACCTTTCCTGACCTTGGGGAGGCAGCCTCTGCCACTGGGACTTCCTTCAAACACCCCTAGCATTCCCTGGCACAGAGACATTAGGAAAACCCTCATGGGAGACGAGCTTAGGCATTCCGTTAGAACCCACGCGCTGCCGACCGTTGGTGGAACCTCCCCACGCTCAGGATTCCGGAAAAATTGTCAGCGCGTGGGGGAGCTCGAGAGACAACTCCACGCAGCTCTCTTCAGTCACAGGTGTTCCCTGTTCGGGGAAGTCCGACAAATACCTTCCCTGACCTTGGGGAGGCAGCCTCTGTCCCTGGGACTTCTTGCAAATCCCCCTAGCTTTCCCTGGCACAGAGACATTAGGAAAACCCTCAGGGGAGAGGAGCTTTGCAATTCTGTTAGAACCCACTCGCTGCCGACCGTTGGTGGAACCTCCCCACGCTCAGGATTCCGGAAACATTGTCAGTGCGTCGGGGAGGTGGAGAGACAACTCCACGCAGCTCTCTTCAGTCACAGGTGTTCCCTGTTCGGGAAACTCCAAGAAATACCTTCCCTGACCTTGGGGAGGCAGCCTCTGTCCCTGGGACTTCCTGCAAAAAGCCTAGCATTCCCTGGCACAGAGACATTAGGAAAACCCTCAGGGGAGACGAGCTTAGGCATTCCGTTAGAACCCACGCGCTGCCGACCATTGGTGGTACCTCCCCACGCTCAGGATTCCGGAACCATTGTCAGTGCGTGGGGGAGCTCGAGAGACAACTCCACGGAGCTCTCTTCTGTCACAAGTGTTCCCTGTTCGGGGAAGTTCGAGAAATAACTTCCCTGACCTTGGGGAGACAGCCTCTGTCCCTGGGACTTCCTGCAAACCCCCCTAGCATTCCCTAGCACAGAGACATTAGGAAAACCCTCAGGGGAGATGAGCTTTGCAATTCTGTTAGAACCGACTCGCTGCCGACAGTTGGAGGAACCTCCCCACGCTCAGGATTCCGGAACCATTGTCAGAGCGTGGGGGAGCTCGAGAGACAACTCCACGCAGCTCTCTTCAGTCACAGGTGTTCCCTGTCCGGGGAAGTCCGAGAAATACCTTTCCTGACCTTGGGGAGGCAGCATCTGCCACTGGGACTTCCTTCAAACACCCCTAGCATTCCCTGGCACAGAGACATTAGGAAAACCCTCATGGGAGACGAGCTTAGGCATTCCGTTAGAACCCACGCGCTGCCGACCGTTGGTGGAACCTCCCCACGCTCAGGATTCCGGAACAATTGTCAGCGCGTGGGGGAGCTCGAGAGACAACTCCACGCAGCTCTCTTCAGTCACAGGTGTTCCCTGTTCGGGGAAGTCCGAGAAATATCTTCCTTGACCTTGGGGAGGCAGCCTCTGTCCCTGGGACTTCCTGCAAATCCCCCTAGCATTCCCTGGCACAGAGACATTAGGAAAACCCTCAGGGGAGAGGAGCTTTGCAATTCTGTTAGAACCCACTCGCTGCCGACCGTTGGTGGAACCTCCCCACGCTCAGGATTCCGGAAACATTGTCAGTGCGTCGGGGAGGTGGAGAGACAACTCCACGCAGCTCTCTTCATTCACAGGTGTTCCTTGTTCGGGGAAGTCCGAGAAATAACTTCCCTGACCTTGGGGAGGCAGCCTCTGTCCCTGGGACTTCCTGCAAACCCCCCTAGCATTCCCTGGCACAGAGACATTAGGAAAACCCTCAGGGGAGACGAGCTTAGGCATTCCGTTAGAACCCACGCCCTGCCGACCATTGGTGGTACCTCCCCACGCTCAGGATTCCGGAACCATTGTCAGTGCGTGGGGGAGCTCGAGAGACAACTCCACGGAGCTCTCTTCTGTCACAAGTGTTCCCTGTTCGGGGAAGTCAGAGAAATAACTTCCCTGACCTTGGTGAGACAGCCTCTGTCCCTGGGATTTCCTGCAAACCCCCCTAGCATTCCCTAGCACAGAGATATTAGGAAAACACTCAGGGGAGACGAGCTTTGCAATTCTGTTAGAACCGACGCGCTGCCGACCGTTGGAGGAACCTCCCCATGCTCAGGATTCCGGAACCATTGTCAGAGCGTTGGGGAGCTCGAGAGACAACTCCACGCAGCTCTCTTCAGTCACAGGTGTTCCCTGTCCGGGGAAGTCCGAGAAATACCTTCCCTGACCTTGGGGAGGCAGCCTCTGTCCCTGGGAATTCCTGCAAAAACCCCTAGCCTTCCCGGGCATAGAGACACTTGGAAAACCCTCAGGGGAGACGAGCTTTGCAATTCCCTTAGAACCCACTCGCTGCCCACCGTTGGTGGAACCTCCCCACCGTCAGGATTCCGGAACCATTGTCAGTGGGTCGGGGAGTTGGAGAGACAACTCCACGCAGCTCTCTTCAGTCACAGGTGTTCCATGTTCGGGGAAGTCAGAGAAATACGTTCCCTGACCTTGGGGAGGCAGCCTCTGTCCCTGGGAATTCCTGCAAACCCCGCTAGCATTCCCTGGCACAGAGATATTAGGAAAACCCTCAGGGAAGACGAGCTTAGGCATTCCATTAGAACCCACGCACTGCCGACCATTGGTGGTACCTCCCCACGCTCAGGATTCCGGAACCATTGTCAGTGAGTGGGGGAGCTCGAGAGACAACTCCACGCAGCTCTCTTCAGTCACAAGTGTTCCCTGTTCGGGGAAGTCCGAGAAATAACTTCCCTGACCTTGGGGAGGCAGCCTCTGTCCCTGGGACTTCCTGCAAAAAGCCTAGCATTCCCTGGCACAGAGACATTAGGAAAACCCTCAGGGGAGACGAGCTAAGGCATTCCGTTAGAACCCACACGCTGCCGACCGTTGGTGGAACCTCCCCACCATCAGGATTCCGGAAACATTGTCAGTGCCTCGTGGAGTTGGAGAGACAACTCCACGCAGGTCTCTTCAGTCACAGGTGTTCCCTGTTCGGGGAAGTCCGAGAAATACCTTTCCTGATCTTGGGGAGGCAGCCTCTGCCACTGGGACTTCCTTCAAACACCCCTAGCATTCCCTGGCACAGAGACATTAGGAAAACCCTCAGGGGAGACGAGCTTAGGCATTCCGTTAGAACCCACGCGCTGCCGACCATTGGTGGTACCTCCCCACGCTCAGGATTCCGGAACCATTGTCAGTGCGTGGGGGAGCTCGAGAGACAACTCCACGGAGCTCTCTTCTGTCACAAGTGTTCCCTGTTCGGGGAAGTCAGAGAAATAACTTCCCTGAACTTGGGGAGACAGCCTCTGACCCTGGGACTTCCTGCAAACCCCCCTAGCATTCCCTGGCACAGAGACATTAGGAAAACCCTCAGGGGAGACGAGCTTAGTCATTCCGTTAGAACCCACGCGCTGCCGGCCGTTAGTGGAACCTCCCCACGCTCAGGATTCCGGAACAATTGTCAGCGCGCGGGGGAGCTCGAGAGACAACTCCACGCAGCTCTCTTCAGTCACAAGTGTTCCCTGTTCGGGGAAGTCCGAGAAATAACTTCCCTGATATTGGGGAGGCAGCCTCTGACACTGGGAATTCCTGCAAATCCCCCAAGCTTTCCCTGGCACAGAGACATTCGAAAATTTTCAGGGGAGACGAGCTTAGGCATTCCGTTAGAACCCACGCGCTGCCGACCAATGGAGGTACCTCCCCACGGTAAGGATTCCGGAAATATTATCATTGCGTGGGGGAGCTCGAGAGACAACTCCACGCAGCTCTCTTCAGTCACAGGTATTCCCTGTCCGGGGAAGTCCGAGAAATAACTTTCCTGACCTTGGGGAGGCAGCCGCTGCCAGTGGGACTTCCTTCAAACACCCCTAGCATTCCCTGGCACAGAGACATTAGGAAAACCCTCAGGGGAGACGAGCTTTGCAATTCCGTTAGATCCCACGTGCTGCCGACGGTTGGTGGATCCTCCCCACGCTCAGGATTCCGGAACCATTGTCAGTGCGTGGGGGAGCTCGAGAGACAACTCCACGCAGCTCTCTTCAGTCACAGGTGTTACCTGTTCGGGGAAGTCCGAGAAATACCTTCCCTGAACTTGAGGAGGCAGCCTCTGACCCTGGGACTTCCTGCAAACCCCCCTAGCCTTCCCGGGCATAGAGACACTTGGAAAACCCTCAGGGGAGACGAGCTTTGCAATTCCCTTAGAACCCACTCGCTGCCAACCGTTGGTGGAACCTCCCCAACGTCAGGATTCCGGAACCATTGTCAGTGGGTCGGGGAGTTGGAGAGACAACTCCACGCAGCTCTCTTCAGTCACAGGTGTTCCCTGTTCGGGGAAGTCCGAGAAATACCTTCCCTGACCTTGGGGGGCAGCCTCTGTCCCTGGGACTTCCTGCAAAAAGCCTAGCATTCCCTGGCACAGAGACATTAGGAAAACCCTCAGGGGAGACGAGCTAAGGCATTTCGTTAGAACCCACGCGCTGCCGGCCGTTAGTGGAACCTCCCCACGCTCAGGATTCCGGAACAATTGTCAGCGCGCGGGGGAGCTCGAGAGACAACTCCACGCAGCTCTCTTCAGTCACAGGTGTTCCCTGTTCGGGGAAGTCCGAGAAATACCTTCCCTGACCTTGGGGATGCAGCCTCTGTCTCTTGGACTTCCTGCAAACCCCCCTAGCATTCCCTGGCACAGAGACATTAGGAAAACCCTCAGGGGGGACGAGCTTTGCAATTCTGTTAGAACCCACTCGCTGCCGACCGTTGGTGGAACCTCCCCACGCTCAGGATTCCGGAACCATTCTCAGTGCGTTGGGGAAGTGGAGAGACAACTCCACGCAGTCTCTTCATTCACAGGTGTTCCTTGTTCGGGGAAGTCCGAGAAATACCTTCCCTGATATTGGGGAGGCAGCCTCTGACACTGGGAATTCCTGCAAATCCCCCAAGCTTTCCCTGGCACAGAGACATTCGAAAATTTTCAGGGGAGACGAGCTTAGGCATTCCGTTAGAACCCAAGCTCTGCCGACCAATGGAGGTACCTCCCCACGGTAAGGATTCCGGAAACTTTATCATTGCGTGGGGGAGCTCGGGAGACAACTCCACGCAGCTATCTTCAGTCACAGGTATTCCCTGTCCGGGGAAGTCCGAGAAAAACCTTTCCTGACCTTGGGGAGGCAGCCTCTGCCACTGGGAATTCTTTCAAACACCCCTTGCATTCCCTGGCACAGAGATATTAGGAAAACCCTCAGGGGAGACGAGCTTTGCAATTCCGTTAGATCCCATGTGCTGCCGGCGGTTGGTGGAACCTCCCCACGCTCAGGATTCCGGAACCATTGTCAGTGCGTGGGGGAGCTCGAGAGACAACTCCACGCAGCTCTCTTCAGTCACAGGTGTTCCCTGTTCGGGGAAGTCCGAGAAATACCTTCCCTGACCTTGGGGAGGCAGCCTCTGTCCCTGGGACTTCCTGCAAACCCCCCTAGCCTTCCCGGGCATAGAGACACTTGGAAAACCCTCAGGGGAGACGAGCTTTGCAATTCCCTTAGAACCCACTCGCTGCCCACCGTTGGTGGATCCTCCCCACCGTCAGGATTCCGGAACCATTGTCAGTGGGTCGGGGAGGTGGAGAGACAACTCCACGCAGCTCTCTTCAGTCACAGGTGTTCCCTGTTCGGGGAAGTCCGAGAAATACCTTCCCTGACCTTGTGGAGGCAGCCTCTGTCCCTGGGACTTCCTGCAAACCCCCCTAGCATTCCCTGGCTCAGAGATATTAGGAAAACCCTCAGGGAAGACGAGCTTAGGCATTCCATTAGAACCCACGCACTGCCGACCATTGGTGGTACCTCCCCACGCTCAGGATTCCGGAACCATTGTCAGTGAGTGGGGGAGCTCGAGAGAAAACTCCACGCAGCTCTCTTCAGTCACAGGTGTTCCCTGTACGGGGAAGTCCGAGAAAAATCTTCCCTGACATTGGGGAGGCAGCCTCTGTCCCTGGGACTTCCTGCAAACCCCCCTAGCATTCCCTGGCACAGAGACATTAGGAAAACCCTCAGGGGAGACGAGCTAAGGCATTCCGTTAGAACCCATGCGCTGCCGACCGTTCGTGGAACCTCCCCACGCTCAGGATTCCGGAACCATTGTCAGCGCGTGGGGGAGCTCGAGAGACAACTCCACGCAGCTCTCTTCTGTCACAGGTGTTCCCTGTTCGGGGAAGTCCGAGAAATAACTTCCCTGACCTTGGGAGGCAACCTCAGTCCCTGGGACTTCCTGCAAAACACCCTAGCCTTCCCGGGCATATAGACACTTGGAAAACCCTCAGGGGAGACGAGATTTGCAATTCCCTTAGAACCCACACGCTGCCCACCGTTGGTGGAACCTCCCCACCGTCAGGATTCCGGAACCATTGTCAGTGGGTCGGGGAGGTGGAGAGACAACTCCATGCAGCTCTCTTCAGTCACAGGTGTTCCCTGTTCGGGGAAGTCCGAGAAATACCTTCCCTGAATTTGGGGAGGCACCCTCTGTCCCTGGGACTTCCTGCAAACCCCCCTAGCATTCCCTGGCACAGAGATATTTGGAAAATCCTCAGGGGAGACGAGCTTAAGCATTCCATTAGAACCCAAGCACTGCCGACCATTGTTGGTACCTCCCCACGCTCTGGATTCCGGAACCATTGTCAGTGCGTGGGGGAGCTCGAGAGACAACTCCACGCAGCTCTCTTCAGTCACAAATGTTCCCTGTTCGGGGAAGTCCGAGAAATAACTTCCCTGACCTTGGGAGGCACCCTCTGTCCCTGGGACTTCCTGCAAAAACCCTAGCATTCCCTGGCACAGAGACATTAGGAAAACCCTCAGGGGAGACGAGCTTAGGCATTCCGTTTGAACCCACACGCTGCCGACCGTTGGTGGAACCTCCCCACGCTCAGGATTCCGGAACAATTGTCAGTGCGTGGGGGAGCTCGAGAGACAACTCCACGCAGGTCTCTTCAGTCAGAGGTGTTCCCTGTTCGGGGAAGTCCGAGAAATACCTTTCCTGACCTTGGGGAGGCAGCCTCTGCCACTGGGACTTCCTTCAAACACCCCTTGCATTCCCTGGCACAGAGATATTAGGAAAACCCTCAGGGGAGACGAGCTTTGGAATTCCTTTAGATCCCACGTGCTGCCGACGGTTGGTGGAACCTCCCCACGCTCAGGATTCCGGAACCATTGTCAGTGCGTGGGGGATCTCGAGAGACAACTCCACGCAGCTCTCTTCAGTCACAGGTGTTCCCTGTTCGGGGAAGTCGGAGAAATACCTTCCCTGACCTTGGGGAGGCAGTCTCTGTCCCTGGGACTTCCTGCAAACCCCCCTAGCCTTCCCGGGCATAGAGACACTTGGAAAACCCTCAGGGGAGACGAGCTTTGCAATTCCCTTAGAACCCACTCGCTGCCCACCGTTGGTGGAACCTCCCCACCGTCAGGATTCCGGAACCATTGTCAGTGGGTCGGGGAGGTGGAGAGACAACTCCACGCAGCTCTCTTCAGTCACAGGTGTTCCCTGTTCGGGGAAGTCCGAGAAATACGTTCCCTGACCTTGGGGAGGCAGCCTCTGTCCCTGGGACTTCCTGCAAACCCCCCTAGCATTCCCTGGCTCAGAGATATTAGGAAAATCCTCAGGGAAGACGAGCTTAGGCATTCCATTAGAACCCACGCACTGCCGACCATTGGTGGTACCTCCCCACGCTCAGGATTCGGAACAATTGTCAGTGCGTGGGGGAGCTCGAGAGACAACTCCACGCAGCTCTCTTCAGTCACAAGTGATCCCTGTTCGGGGAAGTCCGAGAAATAACTTCCCTGACCTTTGGGAGGCAGCCTCTGTCCCTGGAACTTCCTGCAAAAAGCCTAGCATTCCCTGGCACAGAGACATTAGGAAAACCCTCAGGGGAGACGAGCTTAAGCATTCCGTTAGAACCCACACGCTGCCGACCGTTGGTGGAACCTCCCCACCATCAGGATTCCGGAAACATTGTCAGTGCCTCGGGGAGTTGGAGAGACAACTCCACGCAGGTCTCTTCAGTCACAGGTGTTCCCTGTACGGGCAAGTCTGAGAAATACCTTCCCTGACCTTGGGGAGGCAGCCTCTGTCCCTGGGACTTCCTGCAAACCCCCCTAGCATTCCCTGGCACAGAGACATTAGGAAAACCCTCAGGGGAGACGAGCTTAGGCATTCCATTAGAACCCACGCGCTGCCGACCATTGGTGGTACCTCCCCACGCTCAGGATTCCGGAACCATTGTCAGTGCGTGGGGGAGCTCGAGAGACAACTCCACGGAGCTCTCTTCTGTCACAAGTGTTCCCTGTTCGGGGAAGTCCGAGAAATAACTTCCCTGACCTTGGGGAGACAGCCTCTGTCCCTGGGACTTCCTGCAAACACCCCTAGCATTCCCTAGCACAGAGACATTAGGAAAACCCTCAGGGGAGACGAGCTTTGCAATTCTGTTAGAACCGACTCGCTGCCGACAGTTGGAGGAACCTCCCCACGCTCAGGATTCCGGAAACATTGTCAGAGCGTGGGGGAGCTCGAGAGACAACTCCACGCAGCTCTCTTCAGTCACAGGTGTTCCCTGTCCGGGGAAGTCCGAGAAATACCTTTCCTGACCTTGGGGAGGCAGCCTCTGTCCCTGGGACTTCCTGCAAACCCCCCTAGCATTCCCTGGCACAGAGACATTAGGAAAACCCTCAGGGGAGACGAGCTAAGGCATTCCGTTTGAACCCACGCGCTGCCGACCGTTGGTGGAACCTCCCCACGCTCAGGATTCCGGAACCATTGTCAGTGCGTGGGGGAGCTCGACAGACAACTCCACGCAGCTCTCTTCAGTCACAGGTGTTCCCTGCACGGGGAAGTCCAAGAAATAACTTCCCTGATATTGGGGAGGCAGCCTCTGACACTGGGAATTCCTGCAAATCCCCCAAGCTTTCCCTGGCACAGAGACATTCGAAAATTTTCAGGGGAGACGAGCTTAGGCATTCCGTTAGAACCCACGCGCTGCCGACCAATGGAGGTACCTCCCCACGGTAAGGATTCCGGAAACATTATCATTGCGTGGGGGAGCTCGAGAGAAAACTCCACGCAGCTCTCTTCAGTCACAGGTATTCCCTGTCCGGGGAAGTCCGAGAAATACCTTTCCTGACCTTGGGGAAGCAGCCTCTTCCACTGGGATTTCCTTCAAACACCCCTAGCATTCCCTGGCACAGAGACATTAGGAAAACCCTCAGGGGAGACTAGCTTTGCAATTCCGTTAGATCTCACGTGCTGCCGACCGTTGGTTGAACCTCCCCACGCTCAGGATTCCGGAACCATTGTCAGTGCGTGGGGGAGCTCGAGAGAAAACTCCACGCAGCTCTCTTCAGTCACAGGTGTTCCCTGTACGGGGAAGTCCGAGAAAAATCTTCCCTGACCTTGGGGAGGCAGCCTCTGTCCCTGGGACTTCCTGCAAACCCCCCTAGCATTCCCTGGCACAGAGACATTAGGAAAACCCTCAGGGGAGACGAGCTAAGGCATTCCGTTAGAACCCACGCGCTGCCGACCGTTCGTGGAACCTCCCCACGCTCAGGATTCCGGAACCATTGTCAGCGCGTGGGGGAGCTCGAGAGACTACTCCACGAAGCTCTCTTCAGTCACAAGTGTTCCCTGTTCGGGGAAGTCCGAGAAATAACTTCCCTGACCTTGGGGAGGCATCCTCTGTCCCTGGGACTTCCTGCAAAAAGCCTAGCATTCCATGGCACAGAGACATTAGGAAAACCCTCAGGGGAGACGAGCTTAGGCATTCCGTTAGAACCCACACGCTCCGACCGTTGGTGGAACCTCCCCACCATCAGGATTCCGGAACTATTGTCAGTGCCTCGGGGAGTTGGAGAGACAACTCCACGCATGTTTCTTCAGTCACAGGTGTTCCCTGTTCGGGCAAGTCCGAGAAATACCTTCCCTGACCTTGGGGAGGCAGCCTCTGTCCCTGGGACTTCCTGCAAACACCCCTAGCATTCCCTGGCACAGAGACATTAGGAAAACCCTCAGGGGAGACGAGCTTTGCAATTCAGTTAGATCCCACGCGCTGCCGACCGTTGGTGGAACCTCCCCACGCTCAGGATTCCGGAATCATTGTCAGTGCGTGGGGGAGCTCGAGAGACAACTCCACGCAGCTCTCTTCAGTCACAGGTGTTCCCTGTTCGGGGAAGTCCGAGAAAAATCTTCCCTGACCTTGGGGATGCAGCCTCTGTCCCTGGGACTTCCTGCAAACTCCCCTAGCATTCCCTGGCACAGAGACATTAGGAAAACCCTCAGGAGAGATGAGCTTAGGCATTCCGTTAGAACCCACGCGCTGCCGACTGTTGGTGGAATCTCACCACGCTCAGGATTCCGGAACCATTGTCAGCGCGTGGGGGAGCTCGAGAGACAACTCCACCCAGCTCTCTTCTGTCACAGGTGTTCCCTGTTCGGGGAAGTCCGAGAAATAACTTCCCTGAACTTGGGAGGCAACCTCAGTCCCTGGGACTTCCTGCAAACCACCCTAGCCTTCCCGGGCATATAGACACTTGGAAAACCCTCAGGGGAGACGAGATTCGCAATTCCCTTAGAACCCACACGCTGCCCACCGTTGGTGGAACCTCCCCACCGTCAGGATTCCGGAACCATTGTCAGTGGGTCGGGGAGGTGGAGAGACAACTCCATGCAGCTCTCTTCAGTCACAGGTGTTCCCTGTTCGGGGAAGTCCGAGAAATAACTTCCCTGACTTTGGGGAGGCAGCCTCTGTCCCTGGGACTTCCTGCAAAACCCCCTAGCATTCCCTGGCACAGAGATATTTGGAAAATCCTCAGGGGAGACGAGCTTAGGCATTCCATTAGAACCCAAGCACTGCCGACCATTGGTGGTACCTCCCCACGCTCTGGATTCCGGAACCATTGTCAGTGCGTGGGGGAGCTCGAGAGACAACTCCACGCAGCTCTCTTCAGTCACAAATGTTCCCTGTTCGGGGAAGTCCGAGAAATAACTTCCCTGACCTTGGGAGGCAGCCTCTGTCCCTGGGACTTCCTGCAAAACCCTAGCATTCCCTGGCACAGAGACATTAGGAAAACCCTCAGGGGAGACGAGCTTAGGCATTCCGTTAGAACCCACACGCTGCCGACCGTTGGTGGAACCTCCCCACGCTCAGGATTCCGGAACAATTGTCAGTGCGTGGGGGAGCTCGAGAGACAACTCCACGCAGGTCTCTTCAGTCAGAGGTGTTCCCTGTTCGGGGAAGTCCGAGAAATACCTTTCCTGACCTTGGGGAGGCAGCCTCTGCCACTGGGACTTCCTTCAAACACCCCTTGCATTCCCTGGCAAAGAGATATTAGGAAAACCCTCAGGGGAGACGAGCTTTGCAATTCCGTTAGATCCCACGTGCTGCCGACGGTTGGTGGAACCTCCCCACGCTCAGGATTCCGGAACCATTGTCACTGCGTGGGGGATCTCGAGGGACAACTGCACGCAGCTCTCTTCAGTCACAGGTGTTCCCTGTTCGGGGAAGTCCGAGAAATATCTTCCCTGACCTTGGGGAGGCAGCCTCTGTCCCTGGGACTTCCTGCAAACCCCCCTAGCATTCCCTGGCACAGAGATATTAGGAAAACCCTCAGGGGAGACGAGCTTAGGCATTCCGTTAGAACCCACACGCTGCCGACCGTTGGTGGAACCTCCCCACCATCAGGATTCCGGAAACATTGTCAGTGCCTCGGGGAGCTGGAGAGACAACTCCACGCAGGTCTCTTCAGTCACAGGTGATCCCTGTACGGGCAAGTCCGAGAAATACCTTCCCTGACCTTGGGGAGGCAGCCTCTGTCCCTGGGACTTCCTGCAAACCCCCCTAGCATTCCCTGGCACAGAGACATTAGGAAAACCCTCAGGGGAGACGAGCTTAGGCATTCCATTAGAACCCACGCGCTGCCGATCATTGGTGGTACCTCCCCACGCTCAGGATTCCGGAACCTTTGTCAGTGCGTGGGGGAGCTCGAGAGACAACTCCACGGAGCTCTCTTCTGTCACAAGTGTTCCCTGTTCGGGGAAGTCCGAGAAATAACTTCCCTGACCTTGGGGAGACAGCCTCTGTCCCTGGGACTTCCTGCAAACCCCCCTAGCATTCCCTAGCACAGAGACATTAGGAAAACCCTCAGGGGAGACGAGCTTTGCAATTCTGTTAGAACCGACTCGCTGCCGACAGTTGGAGGAACCTCCCCACGCTCAGGATTCCGGAAACATTGTCAGAGCGTGGGGGAGCTCGAGAGACAACTCCACGCAGCTCTCTTCAGTCACAGGTGTTCCCTGTCCGGGGAAGTCCGAGAAATACCTTTCCTGACCTTGGGGAGGCAGCCTCTGTCCCTGGGACTTCCTGCAAACCCCCCTAGCATTCCCTGGCACAGAGACATTAGGAAAACCCTCAGGGGAGACGAGCTTAGGCATTCCGTTAGAACCCACGCGCTGCCGACCGTTGGTGGAACCTCCCCACGCTCAGGATTCCGGAACCATTGTCAGTGCGTGGGGGAGCTCGACAGACAACTCCACGCAGCTCTCTTCAGTCACAGGTGTTCCCTGCACGGGGAAGTCCAAGAAATAACTTCCCTGATATTGGGGAGGCAGCCTCTGACACTGGGAATTCCTGCAAATCCCCCAAGCTTTCCCTGGCACAGAGACATTGGAAAATTTTCAGGGGAGACGAGCTTAGGAATTCCGTTAGAACCCACGCGCTGCCGACCGTTCGTGGAACCTCCCCACGCTCACGATTCCGGAACCATTGTCAGCGCGTGGGGGAGCTCGAGAGACAACTCCACGCAGCTCTCTTCAGTCACAAGTGTTCCCTGTTCGGGGAAGTCCGAGAAATAACTTCCCTGACCTTGGGGAGGCATCCTCTGTCTCTGGGACTTCCTGCAAAAAGCCTAGCATTCCCTGGCACAGAGACATTAGGAAAACCCTCAGGGGAGACGAGCTTAGGCATTCCGTTAGAACCCACACGCTGCGACCGTTGGTGGAACCTCCCCACCATCAGGATTCCTGAACAATTGTCAGTGCGTGGGGGAGCTCGAGAGACAACTCCACGAAGGTCTCTTCAGTCAGAGCTGTTCCCTGTTCGGGGAAGTCCGAGAAAAATCTTCCCTGACCTTGGGGAGGCAGCCTCTGTCCCTGGGAATTCCTGCAAACCCCCCTAGCATTCCCTGGCACAGAGACATTAGGAAAACCCTCAGGGGAGATGAGCTTAGGCATTCCGTTAGAACCCACGTGCTGCCGACCGTTGGTGGAATCTCCCCACGCTCAGGATTCCGGAACCATTGTCAGGGCGTGGGGAGCTCGAGAGACAACTCCACGCAGCTCTCTTCAGTCACAGTTGTTCCCTGTTCGGGGAAGTCCGAGAAATACTTTCCCTGACCTTGGGAGGCAACCTCTGTCCCTGGGACTTCCTGCAAACCCCCCTAGCCTTCCCGGGCATAGAGACACTTGGAAAACCCTAAGGGGAGACGAGCTTTGCAATTCCCTTAGAACCGACTCGCTGCCCACCGTTGGTGGAACCTCCCCACCGTCAGGATTCCGGACCCATTGTCCGTGCGTCGGGGAGGTGGAGAGACAACTCCACGCAGCTCTCTTCAGTCACAGGTGTTCCCTGTTCGGGGAAGTCCGAGAAATACCTTCCCTGACCATGGGGAGGCAGCCTCTGTCCCTGGGACTTCCTGCAAAACCCCTAGCATTCCCTGGCACAGAGATATTAGGAAAACCCTCAGGGAAGACGAGCTTAGACATTCAATTAGAACCCACGCACTGCCGAACATTGGTGGTACCTCCCCACGCTCAGGATTCCGGAACCATTGTCAGTGCGTGGGTTAGCTCGAGAGACAACTCCACGCAGCTCTCTTCAGTCACAAGTGTTCCCTGTTCGGGGAAGTCCGAGAAATAACTTCCCTGACCTTGGGGAGGCAGCCTCTGTCCCTGGGACTTCCTGCAAAAAGCCTAGCATTCCCTGGCACAGAGACATTAGGAAAACCCTCAGGGGAGACGAGCTTAAGCATTCCGTTAGAACCCACACGCTGCCGACCGTTGGTGGAACCTCACCACCATCAGGATTCCGGAACCATTGTCAGTGCCTCGGGGATTTGGAGAGAAAACTCCACGCAGGTCTCTTCAGTCACAGGTGTTCCCTGTTCGGGCAAGTCCGAGAGATACCTTCCCTGACCTTGGGGAGGCAGCCTCTGTCCCTGGGACTTCCTGCAAAACCCCCTAGCATTCCCTGGCACAGAGACATTAGGAAAACCCTCAGGGGAGACGAGCTTAGGCATTCCGTTAGAACCCACGCGCTGCCGACCGTTGGTGGAACCTCCCCACGCTCAGGATTCCGGAACCATTGTCAGCGCGTGGGGGAGCTCGAGAGACAACTCCATGCAGCTCTCTTCAGTCACAAGTGTTCCCTGTTCGGGGAAGTCCGAGAAATAACTTCCCTGACCTTGGGGAGGCAGCCTCTGTCCCTGGGACTTCCTTCAAAAACCCTAGCATTCCCTGGCACAGAGATATTAGGAAAACCCTCAGGGGAGACGAGCTTAGGCATTCCGTTTGAACCCACGCGCTGCCGACTGTTGGTGGAATCTCATCACGCTCAGGATTCCGGAACCATTGTCAGCGCGTGGGGGAGCTCGAGAGACAACTCCACGCAGCTCTCTTCTGTCACAGGTGTTCCCTGTTCGGGGAAGTCCGAGAAATAACTTCCCTGAACTTGGGAGGCAACCTCAGTCCCTGGGACTTCCTGCAAACCACCCTAGCCTTCCCGGGCATATAGACACTTGGAAAACCCTCAGGGGAGACGAGATTCGCAATTCCCTTAGAACCCACACGCTGCCCACCGTTGGTGGAACCTCCCCACCGTCAGGATTCCGGAACCATTGTCAGTGGGTCGGGGAGGTGGAGAGACAACTCCATGCAGCTCTCTTCAGTCACAGGTGTTCCCTGTTTGGGGAAGTCCGAGAAATAACTTCCCTGACTTTGGGGAGGCAGCCTCTGTCCCTGGGACTTCCTGCAAACCCCCCTAGCATTCCCTGGCACAGAGATATTTGGAAAATCCTCAGGGGAGACGAGCTTAGGCATTCCATTAGAACCCAAGCACTGCCGACCATTGGTGGTACCTCCCCACGCTCTGGATTCCGGAACCATTGTCAGTGCGTGGGGGAGCTCGAGAGACAACTCCACGCAGCTCTCTTCAGTCACAAATGTTCCCTGTTCGGGGAAGTCCGAGAAATAACTTCCCTGACCTTGGGAGGCAGCCTCTGTCCCTGGGACTTCCTGCAAAACCCTAGCATTCCCTGGCACAGAGACATTAGGAAAACCCTCAGGGGAGACGAGCTTAGGCATTCCGTTAGAACCCACACGCTGCCGACCGTTGGTGGAACCTCCCCACGCTCAGGATTCCGGAACAATTGTCAGTGCGTGGGGGAGCTCGAGAGACAACTCCACGCAGGTCTCTTCAGTCAGAGGTGTTCCCTGTTCGGGGAAGTCCGAGAAATACCTTTCCTGACCTTGGGGAGGCAGCCTCTGCCACTGGGACTTCCTTCAAACACCCCTTGCATTCCCTGGCACAGAGATATTAGGAAAACCCTCAGGGGAGACGAGCTTTGCAATTCCGTTAGAACCCACGTGCTGCCGACGGTTGGTGGAACCTCCCCACGCTCAGGATTCCGGAACCATTGTCACTGCGTGGGGGATCTCGAGGGACAACTGCACGCAGCTCTCTTCAGTCACAGGTGTTCCCTGTTCGGGGAAGTCCGAGAAATATCTTCCCTGACCTTGGGGAGGCAGCCTCTGTCCCTGGGACTTCCTGCAAACCCCCCTAGCATTCCCTGGCTCAGAGATATTAGGAAAACCCTCAGGGAAGACGAGCTTAGGCATTCCATTAGAACCCACGCACTGCCGACCATTGGTGGTACCTCCCCACGCTCAGGATTCCGGAACAATTGTCAGTGCGTGTGGGAGCTCGAGAGACAACTCCACGCAGCTCTCTTCAGTCACAAGTGTTCCCTGTTCGGGGAAGTCCGAGAAATAACTTCCCTGACCTTTGGGAGGCAGCCTCTGTCCCTGGGACTTCCTGCCAAAAGCCTAGCATTCCCTGGCACAGAGACATTAGGAAAACCCTCAGGGGAGACGAGCTTAGGCATTCCGTTAGAACCCACACGCTGCCGACCGTTGGTGGAACCTCCCCACCATCAGGATTCCGGAAACATTGTCAGTGCCTCGGGGAGTTGGAGAGACAACTCCACGCAGGTCTCTTCAGTCACAGGTGTTCCCTGTACGGGCAAGTCCGAGAAATACCTTCCCTGACCTTGGGGAGGCAGCCTCTGTCCCTGGGACTTCCTGCAAACCCCCCTAGCATTCCCTGGCACAGAGACATTAGGAAAACCCTCAGGGGAGACGAGCTTAGGCATTCCATTAGAACCCACGCGCTGCCGATCATTGGTGGTACCTCCCCACGCTCAGGATTCCGGAACCTTTGTCAGTGCGTGGGGGAGCTCGAGAGACAACTCCACGGAGCTCTCTTCTGTCACAAGTGTTCCCTGTTCGGGGAAGTCCGAGAAATAACTTCCCTGACCTTGGGGAGACAGCCTCTGTCCCTGGGACTTCCTGCAAACCCCCCTAGCATTCCCTAGCACAGAGACATTAGGAAAACCCTCAGGGGAGACGAGCTTTGCAATTCTGTTAGAACCGACTCGCTGCCGACAGTTGGAGGAACCTCCCCACGCTCAGGATTCCGGAAACATTGTCAGAGCGTGGGGGAGCTCGAGAGACAACTCCACGCAGCTCTCTTCAGTCACAGGTGTTCCCTGTCCGGGGAAGTCCGAGAAATAACTTTCCTGACCTTGGGGAGGCAGCCTCTGTCCCTGGGACTTCCTGCAAACCCCCCTAGCATTCCCTGGCACAGAGACATTAGGAAAACCCTCAGGGGAGACGAGCTTAGGCATTCCGTTAGAACCCACGCGCTGCCGACCGTTGGTGGAACCTCCCCACGCTCAGGATTCCGGAACCATTGTCAGTGCGTGGGGGAGCTCGACAGACAACTCCACGCAGCTCTCTTCAGTCACAGGTGTTCCCTGCACGGGGAAGTCCAAGAAATAACTTCCCTGATATTGGGGAGGCAGCCTCTGACACTGGGAATTCCTGCAAATCCCCCAAGCTTTCCCTGGCACAGAGACATTGGAAAATTTTCAGGGGAGACGAGCTTAGGCATTCCGTTAGAACCCACGCGCTGCCGACCGTTCGTGGAACCTCCCCACGCTCACGATTCCGGAACCATTGTCATCGCGTGGGGGAGCTCGAGAGACAACTCCACGCAGCTCTCTTCAGTCACAAGTGTTCCCTGTTCGGGGAAGTCCGAGAAATAACTTCCCTGACCTTGGGGAGGCATCCTCTGTCCCTGGGACTTCCTGCAAAAAGCCTAGCATTCCCTGGCACAGAGACATTAGGAAAACCCTCAGGGGAGACGAGCTTAGGCATTCCGTTAGAACCCACACGCTGCGACCGTTGGTGGAACCTCCCCACCATCAGGATTCCGGAACAATTGTCAGTGCCTCGGGGAGTTGGAGAGACAAATCCACGCATGTCTCTTCACTCACAGGTGTTCCCTGTTCGGGCAAGTCCGAGAAATACCTTCCCTGACCTTGGGGAGGCAGCCTCTGTCCCTGGGACTTCCTGCAAACCCCCCTAGCATTCCCTGGCACAGAGACATTAGGAAAACCCTCAGGGGAGACGAGCTTTGCAATTCAGTTAGATCCCACGCGCTGCCGACCGTTGGTGGAACCTCCCCACGCTCAGGATTCCGGAATCATTGTCAGTGCGTGGGGGAGCTCGAGAGACAACTCCACGCAGCTCTCTTCAGTCACAGGTGTTCCCTGTTCGGGGAAGTCCGAGAAAAATCTTCCCTGACCTTGGGGATGCAGCCTCTGTCCCTGGGACTTCCTGCAAACTCCCCTAGCATTCCCTCGCACAGAGACATTAGGAAAACACTCAGGAGAGATGAGCTTTGGCATTCCGTTAGAACCCACGCGCTGCCGACTGTTGGTGGAATCTCCCCACGCTCAGGATTCCGGAACCATTGTCAGCGCGTGGGGGAGCTCGAGAGACAACTACACGCAGCTCTCTTCTGTCACAGGTGTTCCCTGTTCGGGGAAGTCCGAGAAATAACTTCCCTGACCTTGGGAGGCAACCTCAGTCCCTGGGACTTCCTGCAAACCACCCTAGCCTTCCCGGGCATATAGACACTTGGAAAACCCTCAGGGGAGACGAGATTTGCAATTCCCCTAGAACCCACACGCTGCCCACCGTTGGTGGAACCTCCCTACCGTCAGGATTCCGGAACCATTGTCAGTGGGTCGGGGAGGTGGAGAGACAACTCCATGCAGCTCTCTTCAGTCACAGGTGTTCCCTGTTCGGGGAAGTCCGAGAAATATCTTCCCTGACTTTGGGGAGGCAGCCTCTGTCCCTGGGACTTCCTGCAAACCCCCCTAGCATTCCCTGGCACAGAGATATTAGGAAAATCCTCAGGGGAGACGAGCTTAGGTATTCCATTAGAACCCAAGCACTGCCGACCATTGGTGGTACCTCCCCACGCTCTGGATTCCGGAACCATTGTCAGTGCGTGGGGGAGCTCGAGAGACAACTCCACGCAGCTCTCTTCAGTCACAAATGTTCCCTGTTCGGGGAAGTCCGACAAATAACTTCCCTGACCTTGGGAGGCAGCCTCTGTCCCTGGGACTTCCTGCAAAAACCCTAGCATTCCCTGGCACAGAGACATTAGGAAAACCCTCAGGGGAGACGAGCTTAGGTATTCCGTTAGAACCCACACGCTGCCGACCGTTGGTGGAACCTCCCCACGCTCAGGATTCCGGAACAATTGTCAGTGCGTGTTGGAGCTCGAGAGACAACTCCACGAAGGTCTCTTCAGTCAGAGGTGTTCCCTGTTCGGGGAAGTCCGAGAAAAATCTTCCCTGACCTTGGGGAGGCAGCCTCTGTCCCTGGGAATTCCTGCAAACCCCCCTAGCATTCCCTGGCACAGAGACATTAGGAAAACCCTCAGGGGAGATGAGCTTAGGCATTCCGTTAGAACCCACTCGCTGCCGACCGTTGGTGGAATCTCCCCACGCTCAGGATTCCGGAACCATTGTCAGGGCGTGGGGAGCTCGAGAGACAACTCCACGCAGCTCTCTTCAGTCACAGGTGTTCCCTGTTCGGGGAAGTCCGAGAAATAATTTCCCTGACCTTGGGAGGCAACTTCTGTCCCTGGGACTTCCTGCAAACCCCCCTAGCCTTCCCGGGCATAGAGACACTTGGAAAACCCTAAGGGGAGACGAGCTTTGCAATTCCCTTAGAACCGACTCGCTGCCCACCGTTGGTGGAACCTCCCCACCGTCAGGATTCCGGACCCATTGTCCGTGCGTCGGGGAGGTGGAGAGACAACTCCACGCAGCTCTCTTCAATCACAGGTGTTCCCTGTTCGGGGAAGTCCGAGAAATACCTTCCCTGACCATGGGGAGGCAGCCTCTGTCCCTGGGACTTCCTGCAAAACCCCTAGCATTCCCTGGCACAGAGATATTAGGAAAACCCTCAGGGAAGACGAGCTTAGACATTCAATTAGAACCCACGCACTGCCGAAGATTGGTGGTACCTCCCCACGCTCAGGATTCCGGAACCATTGTCAGTGCGTGGGTTAGCTCGAGAGACAACTCCACGCAGCTCTCTTCAGTCACAAGTGTTCCCTGTTCGGGGAAGTCCGAGAAATAACTTCCCTGACCTTGGGGAGGCAGCTTCTGTCCCTGGGACTTCCTGCAAAAAGCCTAGCATTCCCTGGCACAGAGACATTAGGAAAACCCTCAGGGGAGACGAGCTTAAGCATTCCGTTAGAACCCACACGATGCCGACCGTTGGTGGAACCTCACCACCATCAGGATTCCGGAACCATTGTCAGTGCCTCGGGGATTTGGAGAGAAAACTCCACGCAGGTTTCTTCAGTCACAGGTGTTCCCTGTTCGGGCAAGTCCGAGAGATACCTTCCCTGACCTTGGGGAGGCAGCCTCTGTCCCTGGGACTTCCTGCAAAACCCCCTAGCATTCCCTGGCACAGAGACATTAGGAAAACCCTCAGGGGAGACGAGCTTAGGCATTCCGTTAGAACCCACGCGCTGCCGACCGTTGGTGGAACCTCCCCACGCTCAGGATTCCGGAACCATTGTCAGCGCGTGGGGGAGCTCGAGAGACAACTCCATGCAGCTCTCTTCAGTCACAAGTGTTCCCTGTTCGGGGAAGTCCGAGAAATAACTTCCCTGACCTTGGGGAGTCAGCCTCTGTCCCTGGGACTTCCTTCAAAAACCCTAGCATTCCCTGGCACAGAGACATTAGGAAAAACCTCAGGGGAGACGAGCTAAGGCCTTCCGTTAGA
This sequence comes from Vicugna pacos, assembly GCF_048564905.1. Classification (NCBI taxonomy): domain Eukaryota; kingdom Metazoa; phylum Chordata; class Mammalia; order Artiodactyla; family Camelidae; genus Vicugna; species Vicugna pacos. The sequence goes on along the minus strand of NW_027328721.1, from coordinate 58,954,473 downwards.
ACCCACGTGCTGCCGACCGTTGGTGGAACCTCCCCACTCTCAGGATTCCGGAACAATTGTCAGCGCGTGGGGGAGCTCGAGAGACAACTCCACGCAGCTCTCTTCAGTCACAGGTGTTCCCAGTTCGGGGAAGTCCGAGAAATACCTTCTCTGACCTTGGGAGGCAACCTCTGTCCCTGGGACTTCTTGTAAACCCCCCTAGCCTTTCCGGGCATAGAGACACTTGGAAAACCCTCAGGGGAGACGAGCTTTGCAATTCTGTTAGAACCCACGCGCTGCCGACCGTTGGTGGAACCTCCACACGCTCAGGATTCCGGATCCATTGTCAGTGCGTCGGGGAGGTGGAGAGAAAACTCCACGCAGCTCTCTTCAGTCACAGGTGTTCCCTGTTCGGGGAAGTCCGAGAAATACCTTCCCTGACCTTGGGAGGCAACCTCTGTCCCTGGGACTTCCTGCAAATCCCCCTAGCCTTCCCGGGCATAGAGACACTTGGAAAAACCTCAGGGGAGACGAGCTTTGCAATTCCGTTAGAACCCACTCGCAGCCCACCGTTGGTGGAACCTCCCCACCGTCAGGATTCCGGAAACATTGTCAGTGCGTCGGGGAGGTTGGAGACAACTCCACGCAGCTCTCTTCAGTCACAGGTGTTCCCTGTCCGTGGGAGTCCGAGAAATACTTTCCCTCACCTTAGGGAGGCAGCCTCTGTCCCTGGGAGTTCCTGCAAACCCCCCTAGCATTCCCTGGCACTGAGATATTAGGAAAACCGTCAGGGGAGATGAGCTTAGGCATTCCGTTAGATCCCACGCGTTGCCGACCGTTGGTGGAACCTCCCCACGCTCAGGATTCCGGAAACATTGTCAGTGCGTGGGGGAGCACGAGAGACAACTCCACGCAGCTCTCCTCAGTCACAGGTGTTCCCTGTCCGGGGAAGTCCGAGAAAAACCTTTCCTGACCTTGAGGAGGCAGCCTCTGCCACTGGGACTTCCTTCAAACCCCCCTAGCATTCCCTGGCACAGAGACATTAGGAAAACCCTCAGGGGAGACGAGCTTTGCAATTCAGTTAGATCCCACGCGCTGCCGACCGTTGGTGGGACCTCCCCACGCTCAGGATTCCGGAACCATTGTCAGCGCGTGGGGGAGCTCGAGAGACAACTCCACGCAGCTCTCTTCAGTCACAGGTGTTCCCTGTACGGGGAAGTCCGACAAAAATCTTCCCAGACCTTGGGGAGGCAGCCTCTGTCCCTGGGACTTCCTGCAAACCCCCCTAGCATTCCCTGGCACAGAGACATTAGGAAAACCCTCAGGGGAGACGAGCTTAGGTATTCCGTTAGAACCCACGCGCTGCCGACCGTTGGTGGAACCTCCCCACTCTCAGGATTCCGGAACCATTGTCAGCGCGTGGGGGAGCTCGAGAGACAACTCCACGCAGCTCTCTTCAGTCACAGGTGTTCCCTGTTCGGGGAGGTCCTAGAAATACCTTCCCTGACCTTGGGAGGCAACCTCTGTCCCTGGGACTTCTTGCAAACACGCCTAGCCTTCCCGGGCATAGAGACACTTGGAAAATCCTCAGGGGAGACGAGCTTTGCAATTCTGTTAGAACCCACTCGCTGCCGACCGTTGGTGGAACCTCCCCACGCTCAGGATTCCGGAACCATTGTCAGTGCGTCGGGGAGTTGGAGAGACAACTCCACGCAGCTCTCTTCAGTCACAGGTGTTCCCTGTTCGGGCAAGTCCGAGAAATACCTTCCCTGACCTTGGGGAGGCAGCCTCTGTCCCTGGGACTTCCTGCAAACCCCCCTAGCTTTCCCTGGCACAAAGACATTAGGAAAACCCTCAGGGGAGACGAGCTTAGGCATTCCGTTAGAACCCACGCGCTGCCGACCGTTGGTGGAACCTCCCCACGCCTAGGATTCCGGAACCATTGTCAGCGCGTGCGGGAGCTCGAGAGACAACTCCACGCAGCTCTCTTCAGTCACAGGTGTTCCCTGTTCGGGGAAGTCCGAGAAATACCTTTCCTGACCATGGGGAGGCAGACTCTGTCCCTGGGACTTCCTGCAAACACCCCTAGCATTCCCTGGCACAGAGACATTAGGAAAATTCTCAGGGGAGACGAGCTTAGGCATTCCGTTAGAACCCACGCGCTGCCGACCAATGGAGGTACCTCCCCACGGTAAGGATTCCGGAACCATTATCATTGCGTGGGGGAGCTCGAGAGACAACTCCACGCATCTCTCTTCAGTCACAGGTGTTCCTTGTCCGGGGAAGTCCGAGAAATATCTTTCCTGACCTTGGGGAGGCAGCCTATGCCACTGGGACTTCCTTCAAACCCCCCTAGCATTCCCTGGCACAGAGACATTAGGAAAACACTCAGGGGAGACGAGCTTTGCAATTCCGTTAGATCCCACGCTCTGCCGACCGTTGGTGGAACCTCCCCACGCTCAGGATTCCGGAACCATTGTCAGTGCGTGGGGGAGCTCGAGAGACAACTCCACGCAGCTCTCTTCAGTCACAGGTGTTCCCTGTTCGGGGAAGTCCGAGAAAAATCTTCCCTGACCTTGGGGAGGCAGCCTCTGTCCCTGGGACTTCCTGCAAACCCCCCTAGCATTCCCTGGCACAGAGACATTAGGAAAACCCTCAGGGGAGACGAGCTAAGGCATTCCGTTAGAACCCACGTGCTGCCGACCGTTGGTGGAACCTCCCCACTCTCAGGATTCCGGAACCATTGTCAGCGCGTGGGGGAGCTCGAGAGACAACTCCACGCAGCTGTCTTCAGTCACAGGTGTTCCCAGTTCGGGGAAGTCCGAGAAATACCTTCTCTGACCTTGGGAGGCAACCTCTGTCCCTGGGACTTCTTGTAAACCCCCCTAGCCTTCCCGGGCATAGAGACACTTGGAAAACCCTCAGGGGAGACGAGCTTTGCAATTCTTTTAGAACCCACGCGCTGCCGACCGTTGGTGGAACCTCCACACGCTCAGGATTCCGGATCAATTGTCAGTGCGTCGGGGAGGTGGAGAGAAAACTCCACGCAGCTTTCTTCAGTCACAGGTGTTCCCTGTCCGGGGGAGTCCGAGAAATACTTTCCCTCACCTTAGGGAGGCAGCCTCTGTCCCTGGGAGTTCCTGCAAACCCCCCTAGCATTCCCTGGCACTGAGATATTAGGAAAACCCTCAGGGGAGACGAGCTTAGGCATTCCGTTAGATCCCACGCGTTGCCGACCGTTGGTGGAACCTCCCCACGCTCAGGATTCCGGAAACTTTGTCAGTGTGTGGGGGAGCACTAGAGACAACTCCACGCAGCTCTCCTCAGTCACAGGTGTTCCCTGTCCGGGGAAGTCCGAGAAAAATCTTTCCTGACCTTGAGTAGGCAGCCTCTGTCACTGGGACTTCCTTCAAACCCCCCTAGCATTCCCTGGCACAGAGACATTAGGAAAACCGTCAGGGGAGACGAGCTTTGCAATTCCGTTAGATCCCACGCGCTGCCGACCGTTGGTGGAACCTCCCCACGCTCAGGATTCCGGATCCATTGTCAGTGCGTCGGGGAGGTGGAGAGACAACTCCACGCAGCTCTCTTCAGTCACAGGTGTTCCCTGTTCGGGGAAGTCCGAGAAATACCTTCCCTGAACTTGGGAGGCAACCTCTGTCCCTGGGACTTCCTGCAAATCCCCCTAGCCTTCCCGGGCATAGAGTCACTTGGAAAACCCTCAGGGGAGACGAGCTTTGCAATTCCGTTAGAACCCACTCGCTGCCCACCGTTGGTGGAACCTCCCCACCTTCAGGATTCCGGAACCATTGTCAGTGGGTCGGGGAGTTGGAGAGACAACTCCACGCAGCTCTCTTCAGACACAGGTGTTCCCTGTCGGGGAAGTCCGAGAAATAACTTCCCTGACCTTGGGGAGGCAGCCTCTGTCCCTGGGACTTCCTGCAAACCCCCCTAGCATTCCCTGGCACAGAGACATTAGGAAAATTCTCAGGGGAGACGTGCTTAGCCATTCCGTTTGAACCCACGCGCTGCCGACCAATGGAGGTACCTTCCCACGGTAAGGATTCCGGAACCATTATCATTGCGTGGGGAAGCTCGAGACACAACTCCACGCATCTCTCTTCAGTCACAGGTGTTCCCTGTCCGGGGAAGTCCGAGAAATATATTTCCTGACCTTGGGGAGGCAGCCTCTGCCACTGGGACTTCCTTCAAACCCCCCTAGCATTCCCTGGCACAGAGACATTAGGAAAACCCTCAGGGGAGACGAGCTTTGCAATTCAGTTAGATCCCACGCGCTGCCGACCGTTGGTGGAACCTCCCCACGCTCAGGATTCCGGAACCATTGTCAGCGCGTGGGGGATCTCGAGAGACAACTCCACGCAGCTCTCTTCAGTCACAGGTGTTCCCTGTACGGGGAAGTCCGAGAAAAATCTTCCCAGACCTTGGGGAGGCAGCCTCTGTCCCTGGGACTTCCTGCAAACCCCCCTAGCATTCCCTGGCACAGAGACATTAGGAAAACCCTCAGGGGAGACGAGCTTAGGTATTCCGTTAGAACCCACGCGCTGCCGACCGTTGGTGGAACCTCCCCACTCTCAGGATTCCGGAACCATTGTCAGCGCGTGGGGGAGCTCGAGAGACAACTCCACGCAGCTCTCTTCAGTCACAGGTGTTCCCTGTTCGGGGAGGTCCGAGAAATACCTTCCCTGACTTTGGGAGGCAACCTCTGTCCCTGGGACTTCTTGTAAACACGCCTAGCCTTCCCGGGCATAGAGACACTTGGAAAATCCTCAGGGGAGACGAGCTTTGCAATTCCGTTAGAACCCACTCGCTGCCGACCGTTGGTGGAACCTCCCCACGCTCAGGATTCTGGAACAATTGTCAGTGCGTCGGGGAGTTGGAGAGACAACTCCACGCAGCTCTCTTCAGTCACAGGTGTTCCCTGTTCGGGCAAGTCCGAGAAATACCTTCCCTGACCTTGGGGAGGCAGCCTCTGTCCCTGGGACTTCCTGCAAACCCCCCTAGCTTTCCCTGGCACAAAGACATTAGGAAAACCCTCAGGGGAGACGAGCTTAGGCATTCCGTTAGAACCCACGCGCTGCCGACCGTTGGTGGAACCTCCCCACGCCTAGGATTCCGGAACCATTGTCAGCGCGTGTGGGAGCTCGAGAGACAACTCCACGCAGCTCTCTTCAGTCACAGGTGTTCCCTGTTCGGGGAAGTCCGAGAAATACCTTTCCTGACCATGGGGAGGCAGCCTCTGTCCCTGGGACTTCCTGCAAACACCCCTAGCATTCCCTGGCACAGAGACATTAGGAAAATTCTCAGGGGAGACGAGCTTAGGCATTCCGTTAGAACCCACGCGCTGCCGACCAGTGGAGGTACCTCCCCACGGTAAGGATTCCGGAACCATTATCATTGCGTGGGGGAGCTCGAGAGACAACTCCACGCATCTCTCTTCAGTAACAGGTGTTCCTTGTCCGGGGAAGTCCGAGAAATAACTTTCCTGACCTTGGGGAGGCAGCCTATGCCACTGGGACTTCCTTCAAACCCCCCTAGCATTCCCTGGAACAGAGACATTAGGAAAACCCTCAGGGGAGACGAGCTTTGCAATTCCGTTAGATCCCACGCGCTGCCGACCGTTGGTGGAACCTCCCCACGCTCAGGATTCCGGAACCATTGTCAGTGCGTGGGGGATCTCGAGAGACAACTCCACGCAGCTCTCTTCAGTCACAGGTGTTCCCTGTTCGGGGAAGTCCGAGAAAAATCTTCCCTGACCTTGGGGAGGCAGCCTCTGTCCCTGGGAATTCCTGCAAAACCCCTAGCATTCCCTGGCACAGAGACATTAGGAAAACCCTCAGGGGAGACGAGTAAGGCATTCCGTTAGAACCCACGCGCTGCCGACCGTTGGTGGAACCTCCCCACTCTCAGGATTCCGGAACCATTGTCAGCGTGTGGGGGAGCTCGAGAGACAACTCCACGCAGCTCTCTTCAGTCACAGGTGTTCCCTGTTCGGGCAAGTCCGAGAAATACCTTCTCTGACCTTGGGGAGGCAACCTCTGTCCCTGGGACTTCCTGCAAACCCCCCTAGCATTCCCTGGAACAGAGACATTAGGAAAACCCTCATGGGAGACGAGCTTAGGCATTCCGTTAGAACCCACGCGCTGCCGACCGTTGGTGGAACCTCCTCACGCTCAGGATTCCGGAACCATTGTCAGCGCGTGGGGGAGCTCGAGAGACAACTCCACGCAGCTCTCATCAGTCACAGGTGTTCCCTGTTCGGGGAAGTCCGAGAAATACCTTCCCTGACCTTGGGAGGCAACCTCTGTCCCTGTGACTTCCTGCAAAATCCCCTAGCCTTCCCGGGCATAGAGACACTTGGAAAAACCTCAGGGGAGACGAGCTTTGCAATTCCGTTAGAGCCCACTCGCAGCCCACTGTTGGTGGAACCTCCCCACCGTCAGGATTCCGGAAACATTGTCAGTGCGTCGGGGAGGTTGGGGACAACTCCACGCAGCTCTCTTCAGTCACAGGTGTTCCCTGTCCGGGGGAGTCCGAGAAATACCTTCCCTCACCTTAGGGAGGCAGCCTCTGTCCCTGGGACTTCCTGCAAACCCCCCTAGCATTCCCTGGCACTGAGACATTAGGAAAACCCTCAGGGGAGACGAGCTTAGGCATTCCGTTAGATCCCACGCGTTGCCGACCGTTAGTGGAACCTCCCCACGCTCAGGATTCCGGAACCATTGTCAGTGCGTGGGGGAGCACGAGAGACAACTCCACGCAGCTCTCCTCAGTCACAGGTGTTCCCTGTCCGGGGAAGTCCAAGAAAAACCTTTCCTGACCTTGAGGAGGCTGCCTCTGTCACTGGGACTTCCTTCAAACCCCCCTAGCATTCCCTGGCACAGAGACATTAGGAAAACCTTCAGGGGAGACGAGCTTTGCAATTCCGTTAGATCCCACGCGCTGCCGACCGTTGGTGGAACCTCCCCACGCTCAGGATTCCGGATCCATTGTCAGTGCGTCGGGGATGTGGAGACACAATTCCACGCAGCTCTCTTCATTCACAGGTGTTCCCTGTTAGGGCAAGTCCGAGAAATACCTTCCCTGAACTTGGGAGGCAACCTCTGTCCCTGGGACTTCCTGCAAATCCCCCTAGCCTTCCTGGGCATAGAGTCACTTGGAAAACCCTCAGGGGAGACGAGCTTTGCAATTCCGTTAGAACCCACTCGCTGCCCACCGTTGGTGGAACCTCCCCACCTTCAGGATTCCGGAACCATTGTCAGTGGGTCGGGGAGTTGGAGAGACAACTCCACGCAGCTCTCTTCATTCACAGGTGTTCCCTGTTCGGGGAAGTCCGAGAAATACCTTCCCTGACCTTGGGGTGGCAGCCTCTGTCCCTGGGACTTCCTCCTAACCCCCCTAGCATTCCCTGGCACAGAGACATTAGGAAAATTCTCAGGGGAGACGAGCTTAGGCATTCCGTTAGAACACACGCGCTGCCGACCAATGGAGGTACCTTCCCACGGTAAGGATTCCGGAACCATTATCATTGCGTGGGGGAGCTCGAGAGACAACTCCATGCATCTCTCTTCAGTCACAGTTGTTCCCTGTCCGGGGAAGTCCGAGAAATACATTTCCTGACCTTGGGGAGGCAGCCTCTGCCACTGGGACTTCCTTCAAACCCCCCTAGCATTCCCTGGCACAGAGACATTAGGAAAACCCTCAGGGGAGACGAGCTTTGCAATTCAGTTAGATCCCACGCGCTGCCGACAGTTGGTGGAACCTCCCCACGCTCAGGATTCCGGAACCATTGTCAGTGCGTGGGGAACTCGAGAGACAACTCCACGCAGCTCTCTTCAGTCACAGGTGTTCCCTGTTCGGGGAGGTCCGAGAAATACCTTCCCTGACCTTGGGAGGCAACCTCTGTCCCTGGGAATTCTTGCAAACACGCCTAGCCTTCCCGGGCATAGAGACACTTGGAAAACCCTCAGGGGAGACGAGCTTTGCAATTTTGTTAGAACCCACTCGATGCCGACCGTTGGTGGAACCTTCCCACGCTCAGGATTCCGGAACCATTGTCAGTGCGTCGGGGAGTTGGAGAGACAACTCCACGCAGCTCTCTTCAGTCACAGGTGTTCCCTGTTCGGGCAAGTCCGAGAAATACCTTCCCTGACCTTGGGGAGGCAGCCTCTGTCCCTGGGACTTCCTGCAAACCCCCCTAGCTTTCCCTGGCACAAAGACATTAGGAAAATCCTCAGGGGAGACGAGCTTAGGCATTCTGTTAGAACCCACCCGCTGCCGACCGTTGGTGGAACCTCCCCACGCCTAGGATTCCGGAACCACTGTCAGCGCGTGCGGGAGCTCGAGAGACAACTCCACGCAGCTCTCTTCAGTCACAGGTGTTCCCTCTTCGGGGAAGTCCGAGAAATACCTTCCCTGACCTTGGGGAGGCAGCCTCTGTCCCTGGGACTTCCTGCAAACCCCCCTAGCATTCCCTGGCACTGAGACATTAGGAAAATCCTCAGGGGAGACGAGCTTAGGCATTCTGTTAGAACCCACGCGCTGCCGACCGTTGGTGGAACCTCCCCACGCTCAGGATTCCGGAACCATTGTCAGTGCGTGGGGGAGCTCGACAGACAACTCCACGCAGCTCTCTTCAGTAACAGGTGTTCAATGCTCAGGGAAGTCCGAGAAATAACTTCCCTGACCTTGGGGAGGCAGCCTCTGACACTGAGACTTCCTGCAAACCCCCCTAGCCTTCCCTGGCACAGAGATATTAGGAAAACCCTCAGGGGAGACGAGCTAAGGCATTCCGTTAGAACCCACGCGCTGCCGACCGTTGGTGGAACCTCCCCACTCTCAGGATTCCGGAACCATTGTCAGCGCGTGGGGGAGCTCGAGAGACAACTTCACGCAGCTCTCTTCAGTCACAGGTGTTCCCTGTTCGGGGAAGTCCGAGAAATACCTTCCCTGACCTTGGTAGGCAACCTCTGTCCCTGGGAATTCCTGCAAAACCCACTAGCCTTCCCGGGCATAGAGACACTTGGAAAAACCTCAGGGGAGACGAGCTTTGCAATTCCGTTAGAACCCACTCGCAGCCCACCGTTGGTGGAACCTCCCCACGCTCAGGATTCCGGAACCATTGTCAGTGCGTCGGGGAGGTTGGAGACAACTCCACGCAGCTCTCTTAAGTCACAGGTGTTCCCTGTTCGGGGAAGTCCGAGAAATACCTTCCCTGACCTTGGGAGGCAGCCTCTTTCCCTGGGACTTCCTGCAAACCCCCCTAGCATTCCCTGGCACAGAGACATTAAGAAAACCCTCAGGGGAGACGAGCTTAGGCATTCCGTTAGAACCCACGCGCTGCCGACCGTTGGTGGAACCTCCCCACTCTCAGGATTCCGGAACCATTGTCAGCGCGTGGGGGAGCTCGAGAGACAACTCCACGCAGCTCTCTTCAGTCACAGGTGTTCCCTGTTCGGGGAAGTCCGAGAAATACCTTCCCTGACCTTGGGAGGCAACCTCTGTCCCTGGGACTTCTTGCAAACACCCCTAGCCTTCCCGGGCATAGAGACACTTGGAAAACCCTCAGGGGAGACGAGCTTTGCAATTCTGTTAGAACCCACTCGCTGCCGACCGTTGGTGGAACCTCTCCACGCTCAGGATTCCGGAACCATTGTCAGTGCGTCGGGGAGTTGGAGAGACAACTCCACGCAGCTCTCTTCAGTCACAGGTGTTCCCTGTTCGGGCAAGTCCGAGAAATACCTTCCCTGACCTTGCGGAGGCAGCCTCTGTCCCTGGGACTTCCTGCAAACCCCCCTAGCTTTCCCTGGCACAAAGACATTAGGAAAACCCTTAGGGGAGACGAGCTTAGGCATTCTGTTAGAACCCACGCGCTGCCGACCGTTGGTGGAAACTCCCCACGCCTAGGATTCCGGAACCATTGTCAGCGCGTGCGGGAGCTCGAGAGACAACTCCACGCAGCTCTCTTCAGTCACAGGTGTTCCCTGTCCGGGGAAGTCCGAGAAATACCTTCCCTGACCTTGGGGAGGCAGCCTCTGTCCCTGGGATTTCCTGCAAACCCCCCTAGGATTCCCTGGCACAGAGACATTAGGAAAACCCTCAGGGGAGACGAGCTTTGCAATTCCGTTAAATCCCACGCGCTGCCGACCGTTGGTGGAACCTCCCCACGCTCAGGATTCCGGAACCATTGTCCGTGCGTCGGGGAGGTGGAGAGACAACTCCACGCAGCTCTCTTCAGTCACAGGTGTTCCCTGTTCGGGGAAGTCCGAGAAATACCTTCCCTGACCTTGGGAGGCAACCTCTGTCCCTGGGACTTCCTGCAAACCCCCTAGCCTTCCCGGGCATAGAGACACTTGGAAAATTATCAGGGGAGACGAGCTTTGCAATTCCGTTAGAACCCACTCGCTGCCCACCGTTGGTGGAACCTCCCCGCCGTCAGGATTCCGGAACCATTGTCAGTGGGTCGGGGAGGTGGAGAGACAACTCCACGCAGCTCTCTTCAGTCACAGGTGTTCCCTGATCGGGGAAGTCCGAGAAATACCTTCCCTGACTTTGGGGAGGCAGCCTCTGTCCCTGGGAATTCCTGCAAACCCCCCTAGCATTCCCTGGCACAGAGACATTAGGAAAACCCTCAGGGGAGACGAGCTTAGGCATTCCGTTAGAACCCACGCGCTGCCTACCGTTGGTGGAACCTCCCCACGCTCAGGATTCCGGAACCTTTGTCAGTGCGTGGGGGAGCTCGATAGACAACTCCACGCAGCTCTCTTTAGTCACAGGTGTTCCCTATTCGGGCAAGTCCGAGAAATACCTTCCCTGACCTTGGGGAGGCAGCCTCTGTCCCTGGGACTTCCTGCAAGCCCCCCTTGCATTCCCTGGCACAGAGACATTAGGAAAACCCTCAGGGGAGACGAGCTTAGGCATTCCGTTAGAACCCACGCGCTGCCGACCGTTGGTGGAACCTCCCCACGCACAGGATTCTGGAAACATTTTCAGTGCGTGGGGGAGCTCGAGAGACAACTCCACGCAGCTCTCTTCAGTCACAGGTGTTCAATGCTCAGGGAAGTCCGAGAAATAACTTCCCTGACCTTGGGGAGGCAGCCTCTGTCACTGAGATTTCCTGAAAACCCCCCTAGCCTTCCCTGGCCCAGAGAAACTAGGAAAACCCTCAGGGGAGACGAGCTTTGCAATTCTGTTAGAACCCACTCGCTGCCGACCGTTGGTTGAACCTCTCCATGCTCAGGATTCCGAAACCATTGTCAGTGCGTCGGGGAGGTGGAGAGACAACTCCACGCAGCTCTCTTCATTCACAGGTGTTCCTTGTTCGGGGAAGTCCGAGAAATACCTTCCCTGACTTTGGGGAGGCAGCCTCTGTCCCTGGGACTTCCTGCAACCCCCCCTAGCATTCCCTGGCACAGAGACATTAGGAAAACCCTCAGGGGAGACGAGCTAAGGCATTCCGTTAGAACACACGCGCTGCCGACCGTTGGTGGAACCTCCCCACGCTCAGGATTCCGGAACCATTGTCAGTGCGTGGGGGAGCTCGAGAGACAACTCCACGCAGCTCTCCTCAGTCACAGGTGTTCCCTGTTCGGGGAAGTCCGAGAAATACCTTTCCTGATCTTGGGGAGGCAACCTCTGCCACTGGGAATTCCTTCAAACCCCCTAGCATTCCCTGGCACAGAGACATTAGGAAAACCCTCAGGGGAGACGAGCTTTGCAATTCCGTTAGATCCCACGCGCTGCCGACCGTTGGTGGAACCTCCCCACGCTCAGGATTCCGGAACCATTGTCAGTGCGTCGGGGAGGTGGAGAGACAACTCCACGCAGCTCTCTTCAGTCACAAGTGTTCCCTGTTCGGGGAAGTCCGAGAAATACCTTCCCTGACCTGGGGGGGCAACCTCTGTCCCTGGGACTTCCTGCAAACCCCCCTAGCCTTCCCGGGCATAGAGACACTTGGAAAACTATCAGGGGAGACGAGCTTTGCAATTCCGTTAGAACCCACTCGCTGCCCACCGTTGGTGGAACCTCCCCACCGTCAGGATTCCGGAACCATTGTCAGTGCGTCGGGGAGGTGGAGAGACAACTCCACGCAGCTCTCTTCAGTCACAGGTGTTCCCTTTCGGGGAAGTCAGAGAAATACCTTCCCTGACCTTGGGGAGGCAGCCTCTGTCCCTGGGAAATCCTGCAAACGCCCCTAGCATTCCCTGGCACAGAGACATTAGGAAAACCCTCAGGGGAGACGAGCTTAGGCATTCCGTTAGAACCCACGCGCTGCCTACCGTTGGTGGAACCTCCCCACGCTCAGGATTCCGGAACCATTGTCAGTGCGTTGGGGAGCTCGGTAGACAACTCCACGCAGCTCTCTTCAGTCACAGGTGTTCCCTGTTCGGGCAAGTCCGAGAAATACCTTCCCTGACCTTGCGGAAGCAGCCTCTGTCCCTGGGACTTCCTGCAAACACCCCTAGCATTCCCTGGCACAGAGACATTAGGAAAACACTCAGGGGAGACGAGCTTTGCAATTCTGTTAGAACCCACTCGCTGCCGACCGTTGGTGGAACCTCTCCACGCTCAGGATTCCGGAACCATTGTCAGTGCGTCGGGGAGTTGGAGAGACAACTCCACGCAGCTCTCTTCAGTCACAGGTGTTCCCTGTTCGGGCAAGTCCGAGAAATACCTTCCCTGACCTTGCGGAGGCAGCCTCTGTCCCTGGGACTTCCTGCAAACCCCCCTAGCTTTCCCTGGCACAAAGACATTAGGAAAACCCTTAGGGGAGACGAGCTTAGGCATTCTGTTAGAACCCACGCGCTGCCGACCGTTGGTGGAACCTCCCCACGCCTAGGATTCCGGAACCATTGTCAGCGCGTGCGGGAGCTCGAGAGACAACTCCACGCAGCTCTCTTCAGTCACAGGTGTTCCCTGTCCGGGGAAGTCCGAGAAATACCTTCCCTGACCTTGGGGAGGCAGCCTCTGTCCCTGGGAATTCCTGCAAACCCCCCTAGCATTCCCTGGCACAGAGACATTAGGAAAACCCTCAGGGGAGACGAGCTTTGCAATTCCGTTAGATCCCACGCGCTGCCGACCGTTGGTGGAACCTCCCCACGCTCAGGATTCCGGAACCATTGTCAGTGCGTCGGGGAGGTAGAGAGACAACTCCACGCAGCTCTCTTCAGTCACAGGTGTTCCCTGTTCGGGGAAGTCCGAGAAATACCTTCCCTGACCTTGGGAGGCAACCTCTGTCCCTGGGACTTCCTGCAAATCCCCTAGCCTTCCCGGGCATAGAGACACTTGGAAAATTATCAGGGGAGACGAGCTTTGCAATTCCGTTAGAACCCACACGCTGCCCACCGTTGGTGGAACCTCCCCACCGTCAGGATTCCGGAACCATTGTCAGTGGGTCGGGGAGGTGGAGAGACAACTCCACGCAGCTCTCTTCAGTCACAGGTTTTCCCTGATCGGGGAAGTCCGAGAAATACCTTCCCTGACTTTGGGGAGTCAGCCACTGTCCCTGGGAATTCCTGCAAACACCCCTACCATTCCCTGGCACAGAGAAATTAGGAAAACCCTCAGGGGAGACGAGCTTAGGCATTCCGTTAGAACCCACGCGCTGCCTACCGTTGGAGGAACCTCCCCACGCTCAGGATTCCGGAACCATTGTCAGTGCGTGGGGGAGCTCGATAGACAACTCCACGCAGCTCTCTTCAGTCACAGGTGTTCCCTGTTCGGGCAAGTCCGAGAAATACCTTCCCTGACCTTGGGGAGGCAGCCTCTGTCCCTGGGACTTCCTGCAAGCCCCCCTAGCATTCCCTGGCACAGAGACATTAGGAAAACCCTCAGGGGAGACGAGCTTAGGCATTCCGTTAGAACCCACGCGCTGCCGACCGTTGGTGGAACCTCCCCACGCACAGGATTCTGGAAACATTTTCAGTGCGTGGGGGAGCTCGAGAGACAACTCCACGCAGCTCTCTTCAGTCACAGGTGTTCAATGCTCAGGGAAGTCCGAGAAATAACTTCCCTGACCTTGGGGAGGCAGCCTCTGTCACTGAGATTTCCTGAAAACATCCCTAGCATTCCCTGGCCCAGAGACACTAGGAAAACCCTCAGGGGAGACGAGCTTTGCAATTCTGTTAGAACCCACTCGCTGCCGACCGTTGGTTGAACCTCTCCATGCTCAGGATTCCGGAACCATTGTCAGTGCGTCGGGGAGGTGGAGAGACAACTCCACGCAGCTCTCTTCATTCACAGGTGTTCCTTGTACGGGGAAGTCCGAGAAATACCTTCCCTGACTTTGGGGAGGCAGCCTCTGTCCCTGGGACTTCCTGCAAACCCCCCTAGCATTCCCTGGCACAGAGACATTAGGAAAACCCTCAGGGGAGACGAGCTTAGGCATTCCGTTAGAACACACGCGCTGCCGACCGTTGGTGGAACCTCCCCACGCTCAGGATTCCGGAACCATTGTCAGTGCGTGGGGGAGCTCGAGAGACAACTCCACGCAGCTCTCCTCAGTCACAGGTGTTCCCTGTTCGGGGAAGTCCGAGAAATACCTTCCCTGACCTTGGGAGGCAACCTCTGTCCCTGGGACTTCCTGCAAACCCCCCTAGACTTCCCGGGCATAGAGACACTTGGAAAACTATCAGGGGAGACGAGCTTTGCAATTCCGTTAGAACCCACTCGCTGCCCACCGTTGGTTGAACCTCCCCACCGTCAGGATTCCGGAACCATTGTCAGTGGGTCGGGGAGGTGGAGAGACAACTCCACGCAGCTCTCTTCAGTCACAGGTGTTCCCTTTCGGGGAAGTCAGAGAAATACCTTCCCTGACCTTGGGGAGGCAGCCTGTGTCCCTGGGAATTCCTGCAAACCCCCCTAGCATTCCCTGGCACAGAGACATTAGGAAAACCCTCAGGGGAGACGAGCTTAGGCATTCCATTAGAACCCACGCGCTGCCGACCGTTGGTGGAACCTCCTCACGCTCAGGATTCCGGAACCATTGTCAGTGCGTGGGGGAGCTCGAGAGACAACTCCACGCAGCTCTCCTCAGTCACAGCTGTTCCCTGTCCGGGGAAGTCCGAGAAATAACTTTCCTGACCTTGGGGAGGCAACCTCTGCCACTGGGACTTCCTTCAAACCCCCCTAGCATTCCCTGTCACAGAGACATTAGGAAAACCCTCAGGGGAGACGAGCTTTGCAATTCCGTTAGATCCCACGCGCTGCCGACCGTTGGTGGAACCTCCCCACGCTCAGGATTCCGGAACCATTGTCAGTGCGTCGGGGAGGTGGAGAGACAACTCCACGCAGCTCTCTTCAGTCACAGGTGTTCCCTGTTCGGGGAAGTCCGAGAAATACCTTCCCTGACCTTGGGAGGCAACCTCTGTCCCTGGGACTTCCTGCAAACCCCCCTAGCCTTCCCGGGCATAGAGACACTTGGAAAACTATCAGGGGAGACGAGCTTTGCTATTCCGTTAGAACCCAATCGCTGCCCACCGTTGGTGGAACCTCCCCACCGTCAGGATTCCGGAACCATTGTCAGTGGGTCGGGGAGGTGGAGAGACAACTCCACGCAGCTCTCTTCAGTCACAGGTGTTCCCTGTTCGGGGAAGTCCGAGAAATACCTTCCCTGACCTTGGGGAGGCAGCCTCTGTCCCTGAGAATTCCTGCAAACCCCCCTAGCATTCCCTGGCACAGAGACATTAGGAAAACCCTCAGGGGAGACGAGCTTAGGCATTCCGTTAGAACCCACGCGCTGCCTACCGTTGGTGGAACCTCCCCACGCTCAGGATTCCGGAACCATTGTCAGTGCGTGGGGGAGCTCGATAGACAACTCCACGCAGCTCTCTTCAGTCACAGGTGTTCCCTGTTCGGGCAAGTCCGAGAAATAACTTCCCTGACCTTGGGGAGGCAGCCTCTGACCCTGGGACTTCCTGCAAACACCCCTAGCATTCCCTGGCACAGAGACATTAGGAAAACCCTCAGGGGAGACGAGCTTAGGCATTCCGTTAGAACCCACGCGCTGCCGACCGTTGGTGGAACCTCCCCACGCTCAGGATTCCGGAACCATTGTCAGCGCGTGGGGAGCTCGAGAGACAACTCCACGCAGCTCTCTTCAGTCACAGGTGTTCCCTGTTCGGGGAAGTCCGAGAAATACTTTCCCTGACCTTGGGAGGCAACCTCTGTCCCTGGGACTTCCTGCAAACCCCCCTAGCCTTCCCGGGCATAGAGACACTTGGAAAACCCTCAGGGGAGACGAGCTTTGCAATTCCCTTAGAACCGACTCGCTGCCCACCGTTGGTGGAACCTCCCCACCGTCAGGATTCCGGACCCATTGTCAGTGCGTCGGGGAAGTGGAGAGACAACTCCACGCAGCTCTCTTCAGTCACAGGTGTTCCCTGTTCGGGGAAGTCCGAGAAATACCTTCCCTGACCTTGGGGAGGCAGCCTCTGTCCCTGGGACTTCCTGCAAAACCCCTAGCATTCCCTGGCACAGAGATATTAGGAAAACCCTCAGGGAAGACGAGCTTAGACATTCAATTAGAACCCACGCACTGCCGAACATTGGTGGTACCTCCCCACGCTCAGGATTCCGGAACCATTGTCAGTGCGTGGGTTAGCTCGAGAGACAACTCCACGCAGCTCTCTTCAGTCACAAGTGTTCCCTGTTCGGGGAAGTCAGAGAAATAACTTCCCTGACCTTGGGGAGGCAGCCTCTGTCCCTGGGACTTCCTGCAAAAAGCCTAGCATTCCCTGGCACAGAGACATTAGGAAAATCCTCAGGGGAGACGAGCTTAAGCATTCCGTTAGAACCCACACGCTGCCGACCGTTGGTGGAACCTCACCACCATCAGTATTCCGGAACCATTGTCAGTGAATCGGGGAGTTGGAGAGAAAACTCCACGCAGGTCTCTTCAGTCACAGGTGTTCCCTGTTCGGGCAAGTCCGAGAAATACCTTCCCTGACCTTGGGGAGGCAGCCTCTGTCCCTGGGAATTCCTGCAAATCCCCCTAGCATTCCCTGGCACAGAGACATTACGAAAACCCTCAGGGGAGACGAGCTTAGGCATTCCGTTAGAACCCACGCGCTGCCGACCGTTGGTGGAACCTCCCCACTCTCAGGATTCCGGAACCATTGTCAGCGCGTGGGGGAGCTCGAGAGACAACTTCACGCAGCTCTCTTCAGTCACAGGTGTTCCCTGTTCGGGGAAGTCCGAGAAATACCTTCCCTGACCTTGGGAGGCAACCTCTGTCCCTGGGAATTCCTGCAAATCCCACTAGCCTTCCCGGGCATAGAGACACTTGGAAAAACCTCAGGGGAGACGAGCTTTGCAATTCCGTTAGAACCCACTCGCAGCCCACCGTTGGTGGAACCTCCCCACGCTCAGGATTCCGGAACCATTGTCAGTGCGTCGGGGAGGTTGGAGACAACTCCACGCAGCTCTCTTAAGTCACAGGTGTTCCCTGTTCGGGGAAGTCCGAGAAATACCTTCCCTGACCTTGGGAGGCAGCCTCTTTCCCTGGGACTTCCTGCAAACCCCCCTAGCATTCCCTGGCACAGAGACATTAAGAAAACCCTCAGGGGAGACGAGCTTAGGCATTCCGTTAGAACCCACGCGCCTCCGACCGTTGGTGGAACCTCCCCACTCTCAGGATTCCGGAACCATTGTCAGCGCGTGGGGGAGCTCGAGAGACAACTCCACGCAGGTCTCTTCAGTCACAGGTGTTCCCTGTTCGGGGAAGTCCGAGAAATACCTTCCCTGACCTTGGGAGGCAACCTCTGTCCCTGGGACTTCTTGCAAACACCCCTAGCCTTCCCGGGCATAGAGACACTTGGAAAACCCTCAGGGGAGACGAGCTTTGCAATTCTGTTAGAACCCACTCGCTGCCGACCGTTGGTGGAACCTCTCCACGCTCAGGATTCCGGAACCATTGTCAGTGCGTCGGGGATTTGGAGAGACAACTCCACGCAGCTCTCTTCAGTCACAGGTGTTCCCTGTTCGGGCAAGTCCGAGAAATACCTTCCCTGACCTTGCGGAGGCAGCCTCTGTCCCTGGGACTTCCTGCAAACCCCCCTAGCTTTCCCTGGCACAAAGACATTAGGAAAACCCTTAGGGGAGACGAGCTTAGGCATTCTGTTAGAACCCACGCGCTGCCGACCGTTGGTGGAAACTCCCCACGCCTAGGATTCCGGAACCATTGTCAGCGCGTGCGGGAGCTCGAGAGACAACTCCACGCAGCTCTCTTCAGTCACAGGTGTTCCCTGTCCGGGGAAGTCCGAGAAATACCTTCCCTGACCTTGGGGAGGCAGCCTCTGTCCCTGGGATTTCCTGCAAACCCCCCTAGCATTCCCTGGCACAGAGACATTAGGAAAACCCTCAGGGGAGACGAGCTTTGCAATTCCGTTAAATCCCACGCGCTGCCGACCGTTGGTGGAACCTCCCCACGCTCAGGATTCCGGAACCATTGTCCGTGCGTCGGGGAGGTGGAGAGACAACTCCACGCAGCTCTCTTCAGTCACAGGTGTTCCCTGTTCGGGGAAGTCCGAGAAATACCTTCCCTGACCTTGGGAGGCAACCTCTGTCCCTGGGACTTCCTGCAAACCCCCTAGCCTTCCCGGGCATAGAGACACTTGGAAAATTATCAGGGGAGACGAGCTTTGCAATTCCGTTAGAACCCACTCGCTGCCCACCGTTGGTGGAACCTCCCCGCCGTCAGGATTCCGGAACCATTGTCAGTGGGTCGGGGAGGTGGAGAGACAACTCCACGCAGCTCTCTTCAGTCACAGGTGTTCCCTGATCGGGGAAGTCCGAGAAATACCTTCCCTGACTTTGGGGAGGCAGCCTCTGTCCCTGGGAATTCCTGCAAACCCCCCTAGCATTCCCTGGCACAGAGACATTAGGAAAACCCTCAGGGGAGACGAGCTTAGGCATTCCGTTAGAACCCACGCGCTGCCTACCGTTGGTGGAACCTCCCCACGCTCAGGATTCCGGAACCTTTGTCAGTGCGTGGGGGAGCTCGATAGACAACTCCACGCAGCTCTCTTTAGTCACAGGTGTTCCCTATTCGGGCAAGTCCGAGAAATACCTTCCCTGACCTTGGGGAGGCAGCCTCTGTCCCTGGGACTTCCTGCAAGCCCCCCTTGCATTCCCTGGCACAGAGACATTAGGAAAACCCTCAGGGGAGACGAGCTTAGGCATTCCGTTAGAACCCACGCGCTGCCGACCGTTGGTGGAACCTCCCCACGCACAGGATTCTGGAAACATTTTCAGTGCGTGGGGGAGCTCGAGAGACAACTCCACGCAGCTCTCTTCAGTCACAGGTGTTCAATGCTCAGGGAAGTCCGAGAAATAACTTCCCTGACCTTGGGGAGGCAGCCTCTGTCACTGAGATTTCCTGAAAACCCCCCTAGCCTTCCCTGGCCCAGAGAAACTAGGAAAACCCTCAGGGGAGACGAGCTTTGCAATTCTGTTAGAACCCACTCGCTGCCGACCGTTGGTTGAACCTCTCCATGCTCAGGATTCCGAAACCATTGTCAGTGCGTCGGGGAGGTGGAGAGACAACTCCACGCAGCTCTCTTCATTCACAGGTGTTCCTTGTTCGGGGAAGCCCGAGAAATAACTTCCCTGACTTTGGGGAGGCAGCCTCTGTCCCTGGGACTTCCTGCAACCCCCCCTAGCATTCCCTGGCACAGAGACATTAGGAAAACCCTCAGGGGAGACGAGCTAAGGCATTCCGTTAGAACACACGCGCTGCCGACCGTTGGTGGAACCTCCCCACGCTCAGGATTCCGGAACCATTGTCAGTGCGTGGGGGAGCTCGAGAGACAACTCCACGCAGCTCTCCTCAGTCACAGGTGTTCCCTGTTCGGGGAAGTCCGAGAAATACCTTTCCTGATCTTGGGGAGGCAACCTCTGCCACTGGGAATTCCTTCAAACCCCCTAGCATTCCCTGGCACAGAGACATTAGGAAAACCCTCAGGGGAGACGAGCTTTGCAATTCCGTTAGATCCCACGCGCTGCCGACCGTTGGTGGAACCTCCCCACGCTCAGGATTCCGGAACCATTGTCAGTGCGTCGGGGAGGTGGAGAGACAACTCCACGCAGCTCTCTTCAGTCACAAGTGTTCCCTGTTCGGGGAAGTCTGAGAAATACCTTCCCTGACCTGGGGGGGCAACCTCTGTCCCTGGGACTTCCTGCAAACCCCCCTAGCCTTCCCGGGCATAGAGACACTTGGAAAACTATCAGGGGAGACGAGCTTTGCAATTCCGTTAGAACCCACTCGCTGCCCACCGTTGGTGGAACCTCCCCACCGTCAGGATTCCGGAACCATTGTCAGTGCGTCGGGGAGGTTGGAGACAACTCCACGCAGCTCTCTTAAGTCACAGGTGTTCCCTGTTCGGGGAAGTCCGAGAAATACCTTCCCTGACCTTGGGAGGCAGCCTCTTTCCCTGGGACTTCCTGCAAACCCCCCTAGCATTCCCTGGCACAGAGACATTAAGAAAACCCTCAGGGGAGACGAGCTTAGGCATTCCGTTAGAACCCACGCGCTGCCGACCGTTGGTGGAACCTCCCCACTCTCAGGATTCCGGAACCATTGTCAGCGCGTGGGGGAGCTCGAGAGACAACTCCACGCAGCTCTCTTCAGTCACAGGTGTTCCCTGTTCGGGGAAGTCCGAGAAATACCTTCCCTGACCTTGGGAGGCAACCTCTGTCCCTGGGACTTCTTGCAAACACCCCTAGCCTTCCCGGGCATAGAGACACTTGGAAAACCCTCAGGGGAGACGAGCTTTGCAATTCTGTTAGAACCCACTCGCTGCCGACCGTTGGTGGAACCTCTCCACGCTCAGGATTCCGGAACCATTGTCAGTGCGTCGGGGAGTTGGAGAGACAACTCCACGCAGCTCTCTTCAGTCACAGGTGTTCCCTGTTCGGGCAAGTCCGAGAAATACCTTCCCTGACCTTGCGGAGGCAGCCTCTGTCCCTGGGACTTCCTGCAAACCCCCCTAGCTTTCCCTGGCACAAAGACATTAGGAAAACCCTTAGGGGAGACGAGCTTAGGCATTCTGTTAGAACCCACGCGCTGCCGACCGTTGGTGGAAACTCCCCACGCCTAGGATTCCGGAACCATTGTCAGCGCGTGCGGGAGCTCGAGAGACAACTCCACGCAGCTCTCTTCAGTCACAGGTGTTCCCTGTCCGGGGAAGTCCGAGAAATACCTTCCCTGACCTTGGGGAGGCAGCCTCTGTCCCTGGGATTTCCTGCAAACCCCCCTAGGATTCCCTGGCACAGAGACATTAGGAAAACCCTCAGGGGAGACGAGCTTTGCAATTCCGTTAAATCCCACGCGCTGCCGACCGTTGGTGGAACCTCCCCACGCTCAGGATTCCGGAACCATTGTCCGTGCGTCGGGGAGGTGGAGAGACAACTCCACGCAGCTCTCTTCAGTCACAGGTGTTCCCTGTTCGGGGAAGTCCGAGAAATACCTTCCCTGACCTTGGGAGGCAACCTCTGTCCCTGGGACTTCCTGCAAACCCCCTAGCCTTCCCGGGCATAGAGACACTTGGAAAATTATCAGGGGAGACGAGCTTTGCAATTCCGTTAGAACCCACTCGCTGCCCACCGTTGGTGGAACCTCCCCGCCGTCAGGATTCCGGAACCATTGTCAGTGGGTCGGGGAGGTGGAGAGACAACTCCACGCAGCTCTCTTCAGTCACAGGTGTTCCCTGATCGGGGAAGTCCGAGAAATACCTTCCCTGACTTTGGGGAGGCAGCCTCTGTCCCTGGGAATTCCTGCAAACCCCCCTAGCATTCCCTGGCACAGAGACATTAGGAAAACCCTCAGGGGAGACGAGCTTAGGCATTCCGTTAGAACCCACGCGCTGCCTACCGTTGGTGGAACCTCCCCACGCTCAGGATTCCGGAACCTTTGTCAGTGCGTGGGGGAGCTCGATAGACAACTCCACGCAGCTCTCTTTAGTCACAGGTGTTCCCTATTCGGGCAAGTCCGAGAAATACCTTCCCTGACCTTGGGGAGGCAGCCTCTGTCCCTGGGACTTCCTGCAAGCCCCCCTTGCATTCCCTGGCACAGAGACATTAGGAAAACCCTCAGGGGAGACGAGCTTAGGCATTCCGTTAGAACCCACGCGCTGCCGACCGTTGGTGGAACCTCCCCACGCACAGGATTCTGGAAACATTTTCAGTGCGTGGGGGAGCTCGAGAGACAACTCCACGCAGCTCTCTTCAGTCACAGGTGTTCAATGCTCAGGGAAGTCCGAGAAATAACTTCCCTGACCTTGGGGAGGCAGCCTCTGTCACTGAGATTTCCTGAAAACCCCCCTAGCCTTCCCTGGCCCAGAGAAACTAGGAAAACCCTCAGGGGAGACGAGCTTTGCAATTCTGTTAGAACCCACTCGCTGCCGACCGTTGGTTGAACCTCTCCATGCTCAGGATTCCGAAACCATTGTCAGTGCGTCGGGGAGGTGGAGAGACAACTCCACGCAGCTCTCTTCATTCACAGGTGTTCCTTGTTCGGGGAAGTCCGAGAAATACCTTCCCTGACTTTGGGGAGGCAGCCTCTGTCCCTGGGACTTCCTGCAACCCCCCCTAGCATTCCCTGGCACAGAGACATTAGGAAAACCCTCAGGGGAGACGAGCTAAGGCATTCCGTTAGAACACACGCGCTGCCGACCGTTGGTGGAACCTCCCCACGCTCAGGATTCCGGAACCATTGTCAGTGCGTGGGGGAGCTCGAGAGACAACTCCACGCAGCTCTCCTCAGTCACAGGTGTTCCCTGTTCGGGGAAGTCCGAGAAATACCTTTCCTGATCTTGGGGAGGCAACCTCTGCCACTGGGAATTCCTTCAAACCCCCTAGCATTCCCTGGCACAGAGACATTAGGAAAACCCTCAGGGGAGACGAGCTTTGCAATTCCGTTAGATCCCACGCGCTGCCGACCGTTGGTGGAACCTCCCCACGCTCAGGATTCCGGAACCATTGTCAGTGCGTCGGGGAGGTGGAGAGACAACTCCACGCAGCTCTCTTCAGTCACAAGTGTTCCCTGTTCGGGGAAGTCCGAGAAATACCTTCCCTGACCTGGGGGGGCAACCTCTGTCCCTGGGACTTCCTGCAAACCCCCCTAGCCTTCCCGGGCATAGAGACACTTGGAAAACTATCAGGGGAGACGAGCTTTGCAATTCCGTTAGAACCCACTCGCTGCCCACCGTTGGTGGAACCTCCCCACCGTCAGGATTCCGGAACCATTGTCAGTGCGTCGGGGAGGTGGAGAGACAACTCCACGCAGCTCTCTTCAGTCACAGGTGTTCCCTTTCGGGGAAGTCAGAGAAATACCTTCCCTGACCTTGGGGAGGCAGCCTCTGTCCCTGGGAAATCCTGCAAACGCCCCTAGCATTCCCTGGCACAGAGACATTAGGAAAACCCTCAGGGGAGACGAGCTTAGGCATTCCGTTAGAACCCACGCGCTGCCTACCGTTGGTGGAACCTCCCCACGCTCAGGATTCCGGAACCATTGTCAGTGCGTTGGGGAGCTCGGTAGACAACTCCACGCAGCTCTCTTCAGTCACAGGTGTTCCCTGTTCGGGCAAGTCCGAGAAATACCTTCCCTGACCTTGCGGAAGCAGCCTCTGTCCCTGGGACTTCCTGCAAACACCCCTAGCATTCCCTGGCACAGAGACATTAGGAAAACACTCAGGGGAGACGAGCTTTGCAATTCTGTTAGAACCCACTCGCTGCCGACCGTTGGTGGAACCTCTCCACGCTCAGGATTCCGGAACCATTGTCAGTGCGTCGGGGAGTTGGAGAGACAACTCCACGCAGCTCTCTTCAGTCACAGGTGTTCCCTGTTCGGGCAAGTCCGAGAAATACCTTCCCTGACCTTGCGGAGGCAGCCTCTGTCCCTGGGACTTCCTGCAAACCCCCCTAGCTTTCCCTGGCACAAAGACATTAGGAAAACCCTTAGGGGAGACGAGCTTAGGCATTCTGTTAGAACCCACGCGCTGCCGACCGTTGGTGGAACCTCCCCACGCCTAGGATTCCGGAACCATTGTCAGCGCGTGCGGGAGCTCGAGAGACAACTCCACGCAGCTCTCTTCAGTCACAGGTGTTCCCTGTCCGGGGAAGTCCGAGAAATACCTTCCCTGACCTTGGGGAGGCAGCCTCTGTCCCTGGGAATTCCTGCAAACCCCCCTAGCATTCCCTGGCACAGAGACATTAGGAAAACCCTCAGGGGAGACGAGCTTTGCAATTCCGTTAGATCCCACGCGCTGCCGACCGTTGGTGGAACCTCCCCACGCTCAGGATTCCGGAACCATTGTCAGTGCGTCGGGGAGGTAGAGAGACAACTCCACGCAGCTCTCTTCAGTCACAGGTGTTCCCTGTTCGGGGAAGTCCGAGAAATACCTTCCCTGACCTTGGGAGGCAACCTCTGTCCCTGGGACTTCCTGCAAATCCCCTAGCCTTCCCGGGCATAGAGACACTTGGAAAATTATCAGGGGAGACGAGCTTTGCAATTCCGTTAGAACCCACACGCTGC
This sequence comes from Vicugna pacos, assembly GCF_048564905.1. Classification (NCBI taxonomy): domain Eukaryota; kingdom Metazoa; phylum Chordata; class Mammalia; order Artiodactyla; family Camelidae; genus Vicugna; species Vicugna pacos. Next base: position 58,929,947 of record NW_027328721.1, on the reverse strand, counting down.
CCACCGTTGGTGGAACCTCCCCACCGTCAGGATTCCGGAACCATTGTCAGTGGGTCGGGGAGGTGGAGAGACAACTCCACGCAGCTCTCTTCAGTCACAGGTGTTCCCTGATCGGGGAAGTCCGAGAAATACCTTCCCTGACTTTGGGGAGTCAGCCACTGTCCCTGGGAATTCCTGCAAACACCCCTACCATTCCCTGGCACAGAGAAATTAGGAAAACCCTCAGGGGAGACGAGCTTAGGCATTCCGTTAGAACCCACGCGCTGCCTACCGTTGGTGGAACCTCCCCACGCTCAGGATTCCGGAACCATTGTCAGTGCGTGGGGGAGCTCGATAGACAACTCCACGCAGCTCTCTTCAGTCACAGGTGTTCCCTGTTCGGGCAAGTCCGAGAAATACCTTCCCTGACCTTGGGGAGGCAGCCTCTGTCCCTGGGACTTCCTGCAAGCCCCCCTAGCATTCCCTGGCACAGAGACATTAGGAAAACCCTCAGGGGAGACGAGCTTAGGCATTCCGTTAGAACCCACGCGCTGCCGACCGTTGGTGGAACCTCCCCACGCACAGGATTCTGGAAACATTTTCAGTGCGTGGGGGAGCTCGAGAGACAACTCCACGCAGCTCTCTTCAGTCACAGGTGTTCAATGCTCAGGGAAGTCCGAGAAATAACTTCCCTGACCTTGGGGAGGCAGCCTCTGTCACTGAGATTTCCTGAAAACATCCCTAGCATTCCCTGGCCCAGAGACACTAGGAAAACCCTCAGGGGAGACGAGCTTTGCAATTCTGTTAGAACCCACTCGCTGCCGACCGTTGGTTGAACCTCTCCATGCTCAGGATTCCGGAACCATTGTCAGTGCGTCGGGGAGGTGGAGAGACAACTCCACGCAGCTCTCTTCATTCACAGGTGTTCCTTGTACGGGGAAGTCCGAGAAATACCTTCCCTGACTTTGGGGAGGCAGCCTCTGTCCCTGGGACTTCCTGCAAACCCCCCTAGCATTCCCTGGCACAGAGACATTAGGAAAACCCTCAGGGGAGACGAGCTTAGGCATTCCGTTAGAACACACGCGCTGCCGACCGTTGGTGGAACCTCCCCACGCTCAGGATTCCGGAACCATTGTCAGTGCGTGGGGGAGCTCGAGAGACAACTCCACGCAGCTCTCCTCAGTCACAGGTGTTCCCTGTTCGGGGAAGTCCGAGAAATACCTTCCCTGACCTTGGGAGGCAACCTCTGTCCCTGGGACTTCCTGCAAACCCCCCTAGACTTCCCGGGCATAGAGACACTTGGAAAACTATCAGGGGAGACGAGCTTTGCAATTCCGTTAGAACCCACTCGCTGCCCACCGTTGGTTGAACCTCCCCACCGTCAGGATTCCGGAACCATTGTCAGTGGGTCGGGGAGGTGGAGAGACAACTCCACGCAGCTCTCTTCAGTCACAGGTGTTCCCTTTCGGGGAAGTCAGAGAAATACCTTCCCTGACCTTGGGGAGGCAGCCTGTGTCCCTGGGAATTCCTGCAAACCCCCCTAGCATTCCCTGGCACAGAGACATTAGGAAAACCCTCAGGGGAGACGAGCTTAGGCATTCCATTAGAACCCACGCGCTGCCGACCGTTGGTGGAACCTCCTCACGCTCAGGATTCCGGAACCATTGTCAGTGCGTGGGGGAGCTCGAGAGACAACTCCACGCAGCTCTCCTCAGTCACAGCTGTTCCCTGTCCGGGGAAGTCCGAGAAATAACTTTCCTGACCTTGGGGAGGCAACCTCTGCCACTGGGACTTCCTTCAAACCCCCCTAGCATTCCCTGTCACAGAGACATTAGGAAAACCCTCAGGGGAGACGAGCTTTGCAATTCCGTTAGATCCCACGCGCTGCCGACCGTTGGTGGAACCTCCCCACGCTCAGGATTCCGGAACCATTGTCAGTGCGTCGGGGAGGTGGAGAGACAACTCCACGCAGCTCTCTTCAGTCACAGGTGTTCCCTGTTCGGGGAAGTCCGAGAAATACCTTCCCTGACCTTGGGAGGCAACCTCTGTCCCTGGGACTTCCTGCAAACCCCCCTAGCCTTCCCGGGCATAGAGACACTTGGAAAACTATCAGGGGAGACGAGCTTTGCTATTCCGTTAGAACCCAATCGCTGCCCACCGTTGGTGGAACCTCCCCACCGTCAGGATTCCGGAACCATTGTCAGTGGGTCGGGGAGGTGGAGAGACAACTCCACGCAGCTCTCTTCAGTCACAGGTGTTCCCTGTTCGGGGAAGTCCGAGAAATACCTTCCCTGACCTTGGGGAGGCAGCCTCTGTCCCTGAGAATTCCTGCAAACCCCCCTAGCATTCCCTGGCACAGAGACATTAGGAAAACCCTCAGGGGAGACGAGCTTAGGCATTCCGTTAGAACCCACGCGCTGCCTACCGTTGGTGGAACCTCCCCACGCTCAGGATTCCGGAACCATTGTCAGTGCGTGGGGGAGCTCGATAGACAACTCCACGCAGCTCTCTTCAGTCACAGGTGTTCCCTGTTCGGGCAAGTCCGAGAAATAACTTCCCTGACCTTGGGGAGGCAGCCTCTGACCCTGGGACTTCCTGCAAACACCCCTAGCATTCCCTGGCACAGAGACATTAGGAAAACCCTCAGGGGAGACGAGCTTAGGCATTCCGTTAGAACCCACGCGCTGCCGACCGTTGGTGGAACCTCCCCACGCTCAGGATTCCGGAACCATTGTCAGCGCGTGGGGAGCTCGAGAGACAACTCCACGCAGCTCTCTTCAGTCACAGGTGTTCCCTGTTCGGGGAAGTCCGAGAAATACTTTCCCTGACCTTGGGAGGCAACCTCTGTCCCTGGGACTTCCTGCAAACCCCCCTAGCCTTCCCGGGCATAGAGACACTTGGAAAACCCTCAGGGGAGACGAGCTTTGCAATTCCCTTAGAACCGACTCGCTGCCCACCGTTGGTGGAACCTCCCCACCGTCAGGATTCCGGACCCATTGTCAGTGCGTCGGGGAAGTGGAGAGACAACTCCACGCAGCTCTCTTCAGTCACAGGTGTTCCCTGTTCGGGGAAGTCCGAGAAATACCTTCCCTGACCTTGGGGAGGCAGCCTCTGTCCCTGGGACTTCCTGCAAAACCCCTAGCATTCCCTGGCACAGAGATATTAGGAAAACCCTCAGGGAAGACGAGCTTAGACATTCAATTAGAACCCACGCACTGCCGAACATTGGTGGTACCTCCCCACGCTCAGGATTCCGGAACCATTGTCAGTGCGTGGGTTAGCTCGAGAGACAACTCCACGCAGCTCTCTTCAGTCACAAGTGTTCCCTGTTCGGGGAAGTCAGAGAAATAACTTCCCTGACCTTGGGGAGGCAGCCTCTGTCCCTGGGACTTCCTGCAAAAAGCCTAGCATTCCCTGGCACAGAGACATTAGGAAAATCCTCAGGGGAGACGAGCTTAAGCATTCCGTTAGAACCCACACGCTGCCGACCGTTGGTGGAACCTCACCACCATCAGTATTCCGGAACCATTGTCAGTGAATCGGGGAGTTGGAGAGAAAACTCCACGCAGGTCTCTTCAGTCACAGGTGTTCCCTGTTCGGGCAAGTCCGAGAAATACCTTCCCTGACCTTGGGGAGGCAGCCTCTGTCCCTGGGAATTCCTGCAAATCCCCCTAGCATTCCCTGGCACAGAGACATTACGAAAACCCTCAGGGGAGACGAGCTTAGGCATTCCGTTAGAACCCACGCGCTGCCGACCGTTGGTGGAACCTCCCCACTCTCAGGATTCCGGAACCATTGTCAGCGCGTGGGGGAGCTCGAGAGACAACTTCACGCAGCTCTCTTCAGTCACAGGTGTTCCCTGTTCGGGGAAGTCCGAGAAATACCTTCCCTGACCTTGGGAGGCAACCTCTGTCCCTGGGAATTCCTGCAAATCCCACTAGCCTTCCCGGGCATAGAGACACTTGGAAAAACCTCAGGGGAGACGAGCTTTGCAATTCCGTTAGAACCCACTCGCAGCCCACCGTTGGTGGAACCTCCCCACGCTCAGGATTCCGGAACCATTGTCAGTGCGTCGGGGAGGTTGGAGACAACTCCACGCAGCTCTCTTAAGTCACAGGTGTTCCCTGTTCGGGGAAGTCCGAGAAATACCTTCCCTGACCTTGGGAGGCAGCCTCTTTCCCTGGGACTTCCTGCAAACCCCCCTAGCATTCCCTGGCACAGAGACATTAAGAAAACCCTCAGGGGAGACGAGCTTAGGCATTCCGTTAGAACCCACGCGCCTCCGACCGTTGGTGGAACCTCCCCACTCTCAGGATTCCGGAACCATTGTCAGCGCGTGGGGGAGCTCGAGAGACAACTCCACGCAGGTCTCTTCAGTCACAGGTGTTCCCTGTTCGGGGAAGTCCGAGAAATACCTTCCCTGACCTTGGGAGGCAACCTCTGTCCCTGGGACTTCTTGCAAACACCCCTAGCCTTCCCGGGCATAGAGACACTTGGAAAACCCTCAGGGGAGACGAGCTTTGCAATTCTGTTAGAACCCACTCGCTGCCGACCGTTGGTGGAACCTCTCCACGCTCAGGATTCCGGAACCATTGTCAGTGCGTCGGGGATTTGGAGAGACAACTCCACGCAGCTCTCTTCAGTCACAGGTGTTCCCTGTTCGGGCAAGTCCGAGAAATACCTTCCCTGACCTTGCGGAGGCAGCCTCTGTCCCTGGGACTTCCTGCAAACCCCCCTAGCTTTCCCTGGCACAAAGACATTAGGAAAACCCTTAGGGGAGACGAGCTTAGGCATTCTGTTAGAACCCACGCGCTGCCGACCGTTGGTGGAAACTCCCCACGCCTAGGATTCCGGAACCATTGTCAGCGCGTGCGGGAGCTCGAGAGACAACTCCACGCAGCTCTCTTCAGTCACAGGTGTTCCCTGTCCGGGGAAGTCCGAGAAATACCTTCCCTGACCTTGGGGAGGCAGCCTCTGTCCCTGGGATTTCCTGCAAACCCCCCTAGCATTCCCTGGCACAGAGACATTAGGAAAACCCTCAGGGGAGACGAGCTTTGCAATTCCGTTAAATCCCACGCGCTGCCGACCGTTGGTGGAACCTCCCCACGCTCAGGATTCCGGAACCATTGTCCGTGCGTCGGGGAGGTGGAGAGACAACTCCACGCAGCTCTCTTCAGTCACAGGTGTTCCCTGTTCGGGGAAGTCCGAGAAATACCTTCCCTGACCTTGGGAGGCAACCTCTGTCCCTGGGACTTCCTGCAAACCCCCTAGCCTTCCCGGGCATAGAGACACTTGGAAAATTATCAGGGGAGACGAGCTTTGCAATTCCGTTAGAACCCACTCGCTGCCCACCGTTGGTGGAACCTCCCCGCCGTCAGGATTCCGGAACCATTGTCAGTGGGTCGGGGAGGTGGAGAGACAACTCCACGCAGCTCTCTTCAGTCACAGGTGTTCCCTGATCGGGGAAGTCCGAGAAATACCTTCCCTGACTTTGGGGAGGCAGCCTCTGTCCCTGGGAATTCCTGCAAACCCCCCTAGCATTCCCTGGCACAGAGACATTAGGAAAACCCTCAGGGGAGACGAGCTTAGGCATTCCGTTAGAACCCACGCGCTGCCTACCGTTGGTGGAACCTCCCCACGCTCAGGATTCCGGAACCTTTGTCAGTGCGTGGGGGAGCTCGATAGACAACTCCACGCAGCTCTCTTTAGTCACAGGTGTTCCCTATTCGGGCAAGTCCGAGAAATACCTTCCCTGACCTTGGGGAGGCAGCCTCTGTCCCTGGGACTTCCTGCAAGCCCCCCTTGCATTCCCTGGCACAGAGACATTAGGAAAACCCTCAGGGGAGACGAGCTTAGGCATTCCGTTAGAACCCACGCGCTGCCGACCGTTGGTGGAACCTCCCCACGCACAGGATTCTGGAAACATTTTCAGTGCGTGGGGGAGCTCGAGAGACAACTCCACGCAGCTCTCTTCAGTCACAGGTGTTCAATGCTCAGGGAAGTCCGAGAAATAACTTCCCTGACCTTGGGGAGGCAGCCTCTGTCACTGAGATTTCCTGAAAACCCCCCTAGCCTTCCCTGGCCCAGAGAAACTAGGAAAACCCTCAGGGGAGACGAGCTTTGCAATTCTGTTAGAACCCACTCGCTGCCGACCGTTGGTTGAACCTCTCCATGCTCAGGATTCCGAAACCATTGTCAGTGCGTCGGGGAGGTGGAGAGACAACTCCACGCAGCTCTCTTCATTCACAGGTGTTCCTTGTTCGGGGAAGCCCGAGAAATAACTTCCCTGACTTTGGGGAGGCAGCCTCTGTCCCTGGGACTTCCTGCAACCCCCCCTAGCATTCCCTGGCACAGAGACATTAGGAAAACCCTCAGGGGAGACGAGCTAAGGCATTCCGTTAGAACACACGCGCTGCCGACCGTTGGTGGAACCTCCCCACGCTCAGGATTCCGGAACCATTGTCAGTGCGTGGGGGAGCTCGAGAGACAACTCCACGCAGCTCTCCTCAGTCACAGGTGTTCCCTGTTCGGGGAAGTCCGAGAAATACCTTTCCTGATCTTGGGGAGGCAACCTCTGCCACTGGGAATTCCTTCAAACCCCCTAGCATTCCCTGGCACAGAGACATTAGGAAAACCCTCAGGGGAGACGAGCTTTGCAATTCCGTTAGATCCCACGCGCTGCCGACCGTTGGTGGAACCTCCCCACGCTCAGGATTCCGGAACCATTGTCAGTGCGTCGGGGAGGTGGAGAGACAACTCCACGCAGCTCTCTTCAGTCACAAGTGTTCCCTGTTCGGGGAAGTCTGAGAAATACCTTCCCTGACCTGGGGGGGCAACCTCTGTCCCTGGGACTTCCTGCAAACCCCCCTAGCCTTCCCGGGCATAGAGACACTTGGAAAACTATCAGGGGAGACGAGCTTTGCAATTCCGTTAGAACCCACTCGCTGCCCACCGTTGGTGGAACCTCCCCACCGTCAGGATTCCGGAACCATTGTCAGTGCGTCGGGGAGGTGGAGAGACAACTCCACGCAGCTCTCTTCAGTCACAGGTGTTCCCTTTCGGGGAAGTCAGAGAAATACCTTCCCTGACCTTGGGGAGGCAGCCTCTGTCCCTGGGAAATCCTGCAAACGCCCCTAGCATTCCCTGGCACAGAGACATTAGGAAAACCCTCAGGGGAGACGAGCTTAGGCATTCCGTTAGAACCCACGCGCTGCCTACCGTTGGTGGAACCTCCCCACGCTCAGGATTCCGGAACCATTGTCAGTGCGTTGGGGAGCTCGGTAGACAACTCCACGCAGCTCTCTTCAGTCACAGGTGTTCCCTGTTCGGGCAAGTCCGAGAAATACCTTCCCTGACCTTGCGGAAGCAGCCTCTGTCCCTGGGACTTCCTGCAAACACCCCTAGCATTCCCTGGCACAGAGACATTAGGAAAACACTCAGGGGAGACGAGCTTTGCAATTCTGTTAGAACCCACTCGCTGCCGACCGTTGGTGGAACCTCTCCACGCTCAGGATTCCGGAACCATTGTCAGTGCGTCGGGGAGTTGGAGAGACAACTCCACGCAGCTCTCTTCAGTCACAGGTGTTCCCTGTTCGGGCAAGTCCGAGAAATACCTTCCCTGAACTTGCGGAGGCAGCCTCTGTCCCTGGGACTTCCTGCAAACCCCCCTAGCTTTCCCTGGCACAAAGACATTAGGAAAACCCTTAGGGGAGACGAGCTTAGGCATTCTGTTAGAACCCACGCGCTGCCGACCGTTGGTGGAACCTCCCCACGCCTAGGATTCCGGAACCATTGTCAGCGCGTGCGGGAGCTCGAGAGACAACTCCACGCAGCTCTCTTCAGTCACAGGTGTTCCCTGTCCGGGGAAGTCCGAGAAATACCTTCCCTGACCTTGGGGAGGCAGCCTCTGTCCCTGGGAATTCCTGCAAACCCCCCTAGCATTCCCTGGCACAGAGACATTAGGAAAACCCTCAGGGGAGACGAGCTTTGCAATTCCGTTAGATCCCACGCGCTGCCGACCGTTGGTGGAACCTCCCCACGCTCAGGATTCCGGAACCATTGTCAGTGCGTCGGGGAGGTAGAGAGACAACTCCACGCAGCTCTCTTCAGTCACAGGTGTTCCCTGTTCGGGGAAGTCCGAGAAATACCTTCCCTGACCTTGGGAGGCAACCTCTGTCCCTGGGACTTCCTGCAAATCCCCTAGCCTTCCCGGGCATAGAGACACTTGGAAAATTATCAGGGGAGACGAGCTTTGCAATTCCGTTAGAACCCACACGCTGCCCACCGTTGGTGGAACCTCCCCACCGTCAGGATTCCGGAATCATTGTCAGTGGGTCGGGGAGGTGGAGAGACATCTCCACGCAGCTCTCTTCAGTCACAGGTGTTCCCTGATCGGGGAAGTCCGAGAAATACCTTCCCTGACTTTGGGGAGTCAGCCACTGTCCCTGGGAATTCCTGCAAACACCCCTACCATTCCCTGGCACAGAGAAATTAGGAAAACCCTCAGGGGAGACGAGCTTAGGCATTCCGTTAGAACCCACGCGCTGCCTACCGTTGGTGGAACCTCCCCACGCTCAGGATTCCGGAACCATTGTCAGTGCGTGGGGGAGCTCGATAGACAACTCCACGCAGCTCTCTTCAGTCACAGGTGTTCCCTGTTCGGGCAAGTCCGAGAAATACCTTCCCTGACCTTGGGGAGGCAGCCTCTGTCCCTGGGACTTCCTGCAAGCCCCCCTAGCATTCCCTGGCACAGAGACATTAGGAAAACCCTCAGGGGAGACGAGCTTAGGCATTCCGTTAGAACCCACGCGCTGCCGACCGTTGGTGGAACCTCCCCACGCACAGGATTCTGGAAACATTTTCAGTGCGTGGGGGAGCTCGAGAGACAACTCCACGCAGCTCTCTTCAGTCACAGGTGTTCAATGCTCAGGGAAGTCCGAGAAATAACTTCCCTGACCTTGGGGAGGCAGCCTCTGTCACTGAGATTTCCTGAAAACATCCCTAGCATTCCCTGGCCCAGAGACACTAGGAAAACCCTCAGGGGAGACGAGCTTTGCAATTCTGTTAGAACCCACTCGCTGCCGACCGTTGGCTGAACCTCTCCATGCTCAGGATTCCGGAACCATTGTCAGTGCGTCGGGGAGGTGGAGAGACAACTCCACGCAGCTCTCTTCATTCACAGGTGTTCCTTGTTCGGGGAAGTCCGAGAAATACCTTCCCTGACTTTGGGGAGGCAGCCTCTGTCCCTGGGACTTCCTGCAAACCCCCCTAGCATTCCCTGGCACAGAGACATTAGGAAAACCCTCAGGGGAGACGAGCTTAGGCATTCCGTTAGAACACACGCGCTGCCGACCGTTGGTGGAACCTCCCCACGCTCAGGATTCCGGAACCATTGTTAGTGCGTGGGGGAGCTCGAGAGACAACTCCACGCAGCTCTCCTCAGTCACAGGTGTTCCCTGTTCGGGGAAGTCCGAGAAATACCTTTCCTGACCTTGGGGAGGCAACCTCTGCCACTGGGAATTCCTTCAAACCCCCTAGCATTCCCTGGCACAGAGACATTAGGAAAACCCTCAGGGGAGACGAGCTTTGCAATTCCGTTAGATCCCACGCGCTGCCGACCGTTGGTGGAACCTCCCCACGCTCAGGATTCCGGAACCATTGTCAGTGCGTCGGGGAGTTGGAGAGACAACTCCACGCAGCTCTCTACAGTCACAGGTGTTCCCTGTTCGGGGAAGTCCGAGAAATACCTTCCCTGACCTTGGGAGGCAACCTCTGTCCCTGGGACTTCCTGCAAACCCCCCTAGACTTCCCGGGCATAGAGACACTTGGAAAACTATCAGGGGAGACGAGCTTTGCAATTCCGTTAGAACCCACTCGCTGCCCACCGTTGGTTGAACCTCCCCACCGTCAGGATTCCGGAACCATTGTCAGTGGGTCGGGGAGGTGGAGAGACAACTCCACGCAGCTCTCTTCAGTCACAGGTGTTCCCTTTCGGGGAAGTCAGAGAAATACCTTCCCTGACCTTGGGGAGGCAGCCTGTGTCCCTGGGAATTCCTGCAAACCCCCCTAGCATTCCCTGGCACAGAGACATTAGGAAAACCCTCAGGGGAGACGAGCTTAGGCATTCCATTAGAACCCACGCGCTGCCGACCGTTGGTGGAACCTCCTCACGCTCAGGATTCCGGAACCATTGTCAGTGCGTGGGGGAGCTCGAGAGACAACTCCACGCAGCTCTCCTCAGTCACAGCTGTTCCCTGTCCGGGGAAGTCCGAGAAATAACTTTCCTGACCTTGGGGAGGCAACCTCTGCCACTGGGACTTCCTTCAAACCCCCCTAGCATTCCCTGTCACAGAGACATTAGGAAAACCCTCAGGGGAGACGAGCTTTGCAATTCCGTTAGATCCCACGCGCTGCCGACCGTTGGTGGAACCTCCCCACGCTCAGGATTCCGGAACCATTGTCAGTGCGTCGGGGAGGTGGAGAGACAACTCCACGCAGCTCTCTTCAGTCACAGGTGTTCCCTGTTCGGGGAAGTCCGAGAAATACCTTCCCTGACCTTGGGAGGCAACCTCTGTCCCTGGGACTTCCTGCAAACCCCCCTAGCCTTCCCGGGCATAGAGACACTTGGAAAACTATCAGGGGAGACGAGCTTTGCTATTCCGTTAGAACCCAATCGCTGCCCACCGTTGGTGGAACCTCCCCACCGTCAGGATTCCGGAACCATTGTCAGTGGGTCGGGGAGGTGGAGAGACAACTCCACGCAGCTCTCTTCAGTCACAGGTGTTCCCTGTTCGGGGAAGTCCGAGAAATACCTTCCATGACCTTGGGGAGGCAGCCTCTGTCCCTGAGAATTCCTGCAAACCCCCCTAGCATTCCCTGGCACAGAGACATTAGGAAAACCCTCAGGGGAGACGAGCTTAGGCATTCCGTTAGAACCCACGCGCTGCCTACCGTTGGTGGAACCTCCCCACGCTCAGGATTCCGGAACCATTGTCAGTGCGTGGGGGAGCTCGATAGACAACTCCACGCAGCTCTCTTCAGTCACAGGTGTTCCCTGTTCGGGCAACTCCGAGAAATAACTTCCCTGACCTTGGGGAGGCAGCCTCTGACCCTGGGACTTCCTGCAAACACCCCTAGCATTCCCTGGCACAGAGACATTAGGAAAACCCTCAGGGGAGACGAGCTTAGGCATTCCGTTAGAACCCACGCGCTGCCGACCGTTGGTGGAACCTCCCCACGCTCAGGATTCCGGAACCATTGTCAGCGCGTGGGGAGCTCGAGAGACAACTCCACGCAGCTCTCTTCAGTCACAGGTGTTCCCTGTTCGGGGAAGTCCGAGAAATACTTTCCCTGACCTTGGGAGGCAACCTCTGTCCCTGGGACTTCCTGCAAACCCCCCTAGCCTTCCCGGGCATAGAGACACTTGGAAAACCCTCAGGGGAGACGAGCTTTGCAATTCCCTTAGAACCGACTCGCTGCCCACCGTTGGTGGAACCTCCCCACCGTCAGGATTCCGGACCCATTTTCAGTGCGTCGGGGAAGTGGAGAGACAACTCCACGCAGCTCTCTTCAGTCACAGGTGTTCCCTGTTCGGGGAAGTCCGAGAAATACCTTCCCTGACCTTGGGGAGGCAGCCTCTGTCCCTGGGACTTCCTGCAAAACCCCTAGCATTCCCTGGCACAGAGATATTAGGAAAACCCTCAGGGAAGACGAGCTTAGACATTCAATTAGAACCCACGCACTGCCGAACATTGGTGGTACCTCCCCACGCTCAGGATTCCGGAACCATTGTCAGTGCGTGGGTTAGCTCGAGAGACAACTCCACGCAGCTCTCTTCAGTCACAAGTGTTCCCTGTTCGGGGAAGTCCGAGAAATAACTTCCCTGACCTTGGGGAGGCAGCCTCTGTCCCTGGGACTTCCTGCAAAAAGCCTAGCATTCCCTGGCACAGAGACATTAGGAAAATCCTCAGGGGAGACGAGCTTAAGCATTCCGTTAGAACCCACACGCTGCCGACCGTTGGTGGAACCTCACCACCATCAGTATTCCGGAACCATTGTCAGTGAATCTGGGAGTTGGAGAGAAAACTCCACGCAGGTCTCTTCAGTCACAGGTGTTCCCTGTTCGGGCAAGTCCGAGAAATACCTTCCCTGACCTTGGGGAGGCAGCCTCAGTCCCTGGGAATTCCTGCAAATCCCCCTAGCATTCCCTGGCACAGAGACATTACGAAAACCCTCAGGGGAGACGAGCTTAGGCATTCCGTTAGAACCCACGCGCTGCCGACCGTTGGTGGAACCTCCCCACGCTCAGGATTCCGGAACAATTGTCAGCGCGTGGGGGAGCTCGAGAGACAACTCCATGCAGCTCTCTTCAGTCACAAGTGTTCCCTGTTCGGGGAAGTCCGAGAAATAACTTCCCTGACCTTGGGGAGGCAGCCTCTGTCCCTGGGACTTCCTTCAAAAACCCTAGCATTCCCTGGCACAGAGATATTAGGAAAACCCTCAGGGGAGACGAGCTTAGGCATTCCGTTAGAACCCACACGCTGCCGACCGTTGGTGGAACCTCCCCACGCTCAGGATTCCGGAACCATTGTCAGTGCGTGGGGGAGCTCGAGAGACATTTCCACGCAGGTCTCTTCAGTCACAGGTGTTCCCTGTTCGGGGAAGTCCGAGAAAAATCTTCCCTGACCTTGTGGAGGCAGCCTCTGTCCCTGGGACTTCCTGCAAACCCCCCTAGCATTCCCTGGCACAGAGATATTAGGAAAACCCTCAGGGGAGATGAGCTTAGGCATTCCGTTAGAACCCACGCGCTGCCGACCGTTGGTGGAATCTCCCCACGCTCAGGATTCCGGAACCATTGTCAGCGCGTGGGGGAGCTCGAGAGACAACTCCACGAGGCTCTCTTCAGTCACAGGTGTTCCCTGTTCGGGGAAGTCCGAGAAATACCTTCCCTGACCTTGGGAGGCAACCTCTGTCCCTGGGACTTCCTGCAAACCACCCTAGCCTTCCCGGGCATAGAGACACTTGGAAAATCCTCAGGGGAGACGAGCTTTGCAATTCCCTTAGAACCCACTCGCTGCCGACCGTTGGTGGAACCTCCCCAACGTCAGAATTCCGGAACCATTGTCAGTGGGTCGGGGAGGTGGAGAGACAACTCCACGCAGTCCTCTTCAGTCACAGGTGTTCCCTGCACGGGGAAGTCCGAGAAATACCTTCCCTGACCTTGGGGAGGCAGCCTCTTTCACTTAGACTTCCTGCAAACACCCCTAGCCTTCCCTGGCACAGAGATATTAGGAAAATCCTCAGGGGAGAAGAGATTTGCAATTCTGTTAGAACCCACTCGCTGCCGACCGTTGGTGGAACCTCCCCACCCTCAGGATTCCGGAACCATAGTCAGTGCGTCGGGGAGGTGGAGAGACTACTCCACGCAGCTCTCTTCATTCACAGGTGTTCCTTGTTCGGGGAAGTCCGAGAAATACCTTACCTGACCTTGGGGAAGCAGCCTCTTTCCCTGGGACTTCCTGCAAACCCCCCTAGCATTCCCTGGCACAGAGATATTAGGAAAACCCTCAGGGGAGACGAGCTTAGGCATTCCGTTAGAACCCACGCGCTGCCCACCGTTGGTGCAACCTCCCCACGCTCAGGATCCCGGAACCATTGTCAATGCGTCGGGGAGGTGGAGAGACAACTCCACGCAGCTCTCTTCAGTCACAGGTGTTCCCTGTTCGGGGAAGTCCGAGAAATACCTTCCCTGACCTTGGGAGGCAACCTCTGCCCCTGGGATTTCCTGCAAACCCCCCTAGCCTTCCCGGGCATAGAGACACTTGGAAAACCCTCAGGGGAGACGAGCTTTTCAATTCCGTTAGAACCCACTCGCTGCCCACCGTTGGTGGAACCTCCCCACCTTCAGGATTCCGGAACCATTGTCAGTGGGTCGGGGAGGTGGAGAGACAACTCCACGCAGCTCTCTTCAGTCACAGGTGTTCCCTGTTCGGGGAAGTCCGAGAAATACCTTCCCTGACCTTGGGAGGCAGCCTCTGACCCTGGGACTTCCTGCAAACACCCCTAGCATTCCCTGGCACAGAGACATTAGGAAAATTCTCAGGGGAGACGAGCTTAGGCATTCCGTTAGAACCCACGCGCTGCCGACCAATGGAGGTACCTCCCCACGGTAAGGATTCCGGAACCATTATCATTGCGTGGGGGAGCTCGAGAGACAACTCCACGCATCTCTCTTCAGTCACAGGTGTTCCTTGTCCGTGGAAGTCCGAGAAATAACTTTCCTGACCTTGGGGAGGCAGCCTATGCCACTGGGACTTCCTTCAAACCCCCCTAGCATTCCCTGGCACAGAGACATTAGGAAAACCCTCAGGGGAGACGAGCTTTGCAATTCCGTTAGATCCCACGCGCTGCCGACCGTTGGTGGAACCTCCCCACGCTCAGGATTCCGGAACCATTGTCAGTGCGTGGGGGAGCTCGAGAGACAACTCCACGCAGCTCTCTTCAGTCACAGGTGTTCCCTGTTCGGGGAAGTCCGAGAAAAATCTTCCCTGACCTTGGGGAGGCAGCCTCTGTCCCTGGGACTTCCTGCAAACCCCCCTAGCATTCCCTGGCACAGAGATATTAGGAAAACCCTCAGGGGAGACGAGCTAAGGCATTCCGTTAGAACCCACGTGCTGCCGACCGTTGGTGGAACCTCCCCACTCTCAGGATTCCGGAACCATTGTCAGCGCGTGGGGAAGCTCGAGAGACAACTCCACGCAGCTCTCTTCAGTCACACGTGTTCCCTGTTCGGGGAAGTCCGAGAAATACCTTCTCTGACCTTGGGAGGCAACCTCTGTCCCTGGGACTTCTTGTAAACCACCCTAGCCTTCCCGGGCATAGAGACACTTGGAAAACCCTCAGGGGAGACGAGCTTTGCAATTCTGTTAGAACCCACGCGCTGCCGACCGTTGGTGGAACCTCCACACGCTCAGGATTCCGGATCCATTGTCAGTGCGTCGGGGAGGTGGAGAGAAAACTCCACGCAGCTCTCTTCAGTCACAGGTGTTCCCTGTTCGGGCAAGTCCGAGAAATACCTTCCCTGACCTTGGGGAGGCAGCCTCTGTCCCTGGGACTTCCTGCAAACCCCCCTAGCATTCCCTGGCACTGAGATATTAGGAAAACCCTCAGGGGAGACGAGCTTAGGCATTCCGTTAGATCCCACGCGTTGCCGATCGTTGGTGGAACCTCCCCACGCTCAGGATTCCGGAACCATTGTCAGTGCGTGGGGGAGCACGAGAGACAACTCCACGCAGCTCTCCTCAGTCACAGGTGTTCCCTGTCCGGGGAAGTCCGAGAAAAACCTTTCCTGACCTTGAGGAGGCAGCCTCTGTCACTGGGACTTCCTTCAAACACCCCTAGCATTCCCTGGCACAGAGACATTAGGAAAACCGTCAGGGGAGACGAGCTTTGCAATTCCGTTAGATCCCACGCGCTGCCGACCGTTGGTGGAACCTCCCCACGCTCAGGATTCCGTATCCATTGTCAGTGCGTCGGGGAGGTGGAGAGACAACTCCACGCAGCTCTCTTCAGTCACAGGTGTTCCCTGTTCGGGGAAGTCCGAGAAATACCTTCCCTGAACTTGGGAGGCAACCTCTGTCCCTGGGACTTCCTGCAAATCCCCCTAGCCTTCCCGGGCATAGAGTCACTTGGAAAAACCTCAGGGGAGACGAGCTTTGCAATTCCGTTAGAACCCACTCGCTGCCCACCGTTGGTGGAACCTCCCCACCTTCAGGATTCCGGAACCATTGTCAGTGGGTCGGGGAGTTGGAGAGACAACTCCACGCAGCTCTCTTCAGTCACAGGTGTTCCCTGTTCGGGGAAGTCCGAGAAATACCTTCCTTGACCTTGGGGAGGCAGCCTCTGTCCCTGGGACTTCCTGCAAACCCCCCTAGCATTCCCTGGCACAGAGACATTAGGAAAATTCTCAGGGGAGACGAGCTTAGGCATTCCGTTAGAACCCACGCGCTGCCGACCAATGGAGGTACCTTCCCACGGTAAGGATTCCGGAAACATTATCATTGCGTGGGGGAGCTCGAGAGACAACTCCACGCATCTCTCTTCAGTCACAGGTGTTCCCTGTCCGGGGAAGTCCGAGAAATACATTTCCTGACCTTGGGGAGGCAGCCTCTGCCACTGGGTCTTCCTTCAAACCCCCCTAGCATTCCCTGGCACAGAGAGATTAGGAAAACACTCAGGGGAGACGAGCTTTGCAATTCAGTTAGATCCCACGCGCTGCCGACCGTTGGTGGAACCTCCCCACGCTCAGGATTCCGGAACCATTGTCAGCGCGTGGGGGAGCTCGAGAGACAACTCCACGCAGCTCTCTTCAGTCACAGGTGTTCCCAGTACGGGGAAGTCCGAGAAAAATCTTCCCTGACCTTGGGGAGGCAGCCTCTGTCCCTGGGACTTCCTGCAAACCCCCCTAGCATTCCCTGGCACAGAGACATTAGGAAAACCCTCAGGGGAGACGAGCTAAGGCATTCCGTTAGAACCCACGCGCTGCCGACCGTTGGTGGAACCTCCCCACTCTCAGGATTCCGGAACCATTGTCAGCGCGTGGGGGAGCTCGAGAGACAACTCCACGCAGCTCTCTTCAGTCACAGGTGTTCCCTGTTCTGGGAGGTCCGAGAAATACCTTCCCTGACTTTGGGAGTCACCCTCTGTCCCTGGGACTTCTTGCAAACACGCCTAGCCTTCCCGGGCATAGAGACACTTGGAAAACCCTCAGGGGAGACGAGCTTTGCAATTCTGTTAGAACCCACTCGCTGCCGACCATTGGTGGAACCTCCCCACGCTCAGGATTCCGGAACCATTGTCAGTGCGTCGGGGAGTTGGAGAGACAACTCCACGCAGCTCTCTTCAGTCACAGGTGTTCCCTGTTCGGGCAAGTCCGAGAAATACCTTCCCTGAACTTGGGGAGGCAGCCTCTGTCCCTGGGACTTCCTGCAAACCCCCCTAGCTTTCCCTGGCACAAAGACATTAGGAAAACCCTCAGGGGAGACGAGCTTAGGCATTCCGTTAGAACCCACGCGCTGCCGACCGTTGGTGGAACCTCCCCACGCCTAGGATTCCGGAACCATTGTCAGCGCGTGCGGGAGCTCGAGAGACAACTCCACGCAGCTCTCTTCAGTCACAGGTGTTCCCTGTTCGGGGAAGTCCGAGAAATACCTTCCCTGACCTTGGGGTGGCAGCCTCTGTCCCTGGGACTTGCTGCAAACACCCCTAGCATTCCCTGGCACAGAGACATTAGGAAAATTCTCAGGGGAGACGAGCTTAGGCATTCCGTTAGAACCCACGCGCTGCCGACCAATGGAGGTACCTCCCCACGGTAAGGATTCCGGAAGCATTATCATTGCGTGGGGGAGCTCGAGAGACAACTCCACGCACCTCTCTTCAGTCACAGGTGTTCCTTGTCGGGGGAAGTCCGAGAAATAACTTTCCTGACCTTGGGGAGGCAGCCTATGCCACTGGGACTTCCTTCAAACCCCCCTTGCATTCCCTGGCACAGAGACATTAGGAAAACCCTCAGGGGAGACGAGCTTTGCAATTCCGTTAGATCCCACGCGCTGCCGACCGTTGGTGGAACCTCCCCACGCTCAGGATTCCGGAACCATTGTCAGTGCGTGGGGGAGCTCGAGAGACAACTCCACGCAGCTCTCTTCAGTCACAGGTGTTCCCTGTTCGGGGAAGTCCGAGAAAAATCTTCCCTGACCTTGGGGAGGCAGCCTCTGTCCCTGGGACTTCCTGCAAACCCCCCTAGCATTCCCTGGCACAGAGACATTAGGAAAACCCTCAGGGGAGACGAGCTAATGCATTCCGTTAGAACCCACGTGCTGCCGACCGTTGGTGGAACCTCCCTACTCTCAGGATTCCGGAACATTGTCAGCGCGTGGGGGAGCTCGAGAGACAACTCCACGCAGCTCTCTTCAGTCACAGGGGTTCCCTGTTCGGGGAAGTCCGAGAAATACCTTCTCTGACCTTGGTAGGCAACCTCTGTCATTGGGACTTCTTGTAAACCCCCCTAGCCTTCCCGGGCATAGAGACACTTGGAAAACCCTCAGGGGAGACGAGCTTTGCAATTCTGTTAGAACCCACGCGCTGCCGACCGTTGGTAGAACCTCCCCACGCTCAGGATTCCGGAACCATTGTCAGTGCGTCGTGGAGGTTGAGAGACAACTCCACGCAGCTCTCTTCAGTCACAGGTGTTCCCTGTTCGGGCAAGTCCGAGAAATACCTTCCCTGACCATGGGGAGGCAGCCTCTGTCCCTGGGACTTCCTGCAAACCCCCCTAGCATTCCCTGGCACAGAGACATTAGGAAAACCCTCAGGGGAGACGAGCTTAGGCATTCCGTTAGAACCCACGCGCTGCCGACCGTTGGTGGAACCTCCTCACGCTCAGGATTCCGGAACAATTGTCAGCGCGTGGGGGAGCTCGAGAGACAACTCCACGCAGCTCTCATCAGTCACAGGTGTTCCCTGTTCGGGGAAGTCCGAGAAATACCTTCCCTGACCTTGGGAGGCAACCTCTGTCCCTGGGACTTCCTGCAAAACCCGCTAGCCTTCCCGGGCATAGAGACACTTGGAAAAACCTCAGGGAAGACGAGCTTTGCAATTCCGTTAGAACCCACTCGCAGCCCACCGTTGGTGGAACCTCCCCACCGTCAGGATTCCGGAAACATTGTCAGTGCGTCGGGGAGGTTGGAGACAACTCCACGCAGCTCTCTTCAGTCACAGGTGTTCCCTGTCCGGGGGAGTCCGAGAAATACCTTCCCTCACCTTAGGGAGGCAGCCTCTGTCCCTGGGACTTCCTTCAAACCCCCCTAGCATTCCCTGGCACAGAGACATTAGGAAAACCGTCAGGGGAGACGAGCTTTGCAATTCCGTTAGATCCCACGCGCTGCCGACCGTTGGTGGAACCTCCCCACGCTCAGGATTCCGGAACCATTGTCAGTGCGTGGGGGAGCTCGAGAGACAACTCCACGCAGCTCTCTTCAGTCACAGGTGTTCCCTGTTCGGGGAAGTCCGAGAAAAATCTTCCCTGACCTTGGGGAGGCAGCCTCTGTCCCTGGGACTTCCTGCAAACCCCCCTAGCATTCCCTGGCACAGAGACATTAGGAAAACCCTCAGGGGAGACGAGCTAATGCATTCCGTTAGAACCCACGTGCTGCCGACCGTTGGTGGAACCTCCCTACTCTCAGGATTCCGGAACATTGTCAGCGCGTGGGGGAGCTCGAGAGACAACTCCACGCAGCTCTCTTCAGTCACAGGGGTTCCCTGTTCGGGGAAGTCCGAGAAATACCTTCTCTGACCTTGGTAGGCAACCTCTGTCATTGGGACTTCTTGTAAACCCCCCTAGCCTTCCCGGGCATAGAGACACTTGGAAAACCCTCAGGGGAGACGAGCTTTGCAATTCTGTTAGAACCCACGCGCTGCCGACCGTTGGTAGAACCTCCCCACGCTCAGGATTCCGGAACCATTGTCAGTGCGTCGTGGAGGTTGAGAGACAACTCCACGCAGCTCTCTTCAGTCACAGGTGTTCCCTGTTCGGGCAAGTCCGAGAAATACCTTCCCTGACCATGGGGAGGCAGCCTCTGTCCCTGGGACTTCCTGCAAACCCCCCTAGCATTCCCTGGCACAGAGACATTAGGAAAACCCTCAGGGGAGACGAGCTTAGGCATTCCGTTAGAACCCACGCGCTGCCGACCGTTGGTGGAACCTCCTCACGCTCAGGATTCCGGAACAATTGTCAGCGCGTGGGGGAGCTCGAGAGACAACTCCACGCAGCTCTCATCAGTCACAGGTGTTCCCTGTTCGGGGAAGTCCGAGAAATACCTTCCCTGACCTTGGGAGGCAACCTCTGTCCCTGGGACTTCCTGCAAAACCCGCTAGCCTTCCCGGGCATAGAGACACTTGGAAAAACCTCAGGGAAGACGAGCTTTGCAATTCCGTTAGAACCCACTCGCAGCCCACCGTTGGTGGAACCTCCCCACCGTCAGGATTCCGGAAACATTGTCAGTGCGTCGGGGAGGTTGGAGACAACTCCACGCAGCTCTCTTCAGTCACAGGTGTTCCCTGTCCGGGGGAGTCCGAGAAATACCTTCCCTCACCTTAGGGAGGCAGCCTCTGTCCCTGGGACTTCCTTCAAACCCCCCTAGCATTCCCTGGCACAGAGACATTAGGAAAACCGTCAGGGGAGACGAGCTTTGCAATTCCGTTAGATCCCACGCGCTGCCGACCGTTGGTGGAACCTCCCCACGCTCAGGATTCCGGATCCATTGTCAGTGCGTCGGGGAGGTGGAGACACAACTCCACGCAGCTCTCTTCATTCACAGGTGTTCCCTGTTAGGGCAAGTCCGAGAAATACCTTCCCTGAACTTGGGAGGCAACCTCTGTCCCTGGGAATTCCTGCAAATCCCCCTAGCATTCCCTGGCACAGAGACATTAGGAAAATTCTCAGGGGAGACGAGCTTAGGCATTCCGTTAGAACCCACGCGCTGCCGACCAATGGAGGTACCTTCCCACGGTAAGGATTCCGGAAACATTATCATTGCGTGGGGAAGCTCGAGAGACAACTCCACGCATCTCTCTTCAGTCACAGGTGTTCCCTGTCCGGGGAAGTCCGAGAAATACATTTCATGACTTGGGGAGGCAGCCTCTGCCACTGGGACTTCCTTCAAACCCCCCTAGCATTCCCTGGCACAGAGACATTAGGAAAACCCTCAGGGGAGACGAGCTTTTCAATTCAGTTAGATCCCACGCGCTGCCGACAGTTGGTGGAACCTCCCCACGCTCAGGATTCCGGAACCATTGTCAGTGCGTGGGGGAGCTCGAGAGACAACTCCACGCAGCTCTCTTCAGTCACAGGTGTTCCCTGTTCGGGGATGTCCGAGAAATACCTTCCCAGACCTTGGGAGGCAACCTCTGTCCCTGGGACTTCTTGCAAACACGCCTAGCCTTCCCGGGCATAGAGACACTTGGAAAACCCTCAGGGGAGACGAGCTTTGCAATTCTGTTAGAACCCACTCGATGCCGACTTTGGTGGAACCTCCCCACGCTCAGGATTCCAGAACAATTGTCAGTGCGTCGGGGAGTTGGAGAGACAACTCCACGCAGCTCTCTTCAGTCACAGGTGTTCCCTGTTCGGGCAAGTCCGAGAAATACCTTCCCTGACCTTGGGGAGGCAGCCTCTGTCCCTGGGACTTCCTGCAAACCCCCCTAGCTTTCCCTGGCACAAAGACATTAGGAAAATCCTCAGGGGAGACGAGCTTTGGCATTCCGTTAGAACCCACGCGCTGCCGACCGTTGGTGGAACCTCCCCACGCCTAGGATTCCGGAACCACTGTCAGCGCGTGCGGGAGCTCGAGAGACAACTCCACGCAGCTCTCTTCAGTCACAGGTGTTCCCTGTTCGGGGAAGTCCGAGAAATACCTTCCCTGAACTTCGGGAGGCATCCTCTGTCCCTGGGACTCCCTGCAAACCCCCCTAGCATTCCCTGACACTGAGACATTAGGAAAACCCTCAGGGGAGACCAGCTTAGGCATTCTGTTAGAACCCACGCGCTGCCGACCGTTGGTGGAACCTCCCCACGCTCAGGATTCCGGAACCATTGTCATTGCGTGGGGGAGCTCGACAGACAACTCCACGCAGCTCTCTTCAGTAACAGGTGTTCAATGCTCAGGGAAGTCCGAGAAATAACTTCCCTGACCTTGGGGAGGCAGCCTCTGACACTGAGACTTCCTGCAAACACCCCTAGCCTTCCCTGGCACAGAGACATTAGGAAAACACTCAGGGGAGACGAGCTTAGGCATTCCGTTAGAACCCACGCGCTGCCGACCGTTGGTGGAACCTCCCCACGCTCAGGATTCCGTAAACATTGTCAGCGCGTGGGGGAGCTCGAGAGACAACTTCACGCAGCTCTCTTCAGTCACAGGTGTTCCCTGTTCGGGGAAGTCCGAGAAATACCTTCCCTGTCCTTGGGGAGGCAACCTCTGTCCCTGGGACTTCCTGCAAATCCCACTAGCCTTCCCGGGCATAGAGACACTTGGAAAAACCTCAGGGGAGACGAGCTTTGCAATTCCGTTAGAACCCACTCGCTGCCCACCGTTGGTGGAACCTCCCCACCGTCAGGATTCCGGAACCATTGTCAGTCGGTCGGGGAGGTGGAGAGACAACTCCACGCAGATCTCTTCAGTCACAGGTGTTCCCTTTCGGGGAAGTCAGAGAAATACCTTCCCTGACCTTGGGGAGGCAGCCTCTGTCCCTGGGAATTCCTGCAAACCCCCCTAGCATTCCCTGGCACAGAGACATTAGGAAAACCCTCAGGGGAGACGAGCTTAGGCATTCTGTTAGAACCCACGCGCTGCCTACCGTTTGTGGAACCTCCCCACGCTCAGGATTCCGGAACCATTGTCAGTGCGTGGGGGAGCTCGGTAGACAACTCCACGCAGCTCTCTTCAGTCACAGGTGTTCCCTGTTCGGGCAAGACCGAGAAATACCTTCCCTGACCTTGCGGAAGCAGCCTCTGTCCCTGGGACTTCCTGCAAACACCCCTAGCATTCCCTGGCACAGAGACATTAGGTAAACCCTCAGGGGAGACGAGCTTAGGCATTCCATTAGAACCCACGCGCTGCCGACCGTTGGTGTAACCTCCCCACGCTCAGGATTCCGGAACCATTGTCAGTGCGTGGGGGAGCTCGAGAGACAACTCCACGCAGCTCTCCTCAGTCACAGCTGTTCCCTGTACGGGGAAGTCCGAGAAATAACTTTCCTGACCTTGGGGAGGCAACCTCTGCCACTGGGACTTCCTTCAAACCCCCCTAGCATTCCCTGGCACAGAGACATTAGGAAAACCCTCAGGGGAGACGAGCTTTGCAATTCCGTTAGATCCCACGCGCTGCCGACCGTTGGTGGAACCTCCCCACGCTCAGGATTCCGGAACCATTGTCAGTGCGTCGGGGAGGTGGAGAGACAACTCCACGCAGCTCTCTTCAGTCACAGGTGTTCCCTGTTCGGGGAAGTCCGAGAAATACCTTCCCTGACCTTGGGAGGCAACCTCTGTCCCTGGGAATTCCTGCAAACCCCCCTAGCCTTCCCGGGCATAGAGACACTTGGAAAACTATCAGGGGAGACGAGCTTTGCTATTCCGTTAGAACCCACTCGCTGCCCACCGTTGGTGGAACCTCCCCACCGTCAGGATTCCGGAACTATTGTCAGTGGGTCGGGGAGGTTGGAGACAACTCCACGCAGCTCTCTTCAGTCACAGGTGTTCCCTGTTCGGGGAAGCCCGAGAAATAACTTCGCTGACCTTGGGGAGGCAGCCTCTGTCCCTGGGACTTCCTGCAAACCCCCCTAGCATTCCCTGGCACAGAGACATTAGGAAAACCCTCAGGGGAGACGAGCTTATGCATTCCGTTAGAACCCACGCGCTGCCGACCGTTGGTGGAACCTCCCCACGCTCAGGATTCCGGAACCATTGTCAGTGCGTGGGGGATCACGAGAGACAACTCCACGCAGCTCTCCTCAGTCACAGGTGTTCCCTGTCCGGGGAAGTCCAAGAAAAACCTTTCCTGACCTTGAGGAGGCAGCCTCTGTCACTGGGACTTCCTTCAAACCCCCCTAGCATTCCCTGGCACAGAGACATTAGGAAAATTCTCAGGGGAGACGAGCTTAGGCATTCCGTTAGAACCCACGCGCTGCCGACCAATGGAGGTACCTTCCCACGGTAAGGATTCCGGAACCATTATCATTGCGTGGGGGAGCTGGAGAGACAACTCCACGCATCTCTCTTCAGTCACAGGTGTTCCCTGTCCGGGGAAGTCCGAGAAATACATTTCCTGACCTTGGGGAGGCAGCCTCTGTCCCTGGGACTTCCTGCAAACCCCCCTAGCTTTCCCTGGCACAAAGACATTAGGAAAATCCTCAGGGGAGACGAGCTTTGGCATTCCGTTAGAACCCACGCGCTGCCGACCGTTGGTGGAACCTCCCCACGCCTAGGATTCCGGAACCACTGTCAGCGCGTGCGGGAGCTCGAGAGACAACTCCACGCAGCTCTCTTCAGTCACAGGTGTTCCCTGTCCGGGGAAGTCCGAGAAATACATTTCCTGACCTTGGGGAGGCAGCCTCTGCCACTGGGTCTTCCTTCAAACCCCCCTAGCATTCCCTGGCACAGAGAGATTAGGAAAACACTCAGGGGAGACGAGCTTTGCAATTCAGTTAGATCCCACGCGCTGCCGACCGTTGGTGGAACCTCCCCACGCTCAGGATTCCGGAACCATTGTCAGCGCGTGGGGGAGCTCGAGAGACAACTCCACGCAGCTCTCTTCAGTCACAGGTGTTCCCTGTTCGGGGAAGTCCGAGAAAAATCTTCCCTGACCTTGGGGAGGCAGCCTCTGTCCCTGGGACTTCCTGCAAACCCCCCTAGCATTCCCTGGCACAGAGACATTAGGAAAACCCTCAGGGGAGACGAGCTAAGGCATTCCGTTAGAACCCACGCGCTGCCGACCGTTGGTGGAACCTCCCCACTATCAGGATTCCGGAACCATTGTCAGCGCGTGGGGGAGCTCGAGAGACAACTCCACGCAGCTCTCTTCAGTCACAGGTGTTCCCTGTTCTGGGAGGTCCGAGAAATACCTTCCCTGACTTTGGGAGTCACCCTCTGTCCCTGGGACTCCTTGCAAACACGCCTAGCCTTCCCGGGCATAGAGACACTTGGAAAACCCTCAGGGGAGACGAGCTTTGCAATTCTGTTAGAACCCACTCGCTGCTGACCGTTGGTGGAACCTCCCCACGCTCAGGATTCCGGAACCATTGTCAGTGCGTCGGGGAGTTGGAGAGACAACTCCACGCAGCTCTCTTCAGTCACAGGTGTTCCCTGTTCGGGCAAGTCCGAGAAATACCTTCCCTGAACTTGGGGAGGCAGCCTCTGTCCCTGGGACTTCCTGCAAACCCCCCTAGCTTTCCCTGGCACAAAGACATTAGGAAAACCCTCAGGGGAGACGAGCTTAGGCATTCCGTTAGAACCCACGCGCTGCCGACCGTTGGTGGAACCTCCCCACGCCTAGGATTCCGGAACCATTGTCAGCGCGTGCGGGAGCTCGAGAGACAACTCCACGCAGCTCTCTTCAGTCACAGGTGTTCCCTGTTCGGGGAAGTCCGAGAAATACCTTCCCTGACCTTGGGGTGGCAGCCTCTGTCCCTGGGACTTGCTGCAAACACCCCTAGCATTCCCTGGCACAGAGACATTAGGAAAATTCTCAGGGGAGACGAGCTTAGGCATTCCGTTAGAACCCACGCGCTGCCGACCAATGGAGGTACCTCCCCACGGTAAGGATTCCGGAAGCATTATCATTGCGTGGGGGAGCTCGAGAGACAACTCCACGCACCTCTCTTCAGTCACAGGTGTTCCTTGTCGGGGGAAGTCCGAGAAATAACTTTCCTGACCTTGGGGAGGCAGCCTATGCCACTGGGACTTCCTTCAAACCCCCCTTGCATTCCCTGGCACAGAGACATTAGGAAAACCCTCAGGGGAGACGAGCTTTGCAATTCCGTTAGATCCCACGCGCTGCCGACCGTTGGTGGAACCTCCCCACGCTCAGGATTCCGGAACCATTGTCAGCGCGTGGGGGAGCTCGAGAGACAACTCCACGCAGCTCTCTTCAGTCACAGGTGTTCCCTGTTCGGGGAAGTCCGAGAAATACCTTCTCTGACCTTGGTAGGCAACCTCTGTCATTGGGACTTCTTGTAAACCCCCCTAGCCTTCCCGGGCATAGAGACACTTGGAAAACCCTCAGGGGAGACGAGCTTTGCAATTCTGTTAGAACCCACGCGCTGCCGACCGTTGGTAGAACCTCCCCACGCTCAGGATTCCTGAACCATTGTCAGTGCGTCGTGGAGGTTGAGAGACAACTCCACGCAGCTCTCTTCAGTCACAGGTGTTCCCTGTCCGGGGGAGTCCGAGAAATACCTTCCCTCACCTTAGGGAGGCAGCCTCTGTCCCTGGGACTTCCTTCAAACCCCCCTAGCATTCCCTGGCACAGAGACATTAGGAAAACCGTCTGGGGAGACGAGCTTTGCAATTCCGTTAGATCCCACGCGCTGCCGACAGTTGGTGGAACCTCCCCACGCTCAGGATTCCGGATCCATTGTCAGTGCGTCGGGGAGGTGGAGACACAACTCCACGCAGCTCTCTTCATTCACAGGTGTTCCCTGTTAGGGCAAGTCCGAGAAATACCTTCCCTGAACTTGGGAGGCAACCTCTGTCCCTGGGAATTCCTGCAAATCCCCCTAGCATTCCCTGGCACAGAGACATTAGGAAAATTCTCAGGGGAGACGAGCTTAGGCATTCCGTTAGAACCCACGCGCTGCCGACCAATGGAGGTACCTTCCCACGGTAAGGATTCCGGAAACATTATCATTGCGTGGGGAAGCTCGAGAGACAACTCCACGCATCTCTCTTCAGTCACAGGTGTTCCCTGTCCGGGGAAGTCCGAGAAATACATTTCATGACCTTGGGGAGGCAGCCTCTGCCACTGGGACTTCCTTCAAACCCCCCTAGCATTCCCTGGCACAGAGACATTAGGAAAACCCTCAGGGGAGACGAGCTTTGCAATTCAGTTAGATCCCACGCGCTGCCGACAGTTGGTGGAACCTCCCCACGCTCAGGATTCCGGAACCATTGTCAGTGCGTGGGGGAGCTCGAGAGACAACTCCACGCAGCTCTCTTCAGTCACAGGTGTTCCCTGTTCGGGGATGTCCGAGAAATACCTTCCCAGACCTTGGGAGGCAACCTCTGTCCCTGGGACTTCTTGCAAACACGCCTAGCCTTCCCGGGCATAGAGACACTTGGAAAACCCTCAGGGGATACGAGCTTTGCAATTCTGTTAGAACCCACTCGATGCCGACTTTGGTGGAACCTCCCCACGCTCAGGATTCCAGAACAATTGTCAGTGCGTCGGGGAGTTGGAGAGACAACTCCACGCAGCTCTCTTCAGTCACAGGTGTTCCCTGTTCGGGCAAGTCCGAGAAATACCTTCCCTGACCTTGGGGAGGCAGCCTCTGTCCCTGGGACTTCCTGCAAACCCCCCTAGCTTTCCCTGGCACAAAGACATTAGGAAAATCCTCAGGGGAGACGAGCTTTGGCATTCCGTTAGAACCCACGCGCTGCCGACCGTTGGTGGAACCTCCCCACGCCTAGGATTCCGGAACCACTGTCAGCGCGTGCGGGAGCTCGAGAGACAACTCCACGCAGCTCTCTTCAGTCACAGGTGTTCCCTGTTCGGGGAAGTCCGAGAAATACCTTCCCTGAACTTCGGGAGGCAGCCTCTGTCCCTGGGACTCCCTGCAAACCCCCCTAGCATTCCCTGACACTGAGACATTAGGAAAACCCTCAGGGGAGACCAGCTTAGGCATTCTGTTAGAACCCACGCGCTGCCGACCGTTGGTGGAACCTCCCCACGCTCAGGATTCCGGAACCATTGTCATTGCGTGGGGGAGCTCGACAGACAACTCCACGCAGCTCTCTTCAGTAACAGGTGTTCAATGCTCAGGGAAGTCCGAGAAATAACTTCCCTGACCTTGGGGAGGCAGCCTCTGACACTGAGACTTCCTGCAAACACCCCTAGCCTTCCCTGGCACAGAGACATTAGGAAAACACTCAGGGGAGACGAGCTTAGGCATTCCGTTAGAACCCACGCGCTGCCGACCGTTGGTGGAACCTCCCCACTCTCAGGATTCCGTAAACATTGTCAGCGCGTGGGGGAGCTCGAGAGACAACTTCACGCAGCTCTCTTCAGTCACAGGTGTTCCCTGTTCGGGGAAGTCCGAGAAATACCTTCCCTGACCTTGGGAGGCAACCTCTGTCCCTGGGACTTCCTGCAAATCCCACTAGCCTTCCCGGGCATAGAGACACTTGGAAAAACCTCAGGGGAGACGAGCTTTGCAATTCCGTTAGAACCCACTCGCTGCCCACCGTTGGTGGAACCTCCCCACCGTCAGGATTCCGGAACCATTGTCAGTCGGTCGGGGAGGTGGAGAGACAACTCCACGCAGATCTCTTCAGTCACAGGTGTTCCCTTTCGGGGAAGTCAGAGAAATACCTTCCCTGACCTTGGGGAGGCAGCCTCTGTCCCTGGGAATTCCTGCAAACCCCCCTAGCATTCCCTGGCACAGAGACATTAGGAAAACCCTCAGGGGAGACGAGCTTAGGCATTCCGTTAGAACCCACGCGCTGCCTACCGTTGGTGGAACCTCCCCACGCTCAGGATTCCGGAACCATTGTCAGTGCGTGGGGGAGCTCGGTAGACAACTCCACGCAGCTCTCTTCAGTCACAGGTGTTCCCTGTTCGGGCAAGACCGAGAAATACCTTCCCTGACCTTGCGGAAGCAGCCTCTGTCCCTGGGACTTCCTGCAAACACCCCTAGCATTCCCTGGCACAGAGACATTAGGTAAACCCTCAGGGGAGACGAGCTTAGGCATTCCATTAGAACCCACGCGCTGCCGCCCGTTGGTGTAACCTCCCCACGCTCAGGATTCCGGAACCATTGTCAGTGCGTGGGGGAGCTCGAGAGACAACTCCACGCAGCTCTCCTCAGTCACAGCTGTTCCCTGTCCGGGGAAGTCCGAGAAATAACTTTCCTGACCTTGGGGAGGCAACCTCTGCCACTGGGACTTCCTTCAAACCCCCCTAGCATTCCCTGGCACAGAGACATTAGGAAAACCCTCAGGGGAGACGAGCTTTGCAATTCCGTTAGATCCCACGCGCTGCCGACCGTTGGTGGAACCTCCCCACGCTCAGGATTCCGGAACCATTGTCAGTGCGTCGGGGAGGTGGAGAGACAACTCCACGCAGCTCTCTTCAGTCACAGGTGTTCCCTGTTCGGGGAAGTCCGAGAAATACCTTCCCTGACCTTGGGAGGCAACCTCTGTCCCTGGGACTTCCTGCAAACCCCCCTAGCCTTCCCGGGCATAGAGACACTTGGAAAACTATCAGGGGAGACGAGCTTTGCTATTCCGTTAGAACCCACTCGCTGCCCACCGTTGGTGGAACCTCCCCACCGTCAGGATTCCGGAACTATTGTCAGTGGGTCGGGGAGGTTGGAGACAACTCCACGCAGCTCTCTTCAGTCACAGGTGTTCCCTGTTCGGGGAAGCCCGAGAAATAACTTCGCTGACCTTGGGGAGGCAGCCTCTGTCCCTGGGACTTCCTGCAAACCCCCCTAGCATTCCCTGGCACAGAGACATTAGGAAAACCCTCAGGGGAGACGAGCTTATGCATTCCGTTAGAACCCACGCGCTGCCGACCGTTGGTGGAACCTCCCCACGCTCAGGATTCCGGAACCATTGTCAGTGCGTGGGGGATCACGAGAGACAACTCCACGCAGCTCTCCTCAGTCACAGGTGTTCCCTGTCCGGGGAAGTCCAAGAAAAACCTTTCCTGACCTTGAGGAGGCAGCCTCTGTCACTGGGACTTCCTTCAAACCCCCCTAGCATTCCCTGGCACAGAGACATTAGGAAAACCGTCAGGGGAGACGAGCTTTGCAATTCCGTTAGATCCCACGCGCTGCCGACCGTTGGTGGAACCTCCCCACGCTCAGGATTCCGGATCCATTGTCAGTGCGTCGGGGAGGTGGAGACACAACTCCACGCAGCTCTCTTCATTCACAGTTGTTCCCTGTTAGGGCAAGTCCGAGAAATACCTTCCCTGATCTTGGGAGGCAACCTCTGTCCCTGGGACTTCCTGCAAATTCCCCTAGCCTTCCCGGGCATAGAGTCACTTGGAAAACCCTCAGGGGAGACGAGCTTTGCAATTCCGTTAGAACCCACTCGCTGCCCACCGTTGGTGGAACCTCCTCAGCTTCAGGATTCCGGAACCATTGTCAGTGGGTCGGGGAGATGGAGAGACAACTCCACGCAGCTCTCTTAAGTCACAGGTGTTCCCTGTTCGGGGAAGTCCGAGAAATACCTTCCCTGACCTTGGGGTGGCAGCCTCTGTCCCTGGGACTTCTTGCAAACCCCCCTAGCATTCCCTGGCACAGAGACATTAGGAAAATTCTCAGGGGAGACGAGCTTAGGCATTCCGTTAGAACCCACGCGCTGCCGACCAATGGAGGTACCTTCCCACGGTAAGGATTCCGGAACCATTATCATTGCGTGGGGGAGCTGGAGAGACAACTCCACGCATCTCTCTTCAGTCACAGGTGTTCCCTGTCCGGGGAAGTCCGAGAAATACATTTCCTGACCTTGGGGAGGCAGCCTCTGTCCCTGGGACTTCCTGCAAACCCCCCTAGCTTTCCCTGGCACAAAGACATTAGGAAAATCCTCAGGGGAGACGAGCTTTGGCATTCCGTTAGAACCCACGCGCTGCCGACCGTTGGTGGAACCTCCCCACGCCTAGGATTCCGGAACCACTGTCAGCGCGTGCGGGAGCTCGAGAGACAACTCCACGCAGCTCTCTTCAGTCACAGGTGTTCCCTGTTCGGGGAAGTCCGAGAAATACCTTCCCTGAACTTCGGGAGGCAGCCTCTGTCCCTGGGACTTCCTGCAAACCCCCCTAGCATTCCCTGACACTGAGACATTAGGAAAACCCTCAGGGGAGACGAGCTTAGGCATTCTGTTAGAACCCACGCGCTGCCGACCGTTGGTGGAACCTCCCCACGCTCAGGATTCCGGAACCATTGTCATTGCGTGGGGGAGCTCGACAGACAACTCCACGCAGCTCTCTTCAGTAACAGGTGTTCAATGCTCAGGGAAGTCCGAGAAATAACTTCCCTGACCTTGGGGAGGCAGCCTCTGACACTGAGACTTCCTGCAAACACCCCTAGCCTTCCCTGGCACAGAGACATTAGGAAAACACTCAGGGGAGACGAGCTTAGGCATTCCGTTAGAACCCACGCGCTGCCGACCGTTGGTGGAACCTCCCCACTCTCAGGATTCCGTAAACATTGTCAGCGCGTGGGGGAGCTCGAGAGACAACTTCACGCAGCTCTCTTCAGTCACAGGTGTTCCCTGTTCGGGGAAGTCCGAGAAATACCTTCCCTGACCTTGGGAGGCAACCTCTGTCCCTGGGACTTCCTGCAAATCCCACTAGCCTTCCCGGGCATAGAGACACTTGGAAAAACCTCAGGGGAGACGAGCTTTGCAATTCCGTTAGAACCCACTCGCTGCCCACCGTTGGTGGAACCTCCCCACCGTCAGGATTCCGGAACCATTGTCAGTCGGTCGGGGAGGTGGAGAGACAACTCCACGCAGCTCTCTTCAGTCACAGGTGTTCCCTTTCGGGGAAGTCAGAGAAATACCTTCCCTGACCTTGGGGAGGCAGCCTCTGTCCCTGGGAATTCCTGCAAACCCCCCTAGCATTCCCAGGCACAGAGACATTAGGAAAACCCTCAGGGGAGACGAGCTTAGGCATTCCGTTAGAACCCACGCGCTGCCTACCGTTGGTGGAACCTCCCGACGCTCAGGATTCCGGAACCATTGTCAGTGCGTGGGGGAGCTCGGTAGACAACTCCACGCAGCTCTCTTCAGTCACAGGTGTTCCCTGTTCGGGCAAGTCCGAGAAATACCTTCCCTGACCTTGCGGAAGCAGCCTCTGTCCCTGGGACTTCCTGCAAACACCCCTAGCATTCCCTGGCACAGAGAAATTAGGTAAACTCTCAGGGGAGACGAGCTTAGGCATTCCATTAGAACCCACGCGCTGCCGACCGTTGGTGTAATCTCCCCACGCTCAGGATTCCGGAACCATTGTCAGTGCGTGGGGGAGCTCGAGAGACAACTCCACGCAGCTCTCCTCAGTCACAGCTGTTCCCTGTCCGGGGAAGTCCGAGAAATAACTTTCCTGACCTTGGGGAGGCAACCTCTGCCACTGGGACTTCCTTCAAACCCCCCTAGCATTCCCTGGCACAGAGACATTAGGAAAACCCTCAGGGGAGACGAGCTTTGCAATTCCGTTTGATCCCACGCGCTGCCGACCGTTGGTGGAACCTCCCCACGCTCAGGATTCCGGAACCATTGTCAGTGCGTCGGGGAGGTGGAGAGACAACTCCACGCAGCTCTCTTCAGTCACAGGTGTTCCCTGTTCGGGGAAGTCCGAGAAATACCTTCCCTGACCTTGGGAGGCAACCTCTGTCCCTGGGACTTCCTGCAAACCCCCCTAGCCTTCCCGGGCATAGAGACACTTGGAAAACTATCAGGGGAGACGAGCTTTGCTATTCCGTTAGAACCCACTCGCTGCCCACCGTTGGTGGAACCTCCCCACCGTCAGGATTCCGGAACTATTGTCAGTGGGTCGGGGAGGTTGGAGACAACTCCACGCAGCTCTCTTCAGTCACAGGTGTTCCCTGTTCGGGGAAGCCCGGGGAATAACTTCGCTGACCTTGGGGAGGCAGCCTCTGTCCCTGGGACTTCCTGCAAACCCCCCTAGCATTCCCTGGCACAGAGACATTAGGAAAATTCTCAGGGGAGACGAGCTTAGGCATTCCGTTAGAACCCACGCGCTGCCGACCAATGGAGGTACCTCCCCACGGTAAGGATTCCGGAAGCATTATCATTGCGTGGGGGAGCTCGAGAGACAACTCCACGCATCTCTCTTCAGTCACAGGTGTTCCCTGTCCGGGGAAGTCCGAGAAATACATTTCATGACCTTGGGGAGGCAGCCTCTGCCACTGGGACTTCCTTCAAACCCCCCTAGCATTCCCTGGCACAGAGACATTAGGAAAACCCTCAGGGGAGACGAGCTTTGCAATTCAGTTAGATCCCACGCGCTGCCGACAGTTGGTGGAACCTCCCCACGCTCAGGATTCCGGAACCATTGTCAGTGCGTGGGGGAGCTCGAGAGACAACTCCACGCAGCTCTCTTCAGTCACAGGTGTTCCCTGTTCGGGGATGTCCGAGAAATACCTTCCCAGACCTTGGGAGGCAACCTCTGTCCCTGGGACTTCTTGCAAACACGCCTAGCCTTCCCGGGCATAGAGACACTTGGAAACCCTCAGGGGATACGAGCTTTGCAATTCTGTTAGAACCCACTCGATGCCGACTTTGGTGGAACCTCCCCACGCTCAGGATTCCAGAACAATTGTCAGTGCGTCGGGGAGTTGGAGAGACAACTCCACGCAGCTCTCTTCAGTCACAGGTGTTCCCTGTTCGGGGAAGTCCGAGAAATACCTTCCCTGAACTTCGGGAGGCAGCCTCTGTCCCTGGGACTCCCTGCAAACCCCCCTAGCATTCCCTGACACTGAGACATTAGGAAAACCCTCAGGGGAGACCAGCTTAGGCATTCTGTTAGAACCCACGCGCTGCCGACCGTTGGTGGAACCTCCCCACGCTCAGGATTCCGGAACCATTGTCATTGCGTGGGGGAGCTCGACAGACAACTCCACGCAGCTCTCTTCAGTAACAGGTGTTCAATGCTCAGGGAAGTCCGAGAAATAACTTCCCTGACCTTGGGGAGGCAGCCTCTGACACTGAGACTTCCTGCAAACACCCCTAGCCTTCCCTGGCACAGAGACATTAGGAAAACACTCAGGGGAGACGAGCTTAGGCATTCCGTTAGAACCCACGCGCTGCCGACCGTTGGTGGAACCTCCCCACTCTCAGGATTCCGTAAACATTGTCAGCGCGTGGGGGAGCTCGAGAGACAACTTCACGCAGCTCTCTTCAGTCACAGGTGTTCCCTGTTCGGGGAAGTCCGAGAAATACCTTCCCTGACCTTGGGAGGCAACCTCTGTCCCTGGGACTTCCTGCAAATCCCACTAGCCTTCCCGGGCATAGAGACACTTGGAAAAACCTCAGGGGAGACGAGCTTTGCAATTCCGTTAGAACCCACTCGCTGCCCACCGTTGGTGGAACCTCCCCACCGTCAGGATTCCGGAACCATTGTCAGTCGGTCGGGGAGGTGGAGAGACAACTCCACGCAGATCTCTTCAGTCACAGGTGTTCCCTTTCGGGGAAGTCAGAGAAATACCTTCCCTGACCTTGGGGAGGCAGCCTCTGTCCCTGGGAATTCCTGCAAACCCCCCTAGCATTCCCTGGCACAGAGACATTAGGAAAACCCTCAGGGGAGACGAGCTTAGGCATTCCGTTAGAACCCACGCGCTGCCTACCGTTGGTGGAACCTCCCCACGCTCAGGATTCCGGAACCATTGTCAGTGCGTGGGGGAGCTCGGTAGACAACTCCACGCAGCTCTCTTCAGTCACAGGTGTTCCCTGTTCGGGCAAGACCGAGAAATACCTTCCCTGACCTTGCGGAAGCAGCCTCTGTCCCTGGGACTTCCTGCAAACACCCCTAGCATTCCCTGGCACAGAGACATTAGGTAAACCCTCAGGGGAGACGAGCTTAGGCATTCCATTAGAACCCACGCGCTGCCGACCGTTGGTGTAACCTCCCCACGCTCAGGATTCCGGAACCATTGTCAGTGCGTGGGGGAGCTCGAGAGACAACTCCACGCAGCTCTCCTCAGTCACAGCTGTTCCCTGTCCGGGGAAGTCCGAGAAATAACTTTCCTGACCTTGGGGAGGCAACCTCTGCCACTGGGACTTCCTTCAAACCCCCCTAGCATTCCCTGGCACAGAGACATTAGGAAAACCCTCAGGGGAGACGAGCTTTGCAATTCCGTTAGATCCCACGCGCTGCCGACCGTTGGTGGAACCTCCCCACGCTCAGGATTCCGGAACCATTGTCAGTGCGTCGGGGAGGTGGAGAGACAACTCCACGCAGCTCTCTTCAGTCACAGGTGTTCCCTGTTCGGGGAAGTCCGAGAAATACCTTCCCTGACCTTGGGAGGCAACCTCTGTCCCTGGGACTTCCTGCAAACCCCCCTAGCCTTCCCGGGCATAGAGACACTTGGAAAACTATCAGGGGAGACGAGCTTTGCTATTCCGTTAGAACCCACTCGCTGCCCACCGTTGGTGGAACCTCCCCACCGTCAGGATTCCGGAACTATTGTCAGTGGGTCGGGGAGGTTGGAGACAACTCCACGCAGCTCTCTTCAGTCACAGGTGTTCCCTGTTCGGGGAAGCCCGAGAAATAACTTCGCTGACCTTGGGGAGGCAGCCTCTGTCCCTGGGACTTCCTGCAAACCCCCCTAGCATTCCCTGGCACAGAGACATTAGGAAAACCCTCAGGGGAGACGAGCTTATGCATTCCGTTAGAACCCACGCGCTGCCGACCGTTGGTGGAACCTCCCCACGCTCAGGATTCCGGAACCATTGTCAGTGCGTGGGGGATCACGAGAGACAACTCCACGCAGCTCTCCTCAGTCACAGGTGTTCCCTGTCCGGGGAAGTCCAAGAAAAACCTTTCCTGACCTTGAGGAGGCAGCCTCTGTCACTGGGACTTCCTTCAAACCCCCCTAGCATTCCCTGGCACAGAGACATTAGGAAAACCGTCAGGGGAGACGAGCTTTGCAATTCCGTTAGATCCCACGCGCTGCCGACCGTTGGTGGAACCTCCCCACGCTCAGGATTCCGGATCCATTGTCAGTGCGTCGGGGAGGTGGAGACACAACTCCACGCAGCTCTCTTCATTCACAGTTGTTCCCTGTTAGGGCAAGTCCGAGAAATACCTTCCCTGATCTTGGGAGGCAACCTCTGTCCCTGGGACTTCCTGCAAATTCCCCTAGCCTTCCCGGGCATAGAGTCACTTGGAAAACCCTCAGGGGAGACGAGCTTTGCAATTCCGTTAGAACCCACTCGCTGCCCACCGTTGGTGGAACCTCCTCAGCTTCAGGATTCCGGAACCATTGTCAGTGGGTCGGGGAGATGGAGAGACAACTCCACGCAGCTCTCTTAAGTCACAGGTGTTCCCTGTTCGGGGAAGTCCGAGAAATACCTTCCCTGACCTTGGGGTGGCAGCCTCTGTCCCTGGGACTTCTTGCAAACCCCCCTAGCATTCCCTGGCACAGAGACATTAGGAAAATTCTCAGGGGAGACGAGCTTAGGCATTCCGTTAGAACCCACGCGCTGCCGACCAATGGAGGTACCTTCCCACGGTAAGGATTCCGGAACCATTATCATTGCGTGGGGGAGCTGGAGAGACAACTCCACGCATCTCTCTTCAGTCACAGGTGTTCCCTGTCCGGGGAAGTCCGAGAAATACATTTCCTGACCTTGGGGAGGCAGCCTCTGTCCCTGGGACTTCCTGCAAACCCCCCTAGCTTTCCCTGGCACAAAGACATTAGGAAAATCCTCAGGGGAGACGAGCTTTGGCATTCCGTTAGAACCCACGCGCTGCCGACCGTTGGTGGAACCTCCCCACGCCTAGGATTCCGGAACCACTGTCAGCGCGTGCGGGAGCTCGAGAGACAACTCCACGCAGCTCTCTTCAGTCACAGGTGTTCCCTGTTCGGGGAAGTCCGAGAAATACCTTCCCTGAACTTCGGGAGGCAGCCTCTGTCCCTGGGACTTCCTGCAAACCCCCATAGCATTCCCTGACACTGAGACATTAGGAAAACCCTCAGGGGAGACGAGCTTAGGCATTCTGTTAGAACCCACGCGCTGCCGACCGTTGGTGGAACCTCCCCACGCTCAGGATTCCGGAACCATTGTCATTGCGTGGGGGAGCTCGACAGACAACTCCACGCAGCTCTCTTCAGTAACAGGTGTTCAATGCTCAGGGAAGTCCGAGAAATAACTTCCCTGACCTTGGGGAGGCAGCCTCTGACACTGAGACTTCCTGCAAACACCCCTAGCCTTCCCTGGCACAGAGACATTAGGAAAACACTCAGGGGAGACGAGCTTAGGCATTCCGTTAGAACCCACGCGCTGCCGACCGTTGGTGGAACCTCCCCACTCTCAGGATTCCGTAAACATTGTCAGCGCGTGGGGGAGCTCGAGAGACAACTTCACGCAGCTCTCTTCAGTCACAGGTGTTCCCTGTTCGGGGAAGTCCGAGAAATACCTTCCCTGACCTTGGGAGGCAACCTCTGTCCCTGGGACATCCTGCAAATCCCACTAGCCTTCCCGGGCATAGAGACACTTGGAAAAACCTCAGGGGAGACGAGCTTTGCAATTCCGTTAGAACCCACTCGCTGCCCACCGTTGGTGGAACCTCCCCACCGTCAGGATTCCGGAACCATTGTCAGTCGGTCGGGGAGGTGGAGAGACAACTCCACGCAGCTCTCTTCAGTCACAGGTGTTCCCTTTCGGGGAAGTCAGAGAAATACCTTCCCTGACCTTGGGGAGGCAGCCTCTGTCCCTGGGAATTCCTGCAAACCCCCCTAGCATTCCCTGGCACAGAGACATTAGGAAAACCCTCAGGGGAGACGAGCTTAGGCATTCCGTTAGAACCCACGCGCTGCCTACCGTTGGTGGAACCTCCCGACGCTCAGGATTCCGGAACCATTGTCAGTGCGTGGGGGAGCTCGGTAGACAACTCCACGCAGCTCTCTTCAGTCACAGGTGTTCCCTGTTCGGGCAAGTCCGAGAAATACCTTCCCTGACCTTGCGGAAGCAGCCTCTGTCCCTGG
This sequence comes from Vicugna pacos, assembly GCF_048564905.1. Taxonomy (NCBI): domain Eukaryota; kingdom Metazoa; phylum Chordata; class Mammalia; order Artiodactyla; family Camelidae; genus Vicugna; species Vicugna pacos. Next base: position 58,892,471 of record NW_027328721.1, on the reverse strand, counting down.
GACTTCCTGCAAACACCCCTAGCATTCCCTGGCACAGAGAAATTAGGTAAACTCTCAGGGGAGACGAGCTTAGGCATTCCATTAGAACCCACGCGCTGCCGACCGTTGGTGTAATCTCCCCACGCTCAGGATTCCGGAACCATTGTCAGTGCGTGGGGGAGCTCGAGAGACAACTCCACGCAGCTCTCCTCAGTCACAGCTGTTCCCTGTCCGGGGAAGTCCGAGAAATAACTTTCCTGACCTTGGGGAGGCAACCTCTGCCACTGGGACTTCCTTCAAACCCCCCTAGCATTCCCTGGCACAGAGACATTAGGAAAACCCTCAGGGGAGACGAGCTTTGCAATTCCGTTTGATCCCACGCGCTGCCGACCGTTGGTGGAACCTCCCCACGCTCAGGATTCCGGAACCATTGTCAGTGCGTCGGGGAGGTGGAGAGACAACTCCACGCAGCTCTCTTCAGTCACAGGTGTTCCCTGTTCGGGGAAGTCCGAGAAATACCTTCCCTGACCTTGGGAGGCAACCTCTGTCCCTGGGACTTCCTGCAAACCCCCCTAGCCTTCCCGGGCATAGAGACACTTGGAAAACTATCAGGGGAGACGAGCTTTGCTATTCCGTTAGAACCCACTCGCTGCCCACCGTTGGTGGAACCTCCCCACCGTCAGGATTCCGGAACTATTGTCAGTGGGTCGGGGAGGTTGGAGACAACTCCACGCAGCTCTCTTCAGTCACAGGTGTTCCCTGTTCGGGGAAGCCCGAGAAATAACTTCGCTGACCTTGGGGAGGCAGCCTCTGTCCCTGGGACTTCCTGCAAACCCCCCTAGCATTCCCTGGCACAGAGACATTAGGAAAACCCTCAGGGGAGACGAGCTTATGCATTCCGTTAGAACCCACGCGCTGCCGACCGTTGGTGGAACCTCCCCACGCTCAGGATTCCGGAACCATTGTCAGTGCGTGGGGGATCACGAGAGACAACTCCACGCAGCTCTCCTCATTCACAGGTGTTCCCTGTCCGGGGAAGTCCAAGAAAAACCTTTCCTGACCTTGAGGAGGCAGCCTCTGTCACTAGGACTTCCTTCAAACCCCCCTAGCATTCCCTGGCACAGAGACATTAGGAAAACCGTCAGGGGAGACGAGCTTTGCAATTCCGTTAGATCCCACGCGCTGCCGACCGTTGGTGGAACCTCCCCACGCTCAGGATTCCGGATCCATTGTCAGTGCGTCGGGGAGGTGGAGACACAACTCCACGCAGCTCTCTTCATTCACAGTTGTTCCCTGTTAGGGCAAGTCCGAGAAATACCTTCCCTGAACTTGGGAGGCAACCTCTGTCCCTGGGACTTCCTGCAAATTCCCCTAGCCTTCCCGGGCATAGAGTCACTTGGAAAACCCTCAGGGGAGACGAGCTTTGCAATTCCGTTAGAACCCACTCGCTGCCCACCGTTGGTGGAACCTCCTCAGCTTCAGGATTCCGGAACCATTGTCAGTGGGTCGGGGAGTTGGAGAGACAACTCCACGCAGCTCTCTTCAGTCACAGGTGTTCCCTGTTCGGGGAAGTCCGAGAAATACCTTCCCTGACCTTGGGGTGGCAGCCTCTGTCCCTGGGACTTCTTGCAAACCCCCCTAGCATTCCCTGGCACAGAGACATTAGGAAAATTCTCAGGGGAGACGAGCTTAGGCATTCCGTTAGAACCCACGCGCTGCCGACCAATGGAGGTACCTTCCCACGGTAAGGATTCCGGAACCATTATCATTGCGTGGGGGAGCTGGAGAGACAACTCCACGCATCTCTCTTCAGTCACAGGTGTTCCCTGTCCGGGGAAGTCCGAGAAATACATTTCCTGACCTTGGGGAGGCAGCCTCTGCCACTGGGACTTCCTTCAAACCCCCCTAGCATTCCCTGGCACAGAGACATTAGGAAAATTCTCAGGGGAGACGAGCTTAGGCATTCCGTTAGAACCCACGCGCTGCCGACCGTTGGTGGAACCTCCCCACTCTCAGGATTCCGTAACCATTGTCAGCGCGTGGGGGAGCTCGAGAGACAACTTCACGCAGCTCTCTGCAGTCACAGGTGTTCCCTGTTCGGGGAAGTCCGAGAAATACCTTCCCTGACCTTGGGAGGCAACATCTGTCCCTGGGACTTCCTGCAAATCCCACTAGCCTTCCCGGGCATAGAGACACTTGGAAAAACCTCAGGGGAGACGAGCTTTGCAATTCCGTTAGAACCCACTCGCAGCCCACAGTTGGTGGAACCTCCCCACCGTCAGGATTCCGGAACCATTGTCAGTGCGTCGGGGAGGTTGGAGACAACTCCACGCAGCTCTCTTAAGTCACAGGTGTTCCCTGTTCGGGGAAGTCCGAGAAATACCTTCCCTGACCTTGGGAGGCAGCCTCTTTCCCTGGGACTTCCTGCAAACCCCCCTAGCATTCCCTGGCACAAAGACATTAGGAAAACCCTCAGGGGAGACGAGCTTAGGCATTCCGTTAGAACCCACGCGCTGCCGACCGTTGGTGGAACCTCCCCACTCTCAGGATTCCGGAACCATTGTCAGCGCGTAGGGGAGCTCGAGAGACAACTCCACGCAGCTCTCTTCAGTCACAGGTGTTCCCTGTTCGGGGAGGTCCGAGAAATACCTTCCCTGAACTTGGGAGGCAACCTCTGTCCCTGGGATTTCTTGCAAACACCCCTAGCCTTCCCGGGCATAGAGACACTTCGAAAACCCTCAGGGGAGACGAGCTTTGCAATTCTGTTAGAACCCACTCGCTGCCGACCGTTGGTGGAACCTCTCCACGCTCAGGATTCCGGAACCATTGTCAGTGCGTCGGGGAGTTGGAGAGACAACTCCACGCAGCTCTCTTCAGTCACAGGTGTTCCCTGTACGGGCAAGTCCGAGAAATACCTTCCCTGACCTTGCGGAGGCAGCCTCTGTCCCTGGGACTTCCTGCAAACCCCCGTAGCTTTCCCTGGCACAAAGACATTAGGAAAACCCTTAGGGGAGACGAGCTTAGGCATTCTGTTAGAACCCACGCGCTGCCGACCGTTGGTGGAACCTCCCCACGCCTAGGATTCCGGAACCATTGTCAGCGCGTGCGGGAGCTCGAGAGACAACTCCACGCAGCTCTCTTCAGTCACAGGTGTTCCCTGTCCGGGGAAGTCCGAGAAATACCTTCCCTGACCTTGGGGAGGCAGCCTCTGTCCCTGGGCGTTCCTGCAAACCCCCCTAGCATTCCCTGGCACAGAGACATTAGGAAAACCCTCAGGGGAAACGAGCTTTGCAATTCCGTTAGATCCCACGTGCTGCCGACCGTTGGTGGAACCTCCCCACGCTCAGGATTCCGGAACCATTGTCAGTGCGTGGGGGAGCTCGAGAGACAACTCCACGCAGCTCTCTTCAGTCACAGGTGTTCCCTGTTCGGGGAAGTCCGAGAAATACCTTCCCTGACCTTGGGAGGCAACCTCTGTCCCTGGGATTTCCTACAAACCCCCCTCGCCTTCCCGGGAATAGAGACACTTGGAAAACCCTCAGGGGAGACGAGCTTTTCAATTCCGTTAGAACCCAATCGCTGCCCACCGTTGGTGGAACCTCCCCACCCTCATGATTCCGGAACAATTGTCAGTGCGTCGGGGAGGTGGAGAGACAACTCCACGCAGCTCTCTTCAGTCACAGGTGTTCCCTGTTCGGGGAAGTCCGAGAAATACCTTCCCTGACCTTGGGAGGCAGCCTCTTTCCCTGGGACTTCCTGCAAACCCCCCTAGCATTCCCTGGCACAGAGATATTAGGAAAACCCTCAGGGGAGACGAGCTTAGGCATTCCGTTAGAACCCACGCGCTGCCGACCGTTGGTGGAACCTCCCCACTCTCAGGATTCCGGAACCATTGTCAGCGCGTGGGGGAGCTCGAGAGACAACTCCACGCAGCTCTCTTCAGTCACAGGTGTTCCCTGTTCGGGGAGGTCCGAGAAATACCTTCCCTGACCTTGGGAGGCAACCTCTGTCCCTGGGACTTCTTGCAAACACCCCTAGCCTTCCCGGGCATAGAGACACTTGGAAAACCCTCAGGGGAGACGACTTTGCAATTCTGTTAGAACCCACTCGCTGCCGACCGTTGGTGGAACCTCTCCACGCTCAGGATTCCGGAACCATTGTCAGTGCGTCGGGGAGTTGGAGAGACAATCCACGCAGCTCTCTTCAGTCACAGGTGTTCCCTGTTCGGGCAAGTCCGAGAAATACCTTCCCTGACCTTGCGGAGGCAGCCTCTGTCCCTGGGACTTCCTGCAAACCCCCCTAGCTTTCCCTGGCACAAAGACATTAGGAAAACCCTTAGGGGAGACGAGCTTAGGCATTCTGTTAGTACCCACGCGCTGCCGACCGTTGGTGGAACCTTCCCACGCCTAGGATTCCGGAATCATTGTCAGCGCGTGCGGGAGCTCGAGAGACAACTCCACGCAGCTCTCTTCAGTCACAGGTGTTCCCTGTCCGGGGAAGTCCGAGAAATACCTTCCCTGACCTTGGGGAGACAGCCTCTGTCCCTGGGACTTCCTGCAAACCCCCCTAGCATTCCCTGGCACAGAGACATTAGGAAAACCCTCAGGGGAGACGAGCTTTGCAATTCCGTTAGATCCCACGTGCTGCCGACCGTTGGTGGAACCTCCCCACGCTCAGGATTCCGGAACCATTGTCAGTGCGTGGGGGAGCTCGAGAGACAACTCCACGCAGCTCTCTTCACTCACAGGTGTTCCCTGTTCGGGGAAGTCCGAGAAATACCTTCCCTGACCTTGGGAGGCAACCTCTGCCCCTGGGATTTCCTACAAACCCCCCTCGCCTTCCCGGGAATAGAGACACTTGGAAAACCCTCAGGGGAGACGAGCTTTGCAATTCCGTTAGAACCCAATCGCTGCCCACCGTTGGTGGATCCTCCCCACCCTCAGGATTCCGGAACCATTGTCAGTGCGTCGGGGAGGTGGAGAGACAACTCCACGCAGCTCTCTTCAGTCACAGGTGTTCCCTGTTCGGGGAAGTCCGAGAAATAACTTCCCTGTCCTTGGGGAGGCAGCCTCTGTCCCTGTGAATTCCTGCAAACCCCCCCAAGCATTCCCTGGCACAGAGACATTAGGAAAACCCTCAGGGGAGACGAGCTTAGGCATTCCGTTAGAACCCACGCGCTGCCGACCGTTGGTGGAACCTCCCCACGCTCAGGATTCCGGGACCATTGTCAGTGCGTGGGGGAGCTCGAGAGACAACTCCACGCAGCTCTCCTCAGTCACAGGTGTTCCCTGTCCGGGGAAGTCCGAGAAATACCTTTCCTGACCTTGGGGAGGCAACCTCTGCCACTGGGACTTCCTTCAAACCCCCGTAGCATTCCCTGGCACAGAGACATTAGGAAAACCCTCAGGGGAGACGAGCTTTGCAATTCCGTTAGATCCCACGCGCTGCCGACCGTTGGTGGAACCTCCCCACGCTCAGGATTCCGGAACCATTGTCAGTGCGTCGGGGAGGTGGAGAGACTACTCCACGCGGCTCTCTTCAGTCACAGGTGTTCCCTGTTCGGGGAAGTCCGGGAAATACCTTCCCTGACCTTGGGAGGCAACCTCTGTCCCTGGGAATTCCTACAAACCCCCCTAGCCTTCCCGGGCATAGAGACACTTGGAAAATTATCAGGGGAGACGAGCTTTGCAATTCCGTTAGAACCCACTCGCTGCCCACCGTTGGTGGAACCTCCCCACCGTCAGGATTCCGGAACCATTGTCAGTGGGTCGGGGAGGTGGAGAGACAACTCCACGCAGCTCTCTTCAGTCACAGGTGTTCCCTGTTCGGGGAAGTCCGAGAAATACCTTCCCTGACTTTGGGGAGGCAGCCTCTGTCCCTGGGAATTCCTGCAAACCCCCCTAGCATTCCCTGGCACAGAGACATTAGGAAAACCCTCAGGGGAGACGAGCTTAGGCATTCCGTTAGAACCCACGCGCTGCCTACCGTTGGTGGAACCTCCCCACGCTCAGGATTCCGGAACCATTGTCAGTGCGTGGGGGAGCTCGATAGACAACTCCACGCAGCTCTCTTCAGTCACAGGTTTTCCCTGTTCGGGCAAGTCCGAGAAATACCTTACCTGACCTTGGGGAGGCAGCCTCTGTCCCTGGGACTTCCTGCAAACCCCCCTAGCATTCCCTGGCACAGAGACATTAGGAAAACCCTCAGGGGAGACGAGCTTAGGCATTCCGTTAGAACCCACGCGCTGCCGACCGTTGGTGGAACCTCCCCACGCTCAGGATTCCGGAACCATTGTCAGCGCGTGGGGGAGCTCGAGAGACAACTCCACGCAGCTCTCTTCAGTCACAGGTGTTCCCTGTTCGGGGAAGTCCGAGAAATACCTTCCCTGACCTTGGGGAGGCAGCTTCTGTCCCAGGGACTTCCTGCAAACACCCCTAGCATTCCTTGGCACATAGACATTAGGAAAACCCTCAGGGGAGAGGAGCTTAGGCATTCTGTTAGAACCCACGCGCTGCCGACCGTTGGTGGAACCTCCCCACGCTCAGGATTCCGGAACCATTGTCAGTGCGTGGGGGAGCTCGAGAGACAACTCCACGCAGCTCTCTTCAGTCACAGGTGTTCAATGCTCAGGGAAGTCCGAGAAATAACTTCCCTGACCTTGGGGAGGCAGCCTCTGTCACTGAGATTTCCTGCAAACCCCCCTAGCCTTCCCTGGCCCAGAGACATTAGGAAAACCCTCAGGGGAGACGAGCTTTGCAATTCTGTTACAACCCACTCGCTGCCGACCGTTGGTTGAACCTCTCCATGCTCAGGATTCCGGAACCATTGTCAGTGCGTCGGGGAGGTGGAGAGACAACTCCACGCAGCTCTCTTCATTCACAGGTGTTCCTTGTTCGGGGAAGTCCGAGAAATAACTTCCCTGACTTTGGGGAGGCAGCCTCTGTCCCTGGGACTTCCTGCAAACCTCCCTAGCATTCCCTGGCACAGAGACATTAGGAAAACCCTCAGGGGAGACGAGCTTAGGCATTCCGTTAGAACCCAAGCGCTGCCGACCGTTGGTGGAACCTCCCCACGCTCAGGATTCCGGAACCATTGTCAGTGCGTCGGGGAGGTGGAGAGACAACTCCACGCAGCTCTCTTCAGTCACAGGTGTTCCCTGTTCGGGGAAGTCCGAGAAATACCTTCCCTGACCTTGGGAGGCAACCTCTGTCCCTGGGACTTCCTGCAAACCCCCCTAGCCTTCCCGGGTATAGAGACACTTGGAAAACTATCAGGGGAGACGAGCTTTGCAATTCCGTTAGAACCCACTCGCTGCCCACCGTTGGTGGAACCTCCCCACCGTCAGGATTCCGGAACCATTGTCAGTGGGTCGGGGAGGTGGAGAGACAACTCCACGCAGCTCTCTTCAGTCACAGGTGTTCCCTTTCGGGGAAGTCAGAGAAATAACTTCCCTGACCTTGGGGAGGCAGCCTCTGTCCCTGGGAATTCCTGCAAACACCCCTAGCATTCCCTGGCACAGAGACATTAGGAAAACCCTCAGGGGAGACGAGCTTAGGCATTCCGTTAGAACCCACGCGCTGCCTACCGTTGGTGGAACCTCCCCACGCTCAGGATTCCGGAACCATTGTCAGTGCGTGGGGTAGCTCGGTAGACAACTCCACGCAGCTCTCTTCAGTCACAGGTGTTCCCTGTTCGGGCAAGTCCGAGAAATACCTTCCCTGACCTTGCGGAAGCAGCCTCTGTCCCTGGGACTTCCTGCAAACACCCCTAGCATTCCCTGGCACAGAGACATTAGGTAAACCTTCAGGGGAGACGAGCTTAGGCATTCCATTAGAACCCACGCGCTGCCGACCGTTGGTGTAACCTCCCCACGCTCAGGATTCCGGAACCATTGTCAGTGCGTGGGGGAGTTCGAGAGACATCTCCACGCAGCTCTCCTCAGTCACAGCTGTTCCCTGTCCGGGGAAGTCCGAGAAATAACTTTCCTGACCTTAGGGAGGCAACCTCTGCCACTGGGACTTCCTTCAAACCCCCCTAGCATTCCCTGGCACAGAGACATTAGGAAAACCCTCAGGGGAGACGAGCTTTGCAATTCCGTTAGATCCCACGCGCTGCCGACCGTTGGTGGAACCTCCCCACGGTCAGGATTCCGGAACCATTGTCAGTGCGTCGGGGAGGTGGAGAGACAACTCCACGCAGCTCTCTTCAGTCACAGGTGTTCCCTGTTCGGGGAAGTCCGAGAAATAACTTCCCTGACCTTGGGAGGCAACCTCTGTCCCTGGGACTTCCTGCAAACCCCCCTAGCCTTCCCGGGCATAGAGACACTTGGAAAACTATCAGGGGAGACGAGCTTTGCTATTCCGTTAGAACCCACTCGCTGCCCACCGTTGGTGGAACCTCCCCACCGTCAGGATTCCGGAACCATTGTCAGTGGGTCGGGGAGGTTGGAGACAACTCCACGCAGCTCTCTTCAGTCACAGGTGTTCCCTGTTCGGGGAAGCCCGAGAAATAACTTCCCTGACCTTGGGGAGGCAGCCTCTGTCCCTGGGACTTCCTGCAAACCCCCCTAGCATTCCCTGGCACAGAGACATTAGGAAAACCCTCAGGGGAGACGAGCTTAGGCATTCCGTTAGAACCCACGCGCTGCCGACCGTTGGTGGAACCTCCCCACGCTCAGGATTCCGGAACCATTGTCAGTAGGTGGGGGAGCTCGAGAGACAACTCCACGCAGCTCTCTTCAGTCACAGGTGTTCCCTGTTCAGGGAAGTCCGAGTAAAATATTCCCTGACCTTGGGGAGGCAGCATCTGTCACTGGGATTTCCTGCAAACCCCCCTAGCATTCCCTGGCACAGAGACATTAGGAAAACCCTCAGGGGGACGAGCTTTGCAACTCCGTTAGATCCCACGCGCTGCCGACCGTTGGTGGAACCTCCCCACGCTCAGGATTCCGGAACCATTGTCAGCGCGTGGGGGAGCTCGAGAGACAACTCCACGCAGCTCTCTTCAGTCACAGGTGTTCCATGTTCGGGGAAGTCCGAGAAATACCTTCCCTGACCTTGGGGAGGCAGCCTCTGTCCCAGGGATTTCCTGCAAACACCCCTAGCATTCCCTGGCACAGAGACATTAGGAAAACCCTCAGGGGAGAGGAGCTTAGGCATTCTGTTAGAACCCACGCGCTGCCGACCGTTGGTGGAACCTCCCCACGCTCAGGATTCCGGAACCATTGTCAGTGCGTGGGGGAGCTCGAGAGACAACTCCACGCAGCTCTCTTCAGTCACAGGTGTTCCCTGTTCGGGGAAGTCCGAGAAATACCTTCCCTGACCTTGGGGAGGCAGCCTCTGTCCCTGGGAATTCCTGCAAACCCCCCTAGCATTCCCTGGCAGAGAGACATTAGGAAAACCCTCAGGGGAGACAAGCTTAGGCATTCCGTTAGAACCCACGCGCTGCCGACCGTTGGTGGAACCTCCCCACGCTCAGGATTCCGGAACCATTGTCAGTGCGTGGGGGACCTCGATAGACAACTCCACGCAGCTCTCTTCAGTCACAGGTGTTCCCTGTTCGGGCAAGTCCGAGAAATACCTTCCCTGACATTGCGGAGGCAGCCTCTGTCCCTGGGACTTCCTGCAAACACCCCTAGCATTCCCTGGCACAGAGACATTAGGAAAACCCTCAGGGGAGACGAGCTTAGGCATTCCGTTAGAACCCACGCGCTGCCGACCGTTGGTGGAACCTCCCCACGCTCAGGATTCCGGAACCATTGTCAGTGCGTGGGGGAGCTCGAGAGACAACTCCACGCAGCTCTCCTCAGTCACAGGTGTTCCCTGTCTGGGGAAGTCCGAGAAATACCTTTCCTGACCTTGGGGAGGCCACCTCTGCCACTGGGACTTCCTTAAAACCCCCCTAGCATTCCCTGGCACAGAGACATTAGGAAAACCCTCAGGGGAGACGAGCTTTGCAATTCCGTTAGATCCCACGCGCTGCCGACCGTTGGTGGAACCTCCCCACGGTCAGGATTCCGGAACCATTGTCAGTGCGTCGGGGAGGTGGAGAGACAACTCCACGCAGCTCTCTTCAGTCACAGGTGTTCCCTGTTCGGGGAAGTCCGAGAAATACCTTCCCTGACCTTGGGAGGCAACCTCTGTCCCTGGGACTTCCTGCAAACCCCCCTAGCCTTCCCGGGCATAGAGACACTTGGAAAACTATCAGGGGAGACGAGCTTTGCTATTCCGTTAGAACCCACTCGCTGCCCACCGTTGGTGGAACCTCCCCACCGTCAGGATTCCGGAACCATTGTCAGTGGGTCGGGGAGGTTGGAGACAACTCCACGCAGCTCTCTTCAGTCACAGGTGTTCCCTGTTCGGGGAAGCCCGAGAAATAACTTCCCTGACCTTGGGGAGGCAGCCTCTGTCCCTGGGACTTCCTGCAAACCCCCCTAGCATTCCCTGGCACAGAGACATTAGGAAAACCCTCAGGGGAGACGAGCTTAGGCATTCCGTTAGAACCCACGCGCTGCCGACCGTTGGTGGAACCTCCCCACGCTCAGGATTCCGGAACCATTGTCAGTAGGTGGGGGAGCTCGAGAGACAACTCCACGCAGCTCTCTTCAGTCACAGGTGTTCCCTGTTCAGGGAAGTCCGAGTAAAATATTCCCTGACCTTGGGGAGGCAGCATCTGTCACTGGGATTTCCTGCAAACCCCCCTAGCATTCCCTGGCACAGAGACATTAGGAAAACCCTCAGGGGGAGGAGCTTTGCAACTCCGTTAGATCCCACGCGCTGCCGACCGTTGGTGGAACCTCCCCACGCTCAGGATTCCGGAACCATTGTCAGCGCGTGGGGGAGCTCGAGAGACAACTCCACGCAGCTCTCTTCAGTCACAGGTGTTCCATGTTCGGGGAAGTCCGAGAAATACCTTCCCTGACCTTGGGGAGGCAGCCTCTGTCCCAGGGATTTCCTGCAAACACCCCTAGCATTCCCTGGCACAGAGACATTAGGAAAACCCTCAGGGGAGAGGAGCTTAGGCATTCTGTTAGAACCCACGCGCTGCCGACCGTTGGTGGAACCTCCCCACGCTCAGGATTCCGGAACCATTGTCAGTGCGTGGGGGAGCTCGAGAGACAACTCCACGCAGCTCTCTTCAGTCACAGGTGTTCCCTGTTCGGGGAAGTCCGAGAAATACCTTCCCTGACCTTGGGGAGGCAGCCTCTGTCCCTGGGAATTCCTGCAAACCCCCCTAGCATTCCCTGGCAGAGAGACATTAGGAAAACCCTCAGGGGAGACAAGCTTAGGCATTCCGTTAGAACCCACGCGCTGCCGACCGTTGGTGGAACCTCCCCACGCTCAGGATTCCGGAACCATTGTCAGTGCGTGGGGGACCTCGATAGACAACTCCACGCAGCTCTCTTCAGTCACAGGTGTTCCCTGTTCGGGCAAGTCCGAGAAATACCTTCCCTGACATTGCGGAGGCAGCCTCTGTCCCTGGGACTTCCTGCAAACACCCCTAGCATTCCCTGGCACAGAGACATTAGGAAAACCCTCAGGGGAGACGAGCTTAGGCATTCCGTTAGAACCCACGCGCTGCCGACCGTTGGTGGAACCTCCCCACGCTCAGGATTCCGGAACCATTGTCAGTGCGTGGGGGAGCTCGAGAGACAACTCCACGCAGCTCTCCTCAGTCACAGGTGTTCCCTGTCTGGGGAAGTCCGAGAAATACCTTTCCTGACCTTGGGGAGGCCACCTCTGCCACTGGGACTTCCTTAAAACCCCCCTAGCATTCCCTGGCACAGAGACATTAGGAAAACCCTCAGGGGAGACGAGCTTTGCAATTCCGTTAGATCCCACGCGCTGCCGACCGTTGGTGGAACCTCCCCACGCTCAGGATTCCGGAAACATTGTCAGTGCGTGGGGGAGCTCGAGAGAAAACTCCACGCAGCTCTCTTCAGTCACAGGTGTTCCCTGTCCGGGGAAGTCCGAGAAATACCTTCCCTGAACTTCGGAAGCAACCTCTGACCCTGGGACTTCCTGCAAAACCCCCTAGCCTTCCCGGGCATAGAGAAACTTGGAAAAACCTCAGGGGAGACGAGCTTTGTAATTCCATTAGAACCCACACGCTGCCCACCGTTGGTGGAACCTCCCCACCGTCAGGATTCCGGAAACATTGTCAGTGCGTCGGGGAGGTTGGAGACAACTCCACGCAGCTCTCTTCAGTCACAGGTGTTCCCTGTTCGGGGAAGTCCGAGAAATAGCTTCCCTGACCTTGGGGAGGCAGCCTCTGTCCCTGGGACTTCCTGCAAACCCCCCTAGCATTCCCTGGCACAGAGATATTAGGAAAACCCTCAGGGGGACGAGCTTTGCAATTCTGTTAGATCCCACGCGCTGCTGACCGTTGGTGGAACCTCCCCACGCTCAGGATTCCGGAACCATTGTCAGCGCGTGGGGGAGCTCGAGAGACAACTCCACACAGCCCTCTTCAGTCACAGGTGTTCCCTGTTCGGGGAAGTCCGAGAAATACCTTCCCTGACCTTGGGGAGGCAGCCTCTGTCCCAGGGACTTCCTGAAAACACCCCTAGCATTCCCTGGCACAGAGACATTAGGAAAAGCCTCAGGGGAGAGGAGCTTAGGCATTCTGTTAGAACCCACGCGCTGCCGACCGTTGGTGGAACCTCCCCACGCTCAGGATTCCGGAACCATTGTCAGTGCGTGGGGGAGCTCGAGAGACAACTCCACGCAGCTCTCTTCAGTCACAGGTGTTCCTTGTTCGGGGAAGTCCGAGAAATACCTTCCCTGAACTTGGGGAGGCAGCCTCTGTCCCTGGGACTTCCTGCAAACTCCCCTAGCATTCCCTGGCACAGAGACATTAGAAAAACCCTCAGGGGAGACGAGCTAAGGCATTCCGTTAGAACCCACGCGCTGCCGACCGTTGGTGGAACCTCCCCACGCTCAGGCTTCCTGAACCATTGTCAGTGCGTGGGGGAGCTCGAGAGACAACTCCACGCAGCTCTCTTCAGTCACAGGTGTTCCCTGATCGGGGAAGTCCGAGAAATAACTTCCCTGACCTTGGGGAGGCAGCCTCTGACCCTGGGACTTCCTGCAAACACCCCTAGCATTCCCTGGCACAGAGACATTAGGAAAACCCTCAGGGGAGAGGAGCTTTGCAATTCTGTTTGAACCCTCTCGCTGCCGACCGTTGGTGGAACCTCCCCACGCTCAGGATTCCGGAACCATTGTCAGTGCGTCTGGGAAGTGGGGAGACAACTCCACGCAGCTCTCTTCATTCACAGGTTTTCCCTGTTCGGGGAAGTCCGAGAAATACCTTCCCTGAACTTGGGGAGGCATCCTCTGTCCCTGGGACTTCCTGCAAACCCCCCTAGCATTCCCTGGCACAGAGACATTAGGAAAACCCTCAGGGGAGACGAGCTTAGGCATTCCGTTAGAACCCACGCGCTGCCGACCGATGGTGGAACCTCCCCACGCTCAGGATTCCGGAACCATTGTCAGCGCGTGGGGGAGCTCGACAGACAACTCCACGCAGCTCTCTTCAGTCACAAGTGTTCCCTGTTCGGGGAAGTCCGAGAAATAACTTCCCTGACATTGGGGAGGCAGCCTCTGACACTGGGAATTCCTGCAAACCCCCCAAGCTTTCCCGGGCACAGAGACATTCGAAAATTTTCAGGGGAGACGAGCTTAGGCATTCCGTTAGAACCCACGCGCTGCCGACCAATGGAGGTACCTCCCCACGGTAAGGATTCCGGAAACATTGTCAGCGCGTGGGGGAGATCGAGAGACAACTCCACGCAGCTCTCTTCAGTCACAGGTGTTCCCTGTTCGGGGAATTCCGAGAAAAATCTTCCCTGATCTTGGGGAGGCAGCCTCTGTCCCTGGGATTTCCTGCAAACCCCCCTAGCATTCCCTGGCACAGAGACATTAGGAAAACCCTCAGGGGAGACGAGCTTATGTATTCCATTAGAACCCACGCGCTGCCGACCTTTGGTGAAACCTCCCCAACTCAGGATTCCGGGACTATTGTCAGCGCGTGGGGGAGCTCGAGAGACAACTCCACGCAGCTCTCTTCAGTCACAGGTGTTCCCTGTTCGGGGAAGTCCGAGAAATACCTTTCCTGACCTTGGGAGGCAACTTCTGACCCTGGGACTTCCTGCAAACCCCCCTAGCCTTCCCGGGCATAGAGACACTTGGAAAACCCTCAGGGGAGACGAGCTTTGCAATTCTGTTAGAACCCACTCGCTGCCGACCGTTGGTGGAACCTCCCCACCATCAGGATTCCGGAACCATTGTCAGTGCTTCGGGGAGGTGGAGAGACAACTCCACGCAGCTCTCTTCAGTCACAGGTGTTCCCTGTTCGGGCAAGCCCGAGAAATACCTTCCCTGACCTTGGGGAGGCAGCCTCAGTCCCTGGGACTTCCTGCAAACCCCCCTAGCATTCCCTGGCACAGAGATATTAGGAAAACCCTCAGGGGAGACGAGCTTAGTCATTCCATTAGAACCCACGCACTGCCGACCATTGGTGTTACCTCCCCACGCTCAGGATTCCGGAAACATTGTCAGTGCGTGGGGGAGCTCGAGAGACATCTCCACGCAGCTCTCTTCAGTCACAGGTGTTCCCTGTTCGGGGAAGTCCGAGAAATAACTTCCCTGACCTTGGGTAGGCAGCCTCTGTCCCTGGGACTTCCTGCACAAACCCTAGCATTCCCTGGCACAGAGAAATTAGGAAAACCCTCAGGGGAGACGATCTTAGGCATTCCGTTAGAACCCACACGCCGCCGACCGTTGGTGGAACCTCCCCACGCTCAGGATTCCGGAAACATTGTCAGCGCGTGGGGGAGCTCGAGAGACAACTCCACGCAGCTCTCTTCAGTCACAGGTGTTCCCTGTTCGGGGAAGTCCGAGAAATACCTTCCCTGACCTTGGGAGGCAACCTCTGTCCCTGGGACTTCCTGCAAACCCCCCTAGCCTTCCCGGGCATAGAGACACTTGGAAAACCCTCAGGGGAGACGAGCTTTGCAATTCTGTTAGAACTCACTCGCTGCCGACCGTTGGTGGAACCTCCCCACCATCAGGATTCCGGAACCATTGTCAGTGCTTCGGGGAGGTGGAGAGACAACTCCACGCAGCTCTCTTCAGTCACAGGTGTTCCCTGTTCGGGGAAGTCCGAGAAATACCTTCCCTGACCTTGGGGAGGCAGCCTCTGTCCCTGGGACTTCCTGCAAACCCCCCTAGCATTCCCTGGCACAGAGACATTAGGAAAACACTCAGGGGAGACGAGCTTAGGCATTCCGTTAGAACCCACGCGCTGCCGACCGTTGGTGGAACCTCCCCACGCTCAGGATTCCGGAAACATTGTCAGTGCGTGGGGGAGCTCAAGAGACAACTCCACGCAGCTCTCTTCAGTCACAGGTGTTCCCTGTTCGGGGAAGTCCGAGAAATACCTTCCCTGAACTTGGGGAGGCAGCCTCTGTCCCTGGGACTTCCTGCAAACACCCCTAGCATTCCCTGGCACAGAGACATTAGGAAAACCCTCAGGGGAGACGAGCTTAGGCATTCCGTTAGAACACACGCGCTGCCGACCGTTGGTGGAACCTCCCCACGCTCAGGATTCCGGAACCATTGTCAGTGCGTGGGGGAGATCGAGAGACAACTCCACGCAGCTCTCTTCAGTCACAAGTGTTCCCTGTTCGGGGACGTCCGAGCAATACATTCCTTGACTTTTGGGAGGCAGCCTCTGTCCCTGGGGTTTCCTGCAAACCCCCCTAGCATTCCCTGGCACAGAGACATTAGGAAAACCCTCAGGGGAGACGAGCTTAGGCATTCCGTTAGAACCCACGCGCTGCCGACCGTTGGTGGAACCTCCCCACGCTCAGACTTCCGGAAACATTGTCAGTGCGTGGAGGAGCTCGAGAGACAACTCCACACAGTCCTCTTCAGTCACAGGTGTTCGCTGCACGGGGAAGTCCGAGAAATACATTCCCTGAACTTGGGGAGGCAGCCTCTGTCACTGGGACTTCCTGCAAACCCCCCTAGCATTCCCTGGCACAGAGACATTAGGAAAACCCTCAGGGGAGGCGAGCTTAGGCATTCCATTAGAACCCACGCGCTGCCGACCGTTGGTGGAACCTCCCCAAGCTCAGGATTCCGGAACCATTGTCAGCGCGTGGGGGAGCTCGAGAGACAACTCCACGCAGTCCTCTTCAGTCACAGGTGTTCGCTGCACGGGGAAGTCCGAGAAATACCTTCCCTGAACTTGGGGAGGCAGCCTCTGTCACTGGGACTTCCTGCAAACCCCCCAAGCTTTCCCTGGCACAGAGACATTCGAAAATTTTCAGGGGAGACGAGCTTAGGCATTCCGTTAGAACCCACGCGCTGCCAACCAATTGAGGTACCTCCCCACGGTAAGGATTCCGGAACCATTATCATTGCGTGGGGGAGCTCGAGAGACAACTCCACGCAGCTCTCTTCAGTCACAGGTGTTCCCTGTATGGGGAAGTCCGAGAAATACCTTCCCTGACCTTGGGGAGGCAGCCTCTGTCCCTGGGACTTCCTGCAAACCCCCCTAGCATTCCCTGGCACAGAGACATTAGGAAAACCCTCAGGGGAGACGAGCTTAGGCATTCCGTTAGAACCCACGCGCTGCCGACCGTTGGTGGAACCTCCCCACGCTCAGGATTCCGGAACCATTGTCAGTGCGTGGGGGAGCTCGACAGACAACTCCACGCAGCTCTCTTCAGTCACAGGTGTTCCCTGCACGGGGAAGTCCGAGAAATACCTTCCCTGACCGTGGGGAGGCAGCCTCTGTCACTGGGAATTCCTGCAAACCCCCCTAGCATTCCCTGGCAAAGAGATATAAGGAAAATCCTCAGGGGAGACGAGCTTAGGCATTCCATTAGAACCCACGCACTGCCGACCATTGGTGGTACCTCCCCACGCTCAGGATTCCGGAAACATTGTCAGTGCGTGGGGGAGCTCGAGAGACAACTCCACGCAGCTCTCTTCAGTCACAAGTGTTCCCTGTTCGGGGAAGTCCGAGAAATAACTTCCCTGATATTGGGGAGGCAGCCTCTGACACTGGGAATTCCTGCAAATCCCCCAAGCTTTCCCTGGCACAGAGACATTCGAAAATTTTCAGGGGAGACGAGCTTATGCATTCCGTTAGAACCCACGCGCTGCTGACCAATGGAGGTACCTCCCCACGGTAAGGATTCCGGAACCATTATCATTGCCTGGGGGAGCTCGATAGACAACTCCACGCAGCTCTCTTCAGTCACAGGTGTTCCCTGTACGGGGACGTCCGAGAAAAATCTTCCCTGACCTTGGGGAGGCAGCCTCTGTCCCTGGGACTTCCTGCAAACCCCCCCAGCATTCCCTGGCACAGAGAAATTAGGAAAACCCTCCGGGGAGACGAGCTAATGCATTCCGTTAGAAACCACGCGCTGCCGACCGTTGGTGGAACCTCCCCACGCTCAAGATTCCGGAACCATTGTCAGTGCGTGGGGGAGCTCGAGAGACAACTCCACGCAGCTCTCTTCAGTCACAGGTGTTCCCTATTCGGGGAAGTCCGAGAAAAATTTTCCCTGACCTTGGGGAGGAAGCCTCTGTCCCTGGGACTTCCTGCAAACCCCCCTAGCATTCCCTGGCACAGAGACATTAGGAAAACCCTCAGGGGAGACGAGCTTTGCAATTCTGTTAGAACCCACTCGCTGCCGACCGTTGGTGGAACCTCCCCACCATCAGGATTCCGGAACCATTGTCAGTGCTTCGGGGAGGTGGAGAGACAACTCCACGCAGCTCTCTTCAGTCACAGGTGTTCCCTGTTCGGGCAAGTCCGAGAAATAACTTCCCTGAACTTGGGGAGGCAGCCTCTGTCCCTGGGAATTCCTGCAAACACCCCTAGCATTCCCTGGCACAGAGACATTAGGAAAACCGTCAGGGGAGACGAGCTTAGGCATTCCGTTAGAACCCACGCGCTGCCGACCGTTGGTGGAACCTCCCCACGCTCAGGATTCCGGAAGCATTGTCAGTGCGTGGGGGAGCTCGAGAGACAACTCCACGCAGCTCTCTTCAGTCACAGGTGTTCCCTGTCCGGGGAAGTCCGAGAAAAATTTCCCTGACCTTGGGGAGGCAGCCTCTGTCCCTGGGACTTCCTGCAAACCCCCCTAGCATTCCCTGGCACAGAGACATTAGGAAAACCCTCAGGGGAGACGAGATAAGGCATTCCGTTAGAACCCACGCGCTGCCGACCGTTGGTGGAACCTCCCCACGCTCAGGATTCCAGAAACATGTTCAGGGCGTAGGGGAGGTCGACAGACAACTCCACGCAGCTCTCTTCAGTCACAGGTGTTCCCTGTTCGGGGAAGTCCGAGAGATACCTTCCCTGACCTTGGGAGGCAGCCTCTGTCCCTGGGACTTCCTGCAAACCCCCAGAGCCTTCCCGGGCATAGAGACACTTGGAAAAACCTCAGGGGAGACGAGCTTTGCAATTCTGTTAGAACCCACTCGCTGCCGACCGTTGGTGGAACCTCCCAACGCTCAGGATTACGGAATCATTGTCAGTGCGTCGGGGAGGTGGGGAGACAACTCCACGCATCTCTCTTCATTCACAGGTGTTCCTTGTTCTGGGAAGTCCGAGAAATACCTTCCCTGACCTTGGGGAGGCAGCCTCTGACACTGGGAATTCCTGCAAATCCCCCAAGCTTTCCCTGGCACAGAGACATTCGAAAATTTTCAGAGGAGACGAGCTTAGGCATTCCGTTAGAACCCACGCGCTGCCGAGCAATGGAGGTACCTCCCCACGGTAAGGATTCCGGAACCATTATCATTGCGTGGGGGAGCTCGAGAGACAACTCCACGCAGCTCTCTTCAGTCACAGGTGTTCCCTGTTCGGGGACGTCCGAGAAAAATCTTCCCTGACCTTGGGGAGGCAGCCTCTGACCCTGGGACTTCCTGCAAACCCCCCTAGCATTCCCTGGCTCAGAGACATTAGGAAAACCCTCAGGGGAGACGAGCTAAGGCAGTCCGTTAGAACCCACGTGCTGCCGACCGTTTGTGGAACCTCCCCAAGCTCAGGATTCCGGAACCATTGTCAGCGCGTGGGGGAGCTCGAGAGACAACTCCACGCAGCTCTCTTCAGTCACAGGTGTTCCCTGTTCGGGGAAGTCCGAGAAAAATCTTCCCTGATCTTGGGGAGGCAGCCTCTGTCCCTGGGACTTCCTGCAAACCCCCCTAGCATTCCCTGGCACAGAGACATTAGGAAAACCCTCAGGGGAGACGAGCTTATGCATTCCATTAGAACCCACGCACTGCCGACCTTTGGTGAAACCTCCCCAACTCAGTATTCCGGAACCATTGTCAGCGCGTGGGGGAGCTCGAGAGACAACTCCACGCAGCTCTCTTCAGTCACAGGTGTTCCCTGTTCGTTGAAGTCCGAGAAATACCTTCCCTGACCTTGGGAGGCAACCTCTGTCCCTGGGACTTCCTGCAAACCCCCCTAGCCTTCCCGGGGATAGAGACACTTGGAAAACCCTCAGGGGAGACGAGCTTTGCAATTCTGTTAGAACCCACACGCTGCCGACCGTTGGTGGAACCTCCCCACCATCAGGATTCCGGAAATATTGTCAGTGCTTCGGGGAGTTGGAGAGACAACTCCACGCAGCTCTCTTCAGTCACAGGTGTTCCCTGTTCGGGTAAGTCCAAGAAATACCTTCCCTGACCTTGCGGAGGCAGCCTCTGTCCCTGGGACTTCCTGCAAACCCCCCTAGCATTCCCTGGCACAGAGACATTAGGAAAACCCTCAGGGGAGACGAGCTTAGGCATTCGGTTAGAACCCATGAGCTGCCGACTGTTGGTGGAACCTCCCCACGCTCAGGATTCCGGAACCATTGTCAGTGCGTGGGGGAGCTCGAGAGAAAACTCCACGCAGCTCTCTTCAGTCACAGGTGTTCCCTGTTCGGGGAAGTCCGAGAAAAATATTCCCTGACCTTGGGGTGGCAGCATCTGTCCCTGGGACTTCCTGCAAAACCCCCAGCATTCCCTGGCACAGAGACATTAGGAAAACCCTCAGGGGAGACGAGCTAAGGCATTCCGTTAGAACCCACGCGCTGCCGACCGTTGGTGGAACCTCCCCACGCTCAGGATTCCGGAACCATTGTCAGTGCGTGGGGGAGCTCGAGAGACAACTCCACGCAGCTCTCTTCAGTCACAGGTGTTCCCTGTTCGGGGAAGTCCGAGAAAAATATTCCCTGACCTTGGGGAGGCATCCTCTGTCCCTGGGACTTCCTGCAAACCCCCCTAGCATTCCCTGGCACAGAGACATTAGGAAAACCCTCAGGGGAGACGAGCTTAGGCATTCCATTAGAACCCACGCGCTGCCGACCGTTGGTGGAACCTCCCCACGCTCAGGATTCCGGAACCATTGTCAGCGCGTGGGGGAGCTCGAGAGACAACTCCACGCAGCTCTCTTCAGTCACAGGTGTTCCCTGTTCGGGGAAGTCCGAGAAATAACTTCCCTGACCTTGGGAGGCAACCTCTGTCCCTGGGACTTCCTGAAAACCTCCCTAGCCTTCCCGGGCATAGAGACACTTGGAAAACCTTCAGGGGAGACGAGCTTTGCAATCCCTTAGAACCAACTCGCTGCCCACCGTTGGTGGAACCTCCCCACCGTCAGGATTCCGGAACCATTGTCAGTGGGTCGGGGAGGTGGAGAGACAACTCCACGAAGCTCTCTTCAGTCACAGGTGTTCCCTGTTCGGGGAAGTCCGAGAAATACCTTCCTTGACCTTGGGGAGGCAGCCTCAGTCCCTGGGACTTCCTGCAAACCCCCCTAGCATTCCCTGGCACAGAGATATTAGGAAAACCCTCAGGGGAGACGAGCTTAGGCATTCCATTAGAACCCACGCACTGCCGACCATTGGTGGTACCTCCCCACGCTCAGTATTCCGGAACCATTGTCAGTGCATGGGGGAGCTCGAGAGACAACTCCACGCAGCTCTCTTCAGTCACAGGTGTTCCCTGTTCGGGGAAGTCCGAGAATTAACTTCCCTGACCTTGGGTAGGCAGCCTCTGTCCCTGGGACTTCTTGCACAACCCTAGCATTCCCTGGCACAGAGACATTAGGAAAACCCTCAGGGGAGACGAGCTTAGGCATTCCGTTAGAACCCACACGCCGCCGACCGTTGGTGGAACCTCCCCAAGCTCAGGATTCCAGAAACATTTTCAGTGCGTAGGTGAGGTCGACAGACAACTCCACGCAGCTCTCTTCAGTCACAGGTGTTCCCTGTTCGGGGAAGTCCGAGAAAAATCTTCCCTGACCTTGGGGAGGCAGCCTCTGTCCCTGGGACTTCCTGCAAACCCCCCTAGCATTCCCTGGCACAGAGACATTAGGAAAACCCTCAGGGGAGACGAGCTTAGGCATTCCGTTAGAACCCACACGCCGCCGACCGTTGGTGGAACCTCCCCACGCTCAGGATTCCGGAAACATTGTCAGCGCGTGGGGGAGCTCGAGAGACAACTCCACGCAGCTCTCTTCAGTCACAGGTGTTCCCTGTTCGGGGAAGTCCGAGAAATACCTTCCCTGACCTTGGGAGGCAACCTCTGTCCCTGGGACTTCCTGCAAACCCCCCTAGCCTTCCCGGGCATAGAGACACTTGTAAAACCCTCAGGGGATACGAGCTTTGCAATTCTGTTAGAACCCACTCGCTGCCGACCGTTGGTGGAACCTCCCCACCATCAGGATTCCGGAACCATTGTCAGTGCTTCGGGGAGGTGGAGAGACAACTCCACGCAGCTCTCTTCAGTCACAGGTGTTCCCTGTTCGGGTAAGTCCGAGAAATACCTTCCCTGACCTTGCGGAGGCAGCCTCTGTCCCTGGGACTTCCTGCAAACCCCCCTAGCATTCCCTGGCACAGAGACATTAGGAAAACCCTCAGGGGAGACGAGCTTAGGCATTCGGTTAGAACCCATGAGCTGCCGACCGTTGGTGGAACCTCCCCACGCTCCGGATTCCGGAACCATTGTCAGTGCGTGGGGGAGCTCGAGAGACAACTCCACGCAGCTCTCTTCAGTCACAGGTGTTCCCTGTTCGGGGAAGTCCGAGAAACACCTTCCCTGACCTTGGGAGGCAACCTCTGTCCCTGGGACTTCCTGCAAACCACCCTAGCCTTCCCGGGCATAGAGACACTTGGAAAACCCTCAGGGGAGACGAGCTTTGCAATTCTGTTAGAACCCACTCGCTGCCGACCGTTGGTGGAACCTCCCCACCATCAGGATTCCGGAACCATTGTCAGTGCTTCGGGGAGGTGGAGAGACAACTCCACGCAGCTCTCTTCAGTCACAGGTGTTACCTGTTCGGGCAAGTCCGAGAAATAACTTCCCTGAATTTGGGGAGGCAGCCTCTGTCCCTGGGACTTCCTGCAAACCCCCCTAGCATTCCCTGGTACAGAGACATTAGGAAAACCCTCAGGGGAGACGAGCTTAGGCATTCCGTTAGAACCCACGCGCTGCCGACCGTTGGTGGAACCTCCCCACACTCAGGATTCCGGAACCATTGTCAGTGCGTAGGGGAGCTCGAGAGACAACTCCACGCAGCTCTCCTCAGTCACAGGTGTTCCCTGTATGGGGAAGTCCGAGAAATACCTTTCCTGACCTTGGGGAGGCAGCCTCTGCCACTGGGAATTCCTTCAAACCCCCCTAGCATTCCGTGGCACAGAGACATTAGGAAAACCCTCAGGGGAGACGAGCTTTGCAATTCCGTTAGATCCCACGCGCTGCCGACCGTTGGTGGAACCTCCCCACTCTCAGGATTCCGGAACCATTGTCAGTGCGTGGGGGAGCTCGAGAGACAACTCCACGCAGCTCTCTTCAGTCACAGCTGTTCCCTGTTCGGGGAAGTCCGAGAAATAACTTTCCTGACCTTGGGGAGGCAGCCTCTGCCACTGGGTTTTCCTTCCAACCCCCCTAGCATTCCCTGGCACAGAGACATTAGGAAAACCCTCAGGGGAGACGAGCTTAGGCATTCAATTTGAACCAACGCCCTGCCGACCGTAGGTGGAACCTCCCCACGCTCAGGATTTCGGAACCATTGTCAGTGCGTCTGGGAGGTGGGGAGACAACTCCACGCAGCTCTCTTCATTCACAGGTGTTCCCTGTTCGGGGAAGTCCGAGAAATACCTTCCCTGACCTTGGGGAGGCAGCCTCTGTCCCTGGGACTTCCTGCAAACCCCCCTAGCATTCCCTGGCACAGAGACATTAGGAAAACCCTCAGGGGAGACGAGCTTAGGCATTCCGTTAGAACCCACGCGCTGCCGACCGTTGGTGGAACCTCCCCACGCTCAGGATTCCGGAACCATTGTCAGCGCGTGGGGGAGTTCGACAGACAACTCCACGCAGCTCTCTTCAGTCACAGGGTTTCCCTGCACGGGGAAGTCCGAGAAATACCTTCCCTGACCTTGGGGAGGCAGCCTCTGTCACTGGGAATTCCTGCAAACCCCCCTAGCATTCCCTGGCACAGAGATATTAGGAAAATCCTCAGGGGAGACGAGCTTAGGCATTCCATTAGAACACACGCACTGCCGACCATTGGTGGTACCTCCCCAAGCTCAGGATTCCGGAACCATTGTCAGTGCGTGGGGGATCTCGAGAGACAACTCCAGCAGCTCTCTTCAGTCACAAGTGTTCCCTGTTCGGGGAAGTCCGAGAAAAAACTTCCCTGACATTGGGGAGGCAGCCTCTGACACTGGGAATTCCTGCAAACCCCCCAAGCTTTCCCTGGCACAGAGACATTCGAAAATTTTCAGGGGAGACGAGCTTAGGTATTCCGTTAGAACCCACGCGCTGCCAACCAATGGAGGTACCTCCCCACGGTAAGGATTCCGGAACCATTATCATTGCGTGGGGGAGCTCGAGAGACAACTCCACGCAGCTCTCTTCAGTCACAGGTGTTCCCTGTATGGGGAAGTCCGAGAAATAACTTCCCTGACCTTGGGGAGGCAGCCTCTGTCCCTGGGACTTCCTGCAAACCCCCCTAGCATTCCCTGGCACAGAGACATTAGGAAAACCCTCAGGGGAGACGAGCTTAGGCATTCCGTTAGAACCCACGCGCTGCCGACCGTTGGTGGAACCTCCCCACGCTCAGGATTCCGGAACCATTGTCAGTGCGTGGGGGAGCTCGACAGACAACTCCACGCAGCTCTCTTCAGTCACAGGTGTTCCCTGCACGGGGAAGTCCGAGAAATACCTTCCCTGACCTTGGGGAGGCAGCCTCTGTCACTGGGAATTCCTGCAAACCCCCCTAGCATTCCCTGGCAAAGAGATATTAGGAAAATCCTCAGGGGAGACGAGCTTAGGCATTCCATTAGAACCCACGCACTGCCGACCATTGGTGGTACCTCCCCACGCTCAGGATTCCGGAAACATTGTCAGTGCGTGGGGGAGCTCGAGAGACAACTCCACGCAGCTCTCTTCAGTCACAAGTGTTCCCTGTTCGGGGAAGTCCGAGAAATAACTTCCCTGATATTGGGGAGGCAGCCTCTGACACTGGGAATTCCTGCAAATCCCCCAAGCTTTCCCTGGCACAGAGACATTCGAAAATTTTCAGGGGAGACGAGCTTAAGCATTCCGTTAGAACCCACGCGCTGCCGACCAATGGAGGTACCTCCCCACGGTAAGGATTCCGGAACCATTATCATTGCGTGGGGGAGCTCGAGAGACAACTCCACGCAGCTCTCTTCAGTCACAGGTGTTCCCTGTACGGGGACGTCCGAGAAAAATCTTCCCTGACCTTGGGGAGGCAGCCTCTGTCACTGGGACTTCCTGCAAACCCCCCCAGCATTTCCTGGCACAGAGGCATTAGGAAAACCCTCCGGGGAGACGAGCTAATGCATTCCGTTAGAAACCACGCGCTGCCGACCGTTGGTGGAACCTCCCCACGCTCAAGATTCCGGAACCATTGTCAGTGCGTGGGGGAGCTCGAGAGACAACTCCACGCAGCTCTCTTCAGTCACAGGTGTTCCCTATTCGGGGAAGTCCGAGAAAAATTTTCCCTGACCTTGGGGAGGAAGCCTCTGTCCCTGGGACTTCCTGCAAACCCCCCTAGCATTCCCTGGCACAGAGACATTAGGAAAACCCTCCGGGGAGACGAGCTAATGCATTCCGTTAGAACCCACGCGCTGCCGACCGTTGGTGGAACCTCCCCACGCTCAGGATTCCGGAAACATTGTCAGCGCGTGGGGGAGCTCGAGAGACAACTCCACGCAGCTCTCTTCAGTCACAGGTGTTCCCTGTTCGGGGAAGTCCGAGAAACACCTTCCCTGACCTTGGGAGGCAACCTCTGTCCCTGGGACTTCCTGCAAACCACCCTAGCCTTCCCGGGCATAGAGACACTTGGAAAACCCTCAGGGGAGACGAGCTTTGCAATTCTGTTAGAACCCACTCGCTGCCGACCGTTGGTGGAACCTCCCCACCATCAGGATTCCGGAACCATTGTCAGTGCTTCGGGGAGGTGGAGAGACAACTCCACGCAGCTCTCTTCAGTCACAGGTGTTCGCTGTTCGGGCAAGTCCGAGAAATAACTTCCCTGAACTTGGGGAGGCAGCCTCTGTCCCTGGGAATTCCTGCAAACACCCCTAGCATTCCCTGGCACAGAGACATTAGGAAAACCGTCAGGGGAGACGAGCTTAGGCATTCCGTTAGAACCCACGCGCTGCCGACCGTTGGTGGAACCTCCCCACGCTCAGGATTCCGGAACCATTGTCAGTGCGTGGGGGAGCTCGAGAGACAACTCCACGCAGCTCTCTTCAGTCACAGGTGTTCCCTGTCCGGGGAAGTCCGAGAAAAATATTCCCTGACCTTGGGGATGCAGCCTCTGTCCCTGGGACTTCCTGCAAACCCCCCTAGCATTCCCTGGCAAAGAGACATTAGGAAAACCCTCAGGGGAGACGAGATAAGGCATTCCGTTAGAACCCACGCGCTGCCGACCGTTGGTGGAACCTCCCCACTCTCAGGATTCCGGAACCATTGTCAGCGCGTGGGGGAGCTCGAGAGACAACTCCACGCAGCTCTCTTCATTCACAGGTGTTCCCTGTTCGGGGAAGTCCGAGAAAAATCTTCCCTGATCTTGTGGAGGCAGCCTCTGTCCCTGGGAATTCCTGCAAACACCCCTAGCCTTCCCGGGCATAGAGACACTTGGAAAACCCTCAGGGGAGTCGAGCTTTCCAATTCTGTTAGAACTCACTCGCTGCCGATCGTTGGTGGAACCTCCCCACCATCAGGATTCCGGAAACATTGTCAGTGCTTCGGGGAGGTGGAGAGACAACTCCACGCAGCTCTCTTCAGTCACAGGTGTTCCCTGTCCGGGGAAGTCCGAGAAATAACTTTCCTGACCTTGGGGAGGCAGCCTCTGCCACTGGGACTTCCTTCAATCCACCCTAGCATTCCCTGGCACAGAGACATTAGGAAAACCCTCAGGGGAGACGAGCTTAGGCATTCCATTAGAACCCACGCGCTGACGACCGTTGGTGGAACCTCCCCAAGCTCAGGATTCCGGAACCATTGTCAGCGCGTGGGGGAGCTCGAGAGACAACTCCACGCAGCTCTCTTCAGTCACAGGTGTTCCCTGTTCGGGGAAGTCCGAGAAATACCTTCCCTGACCTTGGGGAGGCAGCCTCTGTCCCTGGAACTACCTGCAAACCCCCTAGCATTCCCTGGCACAGAGACATTAGGAAAACCCTCAGGGGAGACGAGCTTAGGCATTCCATTAGAACCCACGTGTTGCCGACCGTTGGTGGAACCAACACACGCTCAGGATTCCGGAAACATTGTGAGTGCGTGGGGGAGCTCGAGAGACAACTCTACGCAGCTCTCTTCAGTCACAGGTGTTCCCTGTTCGGGGAAGTCCGAGAAATAACTTCCCTGACCTTGGGTAGGCAGCCTCAGTCCCTGGGACTTCCTGCACAAACCCTAGCATTCCCTGGCACAGAGACATTAGGAAAAACCTCAGGGCAGACCAGCTGAGGCATTCCGTTAGAACCCACACGTCGCCGACCGTTGGTGGAACCTCCCCACGCTCAGGATTCCAGAAACATGTTCAGGGCGTAGGGGAGGTCGACAGACAACTCCACGCAGCTCTCTTCAGTCATAGGTGTTCCCTGTTCGGGGAAGTCCGAGAGATACCTTCCCTGACCTTGGGAGGCAGCCTCTGTCCCTGGGACTTCCTGCAAACCTCCAGAGCCTTCCCGGGCATAGAGACACTTGGAAAAACCTCAGGGGAGACGAGCTTTGCAATTCTGTTAGAACCTACTCGCTGCCGACCGTTGGTGGAACCTCCCCACGCTCAGGATTCCGGATTCATTGTCAGTGCGTCGGGGAGGTGGGGAGACAACTCCACGCATCTCTCTTCATTCACAGGTGTTCCTTGTTCTGGGAAGTCCGAGAAATACCTTCCCTGACCTTGGGGAGGCAGCCTCTGACACTGGGAATTCCTGCAAATCCCCCAAGCTTTCCCTGGCACAGAGACATTCGAAAATTTTCAGAGGAGACGAGCTTAGGCATTCCGTTAGAACCCACGCGCTGCCGAGCAATGGAGGTACCTCCCCACGGTAAGGATTCCGGAACCATTATCATTGCGTGGGGGAGCTCGAGAGACAACTCCACGCAGCTCTCTTCAGTCACAGGTGTTCCCTGTTCGGGGACGTCCGAGAAAAATCTTCCCTGACCTTGGGGAGGCAGCCTCTGACCCTGGGACATCCTGCAAACCCCCCTAGCATTCCCTGGCTCAGAGACATTAGGAAAAGCCTCAGGGGAGACGAGCTAAGGCAGTCCGTTAGAACCCACGCGCTGCCGACAGTTTGTGGAACCTCCCCAAGCTCAGGATTCCGGAACCATTGTCAGCGCGTGGGGGAGCTCGAGAGACAACTCCACGCAGCTCTCTTCAGTCACAGGTGTTCCCTGTTCGGGGAAGTCCGAGAAAAATCTTCCCTGATCTTGGGGAGGCAGCCTCTGTCCCTGCGACTTCCTGCAAACCCCCCTAGCATTCCCTGGCACAGAGACATTAGGAAAACCCTCAGGGGAGACGAGCTTATGCATTCCATTAGAACCCACGCACTGCCGACCTTTGGTGAAACCTCCCCAACTCAGGATTCCGGAACCATTGTGAGTGCGTGGGGGAGCTCGAGAGACAACTCCACGCAGCTCTCTTCAGTCACAGGTGTTCCCTGTTCGGGGAAGTCCGAGAAATACCTTCCCTGACCTTGGGAGGCAACCTCTGTCCCTGGGACTTCCTGAAAACCCCCCTAGCCTTCCCGGGCATAGAGACACTTGGAAAACCCTCAGGGGAGACGAGCTTTGCAATTCCCTTAGAACCCACTCGCTGCCCACCGTTGGTGGAACCTCCCCAACGTCAGGATTCCGGAACCATTGTCAGTGGGTCGGGGAGGTGGAGAGACAACTCCACGCAGCTCTCTTCAGTCACAGGTGTTCCCTGTTCGGGCAAGTCCGAGAAAAATCTTCCCTGATCTTGGGGAGGCAGCCTCTGTCCCTGGGACTTCCTGCAAACGCCCCTAGCATTCCCTGGCACAGAGACATTAGGAAAACCCTCCGGGGAGACGAGCTAAGACATTCCGTTAGAATCCACGCGCTGCCGACCGTTGGTGGAACCTCCCCACGCTCAAGATTCCGGAACCATTGTCAGTGCGTGGGGGAGCTCGAGAGACAACTCCACGCAGCTCTCTTCAGTCACAGGTGTTCCCTGTTCGGGGAAGTCCGAGAAAAATCTTCCCTGATCTTGTGGAGGCAGCCTCTGTCCCTGGGAATTTCTGCAAACCCCCCTAGCATTCCCTGGCACAGAGACATTAGGAAAACCCTCAGGGGAGACGAGCTTAGGCATTCCATTAGAACCCACGCGCTGCCGACCGTTGGTGAAACCTCCCCAAATCAGGATTCCGTAACAATTGTCAGCGCGTGGGGGAGCTCGAGAGACAACTCCACGCAGCTCTCTTCAGTCACAGGTGTTCCCTGTTCGCTGAAGTCCGAGAAATACCTTCCCTGACCTTGGGGAGGCAGCCTCATTCCCTGGGATTTCCTGCAAACCCCCCTAGCATTCCCTGTCACAGAGATATTAGGAAAAACCTCAGGGGAGACGAGCTTAGTCATTCCATTAGAACCCACGCACTGCCGACCATTGGTGGTACCTCCCCAAGCTCAGGATTCCGGAAACATTGTCAGTGCGTGGGGGAGCTCGAGAGACAACTCCACGCAGCTCTCTTCAGTCACAGGTGTTCCCTGTCCGGGGATGTCCGAGAAATAACTTTCCTGACCTTGGGGAGGCAGCCTCTGCCACTGGGACTTCCTTCAAACCACCCTAGCATTCCCTGGCACAGAGACATTAGGAAAACACTCAGGGGAGACGAGCTTTGCAATTCCGTTAGATCCCACGTGCTACCGACCGTTGGTGGAACCTCCCCACGCTCAGGATTCCGGAACCATTGTCAGTGCGTGGGGGAGCTCGAGAGACAACTCCACGCAGCTCTCTTCAGTCACAGGTGTTCCCTGTTCAGGGAAGTCCGAGAAAACTCTTCCCTGATCTTGGGGAGGCAGCCTCTGTCCCTGGGACTTCCTGCAAACACCCCTAGCATTCCCTGGCACAGAGACATTAGGAAAACCCTCAGGGGAGACGAGCTTAGGCATTCCATTAGAACCCACGCGCTGCCGACCGTTGGTGGAACCTCCCCAAGCTCAGGATTCCGGAACCATTGTCAGCGCGTGGGGGAGCTCGAGAGACAACTCCACGCAGCTCTCTTCAGTCACAGGTGTTCCCTGTTCGGGGAAGTCCGAGAAATACCTTCACTGATCTTGGGAGGCAACCTCTGTCCCTGGGACTTCCTGAAAACCCCCCTAGCCTCCCCGGGCATAGAGACACTTGGAAAAACCTCAGGGGAGACGAGCTTTGCAATTCCCTTAGAACCCACACGCTGCCCACCGTTGGTGGAAAATCCCAACCGTCAGGATTCCGGAACCATTGTCAGTGGGTCGGGGATGTGGAGAGACAACTCCACGCAGCTCTCTTCAGTCACAGGTGTTCCCTGTCCGTTGAAGTCCGAGAAATAACTTTCCTGACCCTGGGGAGGCAGCCTCTGACACTGGGACTTCCTTCAAACTCCCCTAGCATTCCGTGGCACAGAGACATTAGGAAAACACTCAGGGGAGACGAGCTAAGGCATTCTGTTAGAACCCACGCGCTGCCGACCGTTGGTGGAACCTCCCCACGCTCAGGATTCCGGAAACATTGTCAGCGCGTGGGGGAGCTCGAGAGACAACTCCACGCAGCTCTCTTCAGTCACAGGTGTTCCCTGTTCGGGGAAGTCCGAGAAATACCTTCCCTGACCTTGGGAGGCAACCTCTGTCCCTGGGACTTCCTGCAAACCCCCCCAGCCTTCCCGGGCATAGAGACACTTGGAAAACCCTCAGGGGAGACGAGCTTTGCAATTCTGTTAGAACCCACTCGCTGCCGACCGTTGGTGGAACCTCCCCACCATCAGGATTCCGGAACCATTGTCAGTGCTTCGGGGAGGTGGAGAGACAACTCCACGCAGCTCTCTTCAGTCACAGGTGTTCCCTGTTCGGGTAAGTCCGAGAAATACCTTCCCTGACCTTGCGGAGGCAGCCTCTGTCCCTGGGACTTCCTGCAAACCCCCCTAGCATTCCCTGGCACAGAGACATTAGGAAAACCCTCAGGGGAGACGAGCTTAGGCATTCCGTTAGAACCCACGCGCTGCCGACCGTTGGTGGAACCTCCCCACGCTCAGGATTCCGGAACAATTGTCAGTGCGTGGGGGAGCTCGAGAGACAACTCCACGCAACTCTATTCAGTCACAGGTGTTCCCTGTTCGGGGAAGTCCGAGAAAAATATTCCCTGACCTTGGGGAGGCAGCATCTGTCCCTGGGACTTCCTGCAAACCCCCTAGCATTCCCTGGCACAGAGACATTAGGAAAACCCTCAGGGGAGACGAGCTAAGGCATTCCGTTAGAACCCACGCGCTGTCGACGGTTGGTGGATCCTCCCCACGCTCAGGATTCCGGAACCATTGTCAGTGCGTGGGGGAGCTCGAGAGACAACTCCACGCAGCTCTCTTCAGTCACAGGTGTTCCCTGTTCGGGGAAGTCCGAGAAAAATATTCCCTGACCTTGGGGAGGAAGCCTCTGTCCCTGGGATTTCCTGCAAACCCCCCTAGCATAAACTGGCAAAGAGACATTAGGAAAACCCTCAGGGGAGACGAGCTTAGGCATTCCATTAGAAGCCACGCGCTGCCGACCGTTGGTGGAACCTCCCCACGCTCAGGATTCCGGAAACATAGTCAGCGCGTGGGGGAGCTCGAGAGACAACTCCACGCAGCTCTCTTCAGTCACAGGTGTTCCCTGTACAGGGAAGTCCGAGAAAAATCTTCCCTGATCTTGTGGAGGCAGCCTCTGTCCCTGGGACTTCCTGCACAAACCCTAGCCTTCCCTGGCACAGAGACATTAGGAAAAACCTCAGGGGAGACGAGCTTAGGCATTCCGTTAGAACCCACACGCAGCCGACCGTTGGTGGAACCTCCCCACGCTCAGGATTCCAGAAACATTTTCAGTGCGTAGGGGAGGTCGACAGACAACTCCACGCAGCTCTCTTCAGTCACAGGTGTTCCCTCTTCGGGGAAGTCCGAGAAATACCTTCCCTGACCTTGGGAGGCAGCCTCTGTCCCTGGGACTTCCTGCAAACCCCCCTAGCCTTCCCGGGCATAGAGACACTTGGAAAACCCTCAGGGGAGACGTGCTTTGCAATTCTGTTAGAACCCACTCGCTGCCGACCGTTGGTGGAACCTCCCCACCATCAGGATTCCGGAACCATTGTCAGTGCTTCGGGGAGGTGGAGAGACAACTCCACGCAGCTCTCTTCAGTCACAAGTGTTCCCTGTTCGGGCAAGTCCGAGAAATAACTTCCCTGACCTTGGGGAGGCAGCCTCTGTCCCTGGGAATTCCTGCAAAACCCCCTAGCATTCCCTGGCACAGAGACATTAGGAAAACCCTCAGGGGAGACGAGCTTAGGCATTCCGTTAGAACCCACGCGCTGCCGACCGTTGGTGGAACCTCCCCAAGCTCAGGATTCCGGAACAATTGTCAGCGCGTGGGGGAGCTCGCGAGACAACTCCACGCAGCTCTCTTCAGTCACATGTGTTCCCTGTTCGGGGAAGTCCGAGAAATACCTTCCCTGACATTGGGAGGCAACCTCTGTCCCTGGGACTTCCTGCAAAACCCCCTAGCCTTCCCGGGCATAGAGACACTTGGAAAACCCTCAGGGGAGACGAGCTTTGCAATTCCGTTAGAACCCACACGCTGCCCACCGTTGGTGGAACCTCCCCACCGACAGGATTCCGGAACTATTGTCAGTGCGTCGGGGAGGTTGGAGACAACTCCACGCAGCTCTCTTCAGTCACAGGTGTTCCCTGTTCGGGGAAGTCCGAGAAATACCTTCCCTGACCTAGGGGAGGCAGCCTCTGTCCCTGGGACTTCCTGCAAACCCCCCTAGCATTCCCTGGCACAGAGAAATTAGGAAAATTCTCAGGGGAGACGAGCTTAGGCATTCCGTTAGAACCCACGCGCTGTCGACCAATGGAGGTACCTCCCCACGGTAAGGATTCCGGAACCATTATCATTGCGTGGGGGAGCTCGAGAGACAACTCCACGCATCTCTCTTCAGTCACAGGTGTTCCCTGTCCGGGGAAGTCCGAGAAAAATCTTCCCTGAACTTGGGGAGGCAGCCTCTGACCCTGGGACTTCCTGCAAACCCCCCTAGCATTCCCTGGCACAGAGACATTAGGAAAACCATCAGGGGAGGCGAGCTTAGGCATTCCGTTAGAACCAACGCGCTGCCGACCGTTGGTGGAACCTCCCCACGCTCAGGATTCCGAAATCATTGTCAGTGCGTCGGGGAGGTGGAGAGACAACTCCACGCAGCTCTCTTCATTCACAGGTGTTCCTTGTTCGGGGAAGTCCGAGAAATACCTTCCCTGACCTTGGGAGGCAACCTCTGTCCCTGGGAATTCCTGCAAACCCCCCTAGCCTTCCCGGGCATAGAGACACTTGGAAAACCCTCAGGGGAGACGAGCTTTGCAATTCTGTTAGAACCCACAAGCAGCCAACCGTTGGTGGAACCTCCCCACACTCAGGATTCCGGAACCTTTGTCAGTGCGTGGGAGAGCTCGAGAGACAACTCCACGAGGCTCTCTTCAGTCACAGGTGTTCAATGCTCAGGGAAGTCAGAGAAATAACTTCCCTGACCTTGTGGAGGCAGCCTCTGTCCCTGGGACTTCCTGCAAAACCCCCTAGCATTCCCTGGCACAGAGACATTAGGAAAACCCTCAGGGGAGACGAGCTTAGGCATTCCGTTAGAACCCACGCGCTGCCGACCGTTGGTGGAACCTCCCCAAGCTCAGGATTCCGGAACAATTGTCAGCGCGTGGGGGAGCTCGAGAGACAACTCCACGCAGCTCTCTTCAGTCACAGGTGTTCCCTGTTCGGGGAAGTCCGAAAATTCCTTCCCTGACATTGGGAGGCAACGTCTGTCCCTGGGACTTCCTGCAAAACCCCCTAGCCTTCCCGGGCATAGAGACACTTGGAAAACCCTCAGGGGAGACGAGCTTTGCAATTCCGTTAGAACCCACTCGCTTCCCACCGTTGGTGGAACCTCCCCACCGACAGGATTCCGGAATCATTGTCAGTGCGTCGGGGAGGTTGGAGACAACTCCACGCAGCTCTCTTCAGTCACAGGTGTTCCCTGTTCGGGGAAGTCCGAGAAATACCTTCCCTGACCTAGGGGAGGCAGCCTCGGTCCCTGGTACTTCCTGCAAACACCCCTAGCATTCCCTGGCACAGAGAAATTAGGAAAATTCTCAGGGGAGACGAGCTTAGGCATTCCGTTAGAACCCACGCGCTACCGACCAATGGAGGTACCTCCCCACGGTAAGGATTCCGGAACCATTATCATTGCGTGGGGGAGCTCGAGAGACAACTCCACGCATCTCTCTTCAGTCACAGGTGTTCCCTGTCCGGGGAAGCCTGAGAAATACATTTCCAGACCTTGGGGAGGCAGCCTCTGCCACTGGGATTTCCTTCAAACGCCCCTAGCATTCCCTGGCACAGAGACATTAGGAAAACCCTCAGGGGAGACGAGCTTTGCAATTCCGTTAGATCCCACACGCTTCCGACCGTTGGTGGAACCTCCCCACGCTCAGGATTCCGGAACCATTGTCAGTGCGTGGGGGAGACGGAGAGACAACTCCACGCAGCTCTCTTCAGTCACAGGTGTTCCCTGTTCGGGGAAGTCCGAGAAATAACTTCCCTGACCTTGGGGAGGCAGCCTCTGTCCCTGGGACTTCCTGCAAACACCCTAGCATTCCCTGGCACAGAGACATTAGGAAAAAACTCAGGGGAGACGAGCTTAGGCATTCCGTTAGAACCCACGCGCTGCCGACCGTTGGTGGAACCTCCCCACACTCAGGATTCCGGAACCATTGTCAGTGCGTGGGGGAGCTCGAGAGACAACTCCACGAAGCTCTCTTCAGTCACAGGTGTTCCCTGTTCGGGGAAGTCAGAGAAAAATCTTCCCTGACCTTGGGGAGGCAGCCTCTGTCCCTGGGAATTCCTGCAAAAAACCCTAGCATTGCCTGGCACAGAGAAATTAGGAAAACCCTCAGGGGAGACGAGCTTAGGCATTCCGTTAGAACCCACACACTGCCGACCGTTGGTGGAACCTCCCCACGCTCAGGATTCCAGAAACATTTTCAGTGCGTAGGGGAGATCGACAGACAACTCCACGCAGCTCTCTTCAGTCACAGGTGTTCCCTGTCCGGGGAAGTCCGAGAAATACCTTCCCTGACGTTGGGGAGGCAGCCTCTGTCCCTGGGACTTCCTGCAAAACCCCCTAGCATTCCCTGGCACAGAGACATTAGGAAAACCCTCAGGGGAGACGAGCTTAGGCATTCCGTTAGAACCCACGCGCTGCCGACCGTTGGTGGAACCTCCCCACGCTCAGGATTCCGGAAACATTGTCAGTGCGTGGGGGAGCTCGAGAGACAACTCCACGCAGCTCTCTTCAGTCACAGGTGTTCAATGCTCAGGGAAGTCCGAGAAATAACTTCCCTGACCTTGGGGAGGCAGCCTCTGACACTGGGAATTCCTGCAAATCCCCCAAGCTATCCCTGGCACAGAGACATTAGGAAAATTCTCAGGGGTGACGAGCTTAGGCATTCCGTTAGAACCCACGCGCTGCCGACCAATGGAGGTACCTCCCCACGGTAAGGATTCTGGAACCATTATCATTGCGTGGGGGAGCTCGAGAGACAACTCCACGCAGCTCTCTTCAGTCACAGGTGTTCCCTGTACGAGGAAGTCCGAGAAATACCTTTCCTGACCTTGGGGAGGC
The DNA here is from genome assembly GCF_048564905.1 of Vicugna pacos. Lineage (NCBI taxonomy): Eukaryota > Metazoa > Chordata > Mammalia > Artiodactyla > Camelidae > Vicugna > Vicugna pacos. Next base: position 58,857,041 of record NW_027328721.1, on the reverse strand, counting down.
AGCCTCTGCCACTGGGACTTAGTGCAAACCCCCCTAGCATTCCCTGGCACAGAGACATTAGGAAAACCCTCAGGGGAGACGAGCTTAGGCATTCCGTTAGAACCCACGCGCTGCCGACCGTTGGTGGAACCTCCCCACGCTCAGGATTCCGGAACCATTGTCAGTGCGTGGGGGAGCTCGAGAGACAACTCCACGCAGCTCTCTTCAGTCACAGGTGTTCCCTGTTCGGGGAAGTCCGAGAAATAACTTCCTTGAACTTTGGGAGGCAGCCTCTGTCCCTGGGACTTCCTGCAAAAACCCTAGCATTCCCTGGCACAGAGACATTAGGAAAACCCTCAGGGGAGACGAGCTTAGGCATTCCGTTAGATCCCATGCGCTGCCGACCGCTGGTGGAACCTCCCCACGCTTAGGATTCCGGAAACATTGTCAGCGTGTGGGGGAGCTCGAGAGACAACTCCACGCAGCTCTCTTCAGTCACAGGTGTTCCCTGTTCGGGGAAGTCCGAGAAATACCTTGCCTGAACTTGGGAGGCAACCTCTGTCCCTGGGAATTCCTGCAAACCCCCCTAGCCTTCCCGGGCATAGAGACACTTGGAAAACCCTCAGGGGAGACGAGCTTTGCAATTCCGTTAGAACCCACTCGCTGCCCACCGTTGGTGGAACCTCCCCACCGTCAGGATTCCGGAACCATTGTCAGTGCGTCGGGGAGGTGGAAAGACAACTCCACGCAGCTCTCTTCAGTCACAGGTGTTCCCTCTTCGGGGAAGTCCGAGAAATAACTTCCCTGACCTTGGGGAGGCAGCCTCTGTCCCTGGGACTTCCTGCAAACCCCCCTAGCATTCCCTGGCACAGAGACATTAGGAAAACCCTCAGGGGAGGCGAGTTAAGGCATTCCATTAGAACCCACGCGCTGCCGACCGTTCGTGGAACCTCCCCACGCTCAGGATTCCGGAACCATTGTCAGCGCGTGGAGGAGCTCGAGAGACAACTCCACGCAGCTCTCTTCAGTCACAGGTGTTCCCTGTTCGGGGAAGTCCGAGAAAAATCTTTCCTGACCTTGGGAGGCAGCCTCTGTCCCTGGGACTTTCTGCAAACACCCTTAGCATTCCCTGGCACAGAGACAGTAGGAAAACCCTCAGGGGAGACGAGCTTAGGCATTCCGTTAGAACCCACGCGCTGCCGACCGTTGGTGGATCCTCCCCACGCTCAGGATTCCGGAACCATTGTCAGTGAGGGGGGAGCTCGAGAGACAACTCCACACAGCCCTCTTCAGTCACAGGTGTTCCCTGTTCGGGGAAGTCCGAGAAATACATTCCCAGACCTTGGGGAGCCAGCCTCTGCCACTGGGACTTCCTGCAAACCCCCCTAGCTTTCCCTGGCACAGAGACATTAGGAAAACCCTCAGGGGAGACAGGCTTAGGCATTCCGTTAGAACCCACGCACTGCCGACCGTTGGTGGAACCTCCCCAAACTCAGGATTCCGGAACCATTGTCAGTGCGTGGGGGAGCTCCAGAGACAATTCCACGCAGCTCTCTTCAGTCACAGGTGTTCCCTGTTCGGGGAAGTCGAGAAATAACTTCCCTGACCTTGGGGAGGCAGCCTCTGCCACTAGGAATTCCTGCAAACACCCCTAGCATTCCCTGGCACAGAGAAATTAGGAAAACCCTCAGGGGAGTCGAGCTAAGGCATTCCGTTAGATCCCACGCGCTGCCGACCGTTGGTGGAACCTCCCCACCTCAGGATTCCGGAAACATTGTCAGCGCGTGGGGGAGCTCGAGAGCCAACTCCACGCAGCTCTCTTCAGTCACAGGTGTTCCCTGTTTCGGGGAAGTCCGAGAAATAACTTCCCTGACCTTGGGGAGGCAGCCTCTGTCCCTGGGACTTCCTGCAAACACCCCTAGTATTCCCTGGCACAGAGACATTAGGAAAACCCTCAGGGGAGACGAGCTTAGGCATTCCGTTAGAACCCACGAGCTGCTGACCGTTGGTGGAACCTCCCCACTCTCAGGATTCCGGAACCATTGTCATTGCGTGGGGGAGCTCGAGAGACAACTCCACGCAGCTCTCTTTAGTCACAGGTGTTCAATGCTCAGGGAAGTCCGAGAAATAACTTCCCTGACCTTGGGGAGGCAGCCTCTGTCACTGGGACTTCCTGCAAACCACCCTAGCCTTTCCTGGCACAGAGATATTAGGAAAATCCTTAGGGGAGAAGAGCTTTGCAATTCTGTTAGAACCCACTCGCTGCCGACCGTTGGTGGAACCTCCCCACGCTCAGGATTCCGGAACCATTGTCAGTGCGTCGGGGATGTGGAGAGACAACTCCACGCAGCTCTCTTCATTCACAGGTGTTCCTTGTTCGGGGAAGTCCGAGAAATACCTTCCCTGACCTTGGGGAGGCAGCCTCTGTCCCTGGGACTTCCTGAAAACCCCCCTAGCATTCCCTGGCATAGAGACATTAGGAAAACCCTTAGGGGAGACGAGCTTAGGCATTCCGTTAGAACCCACGCGCTGCCGACCGTTGGTGGAACCTCCACACGCTCAGGATTCCGGAACCATTGTCAGTGCGTGGGGGAGCTCGAGAGACAACTCCACGCAGCTCTCTTCAGTCACAGGTGTTCCCTGTTCGTGGAAGTCCGAGAAATAACTTCCCTGACCTTGGGGAGGCAGCCTCTGTCCCTGGGACTTCCTGCAAAAACCCTAGCATTCCCTGGCACAGAGACATTAGGAAAACCCTCAGGGGAGACGAGCACAGGCATTCCGTTAGAACACACGCGCTGTCGACCGTTGGTGGAACCTCCCCACGCTCAGGATTCCAGAAACATTTTCAGTGCGTAGGGGAGATCGACAGACAACTCCACGCAACTCTCTTCCGTCACAGGTGTTCCCTGTTCGGGGAAGACCGAGAAATAGCTTCCCTGACCTTGGGGAGGCAGCCTCTGTCCCTGGGATTTCCTGCAAACCCCCCAGCATTCCCTGGCACAGAGACATTAGGAAAACCCTCAGGGGAGACGAGCTTAGGCATTCAGTTAGAACCCACGCGCTACCGACCGTTGGTGGAACCTCCCCACCCTCAGGATTCCGGAACCATTGTCAGTGCGTGGGGGAGCTCGAGAGACAACTCCACGCAGCTCTCTTCAGTCACAGGTGTTCCCTGATCGGGGAAGTCCGAGAAAAAACTTCCCTGACCTTGGGGAGGCAGCCTCTGTCTCTGGGACTTCCTGCAAACCCACCTAGCATTCCCTGGCACAGAGACATTAGGAAAACCCTCAGGGGAGACGAGCTTAGGCATTCCGTTAGAACCCACGCGCTGCCGACCGTTGGTGGAACCTCCCCACGCTCAGGATTCCGGAACCATTGTCAGTGCGTGGGGGAGCTCGAGAGACAACTCCACGCAGCTCTCTTCAGTCACAGGTGTTCCCTGATCGGGGAAGTCCGAGAAAAATCTTCCCTGAACTTGGGGAGGCAGCCTCTGTCCCTGGGACTTCCTGCAAACCCCCCTAGCATTCCCTGGCACAGAGACATTAGGAAAACCCTCAGGGGAGTCGAGCTTAGGCATTCCGTTAGAACACACGCGCTGCCGACCGTTGGTGGAACCTCCCCACGCTCAGGATTCTGGAACCATTGTCAGTGCGTGGGGGAGCTCGAGACAACTCCACGAAGCTCTCCTCAGTCACAGGTGTTTCCTGAACGGGGAAGTCCGAGAAATACCTTTCCTGACCTTGGGGAGGCAGCCTCTGCCACTGGGACTTCCTGCAAAAACCCTAGCATTCCCTGGCACAGAGACATTAGGAAAACCCTCAGGGGAGACGAGCTTAGGCATTCCGTTAGAACCCACGCGCTCCCGACCGTTGGTGGAACCTCCCCACGCTCAGGATTCCGGAACCATTGTCAGTGCGTGAGGGAGCTCGAGAGACAACTCCACACAGCTCTCTTCAGTCACAGGTGTTCCCTGTTCGGGGAAGTCCGAGAAAAATCTTCCCTGACCTTGGGGAGGCAGCCTTTGTCCCTGGGATTTCCTGCAAACCCCCCTAGCATTCCCTGGCACAGAGACATTAGGAAAACCCTCAGGGGAGACGAGCTAAGGCATTCCGTTTGAACCCACACGCTGCCGACCGTTGGTGGAACCTCCCCACGCTCAGGATTCCGGAACCATTGTCAGCGTGTGGGGGAGCTCGAGAGACAACTCCACGCAGCTCTCTTCAGTCACAGGTGTTCCCTGTTCGGGGAAGTCCGAGAAATACCTTGCCTGAACTTGGGAGGCAACCTCTGTCCCTGGGACTTCCTGCAATCCCCCCTAGCCTTCCCGGGCATAGAGACACTTGGAAAACCCTCAGGGGAGACGAGCTTTGCAATTCCGTTAGAACCCACTCGCTGCCCACCGTTGGCGGAACCTCCCCACCGTCAGGATTCCGGAACAATTGTCAGTGCGTCGGGGAGGTGGAGAGACAACTCCACGCAGCTCTCTTCAGTCACAGGTGTTCCCTGTTAGGGGAAGTCCGAGAAATACCTTCCCTGACCTTGGGGAGGCAGCCTCTGTCCTTGGGACTTCCTGCAAACCCCCCTAGCATTCCCTGGCACAGAGACATAAGAAAAACCCTCAGGGGAGACGAGCTTAAGCATTCCGTTAGAACCCACGCGCTGCCGACCGTTGGTGGTACCTCCCCAAGCTCAGGATTCCGGAACCATTGTCAGCGCCTGGGGGAGCTCGAGAGACAACTCCACGCAGCTCTCTTCAGTCACAGGTGTTCCCTTCTCGGGGAAGTCCGAGAAATACCTTCCCTGACCTTGGGAGGCAGCCTCTGTCCCTGGGACTTCCTGCAAACCCACCTAGCATTCCCTGGCACAGAGATATTAGGAAAACCCTCAGGGGAGACGAGCTTAGGCATTCCATTAGAACCCACGCACTGCCGACCATTGGTGGTACCTCCCAACGCTCAGGATTCCGGAACCATTGTCAGTGCGTGTGGGAGCTCGAGAGACAACTCCACGCAGCTCCCTTCAGTCACAGGTGTTCCCTGTTCGGGGAAGTCCGAGAAATACCTTCCCTGACCTTGGGGAGGCAGCCTCTGTCCCTGGGACTTCCTGGAAACCCCCTAGCATTCACTGGCACAGGGACATTAGGAAAACCCTCAGGGGAGATGAGCTTAGGCATTCCGTTAGATCCCACGCGCTGCCGACTCTTAGTGGAACCTTCCCACGCTCAGGATTCGGGAACCATTATCATTGCGTGGGGAGCTCGAGAGACAACTCCACGCAGCTCTCTTCAGTCACAGGTGTTCCCTGTCCGGGAAAGCCCGAGAAATACCTTTCCTTACCTTGGGGAGGCAGCCTCTGCCACTGGGACTTCCTTCAAACCCCCGTAGCATTCCCTGGTACAGAGATATTAGGAAAACCCCCAGGGGAGACGAACTTTGCAATTCCTTTAGATCCCACTCGCTGCCGACCGTTGGTGGAACCTCCCCAACATCAGGATTCCGGAACCATGGTCAGTTCGTCGGGGAGGTGGAGAGACAACTCCACGCACCTCTCTTCAGTCACAGGTGTTCCCTGTTCGGGGAAGTCCGAGAAATATCTTCCCTGACCTTGGGGAGGCAGCCTCTGTCCCTGGGACTTCCTGCAAACACCCCTAGTATTCCCTGGCACAGAGACATTAGGAAAACCCTCAGGGGAGACGAGCTTAGGCATTCCGTTAGAACCCACGAGCTGCCGACCGTTGGTGGAACCTCCCCACGCTCAGGATTCCGGAACCATTGTCATGCGTGGGGGAGCTCGAGAGACAACTCCACGCAGCTCTCTTTAATCACAGGTGTTCAATGCTCAGGGAAGTCCGAGAAAAAACTTCCCTGCCCTTGGGGAGGCAGTCTCTGTCACTGGGACTTCCTGCAAACCCCCCTAGCCTTTCCTGGCACAGAGATATTAGGAAAACCCTTAGGGGAGACGAGCTTTGCAATTCTGTTAGAACCCACACGCTGCCGACAGTTGGTGGAACCTCCCCACGCTCAGGATTCCGGAACCATTGTCAGTGCGTCGGGGAGTTGGAGAGACAACTCCACGCAGCTCTCTTCATTCACAGTTGTTCCTTGTTCGGGGAAGTCCGAGAAATAACTTCCCTGACCTTGGGGAGGCAGCCTCTGTCCCTGGGACTTCCTGCAAACACCCCTAGCATTCCCTGGCACAGAGACATTAGGAAAACCCTCAGGGGAGACGAGCTTAGGCATTCCGTTAGAACCCACGCGCTGCCGACCAATGGAGGTACCCCGCACGGTAAGGATTCCGGAACCATTATCATTGCGTGGGGGAGCTCGAGAGACAACTCCACGCAGCTCTCTTCAGTCACAGGTGTTCCCTGTCCGGGGAAGCCCGAGAAATACCTTTCCTTACCATGGGGAGGCAGCCTCTGCCACTGGGACTTCCTTCAAACCCCCCTAGCATTCCCTGGCACAGAGATATTTGGAACACCCTCAGGGGAGACAAGCTTTGCAATTCCGTTAGATCCCACGCGCTGCCGACCGTTGGTGAAACCTCCCCACGTTCAGGATTCCGGAACCATTGTCAGTGCGTGGGGGACCTCGAGAGAAAACTCCACGCAGCTCTCTTCATTCACAGGTGTTCCCTGTTCGGGGAAGTCTGAGAAATACCTTCCCTGACCTTGTGGAGGCAGCCTCTGTCCCTGGGACTTCCTGCAAACACCCCAAGTATTCCCTGGCACAGAGATATTAGGAAAACCCTCAGGGGAGACGAGCTTAGGCATTCCTTTAGAACCCACGCGCTACCGACCGTTGGTGGAACCTCCCCAAGCTCAGGATTCCGGAACCATTGTCAGTGCGTGGGGGAGCTCGAGAGACAACTCCACGCATCTCTCTTCAGTCACAGGTGTTCCCTGTTCGGGGAAGTCCGAGAAAAATCTTCGCTGAACTTGGGGAGGCAGCCTCTGTCCCTGGGACTTCCTGCAATCCCCCCTAGCATTCCCTGGCACAGAGAAATTAGGAAAACCCTCAGGGGAGACGAGCTAAGGCATTCCGTTAGAACCCACGCGCTGCCGACCGTTGGTGGAACCTCCCCACGCTCAGGATTCCGGAACCATTGTCAGCGCGTGGGGGAGCTCGAGAGACAACTCCACGCAGCTCTCTTCAGTCACAGATGTTCCCTGTTCGGGGAAGTCCGAGAAATACCTTCCCTGACCTTGGGAGGCAACCTCTGACCCTGGGACTTCCTGCAAACCCCGGTAGCCTTCCCGGGCATAGAGACACTTGGAAAACCCTCATGGGAGACGAGCTTTGCAATTCTGTTAGAACCCACTCGCTGCCGACCGTTGGTGGAACCTCCCCAACATCAGGATTCCGGAACCATTGTCAGTGCGTGGGGGAGCTCGAGAGACAACTCCACGCAGCTCTCTTCAGTCACAGGTGTTCCCTGTTCGGGGAAGTCCGAGAAAAATCTTCCCTGACCTTGGGGAGGCAGCCTATGTCCCTGGGACTTCCTGCAAACCCCCCTAGCATTCCCTGGCACAGAGACATTAGAAAAACCCTCAGGGGAGACGAGCTTAAGCATTCCGTTAGAACCCACGCGCTGCCGACAGTTGGTGGTACCTCCCCACGCTCAGGATTCCGGAACCATTGTCAGCGCGTGGGGGAGCTCGAGAGACAACTCCACGCAGCTCTCTTCAGTCACAGGTGTTCCCTTCTCGGGGAAGTCCGAGAAATACCTTCCCTGACCTTGGGGAGGCAGCCTCTGTCCCTGGGACTTCCTGCAAACCCACCTAGCATTCCCTGGCACAGAGATATTAGGAAAACCCTCAGAGGAGACGAGCTTAGGCATTCCATTAGAACCCACGCACTGCCGACCATTGGTGGTACCTCCCCACGCTCAGGATTCCGGAATCATTGTCAGTGCGTGTGGGAGCTCGAGAGACAACTCCACGCAGCTCCCTTCAGTCACAGGTGTTCCCTGTTCGGGGAAGTCCGAGAAATAGCTTCCCTGACCTTGGGGAGGCAGCCTCTGTCCCTGGGACTTCCTGGAAACCCCCTAGCATTCCCTGGCACAGGGACATTAGGAAAACCCTCAGGGGAGATGAGCTTAGGCATTCCGTTATATCCCACGCGCTGCCGACTCTTAGCGGAACCTCCCCACGCTCAGGATTCCGGAACCATTATCATTGCGTGGGGAGCTCGAGAGACAACTCCACGCAGCTCCCTTCAGTCACAGGTGTTCCCTGTTCGGGGAAGTCCGAGAAATACCTTCCCTGACCTTGGGGAGGCAGCCTCTGTCCCTGGGACTTCCTGGAAACCCCCTAGCATTCCCTGGCACAGGGACATTAGGAAAACCCTCAGGGGAGACGTGCTTAGGCATTCCGTTAGAACACACGCGCTGCCGACCGTTGGTGGAACCTCCCCACGCTCAGGATTCCAGAAACATTTTCAGTGCGTGGGGGAGCTCGAGAGACAACTCCACGCAGCTCTCTTTAGTCACAGGTGTTCAATGCTCAGGGAAGTCCGAGAAATAACTTCCCTGACCTTGGGGAGGCAGCCTCTGTCACTGGGACTTCCTGCAAACCACCCTAGCCTTTCCTGGCACAGAGATATTAGGAAAATCCTTAGGGGAGAAGAGCTTTGCAATTCTGTTAGAACCCACGCGCTGCCGACCGTTGGTGGAACCTCCCCACCCTCAGGATTCCGGAACCATTGTCAGTGCGTGGGGGAGCTCGAGAGACAACTCCACGCAGCTCTCTTCAGTCACAGGTGTTCCCTGATCGGGGAAGTCCGAGAAAAAAAATCCCTGACCTTGGGGAGGCAGCCTCTGTCTCTGGGACTTCCTGCAAACCCACCTAGCATTCCCTGGCACAGAGACATTAGGAAAACCCTCAGGGGAGACGAGCTTAGGCATTCCGTTAGAACCAACGCGCTGCCGACCGTTGGTGGAACCTCCCCACGCTCAGGATTCCGGAACCATTGTCAGTGCGTGGGGGAGCTCGAGAGACAACTCCACGCAGCTCTCTTCAGTCACAGGTGTTCCCTGATCGGGGAAGTCCGAGAAAAATCTTCCCTGACCTTGGGGAGGCAGCCTCTGTCCCTGGGACTTCCTGCAAACCCCCCTAGCATTTCCTGGCACAGAGACATTAGGAAAACCCTCAGGGGAGTCGAGCTTAGGCATTCCGTTAGAACCCACGCGCTGCCGACCGTTGGTGGAACCTCCCCACGCTCAGGATTCTGGAACCATTGTCAGTGCGTGGGGGAGCTCGAGACAACTCCACGAAGCTCTCCTCAGTCACAGGTGTTTCCTGACCGGGGAAGTCCGAGAAATACCTTTCCTGACCTTGGGGAGGCAGCCTCTGCCACTGGGACTTCCTGCAAAAACCCTAGCATTCCCTGGCACAGAGACATTAGGAAAACACTCAGGGGAGACGAGCTTAGGCATTCCGTTAGAACCCACGCGCTCCCGACCGTTGGTGGAACCTCCCCACGCTCAGGATTCCGGAACCATTGTCAGTGCGTGAGGGAGCTCGAGAGACAACTCCACGCAGCTCTCTTCAGTCACAGGTGTTCCCTGTTCGGGGAAGTCCGAGAAAAATCTTCCCTGACCTTGGGGAGGCAGCCTTTGTCCCTGGGATTTCCTGCAAACCCCCCTAGCATTCCCTGGCACAGAGACATTAGGAAAACCCTCAGGGGAGACGAGCTAAGGCATTCCGTTTGAACCCACACGCTGCCGACCGTTGGTGGAACCTCCCCACGCTCAGGATTCCGGAACCATTGTCAGCGTGTGGGGGAGCTCGAGAGACAACTCCACGCAGCTCTCTTCAGTCACAGGTGTTCCCTGTTCGGGGAAGTCCGAGAAAAATCTTCCCTGACCTTGGGGAGGCAGCCTCTGTCACTGGGATTTCCTGCAAACCCCCCTAGCATTCCCTGGCACAGAGACATTAGGAAAATCCTCAGGGGAGACGAGCTTAGGCATTCCGTTAGAACCCACGCGCTGCCGACTGTTGGTGGAACCTCCCCACTCTCAGGATTCCGGAACCATTGTCAGCGTGTGGGGGAGCTCGAGAGACAACTTCACGCAGCTCTCTTCAGTCACAGGTGTTCCATGTTCGGGGAAGTCCGAGAAATACCTTGCCTGAACTTGGGAGGCAACCTCTGTCCCTGGGACTTCCTGCAATCCCCCCTAGCCTTCCCGGGCATAGAGACACTTGGAAAACCCTCAGGGGAGACGAGCTTTGCAATTCCGTTAGAACCCACTCGCTGCCCACCGTTGGTGGAACCTCCCCACCGTCAGGATTCCGGAACAATTGTCAGTGCGTCGGGGAGGTGGAGAGACAACTCCACGCAGCTCTCTTCAGTCACAGGTGTTCCCTGTTAGGGGAAGTCCGAGAAATATCTTCCCTGACCTTGGGGAGGCAGCCTCTGTCCCTGGGACTTCCTGCAAACCCCCCTAGCATTCCCTGGCACAGAGACATTAGAAAAACCCTCAGGGGAGACGAGCTTAAGCATTCCGTTAGAACCCACGCGCTGCCGACCGTTGGTGGTACCTCCCAACGCTCAGGATTCCGGAACCATTGTCAGTGCGTGTGGGAGCTCGAGAGACAACTCCACGCAGCTCCCTTCAGTCACAGGTGTTCCCTGTTCGGGGAAGTCCGAGAAATACCTTCCCTGACCTTGGGGAGGCAGCCTCTGTCCCTGGGACTTCCTGGAAACCCCTAGCATTCACTGGCACAGGGACATTAGGAAAACCCTCAGGGGAGATGAGCTTAGGCATTCCGTTAGATCCCACGCGCTGCCGACTCTTAGTGTAACCTTCCCACGCTCAGGATTCCGGAACCATTATCATTGCGTGGGGAGCTCGAGAGACAACTCCACGCAGCTCTCTTCAGTCACAGGTGTTCCCTGTCCGGGAAAGCCCGAGAAATACCTTTCCTTACCTTGGGGAGGCAGCCTCTGCCACTGGGACTTCCTTCAAACCCCCGTAGCATTCCCTGGTACAGAGATATTAGGAAAACCCCCAGGGGAGACGAACTTTGCAATTCCTTTAGATCCCACTCGCTGCCGACCGTTGGTGGAACCTCCCCAACATCAGGATTCCGGAACCATGGTCAGTTCGTCGGGGAGGTGGAGAGACAACTCCACGCACCTCTCTTCAGTCACAGGTGTTCCCTGTTCGGGGAAGTCCGAGAAATATCTTCCCTGACCTTGGGGAGGCAGCCTCTGTCCCTGGGACTTCCTGCAAACACCCCTAGTATTCCCTGGCACAGAGACATTAGGAAAACCCTCTGGGGAGACGAGCTTAGGCATTCCGTTAGAACCCACGAGCTGCCGACCGTTGGTGGAACCTCCCCACGCTCAGGATTCCGGAACCATTGTCAGCGCGTGGGGGAGCTCGAGAGACAACTCCACGCAGCTCTCTTCAGTCACAGGTGTTCCCTTCTCGGGGAAGTCCGAGAAATACCTTCCCTGACCTTGGGGAGGCAGCCTCTGTCCCTGGGACTTCCTGCAAACCCACCTAGCATTCCCTGGCACAGAGATATTAGGAAAACCCTCAGAGGAGACGATCTTAGGCATTCCATTAGAACCCACGCACTGCCGACAATTGGTGGTACCTCCCCACGCTCAGGATTCCGGAATCATTGTCAGTGCGTGTGGGAGCTCGAGAGACAACTCCACGCAGCTCCCTTCAGTCACAGGTGTTCCCTGTTCGGGGAAGTCCGAGAAATACCTTCCCTGACCTTGGGGAGGCAGCCTCTGTCCCTGGGACTTCCTGGAAACCCCCTAGCATTCCCTGGCACAGGGACATTAGGAAAACCCTCAGGGGAGATGAGCTTAGGCATTCCGTTATATCCCACGCGCTGCCGACTCTTAGTGGAACCTCCCCACGCTCAGGATTCCGGAACCATTATCATTGCGTGGGGAGATCGAGAGACAACTCCACGCAGCTCCCTTCAGTCACAGGTGTTCCCTGTTCGGGGAAGTCCGAGAAATACCTTCCCTGACCTTGGGGAGGCAGCCTCTGTCCCTGGGACTTCCTGGAAACCCCCTAGCATTCCCTGGCACAGGGACATTAGGAAAACCCTCAGGGGAGACGAGCTTAGGCATTCCGTTAGAACACACGCGCTGCCGACCGTTGGTGGAACCTCCCCACGCTCAGGATTCCAGAAACATTTTCAGTGCGTAGGGGAGATCGACAGACAACTCCACGCAGCTCTCTTCAGTCACAGGTGTTCCCTGTTCGGGGAAGCCCGAGAAATAGCTTCCCTGACCTTGTGGAGGCAGCCTCTGTCCCTGGGATTTCCTGCAAACCCCCCTAGCATTCCCTGGCACAGAGACATTAGGAAAACCCTCAGGGGAGACGAGCTTAGGCATTCCGTTAGAACCCAACCGCTGCCGACCGTTGATGGAATCGCACCACGCTCAGGATTGCGGAACCATTGTCAGTGCGTTGGGGAGCTCGAGAGAGAACTCCACGCAGCTCTCTTCATTCACAGGTGTTCCCTGTTTCTGGGAATTCCAAGAAATACCTTCCCTGACCTTGGGGAGGCAGCCTCTCTCCCTGGGACTTCCTGCAAACCCCCCTAGTATTCCCTGGCACAGAGAAATTAGGAAAACCCTCATAGGAGACGAGCTTAGGCATTCCGTTAGAACCCACGAGCTGCCGACCGTTGGTGGAACCTCCCCACGCTCAGGATTCCGGAACCATTGTCAATGCGTGGGGGAGCTCGAGAGACAACTCCACGCAGCTCTCTTTAATCACAGGTGTTCAATGCTCAGGGAAGTCCGAGAAATAACTTCCCTGACCTTGGGGAGGCAGTCTCTGTCACTGGGACTTCCTGCAAACCCCCCTAGCCTTTCCTGGCACAGAGATATTAGGAAAACCCTTAGGGGAGACGAGCTTTGCAATTCTGTTAGAACCCACACGCTGCCGACAGTTGGTGGAACCTCCCCACGCTCAGGATTCCGGAACCATTGTCAGTGCGTCGGGGAGTTGGAGAGACAACTCCACGCAGCTCTCTTGATTCACAGTTGTTCCTTGTTCGGGGAAGTCCGAGAAATAACTTCCCTGACCTTGGGGAGGCAGCCTCTGTCCCTGGGACTTCCTGCAAACACCCCTAGCATTCCCTGGCACAGAGACATTAGGAAAACCCTCAGGGGAGACGAGCTTAGGCATTCCGTTAGAACCCACGCGCTGCCGACCAATGGAGGTACCTCCCCACGGTAAGGATTCCGGAACCATTATCATTGCTTGGGGGAGCTCGAGAGACAACTCCACGCAGCTCTCTTCAGTCACAGGTGTTCCCTGTCCGGGGAAGCCCGAGAAATACCTTTCCTTACCATGGGGAGGCAGCCTCTGCCACTGGGACTTCAATCAAACCCGCCTAGCATTCCCTGGCACAGAGACATTTGGAACACCCTCAGGGGAGACGAGCTTTGCAATTCCGTTAGATCCCACGCGCTGCCGACCGTTGGTGGAACCTCCCCACGCTCAGGATTCCGGAACCATTGTCAGTGCGTGGGGGAGCTCGAGAGAAAACTCCACGCAGCTCTCTTCATTCACAGGTGTTCCCTGTTCGGGGAAGTCCGAGAAATACCTTCCCTGACCTTGTGGAGGCAGCCTCTGTCCCTGGGACTTCCTGCAAACACCCCTAGTATTCCCTGGCACAGAGATATTGAGAAAACCCTCAGGGGAGACGAGCTTAGGCATTCCGTTAGAACCCACGCGCTGCCGACCGTTGGTGGAACCTCCCCAAGCTCAGGATTCCGGAACAATTGTCAGTGCGTGGGGGAGCTCGAGAGACAACTCCACGCATCTCTCTTCAGTCACAGGTGTTCCCTGTTCGGGGAAGTCCGAGAAAAATCTTCGCTGGCCTTGGGGAGGCAGCCTCTGTCCCTGGGACTTCCTGCAAACCCCTCTAGCATTCCCTGGCACAGAGAAATTAGGAAAACCCTCAGGGGAGACGAGCTAAGGCATTCCGTTAGAACCCACGCGCTGCCGACCCTTGGTGGAACCTCCCCACGCTCAGGATTCCGGAACCATTGTCAGTGCGTGGGGGAGCTCGAGAGACAACTCCACGCAGCTCTCTTCAGTCACAGATGTTCCCTGTTCGGGGAAGTCCGAGAAATACCTTCCCTGACCTTGGGAGGCAACCTCTGACCCTGGGACTTCCTGCAAACCCCCTTAGCCTTCCCGGGCATAGAGACTCTTGGAAAACCCTCAGGGGAGACGAGGTTTGCAATTCTGTTAGAACCCACTCGCTGCCGACCGTTGGTGGAACCTCGCCAACATCAGGATTCTGGAATCATTGTCAGTTCGTCGGGGAGGTGGAGAGACAACTCCACGCAGCTCTCTTCAGTCACAGGTGTTCCCTATCCGGGGAAGTCCGAGAAATACCTTCCCTGACCTTGGGGAGGCAGCCTCAGTCCCTGGGACTTCCTGCAAACCCCCCTAGCATTCCCTGGCCCAGAGACATTAGGAAAACCCTCAGGGGAGACGAACTTAGGCATTCCGTTAGAACCCACGCGCTGCCGACCGATGGTGGAACCTCCCCACGCTCAGGATTCCGGAACCATTGTCAGTGCGTGGGGGAGCTCGAGAGACAACTCCACGCATCTCTCTTAAGTCACAGGTGTTCAATGCTCTGGGAAGTCCGAGAAATAACTTCCCTGACCTTGGGGAGGTAGCCTCTGTCACTGGGACTTCCTGCAAACCCCCCTAGCCTTTCCTGGCACAGAGATATTAGGAAAAAGCTTAGGGGAGACGAGCTTTGCAATTCTGTTAGAACCCACACGCTGCCGACAGTTGGTGGAACCTCCCCACGCTCAGGATTCCGGAACCATTGTCAGTGCGTCGGGGAGTTGGAGAGACAACTCCACGCAGCTCTCTTGATTCACAGTTGTTCCTTGTTCGGGGAAGTCCGAGAAATAACTTCCCTGACCTTGGGGAGGCAGCCTCTGTCCCTGGGACTTCCTGCAAACACCCCTAGCATTCCCTGGCACAGAGACATTAGGAAAACCCTCAGGGGAGACGAGCTTAGGCATTCCGTTAGAACCCACGCGCTGCCGACCAATGGAGGTACCTCCCCACGGTAAGGATTCCGGATCCATTATCATTGCGTGGGGGAGCTCGAGAGACAACTCCACGCAGCTCTCTTCAGTCACAGGTGTTCCCTGTCCGGGGAAGCCCGAGAAATACCTTTCCTTACCATGGGGAGGCAGCCTCTGCCACTGGGACTTCAATCAAACCCGCCTAGCATTCCCTGGCACAGAGACATTTGGAACACCCTCAGGGGAGACGAGCTTTGCAATTCCGTTAGATCCCACGCGCTGCCGACCGTTGGTGGAACCTCCCCACGCTCAGGATTCCGGAACCATTGTCAGTGCGTGGGGGAGCTCGAGAGAAAACTCCACGCAGCTCTCTTCATTCACAGGTGTTCCCTGTTCGGGGAAGTCCGAGAAATACCTTCCCTGACCTTGTGGAGGCAGCCTCTGTCCCTGGGACTTCCTGCAAACACCCCTAGTATTCCCTGGCACAGAGATATTAAGAAAACCCTCAGGGGAGACGAGCTTAGGCATTCCGTTAGAACCCACGCGCTGCCGACCGTTGGTGGAACCTCCCCAAGCTCAGGATTCCGGAACAATTGTCAGTGCGTGGGGGAGCTCGAGAGACAACTCCACGCATCTCTCTTCAGTCACAGGTGTTCCCTGTTCGGGGAAGTCCGAGAAAAATCTTCGCTGGCCTTGGGGAGGCAGCCTCTGTCCCTGGGACTTCCTGCAAACCCCCCTAGCATTCCCTGGCACAGAGAAATTAGGAAAACCCTCAGGGGAGACGAGCTAAGGCATTCCGTTAGAACCCACGCGCTGCCGACCGTTGGTGGAACCTCCCCACGCTCAGGATTCCGGAACCATTGTCAGTGCGTGGGGGAGCTCGAGAGACAACTCCACGCAGCTCTCTTCAGTCACAGATGTTCCCTGTTCGGGGAAGTCCGAGAAATACCTTCCCTGACCTTGGGAGGCAACCTCTGACCCTGGGACTTCCTGCAAACCCCCTTAGCCTTCCCGGGCATAGAGACTCTTGGAAAACCCTCAGGGGAGACGAGGTTTGCAATTCTGTTAGAACCCACTCGCTGCCGACCGTTGGTGGAACCTCGCCAACATCAGGATTCTGGAATCATTGTCAGTTCGTCGGGGAGGTGGAGAGACAACTCCACGCAGCTCTCTTCAGTCACAGGTGTTCCCTGTCCGGGGAAGTCCGAGAAATACCTTCCCTGACCTTGGGGAGGCAGCCTCTGACCCTGGGACTTCCTGCAAACCCCCCTAGTATTCCCTGGCACAGAGACATTAGGAAAAACCTCAGGGGAGACGAGCTTAGGCATTCCGTTAGAACCCACGCGCTGCCGACCGTTGGTGGAACCTCCCCACGCTCAGGATTCCGGAACCATTGTCAGCGCGTGGGGGAGCTCGACAGACATCTCCACGCAGCTCTCTTCCGTCACAGGTGTTCCCTGTTCGGGGAAGTCCGAGAAATACCTTCCCTGAACTTGGGGAGGCAGCCTCAGTCCCTGGGACTTCCTGCAAACCCCCCTAGCATTCCCAGCCCAGAGACATTAGGAAAACCCTCAGGGGAGACGAACTTAGGCATTCCGTTAGAACCCACGCGCTGCCGACCGATGGTGGAACCTCCCCACGCTCAGGATTCCGGAACCATTGTCAGTGCGTGGGGGAGCTCGAGAGACAACTCCACGCAGGTCTCTTAAGTCACAGGTGTTCAATGCTCTGGGAAGTCCGAGAAATAACTTCCCTGACCTTGGGGAGGTAGCCTCTGTCACTGGGACTTCCTGCAAACCCCCCTAGCCTTTCCTGGCACAGAGATATTAGGAAAAACCTTAGGGGAGACGGGCTTTGCAATTCTGTTAGAACCCACTCGCTGCCGACCGTTGGTGGAACCTCCCCACGATCAGGATTCCGGAACCATTGTCAGTGCGTGGGGGAGCTCGAGAGAAAACTCCACGCAGCTCTCTTCAGTCACAGGTGTTCCCTGTTCGGGGAAGTCTGAGAAATAACTTCCCTGACATTGGGGAGGCAGCCTCTGCCACTGGGACTTCCTGCAAACCCCCCGAGCATTCCCTGGCACAGAGACATTAGGAAAATCCTCAGGGGAGTCGAGCTAAGGCATTCCGTTAGATCCCATGCGCTGCCGACCGTTGGTGGAACCTCCCCACCTCAGGATTCCGGAACCATTGTCAGCGCGTGAGGGAGCTCGAGAGACAACTCCACGCAGCTCTCTTCAGTCACAGGTGTTCCCTGTTCGGGGAAGTCCGAGAAATACCTTCCCTGACCTTGGGAGGCAACCTCTGACCCTGGGACTTCCTGCAAACCCCCCTAGCCTTCCCGGGCATAGAGACACTTGGGAAACCCTCAGGGGAGACGAGCTTTGCAATTCTGTTAGAACCCACACGCTGCCGACCGTTGGTGGTACCTCCCCAACATCAGGATTCCGGAACCATTGTCAGTTCGTCGGGGAGGTGGAGAGACAACTCCACGCACCTCTCTTCAGTCACAGGTGTTCCCTGTTCGGGGAATTCAGAGAAATACCTTCCCTGACCTTGGGGAGGCAGCCTCTGTCCCTGGGACTTCCTGCAAACACCCCTAGAATTCCCTGGCACAGAGAAATTAGGAAAACCCTCAGGGGAGACGAGCTTAGGCATTCCGTTAGATCCCACGCGCTGCCGACTCTTACTGGAACCTCCCCACGCTCAGGATTCCGGAACAATTATCATTGCGTGGGGAGCTCGAGAGACAACTCCACGCAGCTCTCTTCAGTCACAGGTGTTCCCTGTCCGGGAAAGCCCGAGAAATACCTTTCCTTACCTTGGGGAGGCAGCCTCTGCCACTGGGACTTCCTTCAAACCCCGGTAGCATTCCCTGGTACAGAGATATTAGGAAAACCTCCAGGGGAGACGAGCTTTGCAATTCCGTTAGATCCCACTCGCTGCCGACCGTTGGTGGAACCTCCCCACGCTCATGATTCCGGAAACATTGTCAGTGCGTGGGGGAGCTCGAGAGAAAACTCCACGCAGATCTCTTCAGTGACAGGTGTTCCCTGTTCGGGGAAGTCCGAGAAATACCTTCCCTGACCTTGGGAGGCAACCTCTGACCCTGGGACTTCCTGCAAACCCCCCTAGCCTTCCCGGGCATAGAGACACTTGGAAAACCCTCAGGGGAGACGAGCTTTGCAATTCTGTTAGAATCCACACGCTGCCGACCGTTGGTGGAACCTCCCCAACATCAGGATTCCGGAACCATGGTCAGTTCGTCGGGGAGGTGGAGAGACAACTCCACGCACCTCTCTTCAGTCACAGGTGTTCCCTGTTCGGGGAAGTCCGAGAAATATCTTCCCTGACCTTGGGGAGGCAGCCTCTGTCCCTGGGACTTCCTGCAAACACCCCTAGTATTCCCTGGCACAGAGACATTAGGAAAACCCTCAGGGGAGACGAGCTTATGCATTCCGTTAGAACCCACGTGCTGCCGACCGTTGGTGGAACCTCCCCACGCTCAGGATTCCGGAACCATTGTCAGTGCGTGGGGGAGCTCGAGAGACATCTCCACGCAGCTCTCTTAATCACAGGTGTTCAATGCTCAGGGAAGTCCGAGAAATAACTTCCCTGACCTTGGGGAGGCAGCCTCTGTCACTGGGACTTCGTGCAAACAACCCTAGCCTTTACTGGCACAGAGATATTAGGAAAATCCTTAGGGGAGACGAGCTTTGCAATTCTGTTAGAACCCACACGCTGCCGACCGTTGGTGGAACCTCCCCACTCTCAGGATTCCGGAACCATTGTCAGTGCGTCGGGGAGGTGGAGAGAAAACTCCACGCAGCTCTCTTCATTCACAGGTGTTCCTTGTTCGGGGAAGTCCGAGAAATACCTTCCCTGACCTTGGGGAGGCAGCCTCTATCCCTGGGACTTCCTGAAAACCCCCCTAGCATTCCCTGGCACAGAGACATTAGGAAAACCCTCAAGGGAGACGAGCTTAGGCATTCCGTTAGAACCCACGCGCTGCCGACCGTTGGTGGAACCTCCCCACGCTCAGGATTCCGGAACCATTGTCAGTGCGTGGGGGAGCTCGAGAGACAACTCCATGCAGCTCTCTTCAGTCACAGGTGTTCCCTGTTCGTGGAAGTCCGAGAAATAAGTTCCCTGACCTTGGGGAGGCAGCCTCTGTCCCTGGGACTTCCTGCAAAAACCCTAGCATTCCCTGGCACAGAGACATTAGGAAGACCCTCAGGGGAGACGAGCTTAGGCATTCCGTTAGAACACACTCGCTGCCGACCGTTGGTGGAACCTCCCCACGCTCAGGATTCCAGAAACATTTTCAGTGCGTAGAGGAGATCGACAGACAACTCCACGCAGCTCTCTTCAGTCACAGGTGTTCCCTGTTCGGGGAAGACCGTGAAATAGCTTCCCTGACCTTGGGGAGTCAGCCTCTGTCCCTAGGATTTCCTGCAAACCCCCCTAGCATTCCCTGGCACAGAGACATTAGGAAAACCCTCAGGGGAGACGAGCTTAGGCATTCCGTTAGAACCCAACCGCTGCCGACCGTTGGTGGAACCGCCCCACGCTCAGGATTGCGGAACCATTGTCAGTGCGTGGGGGAGCTCGAGAGAGAACTCAACGCAGCTCTCTTCATTCACAGGTGTTCCCTGTTCGGGGAAGTCCAAGAAATACCTTCCCTGACCTTGGGGAGGCAGCCTCTGTCCCTGGGACTTCCTGCAAACCCCCCTAGTATTCCCTGGCACAGAGACATTAGGAAAAACCTCAGCGGAGACGAGCTTAGGCATTCCGTTAGAACCAACGCGCTGCCGACCGTTGGTGGAACCTCCCCACGCTCAGGATTCCGGAACCATTGTCAGCGAGTGGGGGAGCTCGACAGACAACTCCACGCAGCTCTCTTCAGTCACAGGTGTTCCCTGTTCGGGGAAGTCCGAGAAATACCTTCCCTGACCTTGGGGAGGCAGCCTCTGTCCCTGGGACTTCCTGCAAACACCCCTAGTATTCCCTGGCACAGAGACATTAGGAAAACCCTCAGGGGAGACGAGCTTAGGCATTCCGTTAGAACCCACGTGCTGCCGACCGTTGGTGGAACCTCCCCACGCTCAGGATTCCGGAACCATTGTCAGTGCGTGGGGGAGCTCGAGAGACAACTCCACGCAGCTCTCTTAATCACAGGTGTTCAATGCTCAGGGAAGTCCGAGAAATAACTTCCCTGACCTTGGGGAGGCAGCCTCTGTCACTGGGACTTCGTGCAAACAACCCTAGCCTTTACTGGCACAGAGATATTAGGAAAATCCTTAGGGGAGACGAGCTTTGCAATTCTGTTAGAACCCACACGCTGCCGACCGTTGGTGGAACCTCCCCACTCTCAGGATTCCGGAACCATTGTCAGTGCGTCGGGGAGGTGGAGAGAAAACTCCACGCAGCTCTCTTCATTCACAGGTGTTCCTTGTTCGGGGAAGTCCGAGAAATACCTTCCCTGACCTTGGGGAGGCAGCCTCTATCCCTGGGACTTCCTGAAAACCCCCCTAGCATTCCCTGGCACAGAGACATTAGGAAAACCCTCAAGGGAGACGAGCTTAGGCATTCCGTTAGAACCCACGCGCTGCCGACCGTTGGTGGAACCTCCCCACGCTCAGGATTCCGGAACCATTGTCAGTGCGTGGGGGAGCTCGAGAGACAACTCCACGCAGCTCTCTTCAGTCACAGGTGTTCCCTGTTCGTGGAAGTCCGAGAAATAAGTTCCCTGACCTTGGGGAGGCAGCCTCTGTCCCTGGGACTTCCTGCAAAAACCCTAGCATTCCCTGGCACAGAGACATTAGGAAGACCCTCAGGGGAGACGAGCTTAGGCATTCCGTTAGAACACACTCGCTGCCGACCGTTGGTGGAACCTCCCCACGCTCAGGATTCCAGAAACATTTTCAGTGCGTAGAGGAGATCGACAGACAACTCCACGCAGCTCTCTTCAGTCACAGGTGTTCCCTGTTCGGGGAAGACCGTGAAATAGCTTCCCTGACCTTGGGGAGTCAGCCTCTGTCCCTAGGATTTCCTGCAAACCCCCCTAGCATTCCCTGGCACAGAGACATTAGGAAAACCCTCAGGGGAGACGAGCTTAGGCATTCCGTTAGAACCCAACCGCTGCCGACCGTTGGTGGAACCGCCCCACGCTCAGGATTGCGGAACCATTGTCAGTGCGTGGGGGAGCTCGAGAGAGAACTCAACGCAGCTCTCTTCATTCACAGGTGTTCCCTGTTCGGGGAAGTCCAAGAAATACCTTCCCTGACCTTGGGGAGGCAGCCTCTGTCCCTGGGACTTCCTGCAAACCCCCCTAGTATTCCCTGGCACAGAGACATTAGGAAAAACCTCAGCGGAGACGAGCTTAGGCATTCCGTTAGAACCAACGCGCTGCCGACCGTTGGTGGAACCTCCCCACGCTCAGGATTCCGGAACCATTGTCAGCGAGTGGGGGAGCTCGACAGACAACTCCACGCAGCTCTCTTCAGTCACAGGTGTTCCCTGTTCGGGGAAGTCCGAGAAATACCTTCCCTGAACTTGGGGAGGCAGCCTCTGTCCCTGGGACTTCCTGCAAACCCCCCTAGCATTCCCTGGCACAGAGACATTAGGAAAACCCTCAGGGGAGACGAACTTAGGCATTCCGTTAGAACCCACGCGCTGCCGACTGATGGTGGAACCTCCCCACGCTCAGGATTCCGGAACCATTATCATTGCGTGGGGAGCTCGAGAGACAACTCCACGCAGCTCTCTTCAGTCACAGGTGTTCCCTGTCCGGGAAAGCCCGAGAAATACCTTTCCTTAACTTGGGGAGGCAGCCTCTGTCCCTGGGATTTCCTGCAAAACCCCCTAGCATTCCCTGGCACAGAGACATTAGGAAAACCCTCAGGGGAGACGAACTTACGCATTCCGTTAGAACCCACGCGCTGCCGACCGTTGGTGGAACCTCCCCACGCTCAGGATTCCGGAACCATTGTCAGTGCGTGGGGGAGCTCGAGAGACAACTCCACGCAGCTCTCTTTAGTCACAGGTGTTCAATGCCCAGGGAAGTCCGAGAAATAACTTCCCTCACCTTGGGGAGGTAGCCTCTGTCACTGGGACTTCCTGCAAACCCCCCTAGCCTTTCCTGGCACAGAGATATTAGGAAAACCCTTAGGGGAGAGGAGCTTTGCAATTCTGTTAGAACACACTCGCTGCCGACCGTTGGTGGAACCTCCCCAACATCAGGATTCCGGAACCATTGTCAGTTCGTCGGGGAGGTGGAGAGACAACTCCACGCAGCTCTCTTCAGTCACAGGTGTTCCCTTTTCGGGGAAGTCCGAGAAATACCTTCCCTGACCTTGGGGAGGCAGCCTCTGTCCCTGGGACTTCCTGCAAACCCCCCTAGCATTCCCTGGCACAGAGACATTTGGAAAACCCTCAGGGGAGACGAGCTTTGCAATTCCGTTAGATCCCACGCGCTGCCGACCGTTGGTGGAACCTCCCCAAGCTCAGGATTCCGGAACCATTGTCAGTGCGTGGGGGAGCTCGAGAGACAACTCCACGCAGCTCTCTTCAGTCACAGGTGTTCCCTGTTCGGGGAATTACGAGAAATAACTTCCCTCAGCTTGGGGAGGCAGCCTCTTTCACTGGGAATTCCTGCAAACACCCCTAGCATTCCCTGGCACAGAGACATTAGGAAAACCCTCATGGGAGGCGAGCTTAGGCATTCCGTTAAATTCCACGCGCTGCCGACCATTGGTGGAACCTCCCCACGCTCAGGATTCCGGAACCATTGTCAGTGCGTGGGGGATCACGAGAGACAACTCCACGCAGCTCTCTTCACTCACAGTTGTTCCCTGTCTGGGGAAGTCCGAGAAATACCTTCCCTGACCTTGGGGAGGCAGCCTCTGTCACTAGGACTTCCTGCAACCCCATTAGCATTCCGTGGCACAGAGACATTAGGAAAATCCTCAGGGGAGATGAGCTTAGGCTTTCCGTTAGAACCCACGCGCTGCCGACCGTTGGTGGAACCTCCCCACGCTCAGAATTCCGGAACCATTGTCAGTGCGTGGGGGAGCTCGAGAGACAACTCCACGCAGCTCTCTTCAGTCACAGGTGTTCCCTATTCGGGGAAGTCCGAGAAATACCTTCCCTGACCTTGTGGAGGCAGACTTTGTCCCTGGAACTTCCTGCAAACCCCCCAGGCATTCCCTGGCACAGAGATATTAGGAAAACACTCAGGGGAGACGAGCTTAGGCATTCCGTTAGAACCCACGCGCTGCCGACCGTTGGTGGAACCTCCCCACGCTCAGGATTCCGGAACCATTGTCAGTGCGTGGGGGATCTCGACAGACAACTCCACGCAGCTCTCTTCACTCACAAGTGTTCCCTGTTCGGGGAAGTCCGAGAAATACCTTCCCTGACCTTGGGAGGCAACCTCTGTCCCTGGGACTTCCTGCAAACCCCCCTAGCCTTCCCGGGCATAGAGACACTTAGAAAACCCTCAGGGGAGACGAGCTTTGCAATTCCGTTAGAACCCACTCGCTGCCCACCGTTGGTGGGACCTCCCCACCGTCAGGATTCCGGAACCATTGTCAGTGCGTCGGGGAGGTGGAGAGACAACTCCACGCAGCTCTCTTCAGTCACAGGTGTTCCCTGTTCGGGGAAGTCCGAGAAATACCTTCCCTGACCTTGGGGAGGCAGCCTCTGTCCCTGGGAATTCCTGCAAACCCCCCTAGCATTCCCTGGCACAGAGACATTAGGAAAAGCCTCAGGGGAGTCGAACTTAGGCATTCCGTTAGAACCCACGCGCTGACGACCGTTGGTGGAACCTCCCCACGCTCAGGATTCCGGAATCATTGCCAGTGCGTGGGGGAGCACGAGAGACAACTCCACGCAGCTCTCTTCATTCACAGGTGTTCCCTGTTCGGGGAAGCCCGAGAAATACCTACCCTGACCTTGGGGAGGCAGCCTCTGTCCCTTGGAATTCCTGCAAACCCCCCTAGCATTCCCTGGCACAGAGACATTAGGAAAACCCTCAGGGGAGACGAACTTAGGCATTCCGTTAGAACCCACGCGCTGCCGACCGTTGGTGGAACCTCCCCACGGTCAGGATTCCGGAACCATTGTCAGTGCATGGGGGAGCTCGAGAGACAACTCCACGCAGCTCTCTTCAGTCACAGGTGTTCCCTGTTCGGGGAAGTCCGAGAAATATCTTCCCTGAACTTGGGGAGGCAGCCTCTGTCACTGGGACTTCCTGCAAACACCCCTAGCATTCCCTGGCACAGAGAAATCAGGTAAATCAGCAGGGGAGACGAGCTTAAGCATTCCGTAAGATCCCACGCGCTACCGACCGTTGGTGGAACCTCCAAACGCTCAGGATTCCGGAACCATTGTCAGCGCGTGGGGGAGCTCGAGAGACAACTCCATGCAGCTCTCTTAATTCACAGGTGTTCCCTTTCCGGAGAAGTCCGAGAAATACCTTCCCTGACCTTGGGGAGGCAGCCTCTGACCCTGGGACTTCCTGCAAACACCCGTAGCATTCCCTGGCACAGAGACATTAGGAAAACCCTCAGGGGAGACGAGCTTAGGCATTCCGTTAGAACCCACGCTCTGCCGACCGTTGGTGGAACCTCCCCACGCTCAGGATTCCGGAACCATTGTCAGTGCGTGGGGGAGCTCGACAGACAACTCCACGCAGCTCTCTTCAGTCACAGGTGTTCCCTGTTCAGGGAAGTCCGAGAAAAACCTTCCCTGACCTTGGGGAGGCAGCCTCTGTCACTGGGAATTCCTGCAAACGCCCCTAGCATTCGCTGGCACAGAGACATTAGGTAAACCCTCAGGGGAGACGAGCTTAGGCATTCCGTATGATCCCACGCGCTACCGACCGTTGGTGGAACCTCCAAACGCTCAGGATTCCGGAACCATTGTCAGTGCGTGGGGGAGCTCGAGAGACAACTCCATGCAGCTCTCTTAATTCACAGGTGTTCCCTTTCCGGAGAAGTCCGAGAAATACCTTCCCTGACCTTGGGGAGGCAGCCTCTGACCCTGGGACTTCCTGCAAACACCCGTAGCATTCCCTGGCACAGAGACATTAGGAAAACCCTCAGGGGAGACGAGCTTAGGCATTCCGTTAGAACCCACGCGCTGCCGAACGTTGGTGCAACCTCCACGCGTTCAGGATTCTGGAACCATTGTCAGTGCGTGGGGGAGCTCGAGAGACAACTCCACGCAGCTCTCTTCAGTCACAGGTCTTCCCTGTCCGGGGAAGACCGAGAAACACCTTCCCTGAACTTGGGGAGGCAGCCTCTGTCCCTGGGACTTCCTGCAACCCCCCCTAGCATTCCCTGGCACAGAGACATTAGGAAAACCCTCAGGGGAGACGAGCTTAGGCATTCCGTTAGAACCGACGCCCTGCCGACCGTTGGTGAAACCTCTCCACGCTCAGGATTCCGAAACCATTGTCAGTGCGTGGGGGAGCTCGAGAGACAACTCCACGCAGCTCTCTTCACTCACAGGTGTTCCCTGTCTGGGGAAGTCCGAGAAATACCTTCCCTGACCTTGGGGAGTCAGCCTTTGTCCCTGGAACTTCCTGCAAACCCCCCTAGCATTCCCTGGCACAGAGATATTAGGAAAACACTCAGGGAAGACGAGATTAGGCATTCCGTTAGAACCCACGCTCTGCCGACCGTTGGTGGAACCTCCCCACGCTCAGGATTCCGGAACCATTGTCAGTGCGTGGGGGAGCTCGACAGACAACTCCACGCAGCTCTCTTCAGTCACAGGTGATCCCTGTTCGGGGAAGTCCGAGAAATATCTTCTCTGACTTTGGGGAGGCAGCCTCTGTCCCTGGGAATTCCTGCAAACGCCCCTAGCATTCCCTGGCACAGAGACATTAGGAAAAGCCTCAGGGGAGTCGAACTTAGGCATTCCGTTAGAACCCACGCGCTGACGACCGTTGGTGGAACCTCCCCACGCTCAGGATTCCAGAATCATTGCCAGTGCGTGGGGGAGCACAAGAGACAACTCCACGCAGCTCTCTTCGGTCACAGGTGTTCCCTGTTCAGGGAAGTCCGAGAAAAACCTTCCCTGACCTTGGGGAGGCAGCCTCTGTCACTGGGAATTCCTGCAAACGCCCCTAGCATTCGCTGGCACAGAGACATTAGGTAAACACTCAGGGGAGACGAGCTTAGGCATTCCGTAAGATCCCACGCGCTACCGACCGTTGGTGGAACCTCCAAACTCTCAGGATTCCGAAACCATTGTCAGTACGTGGGGGAGCTCGAGAGACAACTCCATGCAGCTCTCTTAATTCACAGGTGTTCCCTTTCCGGAGAAGTCCGAGAAATACCTTCCCTGACCTTGGGGAGGCAGCCTCTGACCCTGGGACTTCCTGCAAACCCCCGTAGCATTCCCTGGCAAAGAGACATTAGGAAAACCCTCAGGGGAGACGAGCTTTGCAATTCCGTTAGAACCCACTCGCTGCCCACCGTTGGTGGGACCTCCCCACCGTCAGGATTCCGGAACCATTGTCAGCGCGTCGGGGAGGTGGAGAGACAACTCCACGCAGCTCTCTTCAGTCACAGGTGTTCCCTGTTCGGGGAAGTCCGAGAAATACCTTCCCTGACCTTGGGGAGGCAGCCTCTGTCCCTGGGAATTCCTGCAAACCCCCCTAGCATTCCCTGGCACAGAGACATTAGGAAAAGCCTCAGGGTAGTCGAACTTAGGCATTCCGTTAGAACCCACGCGCTGACGACCGTTGGTGGAACCTCCCCACGCTCAGGATTCCGGAATCATTGCCAGTGCGTGGGGGAGCACGAGAGACAACTCCACGCAGCTCTCTTCAGTCACAGGTGTTCCCTGTTCGGGGAAGTCCGAGAAAAACCTTCCCTGACCTTGCGGAGGCAGCCTCTGTCACTGGGATTTCCTGCAAACGCCCCTAGCATTCCCTGGCACAGAGACATTAGGAAAACCCTCAGGGGAGACGACCTTAGGCATTCCGTTAGAACCCACGCGCTGCCGACCGTTGGTGGACCGTCCCCACGCTCAGGCTTCCGGAACCATTGTCAGTGCGTGGGGGAGCTCGAGAGACAATTCCACGCAGCTCTCTTCAGTCACAGGTGTTCCCTGTCCGGGGAAGTCCGAGAAATAACTTCCCTGACCTTGGGGAGGCTGCCTCTTTCACTGGGACTTCCTGCAACCCCCCCTAGCATTCCCTGGCACAGAGACATTAGGAAAACCCTCAGGGGAGACGAGCTTAGGCATTCCGTTAGAACCAACGCCCTGCCGACCGTTGGTGAAACCTCTCCACGCTCAGGATTCCGAAACCATTGTCAGTGCGTGGGGGAGCTCGAGAGACAACTCCACGCAGCTCTCTTCAGTCACAGGTGTTCCCTGTTCGGGGAAGTCCGAGAAATACCTTCCCTGACCTTGGGAACAGAGCCTCTGTCACTGGGACTTCCTGCACACACCCCTAGCATTCACTGGCACAGAGAAATCAGGTTAACCCTCAGGGGAGACGAGATTAGGCATTCCGTAAGAACCCACGCGCTACCGACTGTTGGTGGAACCTCCAAACGCTCAGGATTCCGGAAGCATTGTCAGTGCGTGGGGGAGGTCGAGAGACAACTCCATGCAGCTCTCTTAATTCACAGGTGTTCCCTTTCCGGAGAAGTCCGAGAAATACCTTCCCTGACCTTGCGGAGGCATCCTCTGTCCCTGGGACTTCCTGCAAACCCCCCTAGCATTCCCTGGCACAGAGACATTAGGAAAACCCTCATGGGAGACGATCTTAGGCATTCCGTTAGAACCCACGCGCTGACGACCGTTGGTGGAACCTCCCCACGCTCAGGATTCCGGAACCATTGTCAGTGCGTGGGGGAGCTCGAGAGACAACTCCACGCAGCTCTCTTCAGTCACAGGTGTTCCCTGTACGGGGAAGTCCGAGAAATATCTTCCCTGACCTTGGGGAGGCAGCCTCTGTCCCTTGGACTTCCTGCAAACCCCCCTAGCATTCCCTGGCACAGAGACATTAGGAAAACCCTCATGGGAGACGATCTTAGGCATTCCGTTAGAACCCACGCGCTCTCGACCGTTGGTGGAACGTCCCCACGCTCAGGATTCCGGAACCATTGTCAGTGCGTGGGGGAGCTCGAGAGACAACTCCACGCAGCTCTCTTCAGTCACAGGTGTTCCCTGTTCGGGGAAGCCCGAGAAATATCTTCCCTGACCTTGTGGAGGCAGCCTCTGTCCCTTGGACTTCCTGCAAACCCGCCTAGCATTCCCTGGCACAGAGACATTAGGAAAACCCTCAGGGGAGACGAGGTAAGGCATTCCGTTAGAACCCACGCGCTGCCGACCGTTGGTGGAACCTCCACACGCTCAGGATTCCGGAACCATTGTCATTGCGTGGGGGAGCTCGAGAGACAACTCCACGCAGCTCTCTTCATTCACAGGTGTTCCCTGTTCGGGGAAGCCCGAGAAATACCTACCCTGACCTTGGGGAGGCAGCCTCTGTCCCTTGGAATTCCTGCAAACCCCCCTAGCATTCCCTGGCACAGAGACATTAGGAAAACCCTCAGGGGAGACGAACTTAGGCATTCCGTTAGAACCCACGCGCTGCCGACCGTTGGTGGAACCTCCCCACGGTCAGGATTCCGGAACCATTGTCAGTGCATGGGGGAGCTCGAGAGACAACTCCACGCAGCTCTCTTCAGTCACAGGTGTTCCCTGTTCGGGGAAGTCCGAGAAATATCTTCCCTGAACTTGGGGAGGCAGCCTCTGTCACTGGGACTTCCTGCAAACACCCCTAGCATTCCCTGGCACAGAGAAATCAGGTAAATCAGCAGGGGAGACGAGCTTAGGCATTCCGTAAGATCCCACGCGCTACCGACCGTTGGTGGACCCTCCAAACGCTCAGGATTCCGGAACCATTGTCAGCGCGTGGGGGAGCTCGAGAGACAACTCCAAGCAGCTCTCTTAATTCACAGGTGTTCCCTTTCCGGAGAAGTCCGAGAAATACCTTCCCTGACCTTGGGGAGGCAGCCTCTGACCCTGGGACTTCCTGCAAACACCCGTAGCATTCCCTGGCACAGAGACATTAGGAAAACCCTCAGGGGAGACGAGCTTAGGCATTCCGTTAGAACCCACGCTCTGCCGACCGTTGGTGGAACCTCCCCACGCTCAGGATTCCGGAACCATTGTCAGTGCGTGGGGGAGCTCGACAGACAACTCCACGCAGCTCTCTTCAGTCACAGGTGTTCCCTGTTCAGGGAAGTCCGAGAAAAACCTTCCCTGACCTTGGGGAGGCAGCCTCTGTCACTGGGAATTCCTGCAAACGCCCCTAGCATTCGCTGGCACAGAGACATTAGGTAAACCCTCAGGGGAGACGAGCTTAGGCATTCCGTATGATCCCACGCGCTACCGACCGTTGGTGGAACCTCCAAACGCTCAGGATTCCGGAACCATTGTCAGTGCGTGGGGGAGCTCGAGAGACAACTCCATGCAGCTCTCTTAATTCACAGGTGTTCCCTTTCCGGAGAAGTCCGAGAAATACCTTCCCTGACCTTGGGGAGGCAGCCTCTGACCCTGGGACTTCCTGCAAACACCCGTAGCATTCCCTGGCACAGAGACATTAGGAAAACCCTCAGGGGAGACGAGCTTAGGCATTCCGTTAGAACCCACGCGCTGCCGAACGTTGGTGCAACCTCCACGCGTTCAGGATTCTGGAACCATTGTCAGTGCGTGGGGGAGCTCGAGAGACAACTCCACGCAGCTCTCTTCAGTCACAGGTCTTCCCTGTCCGGGGAAGACCGAGAAACACCTTCCCTGAACTTGGGGAGGCAGCCTCTGTCCCTGGGACTTCCTGCAACCCCCCCTAGCATTCCCTGGCACAGAGACATTAGGAAAACCCTCAGGGGAGACGAGCTTAGGCATTCCGTTAGAACCGACGCCCTGCCGACCGTTGGTGAAACCTCTCCACGCTCAGGATTCCAAAACCATTGTCAGTGCGTGGGGGAGCTCGAGAGACAACTCCACGCAGCTCTCTTCACTCACAGGTGTTCCCTGTCTGGGGAAGTCCGAGAAATACCTTCCCTGACCTTGGGGAGTCAGCCTTTGTCCCTGGAACTTCCTGCAAACCCCCCTAGCATTCCCTGGCACAGAGATATTAGGAAAACACTCAGGGAAGACGAGATTAGGCATTCCGTTAGAACCCACGCTCTGCCGACCGTTGGTGGAACCTCCCCACGCTCAGGATTCCGGAACCATTGTCAGTGCGTGGGGGAGCTCGACAGACAACTCCACGCAGCTCTCTTCAGTCACAGGTGTTCCCTGTTCGGGGAAGTCCGAGAAATATCTTCTCTGACCTTGGGGAGGCAGCCTCTGTCCCTGGGAATTCCTGCAAACGCCCCTAGCATTCCCTGGCACAGAGACATTAGGAAAAGCCTCAGGGGAGTCGAACTTAGGCATTCCGTTAGAACCCACGCGCTGACGACCGTTGGTGGAACCTCCCCACGCTCAGGATTCCAGAATCATTGCCAGTGCGTGGGGGAGCACAAGAGACAACTCCACGCAGCTCTCTTCGGTCACAGGTGTTCCCTGTTCAGGGAAGTCCGAGAAAAACCTTCCCTGACCTTGGGGAGGCAGCCTCTGTCACTGGGAATTCCTGCAAACGCCCCTAGCATTCGCTGGCACAGAGACATTAGGTAAACACTCAGGGGAGACGAGCTTAGGCATTCCGTAAGATCCCACGCGCTACCGACCGTTGGTGGAACCTCCAAACGCTCAGGATTCCGAAACCATTGTCAGTGCGTGGGGGAGCTCGAGAGACAACTCCATGCAGCTCTCTTAATTCACAGGTGTTCCCTTTCCGGAGAAGTCCGAGAAATACCTTCCCTGACCTTGGGGAGGCAGCCTCTGACCCTGGGACTTCCTGCAAACCCCCGTAGCATTCCCTGGCAAAGAGACATTAGGAAAACCCTCAGGGGAGACGAGCTTAGGCATTCCGTTAGAACCCACGCGCTGCCGAACGTTGGTGCAACCTCCCCACGTTCAGGATTCTGGAACCATTGTCAGTGCGTGGGGGAGCTCGAGAGACAACTCCACGCAGCTCTCTTCAGTCACAGGTGTTCCCTGTTCGGGGAATTACGAGAAATAACTTCCCTCAGCTTGGGGAGGCAGCCTCTCTCCCTGGGACTACCTGCAAACACCCCTAGCATTCCCTGGCACAGAGACATTAGGAAAACCCTCAGGGGAGACGAGCTTAGGCATTCTGTTAGAACCCACGCGCTGACGACTGTTGGTGGAACCTCCCCACGCTCAGGATTCCGGAACCATTGTCAGTGCGTGGGGGAGCTCGAGAGAAATCTCCACGCAGCTCTCTTCAGTCACAGGTGTTCCCTGTTCGGGGAAGTCCGAGAAATACCTTCCCTGGTCTTGGGGAGGCAGCCTCGGTCCCTGGGACTTCCTGCAAACCCCCCTAGCATTCCCTGGCACAGAGACATTAGAAAAACCCTCAGGGGACACGAGCTTAGGCATTCCGTTAGAACTCACGCGCTGCCGACCGTTGGTGGAACCTCCCCACGCTCAGGATTCCGGAACCATTGTCAGAGGGTGGGGGAGCTCGAGAGACATCTCCACGCAGCTCTCTTCATTCACAGGTGTTCCCTGTTCGGGGAAGTCCGAGTAATACCTGCCCTGAACTTGGGGAGTCAGCCTCTGTCACTAGGACTTCCTGCAAACACCCCTAGCATTCCCTGGCACAGAGACATTAGGAAAACCCTCAGTGGAGACGAGCTTAGGCATTCAGTTAGAACCCACACGGTGCCGACCGTTGGTGGAACCTCCCCACGCTCAGGATTCCGAAACCATTGTCAGTGCGTGGGGGAGCTCGAGAGACAACTCCACGCAGCTCTCTTCACTCACAGGGGTTCCCTGTCTGGGGAAGTCCGAGAAATATCTTCCCTGACCTTGGGGAGTCAGCCTTTGTCCCTGGAACTTCCTGCAAACCCCCCTAGCATTCCCTGGCCAGAGATATTAGGAAAACACTCAGGGAAGACGAGCTTAGGCATTCCGTTAGAACCCACGCGCTGCCGACCGTTGGTGGAACCTCCCCACGCTCAGGATTCCGGAACCATTGTCAGTGCGTGGGGGACCTCGACAGACAACTCCACGCAGCTCTCTTCAGTCACAGGTGTTCCCTGTTCGGGGAAGTCCGAGAAATATCTTCTCTGACCTTGGGGAGGCAGCCTCTGTCCCTGGGAATTCCTGAAAACACCCCTAGCATTCCCTGGCACAGAGACATTAGGAAAATCCTCAGGGGAGACGAGATAAGGCATTCCGTTTGAACCCACACCCTGCCGACCGTTGGTGGAACCTCCCCACGCTCAGGATTCCGGAACCATTGTCAGCGCGTGGGGGAGCTCGAGAGACAACTCCACGCAGCTCTCTTCAGTCACAGGTGTTCCCTGTTCGGGGAAGTCCGAGAAATACCTTCCCTGACCTTGGGAGGCAACCTCTGTCCCTGGGACTTCCTGCAAACCCCCCTAGCCTTCCCGGGCATAGAGACACTTGGAAAACCCTCAGGGGAGACGAGCTATGCAATTCCGTTAGAACCCACTCGCTGCCCACCGTTGGTGGGACCTCCCCACCGTCAGGATTCCGGAACCATTGTCAGTGCGTCGGGGAGGTGGAGAGACAACTCCACGCAGCTCTCTTCAGTCACAGGTGTTCCCTGTTCGGGGAAGTCCGAGAAATACCTTCCCTGACCTTGGGGAGGCAGCCTCTGTCCCTGGGACTTCCTGCAAACCCCCCTAGCATTCCCTGGCACAGAGACATTAGGAAAAGCCTCAGGGGAGTCGAACTTAGGCATTCCGTTAGAACCCACGCGCTGACGACCGTTGGTGGAACCTCCCCACGCTCAGGATTCCAGAATCATTGCCAGTGCGTGGGGGAGCACAAGAGACAACTCCACGCAGCTCTCTTCAGTCACAGGTGTTCCCTGTTCGGGGAAGTCCGAGAAAAACCTTCCCTGACCTTGGGGAGGCAGCCTCTGTCACTGGGATTTCCTGCAAACGCCCCTAGCATTCGCTGGCACAGAGACATTAGGTAAACCCTCATGGGAGACGAGCTTAGGTATTCCGTAAGATCCCACGCGCTACCGACCGTTGGTGGAACCTCCAAACGCTCAGGATTCCGGAACCATTGTCAGTGCGTGGGGGAGCTCGAGAGACAACTCCACGCAGCTCTCTTCAGTCACAGGTCTTCCCTGTCCGGGTAAGTCCGAGAAACACCTTCCCTGACCTTGGGGAGGCAGCCTCTGTCCCTGGGAATTCCTGAAAACACCCCTAGCATTCCCTGGCACAGAGACATTAGGAAAACCCTCAGGGGAGACGAGCTTAGGCATTCCGTTAGAACCCACGCGCTGCCGACCGTTGGTGGAACCTCCCCACGCTGAGGATTCCGGAACCATTGTCAGTGCGTGGGGGAGCTCGAGAAACAACTCCACGCAGCTCTCTTCAGTCACAGGTGTTCCAAGTTCGGGGAAGTCCGAGAAATACCTTCTCTGACCTTGGGGAGGCAGCCTCTCTCCCTGGGACTACCTGCAAACACCCCTAGCATTCCCTGGCACAGAGACATTAGGAAAACCCTCAGGGGAGAGGAGCTTAGGCATTCTGTTAGAACCCACGCGCTGCCGACTGTTGGTGGAACCTCCCTACGCTCAGGATTCCGGAACCATTTTCAATGCGTGGGGGAGCTCGAGAGACAACTTCACGCAGCTCTCTTCACACACAGGTGTTCCCTGTTCGGGGAAGTCCGAGAAATATCTTCTCTGACCTTGGGGAGGCAGCCTCTGTCCCTGGGAATTCCTGAAAACACCCCTAGCATTCCCTGGCACAGAGACATTAGGAAAATCCTCAGGGGAGACGAGATAAGGCATTCCGTTTGAACCCACACCCTGCCGACCGTTGGTGGAACCTCCCCACGCTCAGGATTCCGGAACCATTGTCAGCGCGTGGGGGAGCTCGAGAGACAACTCCACGCAGCTCTCTTCAGTCACAGGTGTTCCCTGTTCGGGGAAGTCCGAGAAATACCTTCCCTGACCTTGGGAGGCAACCTCTGTCCCTGGGACATCCTGCAAACCCCCCTAGCCTTCCCGGGCATAGAGACACTTGGAAAACCCTCAGGGGAGACGAGCTATGCAATTCCGTTAGAACCCACTCGCTGCCCACCGTTGGTGGGACCTCCCCACCGTCAGGATTCCGGAACCATTGTCAGTGCGTCGGGGAGGTGGAGAGACAACTCCACGAAGCTCTCTTCAGTCACAGGTGTTCCCTGTTCTGGGAAGTCCGAGAAATAACTTCCCTGTCCTTGGGGAGGCAGCCTCTGTCCCTGGGACTTCCTGCAAACCCCCCTAGCATTCCCTGGCACAGAGACATTAGGAAAAGCCTCAGGGGAGTCGAACTTAGGCTTTCCGTTAGAACCCACGCGCTGACGACCGTTGGTGGAACCTCCCCACGCTCAGGATTCCAGAATCATTGCCAGTGCGTGGGGGAGCACAAGAGACAACTCCACGCAGCTCTCTTCAGTCACAGGTGTTCCCTGTTCGGGGAAGTCCGAGAAAAACCTTCCCTGACCTTGGGGAGGCAGCCTCTGTCACTGGGATTTCCTGCAAACGCCCCTAGCATTCGCTGGCACAGAGATATTAGGTAAACCCTCAGGGGAGACGAGCTTATGTATTCCGTAAGATCCCACGCGCTACCGACCGTTGGTGGAACCTCCAAACGCTCAGGATTCCGGAACCATTGTCAGTGCGTGGGGGAGCTCGAGAGACAACTCCACGCAGCTCTCTTCAGTCACAGGTCTTCCCTGTCCTGGGAAGTCCGAGAAACACCTTCCCTGACCTTGGGGAGGCAGCCTCTGTCCCAGGGAATTCCTGAAAACACCCCTAGCATTCCCTGGCACAGAGACATTAGGAAAACCCTCAGGGGAGACGAGCTTAGGCATTCCGTTAGAACCCACGCGCTGCCGACCGTTGGTGGAACCTCCCCACGCTCAGGATTCCGGAACCATTGTCAGTGCGTGGGGGAGCTCGAGAAACAACTCCACGCAGCTCTCTTCAGTCACAGGTGTTCCAAGTTCGGGGAAGTCCGAGAAATACCTTCTCTGACCTTGGGGAGGCAGCCTCTCTCCCTGTTACTACCTGCAAACACCCCTAGCATTCCCTGGCACAGAGACATTAGGAAAACCCTCAGGGGAGACGAGCTTAGGCATTCTGTTAGAACCCACGCGCTGCCGACTGTTGGTGGAACCTCCCCACGCTCAGGATTCCGGAACCATTTTCAATGTGTGGGGGAGCTCGAGAGACAACTTCACGCAGCTCTCTTCACACACAGGTGTTCCCTCTTCGGAAAAGTCCGAGAAGTACCTTCCCTGAACTTGGGAACGCAGCCTCAGTCCCTGGGACTTCCTGCAAACACCCCTAGCATTCCCTGGAACAAAGACATTAGGAAAACCCTAAGGGGAGATGAGCTTACGCATTCCGTTAGAACCCACGCGCTGCCGACCGTTGGTGGAACCTCCCCACGCTCAGGATTCCGGAACCGTTGTCAGTGCGTGGGGGATCTCGAGAGACAACTCCAGGCAGCTCTCTTCAGTCACAGGTGTTCCCGGTCCGGGGAAGTCCGAGAAATACCTTCCCTTAACTTGGGGAGGCAGCCTCTGTCCCTGGGACTTCCTGCAACCCCCCCTAGCATTCCCTGGCACAGAGACATTAGGAAAACCCTCAGGGGAGACGAGCTTAGGCATTCCGTTAGAACCGACGCCCTGCCGACCGTTGGTGAAACCTCTCCACGCTCAGGATTCCGAAATCATTGTCAGTGCGTGGGGGAGCTCGAGAGACAACTCCACGCAGCTCTCTTCAGTCACAGGTGTTCCCTGTTCGGGGAATTACGAGAAATAACTTCCCTCAGCTTGGGGAGGCAGCCTCTGTCACTGGGATTTCCTGCACAAATCTCTAGCATTCCCTGGCACAGAGACATTAGGAAAACACTCAGGGGAGGCGAGCTTAGGCATTCCGTTAAATCCCACGCGCTGCCGACCGTTGGTGGAACCTCCCCACGCTCAGGATTCCGGAACCATTGTCAGTGCGTGGGGGATCTCGAGAGAGAACTCCACGCAGCTCTCTTCATTCACAGGTGTTCCCTGTTCGGGGAAGTCCGAGTAATACCTGCCCTGAACTTGGGGAGGCAGCCTCTGTCACTAGGACTTCCTGCAAACCCCCCTAGCATTCCCTGGCACAGAGACATTAGGAAAACCCTCAGTGGAGACGAGCTTAGGCATTCAGTTAGAACCCACACGCTGCCGACCGTTGGTGGAACCTCCCCACTCTCAGGATTCCGAAACCATTGTCAGTGCGTGGGGGAGCTCGAGAGACAACTCCACCCAGCTCTCTTCACTCACAGGGGTTCCCTGTCTGGGGAAGTCCGAGAAATACCTTCCCTGACCTTGGGGAGTCAGCCTTTGTCCCTGGAACTTCCTGCAAACCCCCCTAGCATTCCCTGGCACAGAGATATTAGGAAAACACTCAGGGAAGACGAGCTTAGGCATTCCGTTAGAACCCACGCGCTGCCGACCGTTGGTGGAACCTCCCCACGCTCAGGATTCCGGAACCATTGTCAGTGCGTCGGGACCTCGACAGACAACTCCACGCAGCTCTCTTCAATCACAGGTGTTCCCTGTTCGGGGAAGTCCGAGAAATATCTTCTCTGACCTTGGGGAGGCAGCCTCTGTCCCTGGGAATTCCTGAAAACACCCCTAGCATTCCCTGGCACAGAGACATTAGGAAAAGCCTCAGGGGAGTCGAACTTAGGCATTCCGTTAGAACCCACGCGCTGACGACCGTTGGTGGAACCTCCCCACGCTCAGGATTCCAGAATCATTGCCAGTGCGTGGGGGAGCACAAGAGACAACTCCACGCAGCTCTCTTCAGTCACAGGTGTTCCCTGTTCGGGGAAGTCCGAGAAAAACCTTCCCTGACCTTGGGGAGGCAGCCTCTGTCACTGGGATTTCCTGCAAACGCCCCTAGCATTCGCTGGCACAGAGATATTAGGTAAACCCTCATGGGAGATGAGCTTAGGTATTCCGTAAGATCCCACGCGCTACCGACCGTTGGTGGAACCTCCAAACGCTCAGGATTCCGGAACCACTGTCAGTGCGTGGGGGAGCTCGAGAGACAACTCCACGCAGCTCTCTTCAGTCACAGGTCTTCCCTGTCCGGGTAAGTCCGAGAAACACCTTCCCTGACCTTGGGGAGGCAGCCTCTGTCCCTGGGAATTCCTGAAAACACCCCTAGCATTCCCTGGCACAGAGACATTAGGAAAACCCTCAGGGGAGACGAGCTTAGGCATTCCGTTAGAACCCACGCGCTGCCGACCGTTGGTGGAACCTCCCCACGCTGAGGATTCCGGAACCATTGTCAGTGCGTGGGGGAGCTCGAGAAACAACTCCACGCAGCTCTCTTCAGTCACAGGTGTTCCAAGTTCGGGGAAGTCCGAGAAATACCTTCTCTGACCTTGGGGAGGCAGCCTCTCTCCCTGGGACTACCTGCAAACACCCCTAGCATTCCCTGGCACAGAGTCATTAGGAAAACCCTCAGGGGAGAGGAGCTTAGGCATTCTGTTAGAACCCACGCGCTGCCGACTGTTGGTGGAACCTCCCCACGCTCAGGATTCCGGAACCATTTTCAATGCGTGGGGGAGCTCGAGAGACAACTTCACGCAGCTCTCTTCACACACAGGTGTTCCCTGTTCGGAAAAGTCCGAGAAGTACCTTCCCTGACCTTGGGAACGCAGCCTCTGTCCCTGGGACTTCATGCAAACACCCCTAGCATTCCCTGGAACAAAGACATTAGGAAAACCCTAAGGGGAGATGAGCTTACGCATTCAGATAGAACCCACGCGCTGCCGACAGTTGGTGGAACCTCCCCACGCTCAGGATTCCGGAACCGTTGTCAGTGCGTGGGGGATCTCGAGAGACAACTCCAGGCAGCTCTCTTCAGTCACAGGTGTTCCCGGTCCGGGGAAGTCCGAGAAATACCTTCCCTTAACTTGGGGAGGCAGCCTCTGTCCCTGGGACTTCCTGCAACCCCCCCTAGCATTCCCTGGCACAGAGACATTAGGAAAACCCTCAGGGGAGACGAGCTTAGGCATTCCGTTAGAACCGACGCCCTGCCGACCGTTGGTGAAACCTCTCCACGCTCAGGATTCCGAAATCATTGTCAGTGCGTGGGGGAGCTCGAGAGACAACTCCACGCAGCTCTCTTCAGTCACAGGTGTTCCCTGTTCGGGGAATTACGAGAAATAACTTCCCTCAGCTTGAGGAGGCAGCCTCTGTCACTGGGATTTGCTGCACAAATCTCTAGCATTCCCTGGCACAGAGACATTAGGAAAACCCTCAGGGGAGGCGAGCTTAGGCATTCCGTTAAATCCCACGCGCTGCCGACCGTTGGTGGAACCTCCCCACGCTCAGGATTCCGGAACCATTGTCAGTGCGTGGGGGATCTCGAGAGAGAACTCCACGCAGCTCTCTTCATTCACAGGTGTTCCCTGTTCGGGGAAGACCGAGTAATACCTGCCCTGAACTTGGGGAGGCAGCCTCTGTCACTAGGACTTCCTGCAAACCCCCCTAGCATTCCCTGGCACAGAGACATTAGGAAAACCCTCAGTGGAGACGAGCTTAGTCATTCAGTTAGAACCCACACGCTGCCGACCGTTGGTGGAACCTCCCCACGCTCAGGATTCCGAAACCATTGTCAGTGCGTGGGGGAGCTCGAGAGACAACTCCACGCAGCTCTCTTCACTCACAGGGGTTCCCTGTCTGGGGAAGTCCGAGAAATACCTTCCCTGACCTTGGGGAGTCAGCCTTTGTATCTGGAACTTCCTGCAAACCCCCCTAGCATTCCCTGGCACAGAGATATTAGGAAAACACTCAGGGAAGACGAGCTTACGCATTCCGTTAGAACCCACGCGCTGCCGACCGTTGGTGGAACCTCCCCACGCTCAGGATTCCGGAACCGTTGTCAGTGCGTGGGGGATCTCGAGAGACAACTCCAGGCAGCTCTCTTCAGTCACAGGTGTTCCCGGTCCGGGGAAGTCCGAGAAATACCTTCCCTTAACTTGGGGAGGCAGCCTCTGTCCCTGGGAATTCCTGCAACCCCCCCTAGCCTTCCCGGGCATAGAGACACTTGGAAAACCCTCAGGGGAGACGAGCTATGCAATTCCGTTAGAACCCACTCGCTGCCCACCGTTGGTGGGACCTCCGCACCTTCAGGATTCCGGAACCATTGTCAGTGCGTCGGGGAGGTGGAGAGACAACTCCACGCAGCTCTCTTCAGTCACAGGTGTTCCCTGTTCGGGGAAGTCCGAGAAAGACCTTCCCTGACCTTGGGGAGGCAGCCTCTGTCCCTGGGACTTCCTGCAAACCCCCCTAGCATTCGCTGGCACAGAGACATTAGGTAAACCCTCAGTGGAGACGAGCTTATGTATTCCGTAAGATCCCACGCGCTACCGACCGTTGGTGGAACCTCCAAAAGCTCAGGATTCCGGAACCATTGTCAGTGCGTGGGGGAGCTCGAGAAACAACTCCACGCAGCTCTCTTGAGTCACAGGTGTTCCAAGTTCGGGGAAGTCCGAGAAATACCTTCTCTGATCTTGGGGAGGCAGCCTCTCTCCCTGGGACTACCTGCAAACACCCCTAGCATTCCCTGGCACAGAGACATTAGGAAAACCCTCAGGGGAGAGGAGCTTAGGCATTCTGTTAGAACCCACGCGCTGCCGACTGTTGGTGGAACCTCCCCACGCTCAGGATTCCGGAACCATTTTCAATGCGTGGGGGAGCTCGAGAGACAACTTCACGCAGCTCTCTTCACACACAGGTGTTCCCTGTTCGGAAAAGTCCGAGAAGTACCTTCCCTGACCTTGGGAACGCAGCCTCTGTCCCTGGGACTTCCTGCAAACACCCCTAGCATTCCCTGGAACAAAGACATTAGGAAAACCCTAAGGGGAGATGAGCTTACGCATTCAGATAGAACCCACGCGCTGCCGACCGTTGGTGGAACCTCCCCACGCTCAGGATTCCGGAACCGTTGTCAGTGCGTGGGGGATCTCGAGAGACAACTCCAGGCAGCTCTCTTCAGTCACAGGTGTTCCCTGTTCGGGGAATTACGAGAAATAACTTCCCTCAGCTTGGGGAGGCAGCCTCTGTCACTGGGATTTCCTGCACAAATCTCTAGCATTCCCTGGCACAGAGACATTAGGAAAACCCTCAGGGGAGGCGAGCTTAGGCATTCCGTTAAATCCCACGCGCTGCCGACCGTTGGTGGAACCTCCCCACGCTCAGGATTCCGGAACCATTGTCAGTGCGTGGGGGATCTCGAGAGAGAACTCCACGCAGCTCTCTTCAGTCACAGGTGTTCCAAGTTCGGGGAAGTCCGAGAAATACCTTCTCTGACCTTGGGGAGGCAGCCTCTCTCCCTGGGACTACCTGCAAACACCCCTAGCATTCCCTGGCACAGAGTCATTAGGAAAACCCTCAGGGGAGAGGAGCTTAGGCATTCTGTTAGAACCCACGCGCTGCCGACTGTTGGTGGAACCTCCCCACGCTCAGGATTCCGGAACCATTTTCAATGCGTGGGGGAGCTCGAGAGACAACTTCACGCAGCTCTCTTCACACACAGGTGTTCCCTGTTCGGAAAAGTCCGAGAAGTACCTTCCCTGACCTTGGGAACTCAGCCTCTGTCCCTGGGACTTCCTGCAAACACCCCTAGCATTCCCTGGAACAAAGACATTAGGAAAACCCTAAGGGGAGATGAGCTTACGCATTCAGATAGAACCCACGCGCTGCCGACCGTTGGTGGAACCTCACCACGCTCAGGATTCCGGAACCGTTGTCAGTGCGTGGGGGATCTCGAGAGACAACTCCAGGCAGCTCTCTTCAGTCACAGGTGTTCCCGGTCCGGGGAAGTCCGAGAAATACCTTCCCTTAACTTGGGGAGGCAGCCTCTGTCCCTGGGACTTCCTGCAACCCCCCCTAGCATTCCCTGGCACAGAGACATTAGGAAAACCCTCAGGGGAGACGAGCTTAGGCATTCCGTTAGAACCGACGCCCTGCCGACCGTTGGTGAAACCTCTCCACGCTCAGGATTCCGAAATCATTGTCAGTGCGTGGGGGAGCTCGAGAGACAACTCCACGCAGCTCTCTTCAGTCACAGGTGTTCCCTGTTCGGGGAATTACGAGAAATAACTTCCCTCAGCTTGAGGAGGCAGCCTCTGTCACTGGGATTTGCTGCACAAATCTCTAGCATTCCCTGGCACAGAGACATTAGGAAAACCCTCAGGGGAGGCGAGCTTAGGCATTCCGTTAAATCCCACGCGCTGCCGACCGTTGGTGGAACCTCCCCACGCTCAGGATTCCGGAACCATTGTCAGTGCGTGGGGGATCTCGAGAGAGAACTCCACGCAGCTCTCTTCATTCACAGGTGTTCCCTGTTCGGGGAAGTCCGAGTAATACCTGCCCTGAACTTGGGGAGGCAGCCTCTGTCACTAGGACTTCCTGCAAACCCCCCTAGCATTCCCTGGCACAGAGACATTAGGAAAACCCTCAGTGGAGACGAGCTTAGTCATTCAGTTAGAACCCACACGCTGCCGACCGTTGGTGGAA
Organism: Vicugna pacos; assembly: GCF_048564905.1. Taxonomy (NCBI): domain Eukaryota; kingdom Metazoa; phylum Chordata; class Mammalia; order Artiodactyla; family Camelidae; genus Vicugna; species Vicugna pacos. The sequence goes on along the minus strand of NW_027328721.1, from coordinate 58,815,307 downwards.
CCTCCCCACGCTCAGGATTCCGAAACCATTGTCAGTGCGTGGGTGAGCTCGAGAGACAACTCCACGCAGCTCTCTTCACTCACAGGGGTTCCCTGTCTGGGGAAGTCCGAGAAATACCTTCCCTGACCTTGGGGAGTCAGCCTTTGTCCCTGGAACTTCCTGCAAACCCCCCTAGCATTCCCTGGCACAGAGATATTAGGAAAACACTCAGGGAAGACGAGCTTACGCATTCCGTTAGAACCCACGCGCTGCCGACCGTTGGTGGAACCTCCCCACGCTCAGGATTCCGGAACCGTTGTCAGTGCGTGGGGGATCTCGAGAGACAACTCCAGGCAGCTCTCTTCAGTCACAGGTGTTCCCGGTCCGGGGAAGTCCGAGAAATACCTTCCCTTAACTTGGGGAGGCAGCCTCTGTCCCTGGGACTTCCTGCAACCCCCCCTAGCCTTCCCGGGCATAGAGACACTTGGAAAACCCTCAGGGGAGACGAGCTATGCAATTCCGTTAGAACCCACTCGCTGCCCACCGTTGGTGGGACCTCCGCACCGTCAGGATTCCGGAACCATTGTCAGTGCGTCGGGGAGGTGGAGAGACAACTCCACGCAGCTCTCTTCAGTCACAGGAGTTCCCTGTTCGGGGAAGTCCGAGAAAGACCTTCCCTGACCTTGGGGAGGCAGCCTCTGTCCCTGGGACTTCCTGCAAACCCCCCTAGCATTCCCTGGCACAGAGACATTAGGAAAAGCCTCAGGGGAGTCGAACTTAGGCATTCCGTTAGAACCCACGCGCTGACGACCGTTGGTGGAACCTCCCCACGCTCAGGATTCCAGAATCATTGCCAGTGCGTGGGGGAGCACAAGAGACAACTCCACGCAGCTCTCTTCAGTCACAGGTGTTCCCTGTTCGGGGAAGTCCGAGAAAAACCTTCCCTGACCTTGGGGAGGCAGCCTCTGTCACTGGGATTTCCTGCAAACGCCCCTAGCATTCGCTGGCACAGAGACATTAGGTAAACCCTCAGTGGAGACGAGCTTATGTATTCCGTAAGATCCCACGCGCTACCGACCGTTGGTGGAACCTCCAAACGCTCAGGATTCCGGAACCATTGTCAGTGCGTGGGGGAGCTCGAGAAACAACTCCACGCAGCTCTCTTCAGTCACAGGTGTTCCAAGTTCGGGGAAGTCCGAGAAATACCTTCTCTGACCTTGGGGAGGCAGCCTCTCTCCCTGGGACTACCTGCAAACACCCCTAGCATTCCCTGGCACAGAGACATTAGGAAAACCCTCAGGGGAGAGGAGCTTAGGCATTCTGTTAGAACCCACGCGCTGCCGACTGTTGGTGGAACCTCCCCACGCTCAGGATTCCGGAACCATTTTCAATGCGTGGGGGAGCTCGAGAGACAACTTCACGCAGCTCTCTTCACACACAGGTGTTCCCTGTTCGGAAAAGTCCGAGAAGTACCTTCCCTGACCTTGGGAACGCAGCCTCTGTCCCTGGGACTTCCTGCAAACACCCCTAGCATTCCCTGGAACAAAGACATTAGGAAAACCCTAAGGGGAGATGAGCTTACGCATTCAGATAGAACCCACGCGCTGCCGACCGTTGGTGGAACCTCCCCACGCTCAGGATTCCGGAACCGTTGTCAGTGCGTGGGGGATCTCGAGAGACAACTCCAGGCAGCTCTCTTCAGTCACAGGTGTTCCCTGTTCGGGGAATTACGAGAAATAACTTCCCTCAGCGTGGGGAGGCAGCCTCTGTCACTGGGATTTCCTGCACAAATCTCTAGCATTCCCTGGCACAGAGACATTAGGAAAACCCTCAGGGGAGGCGAGCTTAGGCATTCCGTTAAATCCCACGCGCTGCCGACCGTTGGTGGAACCTCCCCACGCTCAGGATTCCGGAACCATTGTCAGTGCGTGGGGGATCTCGAGAGAGAACTCCACGCAGCTCTCTTCATTCACAGGTGTTCCCTGTTCGGGGAAGTCCGAGTAATACCTGCCCTGAACTTGGGGAGGCAGCCTCTGTCACTAGGACTTCCTGCAAACCCCCCTAGCATTCCCTGGCACAGAGACATTAGGAAAACCCTCAGGGGAGACGAGCTATGCAATTCCGTTAGAACCCACTCGCTGCCCACCGTTGGTGGGACCTCCGCACAGTCAGGATTCCGGAACCATTGTCAGTGCGTCGGGGAGGTGGAGAGACAACTCCACGCAGCTCTCTTCAGTCACAGGGGTTCCCTGTTCGGGGAAGTCCGAGAAAGACCTTCCCTGACCTTGGGGAGGCAGCCTCTGTCCCTGGGATTTCCTGCAAACCCCCCTAGCATTCCCTGGCACAGAGACATTAGGAAAAGCCTCAGGGGAGTCGAACTTAGGCATTCCGTTAGAACCCACGCGTTGACGACCGTTGGTGGAACCTCCCCACGCTCAGGATTCCAGAATCATTGCCAGTGCGTGGGGGAGCACGAGAGACAACTCCACGCAGCTCTCTTCAGTCACAGGTGTTCCCTGTTCGGGGAAGTCCGAGAAAAACCTTCCCTGACCTTGGGGAGGCAGCCTCTGTCACTAGGACTTCCTGCAAACCCCCCTAGCATTCCCTGGCACAGAGACATTAGGAAAACCCTCAGTGGAGACGAGCTTAGGCATTCAGTTAGAACCCACACGCTGCCGACCGTTGGTGGAACCTCCCCACGCTCAGGATTCCGAAACCATTGTCAGTGCGTGGGGGAGCTCGAGAGACAACTCCACGCAGCTCTCTTCACTCACAGGGGTTCCCTGTCTGGGGAAGTCCGAGAAATACCTTCCCTGAACTTGGGGAGTCAGCCTTTGTCCCTGGAACTTCCTGCAAACCCCCCTAGCATTCCCTGGCACAGAGATATTAGGAAAACACTCAGGGAAGACGAGCTTAGGCATTCCGTTAGAACCCACGCGCTGCCGACCGTTGGTGGAACCTCCCCACGCTCAGGATTCCGGAACCATTGTCAGTGCGTGGGGGACCTCAACAGACAACTCCACGCAGCTCTCTTCAGTCACAGGTGTTCCCTGTTCGGGGAAGTCCGAGAAATATCTTCTCTGACCTTGGGGAGGCAGCCTCTGTCCCTGGGAATTCCTGAAAACACCCCTAGCATTCCCTGGCACAGAGACATTAGGAAAATCCTCAGGGGAGACGAGATAAGGCATTCCGTTTGAACCCACACCCTGCCGACCGTTGGTGGAACCTCCCCACGCTCAGGATTCCGGAACCATTGTCAGCGCGTGGGAGAGCTCGAGAGACAACTCCACGCAGCTCTCTTCAGTCACAGGTGTTCCCTGTTCGGGGAAGTCCGAGAAATACCTTCCCTGACCTTGGGAGGCAACCTCTGTCCCTGGGACTTCCTGCAAACCCCCCTAGCCTTCCCGGGCATAGAGACACTTGGAAAACCCTCAGGGGAGACGAGCTATGCAATTCCGTTAGAACCCACTCGCTGCCCACCGTTGGTGGGACCTCCCCACCGTCAGGATTCCGGAACAATTGTCAGTGCGTCGGGGAGGTGGAGAGACAACTCCACGCAGCTCTCCTCAGTCACAGGTGTTCCCTGTTCGGGGAAGTCCGAGAAATACCTTCCCTGACCTTGGGGAGGCATCCTCTGTCCCTGGGACTTCCTGCAAACCCCCCTAGCATTCCCTGGCACAGAGACATTAGGAAAAGACTCAGGGGAGTCGAACTTAGGCATTCCGTTAGAACCCACGCGCTGACGACCGTTGGTGGAACCTCCCCACGCTCAGGATTCCAGAATCATTGCCAGTGCGTGGGGGAGCACAAGAGACAACTCCACGCAGCTCTCTTCAGTCACAGGTGTTCCCTGTTCGGGGAAGTCCGAGAAAAACCTTCCCTGACCTTGGGGAGGCAGCCTCTGTCACTGGGATTTCCTGCAAACGCCCCTAGCATTCGCTGGCACAGAGACATTAGGTAAACCCTCAGGGGAGACGAGCTTAGGTATTCCGTAAGATCCCACGCGCTACCGACCGTTGGTGGAACCTCCAAACGCTCAGGATTCCGGAACCATTGTCAGTCCGTGGGGGAGCTCGAGAGACAACTCCACGCAGCTCTCTTCAGTCACAGGTCTTCCCTGTCCGGGGAAGTCCGAGAAACACCTTCCCTGACCTTGGGGAGGCAGCCTCTGTCCCTGGGAATTCCTGAAAACACCCCTAGCATTCCCTGGCACAGAGACATTAGGAAAACCCTCAGGGGAGACGAGCTTAGGCATTCCGTTAGAACCCACGCGCTGCCGACCGTTGGTGGAACCTCCCCACGCTCAGGATTCCGGAACCATTGTCAGTGCGTGGGTGAGCTCGAGAAACAACTCCACGCAGCTCTCTTCAGTCACAGGTGTTCCAAGTTCGGGGAAGTCCGAGAAATACCTTCTCTGACCTTGGGGAGGCAGCCTCTCTCCCTGGGACTACCTGCAAACACCCCTAGCATTCCCTGGCACAGAGACATTAGGAAAACCCTCAGGGGAGACGAGCTTTGGCATTCTGTTAGAACCCACGCGCTGCCGACTGTTGGTGGAACCTCCCCACGCTCAGGATTCCGGAACCATTTTCAATGCGTGGGGGAGCTCGAGAGACAACTTCACGCAGCTCTCTTCACACACAGGTGTTCCCTGTTCGGAAAAGTCCGAGAAATACCTTCCCTGACCTTGGGAACGCAGCCTCTGTCCCTGGGACTTCCTGCAAACACCCCTAGCATTCCCTGGAAAAAAGACATTAGGAAAACCCTAAGGGAAATGAGCTTACGCATTCCGTTAGAACCCACGCGCTGCCGACCGTTGGTGGAACCTCCCCACGCTCAGGATTCCGGAACCGTTGTCAGTGCGTGGGGGATCTCGAGAGACAACTCCAGGCAGCTCTCTTCAGTCACAGGTGTTCCCGGTCCGGGGAAGTCCGAGAAAAACCTTCCCTTAACTTGGGGAGGCAGCCTCTGTCCCTGGGACTTCCTGCAACCCCCCCTAGCATTCCCTGGCACAGAGACATTAGGAAAACCCTCAGGGAGACGAGCTTAGGCATTCCGTTAGAACCGACGCCCTGCCGACCGTTGGTGGAACCTCTCCACGCTCAGGATTCCGAAATCATTGTCAGTGCGTGGGGGAGCTCGAGAGACAACTCCACGCAGCTCTCTTCAGTCACAGGTGTTCCCTGTTCGAGGAATTACGAGAAATAACTTCCCTCAGCTTGGGGAGGCAGCCTCTGTCACTGGGATTTCCTGCACAAATCTCTAGCATTCCCTGGCACAGAGACATTAGGAAAACCCTCAGGGGAGGCGAGCTTAGGCATTCCGTTAAATCCCACGCGCTGCCGACCGTTGGTGGAACCTCCCCACGCTCAGGATTCCGGAACCATTGTCAGTGCGTGGGGGATCTCGAGAGAGAACTCCACGCAGCTCTCTTCATTCACAGGTGTTCCCTGTTCAGGGAAGTCTGAGTAAAACCTGCCCTGAACTTGGGGAGGCAGCCTCTGTCACTAGGACTTCCTGCAAACCCCCCTAGCATTCCCTGGCACAGAGACATTAGGAAAACCCTCAGTGGAGACGAGCTTAGGCATTCAGTTAGAACCCACACGCTGCCGACCGTTGGTGGAACCTCCCCACGCTCAGGATTCCGAAATCATTGTCAGTGCGTGGGGGAGCTCGAGAGACAACTCCACGCAGCTCTCTTCACTCACAGGGGTTCCCTGTCTGGGGAAGTCCGAGAAATACCTTCCCTGAACTTGGGGAGTCAGCCTTTGTCCCTGGAACTTCCTGCAAACCCCCCTAGCATTCCCTTGCACAGAGATATTAGGAAAACACTCAGGGAAGACGAGCTTAGGCATTCCGTTAGAACCCACGCGCTGCCGACCGTTGGTGGAACCTCCCCACGCTCAGGATTCCGGAACCATTGTCAGTGCGTGGGGGACCTCGACGGACAACTCCACGCAGCTCTCTTCAGTCACAGGTGTTCCCTGTTCGGGGAAGTCCGAGAAATATCTTCTCTGACCTTGGGGAGGCAGCCTCTGTCCCTGGGAATTCCTGAAAACACCCCTAGCATTCCCTGGCACAGAGACATTAGGAAAATCCTCAGGGGAGACGAGATAAGGCATTCCGTTTGAACCCACACCCTGCCGACAGTTGGTGGAACCTCCCCACGCTCAGGATTCCGGAACCATTGTCAGCGCGTGGGGGAGCTCGAGAGACAACTCCACGAAGCTCTCTTCAGTCACAGGTGTTCCCTGTTCGGGGAAGTCCGAGAAATACCTTCCCTGACCTTGGGAGGCAACCTCTGTCCCTGGGACTTCCTGCAAACCCCCCTAGCCTTCCCGGGCATAGAGACACTTGGAAAACCCTCAGGGGAGACGAGCTATGCAATTCCGTTAGAACCCACTCGCTGCCCACCGTTGGTGGGACCTCCCCACCGTCAGGATTCCGGAACCATTGTCACTGCGTCGGGGAGGTGGAGAGACAACTCCACGCAGCTCTCTTCAGTCACAGGTGTTCCCTGTTCGGGGAAGTCCGAGAAATACCTTCCCTGACCTTGGGGAGGCAGCCTCTGTCCCTGGGACTTCCTGCAAACCCCCCTAGCATTCCCTGGCACAGAGACATTAGGAAAAGCCTCAGGGGAGTCGAACTTAGGCATTCCGTTAGAACCCACGCGCTGACGACCGTTGGTGGAACCTCCCCACGCTCAGGATTCCAGAATCATTGCCAGTGCGTGGGGGAGCACAAGAGACAACTCCACGCAGCTCTCTTCAGTCACAGGTGTTCCCTGTTCGGGGAAGTCCGAGAAAAACCTTCCCTGACCTTGGGGAGGCAGCCTCTGTCACTGGGATTTCCTGCAAACGCCCCTAGCATTCGCTGGCACAGAGACATTAGGTAAAACCTCAGGGGAGACGAGCTTAGGTATTCCGTAAGATCCCACGCGCTACCGACCGTTGGTGGAACCTCCAAACGCTCAGGATTCCGGAAACATTGTCAGTGCGTGGGGGAGCTCGAGAGACAACTCCACGCAGCTCTCTTCAGTCACAGGTCTTCCCTGTCCGGGGAAGTCCGAGAAACACCTTCCCTGAACTTGGGGAGGCAGCTTCTGTCCCTGGGAATTCCTGAAAACACCCCTAGCATTCCCTGGCACAGAGACATTAGGAAAACCCTCAGGGGAGACGAGCTTAGGCATTCCGTTAGAACCCACGCGCTGCCGACCGTTGGTGGAACCTCCCCACGCTCAGGATTCCGGAAACATTGTCAGTGCGTGGGGGAGCTCGAGAAACAACTCCACGCAGCTCTCTTCAGTCACAGGTGTTCCAAGTTAGGGGAAGTCCGAGAAATAACTTCTCTGACCTTGGGGAGGCAGCCTCTCTCCCTGGGACTACCTGCAAACACCCCTAGCATTCCCTGGCACAGAGACATTAGGAAAACCCTCAGGGGAGACGAGCTTAGGCATTCTGTTAGAACCCACGCGATGCCGACTGTTGGTGGAACCTCCCCACGCTCAGGATTCCGGAACCATTTTCAATGCGTGGGGGAGCTCGAGAGACAACTGCACGCAGCTCTCTTCACACACAGGTGTTCCCTGTTCGGAAAAGTCCGAGAAGTACCTTCCCTGACCTTGGGAACGCAGCCTCTGTCCCTGGGACTTCCTGCAAACACCCCTAGCATTCCCTGGCACAGAGACATTAGGAAAACCCTCAGGGGAGACGAGCTTAGGCATTCCGTTAGAACCGACGCCCTGCCGACCGTTGGTGAAACCTCTCCACGCTCAGGATTCCGAAATCATTGTCAGTGCGTGGGGGAGCTCGAGAGACAACTCCACGCAGCTCTCTTCAGTCACAGGTGTTCCCTGTTCGGGGAATTACGAGAAATACCTTCCCTGACCTTGGGGAGGCACCCTCTGTCACTGGGATTTCCTGCAAACCCCCCTAGCATTCCCTGGCACAGAGACATTAGGAAAACCCTCAGGGGAGGCGAGCTTAGGCATTCCGTTAGAACCCACGCGCTGCCGACCGTTTGTGGAACCTCCCCACGCTCAGGATTCCGGAACCATTGTCAGTGCGTGGGGGAGCTCGAGAGACAACTCCACGCAGCTCTCTTCAGTCACAGGTGTTCCCTGTTCGGGGAAGTCCGAGAAATACATTTCCCTGACCTTGGGGAGGCAGCCTCTGTCACTGGGACTTTCTGCAAACCCCCCTAGCATTCCCTGGCACAGAGACATTAGGAAAACCCTCAGGGGAGACGAGCTTAGGCATTCCGTTAGAACCCACGCGCTGCCGACCGTTGGTGGAATATCCCCACGCTCAGGATTCCGGAACCATTGTCAGTGCGTGGGGGAGCTCGAGAGACAACTCCACGCAGCTCTCTTCAGTCACAGGTGTTCCCTGTTCGGGGAAGTCCGAGAAATACCTTCCCTGACCTTGGGGAGGCAGCCTCTGTCACTGGGACTTACTGCAAACCCCCCTAGCATTCCCTGGCACAGAGACATTAGGAGAACCCTCAGGGGAGACGAGCTTAGGCAATCCGTTAGAACCCAAGCGCTGCCGACCGTTGGTGGAACCTACCCACGCTCAGGATTCCGGAACCATTGTCACTGCGTGGGGGACCTCGAGAGACAACTCCACGCAGCGCTCTTCAGTCACAGGGTTTCCCTGTTCGGGGAAGTCCGAGAAAAACATTCCCTGATCTTGGGGAGGCAGCCTCGGTTCCTGGGACTTCCTGCAAACCCCCCTAGCATTCCCTGGCACAGAGACATTAGGAAAACCCTCAGGGGAGACGAGCTTAGGCATTCCGTTAGAACCAACACGCTGCCGACCGTTGGTGGAACCTCCCCACGCTCAGGATTCCGGAACCATTGTCAGTGCGTGGGGGTGCTCGAGAGACAACTCCACGCAGCTTTCTTCAGTCACAGGTGTTCCCTGTTCAGGGAAGTCCGAGAAAAACCGTCCCTGACCTTGGGGAGGCAACCTCTGTCCCTGTGACTTCCTGCAAACCCCCCTAGCATTCCCTGGCACAGAGACATTAGGAAAACCCTCAGGGGAGTCGAGCTTAGGCATTCTGTTAGAACCCAAGCGCTGCCGACCGTTGGTGGAACCTCCCCACGCTCAGGATTCCGGAACCATTGTCAGTGCGTGGGGGAGCTCGAGAGACATTTCCACGCAGCTCTCTTCAGTCACAGGTGTTCCCTGTACGGGGAAGTCCAAGAAATAACTTCCCTGACCTTGGGGAGGCAGCCTCTGTCACTGGGAATTCCTACAAACCCCGCTAGCATTCCCTGGCACAGAGATATTAGGAAAACGCTCAGGGGAGACGAGCTTAGGCATTTCGTTAGAACCCACGCGCTGCCGACCGTTGGTGGAACCTCTCCACCCTCAGGATTCCGGAAACATTGTCAGTGCGTGGGGGAGCTCGAGAGACAACTCCACGCAGCTCTCTTCTGTCACAGGTGTTCCCTGTTCGGGGAAGTCCGAGAAATATCTTCCCTGACCTTGGGGAGGCAGCCTCTGTCACTGGGACTTCCTGTAAACCCCCCTAGCATTCCCTGGCACAGAGACATTAGGAAAACCCTCAGGGGAGACGAGCTTAGGCATTCCGTTAGAACCCACGCGCTGCCGACCCTTCGTGGAACCTCCCCACGCTCAGGATTCCGGAAAAATTTCAGAGCGTGGTGGAGCTCGAGAGACAACTCCACGCAGCTCTCTTCAGTCACAGGTGTTCCCTTGCGGGGAAGTCTGTGAAATAACTTCCCTGAACTTGGGGAGGCAGCCTCTGTCCCTGGGACTTCCTGCAAAACCCCCTACATTCCCTGGCACAGAGAAATTAGGAAAACCCTCAGGGGAGACGAGCTTAGGCATTCCGTTAGAACCAACACGCTGCCGACCGTTGGTGGAACCTCCCCACGCTCAGGATTCCGGAACCAATGTCAGTGCGTGGGGGTGCTCGAGAAACAACTCCACGCAGCTCTCTTCAGTCACAGGTGTTCCCTGTTCAGGGAAGTCCGAGAAAAACCGTCCCTGACCTTGGGGAGGCAACCTCTGTCCCTGTGACTTCCTGCAAAACCCCCTAGCATTCCCTGGCACAGAGACATTAGGAAAACCCTCAGGGGAGGCGAGCTTAGGCATTCTGTTAGAACCCAAGCGCTGCCGACCGTTGGTGGAACCTCCCCACGCTCAGGATTCCGGAACCATTGTCAGTGCGTGGGGGAGCTCGAGAGACATTTCCACGCAGCTCTCTTCAGTCACAGGTGTTCCCTGTACGGGGAAGTCCAAGAAATAACTTCCCTGACCTTGGGGAGGCAGCCTCTGTCACTGGGAATTCCTACAAACCCCGCTAGCATTCCCTGGCACAGAGACATTAGGAAAACGCTCAGGGGAGACGAGCTTAGGCATTTCGTTAGAACCCATGCGCTGCCGACCGTTGGTGGAACCTCTCCACCCTCAGGATTCCGGAACCATTGTCAGTGCGTGGGGGAGCTCGAGAGACAACTCCACGCAGCTCTCTTCAGTCACAGGTGTTCCCTGTTCGGGGAAGTCCGAGAAATACATTCCCTGACCTTGGGGAGGCAGCCTCTGTCACTGGGACTTCCTGCAAACCCCCCTAGCATTCCCTAGCACAGAGACATTAGGAAAATCCTCAGGGGAGACGAGCTTAGGCATTCCGTTAGAACCCACGCGCTGCCGACCGTTGGTGGAACCTCCCCACGCTCAGGATTCCGGAACCATTGTCAGTGCGTGGGGGAGCTCGAGAGACAACTCCACGCAGCTCTCTTCAGTCACAAGTGTTCCCAGCTCGGGGAAGTCCGAGACATACCTTCCCTGACCTTGGGGAAGCAGCCTCTGTCCCTGGGAATTCCTGCAAACCCCCCTAGCATTCCCTGGCACAGAGACATTAGGAAAACCCTCAGGGGAGACGAGCTTAGGCATTCCGTTAGAACCCACGCGCTGCCGACCGTTCGTGCAACCTCCCCACGCTCAGGATTCCGGAAAAATTTCAGAGCGTGGTGGAGCTCGAGAGACAACTCCACGCAGCTCTCTTCAGTCACAGGTGTTCCCTTGCGGGGAAGTCTGTGAAATAACTTCCCTGAACTTGGGGAGTCAGCCTCTGTCCCTGGGATTTCCTGCAAAACCCCCTACATTCCCTGGCACAGAGAAATTAGGAAAATCCTCAGGGGAGACGAGCATAGGCATTCCGTTAGAACCAACACGCTGCCGACCGTTGGTGGAACCTCCCCACGCTCAGGATTCCGGAACCATTGTCAGTGCGTGGGGGTGCTCGAGAGACAACTCCACGCAGCTCTCTTCAGTCACAGGTGTTCCCTGTTCAGGGAAGTCCGAGAAAAACCATCCCTGACCTTGGGGAGGCAACCTCTGTCCCTGTGACTTCCTGCAAACCCCCCTAGCATTCCCTGGCACAGAGACATTAGGAAAACCCTCAGGGGAGGCGAGCTTAGGCATTCTGTTAGAACCCAAGCGCTGCCGACCGTTGGTGGAACCTCCCCACGCTCAGGATTCCGGAACCATTGTCAGTGCGTGGGGGAGCTCGAGAGACATTTCCACGCAGCTCTCTTCAGTCACAGGTGTTCCCTGTACGGGGAAGTCCAAGAAATAACTTCCCTGACCTTGGGGAGGCAGCCTCTGTCACTGGGAATTCCTACAAACCCCGCTAGCATTCCCTGGCACAGAGATATTAGGAAAACGCTCAGGGGAGACGAGCTTAGGCATTTCGTTAGAACCCACGCGCTGCCGACCGTTGGTGGAACCTCTCCACCCTCAGGATTCCGGAAACATTGTCAGTGCGTGGGGGAGCTCGAGAGACAACTCCACGCAGCTCTCTTCTGTCACAGGTGTTCCCTGTTCGGGGAAGTCCGAGAAATACCTTCCCTGACCTTGGGGAGGCAGCCTCTGTCACTGGGACTTCCTGTAAACCCCCCTAGCATTCCCTGGCACAGAGACATTAGGAAAACCCTCAGGGGAGACGAGCTTAGGCATTCCGTTAGAACCCACGCGCTGCCGACCCTTCGTGGAACCTCCCCACGCTCAGGATTCCGGAAAAATTTCAGAGCGTGGTGGAGCTCGAGAGACAACTCCACGCAGCTCTCTTCAGTCACAGGTGTTCCCTTGCGGGGAAGTCTGTGAAATAACTTCCCTGAACTTGGGGAGGCAGCCTCTGTCCCTGGGACTTCCTGCAAAACCCCCTACATTCCCTGGCACAGAGAAATTAGGAAAACCCTCAGGGGAGACGAGCTTAGGCATTCCGTTAGAACCAACACGCTGCCGACCGTTGGTGGAACCTCCCCACGCTCAGGATTCCGGAACCATTGTCAGTGCGTGGGGGTGCTCGAGAGACAACTCCACGCAGCTCTCTTCAGTCACAGGTGTTCCCTGTTCAGGGAAGTCCGAGAAAAACCGTCCCTGACCTTGGGGAGGCAACCTCTGTCCCTGTGACTTCCTGCAAAACCCCCTAGCATTCCCTGGCACAGAGATATTAGGAAAACCCTCAGGGGAGGCGAGCTTAGGCATTCTGTTAGAACCCAAGCGCTGCCGACCGTTGGTGGAACCTCCCCACGCTCAGGATTCCGGAACCATTGTCAGTGCGTGGGGGAGCTCGAGAGACATTTCCACGCAGCTCTCTTCAGTCACAGGTGTTCCCTGTACGGGGAAGTCCAAGAAATAACTTCCCTGACCTTGGGGAGGCAGCCTCTGTCACTGGGAATTCCTACAATACCCGCTAGCATTCCCTGGCACAGAGACATTAGGAAAACGCTCGGGGGAGACGAGCTTAGGCATTTCGTTAGAACCCACGCGCTGCCGACCGTTGGTGGAACCTCTCCACCCTCAGGATTCCGGAACCATTGTCAGTGCGTGGGGGAGCTCGAGAGACAACTCCACGCAGCTCTCTTCAGTCACAGGTGTTCCCTGTTCGGGGAAGTCCGAGAAATACATTCCCTGACCTTGGGGAGGCAGCCTCTGTCACTGGGAATTCCTGCAAACCCCCCTAGCATTCCCTAGCACAGAGACATTAGGAAAACCCTCAGGGGAGACGAGCTTAGGCATTCCGTTAGAACCCACGCGCTGCCGACCGTTGGTGGAACCTCCCCACGCTCAGGATTCCGGAACCATTGTCAGTGCGTGGGGGAGCTCGAGAGACAACTCCACGCAGCTCTCTTCAGTCACAAGTGTTCCCAGCTCGGGGAAGTCCGAGACATACCTTCCCTGACCTTGGGGAGGCAGCCTCTGTCCCTGGGAATTCCTGCAAACCCCCCTAGCATTCCCTGGCACAGAGACATTAGGAAAACCCACAGGGGAGACGAGCTTAGGCATTCCGTTAGAACCCACGCGCTGCCGACCCTTCGTGGAACCTCCCCACGCTCAGGATTCCGGAAAAATTTCAGAGCGTGGTGGAGCTCGAGAGACAACTCCACGCAGCTCTCTTCAGTCACAGGTGTTCCCTTGCGGGGAAGTCTGTGAAATAACTTCCCTGAACTTGGGGAGTCAGCCTCTGTCCCTGGGACTTCCTGCAAAACCCCCTACATTCCCTGGCACAGAGAAATTAGGAAAATCCTCAGGGGAGACGAGCATAGGCATTCCGTTAGAACCAACACGCTGCCGACCATTGGTGGAACCTCCCCACGCTCAGGATTCCGGAACCATTGTCAGTGCGTGGGGGTGCTCGAGAGACAACTCCACGCAGCTCTCTTCAGTCACAGGTGTTCCCTGTTCAGGGAAGTCCGAGAAAAACCATCCCTGACCTTGGGGAGGCAACCTCTGTCCCTGTGACTTCCTGCAAACCCCCCTAGCATTCCCTGGCACAGAGACATTAGGAAAACACTCAGGGGAGGCAAGCTTAGGCATTCTGTTAGAACCCAAGCGCTGCCGACCGTTGGTGGAACCTCCCCACGCTCAGGATTCCGGAACCATTGTCAGTGCGTGGGGGAGCTCGAGAGACATTTCCACGCAGCTCTCTTCAGTCACAGGTGTTCCCTGTACGGGGAAGTCCAAGAAATAACTTCCCTGACCTTGGGGAGTCAGCCTCTGTCACTGGGAATTCCTACAAACCCCGCTAGCATTCCCTGGCACAGAGATATTAGGAAAACGCTCAGGGGAGACGAGCTTAGGCATTTCGTTAGAACCCACGCGCTGCCGACCGTTGGTGGAACCTCTCCACCCTCAGGATTCCGGAAACATTGTCAGTGCGTGGGGGAGCTCGAGAGACAACTCCACGCAGCTCTCTTCTGTCACAGGTGTTCCCTGTTCGGGGAAGTCCGAGAAATACCTTCCCTGACCTTGGGGAGGCAGCCTCTGTCACTGGGACTTCCTGTAAACCCCCCTAGCATTCCCTGGCACAGAGACATTAGGAAAACCCTCAGGGGAGACGAGCTTAGGCATTCCGTTAGAACCCACGCGCTGCCGACCCTTCGTGGAACCTCCCCACGCTCAGGATTCCGGAAAAATTTCAGAGCGTGGTGGAGCTCGAGAGACAACTCCACGCAGCTCTCTTCAGTCACAGGTGTTCCCTTGCGGGGAAGTCTGTGAAATAACTTCCCTGAACTTGGGGAGGCAGCCTCTGTCCCTGGGACTTCCTGCAAAACCCCCTACATTCCCTGGCACAGAGAAATTAGGAAAACCCTCAGGGGAGACGAGCTAAGGCATTCCGTTAGAACCAACACGCTGCCGACCGTTGGTGGAACCTCCCCACGCTCAGGATTCCGGAACCATTGTCAGTGCGTGGGGGTGCTCGAGAGACAACTCCACGCAGCTCTCTTCAGTCACAGGTGTTCCCTGTACAGGGAAGTCCGAGAAAAACCGTCCCTGACCTTGGGGAGGCAACCTCTGTCCCTGTGACTTCCTGCAAAACCCCCTAGCATTCCCTGGCACAGAGACATTAGGAAAACCCTCAGGGGAGGCGAGCTTAGGCATTCTGTTAGAACCCAAGCGCTGCCGACCGTTGGTGGAACCTCCCCACGCTCAGGATTCCGGAACCATTGTCAGTGCGTGGGGGAGCTCGAGAGACATTTCCACGCAGCTCTCTTCAGTCACAGGTGTTCCCTGTACGGGGAAGTCCAAGAAATAACTTCCCTGACCTTGGGGAGGCAGCCTCTGTCACTGGGAATTCCTACAAACCCCGCTAGCATTCCCTGGCACAGAGACATTAGGAAAACGCTCGGGGGAGACGAGCTTAGGCATTTCGTTAGAACCCACGCGCTGCCGACCGTTGGTGGAACCTCTCCACCCTCAGGATTCCGGAACCATTGTCAGTGCGTGGGGGAGCTCGAGAGACAACTCCACGCAGCTCTCTTCAGTCACAGGTGTTCCCTGTTCGGGGAAGTCCGAGAAATACATTCCCTGACCTTGGGGAGGCAGCCTCTGTCACTGGGACTTCCTGCAAACCCCCCTAGCATTCCCTAGCACAGAGACATTAGGAAAACCCTCAGGGGAGACGAGCTTAGGCATTCCGTTAGAACCCACGCGCTGCCGACCGTTGGTGGAACCTCCCCACGCTCAGGATTCCGGAACCATTGTCAGTGCGTGGGGGAAATCGAGAGACAACTCCACGCAGCTCTCTTCAGTCACAAGTGTTCCCAGCTCGGGGAAGCCCGAGACATACCTTCCCTGACCTTGGGGAGGCAGCCTCTGTCCCTGGGAATTCCTGCAAACCCCCCTAGCATTCCCTGGCACAGAGACATTAGGAAAACCCACAGGGGAGACGAGCTTAGGCATTCCGTTAGAACCCACGCGCTGCCGACCCTTCGTGGAACCTCCCCACGCTCAGGATTCCGGAAAAATTTCAGAGCGTGGTGGAGCTCGAGAGACAACTCCACGCAGCTCTCTTCAGTCACAGGTGTTCCCTTGCGGGGAAGTCTGTGAAATAACTTCCCTGAACTTGGGGAGTCAGCCTCTGTCCCTGGGACTTCCTGCAAAACCCCCTACATTCCCTGGCACAGAGAAATTAGGAAAATCCTCAGGGGAGACGAGCATAGGCATTCCGTTAGAACCAACACGCTGCCGACCGTTGGTGGAACCTCCCCACGCTCAGGATTCCGGAACCATTGTCAGTGCGTGGGGGTGCTCGAGAGACAACTCCACGCAGCTCTCTTCAGTCACAGGTGTTCCCTGTTCAGGGAAGTCCGAGAAAAACCGTCCCTGACCTTGGGGAGGCAACCTCTGTCCCTGTGACTTCCTGCAAACCCCCCTAGCATTCCCTGGCACAGAGACATTAGGAAAACCCTCAGGGGAGGCGAGCTTAGGCATTCTGTTAGAACCCAAGCGCTGCCGACCGTTGGTGGAACCTCCCCACGCTCAGGATTCCGGAACCATTGTCAGTGCGTGGGGGAGCTCGAGAGACATTTCCACGCAGCTCTCTTCAGTCACAGGTGTTCCCTGTACGGGGAAGTCCAAGAAATAACTTCCCTGACCTTGGGGAGGCAGCCTCTGTCACTGGGAATTCCTACAAACCCCGCTAGCATTCCCTGGCACAGAGATATTAGGAAAACGCTCAGGGGAGACGAGCTTAGGCATTTCGTTAGAACCCACGCGCTGCCGACCGTTGGTGGAACCTCTCCACCCTCAGGATTCCGGAAACATTGTCAGTGCGTGGGGGAGCTCGAGAGACAACTCCACGCAGCTCTCTTCTGTCACAGGTGTTCCCTGTTCGGGGAAGTCCGAGAAATACCTTCCCTGACCTTGGGGAGGCAGCCTCTGTCACTGGGACTTCCTGTAAACCCCCCTAGCATTCCCTGGCACAGAGACATTAGGAAAACCCTCAGGGGAGACGAGCTTAGGCATTCCGTTAGAACCCACACGCTGCCGACCCTTCGTGGAACCTCCCCAAGCTCAGGATTCCGGAAAAATTTCAGAGCGTGGTGGAGCTCGAGAGACAACTCCACGCAGCTCTCTTCAGTCACAGGTGTTCCCTTGCGGGGAAGTCTGTGAAATAACTTCCCTGAACTTGGGGAGGCAGCCTCTGTCCCTGGGACTTCCTGCAAAACCCCCTACATTCCCTGGCACAGAGAAATTAGTAAAACCCTCAGGGGAGACGAGCTTAGGCATTCCGTTAGAACCAACACGCTGCCGACCGTTGGTGGAACCTCCCCACGCTCAGGATTCCGGAACCATTGTCAGTGCGTGGGGGTGCTCGAGAGACAACTCCACGCAGCTCTCTTCAGTCACAGGTGTTCCCTGTTCAGGGAAGTCCGAGAAAAACCGTCCCTGACCTTGGGGAGGCAACCTCTGTCCCTGTGAGTTCCTGCAAAACCCCCTAGCATTCCCTGGCACAGAGACATTAGGAAAACCCTCAGGGGAGGCGAGCTTAGGCATTCTGTTAGAACCCAAGCGCTGCCGACCGTTGGTGGAACCTCCCCACGCTCAGGATTCCGGAACCATTGTCAGTGCGTGGGGGAGCTCGAGAGACATTTCCACGCAGCTCTCTTCAGTCACAGGTGTTCCCTGTACGGGGAAGTCCAAGAAATATCTTCCCTGAACTTGGGGAGGCAGCCTCTGTCACTGGGAATTCCTACAAACCCCGCTAGCATTCCCTGGCACAGAGACATTAGGAAAACGCTCAGGGGAGACGAGCTTAGGCATTTCGTTAGAACCCACGCGCTGCCGACCGTTGGTGGAACCTCTCCACCCTCAGGATTCCGGAACCATTGTCAGTGCGTGGGGGATCTCGAGAGACAACTCCACGCAGCTCTCTTCAGTCACAGGTGTTCCCTGTTCGGGGAAGTCCGAGAAATACATTCCCTGACCTTGGGGAGGCAGCCTCTGTCACTGGGACTTCCTGGAAGCCCCCCTAGCATTCCCTGGCACAGAGACATTAGGAAAACCCTCAGGGGAGACGAGCTTAGGCATTCCGTTAGAACCCACGCGCTGCCGACCGTTGGTGGATCCTCCCCACGCTCAGGATTCCGGAACCATTGTCAGTGCGTGGGGGAGCTCGAGAGACAACTCCACGCAGCTCTCTTCAGTCACAAGTGTTCCCAGCTCGGGGAAGTCCGAGACATAACTTCCCTGACCTTGGGGAGGCAGCCTCTGTCCCTGGGAATTCCTGCAAACCCCCCTAGCATTCCCTGGCACAGAGACATTAGGAAAACCCTCAGGGGAGACGAGCTTAGGCATTCCGTTAGAACCCACGCGCTGCCGACCGTTCGTGGAACCTCCCCACGCTCAGGATTCCGGAAAAATTTCAGAGCGTGGTGGAGCTCGAGAGACAACTCCACGCAGCTCTCTTCAGTCACAGGTGTTCCCTTGCGGGGAAGTCTGTGAAATAACTTCCCTGAACTTGGGGAGTCAGCCTCTGTCCCTGGGACTTCCTGCAAAACCCCCTACATTCCCTGGCACAGAGAAATTAGGAAAATCCTCAGGGGAGACGAGCATAGGCATTCCGTTAGAACCAACACGCTGCCGACCGTTGGTGGAACCTCCCCACGCTCAGGATTCCGGAACCATTGTCAGTGCGTGGGGGTGCTCGAGAGACAACTCCACGAAGCTCTCTTCAGTCACAGGTGTTCCCTGTTCAGGGAAGTCCGAGAAAAACCGTCCCTGACCTTGGGGAGGCAACCTCTGTCCCTGTGACTTCCTGCAAAACCCCCTAGCATTCCCTGGCACAGAGACATTAGGAAAACCCTCAGGGGAGGCGAGCTTAGGCATTCTGTTAGAACCCAAGCGCTGCCGACCGTTGGTGGAACCTCCCCACGCTCAGGATTCCGGAACCATTGTCAGTGCGTGGGGGAGCTCGAGAGACAACTCCACGCAGCTCTCTTCAGTCACAGGTGTTCCCTGTACGGGGAAGTCCAAGAAATAACTTCCCTGACCTTGGGGAGGCAGCCTATGTCACTGGGAATTCCTACAAACCCCGCTAGCATTCCCTGGCACAGAGACATTAGGAAAAGGCTCAGGGGAGACGAGCTTAGGCATTTCGTTAGAACCCACACGCTGCCGACCGTTGGTGGAACCTCTCCACCCTCAGGATTCCGGAACCATTGTCAGTGCGTGGGGGAGCTCGAGAGACAACTCCACGCAGCTCTCTTCAGTCACAGGTGTTCCCTGTTCGGGGAAGTCCGAGAAATACCTTCCCTGACCTTGGGGAGGCAGCCTCTGTCACTGGGACTTCCTGCAAACCCGCCTAGCATTCCCTGGTACAGAGACATTAGGAGAACCCTCAGGGGAGACGAGCTTAGGCATTCGGTTAGAACCCACGCGCTGCCGACCGTTGGTGGAACCTCCCCACGCTCAGGTTTCCGGAAACATTGTCAGTGCGTGGGGGAGCTCGAGAGACAACTCCACGCAGCTCTCTTCAGTCACAGGTGTTCCCAGCTCGGGGAAGTCCGAGACATACCTTCCCTGACCTTGGGGAGGCAGCCTCTGTCACTGGGAATTCCTGTAAACCCCCCTAGCATTCCCTGGCACAGAGACATTAGGGAAACCCTCAGGGGAGGCGAGCTTAGGCATTCCGTTAGAACCCACGCGCTGCCGACCGTTGGTGGAACCTCCCCACGCTCAGGATTCCGGAACCATTGTCAGTGCGTGGGGGAGCTCGAGAGACAACTCCACGCAGCTCTCTTCAGTCAAAGGTGTTCCCTGCTCGGGGAAGTCCGAGAAATACCTTCCCTGACCTTGGGGAGGCAGTCTCTGTCACTGGGATTTCCTGCAAACTCCCCTAGCATTCCCTGGCACAGAGACATTAGGAAAACCCTCAGGGGAGACGAGCTTAGGCATTCCGTTAGAACCCACGCGCTGCCGACAATTCGTGGAACCTCCCCACGCTCAGGATTCCGGAACCATTGTTAGTGCGTGGGGGAGCTCCAGAGACAACTCCACGCAGCTCTCTTCAGTCACAGGTGTTCCCTGTTCGGGGAAGTCCGAGAAATACATTTCCCTGACCTTGGGGAGGCAGCCTCTGTCACTGGGACTTTCTGCAAACCCCCCCAGCCTTCCCTGGCACAGAGACATTAGGAAAACCCTCAGGGGAGACGAGCTTAGGCATTCCGTTTGAACCCACGCGCTGCCGACCGTTGGTGGAACCTCCCCACGCTCAGGATTCCGGAACCATTGTCAGTGCGTGGGGGAGCTCGAGACAACACTCCACGCAGCTCTCTTCAGTCACAGGTGTTCCCTGTTCGGGGAAGTCCGAGAAATACCTTCCCTGACCTTGGGAAGGCAGCCTCTGTCACTGGGACTTACTGCAAACCCCCCTAGCATTCCCTGGCACAGAGACATTAGGAGAACCCTCAGGGGAGACGAGCTTAGGCATTCCGTTAGAACCCAAGCGCTGCCGACCGTTGGTGGAACCTACCCACGCTCAGGATTCCGGAACCATTGTCAGTGCGTGGGGGAGCTCGAGAGACAACTCCACGCAGCGCTCTTCAGTCACAGGGGTTCCCTGTTCGGGGAAGTCCGAGAAATAACTTCCCTGACCTTGGGGAGGCAGCCTGTGTCAGTGGGACTTCCTGCAAACTGCCCTAGCATTCCCTGGCACAGAGACATTAGGAAAACCTTTAGGGGAGACGAGCTTAGGCATTCCATTAGAACCCACGCGCGGCCGACCGTAGCTGTAACCTCCCCACGCTCAGGATTCCGGAACCATTGTCAGTGCGTGGGGGAGCTCGAGAGACAACTCCACGCAGCGCTCTTCAGTCACAGGGGTTCCCTGTTCGGGGAAGTCCGAGAAATAACTTCCCTGACCTTGGGGAGGCACCCTGTGTCAGTGGGACTTCCTGCAAACTGCCCTAGCATTCCCTGGCACAGAGACATTAGGAAAACCCTCAGGGGCGACGAGCTTAGGCATTCCATTAGAACCCACGCGCGGCCGACCGTTGGTGGAACCTCCCCACGCTCAGGATTCCGGAACCATTGTAAGTGCGTGGGGGAGCTCGAGAGACAACTCCACGCAGCGCTCTTCAGTCACAGGTATTCCCTGTTCGTGGAAGTCCGAGAAATACCTTCCCTGACCTTGGGGAGGGAGCCTCTGTCACTGGGACTTCCTGCAAACCCCCCTAGCATTCCCTGGCACAGAGATATTAGGAGAACCCTCAGGGGAGACGAGCTAAAGCATTCCGTTAGAACCCACGCGCTGCCGACCGTTGGTGGAGCCTACCCACACTCAGGATTCCGGAACAATTGTAAGTGCGTGGGGGAGCTCGAGAGACAACTTCACGCAGCGCTCTTCAGTCACAGGTGTTCCCTGTTCGGGGAAGTCCGAGAAATACCTTCCCTGACCTTGGGGAGGCAACCTGTGTCAGTGGAACTTCCTGGAAACTGCCCTAGCATTCCCTGACTCAGAGACATTAGGAAAACCCTCAGGGGAGACGAGCTTATGCATTCCGTTAGAACCCACGCGCGACCGACCGTTGGTGGAACTTCCCCACGCTCAGGATTCCGGAACCATTGTCAGTGCGTGGGGGAGTTCGAGAGACAACTCCACGCAGCGCTCTTCAGTCACAGGTATTCCCTGTTCAGGGAAGTACGAGAAATACCTTCCCTGACCTTGGGGAGGCAGCCTCTGCCACTGGGACTTCCTGCAAACCCCCCTAGCATTCCCTGGCACAGAGACATTAGGAAAAGCCTCATGGGAGTCGAGCTTAGGCATTCCGTTAGAACCCACGCGCTGCCGACCGTTGGTGGAACCTCCCCACGCTCAGGTTTCCGGAAACATTGTCAGTGCGTGGGGGAGCTCGAGAGACAACTCCAAGCAGCTCTCTTCAGTCACAGGTGTTCCCAGCTCGGGGAAGTCCGAGACATACCTTCCCTGACCTTGGGGAGACAGCCTCTGTCACTGGGACTTCCTGCAAACCCCCCTAGCATTCCCTGGCACAGAGACATTAGGAAAACCCTCAGGGGAGACGAGCTTAGGCATTCCGTTAGAACCCACGCGCTGCCGACCGTCGGTGGAACATCCCCACGCTC
The DNA here is from genome assembly GCF_048564905.1 of Vicugna pacos. Taxonomy (NCBI): domain Eukaryota; kingdom Metazoa; phylum Chordata; class Mammalia; order Artiodactyla; family Camelidae; genus Vicugna; species Vicugna pacos. The sequence goes on along the minus strand of NW_027328721.1, from coordinate 58,793,426 downwards.
AGGATTTCGGAACCATTGTCAGTGCGTGGGGGAGCTCGAGAGACAACTCCACGCAGCTCTCTTCAGTCAAAGGTGTTCCCTGCTCGGGGAAGTCCGAGAAATACCTTCCCTGACCTTGGGGAGGCAGCCTCTGTCACTGGGATTTCCTGCAAACTCCCCTAGCATTCCCTGGCACAGAGACATTAGGAAAACCCTCAGGGGAGACGAGCTTAGGCATTCCGTTAGAACCCACGCGCTGCCGACCGTTGGTGGAACCTCCCCACGCTCAGGATTCCGGAACCATTGTTAGTGCGTGGGGGAGCTCGACAGACAACTCCACGCAGCTCTCTTCAGTCACAGGTGTTCCCTGTTCGGGGAAGTCCGAGAAATAACTTCCCTGACCTTGGGGAGGCAGCCTCTGTCACTGGGACTTACTGCAAACCCCCCTAGGATTCCCTGGCACAGAGACATTAGGAGAACCCTCAGGGGAGACGAGCTTAGGCATTCCGTTAGAACCCAAGCGCTGCCGACCTTTGGTGGAACCTACCCACGCTCAGGATTCCGGAACCATTGTCAGTGCGTGGGGGAGCTCGAGAGACAACTCCACGCAGCGCTCTTCAGTCACAGGGGTTCCCTGTTCGGGGAAGTCCGAGAAATAACTTCCCTGACCTTGGGGAGGCAGCCTGTGTCAGTGGGACTTCCTGCAAACTGCCCTAGCATTCCCTGGCACAGAGACATTAGGAAAACCCTCAGGGGAGACGAGCTTAGGCATTCCATTAGAACCCACGCGCGGCCGACCGTAGCTGGAACCTCCACACGCTCAGGATTCCGGAACCATTGTCAGTGCGAGGGGGAGCTCGAGAGACAACTCCACGCAGCGCTCTTCAGTCACAGGTGTTCCCTGTTCAGGGAAGTCCGAGAAATACGTTCCCTGACCTTGTGGAGGCAGCCTTTGTCTCTGGGACTTCCTGCAAACTGCCCTAGCATTCCCTGGCACAGAGACATTAGGAAAACGCTCAGGGAAGACGCGCTTAGGCATTCCGTTAGAACCCACGCGCTGCCGACCGTTGGTGGAACCTACCCACGCTCAGGATTCCGGAACCATTGTCAGTGCGTGGGGGAGCTCGAGAGACAACTCCACGCAGCTCTCTTCAGTCACAGGTGTTCCATGTTCAGGGAAGTCCGAGAAATATCTTCCCTGAACTTGGGAACGCAGCCTCTGTCCCTGGGACTTCCTGCAAACCCCCCTAGCATTCCCTGGCACAGAGACATTAGGAAAACCCTCAGGGGAGACGAGCCTAGGCATTCCGTTAGAACCCACGCGCTGCCGACCGTTGGTGCAACCTCCCCACGCTCAGGAATCCGGAACCATTGTCAGTGCGTGGGGGAGCTCGAGAGACAACTCCACGCAGCTCTCTTCAGTCACAGGTGTTCCCTGTTCGGGGAAGTCCGAGAAATACCTTCCCTGACCTTGGGGAGGCAGCCTCTGTCACTGGGAATTCCTGCAAACTCCCCTTGCATTCCCTGGCACAGAGACATTAGGAAAACCCTCAGGGGAGACGTGCTTAGGCATTCCGTTAGAACCCACGCGCTGCCGACCGTTGGTGGAACCTCCCCACGCTCAGGATTCCGGAACCATTGTTAGTGCGTGGGGGATCTCCAGAGACAACTCCACGCAGCTCTCTTCAGTCACAGGTGTTCCCTGTTCGGGGAAGTCCGAGAAATACATTTCCCTGACCTTGTGGAGGCAGCCTCTGTCCCTGGGACTTCCTGCAAACCCCCCTAGCATTCCCTGGCACAGAGACATTAGGAAAACCCTCAGGGGAGACGAGCCTAGGCATTCCGTTAGAACCCACGCGCTGCCGACCGTTGGTGCAACCTCCCCACGCTCAGGAATCCGGAACCATTGTCAGTGCGTGGGGGAGCTCGAGAGACAACTCCACGCAGCGCTCTTCAGTCACAGGTGTTCCCTGTTCAGGGAAGTCCGAGAAATACGTTCCCTGACCTTGTGGAGGCAGCCTTTGTCTCTGGGACTTCCTGCAAACTGCCCTAGCATTCCCTGGCACAGAGACATTAGGAAAACGCTCAGGGAAGACGCGCTTAGGCATTCCGTTAGAACCCACGCGCTGCCGACCGTTGGTGGAACCTACCCACGCTCAGGATTCCGGAACCATTGTCAGTGCGTGGGGGAGCTCGAGAGACAACTCCACGCAGCTCTCTTCAGTCACAGGTGTTCCATGTTCAGGGAAGTCCGAGAAATATCTTCCCTGAACTTGGGAACGCAGCCTCTGTCCCTGGGACTTCCTGCAAACCCCCCTAGCATTCCCTGGCACAGAGACATTAGGAAAACCCTCAGGGGAGACGAGCCTAGGCATTCCGTTAGAACCCACGCGCTGCCGACCGTTGGTGCAACCTCCCCACGCTCAGGAATCCGGAACCATTGTCAGTGCGTGGGGGAGCTCGAGAGACAACTCCACGCAGCTCTCTTCAGTCACAGGTGTTCCCTGTTCGGGGAAGTCCGAGAAATACCTTCCCTGACCTTGGGGAGGCAGCCTCTGTCACTGGGATTTCCTGCAAACTCCCCTTGCATTCCCTGGCACAGAGACATTAGGAAAACCCTCAGGGGAGACGTGCTTAGGCATTCCGTTAGAACCCACGCGCTGCCGACCGTTGGTGGAACCTCCCCACGCTCAGGATTCCGGAACCATTGTTAGTGCGTGGGGGATCTCCAGAGACAACTCCACGCAGCTCTCTTCAGTCACAGGTGTTCCCTGTTCGGGGAAGTCCGAGAAATACATTTCCCTGACCTTGTGGAGGCAGCCTTTGTCACTGGGAATTTCTGCAAACCCCCCTAGCATTCCCTGGCACAGAGACATTAGGAAAACCCTCAGGGGAGACGAGCTTAGGCATTCCGTTAGAACCCACGCGCTGCCGACCGTATGTGGAAACTCCCCACGCTCAGGATTCCGGAAACATTGTCAGTGCGTGGGGGAGCTCGAGAGACAACTCCACGCAGCTCTCTTCAGTCACAGGTGTTCCCTGTTCGAGGAAGTCCGAGAAATAACTTCCATGACCTTGGGGAGGCAGCCTCTGTCCCTGGGAATTCCTGCAAAACTCCTTAGCATTCCCTGGCACAGAGAAATTAGGAAAACCCTCAGGGGAGACGACCTTAGGCATTCCGTTAGAACCCACGCGCTGCCGACCGTTGGTGGAACCTACACACGCTCAAGATTCCGGAACCATTGTCAGTGCGTGGGGGAGCTCGAGAGACAACTCCACGCAGCTCTCTTCAGTCACAGGTGTTCCCTGTTCGGGGAAGTCCGAGAAATACCTTCCCTGACCTTGGGGAGGCAGCCTCTGTCCCTGGGACTTCCTGCAAACCCCCCTAGAATTCCCTGGCACAGAGACATTAGGAAAACCCTCAGAGGAGTCGAGCTTTGGCATTCCGTTAGAACCCACGCGCTGCCGACCGTTGGTGGAACCTCCCCACGCTCAGGATTCCGGAACCATTGACAGTGCGTGGGGGAGCTCGAGAGACAACTCCACGCAGCTCTCTTCATTCACAGGTGTTCCCTGATCGGGGAAGTCTTAGAAATACCTTCCCTGACCTTGGGGAGGCAGCCTCTGTCCCTGGGAATTCCTGCAAACCCCAATAGCATTCCCTGGCACAGAGATATTAGGAAAACCCTCAGGGGAGACGAGCTTAGGCATTCCGTTAGAACCCACGCGCTGCCGACCGTTGGTGGAACCTCCCCATGCTCAGGATTCCGGCAACATTGTCAGTGCGTGGGGGAGCTCGAGAGTCAACTCCCCTCAGCTCTCTTCAGTCACAGGTGTTCCCTGTTTGGGGAAGTCCGAGGAATACCTTCCGTGACCTTGGGGAGGCAGCCTATGTCCCTGGGACTTCCTGCAAACACCCCTAGCATTCCCTGGCACAGAGACATTAGGAAAACCCTCAGGGGAGACGAGCTTTGGCATTCCGTTATAACCCACGCGCTGCCGACCGTTGGTGGAACCTCCCCACTCTCAGGATTCCGGAACCATTGCCAGTGCGTGGGGGAGCTCGAGAGACAACTCCACGCAGCTCTCTTCAGTCACAGGTGTTCCCTGTACGCGGAAGTCCGAGAAATAACTTCCCTGACCTTGGGGAGGCAGCCTCTGTCCCTGGGACTTCCTGCAAACCCCCCTTGCATTAATTGGCACAGAGATATTAGGAAAACCCTCAGGGGAGGCGAGCTTAGGCATTCCGTTAGAACCCACGCGCTGCCGACCGTTGGTGGAACCTCCCCACGCTCAGGATTCCGGAACCATTGTCAGTGCGTGGGGGAGCTCGAGAGACAACTCCACGCAGCGCTCTTCAGTCACAGGTGTTCCCTGTTCGGGGAAGTCCGAGAAATACCTTCCCTGACCTTGGGGAGGCAGCCTCTGTCACTGGGACTTACTGCAAACCCCCCTAGCATTCCCTGGCACACAGACATTAGGAGAACCCTCAGGGGAGACGAGCTTAGGCATTCCGTTAGAACCCAAGCGCTGCCGACCATTGGTGGAACCTACCCACGCTCAGGATTCCGGAACCAATGTCAGTGCGTGGGGGAGCTCGAGAGACAACTCCACGCAGCGCTCTTCAGTCACAGGGGTTCCCTGTTCGGGGAAGTCCGAGAAATAACTTCCCTGACCTTGGGGAGGCAGCCTCTGTCCCTGGGACTTCCTGCAAACTGCCCTAGCATTCCCTGGCACAGAGACATTAGGAAAACCCTCAGGGAAGGCGAGCTTAGGCATTCCGTTAGAACCCACGCGCTGCCGACCGTTGGTGGAACCTCCCCACGCTCAGGTTTCCGGAACCATTGTCAGTGCGTGGGGGAGCTCGAGAGACAACTCCACGCAGCTCTCTTCAGTCACAGGTGTTCCCTGCTCGTGGAAGTCCGAGAAATACATTCCCTGACGTTCGGGAGGCAGCCTCTGTCACTGGGACTTCCTGCAAAATCCCCTAGCATTCCCTGGCACAGAGACATTAGGAAAACCCTCAGGGGAGACGAGCTTAGGCATTCCGTTAGAACCCACGCGCTGCCGACTGTTGGTGGAACCTCCCCACGCTCAGAATTCCGGAACCATTGTCAGTGCGTGGGGGAGCTCGAGAGACAACTCCACGCAGCTCTCTTCAGTCACAAGGGTTCCCTGTTCGGGGAAGTCCGAGAAATACCTTCCCTGAAATTGGGGAGGCAGCCTGTGTCAGTGGGAATTCCTGCAAACTGCCCTAGCATTCCCTGGCACAGAGACATTAGGAAAACCCTCAGGGGAGACGAGCTTAGTCATTCCGTTAGAACCCACGCGCTGCCGACCGTTGGTGGAACCTCCCCACGCTCAGGATTCCGGAAACATTGTCAGTGCGTCGGGGAGCTCGAGAGACAACTCCACACAGCTCTCTTCAGTCACAGGTGTTCCCTGTACGGGGAAGTCTTAGAAATACCTTCCCGGAACTTGGGGAGGCAGCCTATGTCACTGAGACTTCCTGCAAACCGCCCTAGCATTCCCTGGCACAGAGACATTAGGAAAACCCACAGGGGAGACGAGATTAGGCATTCCGTTAGAACCCACGCGCTGCCAACCGTTGGTGGAACCTCCCCACGCTCAGGATTCCGGAACCATTGTCAGTGCGTGGGGGAGCTCGAGAGACAACTCCACGCAGCTCTCCTCAGTCACAGGTGTTCCCTGTTCGGGGAAGTCCGAGAAATAACTTCCCTGACCTTGGGGAGGCAGCCTCTGTCCCTGGGACTTCCTGCAAACACCCCTAGCATTCCCTGGCACAGAGACATTAGGAAAACCCTCAGGGGAGTCGAGCTTAGGCATTCCGTTAGAACCCACGTGATGCCGACCGTTGGTGGAACCTCCCCACGCTCAGGATTCCGGAAACATTGTCAGTGCGTGGGGGAGCTCGAGAGACAACTCCATGCAGCGCTCTTCAGTCACAGGTGTTCCCTGTTCGGGGAAGTCCGAGAAATAAATTCCCTGACCTTGGGTATGCTGCCTCTGTCCCTGGGAATTCCTGCAAACCCCCCTAGCATTCCCTGGCACAGAGATATTAGGAAAACCCTCAGGGGAGACGAGCTTAGGCATTCCGGTAGAACCCACGCGCTGCCGACAGTTGGGGGAACCACCCCACGCTCATGAGTCCCGAACGATTGTCAGTGTGTGGGGGATCTCGAGAGACAACTCCACGCAGCTCTCTTCAGTCACAGATGTTCCCTGTTTCCGGAAGTCCGAAAAATAACTTCCCTGAACTTGGGGAGGTATCCTCTGTCCCTGGGACTTCCTGCAAAAACCCCTAGCATCCCCTGGCACAGAGACATTAGGAAAACCCTCAGGGGAGTCGAGCTTTGGCATTCCGTTAGAACCCACGCGCTGCCGACGGTTGGTGGAAACTCCCCACGGTCAGGATTCCGGAACCATTGTCAGTGCGTGGGGGAGCTCGAGAGACAACTCCACGCAGCTCTCTTCAGTCACAGGTGTTCCCTGTTAGAGGAAGTCCGAGAAATAACTTCCATGACCTTGGGGAGGCAGCCTCTGACCCTGGGAATTCCTGCAAACCTCCTTAGCATTCCCTGGCACAGAGAAATTAGGAAAACCCTCAGGGCAGACGACCTTAGGCATTCCGTTAGAACCCACGCGCTGCCGACCGTTGGTGGAACCTACACACGCTCAGGATTCCGGAACCATTGTCAGTGCGTGGGGGAGCTCGAGAGACAACTCCACGCAGCTCTCTTCAGTCACAGGTGTTCCCTGTTCGGGGAAGTCCGAGAAATACCTTCCCTGATCTTGGGGAGGCAGCCTCTGTCCCTGGGACTTCCTGCAAACCCCCCTAGAATTCCTTGGCACAGAGACATTAGGAAAACCCTCAGAGGAGTCGAGCTTTGGCATTCCGTTAGAACCCACGCGCTGCCGACCGTTGGTGGAACCTCCCCACGCTCAGGATTCCGGAACCATTGACAGTGCGTGGGGGAGCTCGAGAGACAACTCCACGCAGCTCTCTTCAGTCACAGGTGTTCCCTGTCCGGGGAAGTCCAAGAAATAACTTCCCTGAACTTGCGGGGGCAGCCTCTGTCCCTGGGAATTCCTGCAAACCCCCCTAGCATTCCCTGGCACAGAGACATTAGGAAAAGCCTCAGGGTAGACGAGCTTATGCATTCCGTTAGAACCCACGCGCTGCCGACCGTTGGTGGAACCTCCCCACGCTCAGGATTCCGGAACCATTGTCAGTGCGTGGGGGAGCTCGAGAGACAACTCCACGCAGCTCTCTTCAGTCACAGGTGTTCCCTGTTCGCGGAAGTCCGAGAAATAACTTCCCTGGCCTTGGGGAGGCAGCCTCTGTCCCTGGGAATTCCTGCAAACCCCCTTAGCATTCCTTGGCACAGAGACATTAGGAAAACCCTCAGGTGAGACGAGCTTAGCCATTCCGTTAGAACCCACGCGCTGCCGACCGTTGGTGGAACCTCCCCATGCTTAGGATTCCGGAACAATTGTCAATGCGTGGGGGAGCTCGAGAGACAACTCCACGCAGCTCTCTTCAGTCACAGGTGTTCCCTGTCCGGGGAAGTCCGAGAAAAAACTTCCCTGACCTTGGGGAGGCAGCCTCTGTCCCTGGGACTTCCTGCAAACTCCCCTAGCATTCCCTGGCACAGAGACATTAGGAAAACCCTCAGGGGAGTCGAGCTTGTTCATTCCGTTATAACCCAAGCGCTGCCGACCGTTGGTGGAACCTCCCCACGCTCCGGATTCCGGAACCATTGTCAGTGCGTGGGGGAGCTCGAGAGACAACTCCACGCAGCTCTCTTCAGTCACAGGTGTTCCCTGTTCGCGGAAGTCCGAGAAATAACTTCCCTGACCTTGGGGAGGCAGCCTCTGTCCCTGGGACTTCCTGCAAACCCCCCTTGCATTAACTGGCACAGAGATATTAGGAAAACCCTCAGGGGAGACGAGCTTAGGCATTCCGTTAGAACCCACGCGCTGCCGACCGTTGTTGGAACCTCCCCACAATCAGGATTCCGGAACCATTGTCAGTGCGTGAGGGAGCTCGAGAGACAACTCCACGCAGCTCCCTTCAGTCACAGGTGTTCCCTGTTCGGGGAAGTCTGAGAAATACCTTCCCTGACCTTGGGGAGGCAGCCTCTGTCCCTGAGAATTCCTGCTAACCCCCCTAGCATTCCCTGGCACAGAGACATTAGGAAAACCCTCAGGGAAGACGAGCTTAGGGATTCCGTTTGAACCCACGCGCTGACGACCGTTGGTGGAACCTCCACACGCTCAGGATTCCGGAAACATTGTCAGTGCGTGGGGGAGCTCGAGAGACATCTCCAAGCAGCTCTCTTCAGTCACAGGTTTTCCTTGTTCGCGGAAGTACGAGAAATACCATCCCTGACCTTGGGGAGGCAGCCTCTGTCCCTGGGACTTCCTGCAAACACCCCTAGCATTCCCTGGCACAGAGACATTAGGAAAACCCTCAGGGGAGACGAGCTTTGGCATTCCGTTATAACCCATGCCCTGCCGACGGTTGGTGGAACCTCCAAACGCTCAGGATTCCGGAAAAATTGTCAGTGCGTGGGGGAGCTCGAGAGACAGCTCCACGCAGCTCTCTTCAGTCACAGGTGTTCCCTGTTCGGGGAAGACCGAGAAATAACTTCCCTGAACTTGGGGAGGCAGCCTCTGTCCCTGGGAGTTCCTGCAAACCCGCCTAGCATTCCCTGGCACAGAGACATTAGGAAAACCCTCAGGGGAGACGAGCTTAGGCATTTTGTTAGAACCCACGCGCTTCCGACCGTTGGTGGAACCTCCCCACGGTCAGGATTCAGGAACCATTGTCAGTGCGTGGGGGAGCTCGAGAGACAGCTCCACCCAGCTCTCTTCAGTCACAGGTGTTCCCTGTTCGGGGACGTCTTAGAAATAACTTCCCTGACCTTGGGGCGGCAGCCTCTGTCCCTGGGAATTCCTGCAAACCCCCCTAGCATTCCCTGGCACAGAGACATTAGGAAATCCATCAGGGGAGACGAGCTTAGGCATTCCGTTAGAACCCACGCGCTGCCGACCTTTGATGGAACCTCCCCACGCTCAGGATCCCGGAACCATTGTCAGTGCGTGGGGGAGCTCGAGAGACAACTCCACGCAGCTCTCTTCAGTCATAGGTGTTCCCTGTTCGAGGAAGTCCGAGAAATACCTTTCCTGACCTTGGGGAGGCAGCCTCTGTCCCTGGGAATTCCTGAAAACCCCCCTAGCATTCCCTGTCACAGAGACATTAGGATTACCCTCAGGGGAGACGAGCTTAGGCATTCCGTTAGAACCCACGCGCTGACGACCGTTGGTGGAACCTCCCCACGCTCAGGATTCCGGAAACATTGTCAGTGCGTGGGGGAGCTCGAGAGACAACTCCACGCAGCTCTCTTCAGTCACAGGTGTTCCCTGTTCGGAGAAGTCCGAGAAACACCTTCCATGACCTTGGGGAGGTGGCCTTTGACCCTGGGATTTCCTGCAAACCAACCAAGCATTCCCTGGCACAGGGACATTAGGAAAACCCTCAGGGGATACGAGCTTAGGCATTCCGTTGGAACCCAAGCGCTGCCAAACGTTGGTGGAACCTACCCACGCTCAGGATTCCAGAACCATTGTCAGTGCGTGGGGGAGCTCGAGAGACAACTCAACGCAGCTCTCTTCAGTCACAGGTGTTCCCTGTTCGGGGAAGTGCGAGAAATACCATCCCTGACTTTGGGGAGGCAGCCTCTGTCCCTGGGACTTCCTGCAAACACCCCTAGCATTCCCTGGCACAGGGACATTAGGAAAACCCTCAGGGGAGACGAGCTTAGGCATTTCGTTAGAACCCACGCGCTGCCGACCGTTGGTGGAACCTCCCCACGGTCAGGATTCCGGAACCATTGTCAGTGCGTGGGGGAGCTCGAGAGACAACTCCACGCAGCTCTTTTCAGTCACAGGTGTTCCCTGTTCGGGGAATTCCGAGAAATACCTTCCCTGACCTTGGGGAGGCAGCCTCTGTCCCTGGGATTTCCTGCAAACACCCCTAGCATTCCCTGGCACAGAGACATTAGGAAAACCCTCAGGGGAGACAAGCTTAGGCATTCCGTTACAACCTACTCACTGCCGAGCTTTGGTGGAACCTCCCCACGCTCAGGATTCCGGAACCATTGTCAGTGCGTGGGGGAGCTCGATCGACAACTCCACGGAGCGCTCTTCAGTCACAGGTGTTCCATGTTCGGGGAAGTCTGAGAAATATCTTCCCTGAACTTGGGGAGACAGCCTTTGCCACTGGGAATTCCTGCAAACCCACCTAGCATTCCCTGGCACAGAGACATTAGGAAAACCCTCAGGGGAGACGAGCTTAGGCATTCCGTTAGAACCCAAGCGCTGCCAACCTTTGGTGGAACCTACCCACGCTCAGGATTCCAGAACCATTGTCAGTGCGTGGGGGAGCTCGAGAGACAACTCCACGCAGCTCTCTTCAGTCACAGGTGTTCCCTGATCGGGGAAGTGCGAGAAATACCATCCCTGACTTTGGGGAGGCAGCCTCTGACCCTGGGACTTCCTGCAAACACCCCTAGCATTCCCTGGCACAGAGACATTAGGAAAACCCTCAGGGGAGACGAGCTTAGGCATTCCGTTAGAACCCACGCGCTGCCGACCGTTGGTGGAACCTCCCCACGCTCAGGATTCCGGAACCATTGTCAGTGCGTGGGGGAGCTCGAGAGACATCTCCACGCAGCTCTCTTGAGTCACAGGTGTTCCCTGTTCGGGGAAGTCCGAGAAATACCTTCCCTGACCTTGGGGAGGCAGCCTCTGTCCCTGGGACTTCCTGCAAACCCTCCTAGCATTCCCTGGCACAGAGACATTAGGAAAACCCTCAGGGGAGACGAGCTTAGGCATTCCGTTACAACCTACGCACTGCCGACCTTTGGTGGAACCTCCCCACGCTCAGGATTCCGGAACCATTGTCAGTGCGTGGGGGAGCTCGATAGACAACTCCACGAAGCTCTCTTCAGTCACCGGTGTGCCCTGTTTGGGGAAGTCCGAGAAATACCTTCTCTGAACTTCGGGAGGCAGCCTCTGTCCCTGGGAATTCCTGCAAACACCCCTAGCATTCCCTGGCACAGAGACATTAGGAAAACCCTCAGGGGAGACAAGCTTAGGCATTTCGTTAGAACCCACGCCCTGCCGACCTTTGGTGGAACCTCCCCACGCTCAGGATTCCGGAAAAATTGTCACTGCGTGGGGGAGCTCTAGAGACAGCTCCACGCAGCTCTCTTCAGTCACAGGTGTTCCATGTTCGGGGAAGTCCGAGAAATAACTTCCCTGAACTTGGGGAGGCAGCCTCTGTCCCTGGGAATTCCTGCAAACCCCCCTAGCATTCCCTGGCACAGAGACATTAGGAAAACCCTCAGGGGAGACGAGCTTAGGCATTCCGTTAGAACCCACGCGCTGCCGACCGTTGGTGGAACCTCCCCACGCTCAGGATTCCGGAACCATTGTCAGTGCGTGGGGGAGCTCGAGAGACAACTCCACGCAGCTCTCTTCAGTCACAGGTGTTCCCTGTTCGGGGAAGTCCGAGAAATACTTTCCCTGACCTTGGGGAGGCAGCCTCTGTCCCTGGGACTTCCTGCAAACCCCCCTAGCATTCCCTGGCACAGAGACATTAGGAAAACCCTCAGGGAAGACGAGCTTAGGCATTCCGTTACAACCTACGCACTGCCGACCTTTGGTGGAACCTCCCCACGATCAGGATTCCGGAACCATTGTCAGTGCGTGGGGGAGCTCGATAGACAACTCCACGAAGCTCTCTTCAGTTACCGGTGTGCCCTGTTTGGGGAAGTCCGAGAAATACCTTCCCTGAACTTCGGGAGGCAGCCTCTGTCCCTGGGAATTCCTGCAAACACCCCTAGCATTCCCTGGCACAGAGACATGAGGAAAACCCTCAGGGGAGACGAGCTTTGGCATTCCGTTATAACCCATGCGCTGCCGACGGATGGTGGAACGTCCCCAAGCTCAGGATTCCGGAAAAATTGTCAGTGAGTGGGGGAGCTCGAGAGACAACTCCACGCAGCTCTCTTCAGTCACATGTGTTCCCTGATCGGGGAAGACCGAGGTATACCTTCCCTGACTTGGGGAGGCAGCCTCTGTCCCTGGGACTTCCTGCTAAACCCCCTAGCATTACCTGGCACAGAGACATTAGGAAAACCCTCAGGGGAAACGAGCTTATGCATTCCGTTAGAACCCACGCGCTGCCGACTGTTGGTGGAACTTCCCCATGCTCAGGATTCCGGAACAATTGTCAGTGCGTGGGGAATCTCGAGAGACAACTCCACGCGGCTCTCTTCAGTCACAGGTGTTTCCTGTTTGGGGAAGTCCGAGGAAGAACTTCCCTGACCTTGGGGAGGCAGCCTCTGTCCCTGGGACTTCCTGCAAACACCCCTTGCATTAACTGGCTCAGAGATATTAGGAAAACCCTCAGGGGAGACGAGCTTAGGCATTCCGTTAGAACCCACCCGCTGCCGACCGTTGTTGGAACCTCCCCACGCTCAGGATTCCGGAACCATTGTCAGTGCGTGAGGGAGCTCGAGAGACAACTCCACGGAGCGCTCTTCAGTCACAGGTGTTCCCTGTTCGGGGAAGTCCGAGAAATACCTTCCCTGAACTTGGGGAGGTAGCCTCTGTCCCTGGGACTTCCTGCTAAACCCCCTAGCATTCCCTGGCACAGAGACATTAGGAAAAGCCTCAGGGGAGTCGAGATTAGGCATTCCGTTAGAACCCAAGCGCTGCCGACCGTTGGTGGAACCTCCCCACGCTCAGGATTCCGGAACCATTGTCAGTGCGTGGGGGAGCTCGAGAGACAACTCCAAGCAGCTCTCTTCAGTCACAGGTGTTCCCTGTTCGGGGAAGTCCGAGAAATACCTTCCCTGACCTTGGGGAGGCAGCCTCTGTCCCTGGGACTTCCTGCAAACCCCCCTAGCATTCCCTGGCACAGAGACATTAGGAAAACCCTCAGGGGAGACGAGCTTAGGCATTCCGTTATAACCCACGCGCTGCCGACCGTTGGTGGAACCTACCCACGCTCAGGATTCCGGAACCATTTTCAGTGCGTGAGGGAGCTCGAGAGACAACTCCACGGAACGCTCTTAAGTCTCAGGTGTTCCCTGTTAGGGGAAGTCCGAGAAATATCTTCCCTGAACTTGGGGAGGCAGCCTCTGTCCCTGGGACTTCCTGCAAACCCCCCGAGCATTCCCTGGCACAGAGACATTAGGAAAACCCTCAGGGGAGACGAGCTTAGGCATTCCGTTAGAACCCACTCGCTGCCGACCGTTGGTGAAACCTCCCCACGCTCAGGATTCCGGAACCATTGTCAGTGCATGGGGGAGCTCGAGAGACAACTCCACGCAGCTTTCTTCAGTCACAGGTGTTCCCTGTTCGGGGAAGTCCGAGAAATAGCTTCCCTGACCTTGGGGAGGCAGCCTCTGTCCCTGGGATTTCCTGCAAACCCCAGTAGCATTCCCTGGCACAGAGACATTAGGAAAACACTCTGGGGAGTCGAACTTAGGCATTCCGTTAGAACCCACGTGATGCCGACCGTTGGTGGAACCTCCCCACGCTCAGGATTCCGGAACCATTGTCAGTGCGTGGGGGAGCTCGAGAGACAACTCCACGCAACTCTCTTCAGTCACAGGTGTTCCCTGTTCGGGGAAGACCGAGATATAACTTCCCTGACCTTGGGGAGGCAGCCTCTGTCCCTGGGACTTCCTGCGAAACCCCCTAGCATTCCCTGGCACAGAGACATTAGGAAAACCCTCAGGGGAGACGAGCTTATGCATTCCGTTAGAACCCACGCGCTGCCGACCGTTGGTGGAACCTCCCCACGCTCAGGATTCCGGAAACATTGTCAGTGTGTGGGGGAGTTCGAGAGACAACTCTACGCAGCTCTCTTCAGTCACAGGTGTTCCCTGTTCGGGGAAGTCCGAGAAATAGCTTCCCTGACCTTGGGGAGGCAGCCTCTGTCCCTGGGACTTCCTGCAAACACCCCTTGCATTAACTGGCACAGAGATATTAGGAAAACCCTCAGGGGAGACGAGCTTAGGCATTCCGTTAGAACCCACCCGCTGCCGACCGTTGTTGGAACCTCCCCACGCTCAGGATTCCGGAACCATTGTCAGTGCGTGAGGGAGCTCGAGAGACAACTCCACGGAGCGCTCTTCAGTCACAGGTGTTCCCTGTTCGGGGAAGTCCGAGAAAAACCTTCCCTGAACTTGGGGAGGTAGCCTCTGTCCCTGGGACTTCCTGCTAAACCCCCTAGCATTCCCTGGCACAGAGACATTAGGAAAAGCCTCAGGGGAGTCGAGCTTAGGCATTCCGTTAGAACCCACGCGCTGCCGACCGTTGGTGGAACCTCCCCACGCTCAGGATTCCGGAACCATTGTCAGTGCGTGGGGGAGCTCGAGAGACAACTCCAAGCAGCTCTCTTCAGTCACAGGTGTTCCCTGTTAGGGGAAGTCCGAGAAATATCTTCCCTGAACTTGGGGAGGCAGCCTCTGTCCCTGGGACTTCCTGCAAACCCCCCGAGCATTCCCTGGCACAGAGACATTAGGAAGACCCTCAGGGGAGACGAGCTTAGGCATTCCGTTAGAACCCACTCGCTGCCGACCGTTGGTGGAACCTCCCCACGCTTAGGATTCCAGAACCATTGTCAGTGCGTGGGGGAGCTCCAGAGACAACTCCACGCAGCTCTCTTCAGTCACAGGTGTTCCCTGTTTGGGGAAGTCCGAGAAATACCTTCCCTGAACTTGGGGAGGCAGCCTCTGTCACTGGGACTTCCTGCAAACACCCCTAGCATTCACTGGCACAGAGACATTAGGAAAACCCTCAGGGGAGACAAGCTTAGGCATTCCGTTAGAACCTACGCACTGCCGACCGTTGCTGGAAAATCCCCACGCTCAGGATTCCGGAATCATTGTCAGTGCATGGGGGACCTCGAGAGACAACTCCACGAAGCTCTCTTCAGTCACAGGTGTTCCCTGTTCGGGGAAGTCCGAGAAATAACTTCCCTGACCTTGGGGAGGCAGCCTCTGTCCCTGGGACTTCCTGCAAACTCCCCTAGCATTCCCTGGCACATAGACATGAGGAGAACCCTCAGGGGAGACGAGCTTTGGCATTCCGTTATAACCCATGCGCTGCCGACGGTTGGTGGAACGTCCCCACGCTCAGGATTCCGGAAAAATTGTCAGTGCGTGGGGGAGCTCGAGAGACAACTCCACGCAGCTCTCTTCAGTCACAGGTGTTCAATGTTCGGGGAAGTCTTAGAAATACCTTCCCTGACCTTGGGGAGGCAGAATCTGTCCCTGGGAATTCCTGCAAACACCCCTAGCATTGCCTGGCACAGAGATATTAGGAAAACCCTCAGGGGAGACGAGCTTAGGCATTCCGTTAGAACCCACGCGCTGCCGACCGTTGGTGGAACCTCCCCACGCTCAGGATTCCGGAACCATTGTCAGTGTGTGGGGGAGCTCGAGAGACAACTCCACGCGGCTCTCTTCAGTCACAGGTGTTCCCTGTTCGGGGAAGTCCGAGAAATAACTTCCCTGACCTTGGGGAGGCAGCCTCTGTCTCTGGGACTTCCTGCAATTCCCCTAGCATTAACTGGCACAGAGACATAAGGAAAACCCTCAGGGGAGACGAGCTTAGGCATTCCGTTAGAACCCACGCGCTGCCGACCGTGTTGGAACCTCCCCACGCTCAGGATTCCGGAAAAATTGTCAGTGCTTGAGGGAGCTCGAGAGACAACTCCACGGAGCGCTCTTCAGTCACAGGTGTTCCCTGTTCGGGGAAGTGCGAGAAATACTTTCCCTGACTTTGGGGAGGCAGCCTCTGTCCCTGGGACTTCCTGAAAACGCCCCTAGCATTCCCTGGCACAGAGACATTAGGAAAACCCTCAGGGGAGACGAGCTTAGGCATTCCTTTAGAACCCACGCGCTGCCGACAGTTGGTGGAACCTCCCCACGCTCAGGATTCCGGAACCATTGTCAGTGCGTGGGGGACCTCGAGAGACAACTCCACGCAGCTCTCTTCAGTCACAGGTGTTCCCTGTTCTCTGAAGTCCGAGAAATACCTTCCCTGACCTTGGGGAGGCAGCCTCAGTCACTGGGACTCCCTGCAAACCCCCATAGCAATCCCTGGCACAGAGAAATTAGGAAAACCCACAGGGGAGACAAGCTTAGGCATTCCGTTAGAACCTACGCGCTGCCGATCGTTGGTGGAACCTCCCCACGCTCAGGATTCCGGAACCATTGTCAGTGCATGGGGGAGCTCGAGAGACAACTCCACGAAGCTCTCTTCATTCACAGGTGTTCCCTGTTCGGGGAAGTGCGAGAAATACCATCCCTGACCTTGGGGAGGCAGCCTCTGTCCCTGGGAATTCCTGCAAACACCCCTAGCATTCACTGGCACAGAGATATTAGGAAAACCCTCAGGGGAGATGAGCTTAGGCATTCCGTTAGAATCCAGGCGCTGCCGACCGTTGGTGGAACCTCCACACGCTCAGGATTCCAGAACCATTATCAGTGCGTGGGGGAGATCGAGAGACAACTCCACGCAGCTCTCTTCAGTCACAGGTGTTCAATGTTCGGGGAAGTCTTAGAAATACCTTCCCTGACCTTGGGGAGGCAGAATCTGTCCCTGGGAATTCCTGCAAACTCCCCTAGCATTCACTGGCACAGAGACATTAGGAAAACCCTCAGGGGAGATGAGCTTAGGCATTCCGTTAGAATCCAGGCGCTGCCGACCGTTGGTGGAACCTCCACACGCTCAGGATTCCAGAACCATTGTCAGTGCATGGGGGAGCTCGAGAGACAACTCCACGCAGCTTTCTTCAGTCACAGGTGTTCCCTGTTCGGGGAAGTCCGAGAAATAGCTTCCCTGACCTTGGGGAGGCAGCCTCTGTCCCTGGGATTTCCTGCAAACCCCAGTAGCATTCCCTGGCACAGAGACATTAGGAAAACACTCTGGGGAGTCGAACTTAGGCATTCCGTTAGAACCCACGTGATGCCGACCGTTGGTGGAACCTCCCCACGCTCAGGATTCCGGAACCATTGTCAGTGCGTGGGGGAGCTCGAGAGACAACTCCACGCAACTCTCTTCAGTCACAGGTGTTCCCTGTTCGGGGAAGACCGAGATATACCTTCCCTGACCTTGGGGAGGCAGCCTCTGTCCCTGGGACTTCCTGCGAAACCCCCTAGCATTCCCTGGCACAGAGACATTAGGAAAACCCTCAGGGGAGACGAGCTTATGCATTCCGTTAGAACCCACGCGCTGCCGACCGTTGGTGGAACCTCCCCACGCTCAGGATTCCGGAAACATTGTCAGTGTGTGGGGGAGCTCGAGAGACAACTCTACGCAGCTCTCTTCAGTCACAGGTGTTCCCTGTTCGGGGAAGTCCGAGAAATAGCTTCCCTGACCTTGGGGAGGCAGCCTCTGTCCCTGGGACTTCCTGCAAACCCCACTAGCATTCCCTGGCACACAGACATTAGGAAAACACTCAGGGGAGTCGAACTTAGGCATTCCGTTAGAACCCACGTGATGACGACCGTTGGTGGAACCTCCCCACGCTCAGGATTCCGGAACCATTGTCAGTGCGTGTGGGAGCTCGAGAGACAACTCCACGCAACTCTCTTCAGTCACAGGTGTTCCCTGTTCGGAGAAGTCCGAGAAATACCTTCCCTGATCTTGGGGAGGCAGCCTCTGTCCCTGGGACTTCCTGCAAACCCCCCTAGCATTCCCTGGCACAGAGAAATTAGGAAAACCCTCATGGGAGACAATCTTTGGCATTCCGTTAGAACCCACGCTCTGCCGACCGTTGGTGGAACCTCCCCACGCTTAGGATTCCAGAACCATTGTCAGTGCGTGGGGGAGCTCCAGAGACAACTCCACGCAGCTCTCTTCAGTCACAGGTGTTCCCTGTTTGGGGAAGTCCGAGAAATACCTTCCCTGAACTTGGGGAGGCAGCCTCTGTCACTGGGACTTCCTGCAAACACCCCTAGCATTCCCTGGCACAGAGACATTAGGAAAACCCTCAGGGGAGACAAGCTTAGGCATTCCGTTAGAACCTACGCACTGCCGACCGTTGCTGGAAAATTCCCACGCTCAGGATTCCGGAATCATTGTCAGTGCATGGGGGAGCTCGAGAGACAACTCCACGAAGCTCTCTTCAGTCACAGGTGTTCCCTGTTCGGGGAAGTCCGAGAAATAACTTCCCTGACTTGGGGAGGCAGCCTCTGTCCCTGGGACTTCCTGCAAACTCCCCTAGCATTCCCTGGCACATAGACATGAGGAAAACTCTCAGGGGAGACGAGCTTTGGCATTCCGTTATAACCCATGCGCTGCCGACGGTTGGTGGAACGTCCCCACGCTCAGGATTCCGGAAAAATTGTCAGTGCGTGGGGGAGCTCGAGAGACAACTCCACGCAGCTCTCTTCAGTCACAGGTGTTCAATGTTCGGGGAAGTCTTAGAAATACCTTCCCTGACCTTGGGGAGGCAGAATCTGTCCCTGGGAATTCCTGCAAACACCCCTAGCATTGCCTGGCACAGAGATATTAGGAAAACCCTCAGGGGAGACGAGCTTAGGCATTCCGTTAGAACCCACGCGCTGCCGACCGTTGGTGGAACCTCCCCACGCTCAGGATTCCGGAACCATTGTCAGTGTGTGGGGGAGCTCGAGAGACAACTCCACGCGGCTCTCTTCAGTCACAGGTGTTCCCTGTTCGGGGAAGTCCGAGAAATAACTTCCCTGACCTTGGGGAGGCAGCCTCTGTCTCTGGGACTTCCTGCAATCCCCCTAGCATTAACTGGCACAGAGACATAAGGAAAACCCTCAGGGGAGACGAGCTTAGGCATTCCGTTAGAACCCACGCGCTGCCGACCGTTGTTGGAACCTCCCCACGCTCAGGATTCCGGAAACATTGTCAGTGCTTGAGGGAGCTCGAGAGACAACTCCACGGAGCGCTCTTCAGTCACAGGTGTTCCCTGTTCGGGGAAGTGCGAGAAATACTTTCCCTGACTTTGGGGAGGCAGCCTCTGTCCCTGGGACTTCCTGAAAACGCCCCTAGCATTCCCTGGCACAGAGACATTAGGAAAACCCTCAGGGGAGACGAGCTTAGGCATTCCTTTAGAACCCACGCGCTGCCGACAGTTGGTGGAACCTCCCCATGCTCAGGATTCCGGAACCATTGTCAGTGCGTGGGGGACCTCGAGAGACAACTCCACGCAGCTCTCTTCAGTCACAGGTGTTCCCTGTTCTCTGAAGTCCGAGAAATACCTTCCCTGACCTTGGGGAGGCAGCCTCAGTCACTGGGACTCCCTGCAAACCCCCATAGCAATCCCTGGCACAGAGAAATTAGGAAAACCCACAGGGGAGACAAGCTTAGGCATTCCGTTAGAACCTACGCGCTGCCGATAGTTGGTGGAACCTCCCCACGCTCAGGATTCCGGAACCATTGTCAGTGCATGGGGGAGCTCGAGAGACAACTCCACGAAGCTCTCTTCATTCACAGGTGTTCCCTGTTCGGGGAAGTGCGAGAAATACCATCCCTGACCTTGGGGAGGCAGCCTCTGTCCCTGGGAATTCCTGCAAACACCCCTAGCATTCACTGGCACAGAGACATTAGGAAAACCCTCAGGGGAGATGAGCTTAGGCATTCCGTTAGAATCCAGGCGCTGCCGACCGTTGGTGGAACCTCCACACGCTCAGGATTCCAGAACCATTATCAGTGCGTGGGGGAGATCGAGAGACAACTCCACGCAGCTCTCTTCAGTCACAGGTGTTCAATGTTCGGGGAAGTCTTAGAAATACCTTCCCTGACCTTGGGGAGGCAGAATCTGTCCCTGGGAATTCCTGCTAACTCCCCTAGCATTCCCTGGCACATAGACATGAGGAAAACCCTCAGGGGAGACGAGCTTTGGCATTCCGTTATAACCAATGCGCTGCCGACGGTTGGTGGAACGTCCCCACGCTCAGGATTCCGGAAAAATTGTCAGTGCGTGGGGGAGCTCGAGAGACAACTCCACGCAGCTCTCTTCAGTCACAGGTGTTGAATGTTCGGGGAAGTCTTAGAAATACCTTCCCTGACCTTGGGGAGGCAGAATCTGTCCCTGGGAATTCCTGCAAACACCCCTAGCATTGCCTGGCACAGAGATATTAGGAAAACCCTCAGGGGAGACGAGCTTAGGCATTCCATTAGAACCCATGCACTGCGGACCGTTGGTGGAACCTCCCCATGCTCAGGATTCAGGAAAAATTGTCAGTGCGTGGGGGAGCTCGAGAGAAAACTCCACGCAACTCTCTTCAGTCACAGGTGTTCAATGTTAGGGGAAGTCTTAGAAATACCTTCCCTGACCTTGGGGAGGCAGCCTCTGTCCCTGGGAATTCCTGCAAACACCCCTAGCATTGCCTGGCACAGAGACATTAGGAAAACCCTCAGGGGAGACCAGCTTAGGCATTCCGTTAGAACCCACGCGCTGCCGACCGTTGGTGGAACCTCCCCACGCTCAGGATTCCGGAACCATTGTCAGTGCGTGGGGGAGCTCGAGAGACAACTCCACGAAACTCTCTTCATTCACAGGTGTTCCCTGTTCGGGGAAGTGCGAGAAATACCATCCCTGACCTTGGGGAGGCAGCCTCTTTCCCTGGGAATTCCTGCAAACACCCCTAGCATTCCCTGGCACAGAGACATAAGGAAAAGCCTCAGGGGAGACGAGCTTAGGCAATCCGTTAGAACACACGCGCTGCCGACCGTTGGTGGAACCTCCCAAAGCTCAGGATTCCGGAAAAATTGTCAGTGCGTGGGGGAGCTCGAGAGACAACTCCACGCAGCTCTCTTCAGTCACAGGTGTTCCCTGTTCGCTGAAGTTCGAGAACTACCTTCCCTGACCATGGGGAGGCAGCCTCAGTCACTGGGACTTCCTGCAAACCCCCCTAGCATTCCCTGGCACAGAGACATTAGGAAAACCCTCAGGGGAGACGAGCTTAGGCATTCCGTTAGAACCCACGCGCTGCCGACCGTTGGTGGAACCTCCCCATGCTCAGGATTCCGGAACCATTGCCAGTGCGTGGGGGAGCTCGAGAGACAACTCCACGCAGCTCTCTTCAGTCACAGGTGTTCCCTGTTCGGGGAAGTCCGAGAAATACCTTCCCTGACCTTGGGGAGGCAGCCTCTGTCCCTGGGACTTCATGAAAACCCCCCTAGCATTCCCTGGCACAGAGACATTAGGAAAACCCTCGGGGGAGACGAGCTAAGGCATTCCTTTAGAACCCACGCGCTGCCGACCGTTGGTGGAACCTCCCCACGCTCAGGATTCCAGAACCATTGTCAGTGCGTGGGGGACCTCGAGAGACAACTCCACGCAGCTCTCTTCAGTCACAGGTGTTCCCTGTTCCCTGAAGTCCGAGAAATAGCTTCCCTGATCTTGGGGAGGCAGCCTCAGTCACTGGGACTTCCTGCAAACCCCCCTAGCATTCCCTGGCACAGAGAAATTAGGAAAACCCTCAGGGGAGACAAGCTTAGGCATTCCGTTAGAACCTACGCGCTGCCGATCGTTGTTGGAACCTCCCCACGCTCAGGATTCCGGAACCATTGTCAGTGCGTGGAGGAGCTCGAGAGACAACTCCACGAAACTCTCTTCATTCACAGTGTTCCCTGTTCGGGGAAGTGCGAGAAAAACCATCCCTGACCTTGGGGAGGCAGCCTCTTTCCCTGGGAATTCCTGCAAACACCCCTAGCATTCCCTGGCAAAGAGACATTAGGAAAACCCTCAGGGGAGACGAGCTTAGGCATTCCGTTAGAACCCACGCGCTGCCGACCGTTGGTGGAACCTCCCCACGCTCAGGATTCCGGAAACATTGTCAGTGCGAGGGGGAGCTCGAGAGACAACTCCACGCAGCTCTCTTCAGTCACAGGTGTTCCTTGTTCGCTGAAGTCCGAGAAATACCTTCCCTGACCTTGGGGAGGCAGCCTCAGTCACTGGGACTTCCTGCAAACCCCCCTAGCATTCCCCGGCACAGAGACATTATGAAAACACTCAGGGGAGATGAGCTTAGGCATTCCGTTAGAACCCACGCGCTGCCGACCGTTGGTGGAACCTCCCCATGCTCAGGATTCCGGAATCATTGTCAGTGCGTGGGGGAGCTCGAGAGACAACTCCACGCAGCTCTCTTCAGTCACAGGTGTTCCCTGTTCGTGGAAGTACGAGAAATACCTTCCGTGACCTTGGGGAGGCAGCCTCTGTCCCTGGGAATTCCTGCAAACCCCCCTAGCATTCCCTGGCACAGAGACATTAGGAAAACCCTCAGGGGAGACAAGCTTAGGCATTCCGTTAGAACCCACGCGCTGCCGACCGTTGGTGTAACCTCCCCACGCTCAGGATTCCGGAACCATTGTCAGTGCGTGGGGGAGCTCGAGAGACAACTCCACGCAGCTCTCTTCAGTCACAGGTGTTCCCTGTTTGGGGAAGTCCGAGAAATATCTTCCCTGACCTTGGGGAGGCAGCCTCAGACACTGGGAATTCCTGCAAACTCCCCTAGAATTCCCTGGCACAGAGACATTAGGAAAACGCTCAGGGGAGACGAGCTTAGGCATTCTGTTAGAACCTACGCGCTGCCGACCGTTGGTGGAACCTCCCCACGCTCAGGATTCCGGAACCATTGTCAGTGCGTGGGGGTGCTCGAGAGACAACTCCACGAAGCTCTCTTCTGTCACAGGTGTTCCCTGTTCGGGGAAGTCCGAGAAATAACTTCCCTGACCTTGGGGAGGCAGCCTCTGTCCCTGGGAATTCCTGCAAACCCCCCTAGCATTCCCTGGCACAGAGACATTAGGAAAACCCTCAGGGGAGACGAGCTTAGGCATTTCGTTAGAACCCACGCGCTGCCGACCGTTGGTGGAACCTCCCACGCTCAGGATTCCGGAAGCATTGTCAGTGCGTGGGGGAGCTCTAGAGATAACTCCACGCAGCTCTCTTCAGTCACAGGTGTTCCCTGTTCGGGGAAGTCCGAGAAATAACTTCCCTGAACTTGGGGAGGCAGCCTCTGTCCCTGGGACTTCCTGCAAACCCCCCTAGCATTCCCTAGCACAGAGATACTAGGAAAACCCTCAGGGGAGACGAGCTTAGGCATTCCGTTAGAACCTACGCACTGCCGACCGTTGGTGGAACCTCCCCACGCTCAGGATTCCGGAACCATTGTCAGTGCGTGGGGGAGCTCGAGAGAAAACTCCACGAAGCTCTCTTCAGTCACAGGTGTTCCCTGTTCGGGGAAGTCCGAGAAATACCTTCCCTGACCTTGGGGAGGCAGCCTCTGTCCCTCGGAATTCCTGCAAACACCCCTAGACTTCCCAGGCAGATAGAAATTAGGAAAACCCTCAGGGGTGATGAGCTTAGGCATTCCGTTAGAACCCACGCGCTGCTGACCGTTGGTGGAACCTCCCCACGCTCAGGATTCCGGATCCATTGTCAGTGCGTGGGGGTGCTCAAGAGACATCTCCACGCAGCGCTCTTCAGTCACAGGTGTTCCCTCTTCGGGGAAGTCCGAGAAATACCTTCCCTGACATTGGTGAGGCAGCCTCTGTCCCTGGGACTTCCTGCAAACCACCCTAGCAGTCCCTGTCACAGAGACATTAGGAAAACCCTCAGGGGAGATGAGCTTATGCATTCCGTTAGAACCCACGTGCTGCCGACCGTTGGTGGAACCTCCCCACGCTCAGGATTCGGGAACCATTGTCAGTGGGTGGGGGATATCGAGAGACAAATCCACGCAGCTCTCTTCAGTCACAGGTGTTCCCTGTTCGGGGAAGTCCGAGAAATACCTTCCCTGACCTTGGGGAGGCATCCTCTGTCACTGGGAATTCCTGCAAACACCCCTAGCATTCCCTGGCACAGAGACATTAGGAAAACTCTCAGGGGAGACTAGCTTAAGCATTCCGTTAGGACCCACGCGCTGCTGACCGTTGGTGGAACCTCCCCACGCTCAGGAATCCTGAAACACTGTCAGTGCGTGGGGGAGCTTGTGAGACAACTTCACGAAGCTCTCTTCAGTCACAGGTGTTCCCTATTCGGAGAAGTCCGAGAAATACCTTCCCTGACCTTGGGGTGGCAGCCTATGGCCCTGGGACTTCCTACAAAACTCCCTAGCATTCCCTGGCACAGAGACATGAGGAAAACCCTCAGGGGAGACGAGCACAGGCATTCCGTTAGAACCCACGCGCTGCCGACCGTAGTTGGAACCTCCCCACGCTCAGGATTCCGGAACCATTGTCAGTGTGTGGGGGAGCTCGAGAGACAACTCCACGCAGCTCTCTTCAGTCACACGTGTTCCCTGTTCGGGGAAGTCCGAGAAATACCTTCCCTGACCTTGGGGAGGCAGCCTCTGTCACTGGGAGTTCCTGCAAACCCCCCTAGCATTCCCTGGCACAGAGACATTAGGAAAACCCTCAGGGGAGACGAGCTTAGGCATTCCGTTAGAACCCACGCGCTGCCGACCGTTGGTGGAACCTCCCCGCGCTCAGGATTCCGGAACCATTGTCAGTGCGTGGGGGAGCTCGAGAGACAACTCCACGCAGCTCTCTTCAGTCACAGGTGTTCCCTGTTCGGGGAAGTCCGAGAAATACCTTCCCTGACCTTGGGGAGGCAGCCTCTGTCCCTGGGACTTCCTGCAAACCCCCCTAGCATTCCCTGGCACAGAGACATTAGGAAAACCCTCAGGGGAGACGAGCTTAGGCATTCCGTTAGAACCCACGCGCTGCCGACCGTTGGTGGAACCTCCCCACGCTCAGGATTCCGGAACCATTGTCAGTGCGTGGGGGAGCTCGAGAGAAAACTCCACGCAGCTCTCTTCAGTCACAGGTGTTCCCTGATCGGGGAAGTCCGAGAAATACCTTCCCTGACCTTGGGGAGGCAGCCTCTGTCCCTGGGACTTCCTGCAAACCCCCCTAGCATTCCCTGGCACAGAGACATTTGGAAAAGCCTCAGGGGAGGCGAGCTTATGCATTCCGTTAGAACCTCCGCACTGCCGACCATTGTTGGAACCTCCCCACGCTCAGGATTCCGGAACCATTGTCAGTGCATGGGGGAGCTCGAGAGACAACTCCACGCATCTCTCTTCAGTCACAGGTGTTCTCTCTACGGGGAAGTCCGAGAAATACCTTCCATGACCTTGGGGAGGTAGCCTCTGTCCCTGGGATTTCCTGTAAACCCCCCAAGCATTCCCTGGCACAGAGACATTAGGAAAACCCTCAGGGGAGACGAGCGTAGGCATTCCGTTAGAACCCACGCGCTGCCGACCGTTGGTGGAACCTCCCCACGCTCAGGATTCCAGAACCATTGTCAGTGCGTGGGGGAACTCGAGAGACAACTCCACGCAGCTCTCTTCAGTCAAAGGTGTTCCCTGATCGGGGAAGTCCGAGAAATACCTTCCCTGACCTTGTGGAGGCAGCCTCTGTCCCTGGGAATTCCTACAAACACCCCTAGCATTCCCTGGCACAGAGACATTAGGAAAACCCTCAGGGTAGATGAGCATAGGCATTCCGTTAGAACCCACGCGCTGCCGACCGTTGGTGGAACCTCCCCAAGCTCAGGATTCGGGAAACATTGTCAGTGCGTGGGGGAGATCGAGAGACAACTCCAAGCAGCTCTCTTCAGTCACAGGTGTTCCCTGTTCGGGGAAGTTCGAGAAATACCTTCCCTGAACTTGGGGAGGCATGCTCTGTCACTGGGACTTCCTGCAAACACCCCTAGCAGTCCCTGGCACAGAGACATTAGGAAAACTCTCAGGGGAGACTAGCTTAAGCATTCCGTTAGAACCCACGCGCTGCCGACCGTTGGTGGAACCTCCCCACGCTCAGGATTCCTGAACCACTGTCAGTGCGTGGGGGAACTTGTGAGACAACTTCACGCAGCTCTCTTCAGTCACAGGTGTTCCCTATTCGGGGAAGTCCGAGAAATACCTTCCCTGATCTTGGGGAGGCAGCCTCTGGCCCTGGGACTTCCTACAAAACCCCCTAGCATTCCCTGGCACAGAGACATGAGGAAAACCCTCAGGGGAGACGAGCACAGGCATTCCGATAGACCCCGCGCGCTGCCGACCGTTGGTGGTACCTCCCCACGCTCAGGATTCCAGAACCATTGTCCGTGCGTGGGGGAGCTCGAGACACAACTCAACAGAGCTCTCTTCAGTCACAGGTGTTCCCTGTTCGGGGAAGTCCGAGAAAAACCTTCCCTGAACTTGGGGAGGCAGAATTTGTCACTGGGACTTCCTGCAAACCCCCCTAGCATTCCCTGGCACAGTGAAATTAGGAAAACCCTCAGGGGAGACGATCTTAGGCATTCCGTTAGAAAACACGCGATGCCGACCGTTGGTGGAACCTCCCCACGCTCAGGATTCCGGAACCATTGTCAGTGCGTGGGGGAGCTCGAGAGACAACTCCACGCAGCTCTCTTCAGTCACAGGTGTTCCCTGTTCGGGGAAGTCCGAGAAATACCATCCCTGACCTTGGGGAGGCAGCCTCTGTCCCTGGGATTTCCTGCAAACCCCCCTAGCATTCCCTGGCACAGAGACATTAGGAAAACCCTCAGGGGAGACGAGCTTAGGCATTCCGTTAGAACCCACGCGCTGCCGACCGTAGGTGGAACCTCCCGACGCTCAGGATTCCGGAACCATTGTCAGTGCGTGGGGGTGCTCGAGAGAAAACTCCACGCAGCTCTCTTCAGTCACAGGTGTCCCCTGTTCGGGGTTGTCCGAGAAATACCTTCCCTTACCTTGGGGAGGCAGCCTCTGTCACTCGGAATTACTGCAAACCCCCCTAGCCTTCCCTGGCAGAGAGACATTAGGAAAACCCTCAGGGGTAACGAGCTTAGGCATTCCGTTAGAACCCACGCGCTGCTGACCGTTGGTGGAACCTCCCCACGCTCAGGATTCCGGAACCGTTGTCAGTGCGTGGGGGAGCTCGAGAGACAACTCCACGAAGCTCTCTTCAGTCACCGGTGTTCCCTGTTCGGGGAAATCCGAGAAATACCTTCCCTAACCTTGGGGAGGCAGCCTCTGTCCTTGGAATTCCTGCAAACACACCTAGAATTCCCTGGCACAGAGACATTAGGAAAACCCTCAGGGGAGACGAGCTTAGGCATTCCGTTAGAACCCACGCGCTGCCGACCGTTGGTGGAAACTCCCCACGCTCATGATTCCCGAAACATTGTCAGTGCGTGGGGGAGTTCGAGAGACAACTCCACGCAGCTTTCTTCAGTCACAGGTGTTCCCTGCTTGGGGAAGTCCGAGAAATACTTTCCCTGACCTTGGGGATGCAGCCTCTGTCCCTGGGAATTCCTGCAAATCCCCCTAGCATTCCCTGGCACAGAGACATTAGGAAAACGCTCAGGGGAGATGAGCTTAGGCATTCCGTTAGAACCCATGCGCTGCCGACCGTTGGTGGAACCTCCCCAGGCTCAGGATTCCGGAACCATTGTCAGTGCGTGGGGGAGCTCGAGAGACAACTCCACGAAGCTCTCTTCAGTCCCAGGTGTTCCCTGTTCAGGGAAGTCTGAGAAATAACTTCCCTGACCTTGGGGAGGCAGCCTCTGTCCCTGGGAGTTCCTGCAAACCCCCCTAGCATTCCCTGGCACAGAGAATTTAGGAAAACCCTCAGGAGAGACGAGCTTATGCATTCCGTTAGAACCCACGCGCTGCCGACCGTTGGTGGAACCTCCCCACGCTCAGGATTCCGGAACCATTGTTAGTGCGTGGGGGAGCTCGACAGACAACTCCATGCAGCTCTCTTCAGTCACAGGTGTTCCCTGATCGGGGAAGTCCGAGAAATACCTTCCCTGAACTTGGGGAGGCAGCCTCTGTCCCTGGGACTTCCTGCAAACCCCCCTAGCATTCCCTGGCACAGAGACATTAGGAAAAGCCTCAGGGGAGACGAGCTTATGCATTCCGTTAGAACCTCCGCACTGCCGACCATTGTTAGAACCACCCCATGCTCAGGATTCCGGAACCATTGTTAGTGCATGCGGGAGCTCGAGAGACAACTCCACGCATCTCTCTTAAGTCACAGGTGTTGTCTCTTCGGGGAAGTCCGAGAAATACCTTCCATGACCTTGGGGAGATAGCCTCTGTCCCTGGGATTTCCTGTAAACCCCCCAAGCATTCCCTGGCACAGAGACATTAGGAAAACCCTCAGGGGAGACGAGCTTAGGCATTCCGTTAGAACCCACGCGCTGCCGACCGTTGGTGGAACCTCCCCACGCTCAGGATTCCGGAACCATTCTCAGTGCGTGGGGGAGCTCGAGAGAAAACTCCACGCAGCTCTCTTCAGTCAAAGGTGTTCCCTGATCGGGGAAGTCCGAGAAATACCTTCCCTGACCTTGTGGAGGCAGCCTCTGTCCTTGGGACTTCCTGCAAACACCCCTAGCATTCCCTGGCACAGAGACATTAGGAAAACCCTCAGGGTAGATGAGCATAGTCATTCTGTTAGAACCCACGCGCTGCCGACCGTTGGTGGAACCTCCCCAAGCTCAGGATTCGGGAACCATTGTCAGTGCGTGGGGGAGATCGAGAGACAACTCCAAGCAGCTCTCTTCAGTCACAGGTGTTCCCTGTTCGGGGAAGTTCGAGAAATACCTTCCCTGAACTTTGGGAGGCATGCTCTGTCACTGGGACTTCCTGCAAACACCCCTAGCATTCCCTGGCACAGAGACATTAGGAAAACTCTCAGGGGAGACTAGCTTAAGCATTCCGTTAGAACCCACGCGCTGCCGACCGTTGGTGGAACCTCCCCACGCTCAGGATTCCTGAACCACTGTCAGTGCGTGGGGGAGCTTGTGAGACAACTTCACGCAGCTCTCTTCAGTCACAGGTGTTCCCTATTCGTGGAAGTCCGAGAAATACGTTCCCTGATCTTGGGGAGGCAGCCTCTGGCCCTGGGACTTCCTACAAAACCCCCTAGCATTCCCTGGCACAGAGACATGAGGAAAACCCTCAGGGGAGACGAGCACAAGCATTCCGTTAGAACCCACGCGCTGCCGACCGTTGGTGGAACCTCCCCACGCTCAGGATTCCAGAACAATTGTCCATGAGTGGGGGAGCTTGAGACACAACTCAACAGAGCTCTCTTCAGTCACAGGTGTTCCCTGTTCGGGGAAGTCCGAGAAGTACCTTCCCTGACCTTGGGGAGGCAGCCTTTGTCACTGGGACTTCCTGCAAACCCCCCTAGCATTCCCTGGCACAGAGACATTAGGAAAACCCTCAGGGGAGACGAGCTTAGGCATTCCGTTAGAACCCAAGCGCTGCCGACCGTTGGTGGAACCTCCCGACGCCTAGGATTCCGGAACCATTGTCAGTGCGTGGGGGTGCTCGAGAGAAAACTCCACGCAGCTCTCTTCAGTCACAGGTGTCCCCTGTTCGGGGTTGTCCGAGAAATACCTTCCCTTACCTTGGGGAGGCAGCCTCTGTCACTCGGAATTCCTGCAAACCCCCCTAGCCTTCCCTGGCAGAGAGACATTAGGAAAACCCTCAGGGGTGACGAGCTTAGGCATTCCATTAGAACCCACGCGCTGCTGACCGTTGGTGGAACCTCCCCAAGCTCAGGATTCCGGAACCGTTGTCAGTGCGTGGGGGAGCTCGAGAGACAACTCCACGAAGCTCTCTTCAGTCACCGGTGTTCCCTGTTCGGGGAAATCCGAGAAATACCTTCCCTAACCTTGGGGAGGCAGCCTCTGTCCTTGGAATTCCTGCAAACACCCCTAGAATTCCCTGGCACAGAGACATTAGGAAAACCCTCAGGGGAGACGAGCTTAGGCATTCCGTTAGAACCCACGCGCTGCCGACCGTTGGTGGAAACTCCCCACGCTCATGATTCCCGAAACATTGTCAGTGCGTGGGGGAGCTCGAGAGACAACTCCACGCAGCTTTCTTCAGTCACAGGTGTTCCCTGCTTGGGGAAGTCCGAGAAATACTTTCCCTGATCTTGGGGATGCAGCCTCTGTCCCTGGGAATTCCTGCAAATCCCCCTAGCATTCCCTGGCACAGAGACATTAGGAAAACGCTCAGGGGAGATGAGCTTAGGCATTCCGTTAGAACCCATGCGCTGCCGACCGTTGGTGGAACCTCCCCAGGCTCAGGATTCCGGAACCATTGTCAGTGCGTGGGGGAGCTCGAGAGACAACTCCACGAAGCTCTCTTCAGTCCCAAGGGTTCCCTGTTCAGGGAAGTCCGAGAAATAACTTCCCTGACCTTGGGGAGGCAGCCTCTGTCCCTGGGAGTTCCTGCAAACCCCCCTAGCATTCCCTGGCACAGAGAAATTAGGAAAACCCTCAGGGGAGACGAGCTTATGCATTCCGTTAGAACCCACGCGCTGCCGACCGTTGGTGGAACCTCCCCACGCTCAGGATTCCGGAACCATTGTTAGTGCGTGGGGGAGCTCGACAGACAACTCCATGCAGCTCTCTTCAGTCACAGGTGTTCCCTGATCGGGGAAGTC
Organism: Vicugna pacos; assembly: GCF_048564905.1. Taxonomy (NCBI): domain Eukaryota; kingdom Metazoa; phylum Chordata; class Mammalia; order Artiodactyla; family Camelidae; genus Vicugna; species Vicugna pacos. The sequence goes on along the minus strand of NW_027328721.1, from coordinate 58,762,901 downwards.
TGAGAAATACCTTCCCTGAACTTGGGGAGGCAGCCTCTGTCCCTGGGACTTCCTGCAAACCCCCCTAGCATTCCCTGGCACAGAGACATTAGGAAAAGCCTCAGGGGAGACGAGCTTATGCATTCCGTTAGAACCTCCGCACTGCCGACCATTGTTGGAACCTCCCCATGCTCAGGATTCCGGAACCATTGTCAGTGCATGCGGGAGCTCGAGAGACAACTCCACGCATCTCTCTTCAGTCACAGGTGTTCTCTCTTCGGGGAAGTCCGAGAAATAACTTCCATGACCTTGGGGAGGTAGCCTCTGTCCCTGGGATTTCCTGTAAACCCCCCAAGCATTCCCTGGCACAGAGACATTAGGAAAACCCTCAGGGGAGACGAGCTTAGGCATTCCGTTAGAACCCACGCGCTGCCGACCGTTGGTGGAACCTCCCCACGCTCAGGATTCCGGAACCATTCTCAGTGCGTGGGGGAGCTCGAGAGACAACTCCACGCAGCTCTCTTCAGTCAAAGGTGTTCCCTGATCGGGGAAGTCCGAGAAATAACTTCCCTGACCTTGTGGAGGCAGCCTCTGTCCCTGGGACTTCCTGCAAACACCCCTAGCATTCCCTGGCACAGAGACATTAGGAAAACCCTCAGGGTAGATGAGCATAGGCATTCCGTTAGAACCCATGCGCTGCCGACCGTTGGTGGAACCTCCCCAAGCTCAGGATTCGGGAACCATTGTCAGTGCGTGGGGGAGATCGAGAGACAACTCCAAGAAGCTCTCTTCAGTCACAGGTGTTCCCTGTTCGGGGAAGTTCGAGAAATACCTTCCCTGAACTTTGGGAGGCATGCTCTGTCACTGGGACTTCCTGCAAACACCCCTAGCATTCCCTGGCACAGAGACATTAGGAAAACTCTCAGGGGAGACTAGCTTAAGCATTCCGTTAGAACCCACGCGCTGCCGACCGTTGGTGGAACCTCCCCACGCTCAGGATTCCTGAACCACTGTCAGTGCGTGGGGGAGCTTGTGAGACAACTTCACGCAGCTCTCTTCAGTCACAGGAGTTCCCTATTCGGGGAAGTCCGAGAAATACCTTCCCTGATCTTGGGGAGGCAGCCTCTGGCCCTGGGACTTCCTACAAAACCCCCTAGCATTCCCTGGCACAGAGACATGAGGAAAACCCTCAGAGGAGACGAGCACAAGCATTCCGTTAGAACCCACGCGCTGCCGACCGTTGGTGGAACCTCCCCACGCTCAGGATTCCAGAAAAATTGTCCATGCGTGGGGGAGATCGAGACACAACTCAACAGAGCTCTCTTCAGTCACAGGTGTTCCCTGTTCGGGGAAGTCCGAGAAATACCTTCCCTGACCTTGGGGAGGCAGCCTTTGTCACTGGGACTTCCTGCAAACCCCCCTAGCATTCCCTGGCACAGTGAAATTAGGAAAACCCTCAGGGGAGACGAGCTTAGGCATTCCGTTAGAACCCACGCGATGCCGACCGTTGGTGGAACCTCCCCACGCTCAGGATTCCGGAACCATTGTCAGTGCGTGGGGGAGCTTGAGAGACAACTCCACGCAGCTCTCTTCAGTCACAGGTGTTCCCTGTTGGCTTAAGTCCGAGAAATACCTTCCCTGACCTTGGGGAGGCAGCCTCAGTCACTGGAACTTCCTGCAAACACCCCTAGCATTCCCTGGCACAGAGACATTAGGAAAACACTCAGGGGAGACGAGCTTAGGCATTTCGTTAGAAACCACGCGCTGCCGACCGTTGGTGGAACCTCCCCATGCTCAGGATTCCGGAACCATTGTCAGTGTGTGGGGGAGCTCGAGAGACATCTCCACGCAGCGCTCTTCAGTCACAGGTGTTCCCTGTTCGGGGAAGTCCGAGAAATACCATCCCTGACCTTGGGGAGGCAGCCTCTGTCCCTGGGATTTCCTGCAAACCCCCCTAGCATTCCCTGGCAAAGAGACATTAGGAAAACCCTCAGGGGAGACGAGCTTAGGCATTCCGTTAGAACCCACGCGCTGCCGACCGTTGGTTGAACCTCCCCACACTCAGGATTCCGGAAACATTGTCACTGTGTGGGGGAGCTCGAGAGACAACTCCACGCAGCTCTCTTCAGTCACAGGTGTTCCCTGTTCGGGGAAGTCCGAGAAATACCTTCCATGACCTTGGGGAGGTAGCCTCTGTCCCTGGGATTTCCTGTAAACCCCCCAAGCATTCCCTGGCACAGAGAAATTAGGAAAACCCTCAGGGGAGTCGAGCTTAGGCATTCCGTTAGAACCCACGCGCTGCCGACCGTTGGTGGAACCTCCCCACGCTCAGGATTCCGGAACCATTGTCAGTGCGTGGGGGAGCTCGAGAGACAACTCCACGCAGCTCTCTTCAGTCAAAGGTGTTCCCTGACCGGGGAAGTCCGAGAAATACCTTCCCTGACCTTGTGGAGGCAGCCTCTGTCCCTGGGAATTCCTGCAAACACCCCTAGCATTCCCTGGCACAGAGACATTAGAAAAGTCCTCAGGGTAGATGAGTATAGGCATTCCGTTAGAACCCACGCGCTGCCGACCGTTGGTGGAACCTCCCCAAGCTCAGGATTCGGGAACCATTGTCAGTGCGTGGGGGAGATCGAGAGACAACTCCAAGCAGCTCTCTTCAGTCACAGGTGTTCCCTGTTAGGGGAAGTTCGAGAAATACCTTCCCTGACCTTGGGGAGGCATGCTCTGTCACTGGGACTTCCTGCAAACACCCCTTGCATTCCCTGGCACAGAGACATTAGGAAAACACTCAGGGGCGACTAGCTTAATCATTCCGTTAGAACGCACGCGCTGCCGACCGTTGGTGGAACCTCCCCACGCTCAGGATTCCTGAACCACTTTCAGTGCGTGGGGGAGCTTGTGAGACAACTTCACGCAGCTCTCTTCAGTCACAGGTGTTCCCTGTTCGGGGAAGTCCGAGAAATACTTTCCCTGAGCTTGGGGAGGCAGCCTATATCACTGGGACTTCCTGCAAACCCCCCTAGCATTCCCTGGCACAGAGACATTAGGAAAACCCTCAAGGGACACGAGCTTAGGCATTCCGTTAGAACCTACGCGCTGCCGACCGTTGGTGGAACCTCCCCACCCTCAGGATTACGGAACAATTGTCAGTGCGTGGGGTATCTCGAGAGACAACTCCACGCAGCTCTCTTCAGTCCCAGGTGTTCCCTATCCGGGGAAGTCCGAGAAATATATTCCCTGACATTGGGGAGGCAGCCTCTGTCCCTGGGAATTCCTGCCAATCCCCCTAGCAATCCCTGGCACAGAGACATTTGACAAACCCTCAGGGGAGACGAGCTTAGGCATTCCGTAGGAACCCATGCGCTGCCGACAGTAGGTGGAACCTCCCCAGGCTCAGGATTCCGGAACCATTGTCAGTGCGTGGGGGAGCTCGAGAGACAACTCCAGGCAGCTCTCTTCAGTCCCAGGTGTTCCCTGTTCGGGGAAGTCCGAGAAATAACTTCCCTGAACTTGGGGAGGCAGCCTCTGTCCCTGGGAGTTCCTGCAAACACCCCTAGCATTCCCTGGCACAGAGAAATTAGGAAAATCCTCAGGGGAGACGAGCTTATGCATTCCGTTAGAACCCACGCGCTGCCGACAGTTGGTGGAACCTCCCCACGCTCAGGATTCCGGAACCATTGTCAGTGGGTGTGGGAGCTCGAGAGACAACTCCACGCAGCTCTCTTCAGTCACAGGTGTTCCCTGTTCGGGGAAGTCCGAGAAATACCTTCCCTGACCTTGGGGAGGCAGCCTCAGTCACTGCGACTTCCTGCAAAACCCCCTAGCATTCCCCGGCACAGAGACATTAGAAAACCCTCAGGGGAGACGAGCTAAGGCATTCCGTTAGACCCCACGCGCTGCCGACCGTTGGTGGAACCTCCCCATGCTCAGGATTCCGGAACCATTGTTAGTGGGTGGGGGAGCTCAAGAGACAACTCCACGCAGCTCTCTTCAGTCACAGGTGTTCCGTGTTCAGGGAAGTCCGAGAAATACCTTCCCTGAACTTGGGGGGCAGCTTTTGTCACTGGGACTTCCTGCAAACCCCACTAGCATTCCCTGGCACAGAGACATTAGGAAAACCCTCAGGGGAGACGAGCTTAGGCATTCCGTTAGAACCCACGCGCTGCCGACCGTTGGTGGAACCTCCCCACCCTCAGGATTACGGAAGCATTGTCAGTGCGTTGGGGAACTCGAGAGACAACTCCACGCATCTCTCTTCAGTCACAGGTGTTCCCTGTTCAGGGAAGTCCGAGAAATACGTTCGCTGACTTTGGGGAGGCAGCCTCTGTCCCTGGGACTTCCTGCAAACCCTCCTAGCATTCCCTGGCACAGAGACATTAGGAAAACCCTCAAGGGAGACGAGCTTAGGCATTCCGTTAGGACCCACGTGATGCTGACCGTTGGTGGAACCTCCCCAAGCTCAGGATTCCGGAACCATTGTCAGTGCGTGGGGGAGATCGAGAGACAACTCAACGCAGCTCTCTTCAGTCACAGGTGTTCCCTGTTCGGTTAAGTACGAGAAATACCATCCCTTTCCTTGGGGAGGCAGCCTCTGTCCATGGGATTTCATGCAAACCCCCCAATCATTCCCTGGCACAGAGACATTAGGAAAACCCTCAGGGTAGATGAGCATAGGCATTCCGTAAGAACCCACGCGCTGCCGACCGTTGGTGGAACCTCCCCAAGCTCAGGATTCGGGAACCATTGTCAGTGCGTGGGGGAGCTCCAGAGACAACTCCAAGCAGCTCTCTTCAGTCACAGGTGTTCCCTGTTCGGGGAAGTTCGAGAAATACCTTCCCTGACCTTGGGGAGGCATGCTCTGTCACTGGGACTTCCTACAAACACCCCTAGCATTCCCTGGCATAGAGACATTAGGAAAACTCTCAGGGGAGACTAGCTTAAGCATTCCGTTAGAACCCACGCGCTGCCGACCGTTGGTGGAACCTCCCCACGCTCAGGATTCCTGAACCACTGTCAGTGCGTGGGGGAGCTTGTGAGACAACTTCACGCAGCTCTCTTCAGTCACAGGTGTTCCCTATTCAGGGAAGTCCGAGAAATACCTTCCCTGACCTTGGGGAGGCAGCCTCTGGCCCTGGGACTTCCTACAAAACCCCCTAGCATTCCCTGGCACAGAGACATGAGGAAAACCCTCAGGGGAGACGAGCACAGGCATTCCGTTAGAACCCGCGCGCTGCCGACCGTTGGTGGAACCTCCCCACGCTCAGGATTCCAGAAACATTGTCCGTGCAGGGGGAGCTCGAGACACAACTCAACAGAGCTCTCTTCAGTCACAGGTGTTCCCTGTTCGGGGAAGTCCGAGAAATACCTTCCCTGATTTGGGGAGGCAGCCTTTGTCACTGGGACTTCCTGCAAACCCCCCTAGCATTCCCTGGCACAGTGATATTAGGAAAACCCTCAGGGGAGACGAGCTTAGGCATTCCGTTAGAACCCACGCGATGCCGATGGTTGGTGGAACCTCCCCACGCTCAGGATTCCGGAACCATTGCCAGTGCGTGGGGGAGCTTGAGAGACAACTCCACGCAGCTCTCTTCAGTCACAGGTGTTCCCTGTTCGCTTAAGTCCGAGAAATATCTTCCCTGACCTTGGGGAGGCAGCCTTTGTCACTGGGACTTCCTGCAAACCCCCCTAGCATTCCCTGGCACAGAGACATTAGGAAAACCCTCAGGGGAGACGAGCTTAGGCATTCCGTTAGAACCCACGCACTGCCGAACGTTGGTGGAACCTCCCCACGCTCAGGATTCCGGATCCATTGTCAGTGCGTAGTGGAGCTCGAGAGACAACTCCACGCAGCGCTCTTCAGTCACAGGTGTTCCCTGTTCGGGGAAGTCCGAGAAATAGCTTCCCTGACCTTGGTGAGGCAGCCTCTGTCCCTGGGACTTCCTGCAAACCACCCTAGCAGTTCCTGCCACAGAGACATTAGGAAAATCCTCAGGGGAGATGAGCTTATGCATTCCGTTAGAACCCACGCGCTGCCGACCGTTGGTGGAACCTCCCCACGCTCAGGATTCCGGAACCATTGTCAGTGCATGGGGGAGCTCGAGAAAAACTCCACGCAGCTCTCTTGAGTCACAGGTGTTCCCTGTTCAGGGAAGTCCGAGAAATACATTCCCTGACATTTGTGAGGCAGCATTTGTCCCTCGGATTTCCTGCAAACACCCCTAGCCTTCCCTGGCACAGAGACATTAGGAAAACCCTCAAGGGAGATGAGCTTAGGCATTCCGTTAAAACCTACGCGCTGCCGACCGTTGGTGGAACCTCCCCACGCTCAGGATTCCGGAACCATTGTCAGTGCGTGGGTGAGCTCGAGAGACAACTCCACGCAGCTCTCTTCAGTCACAGGTGTTCCCTATTCGGGGAAGTCCGAGAAATACCTTCCCTGACCTTGGGGAGGCATCCTCTGTCACTGGGAATTCCTGCAAACACCCCTAGCATTCCCTGGCACAGAGACATTAGGAAAACTCTCAGGGGAGACTAGCTTAAGCATTCCGTTAGAACCCACGCGCTGAAGACCGTTGGTGGAACCTCCCCACGCTCAGGATTCCTGAACCACTGTCAGTGCGTGGGGGAGCTTGTGAGAAAACTTCACGCAGCTCTCTTCAGTCACAGGTGTTCCCTGTTCGGGGAAGTCCGAGAAATACCTTCCCTGACTTTGGTGAGGCAGCCTCTGTCCCTGGGACTTCCTGCAAACCACCCTAGCAGTCCCTGTCACAGAGACATTAGGAAAATCCTCAGGGGAGACGAGCTTAGGCATTCCGTTAGAACCTACGCGCTGCCGACCGTTGGTGGAACCTCCCCACGCTCAGGATTCCGGAACCATTGTCAGTGCGTGGGGGAGCTCGAGAGACAACTCCACGCAGCTCTCTTCAGTCACAGGTGTTCCCTGTTCGGGGAAGTCCGAGAAATACTTTCCATGACCTTGGGGAGGTATCCTCTGTACCTGGGATTTCCTGTAAACACCCCAAGCATTCCCTGGCACAGAGACATTGGGAAAACCCTCAGGGGAGACGAGCTTAGGCATTCCGTTAGAACCCACGTGCTGCCGACCGTTGGTGGAACCTCCCCACGCTCAGGATTCCGGAACCATTGTCAGTGCATGGGGGAGCTCGAGAGACAACTCCACGCAGCTCTCTTCAGTCAAAGGTGTTCCCTGATCGGGGAAGTCCGAGAAATACCTTCCCTGACCTTGTGGAGGCAGCCTCTGTCCCTGATAATAACTGTAAACCCCCCAAGCATTCCCTGGCACAGAGACATTAGGAAAACCCTCAGGGTAGATGAGCATATGCATTCCGTTAGAACCCACGCGCTGCCGACCGTTGGTGGAACCTCCCCATTCTCAGGATTCGGGAATCATTTTCAGTGCGTGGGGGAGATCGAGAGACAACTCCACGCAGCTGTCTTCAGTCACAGGTGTTCCCTGTTCGGGGAAGTCCGAGAAATAACTTCCCTGAAATTTGGGAGGCATCCTCTGTCACTGGGAATTCCTGCAAACAACCCTAGCATTCCCTGGCAGAGAGACATTAGGAAAACTCTCAGGGGAGACTAGCTTAAGCATTCCGTTAGAACCCACGCGCTGAAGACCGTTGGTGGAACCTCCCCACGCTCAGGATTCCTGAACCACTGTCAGTGCGTGGGGGAGCTTGTGAGACAACTTCACGCAGCTCTCTTCAGTCACAGGTGTTCCCTATTCGGGGAAGTCCGAGAAATACATTCCCTGACCTTGGGGAGGCAGCCTCTGGCCCTGGGACTTCCTACAAATCCCCCTAGCATTCCCTGGCACAGAGACATGAGGAAAACCCTCAGGGGAGACGAGCACAGGCATTCCATTAGAACCCGCGCGCTGCCGACCGTTGGTGGAACCTCCACACGCTCAGGATTCCGGAATCATTGTCAGTGCGTGGGGGAGCTCGAGAGAAAACTCCACGCAGCTCTCTTCAGTCACAGGTGTTCCCTGTTTGGGGAAGTCCAAGAAATTCCTTCCCTGACCTTGGGGAGGCAGCCTCTGTCACTGGGACTTCCTGCAATCTCCCCAAGCATTCCCTGGCACAGAGGCATTAGGAAAACCCTCAGGGAAGACGAGGTTAGGCATTCCGTTAGAACCCACGCGCTGCCGACCGTTGGTGGAACCTCCCCACGCTCAGGATTCCGGAACCATTTTCAGTGCATGGGGGAGCTCGAGAGACAACTCCACGCAGCTCTCTTCAGTCAAAGGTGTTCCCTGATCGGGGAAGTCCGAGAAATACCTTCCCTGACCTTGTGGAGGCAGCCTCTGACCCTGGGACTTCCTGCAAACACCCCTAGCATTCCCTGGCACAGAGACATTAGGAAAACCCTCAGGGTAGATGAGCTTAGGCATTCCGTTAGAACCCACGCGCTGCCGACCGTTGGTGGAACCTCCCCAAGCTCAGGATTCGGGAACCATTGTCAGTGCGTGGGGGAGATCGAGAGACAACTCCAAGCAGCTCTCTTCAGTCACAGGTGTTCCCTGTTCGGGGAAGTCCGAGAAATACCTTCCATGACCTTGGGGAGGTAGCCTTTGTCCCTGGGATTTCCTGTAAACCAACCAAGCATTCCCTGGCACAGAGACATTAGGAAAACCCTCAGGGGAGACGAGCACAGGCATTCCGTTAGAACCCGCGCGCTGCCGACCGTTGGTGGAACTTCCACACGCTCAGGATTCCGGAACCATTGTCAGTGCGTGGGGGAGCTCGAGAGAAAACTCCACGCAGCTCTCTTCAGTCACAGGTGTTCCCTGTTTGGGGAAGTCCAAGAAATTCCTTCCCTGACCTTGGGGAGGCAGCCTCTGTCACTGGGACTTCCTGCAAACTCCCCAAGCATTCCCTGGCACAGAGGCATTAGGAAAATCCTCAGGGGAGACGAGGTTAGGCATTCCGTTAGAACACAAGGGCTGCCGACAGTTGGTGGAACCTCCCCACTCTCAGGATTCCGGAACCATTGTCAGTGCGTGGGGGAGCTTGAGAGACAACTCCACGCAGCTCTCTTCAGTCACAGGTGTTCCCTGTTCGGGGAAGTCTGAGAAATAGCTTCCGTGACCTTGGGGAGGCAGCCTCTGTCCTTGAGAATTCCTGCAAACCCCCCTAGCATTCCCTGGCACAGAGACATTAGGAAAACCCTCAGGGGAGACGAGCTTAGGCATTCCGTTAGAACCCACGCGCTGAGGACCGTTGGTGGAAGCTCCCCACGCTCAGGATTCCGGAACCATTGTCAGTGCGTGCAGGAGCTCGAGAGACAACTCCACGAAGCTCTCTTCAGTCACAGGTGTTCCCTGTTCGGGGAAGTCCGAGAAATACCTTCCCTGACCTTGGGGAGGCAGCCTCTGTCCCTGGGAATTCCTGAAAACCCCCCTAGCATTCCCTGGCACAGAGATATTAGGAAAACCCTCAGGGGAGACGAGCTTAGGCATTCCGTTAGAACCCACGTGCTGCCGACCGTAGGTGGAACCTCCCCACGCTCAGGATTCTGGAACCATTGTCAGTGCATGGGGGAGCTCGAGAGACAACTCCACGCAGCTCTCTTCAGTCACAGGTGTTCCCTGTTCGAGGAAGTCCGAGAAATACCTTCCCTGACCTTGGGGAGGCAGCCTCTGTCCCTGGGAATTCCTGAAAACCCCCCTAGCATACCCTGTCACAGAGACATTAGGAAAACCCTCAGGGGAGACGAGCTTAGGCATTCCGTTAGAACCCACGCGCTGCCGACCATTGGTGGAACCTCCCCACGCTCAGGATTCCGGAAACATTGTCAGTGCGTGGGGGAGCTCGAGAGACAACTCCAAGCAGCTCTCTTCAGTCACAGGTGTTCCCTGTTCGGAGAAGTCCGAGAAATACCTTCCATGACCTTGGGGAGGTAGCCTTTGTCCCTGGGATTTCCTGTAAACCAACCAAGCATTCCCTGGCAAAGAGACATTAGGAAAACCCTCAGGGGAGACGAGCACAGGCATTCCGTTAGTACCCGCGCGCTGCCGACCGTTGGTGGAACCTCCACACGCTCAGGATTCCGGAACCATTGTCAGTGCGTGGGGGAGCTCGAGAGAAAACTCCACGCAGCTCTCTTCAGTCACAGGTGTTCCCTGTTTGGGGAAGTCCAAGAAATTCCTTCCCTGACCTTGGGGAGGCAGCCTCTGTCACTGGGACTTCCTGCAATCTCCCCAAGCATTCCCTGGCACAGAGGCATTAGGAAAACCCTCAGGGGAGACGAGGTTAGGCATTCCGTTAGAACCCACGCGCTGCCGACCGTTGGTGGAACCTCCCCACGCTCAGGATTCCGGAACCATTTTCAGTGCATGGGGGAGCTCGAGAGACAACTCCACGCAGCTCTCTTCAGTCAAAGGTGTTCCCTGATCGGGGAAGTCCGAGAAATACCTTCCCTGACCTTGTGGAGGCAGCCTCTGACCCTGGGACTTCCTGCAAACACCCCTAGCATTCCCTGGCACAGAGACATTAGGAAAACCCTCAGGGTAGATGAGCTTAGGCATTCCGTTAGAACCCACGCGCTGCCGACCGTTGGTGGAACCTCCCCAAGCTCAGGATTCGGGAACCATTGTCAGTGCGTGGGGGAGATCGAGAGACAACTCCAAGCAGCTCTCTTCAGTCACAGGTGTTCCCTGTTCGGGGAAGTCCGAGAAATACCTTCCATGACCTTGGGGAGGTAGCCTTTGTCCCTGGGATTTCCTGTAAACCAACCAAGCATTCCCTGGCACAGAGACATTAGGAAAACCCTCAGGGGAGACGAGCACAGGCATTCCGTTAGAACCCGCGCGCTGCCGACCGTTGGTGGAACCTCCACACGCTCAGGATTCCGGAACCATTGTCAGTGCGTGGGGGAGCTCGAGAGAAAACTCCACGCAGCTCTCTTCAGTCACAGGTGTTCCCTGTTCGGGGAAGTCTGAGAAATACCTTCCCTGACCTTGGGGAGGCAGCCTCTGTCCCTGGGAATTCCTGAAAACCCCCCTAGCATTCCCTGTCACAGAGACATTAGGAAAACCCTCAGGGGAGACGAGCTTAGGCATTCCGTTAGAACCCACGCGCTGCCGACCGTTGGTGGAACCTCCCAACGCTCAGGATTCTGGAACCATTGTCAGTGCATGGGGGAGCTCGAGAGACAACTCCACACATCTCTTTTCAATCACAGGTGTTCCCTGTTCGAGGAAGTCCGAGAAATACCTTCCCTGACCTTGGGGAGGCAGCCTCTGTCCCTGGGAATTCCTGAAAACCCCCCTAGCATTCCCTGTCACAGAGACATTAGGAAAACCCTCAGGGGATACGAGCTAAGGCATTCCGTTAGAACCAACGTGCTAACGACCGTTGGTGGAACCTCCCCACGCTCAGGATTCTGGAACCATTGTCAGTGCATGGGGGAGCTCGAGAGACAACTCCACGCAGCTCTCTTCAGTCACAGGTGTTCCCTGTTCGAGGAAGTCCGAGAAATACCTTCCCTGACTTTGGGGAGGCAGTCTCTGTCCCTGGGAATTCCTGAAAACCCCCCTAGCATACCCTGTCACAGAGACATTAGGAAAACCCTCAGGGGAGACGAGCTTAGGCATTCCGTTAGAACCCACTCGCTGCCGACCATTGGTGTAACCTCCCCACGCTCAGGATTCCGGAACCATTGTCAGTGCGTGGGGGAGCTCGAGAGACAACTCCAAGCAGCTCTCTTCAGTCACAGGTGTTCCCTGTTCTGAGAAGTCCGAGAAATAACTTCCATGACCTTGGGGAGGTAGCCTTTGTCCCTGGGATTTCCTGTAAACCAACCAAGCATTCCCTGGCAAAGAGACATTAGGAAAACTCTCAGGGGAGACGAGCACAGGCATTCCGTTAGAACCCGCGCGCTGCCGACCGTTGGTGGAACCTCCACACGCTCAGGATTCCGGAACCATTGTCAGTGCGTGCGGGAGCTTGAGAGACAACTCCACGCAGCTCTCTTCAGTCACAGGTGTTCCCTGTTCGGGGAAGTCTGAGAAATAGCTTCCCTGACCTTGGGGAGGCAGCCTCTGTCCTTGAGAATTCCTGCAAACCCCCCTAGCATTCCCTGGCACAGAGACATTAGGAAAACCCTCAGGGGAGACGAGCTTAGGCATTCCGTTAGAACCCACGCGCCGAGGACCGTTGGTGGAACCTCCCCACGCTCAGGATTCCGGAACCATTGTCAGTGCGTGCAGGATCTCGAGAGACAACTCCACGAAGCTCTCTTCAGTCACAGGTGTTCCCTATTCGGGGAAGTCCGAGAAATACATTCCCTGACCTTGGGGAGGCAGCCTCTGGCCCTGGGACTTCCTACAAAACCCCCTAGCATTCCCTGGCAGAGAGACATGAGGAAAACCCTCAGGGGAGACGAGCACAGGCATTCCGTTAGAACCCGTGCGCTGCCGACCGTTGGTGGAACCTCCCAACGCTCAGGATTCCGGAACCATTGTCAGTGCGTGGGGGAGCTCGAGAGAAAACTCCACGCAGCTCTCTTCATTCACAGGTGTTCCCTGTTTGGGGAAGTCCAAGAAATTCCTTCCCTGACCTTGGGGAGGCAGCCTCTGTCCCTGGGACTTCCTGCAAACCCTCCTAGCATTCCCTGGCACAGAGACATGAGGAAAACCCTCAGGGGAGACGAGCACAGGCATTCCATTAGAACCCGCGCGCTGCCGACCGTTGGTGGAACCTCCACACGCTCAGGATTCCGGAATCATTGTCAGTGCGTGGGGGAGCTCGAGAGAAAACTCCACGCAGCTCTCTTCAGTCACAGGTGTTCCCTGTTTGGGGAAGTCCAAGAAATTCCTTCCCTGACCTTGGGGAGGCAGCCTCTGTCACTGGGACTTCCTGCAATCTCCCCAAGCATTCCCTGGCACAGAGGCATTAGGAAAACCCTCAGGGGAGACGAGGTTAGGCATTCCGTTAGAACCCACGCGCTGCCGACCGTTGGTGGAACCTCCCCACGCTCAGGATTCCGGAACCATTTTCAGTGCATGGGGGAGCTCGAGAGACAACTCCACGCAGCTCTCTTCAGTCAAAGGTGTTCCCTGATCGGGGAAGTCCGAGAAATACCTTCCCTGACCTTGTGGAGGCAGCCTCTGACCCTGGGACTTCCTGCAAACACCCCTAGCATTCCCTGGCACAGAGACATTAGGAAAATCCTCAGGGTAGATGAGCTTAGGCATTCCGTTAGAACCCACGCGCTGCCGACCGTTGGTGGAACCTCCCCAAGCTCAGGATTCGGGAACCATTGTCAGTGCGTGGGGGAGATCGAGAGACAACTCCAAGCAGCTCTCTTCAGTCACAGGTGTTCCCTGTTCGGGGAAGTCCGAGAAATACCTTCCATGACCTTGGGGAGGTAGCCTTTGTCCCTGGGATTTCCTGTAAACCAACCAAGCATTCCCTGGCACAGAGACATTAGGAAAACCCTCAGGGGAGACGAGCACAGGCATTCCGTTAGAACCCGCGCGCTGCCGACCGTTGGTGGAACCTCCACACGCTCAGGATTCCGGAACCATTGTCAGTGCGTGGGGGAGCTCGAGAGAAAACTCCACGCAGCTCTCTTCAGTCACAGGTGTTCCCTGTTTGGGGAAGTCCAAGAAATTCCTTCCCTGACCTTGGGGAGGCAGCCTCTGTCACTGGGACTTCCTGCAAACTCCCCAAGCATTCCCTGGCACAGAGGCATTAGGAAAATCCTCAGGGGAGACGAGGTTAGGCATTCCGTTAGAACACAAGGGCTGCCGACCGTTGGTGGAACCTCCCCACTCTCAGGATTCCGGAACCATTGTCAGTGCGTGGGGGAGCTTGAGAGACAACTCCACGCAGCTCTCTTCAGTCACAGGTGTTCCCTGTTCGGGGAAGTCTGAGAAATAGCTTCCGTGACCTTGGGGAGGCAGCCTCTGTCCTTGAGAATTCCTGCAAACCCCCCTAGCATTCCCTGGCACAGAGACATTAGGAAAACCCTCAGGGGAGACGAGCTTAGGCATTCCGTTAGAACCCACGCGCTGAGGACCGTTGGTGGAACCTCCCCACGCTCAGGATTCCGGAACCATTGTCAGTGCGTGCAGGAGCTCGAGAGACAACTCCACGAAGCTCTCTTCAGTCACAGGTGTTCCCTGTTCGGGGAAGTCCGAGAAATACCTTCCCTGACCTTGGGGAGGCAGCCTCTGTCCCTGGGAATTCCTGAAAACCCCCCTAGCATTCCCTGGCACAGAGATATTAGGAAAACCCTCAGGGGAGACGAGCTTAGGCATTCCGTTAGAACCCACGTGCTGCCGACCGTAGGTGGAACCTCCCCACGCTCAGGATTCTGGAACCATTGTCAGTGCATGGGGGAGCTCGAGAGACAACTCCACGCAGCTCTCTTCAGTCACAGGTGTTCCCTGTTCGAGGAAGTCCGAGAAATACCTTCCCTGACCTTGGGGAGGCAGCCTCTGTCCCTGGGAATTCCTGAAAACCCCCCTAGCATACCCTGTCACAGAGACATTAGGAAAACCCTCAGGGGAGACGAGCTTAGGCATTCCGTTAGAACCCACGCGCTGCCGACCATTGGTGGAACCTCCCCACGCTCAGGATTCCGGAACCATTGTCAGTGCGTGGGGGAGCTCGAGAGACAACTCCAAGCAGCTCTCTTCAGTCACAGGTGTTCCCTGTTCGGAGAAGTCCGAGAAATACCTTCCATGACCTTGGGGAGGTAGCCTTTGTCCCTGGGATTTCCTGTAAACCAACCAAGCATTCCCTGGCAAAGAGACATTAGGAAAACCCTCAGGGGAGACGAGCACAGGCATTCCGTTAGTACCCGCGCGCTGCCGACCGTTGGTGGAACCTCCACACGCTCAGGATTCCGGAACCATTGTCAGTGCGTGGGGGAGCTCGAGAGAAAACTCCACGCAGCTCTCTTCAGTCACAGGTGTTCCCTGTTTGTGGAAGTCCAAGAAATTCCTTCCCAGACCTTGGGGAGGCAGCCTCTGTCACTGGGACTACCTGCAAACTCCCCAAGCATTCCCTGGCACAGAGGAATTAGGAAAATCCTCAGGGGAGACGAGGTTAGGCATTCCGTTAGAACACAAGCGCTGCCGACCGTTGGTGGATCCTCCCCACGCTCAGGATTCTGGAACCATTGTCAGTGCGTGCAGGAGCTCGAGAGACAACTCCACGAAGCTCTCTTCAGTCACAGGTGTTCCCTGTTCGGGGAAGTCCGAGAAATACCTTCCCTGACCTTGGGGAGGCAGCCTCTGTCCCTGGGAATTGCTGCAAACCCCCCTAGCATTCCCTGGCACAGAGATATTAGGAAAACCCTCAGGGGAGACGAGCTTAGGCATTCCGTTAGAACCCACGTGCTCCCGACCGTAGGTGGAACCTCCCCACGCTCAGGATTCCGGAATCATTGTCAGTTCGTGGGGGAGCTCGAGAGACAACTCCACGCAGCTCTCTTCAGTCACAGGTGTTCCCTGTTCGGGGAAGTCCGAGAAATACCTTCCCTGACCTTGGGGAGGCAGCCTCTGTCACTGGGAGTTCCTGCAAACCCCCCTAGCATTCCCTGGAACAGAGACATTAGGAAAACCCTCAGGGGAGACGAGCTTAGGCATTCCGTTAGAACCCACGCGCTGCCGACCGTTGGTGGAACCTCCCCACGCTCAGGATTCCGGAACCATTGTCAGTGCGTGGGGGAGCTCGAGAGATAACTCCACGCAGCTCTCTTCAGTCACAGGTGTTCCCTGTTCGAGGAAGTCCGAGAAATACCTTCCCTGACCTTGGGGAGGCAGCCTCTGTCCCTGGGAATTTCTGAAAACCCCCCTAGCATTCCCTGTCACAGAGACATTAGGAAAACCCTCAGGGGAGACGAGCTTAGGCATTCCGTTAGAACCCACGCGCTGCCGACCGTTGGTGGAACCTCCCAACGCTCAGGATTCCGGAACCATTGTTAGTGCGTGGGGGAGCTCGAGAGACATCTCCACACAGCTCTTTTCAATCACAGGTGTTCCCTATCGGGGAAGACCGAGAAATAGCTTCCCTGAACTTGGGGAAGCAGCCTCTGTCACTGGGACTTCCTGCAAACTCCACAAGCATTCCCTGGCACAGAGACATTAGGAAAACCCCCAGGGGAGACGAGCTTAGGCATTCCGTTAGAACCAACGTGCTGACGACCGTTGGTGGAACCTCCCCACGCTCAGGATTCTGGAAATATTGTCAGTGCATGGGGGAGCTCGAGAGACAACTCCACGCAGCTCTCTTCAGTCACAGGTGTTCCCTGTTCGAGGAAGTCCGAGAAATACCTTCCCTGACATTGGGGAGGCAGCCTCTGTCCCTGGGAATTCCTGAAAACCCCCCTAGCATTCCCTGTCACAGAGACATTAGGAAAACCCTCAGGGGATACGAGCTTAGGCATTCCGTTAGAACCAATGTGCTGACGACCGTTGGTGGAACCTCCCCACGCTCAGGATTCTGGAACCATTGTCAGTGCATGGGGGAGCTCGAGAGACAACTCCACGCAGCTCTCTTCAGTCACAGGTGTTCCCTGTTCGAGGAAGTCCGAGAAATACCTTTCCTGACCTTGGGGAGGCAGCCTCTGTCCCTGGGAATTCCTGAAAACCCCCCTAGCATTCCCTGTCACAGAGACATTAGGAAAACCCTCAGGGGAGACGAGCTTAGGCATTCCGTTAGAACCCACGCGCTGCCGACCATTGCTGGAACCTCCCCACGCTCAGGATTCCGGAACCATTGTCAGTGCGTGGGGGAGCTCGAGAGACAACTCCAAGCAGCTCTCTTCAGTCACAGGTGTTCCCTGTTCGGAGAAGTCCGAGAAATACCTTCCATGACCTTGGGGAGGTACCCTTTGTCCCTGGGATTTCCTGTAAACCAACCAAGCATTCCCTGGCACAGAGACATTAGGAAAACCCTCAGGGGAGACGAGCACAGGCATTCCGTTAGAACCCGCGCGCTGCCGACCGTTGGTGGAACCTCCACACGCTCAGGATTCCGGAATCATTGTCAGTTCGTGGGGGATCTCGAGAGAAAACTCCACGCAGCTCTCTTCAGTCACAGGTGTTCCCTGTTCGGGGAAGTCCGAGAAATACCTTCCCTGACCTTGGGGAGGCAGCCTCTGTCCCTGGGAGTTCCTGCAAACCCCCCTAGCATTCCCTGGAACAGAGATATTAGGAAAACCCTCAGGGGAGACGAGCTTAGGCATTCCGTTAGAACCCACGCGCTGCCGACCGTTGGTGGAACCTCCCCACGCTCAGGATTCCGGAACCATTGTCAGTGCGTGGGGGAGCTCGAGAGATAACTCCACGCAGCTCTCTTCAGTCACAGGTGTTCCCTGTTCGGAGAAGTCCGAGAAATACCTTCCCTGACCTTGGGGAGGCAGCCTCTGTCCCTGGGACTTCCTGCAAACCCCCCTAGCATTCCCTGGCACAGAGACATTAGGAATACCCTCAGGGGAGACGAGCTTAGGCATTCCGTTAGAACCCACACGCTGCCGACCGTTGGTGGAACCTCCCCACGCTCAGGATTCTGGAACCATTGTCAGTGCATGGGGGAGCTCGAGAGACAACTCCACGCAGCTCTCTTCAGTCACAGGTGTTCCCTGTTCGAGGAAGTCTGAGAAATACCTTCCCTGACCTTGGGGAGGCAGCCTCTGCCCCTGGGAATTCCTGAAAACCCCCCTAGCATTCCCTGTCACAGAGATATTAGGAAAACCCTCAGGGGATACGAGCTTAGGCATTCCGTTAGAACCAACCTGCTGACGACCGTTGGTGGAACCTCCCCACGCTCAGGATTCTGGAACCATTGTCAGTGCATGGGGGAGCTCGAGAGACAACTCCACGCAGCTCTCTTCAGTCACAGGTGTTCCCTGTTCGAGGAAGTCCGAGAAATACCTTTCCTGACCTTGGGGAGGCAGCCTCTGTCCCTGGGAATTCCTGAAAACCCCCCTAGCATTCCCTGTCACAGAGACATTAGGAAAACCCTCAGGGGAGACGAGCTTAGGCATTCCGTTAGAACCCACGCGCTGCCGACCATTGGTGGAACCTCCCCACGCTCAGGATTCCGGAACCATTGTCAGTGCGTGGGGGAGCTCGAGAGACAACTCCAAGCATCTCTCTTCAGTCACAGGTGTTCCCTGTTCGGAGAAGTCCGAGAAATACCTTCCATGACCTTGGGTAGGAAGCCTTTGTCCCTGGGATTTCCTGTAAACCAACCAAGCATTCCCTGGCACAGAGACATTAGGAAAACCCTCAGGGGAGACGAGCACAGGCATTCCGTTAGAACCCGCGCGCTGCCGACCGTTGGTGGAACCTCCACACGCTCAGGATTCCAGAACCATTGTCAGTGCGTGGGGGAGCTCGAGAGAAATCTCCACGCAGCTCTCTTCAGTCACAGGTGTTCCCTGTTTGGGGAAGTCCAAGAAATTCCTTCCCATACCTTGGGGAGGCAGCCTCTGTCACTGGGACTTCCTGCAAACTCCCCAAGCATTCCCTGGCACAGAGGCATTAGGAAAATCCTCAGGGGAGACGAGGTTAGGCATTCCGTTAGAACACAAGCGCTGCCGACCGTTGGTGGAACCTCCCCACGCTCAGGATTCCGGAACCATTGTCAGTGCGTGCGGGAGCTTGAGAGACAACTCCACGCAGCTCTCTTCAGTCACAGGTGTTCCCTGTTCGGGGAAGTCTGAGAAATAGCTTCCCTGACCTTGGGGAGGCAGCCTCTGTCCTTGAGAATTCCTGCATACCCCCCTAGCATTCCCTGGCACAGAGACATTAGGAAAACCCTCAGGGGAGACGAGCTTAGGCATTCCGTTAGAACCCACACGCTGCCGACCGTTGGTGGAACCTCCCCACGCTCAGGATTCTGGAACCATTGTCAGTGCATGGGGGAGCTCGAGAGACAACTCTACGCAGCTCTCTTCAGTCACAGGTGTTCCCTGTTCGAGGAAGTCCGAGAAATACCTTCCCTGACCTTGGGGAGGCATCCTCTGTCCCTGGGAATTCCTGAAAACCTCCCTAGCATTCCCTGTCACAGAGACATTAGGAAAACCCTCAGGGGAGACGAGCTTAGGCATTCCGTTAGAACCCACGCGCTGTCGACCGTTGGTGAAACCTCCCAACTCTCAGGATTCCGGAACCATTGTCAGTGCGTGGGGGAGCTCGAGAGACAACTCCACACAGCTCTTTTCAATCACAGGTGTTCCCTATCGGGGAAGACCGAGAAATAGCTTCCCTGAACTTGGGGAAGCAGCCTCTGTCACTGGGACTGCCTGCAAACTCCACAAGCATTCCCTGGCACAGAGATATTAGGAAAACCCCCAGGGGAGACGAGCTTAGGCATTCCGTTAGAACCAAAGTGCTGACGACCGTTGGTGGAACCTCCCCACGCTCAGGATTCTGGAACCATTGTCAGTGCATGGGGGAACTCGAGAGACAACTCCACGCAGCTCTCTTCAGTCATAGGTGTTCCCTGTTCGAGGAAGTCCGAGAAATACCTTCCCTGACCTTGGGGAGGCAGCCTCTGTCCCTGGGAATTCCTGAAAACCCCCCTAGCATTCCCTGTCACAGAGACATTAGGAAAACCCTCAGGGGATACGAGCTTAGGCATTCCGTTAGAACCAACGTGCTGACGACCGTTGGTGGAACCTCCCCACGCTCAGGATTCTGGAACCATTGTCAGTGCATGGGGGAGCTCGAGAGACAACTCCACGCAGCTCTCTTCAGTCACAGGTGTTCCCTATTCGAGGAAGTCCGAGAAATACCTTCCCTGACCTTGGGGAGGCAGCCTCTGTCCCTGGGAATTCCTGAAAACCCCCCTAGCATTCCCTGTCACAGAGACATTAGGAAAACCCTCAGGGGAGACGAGCTTAGGCATTCCGTTAGAACCCACGCGCTGCCGACCATTGGTGGAACCTCCCCACGCTCAGGATTCCGGAACCATTATCAGTGCGTGGGGGAGCTCGAGAGACAACTCCAAGCAGCTCTCTTCAGTCACAGGTGTTCCCTGTTCGGAGAAGTCCGAGAAATACCTTCCATGACCTTGGGGAGGTAGCCTTTGTCCCTGGGATTTCCTGTAAACCAACCAAGCATTCCCTGGCACAGAGACGTTAGGAAAACCTTCAGGGGAGACGAGCACAGGCATTCCGTTAGAACCCGCGCGCTGTCGACCGTTGGTGGAACCTCCACACGCTCAGGATTCCGGAACCATTGTCAGTGCGTGGGGGAGCTCGAGAGAAAACTCCACGCAGCTCTCTTCAGTCACAGGTGTTCCCTGTTTGGCGAAGTCCAAGAAATTCCTTCCCAGACCTTGGGGAGGCAGCCTCTGTCACTGGGACTTCCTGCAAACTCCCCAAGCATTCCCTGGCACAGAGGCATTAGGAAAATCCTCAGGGGAGACGAGGTTAGGCATTCCGTTAGAACACAAGCGCTGCCGACCGCTGGTGGAACCTCCCCACGCTCAGGAATCCGGAACCATTGTCAGTGCGTGCGGGAGCTTGAGAGACAACTCCACGCAGCTCTCTTCAGTCACAGGTGTTCCCTGTTCGGGGAAGTCTAAGAAATAGCTTCCCTGACCTTGGGGAGGCAGCCTCTGTCCTTGAGAATTCCAGCAAACCCCCGTAGCATTCCCTGGCAGAGAGACATTAGGAAAACCCTCAGGGGAGACGAGCTCAGGCATTCCGTTAGAACCAACGTGCTGACGACCTTTGGTGGAACCTCCCCACGCTCAGGATTCTGGAACAATTGTCAGTGCATGGGGGAGCTCGAGAGACAACTCCACGCAGCTCTCTTCAGTCACAGGTGTTCCCTGTTCGAGGAAGTCCGAGAAATAACTTCCCTGACCTTGGGGAGGCAGCCTCTGTCCCTGGGAATTCCTGAAAAACCGCCTAGCATTCCCTGTCACAGAGACATTAGGAAAACCCTCAGGGGAGACGAGCTTAGGCATTCCGTTAGAACCCACGCGCTGCCGACCGTTGGTGGAACCTCCCCACGCTCAGGATTCCGGAACCATTGTCAGTGCGTGGGGGAGCTCGAGAGACAACTCCACGCAGCTCTCTGCAGTCACAGGTGTTCCCTATCGGGGAAGACCGAGAAATAGCTTCCCTGAACTTGGGGAAGCAGCCTCTGTCACTGGGACTGCCTGCAAACTCCCCAAGCATTCCCTGGCACAGAGACATTAGGAAAACACTCAGGGGAGACGAGCTTTGGCATTCCGTTAGAACCCACGCGCTAAGGACCGTTGGTGGAACCTCCCCACGCTCAGGATTCCGGAACCATTGTCAGTGCGTGCAGGAGCTCGAGAGACAACTCCACGCATCTCTCTTGAGTCACAGGTGTTCCCTGTTCGGGGAAGTCCGAGAAATACCTTCCCTGACCTTGAGGAGGCAGCCTCCGTCCCTGGGACTTCCTGCAAACCCCCCTAGCATTCCCTGGCACAGAGACATTAGGAAAACCCTCAGGGGAGACGAGCTTAGGCATTCCGTTAGAACCCACGCGCTGCCGACCGTTGGTGGAACCTCCCCACGCTCAGGATTCCGGAACCATTGTCAGTGCGTGGGGGAGCTCGAGAGACAACTCCACGCAGCTCTCTTCAGTCACAGGTGTTCCCTATCGGGGAAGACCGAGAAATAGCTTCCCTGAACTTGGGGAAGCAGCCTCTGTCACTGGGACTGCCTGCAAACACCACAAGCATTCCCTGGCACAGAGACATTAGGAAAACACTCAGGGGAGACGATCTTAGGCATTCCGTTAGAACCAACGTGCTGCCGACCGTTGGTGGAACCTCCCCACGCTCAGGATTCCGGAACCATTGTCAGTGCGTGGGGGAGATCGAGAGACAACTCCACGCAGCTCTCTTCAGTCACAGGTGTTCCCTGTTCGGGGAAGTCCGAGAAATACCTTCCCTGACCTTGGGGAGGCAGCCTCTGTCCCTGGGATTTCCTGCAATCCCCCCTAGCATTCCCTGGCACAGAGATATTAGGAAAACCCTCAGGGGAGACGAGCTTAGGCATTCCGTTAGAACCCATGCGCTGCCGACCGTAGGTGGAACCTCCCCACGCTCAGGATTCCGGAACCATTGTCAGTGCGTGGGGGAGCTCGAGAGACAACTCCACGCAGCTGTCTTCAGTCACAGGTGTTCCCTGATCGGGGAAGTCCGAGAAATACCTTCCCTGACCTTGGGGAGGCCGCCTCTGTCCCAGGGACTTCCTGCAAACCACCCTAGAATTCCCTGGCACAGAGACATTAGGAAAACCCTCAGGGGAGACGAGCTTAGGCATTCAGTTAGAGCCCACGCGCTGCCGAACGTTGGTGGAACCTCCCCACGCTCAGGATTCCGGATCCATTGTCAGTGCGTGGGGGAGCACGAGAGACAACTCCACGCAGCGCTCTTCAGTCACAGGTGTTCCCTGTTCGGGGAAGTCCGAGAAATACCTTCCCTGACCTTGGTGAGGCAGCTTCTGTCCCTGGGACTTCCTGCAAACCACCCTAGCAGTCCCTGTCACAGAGACATTAGGAAAACCCTCAGGGAATATGAGCTTATGCATTCCGTTAGAACCCACGCGCTGCCGACCGTTGGTGGAACCTCCCCACGCTCAGGATTCCGGAACAATTGTCAGTGCATGGGGGAGCTCGAGAAAAACTCCACGCAGCTCTCTTGAGTCACAGGTGTTCCCTGTTCGGGGAAGTCAGAGAAATACCTTCCCTGACCTTGGGGAGGCAGCATCTGTCCCTCGGATTTCCTGCAAACACACCTAGCCTTCCCTGGCACAGAGACATTAGGAAAACCCTCAAGGGAGACGAGCTAAGGCATTCCGTTAGAACCAACGCGCTGACGACCGTTGGTGGAACCTCCCCACGCTCAGGATTCCGGAACCATTGTCAGTGCGTGGGGGAGCTCGAGAGACAACTCCACGCAGCTCTCTTCAATCACAGGTGTTTCCTATCGGGGAAGACCGAGAAATAGCTTCCCTGAACTTGGGGAAGCAGCCTCTGTCACTGGGACTGCCTGCAAACTCCCCAAGCATTCCCTGGCACAGACATATTAGGAAAACCCTCAGGGTAGATGAGCTTATTCATTCCGTTAGAACCCACGCGCTGCCGACCGTTGGTGGAACCTCCCCACGCTCAGGGTTCGGGAACCATTGTCAGTGCGTGGGGGAGATCGAGAGACAACTCCAAGCAGCTCTCTTCAGTCACAGGTGTTCCCTGTTCGGGGAAGTCCGAGAAATACCTTCCATGACTTTGGGGAGGTAGCCTCTGTCCGTGGGATTTTCTGTAAACCCCCCAAGCATTCCCTGGCACAGAGACATTAGGAAAACCCTCAGGGGAGGCGAGCACAGGCATTCCGTTAGAACCCGCGCGCTGCCGACCGTTGGTGGAACCTCCACACGCTCAGGATTCCGGAACCATTGTCAGTGCGTGGGGGAGCTCGAGAGAAAACTCCACGCAGCTCTCTTCAGTCACAGGTGTTCCCTGTTTGGGGAAGTCCAAGAAATTCCTTCCCTGACCTTGGGGAGGCAGCCTCTGTCACTGAGACATCCTGCAAACTCCCCAAGCATTCCCTGGCACAGAGGCATTAGGAAAACCCTCAGGGGAGACGAGGTTAAGCATTCCGTTAGAACAGAAGCGCTGCCGACCGTTGGTGGAACCTCCCCACGCTCAGGATTCCGGAACCATTGTCAGTGCGTGGGGGAGCTTGAGAGAAAACTCCATGCAGCTCTCTTCAGTCACAGGTGTTCCCTGTTCGGGGAAGTCTGAGAAATAGCTTCCCTGACCTTGGGGAGGCAGCCTCTGACCTTGGGAATTCCTGCAAACCCCCCTAGCATTCCCTGGAACAGGGACATTAGGAAAACCCTCAGGGGAGACGAGCTTAGGCATTCCGTTAGAACCCACGCGCTGAGGACCGTTGGTGGAACCTCCCCACGCTCAGGATTCCGGAACCATTGTCAGTGCATGCAGGAGCTCGAGAGACAACTCCACGAAGCTCTCTTCAGTCACAGGTGTTCCCTGTTCGGGGAAGTCCGAGAAATACCTTCCCTGACCTTGGGGAGGCAGCCTCTGTCCCTGGGAATTCATGCAAACCCCCCTAGCATTCCCTGGCACAGAGATATTAGGAAAACCCTCAGGGGAGACAAGCTTAGGCATTCCGTTAGAACCCACGTGCTGCCGACCGTAGGTGGAACCTCCCCACGCTCAGGATTCCGGAACCATTGTCAGTTCGTGGGGGAGCTCGAGAGACAACTCCACGCAGCTCTCTTCAGTCACAGGTGTTCCCTGTTCGGGGAAGTCCGAGAAATACCTTCCCTGACCTTGGGGAGGCAGCCTCTGTCACTGGGAGTTCCTGCAAACCCCCCTAGCATTCCCTGGCACAGAGACATTAGGAAAACCCTCAGGGGAGACGAGCTTAGGCATTCCGTTAGAACCCACGCGCTGCCGACCGTTGGTGGAACCTCCCCACGCTCAGGATTCCGGAAACATTGTCAGTGCGTGGGGGAGCTCGAGAGACAACTCCACGCAGCTCTCTTCAGTCACAGGTGTTCCCTATCGGGGAAGACCGAGAAATAGCTTCCCTGAACTTGGGGAAGCAGCCTCTGTCACTGGGACTTCGTGCAAACTCCCCAAGCATTCCCTGGCACAGAGACATTAGGAAAACCCTCACGGGAGACGAGCTTAGGCATTCTGTTAGAACCCACGCGCTGCCGACCGTTGGTGGAACCTCCCCACGCTCAGGATTCCGGAACCATTGTCAGTGCGTGGGGGAGATCGAGAGACAACTCCACGCAGTTCTTTTTAGTCACAGGTGTTCCCTGTTCGGGGAAGTCCGAGAAATACCTTCCCTGACCTTGTGGAGGCAGCCTCTGTCCCTGGGACTTCCTGCAAACACCCCTAGCATTCCCTGGCGCAGAGACATTAGGAAAACCCTCAGGGTAGATGAGCATAGGCATTCCGTTAGAACCCACGCGCTGCCGACCGTTGGTGGAACCTCCCCACGCTCAGAATTACGGAACCATTGTCAGTGCGTGGGGGAGATCGAGAGACAACTCCACGCAGCTCTCTTCAATCACAGGTGTTCCCTGTTCGGGGAAGTCCGAGAAATAACTTCCCTGATCATGGGGAGGCAACCTTTGTCCCTGGGACTTCCTGCAAACCCCCCTAGCATTCCCTGGCACAGAGATATTAGGAAAACCCTCAGGGGAGACGAGCTTAGGCATTCCGTTTGAACCCACGCGCTGCCGACCGTAGGTGGAACCTCCCCACGCTCAGGATTCGGGAACCATTGTCAGTGCGTGGGGGAGCTCGAGAGACAACTCCACGCAGCTCTCTTCAGTCACAGGTGTTCCCTGGACGGGGAAGTCCGAGAAATAACTTCCCTGACCTTGGGGAGGCATGCTCTGTCACTGGGACTTCCTGCAAACACCCCTAGCATTCCCTGGCACAGAGACATTAGGAAAACTTTCAGGGGAGACTAGCTTAAGCATTCCGTTAGAACCCACGCGCTGCCGACCGTTGGTGGAACCTCCCCACGCTCAGGATTCCTGAACCACTGTCAGTGCGTGGGGGAGCTTGTGAGACAACTTCACGCAGCTCTCTTCAGTCACAGGTGTTCTCTATTCAGGGAAGTCCGAGAAATACCTTCCCTGACCTTGGGGAGGCAGCCTCTGGCCATGGGACTTCCTACAAAACCCCCTAGCATTCCCTGGCACAGAGACATGAGGAAAACCCTCAGGGGAGACGAGCACAGGCATTCCGTTAGCACCCGCGCGCTGCCGACCGTTGGTGGAACCTCCACACGCTCAGGATTCCGGAACAATTGTCAGTGCGTGGGGGAGCTCGAGAGACAACTCCACGCAGCTCTCTTCAGTCACAGGTGTTCCCTGTTCGGGGAAGTCCGAGAAACACCTTCCCTGACCTTGGGGAGGCAGCCTCTGTCCCTCGGAATTCCTGCAAACCCCCCTAGCCTTCCCTGGCAGAGAGACATTAGGAAAACCCTCAGGGGTGACGAGCTTAGGCATTCCGTTAGAACCCACGCGCTGCCGACCGTTGGTGGAACCTCCCCACGCTCAGGATTCCGGAACCATTGTCAGTGCGTGGGGGAGCTCGAGAGACAACTCCACGCAGCTCTCTTCAGTCAAAAGTGTTCCCTGATTGGGGAAGTCCGAGAAATACCTTCCCTGAACTTGTGGAGGCAGCCTCTGTCCCTGGGACTTCCTGCAAATACCCCTAGCATTCCCTGGCACAGAGACATTAGGAAAACCCTCAGGGTAGATGAGCATAGGCATTCCGTTAGAACCCACGCGCTGCCGACCGTTGGTGGAACCTCCCCACGCTCAGGATTCGGGAACCATTGTCAGTGCGTGGGGGAGCTCGAGAGACAACTCCACGCAGCCCTCTTCAGTCACAGGTGTTCCCTGTTCGGAGAAGTCCGAGAAATACCTTTCCAGACCTTGTGGAGGCAGCCTCTGTCACTGGGACTTCCTGCAAACACACCAAGCATTCCCTGGCACAGAGGCATTAGGAAAACCCTCAGGGGAGACGTGGTTAGGCATTCCGTTACAACCCGCGCGCTGCCGACCGTTGGTGGAACCTCCACACGCTCAGGATTCCGGAACAATTGTCAGTGCGTGGGGGAGCTCGACAGACAACTCCACGCAGCTCTCTTCACTCAAAGGTGTTCCCTGATCGGGGACGTCTGAGAAATACCTTCCCTGACCTTGTGGAGGCAGCCTCTGTCCCTGGGAATTCCTGCAAACACCCCTAGCATTCCCTGGCACAGAGACATTAGGAAAACACTCAGGGTAGATGAGCTTAGGCATTCAGTTAGAACCCACGCTCTGCCGACAGTTGGTGGAACCTCCCCACGCTCAGGATTCGGGAACAATTGTCAGTGCGTGGGGGAGATCGAGAGACAATTCCAAGCAGCTCTCTTCAGTCACAGGTGTTCCCTGTTCGGGGAAGTCCGAGAAATATCTTCCATGACCTTGGGGAGGTAGCCTCTGTCCCTGATATTTCCTGTAAACAACCCAAGCATTCCCTGGCACAGAGACATTAGGAAAACCCTCAGGGTAGATGAGCATAGGCGTTCCGTTAGAACCCACGCGCTGCCGACCGTTGGTGGAACTTTCCCACGCTCAGGATTCGGGAACCATTGTCAGTGCGTGGGGGAGATCGAGAGACAACTCCACGCAGCTCTCTTCAGTCACAGGTGTTCCATGTTCGGGGAAGTCCGAGAAATACCTTCCCTGACATTGGGGAGGCATCCTCTATTACTGGGAATTCCTGCAAACACCCCTAGCATTCCCTGGCACAGAGACATTAGGAAATCTCTCAGGGGAGACTAGCTTAAGCATTCCGTTAGAACCCACGCGCTGCCGACCGTTGGTGGAACCTCCCCACGCCCAGGATTCCAGAACCATTGTCAGTGCATGGGGGAGCTCGAGAGACAACTCCACGAAGCTCTCTTCAGTCACAGGTGTTCCCTGTTCGGGGAAGTCAGAGAAATACCTTCCCTGACCTTGGGGAGGCAGCCTCTGACCTTGGGACTTCCTGCAAACACCCCTAGCCTTCCCTGTCACAGAGACATTAGGAAAACCCTCACGGGAGACGAACTTAGGCATTCTGTTAGAACCCACGCGCTGCCGACCGTTGGTGGAACCTCCCCACGCTCAGGATTCCGGAACCATTGTCAGTGCGTGGGGGAGATCGAGAGACAACTCCACGCAGCTCTCTTCAGTCACAGGTGTTCCCTGTACGGGGAAGTCCGAGAAATAACTTCCCTGACCTTGTGGAGGCAGCCTCTGTCCCTGGGACTTCCTGCAAACACCCCTAGCATTTCCTGGTGCAGAGACATTAGGAAAACCCTCAGGGTAGATGAGCATAGGCATTCCGTTAGAACCCACGCGCTGCCGACCGTTGGTGGAACCTCCCCACGCTCAGAATTCCGGAACCATTGTCAGTGCGTGGGGGAGATCGAGAGACAACTCCACGCAGCTCTCTTCAATCACAGGTGTTCCCTGTTCAGGGAAGTCCGAGAAATACCTTCCCTGACCTTGGGGAGGCAACCTCTGTCCCTGGGACTTCCTGCAAACCCCCCTAGCATTCCCTGGCACAGAGATATTAGGAAAACCCTCAGGGGAGACGAGCTTTGGCATTCCGTTTGAACCCACACGCTGCCGACCGTAGGTGGAACCTCCCCACGCTCAGGATTCCGGAACCATTGTCAGTGCGTGGGGGAGCTCGAGAGACAACTCCACGCATCTCTCTTCAGTCACAGGTGTTCCCTGTTCGGGGAAGTCCGAGAAATAACTTCCCTGACCTTGGGGAGGCAGCCTCTGTCCCTGGGACATCCTGCAAACACCCCTAGCCTTCCCTGTCACAGAGACATTAGGAAAACCCTCACGGGAGACGAGCTTAGGCATTCTGTTAGAACCCACGCGCTGCCGACCGTTGGTGGAACCTCCCCACGCTCAGGATTCCGGAACCATTGTCAGTGCGTGGGGGAGATCGAGAGATAACTCCACGCAGCTCTCTTCAGTCACAGGTGTTCCCTGTTCGGGGAAGTCCGAGAAATACCTTCCCTGACCTTGTGGAGGCAGCCTCTGTCCCTGGGACTTCCTGCAAACACCCCTAGCATTCCCTGGCGCAAAGACATTAGGAAAAACCTCAGGGTAGATGAGCATAGGCATTCCGTTATAACCCACGCGCTGCCGACCATTGCTGGAACCTCCCCACGCTCAGAATTCCGGAACCATTGTCAGTGCGTGGGGGAGATCGAGAGACAACTCCACGCAGCTCTCTTCAATCACAGGTGTTCCCTGTTCGGGGAAGTCCGAGAAATACCTTCCCTGACCTTGGGGAGGCAACCTCTGTCCCTGGGACTTCCTGCAAACCCCCCTAGCATTCCCTGGCACAGAGATATTAGGAAAACCCTCAGGGGAGACGAGCTTAGGCATTCCGTTTGAACCCACGCGCTGCCGACCGTAGGTGGAACCTCCCCACGCTCAGGATTCCGGAACCATTGTCAGTGCGTGGGGGAGCTCGAGAGACCACTCCACGCAGCTCTCTTCAGTCACAGTTGTTCCCTGATCGGGGAAGTCCGAGAAATACCTTCCCTGACCTTGGGGAGGCCGCCTCTGTCCCTGGGACTTCCTGCAAACCCCCCAAGCATTCCCTGGCACAGAGACATTAGGAAAACCCTCAGGGGAGACGAGCTTACGCATTCAGTTAGAACCCACGCGCTGCCGAACGCTGGTGGAACCTCCCCCGCTCAGGATTCCGGATCCATTGTCAGTGCGTGGGGGAGCTCGAGAGACAACTCCACGCAGCGCTCTTCAGTCACAGGTGTTCCCTGTTTGGGGAAGTCCGAGAAATACCTTCCCTGACCTTGGTGAGGCAGCCTCTGTCCCTGGGATTTCCTGCAAACCACCCTAGCAGTCCCTGTCACAGAGACATTAGGAAAACCCTCAGGGAAGATGAGCTTATGCATTCCGTTAGAACCCAAGCGCTGCCGACCGTTGGTGGAACCTCCACACGCTCAGGATTCCGGAACCATTGTCAGTGCATGGGGGAGCTCGAGAAAATCTCCACGCAGCTCTCTTGAGTCACAGGTGTTCCCTGTTCGGGGAAGTCCGAGAAATAACTTCCCTGACCATGGGGAGGCAGCATCTGTCCCTCGGATTTCCTGCAAACACCCCTAGCCTTCCCTGGCACAGAGACATTAGGAAAACCCTCAAGGGAGACGAGCTTAGGCATTCCGTTAGAACCTACGCGCTGCCGACCTTTGTTGGAACCTCCCCACGCTCAGGATTCCGGAATCATTGTCAGTGCGTGGGGGAGCTCGAGAGACAACTCCACGCAGCTCTCTTCAGTCACAGGTGTTCCCTGTTCGGGGAAGTCCGAGAAATACCTTCCATGACCTTGGGGAGGTAGCCTCTGTCCCTGGGATTTCCTGTTAACCCCCCAAGCATTCCCTGGCACAGAGACATTAGGAAAACCCTCAGGGGAGACGAGCTTAGGCATTCCGTTAGAACCCACGCGCTACCGACCGTTGGTGGAACCTCCCCACGCTCAGGATTCCGGAACCATTGTCAGTGCGTGGGGGAGCTCGAGAGACAACTCCACGCAGCTCTCTTCATTCAAAGGTGTTCCCTGATCGGGGGAAGGCCGAGAAATACCTTCCCTGACCTTGTGGAGGCAGCCTCTGTCCGTGGGACTTCCTGCAAACACCCCTAGCATTCCCTGGCACAGAGAAATTAGGAAAACCCTCAGGGTAGATGAGCTTAAGCATTCCGTTAGAACCCACGCGCTGCCGACCGTTGGTGGAACCTCCCCACGCTCAGGATTCGGGAACCATTGTCAATGCGTGGGGGAGATCGAGAAACAGCTCCAAGCAGCTCTCTTCAGTCACAGGTGTTCCCTGTTCGGGGAAGTCGGAGAAATACCTTCCCTGACCTTGTGGAGGCATGCTCTGTCACTGGGACTTCCTGCAAACACCCCTAGCATTCCCTGGCACAGAGACATTAGGAAAACTTTCAGGGGAGACTAGCTTAAGCATTCCGTTAGAACCCACGCACTGCCGACCGTTGGTGGAACCTCCCCACGCTCTGGATTCCTGAACCACTGTCAGTGCGTGGGGGAGCTTGTGAGACAACTTCACGCAGCTCTCTTCAGTCACAGGTGTTCCCTATTCAGGGAAGTCCGAGAAATACCTTCCCTAACCTTGGGGAGGCAGCCTCTGGCCATGGGACTTCCTACAAAACCCCCTAGCATTCCCTGGCACAGAGACATGAGGAAAACCCTCGGGGGAGACGAGCACAGGCATTCCGTTAGAACCCGCGCGCTGCCGACCGTTGGTGGAACCTCCACACGCTCAGGATTCTGGAACCATTGTCAGTGCGTGCGGGAGCTCGAGAGACAACTCCATGCAGCTCTCTTCAGTCACAGGTGTTCCCTGTTCGGGGAAGTCCGAGAAATACCTTCCCTGACCTTGGGGAGGCAGCCTCTGACCTTGGGAATTCCTGCAAACCCCCCTAGCATTCCCTGGCACAGAGACATTAGGAAAACCCTCAGGGGAGACGAGCTTAGGCATTCCGTTAGAACCCACGCGCTGAGGACCGTTGGTGGAACCTCCCCACGCTCAGGATTCCGGAACCATTGTCAGTGCATGCAGGAGCTCGAGAGACAACTCCACGAAGCTCTCTTCAGTCACAGGTGTTCCCTGTTCGGGGAAGTCCGAGAAATACCTTCCCTGACCTTGGGGAGGCAGCCTCTGTCCCTGGGAATTCCTGCAAACCCCCCTAGCATTCCCTGGCACAGAGATATTAGGAAAACCCTCAGGGGAGACGAACTTAGGCATTCCGTTAGAACCCACGCGCTGCCGAACGCTGGTGGAACCTCCCCCGCTCAGGATTCCGGATCCATTGTCAGTGCGTGGGGGAGCTCGAGAGACAACTCCACGCAGCGCTCTTCAGTCACAGGTGTTCCCTGTTTGGGGAAGTCCGAGAAATACCTTCCCTGACCTTGGTGAGGCAGCCTCTGTCCCTGGGATTTCCTGCAAACCACCCTAGCAGTCCCTGTCACAGAGACATTAGGAAAACCCTCAGGGAAGATGAGCTTATGCATTCCGTTAGAACCCAAGCGCTGCCGACCGTTGGTGGAACCTCCACACGCTCAGGATTCCGGAACCATTGTCAGTGCATGGGGGAGCTCGAGAAAATCTCCACGCAGCTCTCTTGAGTCACAGGTGTTCCCTGTTCGGGGAAGTCCGAGAAATAACTTCCCTGACCATGGGGAGGCAGCATCTGTCCCTCGGATTTCCTGCAAACACCCCTAGCCTTCCCTGGCACAGAGACATTAGGAAAACCCTCAAGGGAGACGAGCTTAGGCATTCCGTTAGAACCTACGCGCTGCCGACCTTTGTTGGAACCTCCCCACGCTCAGGATTCCGGAATCATTGTCAGTGCGTGGGGGAGCTCGAGAGACAACTCCACGCAGCTCTCTTCAGTCACAGGTGTTCCCTGTTCGGGGAAGTCCGAGAAATACCTTCCATGACCTTGGGGAGGTAGCCTCTGTCCCTGGGATTTCCTGTTAACCCCCCAAGCATTCCCTGGCACAGAGACATTAGGAAAACCCTCAGGGGAGACGAGCTTAGGCATTCCGTTAGAACCCACGCGCTACCGACCGTTGGTGGAACCTCCCCACGCTCAGGATTCCGGAACCATTGTCAGTGCGTGGGGGAGCTCGAGAGACAACTCCACGCAGCTCTCTTCATTCAAAGGTGTTCCCTGATCGGGGGAAGGCCGAGAAATACCTTCCCTGACCTTGTGGAGGCAGCCTCTGTCCGTGGGACTTCCTGCAAACACCCCTAGCATTCCCTGGCACAGAGACATTAGGAAAACCCTCAGGGTAGATGAGCTTAAGCATTCCGTTAGAACCCACGCGCTGCCGACCGTTGGTGGAACCTCCCCACGCTCAGGATTCGGGAACCATTGTCAATGCGTGGGGGAGATCGAGAAACAGCTCCAAGCAGCTCTCTTCAGTCACAGGTGTTCCCTGTTCGGGGAAGTCGGAGAAATACCTTCCCTGACCTTGTGGAGGCATGCTCTGTCACTGGGACTTCCTGCAAACACCCCTAGCATTCCCTGGCACAGAGACATTAGGAAAACTTTCAGGGGAGACTAGCTTAAGCATTCCGTTAGAACCCACGCACTGCCGACCGTTGGTGGAACCTCCCCACGCTCTGGATTCCTGAACCACTGTCAGTGCGTGGGGGAGCTTGTGAGACAACTTCACGCAGCTCTCTTCAGTCACAGGTGTTCCCTATTCAGGGAAGTCCGAGAAATACCTTCCCTAACCTTGGGGAGGCAGCCTCTGGCCATGGGACTTCCTACAAAACCCCCTAGCATTCCCTGGCACAGAGACATGAGGAAAACCCTCGGGGGAGACGAGCACAGGCATTCCGTTAGAACCCGCGCGCTGCCGACCGTTGGTGGAACCTCCACACGCTCAGGATTCCGGAACCATTGTCAGTGCGTGCGGGAGCTCGAGAGACAACTCCACGCAGCTCTCTTCAGTCACAGGTGTTCAGTGTTCGGGGAAGTCCGAGAAAAACCTTCCCTGACCTTGGGGAGGCAGCCTCTGTCCCTCGGAATTCCTGCAAACCCCCCTAGCCTTCCCTGGCAGAGAGACATTAAGAAAACCCTCAGGGGTGACGAGCTTAGGCATTCCGTTAGAACCCACGCGCTGCCGACCGTTGGTGGAACCTCCCCACGCTCAGGATTCCGGAACCATTGTCAGTGCGTGGGGGAGCTCGAGAGACAACTCCACGCAGCTCTCTTCAGTCAAAAGTGTTCCCTGATTGGGGAAGTCCGAGAAATACCTTCCCTGAACTTGTGGAGGCAGCCTCTGTCCCTGGGACTTCCTGCAAATACCCCTAGCATTCCCTGGCACAGAGAAATTAGGAAAACCCTCAGGGTAGATGAGCATAGGCATTCCGTTAGAACCCACGCGCTGCCGACCGTTGGTGGAACCTCCCCACGCTCTGGATTCGGGAACCATTGTCAGTGCGTGGGGGAGCTCGAGAGACAACTCCACGCAGCTCTCTTCAGTCACAGGTGTTCCCTGTTCGGAGAAGTCCGAGAAATACCTTCCCAGACCTTGTGGAGGCAGCCTCTGTCACTGGGACTTCCTGCAAACACCCCAAGCATTCCCTGGCACAGAGGAATTAGGAAAACCCTCAGGGGAGACGAGGTTAGGCATTCCGATAGAACCCAAGCGTTGCCGACCGTTGGTGGAACCTCCCCACGCTCAGGATTCTGAAACCATTGTCAGTGCGTGGGGGAGCTCGAGAGACAACTCCACGCAGCTCTCTTCACTCACAGGTGTTCCCTGTTCGGGGAAGTCCGAGAAATACCTTCCCTGACTTTGGGGAGGCAGCCTCTGTCCCTGAGACTTCCTGAAAGCCCCCTAGCATTCCCTGGCACAGAGACATTAGGAAAATCCTCAGGGGCGACAAGCTTAGGCATTCCGTTAAAACCTACGCAGTGCCGACCGTTGGTGGAACCTTCCCACGCTCAGGATTCCGGAACCATTGTCAGTGTGTGGGGGAGCTCGAGAGACAACTCCACACAGCTCTCTTCAATCACAGGTGTTCCCTATTCGGGGAAGTCCGAGAAATAGCTTCCCTGACCTTGGGGAGGCAGCCTCTGTCACTGGGATTTCCTGCAAACTCCCTAAGCATTCCCTAGCACAGGGACATTAGGAAAACACTCAGGGGAGACGAGCTTAGGCATTTCGTTAGAACCAACGCGCTGCCGACCGTTGGTGGAACCTCCCCACGCTCAGGATTCCGGAACCATTGTCAGTGCGTGGGGGAGCTCGAGAGACAACTCCACGCATCTCTCTTCAGTCACAGGTGTTCCCTGTTCGGGGAAGTCCGAGAAATACCTTCCCTGACCTTGGGGAGGCAGCCTCTGTCCCTGGGACTTCCTGCAAACACCCCTAGCCTTCCCTGGCACAGAGACATTAGGAAAACCCTCACGGGAGACGAGCTTAGGCATTCTGTTAGATCCCACGCGCTGCCGACTGTTGGTGGAACCTCCCCACGCTCAGGATTACGGAACCATTGTCAGTGCGTGGGGGAGCTCGAGAGACAACTCCACGCAGCTCTCTTCAGTCACAGGTGTTCCCTGTCCGGGGAAGTCCGAGAAATACCTTCCCTGAACTTGGGGAGGCAGCCTCTGTCACTGGGATTTCCTGCAAACCCCCATAGCATTCCCTGGCACAGAGACATTAGGAAAACCATCAGGGGAGACCAGCTCAGCCATTCCGTTGGAACCAACGCGCTGCCGACTGTTGGTGTAACCTCCCCACGCTCAGGGTTCTGGAACCATTGTCAGTGCGTGGGGGAGCTCGAGAGACAACTCCACGCAGCTCTCTTCAGTCACAGGTGTTCCCTGTCTGGGGAAGTCCGAGAAATACCTTCCCTGACTTGGGGAGGCAGCCTCTGTCACTGGGATTTCCTGCAAACCCCCCTAGCATTCCCTGGCACAGAGAAATTAGGAAAACCCTCAGGGGAGACCAGCTCAGCCATTCCATTGGAACCCACTCGCTGCAGACCGTTGGTGTAACCTCCCCACCCTCAGGGTTCCGGAACCATTGTCAGTGCGTGGGGGAGCTCGAGAGACAACTCCACGCAGCTCTCTTCAGTCACAGGTGTTCCCTGTCCGGGGAAGTCCGAGAAATACCTTCCCTGACCTTGGGGAGGCAGCCTCTGTCACTGGGAATTCCTGAAAAACCCCCCTAGCATTCCCTGGCACAGAGGCACTAGGAAAACTCTGAGGGGAGACCAGCTCAGCCATTCCGTTGGAACTCACGCGCTGCCGACCGTTGGTGGAACCTCCCCACGCTCAGGGTTCCGGAAACATTGTCAGTGCGTGGGGGAGATCGAGAGACAACTCCACGCAGCTCTCTTCAGTCACAGGTGTTCCCTGTCCGGGGAAGTCCGAGAAATAACTTTCCTGACCTTGGGGAGGCAGCCTCTGTCACTGGGATTTCCTGCAATCCCCCCTAGCATTCCCTGCCACAGAGACATTAAAAAAAACCATCAGGGGAGACCAGCTCAGCCATTCCGTTGGAACCAACGCGCTGCCGACTGTTGGTGGAACCTCCCCACCCTCAGGGTTCCGGAACCATTGTCAGTGCGTGGGGGAGATCGAGAGACAACTCCACGCAGCTCTCTTCAGTCACAGGTGTTCCCTGTCCGGGGAAGTCCGAGAAATAACTTCCCTGAACTTGGGGAGGCAGCCTCTGTCACTGGGATTTCCTGCAAACCCCCATAGCATTCCCTGGCACAGAGACATTAGGAAAACCATCAGGGGAGACCAGCTCAGCCATTCCGTTGGAACCCACGCGCTGGCGACCGTTGGTGGAACCTCCCCACGCTCAGGGTTCCGGAACCATTGTCAGTGCGTGGGGGAGCTCGAGAGACAACTCCACGCAGCTCTCTTCAGTCACAGGTGTTCCCTGTCTGGGGAAGTCCGAGAAATACCTTCCCTGACCTTGGGGAGGCAGCC
Organism: Vicugna pacos; assembly: GCF_048564905.1. Classification (NCBI taxonomy): domain Eukaryota; kingdom Metazoa; phylum Chordata; class Mammalia; order Artiodactyla; family Camelidae; genus Vicugna; species Vicugna pacos. Next base: position 58,726,835 of record NW_027328721.1, on the reverse strand, counting down.
TCTGTCACTGGGATTTCCTGCAAACCCCCCTAGCATTCCCTGGCACAGAGAAATTAGGAAAACCCTCAGGGGAGACCAGCTCAGCCATTCCATTGGAACCCACTCGCTGCAGACCGTTGGTGTAACCTCCCCACCCTCAGGGTTCCGGAACCATTGTCAGTGCGTGGGGGAGCTCGAGAGACAACTCCACGCAGCTCTCTTCAGTCACAGGTGTTCCCTGTCCGGGGAAGTCCGAGAAATACCTTCCCTGACCTTGGGGAGGCAGCCTCTGTCACTGGGAATTCCTGAAAAACCCCCCTAGCATTCCCTGGCACAGAGGCACTAGGAAAACTCTGTGGGGAGACCAGCTCAGCCATTCCGTTGGAACTCACGCGCTGCCGACCGTTGGTGGAACCTCCCCACGCTCAGGGTTCCGGAACCATTGTCAGTGCGTGGGGGAGATCGAGAGACAACTCCACGCAGCTCTCTTCAGTCACAGGTGTTCCCTGTCCGGGGAAGTCCGAGAAATAACTTTCCTGACCTTGGGGAGGCAGCCTCTGTCACTGGGATTTCCTGCAATCCCCCCTAGCATTCCCTGCCACAGAGACATTAAAAAAAACCATCAGGGGAGACCAGCTCAGCCATTCCGTTGGAACCAACGCGCTGCCGACTGTTGGTGGAACCCCCCACCCTCAGGGTTCCGGAACCATTGTCAGTGCGTGGGGGAGATCGAGAGACAACTCCACGCAGCTCTCTTCAGTCACAGGTGTTCCCTGTCCGGGGAAGTCCGAGAAATAACTTCCCTGAACTTGGGGAAACAGCCTCTGTCACTGGGATTTCCTGCAAACCCCCCTAGCATTCCCTGGCACAGAGACATTAGGAAAACCATCAGGGGAGACCAGCTCAGCCATTCCGTTGGAACCCACGCGCTGGCGACCGTTGGTGGAACCCCCCCACGCTCAGGGTTCCGGAACCATTGTCAGTGCGTGGGGGAGCTCGAGAGACAACTCCACGCAGCTCTCTTCAGTCACAGGTGTTCCCTGTCTGGGGAAGTCCGAGAAATACCTTCCCTGACCTTGGGGAGGCAGCCTCTGTCACTGGGATTTCCTGCAAACCCCCCTAGCATTCCCTGGCACAGAGGCACTAGGAAAACCCTCAGGGGAGACCAGCTCAGCCATTCCGTTGGAACTCACGCGATGCCGACCGTTGGTGGAACCTCCCCACGCTCAGGGTTCCGGAACCATTGTCAGTGCGTGGGGGAGATCGAGAGACAACTCCACGCAGCTCTCTTCAGTCACAGGTGTTCCCTGTCCAGGGAAGTCCGAGAAATAACTTCCCTGACCTTGGGGAAGCAGCCTCTGTCACTGGGATTTCCTGCAATCCCCCCTAGCATTCCCTGCCACAGAGACATTAAAAAAAACCATCAGGGGAGACCAGCTCAGCCATTCCGTTGGAACCAACGCGCTGCCGACTGTTGGTGGAACCTCCCCACCCTCAGGGTTCCGGAACCATTGTCAGTGCGTGGGGGAGATCGAGAGACAACTCCACGCAGCTCTCTTCAGTCACAGGTGTTCCCTGTCCGGGGAAGTCCGAGAAATACCTTCCCTGAAATTGGGGAGGCAGCCTCTGTCACTGGGATTTCCTGCAAACCCCCATAGCATTCCCTGGCACAGAGACATTAGGAAAACCATCAGGGGAGACCAGCTCAGCCATTCCGTTGGAACCCACGCGCTGCCGACCGTTGGTGGAACCTCCCCACGCTCAGGGTTCCGGAACCATTGTCAGTGCGTGGGGGAGCTCGGGAGACAACTCCACGCAGCTCTCTTCAGTCACAGGTGTTCCCTGTCCGGGAAAGTCCGAGAAAAACCTTCCCTGACCTTGGGGAGGCAGCCTCTGTCACTGGGATTTCCTGCAAACCCCCTAGCATTCCCTGGCACAGAGACATAAGGAAAACCCTCATGGGAGACCATCTCAGCCATTCCGTTGGAACCCACGCGCTGCCGACCGTTGGTGGAACCTCCCCACGCTCAGGGTTCCGGAACCATTGTCAGTGCGTGGGGGAGCTCGAGAGACAACTCCACGCAGCTCTCTTCAGTCACAGGGTTTCCCTGTCCGGGGAAGTCCGAGAACTACCTTCCCTGACCTTGGAGAGGCAGCCTCTGTCACTGGGATTTCCTGCAAACGCCCCTAGCATTCCCTGGCACACAGACATTAAAAAAAACCCTCAGGGGAGACCAGCTCAGCCATTCCGTTGGAACCCATGCGCTGCCGACCGTTGGTGGAACCTCCCCACGCTCAGGGTTCCGGAACCATTGTCAGTGCGTGGGGGAGCTCGAGAGACATCTCCACGCAGCTCTCTTCAGTCACAGGTATTCCCTGTCCGGGGAAGTCCGAGAAATACCTTCCCTTACCTGGGGAGGCAGCCTCTGTCACTGGGATTTCCTGCAAACCCCCTAGCATTCCATGGCAAAGAGGCACTAGGAAAACCCTCAGGGGAGACCAGCTCAGCCATTCCGTTGGAACTCACGCGCTACCGGCCGTTGGTGGAACCTCCCCAAGCTCAGGGTTCCGGAACCATTGTCAGTGCGTGAGGGAGATCGAGAGACATCTCCACGCAGCTCTCTTCAGTCACAGGTGTTCCCTGTCCGGGGAAGTCCGAGAAATAACTTCCCTGACCTTGGGGAGGCAGCCTCTGTCACTGGGATTTCCTGCAATCCCCCCTAGCATTCCCTGCCACAGACACATTAAAAAAAACCCTCAGGGGTGACCAGCTCAGCCATTCCATTGGAACCAACGCGCTGCCGACTGTTGGTGGAACCTCCCCACCCTCAGGGTTCCGGAACCATTGTCAGTGCGTGGGGGAGATCGAGAGACAACTCCACGCAGCTCTCTTCAGTCACAGGTGTTCCCTGTCCGGGGAAGTCCGAGAAATACCTTCCCTGAACTTGGGGAGGCAGCCTCTGTCACTGGGATTTCCTGCAATCCCCCATAGCATTCCCTGGCACAGAGACATTAGGAAAACCATCAGGGGAGACCAGCTCAGCCATTCCGTTGGAACCAACGCGCTGCCGACTGTTGGTGTAACCTCCCCACGCTCAGGGTTCCGGAACCATTGTCAGTGCGTGGGGGAGCTCGAGAGACAACTCCACGCAGCTCTCTTCAGTCACAGGTGTTCCCTGTCCGGGGAAGTCCGAGAAATACCTTCCCTGACCTTGGGGAGGCAGCCTCTGTCACTGGGATTTCCTGCAAACCCCCATAGCATTCCCTGGCACAGAGACATTAGGAAAACCCTCAGGGGAGACCAGCTCAGCCATTCATTGGAACCCACGTGCTGCAGACCGTTGTTGTAACCTCCCCACGCTCAGGGTTCCGGAACCATTGTCAGTGCATGGGGGAGCTCGAGAGACAACTCCACGCAGCTCTCTTCAGTCACAGGTGTTCCGTGTCCGGGGAAGTCCGAGAAATAACTTCCCTGACCTTGGGGAGGCAGCCTCTGTCACTGGGATTTCCTGCAATCCCCCCTAGCATTCCCTGCCACAGAGACATTAAAAAAAACCATCAGGGGAGACCAGCTCAGCCATTCCGTTGGAACCAACGCGCTGCCGACTGTTGGTGGAACCTCCCCACCATCAGGGTTCCGGAACCATTGTCAGTGCGTGGGGGAGATCGAGAGACAACTCCACGCAGCTCTCTTCAGTCACAGGTGTTCCCTGTCCGGGGAAGTCCGAGAAATAACTTCCCTGAACTTGGGGAGGCAGCCTCTGTCACTGGGATTTCCTGCAAACCCCCATAGCATTCCCTGGCACAGAGACATTAGGAAAACCATCAGGGGAGACCAGCTCAGCCATTCCGTTGGAACCCACGCGCTGCCGACCGTTGGTGGAACCTCCCCACGCTCAGGGTTCCGGAACCATTGTCAGTGCGTGGGGGAACTCGAGAGACAACTCCACGCAGCTCTCTTCAGTCACAGGTGTTCCCTGTCCGGGGAAGTCCGAGAAATACCTTCCCTGACCTTGGGGAGGCAGCCTCTGTCACTGGGATTTCCTGCAAACCCCCCTAGCATTCCCTGGCACAGAGGCACTAGGAAAACCCTCAGGGGAGACCAGCTCAGCCATTCCGTTGGAACTCACGCGATGCCGACCGTTGGTGGAACCTTCCCACGCTCAGGGTTCCGGAACCATTGTCAGTGCGTGGGGGAGATCGAGAGACAACTCCACGCAGCTCTCTTCAGTCACAGGTGTTCCCTGTCCGGGGAAGTCCGAGAAATAACTTCCCTGACCTTGGGGAGGCAGCCTCTGTCACTGGGATTTCCTGCAATCCCCCCTAGCATTCCCTGCCACAGAGACATTAAAAAAAACCATCAGGGGAGACCAGCTCATCCATTCCGTTGGAACCAACGCGCTGCCGACTGTTGGTGGAACCTCCCCACCCTCATGGTTCCGGAACCATTGTCAGTGCGTGGGGGAGATCGAGAGACAACTCCACGCAGCTCTCTTCAGTCACAGGTGTTCCCTGTACGGGGAAGTCCGAGAAATAACTTCCCTGAGATTGGGGAGGCAGCCTCTGTCACTGGGATTTCCTGCAAACCCCCATAGCATTCCCTGGCACAGAGACATTAGGAAAACCATCAGGGGATACCAGCTCAGCCATTCCGTTGGAACCCACGCGCTGCCGACCGTTGCTGGAACCTCCCCACGCTCAGGGTTCCGGAACCATTGTCAGTGCGTGGGGGAGCTCGGGAGACAACTCCACGCAGCTCTCTTCAGTCACAGGTGTTCCCTGTCCGGGAAAGTCCGAGAAAAACCTTCCCTGACCTTGGGGAGGCAGCCTCTGTCACTGGGATTTCCTGCAAACCCCCTAGCATTCCCTGGCACAGAGACATAAGGAAAACCCTCATGGGAGACCATCTCAGCCATTCCGTTGGAACCCACGCGCTGCCGACCGTTGGTGGAACCTCCCCACGCTCAGGGTTCCGGAACCATTGTCAGTGCGTGGGGGAGCTCGAGAGACAACTCCACGCAGCTCTCTTCAGTCACAGGGTTTCCCTGTCCGGGGAAGTCCGAGAACTACCTTCCCTGACCTTGGAGAGGCAGCCTCTGTCACTGGGATTTCCTGCAAACGCCCCTAGCATTCCCTGGCACACAGACATTAAAAAAAACCCTCAGGGGAGACCAGCTCAGCCATTCCGTTGGAACCCATGCGCTGCCGACCGTTGGTGGAACCTCCCCACGCTCAGGGTTCCGGAACCATTGTCAGTGCGTGGGGGAGCTCGAGAGACATCTCCACGCAGCTCTCTTCAGTCACAGGTATTCCCTGTCCGGGGAAGTCCGAGAAATACCTTCCCTTACCTGGGGAGGCAGCCTCTGTCACTGGGATTTCCTGCAAACCCCCTAGCATTCCATGGCAAAGAGGCACTAGGAAAACCCTCAGGGGAGACCAGCTCAGCCATTCATTGGAACCCACGTGCTGCAGACCGTTGTTGTAACCTCCCCACGCTCAGGGTTCCGGAACCATTGTCAGTGCATGGGGGAGCTCGAGAGACAACTCCACGCAGCTCTCTTCAGTCACAGGTGTTCCGTGTCCGGGGAAGTCCGAGAAATAACTTCCCTGACCTTGGGGAGGCAGCCTCTGTCACTGGGATTTCCTGCAATCCCCCCTAGCATTCCCTGCCACAGAGACATTAAAAAAAACCATCAGGGGAGACCAGCTCAGCCATTCCGTTGGAACCAACGCGCTGCCGACTGTTGGTGGAACCTCCCCACCCTCAGGGTTCCGGAACCATTGTCAGTGCGTGGGGGAGATCGAGAGACAACTCCACGCAGCTCTCTTCAGTCACAGGTGCTCCCTGTCCGGGGAAGTCCGAGAAATAACTTCCCTGAACTTGGGGAGGCAGCCTCTGTCACTGGGATTTCCTGCAAACCCCCATAGCATTCCCTGGCACAGAGACATTAGGAAAACCATCAGGGGAGACCAGCTCAGCCATTCCGTTGGAACCCACGCGCTGCCGACCGTTGGTGGAACCTCCCCACGCTCAGGGTTCCGGAACCATTGTCAGTGCGTGGGGGAACTCGAGAGACAACTCCACGCAGCTCTCTTCAGTCACAGGTGTTCCCTGTCCGGGGAAGTCCGAGAAATACCTTCCCTGACCTTGGGGAGGCAGCCTCTGTCACTGGGATTTCCTGCAAACCCCCCTAGCATTCCCTGGCACAGAGGCACTAGGAAAACCCTCAGGGGAGACCAGCTCAGCCATTCCGTTGGAACTCACGCGATGCCGACCGTTGGTGGAACCTCCCCACGCTCAGGGTTCCGGAACCATTGTCAGTGCGTGGGGGAGATCGAGAGACAACTCCACGCAGCTCTCTTCAGTCACAGGTGTTCCGTGTCCGGGGAAGTCCGAGAAATAACTTCCCTGACCTTGGGGAGGCAGCCTCTGTCACTGGGATTTCCTGCAATCCCCCCTAGCATTCCCTGCCACAGAGACATTAAAAAAAACCATCAGGGGAGACCAGCTCATCCATTCCGTTGGAACCAACGCGCTGCCGACTGTTGGTGGAACCTCCCCACCCTCAGGGTTCCGGAACCATTGTCAGTGCGTGGGGGAGATCGAGAGACAACTCCACGCAGCTCCCTTCAGTCACAGGTGTTCCCTGTACGGGGAAGTCCGAGAAATACCTTCCCTGAGATTGGGGAGGCAGCCTCTGTCACTGGGATTTCCTGCAAACCCCCATAGCATTCCCTGGCACAGAGACATTAGGAAAACCATCAGGGGAGACCAGCTCAGCCATTCCGTTGGAACCCACGCGCTGCCGACCGTTGCTGGAACCTCCCCACGCTCAGGGTTCCGGAACCATTGTCAGTGCGTGGGGGAGCTCGAGAGACAACTCCACGCAGCTCTCTTCAGTCACAGGTGTTCCCTGTCCGGGAAAGTCCGAGAAAAACCTTCCCTGACCTTGGGGAGGCAGCCTCTGTCACTGGGATTTCCTGCAAACCCCCTAGCATTCCCTGGCACAGAGACATAAGGAAAACCCTCAGGGGAGACCAGCTCAGGCATTCCGATTGAACCCACGCGCTACCGACCGTTGGTGGAACCTCCCCACGCTCAGGGTTCTGGAACCATTGTCAGTGCGTGGGGGAGCTCGAGAGACAACTCCACGCAGCTCTCCTCAGTCACAGGTGTTCCCTGTCCAGGGAAGTCCGACAAATACCTTCCCTCACCTTGGGGAGGCAGCCTCTGTCACTGGGATTTCCTGCAAACCCCCCCAGCATTTCGTGGCACAGAGACACTAGGAAAGCCCTCAGGGAAGACCAGCTCAGCCATTCCGTTGGAACCCACGCGCTGCAGACCGTTGGTGGAACCTCCCCACGCTCAGGGTTCCGGAACCATTGTCAGTGCGTGGGGGAGCTCGAGAGACAACTCCACGCAGCTCTCTTCAGTCACAGGTGTTCCCTGTCCGGGGAAGTCCGAGAAATACCTTCCCTGACCTTGGGGAGGCAGCCTCTGTCACTGGGATTTCCTGCAAAACCCATAGCATTCCCTGGCACAGAGATATTAGGAAAACCCTCAGGGGAGACCAGCTCAGCCATTCCGTTGGAACCCACGTGCTGCCGACCATTGGTGGAACCTCCCCACGCTCAGGGTTCCGGAAGCATTGTCAGTGCGTGGGGGAGCTCGAGAGACAACTCCACGCAGCTCTCTTCAGTCACAGGTGTTCCCTGTCCGAGGAAGTCCGAGAAACACCTTGCCTGACCTTGGGGAGGCAGCCTCTGTCACTGGGATTTCCTGCAAACCCCCCTAGCATTCCCTGCCACAGAGACATTAAAAAAAACCCACAGGGGAGACCATCTCAGCCATTCCGTTGGAACCCACGCGCTGCCGACCGTTGGTGGAACCTCCCCCCGCTCAGGGTTCCGAAACCATTGTCAGTGCGTGGGGGAGATCGAGAGACAACTCCACGCAGCTCTCTTCAGTCACAGGTGTTCCCTGTCCGGGGAAGTCCGAGAAATACCTTCCCTGACCTTGGGGAGGCAGCCTCTGTCACTGGGATTTCCTGCAAAACCCATAGCATTCCCTGGCACAGAGATATTAGTAAAACCCTCAGGGGAGACCAGCTCAGCCATTCCGTTGGAACCCACGTGCTGCCGACCAGTGGTGGAACCTCCCCACGCTCAGGGTTCCGGAAGCATTGTCAGTGCGTGGGGGAGCTCGAGAGACAACTCCACGCAGCTCTCTTCAGTCACAGGTGTTCCCTGTCCGGGGAAGTCGGAGAAACACCTTCCCTGACCTTGGGGAGGCAGCCTCTGTCAGTGGGATTTCCTGCAAATCCCCCTAGCATTCCCTGCCACAGAGAAATTAAAAAAAACCCTCAGGGGAGACCAGCTCAGCCATTCCGTTGGAACCCACGAGCTGCCGACCGTTGGTGGAACCTCCCCACGCTCAGGGTTCCGGAACCATTGTCAGTGCGTGGGGGAGCTCGAGAGACAACTCCACGCAGCTCTCTTCAGTCACAGGGTTTCCCTGTCCGGGGAAGTCCGAGAACTACCTTCCCTGACCTTGGGGAGGCAGCCTCTGTCACTGGGATTTCCTGCAAACGCCCCTAGCATTCCCTGGCACACAGACATTAAAAAAAACCCTCAGGGGAGACCAGCTCAGCCATTCCTTTGGAACCCATGCGCTGCCGACCGTTGGTGGAACCTCCCCACGCTCAGGGTTCCGGAACCATTGTCAGTGCGTGGGGGAGCTCGAGAGACATCTCCACGAAGCTCTCTTCAGTCACAGGTATTCCCTGTCCGGGGATGTCCGAGAAATACCTTCCCTGACCTGGGGAGGCAGCCTCTGTCACTGGGATTTCCTGCAAACCCCCTAGCATTCCATGGCAAAGAGACACTAGGAAAACCCTCAGGGGAGACCAGCTCAGCCATTCCGTTGGAACCCACGCGCTGCCGGCCGTTGGTGGAACCTCCCCACGCTCAGGGTTCCGGAACCATTGTCAGTGCGTGGGGGAGCTCGAGAGACAACTCCACGCAGCTCTCTTCAGTCACAGGTGTTCCCTGTCCGGGGAAGTCTGAGAAATACCTTCCCTGACCTTGGGGAGGCAGCCTGTGTCACTGGGATTTCCTGCAAACCCCCCGAGCATTCCCTGGCACAGAGAAACTAGGAAAACCCTCAGGGGAGGCCAGCTCAGCCATTCCGTTGGAACCCACGCGCTGCCGACCGTTGGTGGAACCTCCCCACGCTCAGGGTTCCGGAACCATTGTCAGTGCGTGGGGGAGCTCGAGAGACAACTCCACGCAGCTCTCTTCAATCACAGGTGTTCCCTGTCCAGGGAAGTCCGAGAAATACCTTCCCTGACCTTGGGGAGGCAGCCTCTGTCACTGGGATTTCCTGCAAACCCCATAGCATTCCCTGGCACAGAGATATCAGGAAAACCCTCAGGGGAGACCAGCTCAGCCATTCCGTTGGAACACACGTGCTGCCGACTGTTGGTGGAACCTCCCCACCCTCAGGGTTCCGGAACCATTGTCAGTGCGTGGGGGAGATCGAGAGACAACTCCACGCAGCTCTCTTCAGTCACAGGTGTTCCCTGTCCGGGGAAGTCCGAGAAATACCTTCCCTGAACTTGGGGAGGCAGCCTCTGTCACTGGGATTTCCTGCAATCCCCCATAGCATTCCCTGTCAAAGAGAATTTAGGAAAACCCTCAGGGGAGACCAGCTCAGCCATTCCGTTGGAACCCACGTGCTGCCGACCGTTGGTGGAACCTCCCCACGCTCAGGGTTCCGGAATCATTGTCAGTGCGTGGGGGAGCTCGAGAGACAACTCCACGCAGCTCTCTTCAGTCAAAGGTGTTCCCTGTCCGGGGAAGTCCGAGAAATACCTTCCCTGAACTTGGGGAGGCAGCCTCTGTCACTGGGATTTCCTGCAAAATCCCCTAGCATTCCCTGGCACAGAGACATAAGGAAAACCCTCAGGGGAGACCAGCTCAGGAATTCCGATGGAACCCACGCGCTACCGACCGTTGGTGGAACCTCCCCACGCTCAGGGTTCTGGAACCATTGTCAGTGCGTGGGGGAGCTCGAGAGACAACTCCACGCAGCTCTCCTCAGTCACAGGTGTTCCCTGAACGGGGAAGTCCGAGAAATACCTTCCCTGACCTTGTGGAGGCAGCCTCTGTCACTGGGAATTCCTGCAAACCCCCCTGCATTCCCTGGCACAGAGACATTTGGAAAACCCTCAGGGGAGACCGGCTCAGCCATTCCGTTGGAACCCATGCGCTGCCGACCGTTGGTGGAACCTCCCCACGCTCAGGGTTCCGGAACCATTGTCAGTGCGTGGGGGAGGTCGAGAGACAACTCCACGCAGCTCTCTTCAGTCAAACGTGTTCCCTGTCCGGGGTAGTCCGAGAAATACCTTCCCTGACCTTGGGGATGCAGCCTCTGTCACTGGGATTTCCTGCAAAACCCCCTAGCATTCCGTGGCACAGAGATAATAGGAAAACCCTCAGGGGATACCAGCTCAGGCATTCCGTTGGAACCCACGCGCTGCCGACCGTTGGTGGAACCTCCCCACGCTCAGGATTCCGGAAATATTGTCAGTGCGTGGGGGAGCGCGAGAGACATCTCCACGCAGCTCTCTTCAGTCACAGGTGTTCCCTGTCCGGGGAAGTCTGAGAAATACCTTCCCTGTCCTTGGGGAGGCAGCCTCTGTCACTAGGAATTCCTGCAAACCCCCCTAGCATTCCCTGGCACACAGACATTAGGAAAACCTCAGAGGAGACCAGCTCAGCCATTCCGTTGGAACCCACGCGCTGCAGACCGTTGGTGGAACCTCCCCACGCTCAGGGTTCCGGAAACATTGTCAGTGGGTGGGGGAGCTCGAGAGACAACTCCACGCAGCTCTCTTCAATCACAGGTGTTCCCTGTCCGGGGAAGTCCGAGAAATACCTTCCGTGACCTTGGGGAGGCAGCCTCTGTCACTGGGATTTCCTGCAAAACCCATAGCATTCCCTGGCACAGAGATATTAAAAAAAACCCTCAGGGGAGACCAGCTCAGCCATTCCGTAGGAACCAACGCGCTGCCGACTGTTGGTGGAACCTCCCCACCCTCAGGGTTCCGGAACCATTGTCAGTGCGTGGGGGAGCTCGAGAGACAACTCCACGCAGCTCTCCTCAGTCACAGGTGTTCCCTGTCCCGGGAAGTCCGACAAATACCTTCCGTGACCTTGGGGAGGCAGCCTCTGTCACTGGGATTTCCTGCAAACCCCCCTAGCATTCCCTGGCACAGAGACACTAGGAAAACCCTCAGGTAAGACCAGCTCAGCCATTCCGTTGGAACCCACGCGCTGCAGACCGTTGGTGGAACCTCCCCACGCTCAGGGTTCCGGAACCATTGTCAGTGCGTGGGGGAGCTCGAGAGACAACTCCACGCAGCTCTCTTCAGTCACAGGTGTTCCCTGTCCGGGGAAGTCCGAGAAATACCTTCCCTGACCTTGGGGAGGCAGCCTCTGTCACTGGGATTTCCTGCAAACCCCCCTAGCATTCCCTGGCACAGAGGCACTAGGAAAACCCTCAGGGGAGACCAGCTCAGCCATTCCGTTGGAACCCACGCGCTGCCGACCGTTGGTGTAACCTCCCCACGCTCAGGGTTCCGGAACCATTGTCAGTGCGTGGGGGAGATCGAGAGACAACTCCACGCAGCTCTCTTCAGTCACAGGTGTTCCCTGTCCGGGGAAGTCCGAGAAATAACTTCCCTGAACTTGGGGAGGCAGCCTCTGTCACTGGGATTTCCTACAATCCCCCCTAGCATTCCCTGCCACAGAGACATTAAAAAAAACCCTCAGGGGAGACCAGCTCAGCCATTCCGTTGGAACCAACGCGCTGCCGACTGTTGGTGGAACCTCCCCACCCTCAGGGTTCCGGAACCATTGTCAGTGCATGGGGGAGATCGAGAGACAACTCCACGCAGCTCTCTTCAGTCACAGGTGTTCCCTGTCCGGGGAAGTCCGAGAAATACATTCCTTGAAATTGGGGAGGCAGCCTCTGTCACTGGGATTTCCTGCAAACCCCCATAGCATTCCCTGGCACAGAGACATTAGGAAAACCATCAGGGGAGACCAGCTCAGCCATTCCGTTGGAACCCACGCGCTGCCGACCGTTGGTGGAACCTCCCCACGCTCAGGGTTCCGGAACCATTGTCAGTGCGTGGGTTAGCTCGAGAGACAACTCCACGCAGCTCTCTTCAGTCACATGTGTTCCCTGTCCAGGGAAGTCCGACAAATACCTTCCCTGACCTTGGGGAGGCAGCCTCTGTCACTGGGATTTCCTGCAAACCCCCTAGCATTCCCTGGCACAGAGACATAAGGAAAACCATCAGGGGAGACCAGCTCAGGCATTCCGATTGAACCCACGCGCTACCGACCGTTGGTGGAACCTCCCCATGCTCAGGGTTCTGGAACCATTGTCAGTGCGTGGGGGAGCTCGAGAGACAACTCCACGCAGCTCTCCTCAGTCACAGGTGTTCCCTGTCCAGGGAAGTCCGACAAATACCTTCCCTGACCTTGGGGAGGCAGCCTCTGTCACTGGGATTTCCTGCAAACCCCCCTAGCATTTCGTGGCACAGAGACACTAGGAAAACCCTCAGGGAAGACCAGCTCAGCCATTCCGTTGGAACCCACGCGCTGCAGACCGTTGGTGGAACCTCCCCACGCTCAGTGTTCCGGAACCATTGTCAGTGCGTGGGGGAGCTCGAGAGACAACTCCACGCAGCTCTCTTCAGTCACAGGTGTTCCCTGTCCGGGGAAGTCCGAGAAATACCTTCCCTGACCTTGGGGAGGCAGCCTCTGTCACTGGGATTTCCTGCAAAACCCATAGCATTCCCTGGCACAGAGATATTAGTAAAACCCTCAGGGGAGACCAGCTCAGCCATTCCGTTGGAACCCACGTGCTGCCGACCAGTGGTGGAACCTCCCCACGCTCAGGGTTCCGGAAGCATTGTCAGTGCGTGGGGGAGCTCGAGAGACAACTCCACGCAGCTCTCTTCAGTCACAGGTGTTCCCTGTCCGGGGAAGTCCGAGAACTACCTTCCCTGACCTTGGGGAGGCAGCCTCTGTCACTGGGATTTCCTGCAAACGCCCCTAGCATTCCATGGCACACAGACATTAAAAAAAACCCTCAGGGGAGACCAGCTCAGCCATTCCGTTGGAACCCATGCGCTGCCGACCGTTGGTGGAACCTCCCCACGCTCAGGGTTCCGGAACCATTGTCAGTGCGTGGGGGAGCTCGAGAGACATCTCCACGCAGCTCTCTTCAGTCACAGGTATTCCCTGTCCGGGGATGTCCGAGAAATACCTTCCCTGACCTTGGGGAGGCAGCCTCTGTCACTGGGATTTCCTGCAAACCCCCCGAGCATTCCCTGGCAGAGAGAAACTAGGAAAACCCTCAGGGGAGGCCAGCTCAGCCATTCCGTTGGAACCCACGCGCTGCCGACCGTTGGTGGAACCTCCCCACGCTCAGGGTTCCGGAACCATTGTCAGTGCGTGGGGGAGCTCGAGAGACAACTCCACGCAGCTCTCTTCAATCACAGGTGTTCCCTGTCCAGGGAAGTCCGAGAAATACCTTCCCTGACCTTGGGGAGGCAGCCTCTGTCACTGGGATTTCCTGCAAACCCCCATAGCATTCCCTGTCAAAGAGACATTAGGAAAACCCTCAGGGGAAACCAGCTCAGCCATTCCGTTGGAACCCACGTGCTGCCGACCGTTGGTGGAACCTCCCCACGCTCAGGGTTCCGGAATCATTGTCAGTGCGTGGGGGAGCTCGAGAGACAACTCCACGAAGCTCTCTTCAGTCAAAGGTGTTCCCTGTCCGGGGAAGTCCGAGAAATACCTTCCCTGAACTTGGGGAGGCAGCCTCTGTCACTGGGATTTCCTGCAAAATCCCCTAGCATTCCCTGGCACAGAGACATAAGGAAAACCCTCAGGGGAGACCAGCTCAGGAATTCCGATGGAACCCACGCGCTACCGACCGTTGTTGGAACCTCCCCACGCTCAGGGTTCTGGAACCATTGTCAGTGCGTGGGGGAGCTCGAGAGACAACTCCACGCAGCTCTCCTCAGTCACAGGTGTTCCCTGAACGGGGAAGTCCGAGAAATACCTTCCCTGACCTTGGGGAGGCAGCCTCTGTCACTGGGAATTCCTGCAAACCCCCCTGCATTCCCTGGCACAGAGACATTTGGAAAACCCTCAGGGGAGACCGGCTCAGCCATTCCGTTGGAACCCATGCGCTGCCGACCGTTGGTGGAACCTCCCCACGCTCAGGGTTCCGGAACCATTGTCAGTGCGTGGGGGAGGTCGAGAGACAACTCCACGCAGCTCTCTTCAGTCAAACGTGTTCCCTGTCCGGGGTAGTCCGAGAAATACCTTCCCTGACCTTGGGGATGCAGCCTCTGTCACTGGGATTTCCTGCAAAACCCCCTAGCATTCCGTGGCACAGAGATAATAGGAAAACCCTCAGGGGAGACCAGCTCAGCCATTCCGTTGGAACCCACGCGCTGCCGACCGTTGGTGGAACCTCCCCTCGCTCAGGATTCCGGAAATATTGTCAGTGCGTGGGGGAGCGCGAGAGACATCTCCACGCAGCTCTCTTCAGTCACAGGTGTTCCCTGTCCGGGGAAGTCTGAGAAATAACTTCCCTGTCCTTGGGGAGGCAGCCTCTGTCACTGGGAATTCCTGCAAACCCCCCTAGCATTCCCTGGCACACAGACATTAGGAAAACCCTCAGAGGAGACCAGCTCTGCCATTCCGTTGGAACCCACGCGCTGCAGACCGTTGGTGGAACCTCCCCACGCTCAGGGTTCCGGAAACATTGTCAGTGCGTGGGGGAGCTCGAGAGACAACTCCACGCAGCTCTCTTCAATCACAGGTGTTCCCTGTCCGGGGAAGTCCGAGAAATACCTTCCGTGACCTTGGGGAGGCAGCCTCTGTCACTGGGATTTCCTGCAAAACCCATAGCATTCCCTGGCACAGAGATATTAAAAAAAACCCTCAGGGGAGACCAGCTCAGCCATTCCGTAGGAACCAACGCGCTGCCGACTGTTGGTGGAACCTCCCCACCCTCAGGGTTCCGGAACCATTGTCAGTGCGTGGGGGAGCTCGAGAGACAACTCCACGCAGCTCTCCTCAGTCACAGGTGTTCCCTGTCCCGGGAAGTCCGACAAATACCTTCCGTGACCTTCGGGAGGCAGCCTCTGTCACTGGGATTTCCTGCAAACCCCCCTAGCATTCCCTGGCACAGAGACACTAGGAAAACCCTCAGGTAAGACCAGCTCAGCCATTCCGTTGGAACCCACGCGCTGCAGACCGTTGGTGGAACCTCCCCACGCTCAGGGTTCCGGAACCTTTGTCAGTGCGTGGGGGAGCTCGAGAGACAACTTCACGCAGCTCTCTTCAGTCACAGGTGTTCCCTGTCCGGGGAAGTCCGAGAAATACCTTCCCTGAACTTGGGGAGGCAGCCTCTGTCACTGGGATTTCCTACAATCCCCCCTAGCATTCCCTGCCACAGAGACATTAAAAAAAACCCTCAGGGGAGACCAGCTCAGCCATTCCGTTGGAACCAACGCGCTGCCGACTGTTGGTGGAACCTCCCCACCCTCAGGGTTCCGGAACCATTGTCAGTGCATGGGGGAGTTCGAGAGACAACTCCACGCAGCTCTCTTCAGTCACAGGTGTTCCCTGTCCGGGGAAGTCCGAGAAATACCTTCCTTGAAATTGGGGAGGCAGCCTCTGTCACTGGGATTTCCTGCAAACCCCCCTAGTATTCCCTGGCACAGAGACATTAGGAAAACCATCAGGGGAGACCAGCTCAGCCATTCCGTTGGAACCCACGCGCTGCCGACCGTTGGTGGAACCTCCCCACGCTGAGGGTTCCGGAACCATTGTCAGTGCGTGGGTTAGCTCGAGAGACAACTCCACGCAGCTCTCTTCAGTCACATGTGTTCCCTGTCCAGGGAAGTCCGACAAATACCTTCCCTGACCTTGGGGAGGCAGCCTCTGTCACTGGGATTTCCTGCAAACCCCATAGCATTCCCTGGCACAGAGACATAAGGAAAACCATCAGGGGAGACCAGCTCAGGCATTCCGATTGAACCCACGCGCTACCGACCGTTGGTGGAACCTCCCCATGCTCAGGGTTCTGGAACCATTGTCAGTGCGTGGGGGAGCTCGAGAGACAACTCCACGCAGCTCTCCTCAGTCACAGGTGTTCCCTGTCCAGGGAAGTCCGACAAATACCTTCCCTGACCTTGTGGAGGCAGCCTCTGTCACTGGGATTTCCTGCAAACCCCCCTAGCATTTCGTGGCACAGAGACACTAGGAAAACCCTCAGGGAAGACCAGCTCAGCCATTCCGTTGGAACCCACGCGCTGCAGACCGTTGGTGGAACCTCCCCACGCTCAGTGTTCCGGAACCATTGTCAGTGCGTGGGGGAGCTCGAGAGACAACTCCACGCAGCTCTCTTCAGTCACAGGTGTTCCCTGTCCGGGGAAGTCCGAGAAATACCTTCCCTGACCTTGGGGAGGCAGCCTCTGTCACTGGGATTTCCTGCAAAACCCATAGCATTCCCTGGCACAGAGATATTAGTAAAACCCTCAGGGGAGACCAGCTCAGCCATTCCGTTGGAACCCACGTGCTGCCGACCAGTGGTGGAACCTCCCCACGCTCAGGGTTCCGGAAGCATTGTCAGTGCGTGGGGGAGCTCGAGAGACAACTCCACGCAGCTCTCTTCAGTCACAGGTGTTCCCTGTCCGGGGAAGTCCGAGAACTACCTTCCCTGACCTTGGGGAGGCAGCCTCTGTCACTGGGATTTCCTGCAAAATCCCCTAGCATTCCATGGCACACAGACATTAAAAAAAACCCTCAGGGGAGACCAGCTCAGCCATTCCGTTGGAACCCATGCGCTGCCGACCGTTGGTGGAACCTCCCCACGCTCACGGTTCCGGAACATTTGTCAGTGCGTGGGGGAGCTCGAGAGCCATCTCCGCGCAGCTCTCTTCAGTCACAGGTATTCCCTGTCCGGGGATGTCCGAGAAATACCTTCCCTGACCTTGGGGAGGCAGCCTCTGTCACTGGGATTTCCTGCAAACCCCCCGAGCATTCCCTGGCAGAGAGAAACTAGGAAAACCCTCAGGGGAGGCCAGCTCAGCCATTCCGTTGGAACCCACGCGCTGCCGACCGTTGGTGGAACCTCCCCACGCTCAGGGTTCCGGAACCATTGTCAGTGCGTGGGGGAGCTCGAGAGACAACTCCACGCAGCTCTCTTCAATCACAGGTGTTCCCTGTCCAGGGAAGTCCGAGAAATACCTTCCCTGACCTTGGGGAGGCAGCCTCTGTCACTGGGATTTCCTGCAAACCCCATAGCATTCCCTGGCACAGAGATATCAGGAAAACCCTCAGGGGAGACCAGCTCAGCCATTCCGTTGGAACACACGTGCTGCCGACTGTTGGTGGAACCTCCCCACCCTCAGGGTTCCGGAACCATTGTCAGTGCGTGGGGGAGATCGAGAGACAACTCCACGCAGCTCTCTTCAGTCACAGGTGTTCCCTGTCAGGGGAAGTCCGAGAAATACCTTCCCTGAACTTGGGGAGGCAGCCTCTGTCACTGGGATTTCCTGCAAACTCCCATAGCATTCCCTGTCACAGAGACATTAGGAAAACCCTCAGGGGAGACCAGCTCAGCCATTCCGTTGGAACCCACGTGCTGCCGACCGTTGGTGGAACCTCCCCACGCTCAGGGTTCCGGAATCATTGTCAGTGCGTGGGGGAGCTCGAGAGACAACTCCACGCAGCTCTCTTCAGTCACAGGTGTTCCCTGTCCGGGGAAGTCCGAGAAATACCTTCCCTGAACTTGGGGAGGCAGCCTCTGTCACTGGGATTTCCTGCAAAATCCCCTAGCATTCCCTGGGACAGAGACATAAGGAAAACCCTCAGGGGAGACCAGCTCAGGAATTCCGATGGAACCCACGCGCCACCGACCGTTGGTGGAACCTCCCCACGCTCAGGGTTCTGGAACCATTGTCAGTGCGTGGGGGAGCTCGAGAGACAACTCCACGCAGCTCTCCTCAGTCACAGGTGTTCCCTGACCGGGGAAGTCCGAGAAATACCTTCCCTGACCTTGGGGAGGCAGCCTCTGTCACTGGGAATTCCTGCAAACCCCCCTAGCATTCCCTGGCACAGAGACATTTGGAAAACCCTCAGGGGAGACCGGCTCAGCCATTCCGTTGGAACCCATGCGCTGCCGACCGTTGGTGGAACCTCCCCACGCTCAGGGTTCCGGAACCATTGTCAGTGCGTGGGGGAGGTCGAGAGACAACTCCACGCAGCTCTCTTCATTCAAACGTGTTCCCTGTCCGGGGAAGTCCGAGAAATACCTTCCCTGACCTTGGGGAGGCAGCCTCTGTCACTGGGAATCCCTGCAAAACCCCCTAGCATTCCGTGGCACAGAGATAATAGGAAAACCCTCAGGGGAGACCAGCTCAGCCATTTCGTTGGAACCCACGCGCTGCCGACCGTTGGTGGAACCTCCCCACGCTCAGGATTCCGGAACCATTGTCAGTGCGTGGGGGAGCGCGAGAGACATCTCCACGCAGCTCTCTTCAGTCACAGGTGTTCCCTGTCCGGGGAAGTCTGAGAAATACCTTCCCTGTCCTTGGGGAGGCAGCCTCTGTCACTGGGAATTCCTGCAAACCCCCCTAGCATTCCCTGGCACACAGAGATATTAGGAAAACCCTCAGAGGAGACCAGCTCAGCCATTCCGTTGGAACCCACGCGCTGCCGACCGTTGGTGGAACCTCCCCACGCTCAGGGTTCCGGAAGCATTGTCAGTGCGTGGGGGAGCTCGAGAGACAACTCCACGCAGCTCTCTTCAGTCACAGGTGTTCCCTGTCCGGGGAAGTCCGAGAAACACCTTCCCTGATCTTGGGGAGGCAGCCTCTGTCACTGGGATTTCCTGCAAACCCCCCTAGCATTCCCTGGCACAGAGACATTAAAAAAAACCCTCAGGGGAGACCAGCTCAGCCATTCCGTTGGAACCCACGCGCTGCCGACCGTTGGTGGAACCTCCCCACGCTCAGGGTTCCGGAAACATTGTCAGTGCGTGGGGGAGCTCGAGAGACAACTCCACGCAGCTCTCTTCAGTCACAGGTGTTCCCTGTCCGGGGAAGTCCGAGAAATACCTTCCCTGACCTTGGGGAAGCAGCCTCTGTCACTGGGATTTCCTGCAAACCCCCTAGCATTCCCTGGCACAGAGACATTAGGAAAACCCTCAGGGGAGACCAGCTCAGCCATTCCGTTGGAACCCACGCGCTGCCGACCGTTGGTGGAACCTCCCCACGCTCAGGGTTCCGGAACCATTGTCAGTGTGTGGGGGAGCTCGAGAGACAACTCCACGCAGCTCTCTTCAGTCACAGGTGTTCCCTGTCCGGGGAAGTCCGAAAAATAACTTCCCTGACCTTGGGGAGGCAGCCTCTGTCACTGGGAATTCCTGCAAACCCCCCTAGCATTCCCTGGCACAGAGAGATTTGGAAAACCCTCAGGGGAGACCGGCTCAGCCATTCCGTTGGAAACCATGCGCTGCCGACCGTTGGTGGAACCTCCCCACGCTCAGGGTTCCGGAACCATTGTCAGTGCGTGGGGGAGCTCGAGAGACAACTCCACGCAGCTCTCTTCAGTCAAACGTGTTCCCTGTCCGGGGAAGTCCGAGAAATATATTCCCTGACCTTGGGAAGGCAGCCTCTGTCACTGGGATTTCCTGCAAAACCCCCTAGCATTCCCTGGCTCAGAGATAATAGGAAAACCCTCAGGGGAGACCAGCTCAGCCATTCCATTGGAACCCACGCGCTGCCGACCGTTGGTGGAACCTCCCCACGCTCAGGGTTCCGGAACCATTGTCAGTGCGTGGGGGAGCTCGAGAGACATCTCCACGCAGCTCTCTTCAGTCACAGGTGTTCCCTGACCGGGGAAGTCTGAGAAATACCTTCCCTGACCTTGGGGAGGCAGCCTCTGTCACTGGGATTTCCTGCAAACCCCCCGAGCATTCCCTGGCACAGAGAAACTAGGAAAACCCTCAGGGGAGGCCAGCTCAGCCATTCCGTTGGAACCCACGCGCTACCGACCGTTGGTGGAACCTCCCCACTCTCAGGGTTCCGGAAAAATTGTCAGTGCGTGGGGGAGCTCGAGAGACAACTCCACGCAGCTCTCTTCAGTCACAGGTGTTCCCTGTCCGGCGAAGTCCGAGAAAAACCTTCCCTGACCTTGGGGAGGCAGCCTCTGTCACTGGGATTTCCTGCAAACCCCCCTAGAATTCCCTGGCACAGAGATATTAGGAAAACCCTCAGGGGAGACCAACTCAGCCATTCCGTTGCAACCCACGCGCTGCCGACCGTTGGTGGAACCTCCCCACGCTCAGGGTTCCGGAACCATTGTCAGTGCGTGGGGGAGCTCGAGAGACAACTCCACGCAGCTCTCTTCAATCACAGGTGTTCCCTGTCCAGGGAAGTCCGAGAAATAACTTCCCTGACCTTGGGGAGGCAGACTCTGTCACTGGGATTTCCTGCAAACCCCATAGCATTCCCTGGCACAGAGATATCAGGAAAACCCTCAGGGGAGACCAGCTCAGCCATTCCGTTGGAACACACGTGCTGCCGACTGTTGGTGGAACCTCCCCACCCTCAGGGTTCCGGAACCATTGTCAGTGCGTGGGGGAGATCGAGAGACAACTCCACGCAGCTCTCTTCAGTCACAGGTGTTCCCTGTCCGGGGAAGTCCGAGAAATACCTTCCCTGAACTTGGGGAGGCAGCCTCTGTCACTGGTATTTCCTGCAAACCCCCATAGCATTCCCTGTCAGAGAGACATTAGGAAAACCCTCAGGGGAGACCAGCTCAGCCATTCCGTTGGAACCCACGTGCTGCCGACCGTTGGTGGAACCTCCCCACGCTCAGGGTTCCGGAACCATTGTCAGTGCGTGGGGGAGGTCGAGAGACAACTCCACGCAGCTCTCTTCAGTCAAACGTTTTCCCTGTCCGGGGAAGTCCGAGAAATACCTTCCCTGACCTTGGCGAGGCAGCCTCTGTCACTGGGATTTCCTGCAAAACCCCCTAGCATTCCGTGGCACAAAGATAATAGGAAAACCCTCAGGGGAGACCAGCTCAGCCATTCCGTTGGAACCCACGCGCTGACGACCGTTGGTGGAACCTCCCAACGCTCAGGATTCCGGAACCATTGTCAGTGCGTGGGGGAGCGCGAGAGACATCTCCACGCAGCTCTCTTCAGTCAAACGTGTTCCCTGTCCAGGGAAGTCCGAGAAATACCTTCCCTGACCTTGGGGAGGCAGCCTCTGTCACTGGGATTTCCTGCAAAACCCCCTAGCATTCCGTGGCACAGAGATAATAGGAAAACCCTCAGGGGAGACCAGCACAGCCATTCCGTTGGAACCCACGCGCTGCCGACCGTTGGTGGAACCTCCCCACGCTCAGGGTTCCGGAAACATTGTCAGTGCGTGGGGGAGCTCGAGAGACAACTCCACGCAGCTCTCTTCAATCACAGGTGTTCCCTGTCCGGGGAAGTCCGAGAAATACCTTCCGTGACCTTGGGGAGGCAGCCTCTGTCACTGGGATTTCCTGCAAAACCCATAGCATTCCCTGGCACAGAGATATTAAAAAAAACCCTCAGGGGAGACCAGCTCAGCCATTCCGTTGGAACCAACGCGCTGCCGACTGTTGGTGGAACCTCCCCACCCTCAGGGTTCCGGAACCATTGTCAGTGCGTGGGGGAGCACGAGAGACAACTCCACGCAGCTCTCCTCAGTCACAGGTGTTCCCTGTCCAGGGAAGTCCGAGAAATACCTTCCGTGACCTTGGGGAGGCAGCCTCTGTCACTGGGATTTCCTGCAAACCCCCCTAGCATTCCCTGGCACAGAGACACTAGGAAAACCCTCAGGTAAGACCAGCTCAGCCATTCCGTTGGAACCCACGCGCTGCAGACCGTTGGTGGAACCTCCCCACGCTCAGGGTTCCGGAACCATTGTCAGTGCGTGGGGGAGCTCGAGAGACAACTCCACGCAGCTCTCTTCAGTCACAGGGTTTCCCTGTCCGGGGAAGTCCGAGAACTACCTTCCCTGACCTTGGGGAGGCAGCCTCTGTCACTGGGATTTCCTGCAAACGCCCCTAGCATTCCCTGGCACACAGACATTAAAAAAAACCCTCAGGGGAGACCAGCTCAGCCATTCCGTTGGAACCCATGCGCTGCCGACCGTTGGTGGAACCTCCCCACGCTCAGGGTTCCGGAACCATTGTCAGTGCGTGGGGGAGATCGAGAGACATCTCCACGCAGCTCTCTTCAGTCACAGGTATTCCCTGTCCGGGGATGTCCGAGAAATACCTTCCCTGACCTGGGGAGGCAGCCTCTGTCAGTGGGATTTCCTGCAAACCCCCTAGCATTCCATGGCAAAGAGACACTAGGAAAACCCTCAGGGGAGACCAGCTCAGCCATTCCGTTGGAACCCACGCGCTGCCGGCCGTTGGTGGAACCTCCCCACGCTCAGGGTTCCGGAACCATTGTCAGTGCGTGGGGGAGGTCGAGAGACAACTCCACGCAGCTCTCTTCAGTCACAGGTGTTCCCTGTCCGGGGAAGTCTGAGAAATACCTTCCCTGACCTTGGGGAGGCAGCCTCTGTCACTGGGATTTCCTGCAAACCCCCCTAGCATTCCCTGGCACAGAGACATTAGGAAAACCCTCATAGGAGTCCAGTTCAGCCATTCAGTTGGAACCCACGCGCTGCCGACCGTTGGTGGAACCTCCCCATGCTCAGGGTTCCGGAACCATTGTCAGTGCGTGGGGGAGCTCGAGAGACAACTCCACGCAGCTCTCTTCAATCACAGGTGTTCCCTGTGCGGGGAAGTCCGAGAAATACCTTCCCTGACCTGGGGAGGCAGCCTCTGTCACTGGGATTTCCTGCAAACCCCCTAGCATTCCCTGGCACAGAGATATTAGGAAAACCCTCAGGGGAGACCAGCTCAGCCATTCCATTGGAACCCACGTGCTGCCGACCATTGGTGGAACCTCCCCACGCTCAGTGTTCCAGAACAATTGTCAGTGCATGGGGGAGCTCCAGAGAAAACTCCACGCAGCTCTCTTCAGTCACAGGTGTTCCCTGTCCGGGGAAGTACGAGAAATACCTTCCCTGATCTTGGGGAGGCAGCCTCTGTCACTGGGATTTCCTGCAAACCCCCATAGCATTCCCTGGCACAGAGGCACTAGGAAAACCCTCAGGGGAGACCAGCTCAGGCATTCCGATGGAACCCACGCGCTGCCGACCGTTGGTGGAACCTTCCAACGCTCAGGGTTCCGGAACCATTGTCAGTGCGTGGGGGAGGTCGAGAGACAACTCCACGCAGCTCTCTTCAGTCAAACGTGTTCCCTGTCCGGGGAAGTCCGAGAAATACCTTCCCTGACCTTGGGGAGGCAGCCTCTGTCACTGGGATTTTCTGCAAAACCCCCTAGCATTCCCTGGCACAGAGATAATAGGAAAACCCTCAGGGGAGACCAGCTCAGCCATTCCGTTGGAACCCACGCGCTGCCGACCGTTGGTGGAACCTCCCCACGCTCAGGGTTCCGGAACCATTGTCAGTGCGTGGGGGAACTCGAGAGACATCTCCACGCAGCCCTCTTCAGTCACAGGTGTTCCCTGTCCGGGGAAGTCTGAGAAATACCTTCCCTGACCTTGGGGAGGCAGCCTCTGTCACTGGGATTTCCTGCAAACCCCCCTAGCATTCCGTGGCACAGAGACATTAGGAAAACCCTCAGAGGAGACCAGCTCAGCCATTCAGTTGGAACCCACGCGCTGCCGACTGTTGGTGGAACCTCCCCACCCTCAGGGTTCCGGAACCATTGTCAGTGCGTGGGGGAGATCGAGAGACAACTCCACGCAGCTCTCTTAACTCACAGGTGTTCTCTGTCTGGGGAAGTCCGAGAAATAACTTACCTGAACTTGGGGAGGCAGCCTCTGTCACTGGGATTTCCTCCAAACCCCCATAGCATTCCCTGGCACAGAGACATTAGGAAAACCCTCAGGGGAGACCAGCTCAGCCATTCCGTTGGAACCCACGCGCTGCCGACCGTTGGTGTAACCTCCCCACGCTCAGGGTTCCGGAAACATTGTCAGTCCGTGGGGGAGCTCGAGAGACAACTCCACGAAGCTCTCTTCAGTCACAGGTGTTCCCTGTCCTGGGAAGTCCGAGAAATACCTTCCCTGACCTTGGGGAGGCAGCCTCTGTCACTGGGAATTCCTGCAAAACCCCCTAGCATTCCCTGGCACAGAGACATAAGGAAAACCCTCAGGGGAGACCAGCTCAGGCATTCCGATGGAACCCACGCGCTGCAGACCGTTGGTGGAACCTCCCCACGCTCAGGGTTCCGGAACCATTGTCAGTGCGTGGGGGAGCTCGAGAGACAACTCCACGCAGCTCTCTTCAATCACAGGTGTTCCCTGTCCAGGGAAGTCCGAGAAATAACTTCCCTGACCTTGGGGAGGCAGCCTCTGTCACTGGGATTTCCTGCAAACCCCATAGCATTCCCTGGCACAGAGATATCAGGAAAACCCTCAGGGGAGACCAGCTCAGCCATTCCGTTGGAACACACGTGCTGCCGACTCTTGGTGGAACCTCCCCACCCTCAGGGTTCCGGAACCATTGTCAGTGCGTGGGGGAGATCGAGAGACAACTCCACGCAGCTCTCTTCAGTCACAGGTGTTCCCTGTCCGGGGAAGTCCGAGAAATACCTTCCCTGACCTTGGGGAAGCAGCCTCTGTCACTGGGATTTCCTGCAAACCCCCTAGCATTCCCTGGCACAGAGACATTAGGAAAACCCTCAGGGGAGACCAGCTCAGCCATTCCGTTGGAACCCACGCGCTGCCGACCGTTGGTGGAACCTCCCCACGCTCAGGGTTCCGGAACCATTGTCAGTGTGTGGGGGAGCTCGAGAGACAACTCCACGCAGCTCTCTTCAGTCACAGGTGTTCCCTGTCCGGGGAAGTCCGAAAAATAACTTCCCTGACCTTGGGGAGGCAGCCTCTGTCACTGGGAATTCCTGCAAACCCCCCTAGCATTCCCTGGCACAGAGAGATTTGGAAAACCCTCAGGGGAGACCGGCTCAGCCATTCCGTTGGAAACCATGCGCTGCCGACCGTTGGTGGAACCTCCCCACGCTCAGGGTTCCGGAACCATTGTCAGTGCGTGGGGGAGCTCGAGAGACAACTCCACGCAGCTCTCTTCAGTCAAACGTGTTCCCTGTCCGGGGAAGTCCGAGAAATATATTCCCTGACCTTGGGAAGGCAGCCTCTGTCACTGGGATTTCCTGCAAAACCCCCTAGCATTCCGTGGCACAGAGATAATAGGAAAACCGTCAGGGGAGACCAGCACAGCCATTCCGTTGGAACCCACGCGCTGCCGACCGTTGGTGGAACCTCCCCACGCTCAGGGTTCCGGAAACATTGTCAGTGCGTGGGGGAGCTCGAGAGACAACTCCACGCAGCTCTCTTCAATCACAGGTGTTCCCTGTACGGGGAAGTCCGAGAAATACCTTCCGTGACCTTGGGGAGGCAGCCTCTGTCACTGGGATTTCCTGCAAAACCCATAGCATTCCCTGGCACAGAGATATTAAAAAAAACCCTCAGGGGAGACCAGCTCAGCCATTCCGTTGGAACCAACGCGCTGCCGACTGTTGGTGGAACCTCCCCACCCTCAGGGTTCCGGAACCATTGTCAGTGCGTGGGGGAGCACGAGAGACAACTCCACGCAGCTCTCCTCAGTCACAGGTGTTCCCTGTCCAGGGAAGTCCGAGAAATACCTTCCGTGACCTTGGGGAGGCAGCCTCTGTCACTGGGATTTCCTGCAAACCCCCCTAGCATTCCCTGGCACAGAGACACTAGGAAAACCCTCAGGTAAGACCAGCTCAGCCATTCCGTTGGAACCCACGCGCTGCAGACCGTTGGTGGAACCTCCCCACGCTCAGGGTTCCGGAACCATTGTCAGTGCGTGGGGGAGCTCGAGAGACAACTCCACGCAGCTCTCTTCAGTCACAGGGTTTCCCTGTCCGGGGAAGTCCGAGAACTACCTTCCCTGACCTTGGGGAGGCAGCCTCTGTCACTGGGATTTCCTGCAAACGCCCCTAGCATTCCCTGGCACACAGACATTAAAAAAAACCCTCAGGGGAGACCAGCTCAGCCATTCCGTTGGAACCCATGCGCTGCCGACCGTTGGTGGAACCTCCCCACGCTCAGGGTTCCGGAACCATTGTCAGTGCGTGGGGGAGATCGAGAGACATCTCCACGCAGCTCTCTTCAGTCACAGGTATTCCCTGTCCGGGGATGTCCGAGAAATACCTTCCCTGACCTGGGGAGGCAGCCTCTGTCAGTGGGATTTCCTGCAAACCCCCTAGCATTCCATGGCAAAGAGACACTAGGAAAACCCTCAGGGGAGACCAGCTCAGCCATTCCGTTGGAACCCACGCGCTGCCGGCCGTTGGTGGAACCTCCCCACGCTCAGGGTTCCGGAACCATTGTCAGTGCGTGGGGGAGGTCGAGAGACAACTCCACGCAGCTCTCTTCAGTCACAGGTGTTCCCTGTCCGGGGAAGTCTGAGAAATACCTTCCCTGACCTTGGGGAGGCAGCCTCTGTCACTGGGATTTCCTGCAAACCCCCATAGCATTCCCTGGCACAGAGGCACTAGGAAAACCCTCAGGGGAGACCAGCTCAGGCATTCCGATGGAACCCACGCGCTGCCGACCGTTGGTGGAACCTTCCAACGCTCAGGGTTCCGGAACCATTGTCAGTGCGTGGGGGAGGTCGAGAGACAACTCCACGCAGCTCTCTTCAGTCAAACGTGTTCCCTGTCCGGGGAAGTCCGAGAAATACCTTCCCTGACCTTGGGGAGGCAGCCTCTGTCACTGGGATTTTCTGCAAAACCCCCTAGCATTCCCTGGCACAGAGATAATAGGAAAACCCTCAGGGGAGACCAGCTCAGCCATTCCGTTGGAACCCACGCGCTGCCGACCGTTGGTGGAACCTCCCCACGCTCAGGGTTCCGGAACCATTGTCAGTGCGTGGGGGAACTCGAGAGACATCTCCACGCAGCCCTCTTCAGTCACAGGTGTTCCCTGTCCGGGGAAGTCTGAGAAATACCTTCCCTGACCTTGGGGAGGCAGCCTCTGTCACTGGGATTTCCTGCAAACCCCCCTAGCATTCCGTGGCACAGAGACATTAGGAAAACCCTCAGAGGAGACCAGCTCAGCCATTCAGTTGGAACCCACGCGCTGCCGACTGTTGGTGGAACCTCCCCACCCTCAGGGTTCCAGAACCATTGTCAGTGCGTGGGGGAGATCGAGAGACAACTCCACGCAGCTCTCTTAACTCACAGGTGTTCTCTGTCTGGGGAAGTCCGAGAAATAACTTACCTGAACTTGGGGAGGCAGCCTCTGTCACTGGGATTTCCTCCAAACCCCCATAGCATTCCCTGGCACAGAGACATTAGGAAAACACTCAGGGGAGACCAGCTCAGCCATTCCGTTGGAACCCACGCGCTGCCGACCGTTGGTGTAACCTCCCCACGCTCAGGGTTCCGGAAACATTGTCAGTCCGTGGGGGAGCTCGAGAGACAACTCCACGAAGCTCTCTTCAGTCACAGGTGTTCCCTGTCCTGGGAAGTCCGAGAAATACCTTCCCTGACCTTGGGGAGGCAGCCTCTGTCACTGGGAATTCCTGCAAAACCCCCTAGCATTCCCTGGCACAGAGACATAAGGAAAACCCTCAGGGGAGACCAGCTCAGGCATTCCGATGGAACCCACGCGCTGCAGACCGTTGGTGGAACCTCCCCACGCTCAGGGTTCCGGAACCATTGTCAGTGCGTGGGGGAGCTCGAGAGACAACTCCACGCAGCTCTCTTCAATCACAGGTGTTCCCTGTCCAGGGAAGTCCGAGAAATAACTTCCCTGACCTTGGGGAGGCAGCCTCTGTCACTGGGATTTCCTGCAAACCCCATAGCATTCCCTGGCACAGAGATATCAGGAAAACCCTCAGGGGAGACCAGCTCAGCCATTCCGTTGGAACACACGTGCTGCCGACTCTTGGTGGAACCTCCCCACCCTCAGGGTTCCGGAACCATTGTCAGTGCGTGGGGGAGATCGAGAGACAACTCCACGCAGCTGTCTTCAGTCACAGGTGTTCCCTGTCCGGGGAAGTCCGAGAAATACCTTCCCTGACCTTGGGGAAGCAGCCTCTGTCACTGGGATTTCCTGCAAACCCCCTAGCATTCCCTGGCACAGAGACATTAGGAAAACCCTCAGGGGAGACCAGCTCAGCCATTCCGTTGGAACCCACGCGCTGCCGACCGTTGGTGGAACCTCCCCACGCTCAGGGTTCCGGAACCATTGTCAGTGTGTGGGGGAGCTCGAGAGACAACTCCACGCAGCTCTCTTCAGTCACAGGTGTTCCCTGTCCGGGGAAGTCCGAAAAATAACTTCCCTGACCTTGGGGAGGCAGCCTCTGTCACTGGGAATTCCTGCAAACCCCCCTAGCATTCCCTGGCACAGAGAGATTTGGAAAACCCTCAGGGGAGACCGGCTCAGCCATTCCGTTGGAAACCATGCGCTGCCGACCGTTGGTGGAACCTCCCCACGCTCAGGGTTCCGGAACCATTGTCAGTGCGTGGGGGAGCTCGAGAGACAACTCCACGCAGCTCTCTTCAGTCAAACGTGTTCCCTGTCCGGGGAAGTCCGAGAAATATATTCCCTGACCTTGGGAAGGCAGCCTCTGTCACTGGGATTTCCTGCAAAACCCCCTAGCATTCCCTGGCTCAGAGATAATAGGAAAACCCTCAGGGGAGACCAGCTCAGCCATTCCATTGGAACCCACGCGCTGCCGACCGTTGGTGGAACCTCCCCACGCTCAGGGTTCCGGAACCATTGTCAGTGCGTGGGGGAGCTCGAGAGACATCTCCACGCAGCTCTCTTCAGTCACAGGTGTTCCCTGACCGGGGAAGTCTGAGAAATACCTTCCCTGACCTTGGGGAGGCAGCCTCTGTCACTGGGATTTCCTGCAAACCCCCCGAGCATTCCCTGGCACAGAGAAACTAGGAAAACCCTCAGGGGAGGCCAGCTCAGCCATTCCGTTGGAACCCACGCGCTGCCGACCGTTGGTGGAACCTACCCACTCTCAGGGTTCCGGAAAAATTGTCAGTGCGTGGGGGAGCTCGAGAGACAACTCCACGCAGCTCTCTTCAGTCACAGGTGTTCCCTGTCCGGCGAAGTCCGAGAAAAACCTTCCCTGACCTTGGGGAGGCAGCCTCTGTCACTGGGATTTCCTGCAAACCCCCCTAGAATTCCCTGGCACAGAGATATTAGGAAAACCCTCAGGGGAGACCAACTCAGCCATTCCGTTGGAACCCACGCGCTGCCGACCGTTGGTGGAACCTCCCCACGCTCAGGGTTCCGGAACCATTGTCAGTGCGTGGGGGAGCTCGACAGACAACTCCACGCAGCTCTCTTCAATCACAGGTGTTCCCTGTCCAGGGAAGTCCGAGAAATAACTTCCCTGACCTTGGGGAGGCAGCCTCTGTCACTGGGATTTCCTGCAAACCCCATAGCATTCCCTGGCACAGAGATATCAGGAAAACCCTCAGGGGAGACCAGCTCAGCCATTCCGTTGGAACACACGTGCTGCCGACTCTTGGTGGAACCTCCCCACCCTCAGGGTTCCGGAACCATTGTCAGTGCGTGGGGGAGATCGAGAGACAACTCCACGCAGCTCTCTTCAGTCACAGGTGTTCCCTGTCCGGGGAAGTCCGAGAAATACCTTCCCTGAACTTGGGGAGGCAGCCTCTGTCACTGGTATTTCCTGCAAACCCCCATAGCATTCCCTGTCAGAGAGACATTAGGAAAACCCTCAGGGGAGACCAGCTCAGCCATTCCGTTGGAACCCACGTGCTGCCGACCGTTGGTGGAACCTCCCCACGCTCAGGGTTCCGGAACCATTGTCAGTGCGTGGGGGAGGTCGAGAGACAACTCCACGCAGCTCTCTTCAGTCAAACGTGTTCCCTGTCCGGGGAAGTCCGAGAAATACCTTCCCTGACCTTGGCGAGGCAGCCTCTGTCACTGGGATTTCCTGCAAAACCCCCTAGCATTCCGTGGCACAGAGATAATAGGAAAACCCTCAGGGGAGACCAGCTCAGCCATTCCGTTGGAACCCACGCGCTGACGACCGTTGGTGGAACCTCCCAACGCTCAGGATTCCGGAACCATTGTCAGTGCGTGGGGGAGCGCGAGAGACATCTCCACGCAGCTCTCTTCAGTCAAACGTGTTCCCTGTCCAGGGAAGTCCGAGAAATACCTTCCCTGACCTTGGGGAGGCAGCCTCTGTCACTGGGATTTCCTGCAAAACCCCCTAGCATTCCGTGGCACAGAGATAATAGGAAAACCCTCAGGGGAGACCAGCACAGCCATTCCGTTGGAACCCACGCGCTGCCGACCGTTGGTGGAACCTCCCCACGCTCAGGGTTCCGGAAACATTGTCAGTGCGTGGGGGAGCTCGAGAGACAACTCCACGCAGCTCTCTTCAATCACAGGTGTTCCCTGTCCGGGGAAGTCCGAGAAATACCTTCCGTGACCTTGGGGAGGCAGCCTCTGTCACTGGGATTTCCTGCAAAACCCATAGCATTCCCTGGCACAGAGATATTAAAAAAAACCCTCAGGGGAGACCAGCTCAGCCATTCCGTTGGAACCAACGCGCTGCCGACTGTTGGTGGAACCTCCCCACCCTCAGGGTTCCGGAACCATTGTCAGTGCGTGGGGGAGCACGAGAGACAACTCCACGCAGCTCTCCTCAGTCACAGGTGTTCCCTGTCCAGGGAAGTCCGAGAAATACCTTCCGTGACCTTGGGGAGGCAGCCTCTGTCACTGGGATTTCCTGCAAACCCCCCTAGCATTCCCTGGCACAGAGACACTAGGAAAACCCTCAGGTAAGACCAGCTCAGCCATTCCGTTGGAACCCACGCGCTGCAGACCGTTGGTGGAACCTCCCCACGCTCAGGGTTCCGGAACCATTGTCAGTGCGTGGGGGAGCTCGAGAGACAACTCCACGCAGCTCTCTTCAGTCACAGGGTTTCCCTGTCCGGGGAAGTCCGAGAACTACCTTCCCTGACCTTGGGGAGGCAGCCTCTGTCACTGGGATTTCCTGCAAACGCCCCTAGCATTCCCTGGCACACAGACATTAAAAAAAACCCTCAGGGGAGACCAGCTCAGCCATTCCGTTGGAACCCATGCGCTGCCGACCGTTGGTGGAACCTCCCCACGCTCAGGGTTCCGGAACCATTGTCAGTGCGTGGGGGAGCTCGAGAGACATCTCCACGCAGCTCTCTTCAGTCACAGGTATTCCCTGTCCGGGGATGTCCGAGAAATACCTTCCCTGACCTGGGGAGGCAGCCTCTGTCAGTGGGATTTCCTGCAAACCCCCTAGCATTCCATGGCAAAGAGACACTAGGAAAACCCTCAGGGGAGACCAGCTCAGCCATTCCGTTGGAACCCACGCGCTGCCGGCCGTTGGTGGAACCTCCCCACGCTCAGGGTTCCGGAACCATTGTCAGTGCGTGGGGGAGGTCGAGAGACAACTCCACGCAGCTCTCTTCAGTCACAGGTGTTCCCTGTCCGGGGAAGTCTGAGAAATACCTTCCCTGACCTTGGGGAGGCAGCCTCTGTCACTGGGATTTCCTGCAAACCCCCCGAGCATTCCCTGGCAGAGAGAAACTAGGAAAACCCTCAGGGGAGGCCAGCTCAGCCATTCCGTTGGAACCCACGCGCTGCCGACCGTTGGTGGAACCTCCCCACGCTCAGGGTTCCGGAACAATTGTCAGTGCGTGGGGGAGCTCGAGAGACAACTCCACGCAGCTCTCTTCAATCACAGGTGTTCCCTATCCAGGGAAGTCCGAGAAATACCTTCCCTGACCTTGGGGAGGCAGCCTCTGTCACTGGGATTTCCTGCAAACCCCATAGCATTCCCTGGCACAGAGATATCAGGAAAACCCTCAGGGGAGACCAGCTCAGCCATTCCGTTGGAACCCACTTGTTGCCGACCGTTGGTGGAACCTCCCCACGCTCAGGGTTCCGGAACCATTGTCAGTGCGTGGGGGAGCTCGAGAGACATCTCCACGCAGCCCTCTTCAGTCACAGGTGTTCCCTGTCCGGGGAAGTCTGAGAAATACCTTCCCTGACCTTGGGGAGGCATCCTCTGTCACTGGGATTTCCTGCAAACCCCCCTAGCATTCCGTGGCACAGAGACATTAGGAAAACCCTCAGAGGAGACCAGCTCAGCCATTCAGTTGGAACCCACGCGCTGCCGACTGTTGGTGGAACCTCCCCACCCTCAGGGTTCCGGAACCATTGTCAGTGCGTGGGGGAGATCGAGAGACAACTCCACGCAGCTCTCTTAAGTCACAGGTGTTCTCTGTCCGGGGAAGTCCGAGAAATAACTTACCTGAACTTGGGGAGGCAGCCTCTGTCACTGGGAATTCCTCCAAACCCCCATAGCATTCCCTGGCACAGAGACATTAGGAAAACCCTCAGGGGAGACCAGCTCAGCCATTCCGTTGGAACCCACGCGCTGCCGACCGTTGGTGTAACCTCCCCACGCTCAGGGTTCCGGAACCATTGTCAGTCCGTGGGGGAGCTCGAGAGACAACTCCACGAAGCTCTCTTCAGTCACAGGTGTTCCCTGTCCTGGGAAGTCCGAGAAATACCTTCCCTGACCTTGGGGAGGCAGCCTCTGTCACTGGGATTTCCTGCAAACCCCCCTAGCATTCCCTGGCACAGAGACATTAGGAAAACCCTCATAGGAGTCCAGTTCAGCCATTCAGTTGGAACCCACGCGCTGCCGACCGTTGGTGGAACCTCCCCATGCTCAGGGTTCCGGAACCATTGTCAGTGCGTGGGGGAGCTCGAGAGACAACTCCACGCAGCTCTCTTCAATCACAGGTGTTCCCTGTGCGGGGAAGTCCGTGAAATACCTTCCCTGACCTGGGGAGGCAGCCTCTGTCACTGGGATTTCCTGCAAACCCCCTAGCATTCCCTGGCACAGAGATATTAGGAAAACCCTCAGGGGAGACCAGCTCAGCCATTCCATTGGAACCCACGTGCTGCCGACCATTGGTGGAACCTCCCCACGCTCAGTGTTCCAGAAAAATTGTCAGTGCATGGGGGAGCTCCAGAGAAAACTCCACGAAGCTCTCTTCAGTCACAGGTGTTCCCTGTCCGGGGAAGTACAAGAAATACCTTCCCTGACCTTGGGGAGGCAGCCTCTGTCACTGGGATTTCCTGCAAACCCCCATAGCATTCCCTGGCACAGAGGCACTAGGAAAACCCTCAGGGGAGACCAGCTCAGGCATTCCGATGGAACCCACGCGCTGCCGACCGTTGGTGGAACCTTCCAACGCTCAGGGTTCCGGAACCATTGTCAGTGCGTGGGGGAGGTCGAGAGACAACTCCACGCAGCTCTCTTCAGTCAAACGTGTTCCCTGTCCGGGGAAGTCCGAGAAATACCTTCCCTGACCTTGGGGAGGCAGCCTCTGTCACTGGGATTTCCTGCAAACCCCCCTAGCATTCCGTGGCACAGAGACATTAGGAAAACCCTCAGAGGAGACCAGCTCAGCCATTCAGTTATAACCCACGCGCTGCCGACTGTTGGTGGAACCTCCCCACCCTCAGGGTTCCGGAACCATTGTCAGTGCGTGGGGGAGATCGAGAGACAACTCCACGCAGCTCTCTTAAGTCACAGGTGTTCTCTGTCTGGGGAAGTCCGAGAAATAACTTACCTGAACTTGGGGAGGCAGCCTCTGTCACTGGGATTTCCTCCAAACCCCCATAGCATTCCCTGGCACAGAGACATTAGGAAAACACTCAGGGGAGACCAGCTCAGCCATTCCGTTGGAACCCACGCGCTGCCGACCGTTGGTGTAACCTCCCCACGCTCAGGGTTCCGGAAACATTGTCAGTCCGTGGGGGAGCTCGAGAGACAACTCCACGAAGCTCTCTTCAGTCACAGGTGTTCCCTGTCCTGGGAAGTCCGAGAAATACCTTCCCTGACCTTGGGGAGGCAGCCTCTGTCACTGGGAATTCCTGCAAAACCCCCTAGCATTCCCTGGCACAGAGACATAAGGAAAACCCTCAGGGGAGACCAGCTCAGGCATTCCGATGGAACCCACGCGCTGCAGACCGTTGGTGGAACCTCCCCACGCTCAGGGTTCCGGAACCATTGTCAGTGCGTGGGGGAGCTCGAGAGACAACTCCACGCAGCTCTCTTCAGTCACAGGTGTTCCCTGTCCGGGGAAGTCTGAGAAATACCTTCCCTGACCTTGGGGAGGCAGCCTCTGTCACTGGGATTTCCTGCAAAACCCATAGCATTCCCTGGCACAGAGATATCAGGAAAACCCTCAGGGGAGACCAGCTCAGCCATTCCGTTGGAACCCAGGTGCTGCCGACCATTGGTGGAACCTCCCCACGCTCAGGGTTCCGGAAGAATTGTCAGTAAGTGGGGGAGCTCGAGAGACAACACCACGCAGCTCTCTTCAGTCACAGGTGTTCCCTGTCCGGGGAAGTCCGAGAAACACCTTCCCTGACCTTGGGGAGGCAGCCTCTTTCACTGGGAGTTCCTGCAAACACCCCTAGCATTCCCTGCCACAGATACATTAAAAAAAAACCCTCAGGGGAGACCAGCTCAGCCATTCCGTTGGAACCCATGCGCTGCCGACCGTTGGTGGAACCTCCCCACGCTCAGGGTTCCGGAACCATTGTCAGTGCGTGGGGGAGCTCGAGAGACATCTCCACGCAGCTCTCTTCAGTCACAGGTATTCCCTGTCCGGGGAAGTCCGAGAAATACCTTCCCTGACCTGGGGAGGCAGCCTCTGTCACTGGGATTTCCTGCAAACCCCCTAGCATTCCATGGCAAAGAGACACTAGGAAAACCCTCAGGGGAGACCAGCTCAGCCATTCCGTTGGAACCCACGCGCTGCCGGCCGTTGGTGGAACCTCCCCACGCTCAGGGTTCCGGAACCATTGTCAGTGCGTGGAGGAGCTCGAGAGACAACTCCACGCAGCTCTCTTCAGTCACAGGTGTTCCCTGACCGGGGAAGTCTGCGAAATACATTCCCTGACCTTGGGGAGGCAGCCTCTGTCACTGGGATTTCCTGCAAACCCCCCGAGCATTCCCTGGCACAGAGAAACTAGGAAAACCCTCAGGGGAGGCCAGCTCAGCCATTCCGTTGGAACCCACGCGCTGCCGACCGTTGGTGGAACCTCCCCACGCTCAGGGTTCCGGAAAAATTGTCAGTGCGTGGGGGAGCTCGAGAGACAACTCCACGCAGCTCTCTTCAGTCACAGGTGTTCCCTGTCCGGGGAAGTCCGAGAAAAACCTTCCCTGACCTTGGGGAGGCAGCCTCTGTCACTGGGATTTCCTGCAAACCCCCCTAGAATTCCCTGGCACAGAGACATTAGGAAAACCCTCAGGGGAGACCAGCTCAGCCATTCCGTTGGAACCCACGCGCTGCCGACCGTTGGTGGAACCTCCCCACGCTCAGGTTTCCGGAACCATTCTCAGTGTGTGGAGGAGCTCGAGAGACAACTCCACGCAGCTCTCTTCAGTCACAGGTATTCCCTGTCCGGGGAAGTCCGAGAAATACCTTCCCTGACCTGGGGAGGCAGCCTCTGTCACTGGGATTTCCTGCAAACCCCCTAGCATTCCATGGCAAAGAGACACTAGGAAAACCCTCAGGGGAGACCAGCTCAGCCATTCCGTTGGAACCCACGCGCTGCCGGCCGTTGGTGGAACCTCCCCACGCTCAGGGTTCCGGAACCATTGTCAGAGCGTGGGGGAGCTCGAGAGACAACTCCACGCAGCTCTCTTCAGTCACAGGTGTTCCCTGACCGGGGAAGTCTGAGAAATACCTTCCCTGAACTTGGGGAGGCAGCCTCTGTCACTGGGATTTCCTGCAAACCCCCCGAGCATTCCCTGGCACAGAGAAACTAGGAAAACCCTCAGGGGAGGCCAGCTCAGCCATTCCGTTGGAACCCACGCGCTGCCGACCGTTGGTGGAACCTCCCCACTCTCAGGGTTCCGGAAAAATTGTCAGTGCGTGGGGGAGCTCGAGAGACAACTCCACGCAGCTCTCTTCAGTCACAGGTGTTCCCTGTCCGGGGAAGTCCGAGAAAAACCTTCCCTGACCTTGGGGAGGCAGCCTCTGTCACTGGGATTTCCTGCAAACCCCCCTAGAATTCCCTGGCACAGAGACATTAGGAAAACCCTCAGGGGAGACCAGCTCAGCCATTCCGTTGGAACCCACGCGCTGCCGACCGTTGGTGGAACCTCCCCACGCTCAGGGTTCCGGAACCATTGTCAGTGCGTGGGGGAGATCGAGAGACAACTCCACGCAGCTCTCTTCAGTCACAGGTGTTCCCTGTCCGGGGAAGTCCGAGAAATAACTTCCCTGAACTTGGGGAGGCAGCCTCTGTCACTGGTATTTCCTGCAAACCCCCATAGCATTCCCTGTCACAGAGACATTAGGAAAACCCTCAGGGGAGACCAGCTCAGGCATTCCGTTGGAACCCACGTGCTGCCGACCGTTGGTGGAACCTCCCCACGCTCAGGGTTCCGGAATCATTGTCAGTGCGTGGGGGAGCTTGAGAGACAACTCCACGCAGCTCTCTTCAGTCACAGGTGTTCCCTGTCCGGGGAAGTCCGAGAAATACCTTCCCTGAACTTGGGGAGGCAGCCTCTGTCACTGGGATTTCCTGCAAAATCCCCTAGCATTCCCTGGCACAGAGACATAAGGAAAACCCTCAGGGGAGACCAGCTCAGGCATTCCGATGGAACCCACGCGCTACCGACCGTTGGTGGAACCTCCCCACGCTCAGGGTTCTGGAACCATTGTCAGTGCGTGGGGGAGCTCGAGAGACAACTCCACGCAGCTCTCCTCAGTCACAGGTGTTCCCTGTCCGGGGAAGTCCGAGAAATACCTTCCCTGACCTTGGGGAGGCAGCCTCTGTCACTGGGAATTCCTGCAAACCCCCCTAGCATTCCCTTGCACAGAGATAATAGGAAAACCCTCAGGGGAGACCAGCTCAGCCATTCCGTTGGAACCCACGCGCTGCCGACCGTTGGTGGAACCTCCCCACGCTCAGGGTTCCGGAAACATTGTCAGTGCGTGGGGGAGCTCGAGAGACAACTCCA
Source organism: Vicugna pacos (assembly GCF_048564905.1). Taxonomy (NCBI): domain Eukaryota; kingdom Metazoa; phylum Chordata; class Mammalia; order Artiodactyla; family Camelidae; genus Vicugna; species Vicugna pacos. Next base: position 58,689,554 of record NW_027328721.1, on the reverse strand, counting down.
CGCAGCTCTCTTCAATCACAGGTGTTCCCTGTCCGGGGAAGTCCGAGAAATACCTTCCCTGACCTTGGGGAGGCAGCCTCTGTCACTGGGATTTCCTGCAAAACCCCTAGCATTCCCTGCCACAGAGACATTAAAAAAAACCCTCAGGGGAGACCAGCTCAGCCATTCCGTTGGAACCAACGCGCTGCCGACCGTTGGTGGAACCTCCCCACGCTCAGGGTTCCGGAAACATTGTCAGTGCGTGGGGGAGCTCGAGAGACAACTCCACGCAGCTCTCTTCAGTCACAGGTGTTCCCTGTCCGGGGAAGTCCGAGAAATAACTTCCCTGACCTTGGGGAATCAGCCTCTGTCACTGGGATTTCCTGCAAACCCCCTAGCATTCCCTGGCACAGAGACACTAGGAAAACACTCAGGGGAGACCAGCTCAGCCATTCCGTTGGAACCCACGCGCTGCCGACCGTTGGTGGAACCTCCCCACGCTCAGGGTTCCGGAACCATTGTCAGTGTGTGGGGGAGCTCGAGAGACAACTCCACGCAGCTCTCTTCAGTCACAGGTGTTCCCTGTACGGGGAAGTCCGAAAAATACATTCCCTGACCTTGGGGAGGCAGCCTCTGTCACTGGGAATTCCTGCAAACCCCCCTAGCATTCCCTGGCACAGAGAGATTTGGAAAACCTTCAGGGGAGACCGGCTCAGCCATTCCGTTGGAACCCATGCGCTGCCGACCGTTGGTGGAACCTCCCCACGCTCAGGGTTCCGGAACCATTATCAGTGCGTGGGGGAGGTCGAGAGACAACTCCACGCAGCTCTCTTCAGTCAAACGTGTTCCCTGTCCGGGGAAGTCGGAGAAATACCTTCCCTGACCTTGGGGAGGCAGCCTCTGTCACTGGGATTTCCTGCAAAACCCATAGCATTCCCTGGCACAGAGATATTAGGAAAACCCTCAGGGGAGACCAGCTCAGCCATTCCGTTGGAACCCACGTGCTGCCGACCGTTGGTGGAACCTCCCCACCCTCAGGGTTCCGGAACCATTGTCAGTGCGTTGGGGATCTCGAGAGACAACTCCACGCAGCTCTCTTCAGTCACAGGTGTTCCCTGTCCGGGGAAGTCCGAGAAATAACTTCCCTTACCTTGGGAAGGCAGCCTCTGTCACTGGGATTTCCTGCAAACCCCCTAGCATTCCCTGGCACAGAGATAATAGGAAAACCCTCAGGGGAGACCAGCTCAGCCATTCCGTTGGAACCCACGCGCTGCCGACCGTTGGTGGAACCTCCCCACGCTCAGGGTTCCGGAAAAATTGTCAGAGCGTGGGGGAGCTCGAGAGACAACTCCACGCAGCTCTCTTCAATCACAGGTGTTCCCTGAACGGGGAAGTCCGAGAAATACCTTCCGTGACATTGGGGAGGCAGCCTCTGTCACTGGGATTTCCTGCAAAACCCATAGCATTCCCTGGCACAGAGATATTAAAAAAAACCCTCAGGGGAGACCAGCTCAGCCATTCCGTTGGAACCCACGCGCTGCCGACTGTTGGTGGAACCTCCCCACCCTCAGGGTTCCGGATCCATTGTCAGTTCATGGGGGAGATCGAGAGACAACTCCACGCATCTCTCTTAAGTCACAGGTGTTCCCTGTCCGGGGAAGTCCGAGAAATAACTTCCCTGAACTTGGGGAGGCAGCCTCTGTCACTGGAATTTCCTGCAAACCCCCATAGCATTCCCTGGCACAGAGACATTAGGAAAACACTCAGGGGAGACCAGCTCAGCCATTCTGTTGGAACCCACGCGCTGCCGACTGTTGGTGGAACCTCCCCACGCTCAGGGTTCCGGAACCATTGTCAGTGTGTGGGGGAGCTCGAGAGACAAATCCACGCAGCTCTCTTCAGTCACAGGTGTTCCCTGTCCGGGGAAGCCCGAAAAATACCTTCCCTGACCTTGGGGAGGCAGCCTCTGTCACTGGGAATTCCTGCAAACCCCCCTAGCATTCCCTGGCACAGAGACATTTGGAAAACACTCAGGGGAGACCGGCTCAGCCATTCCGTTGGAACCCATGCGCTGCCGACCGTTGGTGGAACCTCCCCACGCTCAGGGTTCCGGAACCATTGTCAGTGCCTGGGAGAGCTCGAGAGACAACTCCACGCAGCTCTCTTCAGTCAAACGTGTTCCCTGTCCGGGGAAGTCCGAGAAATACCTTCCCTGACCTTGGGGAGGCAGCCTCTGTCACTGGGATTTCTTGCAAAACCCCCTAGCATTCCCTGGCACAGAGATAATAGGAAAACACTCAGGGGAGACCAGCTCAGCCATTCCGTTGGAACCCACGCGCTGCCGACCGTTGGTGGATCCTCCCCACGCTCAGGGTTCCGGAACCATTGTCAGTGCGTGGGGGAACTCGAGAGAAATCTCCACGCAGCTCTCTTCAGTCACAGGTGTTCCCTGTCCGGGGAAGTCTAAGAAATACCTTCCCTGACCTTGGGGAGGCAGCCTCTGTCACTGGGATTTCCTGCAAACCCCCCTAGCATTCCCTGGCACAGAGATATTAGGAAAACCCTCAGAGGAGACCAGCTCAGCCATCCAGTTGGAACCCACGCGCTGCCGACCGTTGGTGGAACCTCCCCACGCTCAGGGTTCCGGAACCATTGTCAGTGCGTGGGGGAGCTCGAGAGACAACTCCACGCAGCTCTCTTCAATCACAGGTGTTCCCTGTCCGGGGAAGTCCGAGAAATACCTTTCGTGACCTTGGGGAGGCAGCCTCTATCACTGGGATTTCCTGCAAAACCCATAGCATTCCCTGGCACAGAGATATTAGGAAAACCCTCAGGGGAGACCAGCTCAGCCATTCCGTTGGAACCCACGTGCTGCCGACCATTGCTGGAACCTCCCCACGCTCAGGGTTCCGGAACCATTGTCAGTGCGTGGGGGAGCTCGAGAGACAACTCAACGCAGCTCTCTTCAGTCACAGGTGTTCCCTGTCCGGGGAAGTCCGAGAAATATCTTCCCTGACCTTGGGGAGGCAGCCTCTGTCACTGGGAATTCCTGCAAACCCCCCTAGCATTCCCTGGCACAGAGATATTAGGAAAACCCTCAGGGGAGACCGGCTCAGCCATTCCATTGGAACCCATGCGCTGCCGACCGTTGGTGGAACCTCCCCACGCTCAGGGTTCCGGAACCATTGTCAGTGCGTGGGGGAGCTCGAGAGACAACTCCACGCAGCTCTCTTCAGTCACAGGTGTTCCCTGTCCGGGGAAGTCCGAGAAATACCTTCCCTGACCTGGGGAGGCAGCCTCTGTCACTGGGATTTCCTGCAAACCCCCTAGCATTCCATGGCAAAGAGACAGTAGGAAAACCCTCAGGGGAGACCAGCTCAGCCATTCGGTTTGAACCCACGCGCTGCCGGCCGTTGGTGGAACCTCCCCACGCTCAGGGTTCCGGAACCATTGTCAGTGCGTGGGGGAGCTCGAGAGACAACTCCACGCAGCTCTCTTCAGTCACAGGTGTTCCCTGTCCGGGGAAGTCCGAGAAATACCTTCCCTGACCTTGGGGAGGCAGCCTCTGTCTCTGGGATTTCCTGCAAACCCCCCGAGCATTCCCTGGCACAGAGAAACTAGGTAAATCCTCAGGGGAGACCAGCTCAGCCATTCGGTTGGAACCCACGCGCTGCCGACCGTTGGTGGAACCTCCCCACGCTCAGGGTTCCGGAAACATTGTCAGTGCATGGGGGAGCTCGAGAGACAACTCCACGCAGCTCTCTTCAGTCACAGGGGTTCCCTGTCCGGGGAAGTCCGAGAAATACCTTCCCTGACCTTGAGGAGGCAGCCTCTGTCACTGGGATTTCTTGCAAATCCCCCTAGCATTCCCTGGCACAGAGATAATAGGAAAACACTCAGGGGAGACCAGCTCAGCCATTCCGTTGGAACCCACGCGCTGCCGACCGTTGGTGGATCCTCCCAACGCTCAGGGTTCCGGAACCATTGTCAGTGCGTGGGGGAGCTCGAGAGAAATCTCCACGCAGCTCTCTTCAGTCACAGGTGTTCCCTGTCCGGGGAAGTCTGAGAAATACCTTCCCTGACCTTGGGGAGGCAGCCTCTGTCACTGGGATTTCCTGCAAACCCCCCTAGCATTCCCTGGCACAGAGATATTAGGAAAACCCTCAGAGGAGACCAGCTCAGCCATCCAGTTGGAACCCACGCGCTGCCGACCGTTGGTGGAACCTCCCCACGCTCAGGGTTCCGGAACCATTGTCAGTGCGTGGGGGAGCTCGAGAGACAACTCCACGCAGCTCTCTTCAATCACAGGTGTTCCCTGTCCGGGGAAGTCCGAGAAATACCTTTCGTGACCTTGGGGAGGCAGCCTCTATCACTGGGATTTCCTGCAAAACCCATAGCATTCCCTGGCACAGAGATATTAGGAAAACCCTCAGGGGAGACCAGCTCAGCCATTCCGTTGTAACCCACGTGCTGCCGACCATTGCTGGAACCTCCCCACGCTCAGGTTTCCGGAACCATTGTCAGTGCGTGGGGGAGCTCGAGAGACAACTCAACGCAGCTCTCTTAAGTCACAGGTGTTCCCTGTCCGGGGAAGTCCGAGAAATATCTTCCCTGACCTTGGGGAGGCAGCCTCTGTCACTGGGAATTCCTGCAAACCCCCCTAGCATTCCCTGGCACAGAGATATTAGGAAAACCCTCAGGGGAGACCGGCTCAGCCATTCCGTTGGAACCCATTCGCTGCCGACCGTTGGTGGAACCTCCCCACGCTCAGGGTTCCGGAACCATTGTCAGTGCGTGGGGGAGCTCGAGAGACAACTCCACGCAGCTCTCTTCAGTCACAGGTGTTCCCTGTCCGGGGAAGTCCGAGAAATACCTTCCCTGACCTGGGGAGGCAGCCTCTGTCACTGGGATTTCCTGCAAACCCCCTAGCATTCCATGGTAAAGAGACAGTAGGAAAACCCTCAGGGGAGACCAGCTCAGCCATTCGGTTTGAACCCACGCGCTGCCGACCGTTGGTGGAACCTCCCCACGCTCAGGGTTCCGGAACCATTGTCAGTGCATGGGGGAGCTCGAGAGACAACTCCACGCAGCTCTCTTCAGTCACAGGTGTTCCCTGTCCGGGGAAGTCCGAGAACTACCTTCCCTGACCTTGGGGAGGCAGCCTCTGTCACTGGGATTTCCTGCAAATGCCCCTAGCATTCCCTGGCACACAGACATTAAAAAAAACCCTCAGGGGAGACCAGCTCAGCCATTCCGTTGGAACCCATGCGCTGCCGACCGTTGGTGGAACCTCCCCACGCTCAGGGTTCCGGAACCATTGTCAGTGCGTGGGGGAGCTCGAGAGACATCTCCACGCAGCTCTCTTCAGTCACAGGTGTTCCCTGTCCGGGGAAGTCCGAGAAATACCTTCCCTGACCTTGGGGAGGCAGCCTCTGTCACTGGGATTTCCTGCAAACCCCCCTAGCATTCCCTGGCACAGAGACATTAGGAAAACCCTCAGGGGAGACCAGCTCAGCCATTCCGTTGGAACCCACGCACTGCAGACCGTTGGTGGAACCTACCCACGCTCAGGGTTCCGGAATCATTGTCAGTGCGTGGGGGAGCTCGAGAGACATCTCCACGCAGCTCTCTTCAGTCACAGGTGTTCCCTGTCCGGGGAAGTCCGAGAAATACCTTCCCTGACCTGGGGAGGCAGCCTCTGTCACTGGGATTTCCTGCAAACCCCCTAGCATTCAATGGCAAAGAGACACTAGGAAAACCCTCAGGGGAGACCAGCTCAGCCATTCCGTTGGAACCCACGCGCTGCCGGCCGTTGGTGGACCCTCCCCAAGCTCAGGGTTCCGGAACCATTGTCAGTGCGTGGGGGAGCTCGAGAGACAACTCCACGCAGCTCTCTTCAGTCACAGGTGTTCCCTGTCCGGGGAAGTCCGAGAAATACTTTCCCTGACCTTGGGGAGGCAGCCTCTGTCACTGGGATTTCCTGCAAACCCCCCGAGCATTCCCTGGCACAGAGAAACTAGGAAAATCCTCAGGGGAGGCCAGCTCAGCGATTCGGTTGTAACCCACGCGCTGCCAACCGTTGGTGGAACCTCCCCACGCTCAGGGTTCCGGAAACATTGTCAGTGTGTGGGGGAGCTCGAGAGACAACTCCACGAAGCTCTCTTCAGTCACAGGGGTTCCGTGTCCGGGGAAGTCCGAGAAATACCTTCCCTGACCTTGCGGAAGCAGCCTCTGTCACTGGGATTTCCTGCAAACCCCCTAGCATTCCCTGGCACAGAGACACTAAGAAAACCCTCAGGGGAGACCAGCTCAGCCATTCCGTTGGAACCCACGCGCTGCCGACCGTTGGTGGAACCTCCCCACGCTCAGGGTTCCGGAACCATTGTCAGTGCGTGGGGGAGGTCGAGAGACAACTCCACGCAGCTCTCTTCAGTCAAACGTGTTCCCTGTCCGGGGAAGTCCGAGAAATACCTTCCCTGACCTTGGGGAGGCAGCCTCTGTCACTGGGATTTCCTGCAAAACCCCATAGCATTCCTTGGCACAGAGATAATAGGAAAACCCTCAGGGGAGACCAGCTCAGCCATTCCGTTCGAACCCACGCGCTGCCGACCGTTGGTGGAACCTCCCCACGCTCAGGGTTCCGGAACCATTGTCAGTGCGTGGGGGAGCTCTAGAGACATCCCCACGCAGCTCTCTTCAGTCACAGGTGTTCCCTGTCCGGGGAAGTCCGAGAAATACCTTCCCTGACCTGGGGAGGCAGCCTTTGTCACTGGGATTTCCTGCAAACCCCCCTAGCATTCCCGGGCACAGAGACATTAGGAAAACCCTTAGGGGAGACCAGCTCAGCCATTCCGTTGGAACCCACGCATTGCCGACCGTTGGTGGAACCTCCCCAGGCTCAGGGTTCCGGAACCATTGTCAGCGCGTGGGGGAGCTCGAGAGACATCTCCACACAGCTCTCTTCAGTCACAGGTGTTCCCTGTGCGGGGAAGTCCGAGAAATACCTTCCCTGACCTGGGGAGGCAGCCTCTGTCACTGGGATTTCCGGCAAACCCACTTGCATTCCCTGGCACAGAGATATTAGGAAAACCCTCAGGGGAGGCCAGCTCAGCCATTCCATTGGAACCCACGTGCTGCCGACCATTGGTGGAACCTCCCCACGCTCAGGGTTCCGGAACCATTGTCAGTGCGTGGGGGAGCTCGAGAGACATCTCCACGCAGCTCTCTTCAGTCACAGGTGTTTCCTGTCCGGGGAAGTCCGAGAAATACATTCCCTGACCTGGGGAGGCAGCCTCTGTCACTGGGATTTCCTGCAAACCCCCTAGCATTCCATGGCAAAGAGACACTAGGAAAACCCTCAGGGGAGACCAGCTCAGCCATTCCGTTGGAACCCACGCATTGCCGACCGTTGGTGGAACCTCCCCAGGCTCAGGGTTCCGGAACCACTGTCAGCGCGTGGGGGAGCTCGAGAGACATCTCCACGCAGCTCTCTTCAGTCACAGGTGTTCCCTGTGCGGGGAAGTCCGAGAAATACCTTCCCTGACCTGGGGAGGCAGCCTCTGTCACTGGGATTTCCTGCAAACCCCCTAGCATTCCCTGGCACAGAGATATTAGGAAAACCCTCAGGGGAGGCCAGCTCAGCCATTCCATTGGAACCCACGTGCTGCCGACCATTGGTGGAACCTCCCCACGCTCAGTGTTCTGGAACAATTGTCAGTGCGTGGGGGAGCTCGAGAGACAACTTCACGCAGCTCTCTTCAGTCAAACGTGTTCCCGGTCCGGGGAAGTCCGAGAAATACCTTCCCTGACCTTGGGGAGGCAGCCTCTGTCACTGGGATTTCCTGCAATACCCCCTAGCATTCCCTGGCACAGAGACATTAGGAAAACCCTCAGGGGAGACCAGCTCAGCCATTCCGTTGGAACCCACTCGCTGCCGACCGTTGGTGGAACCTCCCCACGCTCAGGGTTCCGGAACCATTGTCAGTGCGTGGGGGAGATCGAGAGACAACTCCACGCAGCTCTCTTCAGTCACAGGTGTTCCCTGTCCGGGGAAGTCGGAGAAATACCTTCCCTGACCTTGGGGAGGCAGCCTCTGTCACTGGGATTTCCTGCAAACCCCCCTAGCATTCCTTGGCAAAGAGACATTAGGAAAACCCTCAGGGGAGACCAGCTCAGCCATTCCGTTGGAACCCACGCGCTGCCGACCGTTGGTGGAACCTCCCCACGCTCAGGGTTCCGGAACCATTGTCAGTGCGAGGGGGAACTCGAGAGACATCTCCACGCAGCTCTCTTCAGTCACAGGTGTTCCCTGTCCGGGGAAGTCCGAGAAATACCTTCCCTGACCTGGGGAGGCAGCCTCTGTCACTGGGATTTCCTGCAAACCCCCCTAGCATTCCCGGGCACAGAGACATTAGGAAAACCCTTAGGGGAGACCAGCTCAGCCATTCCGTTGGAACCCACGCATTGCCGACCGTTGGTGAAACCTCCCCAGGCTCAGGGTTCCGGAACCACTGTCAGCGCGTGGGGGAGCTCGAGAGACAACTCCACGCAGCTCTCTTCAGTCACAGGTGTTCCCTGTCCGGGGAAGTACGAGAAATACCTTCCCTGACCTTGGGGAGGCAGCCTCTGTCACTGGGATTTCCTGCAAAACCCCCTAGCATTCCTTGGCACAGAGATAATAGGAAAACCCTCAGGGGAGACCAGCTCAGCCATTCCGTTGGAACCCACGCGCTGCCGACCGTTGGTGGAACCTCCCCACGCTCAGGGTTCCGGAACCATTGTCAGTGCATGGGGGAGCTCGAGAGACATCTCCACGCAGCTCTCTTGAGTCACTGTGTTCCCTGTCCGGGGAAATCTGAGAAATACCTTCCCTGACCTTGGGGAGGCAGCCTCTGTCACTGGGATTTCCTGCAAACCCCCCTAGCATTCCCTGGCACAGAGACATTAGGAAAATCCTCAGAGGAGACCAGCTCAGCCATCCAGTTGGAACCCACGCGCTGCCGACCGTTGGTGGAACCTCCCCACGCTCAGAGTTCCGGAACCATTGTCAGTGCGTGGGGGAGCTCGAGAGACAACACCACGCAGCTCTCTTCAATCACAGGTGTTCCCTGTCCGGTGAAGTCCGAGCAATACCTTCCGTGACCTTGGGGAGGCAGCCTCTGTCACTGGGATTTCCTGCAAAACCCATAGCATTCCCTGGCACAGAGATATTAGGAAAACCCTCAGGGGAGACCAGCTCAGCCATTCCGTTGGAACCCACGCGCTGCCGACCGTTGGTGGAACCTCCCCACGCTCAGGGTTCCGGAACCATTGTCAGTGCGAGGGGGAACTCGAGAGACATCTCCACGCAGCTCTCTTCAGTCACAGGTGTTCCCTGTCCGGGGAAGTCCGAGAAATACCTTCCCTGACCTGGGGAGGCAGCCTCTGTCACTGGGATTTCCTGCAAACGCCCCTAGCATTCCCGGGCACAGAGACATTAGGAAAACCCTTAGGGGAGACCAGCTCAGCCATTCCGTTGGAACCCACGCATTGCCGACCGTTGGTGGAACCTCCCCAGGCTCAGGGTTCCGGAACCACTGTCAGCGCGTGGGGGAGCTCGAGAGACATCTCCACGCAGCTCTCTTCAGTCACAGGTGTTCCCTGTGCGGGGAAGTCCGAGAAATAACTTCCCTGACCTGGGGAGGCAGCCTCTGTCACTGGGATTTCCTGCAAACCCCCTAGCATTCCCTGGCACAGAGATATTAGGAAAACCCTCAGGGGAGGCCAGCTCAGCCATTCCATTGGAACCCACGTGCTGCCGACCATTGGTGGAACCTCCCCACGCTCAGTGTTCTGGAACAATTGTCAGTGCGTGGGGGAGCTCGAGAGACAACTCCACGCAGCTCTCTTCAGTCACAGGTGTTCCCTGTCCGGGGAAGTACGAGAAATACCTTCCCTGACCTTGGGGACGCAGCCTCTGTCACTGGGATTTCCTGCAAAACCCCCTAGCATTCCTTGGCACAGAGATAATAGGAAAACCCTCAGGGGAGACCAGCTCAGCCATTCCGTTGGAACCCACGCGCTGCCGACCGTTGGTGGAACCTCCCCACGCTCAGGGTTCCGGAACCATTGTCAGTGCGTGGGGGAGCTCGAGAGACATCTCCACGCAGCTCTCTTGAGTCACTGTGTTCCCTGTCCGGGGAAGTCTGAGAAATACCTTCCCTGACCTTGGGGAGGCAGCTTCTGTCACTGGGATTTCCTGCAAACCCCCCTAGCATTCCCTGGCACAGAGACATTAGGAAAATCCTCAGAGGAGACCAGCTCAGCCATCCAGTTGGAACCCACGCGCTGCCGACCGTTGGTGGAACCTCCCCACGCTCAGAGTTCCGGAACCATTGTCAGTGCGTGGGGGAGCTCGAGAGACAACTCCACGCAGCTCTCTTTAATCACAGGTGTTCCCTGTCCGGTGAAGTCCGAGAAATACCTTCCGTGACCTTGGGGAGGCAGCCTCTGTCACTGGGAATTCCTGCAAAACCCATAGCATTCCCTGGCACAGAGATATTAGGAAAACCCTCAGGGGAGACCAGCTCAGCCATTCCGATGGAACCCACGTGCTGCCGACGATTGGTGGAACCTCCCCACGCTCAGGGTTCCGGAACAATTGTCAGTGCGTGGGGGAGCTCGAGAGACATCTCCACGCAGCTCTCTTCAGTCACAGGGGTTCCCTGTCCGGGGAAGTCCGAGAACTACTTTCCCTGACCTTGGGGAGGCAGCCTCTGTCACTGGGATTTCCTGCAAACGCCCCTAGCATTCCCTGGCACACAGACATTAAAAAAAACCCTCAGGGGAGACCAGCTCAGCCATTCCGTTGGAACCCATGCGCTGCCGACCGTTGGTGGAACCTCCCCACGCTCAGGGTTCCCGAACCATTGTCAGTGCGTGGGGGAGCTCGAGAGACATCTCCACGCAGCTCTCTTCAGTCACAGGTGTTCCCTGTCCGAGGAAGTCCGAGAAATACCTTCCCTGACCTGGGGAGGCAGCCTTTGTCACTGGGATTTCCTGCAAACCCCCCTAGCATTCCCGGGCACAGAGACATTAGGAAAACCCTTAGGGGAGACCAGCTCAGCCATTCCGTTGGAACCCACGCATTGCCGACCGTTGGTGGAACCTCCCCAGGCTCAGGGTTCCGGAACCATTGTCAGCGCGTGGGGGAGCTCGAGAGACATCTCCACGCAGCTCTCTTCAGTCACAGGTGTTCCCTGTGCGGGGAAGTCCGAGAAATACCTTCCCTGACCTGTGGAGGCAGCCTCTGTCACTGGGATTTCCTGCAAATCCCCTAGCATTCCCTGGCACAGAGATATTAGGAAAACCCTCAGGGGAGGCCAGCTCAGCCATTCCATTGGAACCCACGTGCTGCCGACCATTGGTGGAACCTCCCAACGCTCAGGGTTCCGGAACCATTGTCAGTGCGAGGGGGAACTCGAGAGACATCTCCACGCAGCTTTCTTCAGTCACAGGTGTTCCCTGTCCGGGGAAGTCTGAGAAATACCTTCCCTGACCTGGGGAGGCAGCCTCTGTCACTGGGATTTCCTGCAAACCCCCCTAGCATTCCCGGGCACAGAGAAATTAGGAAAACCCTCAGGGGAGACCAGCTCAGCCATTCCGTTGGAACCCACGCATTGCCGACCGTTGGTGGAACCTCCCCAGGCTCAGGGTTCCGGAAATATTGTCAGCGCGTGGGGGAGCTCGAGAGACAACTCCACGCAGCTCTCTTCAGTCACAGGTGTTCCCTGTCCGGGGAAGTCCGAGAAATACCTTCCCTGACCTGGGGAGGCAGCCTCTGTCACTGGGATTTCCTGCAAACCCCCTAGCATTCCCTGGCACAGAGATATTAGGAAAACCCTCAGGGGAGGCCAGCTCAGCCATTCCATTGGAACCCACGTGCTGCCGACCATTGGTGGAACCTCCCCACTCTCAGTGTTCTGGAACAATTGTCAGTGCGTGGGGGAGCTCGAGAGACAACTCCACGCAGCTCTCTTCAGTCACAGGTGTTCCCTGTCCGGGGAAGTACGAGAAATACCTTCCCTGACTTGGGGAGGCAGCCTCTGTCACTGGGATTTCCTGCAAACCCCCCTAGCATTCCTTGGCAAAGAGACATTAGGAAAACCCTCAGGGGAGACCAGCTCAGCCATTCCGTTGGAACCCACGCGCTGCCGACCGTTGGTGGAACCTCCCCACGCTCAGGGTTCCGGAACCATTGTCAGTGCGAGGGGGAACTCGAGAGACATCTCCACGCAGCTCTCTTCAGTCACAGGTGTTCCCTGTCCGGGGAAGTCCGAGAAATACCTTCCCTGACCTGGGGAGGCAGCCTCTGTCACTGGGATTTCCTGCAAACCCCCCTAGCATTCCCGGGCACAGAGACATTAGGAAAACCCTTAGGGGAGACCAGCTCAGCCATTCCGTTGGAACCCACGCATTGCCGACCGTTGGTGGAACCTCCCCAGGCTCAGGGTTCCGGAACCACTGTCAGCGCGTGGGGGAGCTCGAGAGACATCTCCACGCAGCTCTCTTCAGTCACAGGTGTTCCCTGTGCGGGGAAGTCCGAGAAATACCTTCCCTGACCTGGGGAGGCAGCCTCTGTCACTGGGATTTCCTGCAAACCCCCTAGCATTCCCTGGCACAGAGATATTAGGAAAACCCTCAGGGGAGGCCAGCTCAGCCATTCCTTTGGAACCCACGTGCTGCCGACCATTGGTGGAACCTCCCCACGCTCAGTGTTCTGGAACAATTGTCAGTGCGTGGGGGAGCTCGAGAGACAACTCCACGCAGCTCTCTTCAGTCACAGGTGTTCCCTGTCCGGGGAAGTACGAGAAATACCTTCCCTGACCTTGGGGACGCAGCCTCTGTCACTGGGATTTCCTGCAAAACCCCCTAGCATTCCTTGGCACAGAGATAATAGGAAAACCCTCAGGGGAGACCAGCTCAGCCATTCCGTTGGAACCCACGCGCTGCCGACCGTTGGTGGAACCTCCCCACGCTCAGGGTTCCGGAACCATTGTCTGTGCGTGGGGGAGCTCGAGAGACATCTCCACGCAGCTCTCTTGAGTCACTGTGTTCCCTGTCCGGGGAAGTCTGAGAAATACCTTCCCTGACCTTGGGGAGGCAGCCTCTGTCACTGGGATTTCCTGCAAACCCCCCTAGCATTCCCTGGCACAGAGAAATTAGGAAAATCCTCAGAGGAGACCAGCTCAGCCATCCAGTTGGAACCCACGCGCTGCCGACCGTTGGTGGAACCTCCCCACGCTCAGAGTTCCGGAACCATTGTCAGTGCGTGGGGGAGCTCGAGAGACAACTCCACGCAGCTCTCTTCAATCACAGGTGTTCCCTGTCCGGTGAAGTCCGAGAAATACCTTCCGTGACCTTGGGGAGGAAGCCTCTGTCACTGGGATTTCCTGCAAAACCCATAGCATTCCCTGGCACAGAGATATTAGGAAAACCCTCAGGGGAGACCAGCTCAGCCATTCCGTTGGAACCCACGTGCTGCCGACCATTGGTGGAACCTCCCCACGCTCAGGGTTCCGGAACAATTGTCAGTGCGTGGGGGAGCTCGAGAGACAACTCCACGCAGCTCTCTTCAGTCACAGGTGTTCCCTGTCCGGGGAAGTCCGAGAAATACCTTCCCTGACCTTGGGGAGGCAGCCTCTGTCACTGGGAATTCCTGCAAACCGCCCTAGCATTCCCTGGCACAGAGACATTAGGAAAACCCTCAGGGGAGACCGGCTCATCCATTCCGTTGGAACCCATGCGCTGCCGACCGTTGGTGGAACCTCCCCACGCTCAGGGTTCCGGAACCATTGTCAGTGCGTGGGGGAGCACGAGAGACAACTTCACGCAGCTCTCTTCAGTCAAACGTGTTCCCGGTCCGGGGAAGTCCGAGAAATACCTTCCCTGACCTTGGGGAGGCAGCCTCTGTCACTGGGATTTCCTGCAATACCCCCTAGCATTCCCTGGCACAGAGACATTAGGAAAACCCTCAGGGGAGACCAGCTCAGCCATTCCGTTGGAACCCACTCGCTGCCGACCGTTGGTGGAACCTCCCCACCCTCAGGGTTCCGGAACCATTGTCAGTGCGTGGGGGAGATCGAGAGACAACTCCACGCAGCTCTCTTCAGTCACAGGTGTTCCCTGTCCGGGGAAGTACGAGAAATACCTTCCCTGACTTGGGGAGGCAGCCTCTGTCACTGGGATTTCCTGCAAACCCCCCTAGCATTCCTTGGCAAAGAGACATTAGGAAAACCCTCAGGGGAGACCAGCTCAGCCATTCCGTTGGAACCCACGCGCTGCCGACCGTTGGTGGAACCTCCCCACGCTCAGGGTTCCGGAACCATTGTCAGTGCGAGGGGGAACTCGAGAGACATCTCCACGCAGCTCTCTTCAGTCACAGGTGTTCCCTGTCCGGGGAAGTCCGAGAAATACCTTCCCTGACCTGGGGAGGCAGCCTCTGTCACTGGGATTTCCTGCAAACCCCCTAGCATTCCCAGGCACAGAGATATTAGGAAAACCCTCAGGGGAGGCCAGCTCAGCCATTCCATTGGAACCCACGTGCTGCCGACCATTGGTGGAACCTCCCCACGCTCAGTGTTCTGGAACAATTGTCAGTGGGTGGGGGAGCTCGAGAGACAACTCCACGCAGCTCTCTTCAGTCACAGTTGTTCCCTGTCCGGGGAAGTACGAGAAATACCTTCCCTGACCTTGGGGACGCAGACTCTGTCACTGGGATTTCCTGCAAAACCCCCTAGCATTCCTTGGCACAGAGATAATAGGAAAACCCTCAGGGGAGACCAGCTCAGCCATTCCGTTGGAACCCACGCGCTGCCGACCGTTGGTGGAACCTCCCCACGCTCAGGGTTCCGGAACCATTGTCAGTGCGAGGGGGAACTCGAGAGACATCTCCACGCAGCTCTCTTCAGTCACAGGTGTTCCCTGTCCGGGGAAGTCCGAGAAATACCTTCCCTGACCTGGGGAGGCAGCCTCTGTCACTGGGATTTCCTGCAAACCCCCTAGCATTCCCTGGCACAGAGATATTAGGAAAACCCTCAGGGGAGGCCAGCTCAGCCATTCCATTGGAACCCACGTGCTGCCGACCATTGGTGGAACCTCCCCACGCTCAGTGTTCTGGAACAATTGTCAGTGCGTGGGGGAGCTCGAGAGACAACTCCACGCAGCTCTCTTCAGTCACAGGTGTTCCCTGTCCGGGGAAGTACGAGAAATACCTTCCCTGACCTTGGGGACGCAGACTCTGTCACTGGGATTTCCTGCAAAACCCCCTAGCATTCCTTGGCACAGAGATAATAGGAAAACCCTCAGGGGAGACCAGCTCAGCCATTCCGTTGGAACCCACGCGCTGCCGACCGTTGGTGGAACCTCCCCACGCTCAGGGTTCCGGAACCATTGTCAGTGCGTGGGGGAGCTCGAGAGACATCTCCACGCAGCTCTCTTGAGTCACTGTGTTCCCTGTCCGGGGAAGTCTGAGAAATACCTTCCCTGACCTTGGGGAGGCAGCCTCTGTCACTGGGATTTCCTGCAAACCCCCCTAGCATTCCCTGGCACAGAGACATTAGGAAAATCCTCAGAGGAGACCAGCTCAGCCATCCAGTTGGAACCCACGCGCTGCCGACCGTTGGTGGAACCTCCCCACGCTCAGAGTTCCGGAACCATTGTCAGTGCGTGGGGGAGCTCGAGAGACAACTCCACGCAGCTCTCTTCAATCACAGGTGTTCCCTGTCCGGTGAAGTCCGAGAAAAACCTTCCGTGACCTTGGGGAGGCAGCCTCTGTCACTGGGATTTCCTGCAAAACCCATAGCATTCCCTGGCACAGAGATATTAGGAAAACCCTCAGGGGAGACCAGCTCAGCCATTCCGTTGGAACCCACGCGCTGCCGACCGTTGGTGGAACCTCCCCACGCTCAGGGTTCCGGAACCATTGTCAGTGCGAGGGGGAACTCGAGAGACATCTCCACGCAGCTCTCTTCAGTCACAGGTGTTCCCTGTCCGGGGAAGTCCGAGAAATACCTTCCCTGACCTGGGGAGGCAGCCTCTGTCACTGGGATTTCCTGCAAACCCCCCTAGCATTCCCGGGCACAGAGACATTAGGAAAACCCTTAGGGGAGACCAGCTTAGCCATTCCGTTGGAACCCACGCATTGCCGACCGTTGGTGGAACCTCCCCAGGCTCAGGGTTCCGGAACCACTGTCAGCGCGTGGGGGAGCTCGAGAGACATCTCCACGCAGCTCTCTTCAGTCACAGGTGTTCCCTGTGCGGGGAAGTCCGAGAAATACCTTCCCTGACCTGGGGAGGCAGCCTCTGTCACTGGGATTTCCTGCAAACCCCCTAGCATTCCCTGGCACAGAGATATTAGGAAAACCCTCAGGGGAGGCCAGCTCAGCCATTCCATTGGAACCCACGTGCTGCCGACCATTGGTGGAACCTCCCCACGCTCAGTGTTCTGGAACAATTGTCAGTGCGTGGGGGAGCTCGAGAGACATCTCCACGCAGCTCTCTTCAGTCACAGGTGTTCCCTGTACGGGGAAGTCCGAGAACTACTTTCCCTGACCTTGGGGAGGCAGCCTCTGTCACTGGGATTTCCTGCAAACGCCCCTAGCATTCCCTGGCACACAGACATTAAAAAAAACCCTCAGGGGAGACCAGCTCAGCCATTCCGTTGGAACCCATGCGCTGCCGACCGTTGGTGGAACCTCCCCACGCTCAGGGTTCCCGAACCATTGTCAGTGCGTGGGGGAGCTCGAGAGACATCTCCACGCAGCTCTCTTCAGTCACAGGTGTTCCCTGTCCGAGGAAGTCCGAGAAATACCTTCCCTGACCTGGGGAGGCAGCCTTTGTCACTGGGATTTCCTGCAAACCCCCCTAGCATTCCCGGGCACAGAGACATTAGGAAAACCCTTAGGGGAGACCAGCTCAGCCATTCCGTTGGAACCCACGCATTGCCGACCGTTGGTGGAACCTCCCCAGGCTCAGGGTTCCGGAACCATTGTCAGCGCGTGGGGGAGCTCGAGAGACATCTCCACGCAGCTCTCTTCAGTCACAGGTGTTCCCTGTGCGGGGAAGTCCGAGAAATACCTTCCCTGACCTGTGGAGGCAGCCTCTGTCACTGGGATTTCCTGCAAACCCCCTAGCATTCCCTGGCACAGAGATATTAGGAAAACCCTCAGGGGAGGCCAGCTCAGCCATTCCATTGGAACCCACGTGCTGCCGACCATTGGTGGAACCTCCCCACGCTCAGGGTTCCGGAACCATTGTCAGTGCGAGGGGGAACTCGAGAGACATCTCCACGCAGCTCTCTTCAGTCACAGGTGTTCCCTGTCCGGGGAAGTCCGAGAAATACCTTCCCTGACCTGGGGAGGCAGCCTCTGTCACTGGGATTTCCTGCAAACCCCCCTAGCATTCCCGGGCACAGAGACATTAGGAAAACCCTCAGGGGAGACCAGCTCAGCCATTCCGTTGGAACCCACGCATTGCCGACCGTTGGTGGAACCTCCCCAGGCTCAGGGTTCCGGAAACATTGTCAGCGCGTGGGGGAGCTCGAGAGACATCTCCACGCAGCTCTCTTCAGTCACAGGTGTTCCCTGTGCGGGGAAGTCCGAGAAATACCTTCCCTGACCTGGGGAGGCAGCCTCTGTCACTGGGATTTCCTGCAAACCCCCTAGCATTCCCTGGCACAGAGATATTAGGAAAACCCTCAGGGGAGGCCAGCTCAGCCATTCCATTGGAACCCACGTGCTGCCGACCATTGGTGGAACCTCCCCACGCTCAGTGTTCTGGAACAATTGTCAGTGCGTGGGGGAGCTCGAGAGACAACTCCACGCAGCTCTCTTCAGTCACAGGTGTTCCCTGTTCGGGGAAGTACGAGAAATACCTTCCCTGACCTGGGGAGGCAGCCTCTGTCACTGGGATTTCCTGCAAACCCCCCTAGCATTCCTTGGCACAGAGACATTAGGAAAACCCTCAGGGGAGACCAGCTCAGCCATTCCGTTGGAACCCACGCGCTGCCGACCGTTGGTGGAACCTCCCCACGCTCAGGGTTCCGGAACCATTGTCAGTGCGAGGGGGAACTCGAGAGACATCTCCACGCAGCTCTCTTCTGTCACAGGTGTTCCCTGTACGGGGAAGTCCGAGAAATACCTTCCCTGACCTGGGGAGGCAGCCTCTGTCACTGGGATTTCCTGCAAACCCCCCTAGCATTCCCTGGCACAGAGATATTAGTAAAACCCTCAGGGGAGGCCAGCTCAGCCATTCCATTGGAACCCACGTGCTGCCGACCATTGGTGGAACCTCCCCACGCTCAGTGTTCTGGAACAATTGTCAGTGCGTGGGGGAGCTCGAGAGACAACTCCACGCAGCTCTCTTCAGTCACAGGTGTTCCCTGTCCGGGGAAGTACGAGAAATACCTTCCATGACCTTGGGGAGGCAGCCTCTGTCACTGGGATTTCCTGCAAACCCCCTAGCATTCCCTGGCACAGAGACACTAGGAAAACCCTCAGGGGAGACCAGCTCAGCCATTCCGTTGGAACCCACGCGCTGCCGACCGTTGGTGGAACCTCCCCACGCTCAGGGTTCCGGAACCATTGTCAGTGCGTGGGGGACCTCGAGAGACAACTCCACGCAGCTCTCTTAAGTCACAGGTGTTCCCTGTCCGGGGAAGTCCGAGAAATATCTTCCCTGACCTTGGGGAGGCAGCTTCTGTCACTGGGATTTCCTGCAAACCCCCCGAGCATTCCCTGGCACAGAGAAACTAGGAAAATCCTCAGGGGAGACCAGCTTAGCCATTAGGTTGGAACCCACGCGCTGCCGACCGTTGGTGGAACCTCCCCACGCTCAGGGTTCCGGAACCATTGTCAGTGCGTGGGGGAGCTCGAGAGACATCTCCACGCAGCTCTCTTCAGTCACAGGGGTTCCCTGTCCGGGGAAGTCCGAGAACTACTTTCCCTGACCTTGGGGAGGCAGCCTCTGTCACTGGGATTTCCTGCAAACGCCCCTAGCATTCCCTGGCACACAGACATTAAAAAAAACCCTCAGGGGAGACCAGCTCAGCCATTCCGTTGGAACCCACGCGCTGCCGACCGTTGGTGGAACCTCCCCACGCTCAGGGTTCCGGAACCATTGTCAGTGCGAGGGGGAACTCGAGAGACATCTCCACACAGCTCTCTTCAGTCACAGGTGTTCCCTGTGCGGGGAAGTCCGAGAAATACCTTCCCTGACCTGGGGAGGCAGCCTCTGTCACTGGGATTTCCGGCAAACCCACTTGCATTCCCTGGCACAGAGATATTAGGAAAACCCTCAGGGGAGGCCAGCTCAGCCATTCCATTGGAACCCACGTGCTGCCGACCATTGGTGGAACCTCCCCACGCTCAGGGTTCCGGAACCATTGTCAGTGCGTGGGGGAGCTCGAGAGACATCTCCACGCAGCTCTCTTCAGTCACAGGTGTTTCCTGTCCGGGGAAGTCCGAGAAATACATTCCCTGACCTGGGGAGGCAGCCTCTGTCACTGGGATTTCCTGCAAACCCCCTAGCATTCCATGGCAAAGAGACACTAGGAAAACCCTCAGGGGAGACCAGCTCAGCCATTCCGTTGGAACCCACGCATTGCCGACCGTTGGTGGAACCTCCCCAGGCTCAGGGTTCCGGAACCACTGTCAGCGCGTGGGGGAGCTCGAGAGACATCTCCACGCAGCTCTCTTCAGTCACAGGTGTTCCCTGTGCGGGGAAGTCCGAGAAATACCTTCCCTGACCTGGGGAGGCAGCCTCTGTCACTGGGATTTCCTGCAAACCCCCTAGCATTCCCTGGCACAGAGATATTAGGAAAACCCTCAGGGGAGGCCAGCTCAGCCATTCCATTGGAACCCACGTGCTGCCGACCATTGGTGGAACCTCCCCACGCTCAGTGTTCTGGAACAATTGTCAGTGCGTGGGGGAGCTCGAGAGACAACTCCACGCAGCTCTCTTCAGTCACAGGTGTTCCCTGTCCGGGGAAGTACGAGAAATACCTTCCCTGACCTTGGGGACGCAGCCTCTGTCACTGGGATTTCCTGCAAAACCCCCTAGCATTCCTTGGCACAGAGATAATAGGAAAACCCTCAGGGGAGACCAGCTCAGCCATTCCGTTGGAACCCACGCGCTGCCGACCGTTGGTGGAACCTCCCCACGCTCAGGGTTCCGGAACCATTGTCAGTGCGTGGGGGAGCTCGAGAGACATCTCCACGCAGCTCTCTTGAGTCACTGTGTTCCCTGTCCCGGGAAGTCTGAGAAATACCTTCCCTGACCTTGGGGAGGCAGCCTCTGTCACTGGGATTTCCTGCAAACCCCCCTAGCATTCCCTGGCACAGAGACATTAGGAAAATCCTCAGAGGAGACCAGCTCAGCCATCCAGTTGGAACCCACGCGCTGCCGACCGTTGGTGGAACCTCCCCACGCTCAGAGTTCCGGAACCATTGTCAGTGCGTGGGGGAGCTCGAGAGACAACTCCACGCAGCTCTCTTCAATCACAGGTGTTCCCTGTCCGGTGAAGTCCGAGAAATACCTTCCGTGACCTTGGGGAGGCAGCCTCTGTCACTGGGATTTCCTGCAAAACCCATAGCATTCCCTGGCACAGAGATATTAGGAAAACCCTCAGGGGAGACCAGCTCAGCCATTCCGTTGGAACCCACGTGCTGCCGACCATTGGTGGAACCTCCCCACGCTCAGGGTTCCGGAACAATTGTCAGTGCGTGGGGGAGCTCGAGAGACAACTCCACGCAGCTCTCTTCAGTCACAGGTGTTCCCTGTCCGGGGAAGTCCGAGAAATACCTTCCCTGACCTTGGGGAGGCAGCCTCTGTCACTGGGAATTCCTGCAAACCGCCCTAGCATTCCCTGGCACAGAGACATTAGGAAAACCCTCAGGGGAGACCGGCTCATCCATTCCGTTGGAACCCATGCGCTGCCGACCTTTGGTGGAACCTCCCCACGCTCAGGGTTCCGGAAACATTGTCAGTGCGTGGGGGAGCACGAGAGACAACTTCACGCAGCTCTCTTCAGTCAAACGTGTTCCCGGTCCGGGGAAGTCCGAGAAATACCTTCCCTGACCTTGGGGAGGCAGCCTCTGTCACTGGGATTTCCTGCAATACCCCCTAGCATTCCCTGGCACAGAGACATTAGGAAAACCCTCAGGGGAGACCAGCTCAGCCATTCCGTTGGAACCCACTCGCTGCCGACCGTTGGTGGAACCTCCCCACGCTCAGGGTTCCGGAACCATTGTCAGTGCGTGGGGGAGATCGAGAGACAACTCCACGCAGCTCTCTTCAGTCACAGGTGTTCCCTGTCCGGGGAAGTCGGAGAAATACCTTCCCTGACCTTGGGGAGGCAGCCTCTGTCACTGGGATTTCCTGCAAACCCCCCTAGCATTCCTTGGCAAAGAGACATTAGGAAAACCCTCAGGGGAGACCAGCTCAGCCATTCCGTTGGAACCCACGCGCTGCCGACCGTTGGTGGAACCTCCCCACGCTCAGGGTTCCGGAAACATTGTCAGTGCGAGGGGGAACTCGAGAGACATCTCCACGCAGCTCTCTTCAGTCACAGGTGTTCCCTGTCCGGGGAAGTCCGAGAAATACCTTCCCTGACCTGGGGAGGCAGCCTCTGTCACTGGGATTTCCTGCAAACCCCCCTAGCATTCCCGGGCACAGAGACATTAGGAAAACCCTTAGGGGAGACCAGCTCAGCCATTCCGTTGGAACCCACGCATTGCCGACCGTTGGTGAAACCTCCCCAGGCTCAGGGTTCCGGAACCACTGTCAGCGCGTGGGGGAGCTCGAGAGACAACTCCACGCAGCTCTCTTCAGTCACAGGTGTTCCCTGTCCGGGGAAGTACGAGAAATACCTTCCCTGACCTTGGGGAGGCAGCCTCTGTCACTGGGATTTCCTGCAAAACCCCCTAGCATTCCTTGGCACAGAGATAATAGGAAAACCCTCAGGGGAGACCAGCTCAGCCATTCCGTTGGAACCCACGCGCTGCCGACCGTTGGTGGAACCTCCCCACGCTCAGGGTTCCGGAACCATTGTCAGTGCATGGGGGAGCTCGAGAGACATCTCCACGCAGCTCTCTTGAGTCACTGTGTTCCCTGTCCGGGGAAGTCTGAGAAATACCTTCCCTGACCTTGGGGAGGCAGCCTCTGTCACTGGGATTTCCTGCAAACCCCCCTAGCATTCCCTGGCACAGAGACATTAGGAAAATCCTCAGAGGAGACCAGCTCAGCCATCCAGTTGGAACCCACGCGCTGCCGACCGTTGGTGGAACCTCCCCACGCTCAGAGTTCCGGAACCATTGTCAGTGCGTGGGGGAGCTCGAGAGACAACACCACGCAGCTCTCTTCAATCACAGGTGTTCCCTGTCCGGTGAAGTCCGAGCAATACCTTCCGTGACCTTGGGGAGGCAGCCTCTGTCACTGGGATTTCCTGCAAAACCCATAGCATTCCCTGGCACAGAGATATTAGGAAAACCCTCAGGGGAGACCAGCTCAGCCATTCCGTTGGAACCCACGCGCTGCCGACCGTTGGTGGAACCTCCCCACGCTCAGGGTTCCGGAACCATTGTCAGTGCGAGGGGGAACTCGAGAGACATCTCCACGCAGCTCTCTTCAGTCACAGGTGTTCCCTGTCCGGGGAAGTCCGAGAAATACCTTCCCTGACCTGGGGAGGCAGCCTCTGTCACTGGGATTTCCTGCAAACGCCCCTAGCATTCCCGGGCACAGAGACATTAGGAAAACCCTTAGGGGAGACCAGCTCAGCCATTCCGTTGGAACCCACGCATTGCCGACCGTTGGTGGAACCTCCCCAGGCTCAGGGTTCCGGAACCACTGTCAGCGCGTGGGGGAGCTCGAGAGACATCTCCACGCAGCTCTCTTCAGTCACAGGTGTTCCCTGTGCGGGGAAGTCCGAGAAATAACTTCCCTGACCTGGGGAGGCAGCCTCTGTCACTGGGATTTCCTGCAAACCCCCTAGCATTCCCTGGCACAGAGATATTAGGAAAACCCTCAGGGGAGGCCAGCTCAGCCATTCCATTGGAACCCACGTGCTGCCGACCATTGGTGGAACCTCCCCACGCTCAGTGTTCTGGAACAATTGTCAGTGCGTGGGGGAGCTCGAGAGACAACTCCACGCAGCTCTCTTCAGTCACAGGTGTTCCCTGTCCGGGGAAGTACGAGAAATACCTTCCCTGACCTTGGGGACGCAGCCTCTGTCACTGGGATTTCCTGCAAAACCCCCTAGCATTCCTTGGCACAGAGATAATAGGAAAACCCTCAGGGGAGACCAGCTCAGCCATTCCGTTGGAACCCACGCGCTGCCGACCGTTGGTGGAACCTCCCCACGCTCAGGGTTCCGGAACCATTGTCAGTGCGTGGGGGAGCTCGAGAGACATCTCCACGCAGCTCTCTTGAGTCACTGTGTTCCCTGTCCGGGGAAGTCTGAGAAATACCTTCCCTGACCTTGGGGAGGCAGCTTCTGTCACTGGGATTTCCTGCAAACCCCCCTAGCATTCCCTGGCACAGAGACATTAGGAAAATCCTCAGAGGAGACCAGCTCAGCCATCCAGTTGGAACCCACGCGCTGCCGACCGTTGGTGGAACCTCCCCACGCTCAGAGTTCCGGAACCATTGTCAGTGCGTGGGGGAGCTCGAGAGACAACTCCACGCAGCTCTCTTTAATCACAGGTGTTCCCTGTCCGGTGAAGTCCGAGAAATACCTTCCGTGACCTTGGGGAGGCAGCCTCTGTCACTGGGAATTCCTGCAAAACCCATAGCATTCCCTGGCACAGAGATATTAGGAAAACCCTCAGGGGAGACCAGCTCAGCCATTCCGATGGAACCCACGTGCTGCCGACGATTGGTGGAACCTCCCCACGCTCAGGGTTCCGGAACAATTGTCAGTGCGTGGGGGAGCTCGAGAGACATCTCCACGCAGCTCTCTTCAGTCACAGGGGTTCCCTGTCCGGGGAAGTCCGAGAACTACTTTCCCTGACCTTGGGGAGGCAGCCTCTGTCACTGGGATTTCCTGCAAACGCCCCTAGCATTCCCTGGCACACAGACATTAAAAAAAACCCTCAGGGGAGACCAGCTCAGCCATTCCGTTGGAACCCATGCGCTGCCGACCGTTGGTGGAACCTCCCCACGCTCAGGGTTCCCGAACCATTGTCAGTGCGTGGGGGAGCTCGAGAGACATCTCCACGCAGCTCTCTTCAGTCACAGGTGTTCCCTGTCCGAGGAAGTCCGAGAAATACCTTCCCTGACCTGGGGAGGCAGCCTTTGTCACTGGGATTTCCTGCAAACCCCCCTAGCATTCCCGGGCACAGAGACATTAGGAAAACCCTTAGGGGAGACCAGCTCAGCCATTCCGTTGGAACCCACGCATTGCCGACCGTTGGTGGAACCTCCCCAGGCTCAGGGTTCCGGAACCATTGTCAGCGCGTGGGGGAGCTCGAGAGACATCTCCACGCAGCTCTCTTCAGTCACAGGTGTTCCCTGTGCGGGGAAGTCCGAGAAATACCTTCCCTGACCTGTGGAGGCAGCCTCTGTCACTGGGATTTCCTGCAAATCCCCTAGCATTCCCTGGCACAGAGATATTAGGAAAACCCTCAGGGGAGGCCAGCTCAGCCATTCCATTGGAACCCACGTGCTGCCGACCATTGGTGGAACCTCCCAACGCTCAGGGTTCCGGAACCATTGTCAGTGCGAGGGGGAACTCGAGAGACATCTCCACGCAGCTCTCTTCAGTCACAGGTGTTCCCTGTCCGGGGAAGTCTGAGAAATACCTTCCCTGACCTGGGGAGGCAGCCTCTGTCACTGGGATTTCCTGCAAACCCCCCTAGCATTCCCGGGCACAGAGACATTAGGAAAACCCTCAGGGGAGACCAGCTCAGCCATTCCGTTGGAACCCACGCATTGCCGACCGTTGGTGGAACCTCCCCAGGCTCAGGGTTCCGGAAATATTGTCAGCGCGTGGGGGAGCTCGAGAGACAACTCCACGCAGCTCTCTTCAGTCACAGGTGTTCCCTGTCCGGGGAAGTCCGAGAAATACCTTCCCTGACCTGGGGAGGCAGCCTCTGTCACTGGGATTTCCTGCAAACCCCCTAGCATTCCCTGGCACAGAGATATTAGGAAAACCCTCAGGGGAGGCCAGCTCAGCCATTCCATTGGAACCCACGTGCTGCCGACCATTGGTGGAACCTCCCCACTCTCAGTGTTCTGGAACAATTGTCAGTGCGTGGGGGAGCTCGAGAGACAACTCCACGCAGCTCTCTTCAGTCACAGGTGTTCCCTGTCCGGGGAAGTACGAGAAATACCTTCCCTGACTTGGGGAGGCAGCCTCTGTCACTGGGATTTCCTGCAAACCCCCCTAGCATTCCTTGGCAAAGAGACATTAGGAAAACCCTCAGGGGAGACCAGCTCAGCCATTCCGTTGGAACCCACGCGCTGCCGACCGTTGGTGGAACCTCCCCACGCTCAGGGTTCCGGAACCATTGTCAGTGCGAGGGGGAACTCGAGAGACATCTCCACGCAGCTCTCTTCAGTCACAGGTGTTCCCTGTCCGGGGAAGTCCGAGAAATACCTTCCCTGACCTGGGGAGGCAGCCTCTGTCACTGGGATTTCCTGCAAACCCCCCTAGCATTCCCGGGCACAGAGACATTAGGAAAACCCTTAGGGGAGACCAGCTCAGCCATTCCGTTGGAACCCACGCATTGCCGACCGTTGGTGGAACCTCCCCAGGCTCAGGGTTCCGGAACCACTGTCAGCGCGTGGGGGAGCTCGAGAGACATCTCCACGCAGCTCTCTTCAGTCACAGGTGTTCCCTGTGCGGGGAAGTCCGAGAAATACCTTCCCTGACCTGGGGAGGCAGCCTCTGTCACTGGGATTTCCTGCAAACCCCCTAGCATTCCCTGGCACAGAGATATTAGGAAAACCCTCAGGGGAGGCCAGCTCAGCCATTCCTTTGGAACCCACGTGCTGCCGACCATTGGTGGAACCTCCCCACGCTCAGTGTTCTGGAACAATTGTCAGTGCGTGGGGGAGCTCGAGAGACAACTCCACGCAGCTCTCTTCAGTCACAGGTGTTCCCTGTCCGGGGAAGTACGAGAAATACCTTCCCTGACCTTGGGGACGCAGCCTCTGTCACTGGGATTTCCTGCAAAACCCCCTAGCATTCCTTGGCACAGAGATAATAGGAAAACCCTCAGGGGAGACCAGCTCAGCCATTCCGTTGGAACCCACGCGCTGCCGACCGTTGGTGGAACCTCCCCACGCTCAGGGTTCCGGAACCATTGTCTGTGCGTGGGGGAGCTCGAGAGACATCTCCACGCAGCTCTCTTGAGTCACTGTGTTCCCTGTCCGGGGAAGTCTGAGAAATACCTTCCCTGACCTTGGGGAGGCAGCCTCTGTCACTGGGATTTCCTGCAAACCCCCCTAGCATTCCCTGGCACAGAGAAATTAGGAAAATCCTCAGAGGAGACCAGCTCAGCCATCCAGTTGGAACCCACGCGCTGCCGACCGTTGGTGGAACCTCCCCACGCTCAGAGTTCCGGAACCATTGTCAGTGCGTGGGGGAGCTCGAGAGACAACTCCACGCAGCTCTCTTCAATCACAGGTGTTCCCTGTCCGGTGAAGTCCGAGAAATACCTTCCGTGACCTTGGGGAGGAAGCCTCTGTCACTGGGATTTCCTGCAAAACCCATAGCATTCCCTGGCACAGAGATATTAGGAAAACCCTCAGGGGAGACCAGCTCAGCCATTCCGTTGGAACCCACGTGCTGCCGACCATTGGTGGAACCTCCCCACGCTCAGGGTTCCGGAACAATTGTCAGTGCGTGGGGGAGCTCGAGAGACAACTCCACGCAGCTCTCTTCAGTCACAGGTGTTCCCTGTCCGGGGAAGTCCGAGAAATACCTTCCCTGACCTTGGGGAGGCAGCCTCTGTCACTGGGAATTCCTGCAAACCGCCCTAGCATTCCCTGGCACAGAGACATTAGGAAAACCCTCAGGGGAGACCGGCTCATCCATTCCGTTGGAACCCATGCGCTGCCGACCGTTGGTGGAACCTCCCCACGCTCAGGGTTCCGGAACCATTGTCAGTGCGTGGGGGAGCACGAGAGACAACTTCACGCAGCTCTCTTCAGTCAAACGTGTTCCCGGTCCGGGGAAGTCCGAGAAATACCTTCCCTGACCTTGGGGAGGCAGCCTCTGTCACTGGGATTTCCTGCAATACCCCCTAGCATTCCCTGGCACAGAGACATTAGGAAAACCCTCAGGGGAGACCAGCTCAGCCATTCCGTTGGAACCCACTCGCTGCCGACCGTTGGTGGAACCTCCCCACCCTCAGGGTTCCGGAACCATTGTCAGTGCGTGGGGGAGATCGAGAGACAACTCCACGCAGCTCTCTTCAGTCACAGGTGTTCCCTGTCCGGGGAAGTACGAGAAATACCTTCCCTGACTTGGGGAGGCAGCCTCTGTCACTGGGATTTCCTGCAAACCCCCCTAGCATTCCTTGGCAAAGAGACATTAGGAAAACCCTCAGGGGAGACCAGCTCAGCCATTCCGTTGGAACCCACGCGCTGCCGACCGTTGGTGGAACCTCCCCACGCTCAGGGTTCCGGAACCATTGTCAGTGCGAGGGGGAACTCGAGAGACATCTCCACGCAGCTCTCTTCAGTCACAGGTGTTCCCTGTCCGGGGAAGTCCGAGAAATACCTTCCCTGACCTGGGGAGGCAGCCTCTGTCACTGGGATTTCCTGCAAACCCCCTAGCATTCCCAGGCACAGAGATATTAGGAAAACCCTCAGGGGAGGCCAGCTCAGCCATTCCATTGGAACCCACGTGCTGCCGACCATTGGTGGAACCTCCCCACGCTCAGTGTTCTGGAACAATTGTCAGTGGGTGGGGGAGCTCGAGAGACAACTCCACGCAGCTCTCTTCAGTCACAGTTGTTCCCTGTCCGGGGAAGTACGAGAAATACCTTCCCAGACCTTGGGGACGCAGACTCTGTCACTGGGATTTCCTGCAAAACCCCCTAGCATTCCTTGGCACAGAGATAATAGGAAAACCCTCAGGGGAGACCAGCTCAGCCATTCCGTTGGAACCCACGCGCTGCCGACCGTTGGTGGAACCTCCCCACGCTCAGGGTTCCGGAACCATTGTCAGTGCGAGGGGGAACTCGAGAGACATCTCCACGCAGCTCTCTTCAGTCACAGGTGTTCCCTGTCCGGGGAAGTCCGAGAAATACCTTCCCTGACCTGGGGAGGCAGCCTCTGTCACTGGGATTTCCTGCAAACCCCCTAGCATTCCCTGGCACAGAGATATTAGGAAAACCCTCAGGGGAGGCCAGCTCAGCCATTCCATTGGAACCCACGTGCTGCCGACCATTGGTGGAACCTCCCCACGCTCAGTGTTCTGGAACAATTGTCAGTGCGTGGGGGAGCTCGAGAGACAACTCCACGCAGCTCTCTTCAGTCACAGGTGTTCCCTGTCCGGGGAAGTACGAGAAATACCTTCCCTGACCTTGGGGACGCAGACTCTGTCACTGGGATTTCCTGCAAAACCCCCTAGCATTCCTTGGCACAGAGATAATAGGAAAACCCTCAGGGGAGACCAGCTCAGCCATTCCGTTGGAACCCACGCGCTGCCGACCGTTGGTGGAACCTCCCCACGCTCAGGGTTCCGGAACCATTGTCAGTGCGTGGGGGAGCTCGAGAGACATCTCCACGCAGCTCTCTTGAGTCACTGTGTTCCCTGTCCGGGGAAGTCTGAGAAATACCTTCCCTGACCTTGGGGAGGCAGCCTCTGTCACTGGGATTTCCTGCAAACCCCCCTAGCATTCCCTGGCACAGAGACATTAGGAAAATCCTCAGAGGAGACCAGCTCAGCCATCCAGTTGGAACCCACGCGCTGCCGACCGTTGGTGGAACCTCCCCACGCTCAGAGTTCCGGAACCATTGTCAGTGCGTGGGGGAGCTCGAGAGACAACTCCACGCAGCTCTCTTCAATCACAGGTGTTCCCTGTCCGGTGAAGTCCGAGAAAAACCTTCCGTGACCTTGGGGAGGCAGCCTCTGTCACTGGGATTTCCTGCAAAACCCATAGCATTCCCTGGCACAGAGATATTAGGAAAACCCTCAGGGGAGACCAGCTCAGCCATTCCGTTGGAACCCACGCGCTGCCGACCGTTGGTGGAACCTCCCCACGCTCAGGGTTCCGGAACCATTGTCAGTGCGAGGGGGAACTCGAGAGACATCTCCACGCAGCTCTCTTCAGTCACAGGTGTTCCCTGTCCGGGGAAGTCCGAGAAATACCTTCCCTGACCTGGGGAGGCAGCCTCTGTCACTGGGATTTCCTGCAAACCCCCCTAGCATTCCCGGGCACAGAGACATTAGGAAAACCCTTAGGGGAGACCAGCTTAGCCATTCCGTTGGAACCCACGCATTGCCGACCGTTGGTGGAACCTCCCCAGGCTCAGGGTTCCGGAACCACTGTCAGCGCGTGGGGGAGCTCGAGAGACATCTCCACGCAGCTCTCTTCAGTCACAGGTGTTCCCTGTGCGGGGAAGTCCGAGAAATACCTTCCCTGACCTGGGGAGGCAGCCTCTGTCACTGGGATTTCCTGCAAACCCCCTAGCATTCCCTGGCACAGAGATATTAGGAAAACCCTCAGGGGAGGCCAGCTCAGCCATTCCATTGGAACCCACGTGCTGCCGACCATTGGTGGAACCTCCCCACGCTCAGTGTTCTGGAACAATTGTCAGTGCGTGGGGGAGCTCGAGAGACATCTCCACGCAGCTCTCTTCAGTCACAGGTGTTCCCTGTACGGGGAAGTCCGAGAACTACTTTCCCTGACCTTGGGGAGGCAGCCTCTGTCACTGGGATTTCCTGCAAACGCCCCTAGCATTCCCTGGCACACAGACATTAAAAAAAACCCTCAGGGGAGACCAGCTCAGCCATTCCGTTGGAACCCATGCGCTGCCGACCGTTGGTGG
This sequence comes from Vicugna pacos, assembly GCF_048564905.1. Classification (NCBI taxonomy): domain Eukaryota; kingdom Metazoa; phylum Chordata; class Mammalia; order Artiodactyla; family Camelidae; genus Vicugna; species Vicugna pacos. Next base: position 58,659,539 of record NW_027328721.1, on the reverse strand, counting down.
AACCTCCCCACGCTCAGGGTTCCCGAACCATTGTCAGTGCGTGGGGGAGCTCGAGAGACATCTCCACGCAGCTCTCTTCAGTCACAGGTGTTCCCTGTCCGAGGAAGTCCGAGAAATACCTTCCCTGACCTGGGGAGGCAGCCTTTGTCACTGGGATTTCCTGCAAACCCCCCTAGCATTCCCGGGCACAGAGACATTAGGAAAACCCTTAGGGGAGACCAGCTCAGCCATTCCGTTGGAACCCACGCATTGCCGACCGTTGGTGGAACCTCCCCAGGCTCAGGGTTCCGGAACCATTGTCAGCGCGTGGGGGAGCTCGAGAGACATCTCCACGCAGCTCTCTTCAGTCACAGGTGTTCCCTGTGCGGGGAAGTCCGAGAAATACCTTCCCTGACCTGTGGAGGCAGCCTCTGTCACTGGGATTTCCTGCAAACCCCCTAGCATTCCCTGGCACAGAGATATTAGGAAAACCCTCAGGGGAGGCCAGCTCAGCCATTCCATTGGAACCCACGTGCTGCCGACCATTGGTGGAACCTCCCCACGCTCAGGGTTCCGGAACCATTGTCAGTGCGAGGGGGAACTCGAGAGACATCTCCACGCAGCTCTCTTCAGTCACAGGTGTTCCCTGTCCGGGGAAGTCCGAGAAATACCTTCCCTGACCTGGGGAGGCAGCCTCTGTCACTGGGATTTCCTGCAAACCCCCCTAGCATTCCCGGGCACAGAGACATTAGGAAAACCCTCAGGGGAGACCAGCTCAGCCATTCCGTTGGAACCCACGCATTGCCGACCGTTGGTGGAACCTCCCCAGGCTCAGGGTTCCGGAAACATTGTCAGCGCGTGGGGGAGCTCGAGAGACATCTCCACGCAGCTCTCTTCAGTCACAGGTGTTCCCTGTGCGGGGAAGTCCGAGAAATACCTTCCCTGACCTGGGGAGGCAGCCTCTGTCACTGGGATTTCCTGCAAACCCCCTAGCATTCCCTGGCACAGAGATATTAGGAAAACCCTCAGGGGAGGCCAGCTCAGCCATTCCATTGGAACCCACGTGCTGCCGACCATTGGTGGAACCTCCCCACGCTCAGTGTTCTGGAACAATTGTCAGTGCGTGGGGGAGCTCGAGAGACAACTCCACGCAGCTCTCTTCAGTCACAGGTGTTCCCTGTTCGGGGAAGTACGAGAAATACCTTCCCTGACCTGGGGAGGCAGCCTCTGTCACTGGGATTTCCTGCAAACCCCCCTAGCATTCCTTGGCACAGAGACATTAGGAAAACCCTCAGGGGAGACCAGCTCAGCCATTCCGTTGGAACCCACGCGCTGCCGACCGTTGGTGGAACCTCCCCACGCTCAGGGTTCCGGAACCATTGTCAGTGCGAGGGGGAACTCGAGAGACATCTCCACGCAGCTCTCTTCTGTCACAGGTGTTCCCTGTCCGGGGAAGTCCGAGAAATACCTTCCCTGACCTGGGGAGGCAGCCTCTGTCACTGGGATTTCCTGCAAACCCCCCTAGCATTCCCTGGCACAGAGATATTAGTAAAACCCTCAGGGGAGGCCAGCTCAGCCATTCCATTGGAACCCACGTGCTGCCGACCATTGGTGGAACCTCCCCACGCTCAGTGTTCTGGAACAATTGTCAGTGCGTGGGGGAGCTCGAGAGACAACTCCACGCAGCTCTCTTCAGTCACAGGTGTTCCCTGTCCGGGGAAGTACGAGAAATACCTTCCATGACCTTGGGGAGGCAGCCTCTGTCACTGGGATTTCCTGCAAACCCCCTAGCATTCCCTGGCACAGAGACACTAGGAAAACCCTCAGGGGAGACCAGCTCAGCCATTCCGTTGGAACCCACGCGCTGCCGACCGTTGGTGGAACCTCCCCACGCTCAGGGTTCCGGAACCATTGTCAGTGCGTGGGGGACCTCGAGAGACAACTCCACGCAGCTCTCTTAAGTCACAGGTGTTCCCTGTCCGGGGAAGTCCGAGAAATATCTTCCCTGACCTTGGGGAGGCAGCTTCTGTCACTGGGATTTCCTGCAAACCCCCCGAGCATTCCCTGGCACAGAGAAACTAGGAAAATCCTCAGGGGAGACCAGCTTAGCCATTAGGTTGGAACCCACGCGCTGCCGACCGTTGGTGGAACCTCCCCACGCTCAGGGTTCCGGAACCATTGTCAGTGCGTGGGGGAGCTCGAGAGACATCTCCACGCAGCTCTCTTCAGTCACAGGGGTTCCCTGTCCGGGGAAGTCCGAGAACTACTTTCCCTGACCTTGGGGAGGCAGCCTCTGTCACTGGGATTTCCTGCAAACGCCCCTAGCATTCCCTGGCACACAGACATTAAAAAAAACCCTCAGGGGAGACCAGCTCAGCCATTCCGTTGGAACCCACGCGCTGCCGACCGTTGGTGGAACCTCCCCACGCTCAGGGTTCCGGAACCATTGTCAGTGCGAGGGGGAACTCGAGAGACATCTCCACGCAGCTCTCTTCAGTCACAGGTGTTCCCTGTCCGGGGAAGTCCGAGAAATACCTTCCCTGACCTGGGGAGGCAGCCTCTGTCACTGGGATTTCCTGCAAACCCCCCTAGCATTCCCGGGCACAGAGACATTAGGAAAACCCTTAGGGGAGACCAGCTCAGCCATTCCGTTGGAACCCACGCATTGCCGACCGTTGGTGGAACCTCCCCAGGCTCAGGGTTCCGGAAACATTGTCAGCGCGTGGGGGAGCTCGAGAGACATCTCCACGCAGCTCTCTTCAGTCACAGGTGTTCCCTGTGCGGGGAAGTCCGAGAAATACCTTCCCTGACCTGGGGAGGCAGCCTCTGTCACTGGAATTTCCTGCAAACCCCCTAGCATTCCCTGGCACAGAGATATTTGGAAAACCCTCAGGGGAGGCCAGCTCAGCCATTCCATTGGAACACACGTGCTGCCGACCATTGGTGGAACCTCCCCACGCTCAGTGTTCTGGAAAAATTGTCAGTGCGTGGGGGAGCTCGAGAGACAACTCCACGCAGCTCTCTTCAGTCACAGGTGTTCCCTGTCCGGGGAAGTACGAGAAATACCTTCCCTGACTTGGGGAGGCAGCCTCTGTCACTGGGATTTCCTGCAAACCCCCGTAGCATTCCGTGGCACAGAGACATTAGGAAAATCCTCAGGGGAGACCAGCTCAGCCATTCCGTTGGAACCCACGCGCTGCCGACCGTTGGTGGAACCTCCCCACGCTCAGGGTTCCGGAACCATTGTCAGTGCGAGGGGGAACTCGAGAGACATCTCCACGCAGCTCTCTTCAGTCACAGGTGTTCCCTGTCCGGGGAAGTCCGAGAAGTACCTTCCCTGACCTGGGGAGGCAGCCTCTGTCACTGGGATTTCCTGCAAACCCCCCTAGCATTCCCGGGCACAGAGACATTAGGAAAACCCTTAGGGGAGACCAGCTCAGCCATTCCGTTGGAACCCACGCATTGCCGACCGTTGGTGGAACCTCCCCAGGCTCAGGGTTCCGGAACCATTGTCAGCGCGTGGGGGAGCTCGAGAGACATCTCCACGCAGCTCTCTTCAGTCACAGGTGTTCCCTGTGCGGGGAAGTCCGAGAAATACCTTCCCTGACCTGGGGAGGCAGCCTCGGTCACTGGGATTTCCTGCAAACCCCCTAGCATTCCCTGGCACAGAGATATTAGGAAAACACTCAGGGGAGGCCAGCTCAGCCATTCCATTGGAACCCACGTGCTGCCGACCATTGGTGGAACCTCCCCACGCTCAGTGTTCTGGAACAATTGTCAGTGCGTGAGGGAGCTCGAGAGACAATTCCACGCAGCTCTCTTCAGTCACAGGTGTTCCCTGTCCGGGGAAGTACGAGAAATACCTTCCCTGACCTTGGGGAGGCAGCCTCTGTCACTGGGAATTCCTGCAAACCCCCCTAGCATTCCCTGGCATAGAGACATTAGGAAAACCCTCAGGGGAGACCGGCTCAGCCATTCAGTTGGAACCCACGCGCTGCCGACCGTTGGTGGAACCTCCCCACGCTCAGGGTTCCGGAACCATTGTCAGTGCGTGGGGGAGCTCGAGAGACAACTCCACGCAGCTCTCTTCAGTCAAACGTGTTCCCTGTCCGGGGAAGTCCGAGAAATACCTTCCCTGACCTTGGGGAGACATCCTCTGTCACTGGGATTTCCTGCAAACCCCCCGAGCATTCCCTGGCACAGAGACACTAGGAAAACCCTCAGGGGAGACCAGCTCAGCCATTCCGTTGGAACCAACGCGCTGCCGACCGTTGGTGGAACCTCCCCACGCTCAGGGTTCCGGAACCATTGTCAGTGCGTGGGGGAGGTCGAGAGAAAACTCCACGCAGCTCTCTTCAGTCACAGGTGTTCCCTGTCCGGGGAAGTCCGAGGAATACCTTCCCTGACCTTGGGGAGGCAGCCTCTGTCACTTGGATTTCCTGCAAACCCCCTAGCATTCCCTGGCACAGAGACACTAGGAAAACCCTCAGGGGAGAAAAGCTCAGCCATTCCGTTGGAACCCACGCGCTGCCGACCGTTGGTGGAACCTTCCCACGCTCAGGGTTCCGGAAATATTGTCAGTGCGTGGGGGAGCTCGAGAGACAACTCCACGCAGCTCTCTTAAGTCACAGGTGTTCCGTGAACGGGGAAGTCCGAGAAATACCTTCCCTGACCTTGGGGAGGCAGCCTCTGTCACTGGGATTTCCTGCAAACCCCCCTAGCATTCCCTACCACAGAGACATTAGGAAAACCCTCAGGGGAGTCCAGCTCAGCCATTCCGTTGGAACCCACGCGCTGCCGACCGTTGGTGGAACCTCCCCACGCTCAGGGTTCCGGAACCATTGTCAGTGCGTGGGGGAGCTCGAGAGACAACTCCACGCAGCTCTCTTCAGTCACAGGTGTTCCCTGTCCGGGGAAGTCCGAGAAATACCTTCCCTGACCTGGGGAGGCAGCCTCTGTCACTGGGATTTCCTGCAAACCCCCTAGCATTCCATGGCAAACAGACACTAGGAAAACCCTCAGGGGAGACCAGCTCAGCCATTCCGTTGGAACCCATGCGCTGCCGACCGTTGGTGGAACCTCCCCACGCTCAGGGTTCCGGAACCATTGTCAGTGCGTGGGGGAGCTCGAGAGACATCTCCACGCAGCTCTCTTCAGTCACAGGTGTTCCCTGTCCGGGGAAGTCCGAGAAATACCTTCCCTGACCTGGGGAGACAGCCTCTGTCACTGGGATTTCCTGCAAAACCCCCTAGCATTCCATGGCAAAGAGACACTAGGAAAACCCTCAGGGGAGACCAGCTCAGCCATTCCGTTGGAACCCACGCGCTGCCGGGCGTTGGTGGAACCTCCCCACGCTCAGGGTTCCGGAACCATTGTCAGTGCGTGGGGGAGATCGAGAGACAACTCCACGCAGCTCTCTTCAGTCACAGGTGTTCCCTGTCCGGGAAGTCCGAGAAATACCTTCCCTGACCTTGGGGAGGCAGCCTCTGTCACTGGGATTTCCTGCAAACCCCCCGAGCATTCCCTGGCACAGAGAAACTTGGAAAACACTCAGGGGAGACCAGCTCAGCCATTCCGTTGGAACCCACGCGCTGCCGGCCGTTGGTGGAACCTCCCCACGCTCAGGATTCCGGAACCATTGTCAGTGCGTGGGGGAGCTCGAGAGACAACTCCACGCAGCTCTCTTCAGTCACAGGTGTTCCCTGTCCGGGGAAGTCCGAGAAATACCTTCCCTGATCTTGGGGAGGCAGCCTCTGTCACTGGGATTTCCTGCAAACCCCCCTAGCATTCCCTGGCACAGAGACATTAGGAAAACCCTCAGGGGAGACCAGCTCAGCCATTCCGTTGGAACCCACGTGCTGCCAACCGTTAGTGGAACCTCCCCACGCTCAGGGTTCCGGAAACATTGTCAGTGTGTGGGGGAGCTCGAGAGACAACTCCACGCAGCTCTCTTCAGTCACAGGTGGTCCCTGTCCGGGGAAGTCCGAGAAATACCTTCCCTGACCTTGGGGCGGCAGCCTCTGTCACTGGGAATTCCTGCAAACCCCCCTAGCATTCCCTGGCACAGAGATATTAGGAAAACCCTCAGGGGAGACCAGCTCAGCCATTCCGTTGGAACCCACGTGCTGCCAACCTTTAGTGGAACCTCCCCACGCTCAGGGTTCCGGAAACATTGTCAGTGTGTGGGGGAGCTCGAGAGACAACTCCACGCAGCTCTCTTCAGTCACAGGTGGTCCCTGTCCGGGGAAGTCCGAGAAATACCTTCCCTGACCTTGGGGCGGCAGCCTCTGTCACTGGGAATTCCTGCAAACCCCCCTAGCATTCCCTGGCACAGAGACATTAGGAAAACTCTCAGGGGAGACCGGCTCAGCCATTCCGTTGGAACCCATGCGCTGCCGACCGTTGGTGGAACCTCCTCACGCTCAGGGTTCCGGAACCATTGTCAGTGCGTGGGGGAGCTCGAGAGACAACTCCACGCAGCTCTCTTCAATCACAGGTGTTCCCTGTCCGGGGAAGTCCGAGAAATACCTTCCCTGACCTGGGGAGGCAGCCTCTGTCACTGGGATTTCCTGCAAACCCCCCGAGCATTCCCTGGCACAGAGAAACTAGGAAAACCCTCAGGGGAGACCAGCTCAGCCATTCCGTTGGAACCCATGCGCTGCCGACCGTTGGTGGAACCTCCCCACGCTCAGGGTTCCGGAACCATTGTCAGTGCGTGGGGGACCTCGACAGACATCTCCACGCAGCTCTCTTCAGTCACAGGTGTTCCCTGTCCGGGGAAGTCCGAGAAATACCTTCCCTTACCTGCGGAGGCAGCCTCTGTCACTGGGATTTCCTGCAAACACCCTAGCATTCAATTCCAAAGAGACAGTAGGAAAAGCCTCAGGGGAGACCAGCTCAGCCATTCCGTTGGAACCCACGCGCTGCCGGCCGTTGGTGGAACCTCCCCACGCTCAGGGTTCCGGAACCATTGTCAGTGCGTGGGGGAGCTCGAGAGACAACTCCACGCAGCTCTCTTCAGTCACAGGTGTTCCCTGTCCGGGGAAGTCCGAGAAATACCTTCCCTGACCTGGGGAGGCAACCTCTGTCACTGGGATTTCCTGCAAACCCCCCGAGCATTCCCTGGCACAGAGAAACTAGGAAAATCCTCAGGGGAGACCAGCTCAGCCATTCGGTTGGAACCCACGCGCTGCCGACCGTTGGTGGAACCTCCCCACGCTCAGGGTTCCGGAAACATTGTCAGTGCGTGGGGGAGCTCGAGAGACAACTCCACGCAGCTCTCTTCAGTCCCAGGGGTTCCCTGTCCGGGGAAGTCCGAGAAATACCTTCCCTGACCTTGGGGAGGCAGCCTCTGTCACTGGGATTTCCTGCAAACGCCCCTAGCATTCCCTGGCACACAGACATGAAAAAAAACCCTCAGGGGAGACCAGCTCAGCCATTCCGTTGGAACCAACGCACTGCCGACCGTTGGTGGTACCTCCCCACGCTCAGGGTTCCGGAACCATTGTCAGTGCGTGGGGGAGCTCGAGAGACAACTCCACGGAGCTCTCTTCATTCACAGGTGTTCCCTGTCCGGGGAAGTCCGAGAAATACCTTCCCTGACCTTGGGGAAGCATCCTCTGTCACTGGGAATTCCTGCAAATCCCCCTAGCATTCCCTGGCACAGAGACATTTGGAAAACCCTCAGGGGAGACCGGCTCAGCCATTCCTTTGGAACCCATGCGCTGCCGACCGTTGGTGGAACCTCCCCACGCTCAGGGTTCCGGAAACATTTTCAGTGCGTGGGGGAGGTCGAGAGACAACTCCACGCAGCTCTCTTCAGTCAAACGTGTTCCCTGTCTGGGGAAGTCCGAGAAATACCTTCCCTGACCTTGGGGAGGCAGCCTCTGTCACTGGGATTTCCTGCAAAACCCCCTAGCATTCCCTGGCACAGAGATAATAGGAAAACCCTCAGGGGAGACCAGATCAGCCATTCCGTTGGAACCCACGCGCTGCCGACCGTTGGTGGAACCTCCCCACGCTCAGGGTTCCGGAACCATTGTCAGTGCGTGGGGGAGCTCGAGAGACATCTCCACGCAGCTCTCTTCAGTCACAGGTGTTCCCTGTCCGGGGAAGTCTGAGAAATACCTTCCCTGAACTTGGGGAGGCAGCCTCTGTCACTGGGATTTCCTGCAAACCCCCTTAGCATTCCCTGGCACAGAGACATTAGGAAAACCCTCAGAGGAGACCAGCTCAGCCATCCAGTTGGAACCCACGCGCTGCCGACCGTTGGTGGAACCTCCCCACGCTCAGGGTTCCAGAACCATTGTCAGTGCGTGGGGGAGCTCGAGAGACAACTCCACGCAGCTCTCTTCAATCACAGGTGTTCCCTGTCCGGGGAAGTCCGAGAAATACCTTCCCTGACCTGGGGAGGCAGCCTCTGTCACTGGGATTTCCTGCAAACCCCCTAGCATTCCATGGCAAAGAGACACTAGGAAAACCCTCAGGGGAGACCAGCTCAGCCATTCCGTTGGAAACCACGCGCTGCCGGCCGTTGGTGGAACCTCCCCACGCTCAGGGTTCCGGAACCATTGTCAGTGCGTGGGGGAGCTCGAGAGACAACTCCACGCAGCTCTCTTCTGTCACAGGTGTTCCTTGTACGGGGAAGTCCGAGAAATAGCTTCCCTGACCTAGGGGATGCAGCCTCTGTCACTGGGATTTCCTGCAAACCCCACTAGCATTCCCGGGCACAGAGACATTAGGAAAACCCTCAGGGGAGACCAGCTCAGCCATTCCGTTGGAACCCACGCATTGCCGACCGTTGGTGGAACCTCCCCAGGCTCAGGGTTCCGGAACCATTGTCAGCGTGTGGGGGAGCTCGAGAGACATCTCCACGCAGCTCTCTTCAGTCACAGGTGTTCCCTGTGCGGGGAAGTCCGAGAAATACCTTCCATGACCTGGGGAGGCAGCCTCTGTCACTGGGATTTCCTGCAAACCCCCTAGCATTCCCTTTCACAGAGACACTACGAAAACCCTCAGGGGAGACCGGCTCAGCCATTCCGTTGGAACCCACGCATTGCCGACCGTTGGTGGAACCTCCCCAGGCTCAGGGTGCCGGAACCATTGTCAGCGTGTGGGGGAGCTCGAGAGACATCTCCACGCAGCTCTCTTCAGTCACAGGTGTTCCCTGTCCGGGGAAGTCCGAGAAATAACTTCCCTGAACTTGGGGAGGCAGCCTCTGTCACTGGTATTTCCTGCAAACCCCCATAGCATTCCCTGTCACAGAGACATTAGGAAAACCCTCAGGGGAGACCAGCTCAGCCATTCCGTTGGAACCCACGTGCTGCCGACCGTTGGTGGAACCTCCCCACGCTCAGGGTTCCGGAACCATTTTCAGTGCGTGGGGGAGGTCGAGAGAAAACTCCACGCAGCTCTCTTCAGTCACAGGTGTTCCCTGTCCGGGGAAGTCCGAGAAATACCTTCCCTGACCTTTTGGAGGCAGCCTCTGTCACTGGGATTTCCTGCAAACCCCCCGAGCATTCCCTGGCACAGCGAAACTAGGAAAATCCTCAGGGGAGACCAGCTCAGCCATTCGGTTGTAACCCACGCGCTGCCGACCGTTGGTGGAACCTCCCCACGCTCAGGGTTCCGGAACCATTGTCAGTGCGTGGGGGAGCTCGAGAGACAACTCCACGCAGCTCTCTTCAGTCACAGGGGTTCCCTGTCCGGGGAAGTCCGAGAACTACCTTCCCTGACCTTGGGGAGGCAGCCTCTGTCACTGGGATTTCCTGCAAACGCCCCTAGCATTCCCTGGCACACAGAAATTAAAAAAAACCCTCAGGGGAGACCAGCTCAGCCATTGCGTTGGAACCCATGCGCTGCCGACCGTTGGTGGAACCTCCCCACGCTCAGGGTTCCAGAACCATTGTCAGTGCGTGGGGGAGCTCGAGAGACATCTCCACGCAGCTCTCTTCAGTCACAGGTGTTCCCTGTCCGGGGAAGTCCGAGAAATACCTTCCCAGACCTGGGGAGGCAGCCTCTGTCACTGGGATTTCCTGCAAACCCCCTAGCATTCCATGGCAAAGAGACACTAGGAAAACCCTCAGGGGAGACCAGCTCAGTCATTCCGTTGGAACCCACGCGCTGCCGGCCGTTGGTGGAACCTCCCCACGCTCAGGGTTCCGGAACCATTGTCAGTGCGTGGGGGAGCTCGAGAGACAACTCCACGCAGCTCTCTTCAGTCACAGGTATTCCCTGTCCGGGGAAGTCCGAGAAATACCTTCCCTGACCTTGGGGAGGCAGCCTCTGTCACTGGGATTTCCTGCAAACCCCCCGAGAATTCCCTGGCACAGAGAAACTAGGAAAACCCTCAGGGGAGACCAGCTCAGCCATTCGGTTGGAACCCACGCGCTGCCGGCCGTTGGTGGAACCTCCCCACGCTCAGGGTTCCGGAACCATTTTCAGTGCGTGGGGGAGCTCGAGAGACAACTCCACGCAGCTCTCTTCAGTCACAGGTGTTCCCTGTCCGGGGAAGTCCGAGAAACACCATCCCTAACCTTGGGGAATCAGCCTCTGTCACTGGGATTTCCTGCAAACCCCCCTAGCATTCCCTGGCACAGAGACATTAGGAAAACCCTCAGGGGAGACCAGCTCAGCCATTCCGTTCGAACCCACGCACTGCCGACCGTTGGTGGAACCTCCCCACGCTCAGGGTTCCGGAAACATTGTCAGTGCGTGGGGGAGCTCGAGAGACAACTCCACGCAGCTCTCTTCAATCACAGGTGTTCCCTGTCCAGGGAAGTCCGAGAAATACCTTCCCTGACCTTGGGGAGGCAGCCTCTGTCACTGGGATTTCCTGCAAACCCCATAGCATTCCCTGGCACAGAGATATTAGGAAAACCCACAGGGGAGACCAGCTCAGCCATTCCGTTGGAACACACGTGCTGCCGACCATTGGTGGAACCTCCCCACGCTCAGGGTTCCGGAAAAATTGTCAGTGCGTGGGGGAGCTCGAGAGACAACTCCACGCAGCTCTCTTCAGTCACAGGTGTTCCCTGTGCGGGGAAGTCCGAGAAATACCTTCCCTGACCTTGGGGAGGCAGCCTCTGTCACTGGGATTTCCTGCAAACGCCCCTAGCTTTCCCTGGCACACAGACATTAAAAAAAACCCTCAGGGGAGACCAGCTCAGCCATTCCGTTGGAACCCATGCGCTGCCGAACGTTGGTGGAACCTCCCCACGCTCAGGGTTCCGGAACCATTGTCAGTGCGTGGGGGATCTCGAGAGACAACTCCACGCAGCTCTCTTCAGTCACAGGTGTTCCTTGTACGGGGAAGTCCGAGAAATATCTTCCCTGACCTAGGGGAGGCAGCCTCTGTCACTGGGATTTCCTGCAAACCCCCTTGCATTCCCTGGCAGAGAGACACTAGGAAAACCCTCAGGGGAGACCAGCTCAGCCATTCCGTTGGAACCCACGCGCTGCCGACAGTTGGTGGAACCTCCCCAGGCTCAGGGTTCCTGAACCATTGTCAGTGCGTGGGGGAGCTCGAGAGACAACTCCACGCAGCTCTCTTCGGTCACAGGTGTTCCCTGTCCGGGGAAGTCCGAGAAATAACTTCCCTGGACTTGGGGAGGCACCCTCTGTCACTGGGATTTCCTGCAAACACCCCTAGCATTCCCTGGCACAGAGACATTAAAAAAATCCCTCAGGGGAGACCAGCTCAGCCATTCCTTTGGAACCCACGTGCTGCCGACCGTTGGTGGAACCTCCCCACGCTCAGGGTTCCGGAACCATTCTCAGTGCGTGGGGGAGCTCGAGAGACAACTCCACGCAGCTCTCTTCACTCACAGGTGTTCCCTGTCCGGGGAAGTCCGAATAATACCTTCCCTGACTTTGGGGAGGCAGCCTCTGTCACTGGGATTTCCTGCAAACCCCCTAGCATTCCCTGGCTCAGGGACACTAGGAAAACACTCAGGGGAGACCAGCTCAGCCATTCCGTTGGAAACCACGCGCTGCCGACCGTTGGTGGAACCTCCCCACGCTCAGGGTTCCGGAACCATTGTCAGTGCGTGGGGGAGCTCGAGAGACAACTCCAGGCAGCTCTCTTCAGTCACAGGTGTTCCCTGTCCGGGGAAGTCCGAGAAATACTTTCCCTGACCTTGGGGAGGCAGCCTCTGTCACTGGGATTTCCTGCAAACCCCCATAGCATTCCCTGGCACAGAGACATTAGGAAAACCCTCAGGGGAGACCAGCTCAGCCATTCCGTTGGAACCCACGCGCTGCCGACCGTTGGTGGAACCTCCCCACGCTCAGGGTTCCGGAACCATTGTCAGTGCGTGGGGGAGCTCGAGAGACAACTCCACGCAGCTCTCTTCAGTCACAGGGGTTCCCTGTCCGGGGAAGTCCGAGAACTACCTTCCCTGACCTTGGGGAGGCAGCCTCTGTCACTGGGATTTCCTGCAAACGCCCCTAGCTTTCCCTGGCACACAGAAATTAAAAAAATCCCTCAGGGGAGACCAGCTCAGCCATTGCGTTGGAACCCATGCGCTGCCGACCGTTGGTGGAACCTCCCCACGCTCAGGGTTCCAGAACCATTGTCAGTGCGTGGGGGAGCTCGAGAGACATCTCCACGCAGCTCTCTTCAGTCACAGGTGTTCCCTGTCCGGGGAAGTCCGAGAAATACCTTCCCTGACCTGGGGAGGCAGCCTCTGTCACTGGGATTTCCTGCAAACCCCCTAGCATTCCATGGCAAAGAGACACTAGGAAAACCCTCAGGGGAGACCAGCTCAGTCATTCCGTTGGAACCCACGCGCTGCCGGCCGTTGGTGGAACCTCCCCACGCTCAGGGTTCCGGAACCATTGTCAGTGCGTGTGGGAGCTCGAGAGACAACTCCACGCAGCTCTCTTCAGTCACAGGTATTCCCTGTCCGGGGAAGTCCGAGAAATACCTTCCCTGACCTTGGGGAGGCAGCCTCTGTCACTGGGATTTCCTGCAAACCCCCTGAGAATTCCCTGGCACAGAGAAACTAGGAAAACTCTCAGGGGAGACCAGCTCAGCCATTCGGTTGGAACCCACGCGCTGCCGGCCGTTGGTGGAACCTCCCCACGCTCAGGGTTCCGGAACCATTGTCAGTGCGTGGGGGAGCTCGAGAGACAACTCCACGCAGCTCTCTTCAGTCACAGGTGTTCCCTGTCCGGGGAAGTCCGAGAAACACCATCCCTAACCTTGGGGAGTCAGCCTCTGTCACTGGGATTTCCTGCAAACCCCCCTAGCATTCCCTGGCACAGAGACATTAGTAAAACCCTCAGGGGAGACCAGCTCAGCCATTCCGTTCGAACCCACGCACTGCCGACCGTTGGTGGAACCTCCCCACGCTCAGGGTTCCGGAACCATTGTCAGTGCGTGGGGGAGCTCGAGAGACAACTCCACGCAGCTCTCTTCAGTCACAGGTGTTCCTTGTACGGGGAAGTCCGAGAAATAGCTTCCCTGACCTAGGGGAGGCAGCCTCTGTCACTGGGATTTCCTGCAAACCCCCCTAGCATTCCCGGGCACAGAGACATTAGGAAAACCCTTAGGGGAGACCAGCTCAGCCATTCCGTTGTAACCCACGGATTGCCGACCGTTGGTGGAACCTCCCCAGGCTCAGGGTTCCAGAACCATTGTCAGTGCGTGGGGGAGCTCGAGAGACATCTCCACGCAGCTCTCTTCAGTCACAGGTGTTCCCTGTGCGGGGAAGTCCGAGAAATACCTTCCCTGACCTGGGGAGGCAACCTCTGTCACTGGGATTTCCTGCAAACCCCCTAGCATTCCCTGGCACAGAGATATTAGGAAAAACCTCAGGGGAGGCCAGCTCAGCCATTCCATTGGAACCCACGTGCTGCCGACCATTGGTGGAACCTCCCCACGCTCAGTGTTCCGGAAAAATTGTCAGTGCGTGGGGGAGCTCGAGAGACAACTCCACGCATCTCTCTTCAGTCACAGGTGTTCCCTGTCCGGGGAAGTACGAGAAATACCTTCCCTGACCTTGGGGAGGCAGCCTCTGTCACTGGGATTTCCTGCAAACCCCCTAGCATTCCCTGGCACAGAGACACTAGGAAAACCCTCAGGGGAGACCAGCTCAGCCATTCCGTTGGAACCCACGCGCTGCCGACCGTTGGTGGAACCTCCCCACGCTCAGGGTTCCGGAACCATTGTCAGTGCGTGGGGGAGCTCGAGAGACAACTCCACGCAGCTCTCTTCAGTCACAGGTGTTCCCTGTACGGGGAAGTCCGAGAAATATCTTCCTTGACCTTGGGGAGGCAGCCTCTGTCACTGGGATTTCCTGCAAACCCCCTAGCATTCCCTGGCAGAGAGACACTAGGAAAACCCTCAGGGGAGACCAGCTCAGCCATTCCGTTGGAACCCACGCGCTGCCGACCGTTGGTGGAACCTCCCCAGGCTCAGGGTTCCTGAACCATTGTCAGTGCGTGGGGGAGCTCGAGAGACAACTCCACGCAGCTCTCTTCGGTCACAGGTGTTCCCTGTCCGGGGAAGTCCGAGAAATACCTTCCCTGGCCTTGGGGAGGCACCCTCTGTCACTGGGATTTCCTGCAAATACCCCTAGCATTCCCTGGCACAGAGACATTAAAAAAATCCCTCAGGGGAGACCAGCTCAGCCATTCCTTTGGAACCCACGCGCTGCCGACCGTTGGTGGAACCTCCCCACGCTCAGGGTTCCGGAACCATTCTCAGTGCGTGGGGGAGCTCGAGAGACAACTCCACGCAGCTCTCTTCACTCACAGGTGTTCCCTGTCCGGGGAAGTCCGAATAATACCTTCCCTGACCTTGGGGAGGCAGCCTCTGTCACTGGGATTTCCTGCAATCGCCCCTAGCTTTCCCTGGCACACAGAAATTAAAAAAAACCCTCAGGGGAGACCAGCTCAGCCATTGCGTTGGAACCCATGCGCTGCCGACCGTTGGTGGAACCTCCCCACGCTCAGGGTTCCAGAACCATTGTCAGTGCGTGGGGGAGCTCGAGAGACATCTCCACGCAGCTCTCTTCAGTCACAGGTGTTCCCTGTCCGGGGAAGTCCGAGAAATACCTTCCCTGACCTGGGGAGGCAGCCTCTGTCACTGGGATTTCCTGCAAACCCCCTAGCATTCCATGGCAAAGAGACACTAGGAAAACCCTCAGGGGAGACCAGCTCAGTCATTCCGTTGGAACCCACGCGCTGCCGGCCGTTGGTGGAACCTCCCCACGCTCAGGGTTCCGGAACCATTGTCAGTGCGTGTGGGAGCTCGAGAGACAACTCCACGCAGCTCTCTTCAGTCACAGGTATTCCCTGTCCGGGGAAGTCCGAGAAATACCTTCCCTGACCTTGGGGAGGCAGCCTCTGTCACTGGGATTTCCTGCAAACCCCCCGAGAATTCCCTGGCACAGAGAAACTAGGAAAACTCTCAGGGGAGACCAGCTCAGCCATTCGGTTGGAACCCACGCGCTGCCGGCCGTTGGTGGAACCTCCCCACGCTTAGGGTTCCGGAACCATTGTCAGTGCGTGGGGGAGCTCGAGAGACAACTCCACGCAGCTCTCTTCAGTCACAGGTGTTCCCTGTCCGGGGAAGTCCGAGAAACACCATCCCTAACCTTGGGGAGTCAGCCTCTGTCACTGGGATTTCCTGCAAACCCCCCTAGCATTCCCTGGCACAGAGACATTAGGAAAACCCTCAGGGGAGACCAGCTCAGCCATTCCGTTCGAACCCACGCACTGCCGACCGTTGGTGGAACCTCCCCACGCTCAGGGTTCCGGAACCATTGTCAGTGCGTGGGGGAGCTCGAGAGACAACTCCACGCAGCTCTCTTCAATCACAGGTGTTCCCTGTCCAGGGAAGTCCGAGAAATACCTTCCCTGACCTTGGGGTGGCAGCCTCTGTCACTGGGATTTCCTGCAAACCCCATAGCATTCCCTGGCACAGAGATATTAGGAAAACACACAGGGGAGACCAGCTCAGCCATTCCGTTGGAACACACGTGCTGCCGACCATTGGTGGAACCTCCCCACGCTCAGGGTTCCGGAAAAATTGTCAGTGCGTGGGGGAGCTCGAGAGACAACTCCACGCAGCTCTCTTCAGTCACAGGTGTTCCCTGTCCGGGGAAGTCCGAGAAATACCTTCCCTGACCTTGGGGAGGCAGCCTCTGTCACTGGGATTTCCTGCAAACGCCCCTAGATTTCCCTGGCACACAGACATTAAAAAAAACCCTCAGGGGAGACCAGCTCAGCCATTCCGTTGGAACCCATGCGCTGCCGAACGTTGGTGGAACCTCCCCACGCTCAGGGTTCCGGAACCATTGTCAGTGCGTGGGGGAGCTCGAGAGACCACTCCACGCAGCTCTCTTCAGTCACAGGTGTTCCTTGTACGGGGAAGTCCGAGAAATAGCTTAACTGACCTAGGGGAGGCAGCCTCTGTCACTGGGATTTCCTGCAAACCCCCCTAGCATTCCCGGGCACAGTGACATTAGGAAAACCCTTAGGGGAGACCAGCTCAGCCATTCCGTTGGAACCCACGCATTGCCGACCGTTGGTGGAACCTCCCCAGGCTCATGGTTCCGGAACCATTGTCAGTGCGTGGGGGAGCTCGAGAGACATCTCCACGCAGCTCTCTTCAGTCACAGGTGTTCCCTGTGCGGGGAAGTCCGAGAAATACCTTCCCTGACCTGGGGAGGCAACCTCTGTCACTGGGAATTCCTGCAAAACCCCTAGCATTCCCTGGCACAGAGATATTAGGAAAACCCTCAGGGGAGGCCAGCTCAGCCATTCCATTGGAACCCACGTGCTGCCGACCATTGGTGGAACCTCCCCACGCTCAGTGTTCCGGAAAAATTGTCAGTGCATGGGGGAGCTCGAGAGACAACTCCACGCAGCTCTCTTCAGTCACAGGGGGTCCCTGTCCGGGGAAGTCCGAGAAATACCTTCCCTGACCTTGGGGAGGCAGCCTCTGTCACTGGGATTTCCTGCAAACGCCCCTAGCTTTCCCTGGCACACAGAAATTAAAAAAAACCCTCAGGGGAGACCAGCTCAGCCATTGCGTTGGAACCCATGCGCTGCCGACCGTTGGTGGAACCTCCCCACGCTCAGGGTTCCAGAACCATTGTCAGTGCGTGGGGGAGCTCGAGAGACATCTCCACGCAGCTCTCTTCAGTCACAGGTGTTCCCTGTCCGGGGAAGTCCGAGAAATACCTTCCCTGACCTGGGGAGGCAGCCTCTGTCACTGGGATTTCCTGCAAACCCCCTAGCATTCCATGGCAAAGAGACACTAGGAAAACCCTCAGGGGAGACCAGCTCAGTCATTCCGTTGGAACCCACGCGCTGCCGGCCGTTGGTGGAACCTCCCCACGCTCAGGGTTCCGGAACCATTGTCAGTGCGTGTGGGAGCTCGAGAGACAACTCCACGCAGCTCTCTTCAGTCACAGGTATTCCCTGTCCGGGGAAGTCCGAGAAATACCTTCCCTGACCTTGGGGAGGCAGCCTCTGTCACTGGGATTTCCTGCAAACCCCCCGAGAATTCCCTGGCACAGAGAAACTAGGAAAACTCTCAGGGGAGACCAGCTCAGGCATTCGGTTGGAACCCACGCGCTGCCGGCCGTTGGTGGAACCTCCCCACGCTCAGGGTTCCGGAACCATTGTCAGTGCGTGGGGGAGCTCGAGAGACAACTCCACGCAGCTCTCTTCAGTCACAGGTGTTCCCTGTCCGGGGAAGTCCGAGAAACACCATCCCTAACCTTGGGGAGTCAGCCTCTGTCACTGGGATTTCCTGCAAACCCCCCTAGCATTCCCTGTCACAGAGACATTAGGAAAACCCTCAGGGGAGACCAGCTCAGCCATTCCGTTCGAACCCACGCACTGCCGACCGTTGGTGGAACCTCCCCACGCTCAGGGTTCCGGAACCATTGTCAGTGCGTGGGGGAGCTCGAGAGACAACTCCACGCAGCTCTCTTCAATCACAGGTGTTCCCTGTCCAGGGAAGTCCGAGAAATACCTTCCCTGACCTTGGGGTGGCAGCCTCTGTCACTGGGATTTCCTGCAAACCCCATAGCATTCCCTGGCACAGAGATATTAGGAAAACCCACAGGGGAGACCAGCTCAGCCATTCCGTTGGAACACACGTGCTGCCGACCATTGGTGGAACCTCCCCACGCTCAGGGTTCCGGAAAAATTGTCAGTGCGTGGGGGAGCTCGAGAGAAAACTCCACGCAGCTCTCTTCAGTCACAGGTGTTCCCTGTCCGGGGAAGTCCGAGAAATACCTTCCCTGACCTTGGGGAGGCAGCCTCTGTCACTGGGATTTCCTGCAAACGCCCCTAGATTTCCCTGGCACACAGACATTAAAAAAAACCCTCAGGGGAGACCATCACAGCCATTCCGTTGGAACCCATGCGCTGCCGAACGTTGGTGGAACCTCCCCACGCTCAGGGTTCCGGAACCATTGTCAGTGCGTGGGGGAGCTCGAGAGACCACTCCACGCAGCTCTCTTCAGTCACAGGTGTTCCTTGTACGGGGAAGTCCGAGAAATAGCTTCCCTGACCTAGGGGAGGCAGCCTCTGTCACTGGGATTTCCTGCAAACCCCCCTAGCATTCCCGGGCACAGTGACATTAGGAAAACCCTTAGGGGAGACCAGCTCAGCCATTCCGTTGTAACCCACGCATTGCCGACCGTTGGTGGAACCTCCCCAGGCTCATGGTTCCGGAACCATTGTCAGTGCGTGGGGGAGCTCGAGAGACATCTCCACGCAGCTCTCTTCAGTCACAGGTGTTCCCTGTGCGGGGAAGTCCGAGAAATATCTTCCCTGACCTGGGGAGGCAACCTCTGTCACTGGGATTTCCTGCAAAACCCCTAGCATTCCCTGGCACAGAGATATTAGGAAAACCCTCAGGGGAGGCCAGCTCAGCCATTCCATTGGAACCCACGTGCTGCCGACCATTGGTGGAACCTCCCCACGCTCAGTGTTCCGGAAAAATTGTCAGTGCATGGGGGAGCTCGAGAGACAACTCCACGCAGCTCTCTTCAGTCACAGGTGTTCCCTGTCCGGGGAAGTACGAGAAATACCTTCCCTGACCTTGGGGAGGCAGCCTCTGTCCCTGGGATTTCCTGCAAACCCCCTAGCATTCCCTGGCACAGAGACACAAGGAAAACCCTCAGGGGAGACCAGCTCAGCCATTCCGTTGGAACCCACGCGCTGCCGACCGTTGGTGGAACCTCCCCAAGCTCAGGGTTCCGGAACCATTGTCAGTGCGTGGGGGAAATCGAGAGACAACTCCACGCAGCTCTCTTAAGTCACAGGGGGTCCCTGTCCGGGGAAGTCCGAGAAATACCTTCCCTGACCTTGGGGAGGCAGCCTCTGTCACTGGGATTTCCTGCAAACGCCCCTAGCTTTCCCTGGCACACAGAAATTAAAAAAAAACCCTCAGGGGAGACCAGCTCAGCCATTGCGTTGGAACCCATGCGCTGCCGACCGTTGGTGGAACCTCCCCACGCTCAGGGTTCCAGAACCATTGTCAGTGCGTGGGGGAGCTCGAGAGACATCTCCACGCAGCTCTCTTTAGTCACAGGTGTTCCCTGTCCGGGGAAGTCCGAGAAATACCTTCCCTGACCTGGGGAGGCAGCCTCTGTCACTGGGATTTCCTGCAAACCCCCTAGCATTCCATGGCAAAGAGACACTAGGAAAACCCTCAGGGGAGACCAGCTCAGTCATTCCGTTGGAACCCACGCGCTGCCGGACGTTGGTGGAACCTCCCCACGCTCAGGGTTCCGGAACCATTGTCAGTGCATGTGGGAGCTCGAGAGACAACTCCACGCAGCTCTCTTCAGTCACAGGTGTTCCCTGTCCGGGGAAGTCCGAGAAACACCATCCCTAACCTTGGTGAGTCAGCCTCTGTCACTGGGATTTCCTGCAAACCCCCCTAGCATTCCCTGGCACAGAGACATTAGGAAAACCCTCAGGGGAGACCAGCTCAGCCATTCCGTTCGAACCCACGCACTGCCGACCGTTGGTGGAACCTCCCCACGCTCAGGGTTCCGGAACCATTGTCAGTGCGTGGGGGAGCTCGAGAGACAACTCCACGCAGCTCTCTTCAATCACAGGTGTTCCCTGTCCAGGGAAGTCCGAGAAATACCTTCCCTGACCTTGGGGAGGCAGCCTCTGTCACTGGGATTTCCTGCAAACCCCATAGCATTCCCTGGCACAGAGATATTAGGAAAACCCACAGGGGAGACCAGCTCAGCCATTCCGTTGGAACACACGTGCTGCCGACCATTGGTGGAACCTCCGCACGCTCAGGGTTCCGGAAAAATTGTCAGTGCGTGGGGGAGCTCGAGAGACAACTCCACGCAGCTCTCTTCAGTCACAGGTGTTCCCTGTCCGGGGCAGTCCGAGAAATACCTTCCCTGACCTTGGGGAGGCAGCCTCTGTCACTGGGATTTCCTGCAAACGCCCCTAGCTTTCCCTGGCACACAGACATTAAAAAAAACCCTCAGGGGAGACCAGCTCAGCCATTCCGTTGGAACCCATGCGCTGCCGAACGTTGGTGGAACCTCCCCACGCTCAGGGTTCCGGAACCATTGTCAGTGCGTGGGGGAGCTCGAGAGACCACTCCACGCAGCTCTCTTCAGTCACAGGTGTTCCTTGTACGGGGAAGTCCGAGAAATAGCTTCCCTGACCTTGGGGAGGCAGCCTCTGTCACTGGGATTTCCTGCAAACCCCCCTAGCATTCCCGGGCACAGAGATATTAGGAAAACCCTTAGGGGAGACCAGCTCAGCCATTCCGTTGTAACCCACGCATTGCCGACCGTTGGTGGAACCTCCCCAGGCTCAGGGTTCCGGAACCATTGTCAGTGCGTGGGGGAGCTCGAGAGACATCTCCACGCAGCTCTCTTCAGTCACAGGTGTTCCCTGTACGGGGAAGTCCGAGAAATATCTTCCTTGACCTTGGGGAGGCAGCCTCTGTCACTGGGATTTCCTGCAAACCCCCTAGCATTCCCTGGCAGAGAGACACTAGGAAAACACTCAGGGGAGACCAGCTCAGCCATTCCGTTGGAACCAACGCGCTGCCGACCGTTGGTGGAACCTCCCCACGCTCAGGGTTCCGGAACCATTGTCAGTGCGTGGGGGAGCTCGAGAGACAACTCCACGCAGCTCTCTTCAGTCACAGTGGTTCCCTGTACGGGGAAGTCCGAGAACTACCTTCCCTGACCTTGGGGAGGCAGCCTCTGTCACTGGGATTTCCTGCAAACGCCCCTAGCTTTCCCTGGCACACAGAAATTAAAAAAAACCCTCAGGGGAGACCAGCTCAGCCATTGCGTTGGAACCCATGCGCTGCCGACCGTTGGTGGAACCTCCCCACGCTCAGGGTTCCAGAACCATTGTCAGTGCGTGGGGGAGCTCGAGAGACAACTCCAGGCAGCTCTCTTCAGTCACAGGTGTTCCCTGTCCGGGGAAGTCCGAGAAAAACCTTCCCTGACCTTGGGGAGGCAGCCTCTGTCACTGGGATTTCCTGCAAACCCCCATAGCATTCCCTGGCACAGAGACATTAGGAAAACCCTCAGGGGAGACCAGCTCAGCCATTCCGTTGGAACCCAAGTGCTGCCGACCGTTGGTGGAACCTCCCCACGCTCAGGGTTCCGGAACCATTGTCAGTGCGTGGGGGAGCTCGAGAGACAACTCCACGCAGGTCTCTTCAGTCACAAGTGTTCCCTATCCGTGGAAGTCCGAGAAATACCTTCCGTGACCTTGGGGAGGCAGCCTCTGTCAGTGGGATTTCCTGCAAACACCCATAGCATTCCCTGGCACAGAGAGAATAGGAAAACACTCAGGGGAGACCAGCTCAGCCATTCCGTTGGAACCCACGCTCTGCCGACCGTTGGTGGAACCTCCCCACGCTCAGGGTTCCGGAACCATTGTCAGTGCGTGGGGGAGCTCGAGAGACAACTCCACGTAGCTCTCTTCAGTCACAGGGTTTCCCTGTCCGAGGAAGTCCGAGAAATACCTTCCCTGACCTTGGGGAGGCAGCCTCTGTCACTGGGAATTCCTGCAAACCTCCCTAGCATTCCCTGTCACAGAGACATTAGGAAAACCCTCAGGGGAGGCCAGCTCAGCCATTTCGTTGGAACCCACGCGCTGCTGACCGTTGGTGGAACCTCCCCACGCTCAGGGTTCCGGAACAACTGTCAGTGCGTGGGGGAGCTCGAGAGACAACTCCACGCAGCTCTCTTCAGTCACAGGTGTTCCCTGTCCGGGGAAGTCTGAGAAATACCTTCCCTGACCTTGGGGAGGCAGCCTCTCTCAGTGGGTTTTCCTGCAAACCCCCCTAGCATTCCCTGGCACAGAGACATTAGGAAAACCCTCAGGGGAGACGAGCTTAGGCATTCCGTTAGAACCCACGCGCTGCCGACCGTTGGTGGAATATCCCCACGCTCAGGATTCCGGAACCATTGTCAGTGCGTGGGGGAGCTCGAGAGACAACTCCACGCAGCTCTCTTCAGTCACAGGTGTTCCCTGTTCGGGGAAGTCCGAGAAATACCTTCCCTGACCTTGGGGAGGCAGCCTCTGTCACTGGGACTTACTGCAAACCCCCCTAGCATTCCCTGGCACAGAGACATTAGGAGAACCCTCAGGGGAGACGAGCTTAGGCAATCCGTTAGAACCCAAGCGCTGCCGACCGTTGGTGGAACCTACCCACGCTCAGGATTCCGGAACCATTGTCACTGCGTGGGGGATCTCGAGAGACAACTCCACGCAGCGCTCTTCAGTCACAGGGTTTCCCTGTTCGGGGAAGTCCGAGAAAAACATTCCCTGATCTTGGGGAGGCAGCCTCGGTTCCTGGGACTTCCTGCAAACCCCCCTAGCATTCCCTGGCACAGAGACATTAGGAAAACCCTCAGGGGAGACGAGCTTTGGCATTCCGTTAGAACCCACGCGCTGCCGACCTTACGTGGAACCTCCCCACGCTCAGGATTCCGGAAAAATTTCAGATCGTGGTGGAGCTCGACAGACAACTCCACGCAGCTCTCTTCAGTCACAGGTGTTCCCTTGCGGGGAAGTCTGTGAAATAACTTCCCTGAACTTGGGGAGGCAGCCTCTGTCCCTGGGACTTCCTGCAAAATCCCCTACATTCCCTGGCACAGAGAAATTAGGAAAACCCTCAGGGGAGACGAGCTTAGGCATTCCGTTAGAACCAACACGCTGCCGACCGTTGGTGGAACCTCCCCACGCTCAGGATTCCGGAACCATTGTCAGTGCGTGGGGGTGCTCGAGAGACAACTCCACGGAGCTTTCTTCAGTCACAGGTGTTCCCTGTTCAGGGAAGTCCGAGAAAAACCGTCCCTGACCTTGGGGAGGCAACCTCTGTCCCTGTGACTTCCTGCAAACCCCCCTAGCATTCCCTGGCACAGAGACATTAGGAAAACCCTCAGGGGAGTCGAGCTTAGGCATTCTGTTAGAACCCAAGCGCTGCCGACCGTTGGTGGAACCTCCCCACGCTCAGGATTCCGGAACCATTGTCAGTGCGTGGGGGAGCTCGAGAGACATTTCCACGCAGCTCTCTTCAGTCACAGGTGTTCCCTGTACGGGGAAGTCCAAGAAATAACTTCCCTGACCTTGGGGAGGCAGCCTCTGTCACTGGGAATTCCTACAAACCCCGCTAGCATTCCCTGGCACAGAGATATTAGGAAAACGCTCAGGGGAGACGAGCTTAGGCATTTCGTTAGAACCCACGCGCTGCCGACCGTTGGTGGAACCTCTCCACCCTCAGGATTCCGGAAACATTGTCAGTGCGTGGGGGAGCTCGAGAGACAACTCCACGCAGCTCTCTTCTGTCACAGGTGTTCCCTGTTCGGGGAAGTCCGGGAAATATCTTCCCTGACCTTGGGGAGGCAGCCTCTGTCACTGGGACTTCCTGTAAACCCCCCTAGCATTCCCTGGCACAGAGACATTAGGAAAACCCTCAGGGGAGACGAGCTTAGGCATTCCGTTAGAACCCACGCGCTGCCGACCCTTCGTGGAACCTCCCCACGCTCAGGATTCCGGAAAAATTTCAGAGCGTGGTGGAGCTCGAGAGACAACTCCACGCAGCTCTCTTCAGTCACAGGTGTTCCCTTGCGGGGAAGTCTGTGAAATAACTTCCCTGAACTTGGGGAGGCAGCCTCTGTCCCTGGGACTTCCTGCAAAACCCCCTACATTCCCTGGCACAGAGAAATTAGGAAAACCCTCAGGGGAGACGAGCTTAGGCATTCCGTTAGAACCAACACGCTGCCGACCGTTGGTGGAACCTCCCCACGCTCAGGATTCCGGAACCAATGTCAGTGCGTGGGGGTGCTCGAGAAACAACTCCACGCAGCTCTCTTCAGTCACAGGTGTTCCCTGTTCAGGGAAGTCCGAGAAAAACCGTCCCTGACCTTGGGGAGGCAACCTCTGTCCCTGTGACTTCCTGCAAAATCCCCTAGCATTCCCTGGCACAGAGACATTAGGAAAACCCTCAGGGGAGGCGAGCTTAGGCATTCTGTTAGAACCCAAGCGCTGCCGACCGTTGGTGGAACCTCCCCACGCTCAGGATTCCGGAACCATTGTCAGTGCGTGGGGGAGCTCGAGAGACATTTCCACGCAGCTCTCTTCAGTCACAGGTGTTCCCTGTACGGGGAAGTCCAAGAAATAACTTCCCTGACCTTGGGGAGGCAGCCTCTGTCACTGGGAATTCCTACAAACCCCGCTAGCATTCCCTGGCACAGAGACATTAGGAAAACGCTCAGGGGAGACGAGCTTAGGCATTTCGTTAGAACCCATGCGCTGCCGACCGTTGGTGGAACCTCTCCACCCTCAGGATTCCGGAACCATTGTCAGTGCGTGGGGGAGCTCGAGAGACAACTCCACGCAGCTCTCTTCAGTCACAGGTGTTCCCTGTTCGGGGAAGTCCGAGAAATACATTCCCTGACCTTGGGGAGGCAGCCTCTGTCACTGGGACTTCCTGCAAACCCCCCTAGCATTCCCTAGCACAGAGACATTAGGAAAATCCTCAGGGGAGACGAGCTTAGGCATTCCGTTAGAACCCACGCGCTGCCGACCGTTGGTGGAACCTCCCCACGCTCAGGATTCCGGAACCATTGTCAGTGCGTGGGGGAGCTCGAGAGACAACTCCACGCAGCTCTCTTCAGTCACAACTGTTCCCAGCCCGGGGAAGTCCGAGACATACCTTCCCTGACCTTGGGGAAGCAGCCTCTGTCCCTGGGAATTCCTGCAAACCCCCCTAGCATTCCCTGGCACAGAGACATTAGGAAAACCCTCAGGGGAGACGAGCTTAGGCATTCCGTTAGAACCCACGCGCTGCCGACCGTTCGTGCAACCTCCCCACGCTCAGGATTCCGGAAAAATTTCAGAGCGTGGTGGAGCTCGAGAGACAACTCCACGCAGCTCTCTTCAGTCACAGGTGTTCCCTTGCGGGGAAGTCTGTGAAATAACTTCCCTGAACTTGGGGAGTCAGCCTCTGTCCCTGGGACTTCCTGCAAAACCCCCTACATTCCCTGGCACAGAGAAATTAGGAAAATCCTCAGGGGAGACGAGCATAGGCATTCCGTTAGAACCAACACGCTGCCGACCGTTGGTGGAACCTCCCCACGCTCAGGATTCCGGAACCATTGTCAGTGCGTGGGGGTGCTCGAGAGACAACTCCACGCAGCTCTCTTCAGTCACAGGTGTTCCCTGTTCAGGGAAGTCCGAGAAAAACCATCCCTGACCTTGGGGAGGCAACCTCTGTCCCTGTGACTTCCTGCAAACCCCCCTAGCATTCCCTGGCACAGAGACATTAGGAAAACCCTCAGGGGAGGCGAGCTTAGGCATTCTGTTAGAACCCAAGCGCTGCCGACCGTTGGTGGAACCTCCACACGCTCAGGATTCCGGAACCATTGTCAGTGCGTGGGGGAGCTCGAGAGACATTTCCACGCAGCTCTCTTCAGTCACAGGTGTTCCCTGTACGGGGAAGTCCAAGAAATAACTTCCCTGACCTTGGGGAGGCAGCCTCTGTCACTGGGAATTCCTACAAACCCCGCTAGCATTCCCTGGCACAGAGATATTAGGAAAACGCTCAGGGGAGACGAGCTTAGGCATTTCGTTAGAACCCACGCGCTGCCGACCGTTGGTGGAATCTCTCCACCCTCAGGATTCCGGAAACATTGTCAGTGCGTGGGGGAGCTCGAGAGACAACTCCACGCAGCTCTCTTCTGTCACAGGTGTTCCCTGTTCGGGGAAGTCCGAGAAATACCTTCCCTGACCTTGGGGAGGCAGCCTCTGTCACTGGGACTTCCTGTAAACCCCCCTAGCATTCCCTGGCACAGAGACATTAGGAAAACCCTCAGGGGAGACGAGCTTAGGCATTCCGTTAGAACCCACGCGCTGCCGACCCTTCGTGGAACCTCCCCACGCTCAGGATTCCGGAAAAATTTCAGAGCGTGGTGGAGCTCGAGAGACAACTCCACGCAGCTCTCTTCAGTCACAGGTGTTCCCTTGCGGGGAAGTCTGTGAAATAACTTCCCTGAACTTGGGGAGGCAGCCTCTGTCCCTGGGACTTCCTGCAAAACCCCCTACATTCCCTGGCACAGAGAAATTAGGAAAACCCTCAGGGGAGACGAGCTTAGGCATTCCGTTAGAACCAACACGCTGCCGACCGTTGGTGGAACCTCCCCACGCTCAGGATTCCGGAACCATTGTCAGTGCGTGGGGGTGCTCGAGAGACAACTCCACGCAGCTCTCTTCAGTCACAGGTGTTCCCTGTTCAGGGAAGTCCGAGAAAAACCGTCCCTGACCTTGGGGAGGCAACCTCTGTCCCTGTGACTTCCTGCAAAACCCCCTAGCATTCCCTGGCACAGAGACATTAGGAAAACCCTCAGGGGAGGCGAGCTTAGGCATTCTGTTAGAACCCAAGCGCTGCCGACCGTTGGTGGAACCTCCCCACGCTCAGGATTCCGGAACCATTGTCAGTGCGTGGGGGAGCTCGAGAGACATTTCCACGCAGCTCTCTTCAGTCACAGGTGTTCCCTGTACGGGGAAGTCCAAGAAATAACTTCCCTGACCTTGGGGAGGCAGCCTCTGTCACTGGGAATTCCTACAAACCCCGCTAGCATTCCCTGGCACAGAGACATTAGGAAAACGCTCGGGGGAGACGAGCTTAGGCATTTCGTTAGAACCCACGCGCTGCCGACCGTTGGTGGAACCTCTCCACCCTCAGGATTCCGGAACCATTGTCAGTGCGTGGGGGAGCTCGAGAGACAACTCCACGCAGCTCTCTTCAGTCACAGGTGTTCCCTGTTCGGGGAAGTCCGAGAAATACATTCCCTGACCTTGGGGAGGCAGCCTCTGTCACTGGGAATTCCTGCAAACCCCCCTAGCATTCCCTAGCACAGAGACATTAGGAAAACCCTCAGGGGAGACGAGCTTAGGCATTCCGTTAGAACCCACGCGCTGCCGACCGTTGGTGGAACCTCCCCACGCTCAGGATTCCGGAACCATTGTCAGTGCGTGGGGGAGCTCGAGAGACAACTCCACGCAGCTCTCTTCAGTCACAAGTGTTCCCAGCTCGGGGAAGTCCGAGACATACCTTCCCTGACCTTGGGGAGGCAGCCTCTGTCCCTGGGAATTCCTGCAAACCCCCCTAGCATTCCCTGGCACAGAGACATTAGGAAAACCCACAGGGGAGACGAGCTTAGGCATTCCGTTAGAACCCACGCGCTGCCGACCCTTCGTGGAACCTCCCCACGCTCAGGATTCCGGAAAAATTTCAGAGCGTGGTGGAGCTCGAGAGACAACTCCACGCAGCTCTCTTCAGTCACAGGTGTTCCCTTGCGGGGAAGTCTGTGAAATAACTTCCCTGAACTTGGGGAGTCAGCCTCTGTCCCTGGGACTTCCTGCAAAACCCCCTACATTCCCTGGCACAGAGAAATTAGGAAAATCCTCAGGGGAGACGAGCATAGGCATTCCGTTAGAACCAACACGCTGCCGACCGTTGGTGGAACCTCCCCACGCTCAGGATTCCGGAACCATTGTCAGTGCGTGGGGGTGCTCGAGAGACAACTCCACGAAGCTCTCTTCAGTCACAGGTGTTCCCTGTTCAGGGAAGTCCGAGAAAAACCGTCCCTGACCTTGGGGAGGCAACCTCTGTCCCTGTGACTTCCTGCAAACCCCCCTAGCATTCCCTGGCACAGAGACATTAGGAAAACCCTCAGGGGAGGCGAGCTTAGGCATTCTGTTAGAACCCAAGCGCTGCCGACCGTTGGTGGAACCTCCCCACGCTCAGGATTCCGGAACCATTGTCAGTGCGTGGGGGAGCTCGAGAGACATTTCCACGCAGCTCTCTTCAGTCACAGGTGTTCCCTGTACGGGGAAGTCCAAGAAATAACTTCCCTGACCTTGGGGAGGCAGCCTCTGTCACTGGGAATTCCTACAAACCCCGCTAGCATTCCCTGGCACAGAGATATTAGGAAAACGCTCAGGGGAGACGAGCTTAGGCATTTCGTTAGAACCCACGCGCTGCCGACCGTTGGTGGAACCTCTCCACCCTCAGGATTCCGGAAACATTGTCAGTGCGTGGGGGAGCTCGAGAGACAACTCCACGCAGCTCTCTTCTGTCACAGGTGTTCCCTGTTCGGGGAAGTCCGAGAAATACCTTCCCTGACCTTGGGGAGGCAGCCTCTGTCACTGGGACTTCCTGTAAACCCCCCTAGCATTCCCTGGCACAGAGACATTAGGAAAACCCTCAGGGGAGACGAGCTTAGGCATTCCGTTAGAACCCACACGCTGCCGACCCTTCGTGGAACCTCCCCACGCTCAGGATTCCGGAAAAATTTCAGAGCGTGGTGGAGCTCGAGAGACAACTCCACGCAGCTCTCTTCAGTCACAGGTGTTCCCTTGCGGGGAAGTCTGTGAAATAACTTCCCTGAACTTGGGGAGGCAGCCTCTGTCCCTGGGACTTCCTGCAAAACCCCCTACATTCCCTGGCACAGAGAAATTAGTAAAACCCTCAGGGGAGACGAGCTTAGGCATTCCGTTAGAACCAACACGCTGCCGACCGTTGGTGGAACCTCCCCACGCTCAGGATTCCGGAACCATTGTCAGTGCGTGGGGGTGCTCGAGAGACAACTCCACGCAGCTCTCTTCAGTCACAGGTGTTCCCTGTTCAGGGAAGTCCGAGAAAAACCGTCCCTGACCTTGGGGAGGCAACCTCTGTCCCTGTGAGTTCCTGCAAAACCCCCTAGCATTCCCTGGCACAGAGACATTAGGAAAACCCTCAGGGGAGGCGAGCTTAGGCATTCTGTTAGAACCCAAGCGCTGCCGACCGTTGGTGGAACCTCCCCACGCTCAGGATTCCGGAACCATTGTCAGTGCGTGGGGGAGCTCGAGAGACATTTCCACGCAGCTCTCTTCAGTCACAGGTGTTCCCTGTACGGGGAAGTCCAAGAAATAACTTCCCTGAACTTGGGGAGGCAGCCTCTGTCACTGGGAATTCCTACAAACCCCGCTAGCATTCCCTGGCACAGAGACATTAGGAAAACGCTCAGGGGAGACGAGCTTAGGCATTTCGTTAGAACCCACGCGCTGCCGACCGTTGGTGGAACCTCTCCACCCTCAGGATTCCGGAACCATTGTCAGTGCGTGGGGGATCTCGAGAGACAACTCCACGCAGCTCTCTTCAGTCACAGGTGTTCCCTGTTCGGGGAAGTCCGAGAAATACATTCCCTGACCTTGGGGAGGCAGCCTCTGTCACTGGGACTTCCTGCAAACCCCCCTAGCATTCCCTGGCACAGAGACATTAGGAAAACCCTCAGGGGAGACGAGCTTAGGCATTCCGTTAGAACCCACGCGCTGCCGACCGTTGGTGGATCCTCCCCACGCTCAGGATTCCGGAACCATTGTCAGTGCGTGGGGGAGCTCGAGAGACAACTCCACGCAGCTCTCTTCAGTCACAGGTGTTCCCTGTTCGGGGAAGTCCGAGAAATACATTCCCTGACCTTGGGGAGGCAGCCTCTGTCACTGGGACTTCCTGCAAACCCCCCTAGCATTCCCTGGCACAGAGACATTAGGAAAACCCTCAGGGGAGACGAGCTTAGGCATTCCGTTAGAACCCACGCGCTGCCGACCGTTGGTGGATCCTCCCCACGCTCAGGATTCCGGAACCATTGTCAGTGCGTGGGGGAGCTCGAGAGACAACTCCACGTAGCTCTCTTCAGTCACAAGTGTTCCCAGCTCGGGGAAGTCCGAGACATAACTTCCCTGACCTTGGGGAGGCAGCCTCTGTCCCTGGGAATTCCTGCAAACCCCCCTAGCATTCCCTGGCACAGAGACATTAGGAAAACCCTCAGGGGAGACGAGCTTAGGCATTCCGTTAGAACCCACGCGCTGCCGACCGTTCGTGGAACCTCCCCACGCTCAGGATTCCGGAAAATTTTCAGAGCGTGGTGGAGCTCGAGAGACAACTCCACGCAGCTCTCTTCAGTCACAGGTGTTCCCTTGCGGGGAAGTCTGTGAAATAACTTCCCTGAACTTGGGGAGTCAGCCTCTGTCCCTGGGACTTCCTGCAAAACCCCCTACATTCCCTGGCACAGAGAAATTAGGAAAATCCTCAGGGGAGACGAGCATAGGCATTCCGTTAGAACCAACACGCTGCCGACCGTTGGTGGAACCTCCCCACGCTCAGGATTCCGGAACCATTGTCAGTGCGTGGGGGTGCTCGAGAGACAACTCCACGAAGCTCTCTTCAGTCACAGGTGTTCCCTGTTCAGGGAAGTCCGAGAAAAACCGTCCCTGACCTTGGGGAGGCAACCTCTGTCCCTGTGACTTCCTGCAAACCCCCCTAGCATTCCCTGGCACAGAGACATTAGGAAAACCCTCAGGGGAGGCGAGCTTAGGCATTCTGTTAGAACCCAAGCGCTGCCGACCGTTGGTGGAACCTCCCCACGCTCAGGATTCCGGAACCATTGTCAGTGCGTGGGG
This sequence comes from Vicugna pacos, assembly GCF_048564905.1. Lineage (NCBI taxonomy): Eukaryota > Metazoa > Chordata > Mammalia > Artiodactyla > Camelidae > Vicugna > Vicugna pacos. The sequence continues at coordinate 58,628,582 of NW_027328721.1, read as the reverse complement.
GAGCTCGAGAGACATTTCCACGCAGCTCTCTTCAGTCACAGGTGTTCCCTGTACGGGGAAGTCCAAGAAATAACTTCCCTGACCTTGGGGAGGCAGCCTCTGTCACTGGGAATTCCTACAAACCCCGCTAGCATTCCCTGGCACAGAGATATTAGGAAAACGCTCAGGGGAGACGAGCTTAGGCATTTCGTTAGAACCCACGCGCTGCCGACCGTTGGTGGAACCTCTCCACCCTCAGGATTCCGGAAACATTGTCAGTGCGTGGGGGAGCTCGAGAGACAACTCCACGCAGCTCTCTTCTGTCACAGGTGTTCCCTGTTCGGGGAAGTCCGAGAAATACCTTCCCTGACCTTGGGGAGGCAGCCTCTGTCACTGGGACTTCCTGTAAACCCCCCTAGCATTCCCTGGCACAGAGACATTAGGAAAACCCTCAGGGGAGACGAGCTTAGGCATTCCGTTAGAACCCACACGCTGCCGACCCTTCGTGGAACCTCCCCACGCTCAGGATTCCGGAAAAATTTCAGAGCGTGGTGGAGCTCGAGAGACAACTCCACGCAGCTCTCTTCAGTCACAGGTGTTCCCTTGCGGGGAAGTCTGTGAAATAACTTCCCTGAACTTGGGGAGGCAGCCTCTGTCCCTGGGACTTCCTGCAAAACCCCCTACATTCCCTGGCACAGAGAAATTAGTAAAACCCTCAGGGGAGACGAGCTTAGGCATTCCGTTAGAACCAACACGCTGCCGACCGTTGGTGGAACCTCCCCACGCTCAGGATTCCGGAACCATTGTCAGTGCGTGGGGGTGCTCGAGAGACAACTCCACGCAGCTCTCTTCAGTCACAGGTGTTCCCTGTTCAGGGAAGTCCGAGAAAAACCGTCCCTGACCTTGGGGAGGCAACCTCTGTCCCTGTGAGTTCCTGCAAAACCCCCTAGCATTCCCTGGCACAGAGACATTAGGAAAACCCTCAGGGGAGGCGAGCTTAGGCATTCTGTTAGAACCCAAGCGCTGCCGACCGTTGGTGGAACCTCCCCACGCTCAGGATTCCGGAACCATTGTCAGTGCGTGGGGGAGCTCGAGAGACATTTCCACGCAGCTCTCTTCAGTCACAGGTGTTCCCTGTACGGGGAAGTCCAAGAAATAACTTCCCTGAACTTGGGGAGGCAGCCTCTGTCACTGGGAATTCCTACAAACCCCGCTAGCATTCCCTGGCACAGAGACATTAGGAAAACGCTCAGGGGAGACGAGCTTAGGCATTTCGTTAGAACCCACGCGCTGCCGACCGTTGGTGGAACCTCTCCACCCTCAGGATTCCGGAACCATTGTCAGTGCGTGGGGGATCTCGAGAGACAACTCCACGCAGCTCTCTTCAGTCACAGGTGTTCCCTGTTCGGGGAAGTCCGAGAAATACATTCCCTGACCTTGGGGAGGCAGCCTCTGTCACTGGGACTTCCTGCAAACCCCCCTAGCATTCCCTGGCACAGAGACATTAGGAAAACCCTCAGGGGAGACGAGCTTAGGCATTCCGTTAGAACCCACGCGCTGCCGACCGTTGGTGGATCCTCCCCACGCTCAGGATTCCGGAACCATTGTCAGTGCGTGGGGGAGCTCGAGAGACAACTCCACGCAGCTCTCTTCAGTCACAGGTGTTCCCTGTTCGGGGAAGTCCGAGAAATACATTCCCTGACCTTGGGGAGGCAGCCTCTGTCACTGGGACTTCCTGCAAACCCCCCTAGCATTCCCTGGCACAGAGACATTAGGAAAACCCTCAGGGGAGACGAGCTTAGGCATTCCGTTAGAACCCACGCGCTGCCGACCGTTGGTGGATCCTCCCCACGCTCAGGATTCCGGAACCATTGTCAGTGCGTGGGGGAGCTCGAGAGACAACTCCACGTAGCTCTCTTCAGTCACAAGTGTTCCCAGCTCGGGGAAGTCCGAGACATAACTTCCCTGACCTTGGGGAGGCAGCCTCTGTCCCTGGGAATTCCTGCAAACCCCCCTAGCATTCCCTGGCACAGAGACATTAGGAAAACCCTCAGGGGAGACGAGCTTAGGCATTCCGTTAGAACCCACGCGCTGCCGACCGTTCGTGGAACCTCCCCACGCTCAGGATTCCGGAAAATTTTCAGAGCGTGGTGGAGCTCGAGAGACAACTCCACGCAGCTCTCTTCAGTCACAGGTGTTCCCTTGCGGGGAAGTCTGTGAAATAACTTCCCTGAACTTGGGGAGTCAGCCTCTGTCCCTGGGACTTCCTGCAAAACCCCCTACATTCCCTGGCACAGAGAAATTAGGAAAATCCTCAGGGGAGACGAGCATAGGCATTCCGTTAGAACCAACACGCTGCCGACCGTTGGTGGAACCTCCCCACGCTCAGGATTCCGGAACCATTGTCAGTGCGTGGGGGTGCTCGAGAGACAACTCCACGAAGCTCTCTTCAGTCACAGGTGTTCCCTGTTCAGGGAAGTCCGAGAAAAACCGTCCCTGACCTTGGGGAGGCAACCTCTGTCCCTGTGACTTCCTGCAAACCCCCCTAGCATTCCCTGGCACAGAGACATTAGGAAAACCCTCAGGGGAGGCGAGCTTAGGCATTCTGTTAGAACCCAAGCGCTGCCGACCGTTGGTGGAACCTCCCCACGCTCAGGATTCCGGAACCATTGTCAGTGCGTGGGGGAGCTCGAGAGACATTTCCACGCAGCTCTCTTCAGTCACAGGTGTTCCCTGTACGGGGAAGTCCAAGAAATAACTTCCCTGACCTTGGGGAGGCAGCCTCTGTCACTGGGAATTCCTACAAACCCCGCTAGCATTCCCTGGCACAGAGATATTAGGAAAACGCTCAGGGGAGACGAGCTTAGGCATTTCGTTAGAACCCACGCGCTGCCGACCGTTGGTGGAACCTCTCCACCCTCAGGATTCCGGAAACATTGTCAGTGCGTGGGGGAGCTCGAGAGACAACTCCACGCAGCTCTCTTCTGTCACAGGTGTTCCCTGTTCGGGGAAGTCCGAGAAATACCTTCCCTGACCTTGGGGAGGCAGCCTCTGTCACTGGGACTTCCTGTAAACCCCCCTAGCATTCCCTGGCACAGAGACATTAGGAAAACCCTCAGGGGAGACGAGCTTAGGCATTCCGTTAGAACCCACACGCTGCCGACCCTTCGTGGAACCTCCCCACGCTCAGGATTCCGGAAAAATTTCAGAGCGTGGTGGAGCTCGAGAGACAACTCCACGCAGCTCTCTTCAGTCACAGGTGTTCCCTTGCGGGGAAGTCTGTGAAATAACTTCCCTGAACTTGGGGAGGCAGCCTCTGTCCCTGGGACTTCCTGCAAAACCCCCTACATTCCCTGGCACAGAGAAATTAGTAAAACCCTCAGGGGAGACGAGCTTAGGCATTCCGTTAGAACCAACACGCTGCCGACCGTTGGTGGAACCTCCCCACGCTCAGGATTCCGGAACCATTGTCAGTGCGTGGGGGTGCTCGAGAGACAACTCCACGCAGCTCTCTTCAGTCACAGGTGTTCCCTGTTCAGGGAAGTCCGAGAAAAACCGTCCCTGACCTTGGGGAGGCAACCTCTGTCCCTGTGAGTTCCTGCAAAACCCCCTAGCATTCCCTGGCACAGAGACATTAGGAAAACCCTCAGGGGAGGCGAGCTTAGGCATTCTGTTAGAACCCAAGCGCTGCCGACCGTTGGTGGAACCTCCCCACGCTCAGGATTCCGGAACCATTGTCAGTGCGTGGGGGAGCTCGAGAGACATTTCCACGCAGCTCTCTTCAGTCACAGGTGTTCCCTGTACGGGGAAGTCCAAGAAATAACTTCCCTGAACTTGGGGAGGCAGCCTCTGTCACTGGGAATTCCTACAAACCCCGCTAGCATTCCCTGGCACAGAGACATTAGGAAAACGCTCAGGGGAGACGAGCTTAGGCATTTCGTTAGAACCCACGCGCTGCCGACCGTTGGTGGAACCTCTCCACCCTCAGGATTCCGGAACCATTGTCAGTGCGTGGGGGATCTCGAGAGACAACTCCACGCAGCTCTCTTCAGTCACAGGTGTTCCCTGTTCGGGGAAGTCCGAGAAATACATTCCCTGACCTTGGGGAGGCAGCCTCTGTCACTGGGACTTCCTGCAAACCCCCCTAGCATTCCCTGGCACAGAGACATTAGGAAAACCCTCAGGGGAGACGAGCTTAGGCATTCCGTTAGAACCCACGCGCTGCCGACCGTTGGTGGATCCTCCCCACGCTCAGGATTCCGGAACCATTGTCAGTGCGTGGGGGAGCTCGAGAGACAACTCCACGTAGCTCTCTTCAGTCACAAGTGTTCCCAGCTCGGGGAAGTCCGAGACATAACTTCCCTGACCTTGGGGAGGCAGCCTCTGTCCCTGGGAATTCCTGCAAACCCCCCTAGCATTCCCTGGCACAGAGACATTAGGAAAACCCTCAGGGGAGACGAGCTTAGGCATTCCGTTAGAACCCACGCGCTGCCGACCGTTCGTGGAACCTCCCCACGCTCAGGATTCCGGAAAATTTTCAGAGCGTGGTGGAGCTCGAGAGACAACTCCACGCAGCTCTCTTCAGTCACAGGTGTTCCCTTGCGGGGAAGTCTGTGAAATAACTTCCCTGAACTTGGGGAGTCAGCCTCTGTCCCTGGGACTTCCTGCAAAACCCCCTACATTCCCTGGCACAGAGAAATTAGGAAAATCCTCAGGGGAGACGAGCATAGGCATTCCGTTAGAACCAACACGCTGCCGACCGTTGGTGGAACCTCCCCACGCTCAGGATTCCGGAACCATTGTCAGTGCGTGGGGGTGCTCGAGAGACAACTCCACGAAGCTCTCTTCAGTCACAGGTGTTCCCTGTTCAGGGAAGTCCGAGAAAAACCGTCCCTGACCTTGGGGAGGCAACCTCTGTCCCTGTGACTTCCTGCAAAACCCCCTAGCATTCCCTGGCACAGAGACATTAGGAAAACCCTCAGGGGAGGCGAGCTTAGGCATTCTGTTAGAACCCAAGCGCTGCCGACCGTTGGTGGAACCTCCCCACGCTCAGGATTCCGGAACCATTGTCAGTGCGTGGGGGAGCTCGAGAGACAACTCCACGCAGCTCTCTTCAGTCACAGGTGTTCCCTGTACGGGGAAGTCCAAGAAATAACTTCCCTGACCTTGGGGAGGCAGCCTCTGTCACTGGGAATTCCTACAAACCCCGCTAGCATTCCCTGGCACAGAGACATTAGGAAAAGGCTCAGGGGAGACGAGCTTAGGCATTTCGTTAGAACCCACACGCTGCCGACCGTTGGTGGAACCTCTCCACCCTCAGGATTCCGGAACCATTGTCAGTGCGTGGGGGAGCTCGAGAGACAACTCCACGCAGCTCTCTTCAGTCACAGGTGTTCCCTGTTCGGGGAAGTCCGAGAAATACCTTCCCTGACCTTGGGGAGGCAGCCTCTGTCACTGGGACTTCCTGCAAACCCGCCTAGCATTCCCTGGTACAGAGACATTAGGAGAACCCTCAGGGGAGACGAGCTTAGGCATTCGGTTAGAACCCACGCGCTGCCGACCGTTGGTGGAACCTCCCCACGCTCAGGTTTCCGGAAACATTGTCAGTGCGTGGGGGAGCTCGAGAGACAACTCCACGCAGCTCTCTTCAGTCACAGGTGTTCCCAGCTCGGGGAAGTCCGAGACATACCTTCCCTGACCTTGGGGAGGCAGCCTCTGTCACTGGGAATTCCTGTAAACCCCCCTAGCATTCCCTGGCACAGAGACATTAGGAAAACCCTCAGGGGAGGCGAGCTTAGGCATTCCGTTAGAACCCACGCGCTGCCGACCGTTGGTGGAACCTCCCCACGCTCAGGATTCCGGAACCATTGTCAGTGCGTGGGGGAGCTCGAGAGACAACTCCACGCAGCTCTCTTCAGTCAAAGGTGTTCCCTGCTCGGGGAAGTCCGAGAAATACCTTCCCTGACCTTGGGGAGGCAGTCTCTGTCACTGGGATTTCCTGCAAACTCCCCTAGCATTCCCTGGCACAGAGACATTAGGAAAACCCTCAGGGGAGACGAGCTTAGGCATTCCGTTAGAACCCACGCGCTGCCGACAATTCGTGGAACCTCCCCACGCTCAGGATTCCGGAACCATTGTTAGTGCGTGGGGGAGCTCCAGAGACAACTCCACGCAGCTCTCTTCAGTCACAGGTGTTCCCTGTTCGGGGAAGTCCGAGAAATACATTTCCCTGACCTTGGGGAGGCAGCCTCTGTCACTGGGACTTTCTGCAAACCCCCCCAGCATTCCCTGGCACAGAGACATTAGGAAAACCCTCAGGGGAGACGAGCTTAGGCATTCCGTTTGAACCCACGCGCTGCCGACCGTTGGTGGAACCTCCCCACGCTCAGGATTCCGGAACCATTGTCAGTGCGTGGGGGAGCTCGAGACAACACTCCACGCAGCTCTCTTCAGTCACAGGTGTTCCCTGTTCGGGGAAGTCCGAGAAATACCTTCCCTGACCTTGGGAAGGCAGCCTCTGTCACTGGGACTTACTGCAAACCCCCCTAGCATTCCCTGGCACAGAGACATTAGGAGAACCCTCAGGGGAGACGAGCTTAGGCATTCCGTTAGAACCCAAGCGCTGCCGACCGTTGGTGGAACCTACCCACGCTCAGGATTCCGGAACCATTGTCAGTGCGTGGGGGAGCTCGAGAGACAACTCCACGCAGCGCTCTTCAGTCACAGGGGTTCCCTGTTCGGGGAAGTCCGAGAAATAACTTCCCTGACCTTGGGGAGGCAGCCTGTGTCAGTGGGACTTCCTGCAAACTGCCCTAGCATTCCCTGGCACAGAGACATTAGGAAAACCCTCAGGGGCGACGAGCTTAGGCATTCCATTAGAACCCACGCGCGGCCGACCGTTGGTGGAACCTCCCCACGCTCAGGATTCCGGAACCATTGTCAGTGCGTGGGGGAGCTCGAGAGACAACTCCACGCAGCGCTCTTCAGTCACAGGTATTCCCTGTTCGTGGAAGTCCGAGAAATACCTTCCCTGACCTTGGGGAGGGAGCCTCTGTCACTGGGACTTCCTGCAAACACCCCTAGCATTCCCTGGCACAGAGATATTAGGAGAACCCTCAGGGGAGACGAGCTAAAGCATTCCGTTAGAACCCACGCGCTGCCGACCGTTGGTGGAGCCTACCCACGCTCAGGATTCCGGAACAATTGTAAGTGCGTGGGGGAGCTCGAGAGACAACTTCACGCAGCGCTCTTCAGTCACAGGTGTTCCCTGTTCGGGGAAGTCCGAGAAATACCTTCCCTGACCTTGGGGAGGCAACCTGTGTCAGTGGAACTTCCTGGAAACTGCCCTAGCATTCCCTGACTCAGAGACATTAGGAAAACCCTCAGGGGAGACGAGCTTATGCATTCCGTTAGAACCCACGCGCGACCGACCGTTGGTGGAACTTCCCCACGCTCAGGATTCCGGAACCATTGTCAGTGCGTGGGGGAGTTCGAGAGACAACTCCACGCAGCGCTCTTCAGTCACAGGTATTCCCTGTTCAGGGAAGTACGAGAAATACCTTCCCTGACCTTGGGGAGGCAGCCTCTGCCACTGGGACTTCCTGCAAACCCCCCTAGCATTCCCTGGCACAGAGACATTAGGAAAAGCCTCATGGGAGTCGAGCTTAGGCATTCCGTTAGAACCCACGCGCTGCCGACCGTTGGTGGAACCTCCCCACGCTCAGGTTTCCGGAAACATTGTCAGTGCGTGGGGGAGCTCGAGAGACAACTCCAAGCAGCTCTCTTCAGTCACAGGTGTTCCCAGCTCGGGGAAGTCCGAGACATACCTTCCCTGACCTTGGGGAGACAGCCTCTGTCACTGGGACTTCCTGCAAACCCCCCTAGCATTCCCTGGCACAGAGACATTAGGAAAACCCTCAGGGGAGACGAGCTTAGGCATTCCGTTAGAACCCACGCGCTGCCGACCGTTGGTGGAACCTCCCCACGCTCAGGATTCCGGAACCATTGTTAGTGCGTGGGGGAGCTCGACAGACAACTCCACGCAGCTCTCTTCAGTCACAGGTGTTCCCTGTTCGGGGAAGTCCGAGAAATAACTTCCCTGACCTTGGGGAGGCAGCCTCTGTCACTGGGACTTACTGCAAACCCCCCTAGGATTCCCTGGCACAGAGACATTAGGAGAACCCTCAGGGGAGACGAGCTTAGGCATTCCGTTAGAACCCAAGCGCTGCCGACCTTTGGTGGAACCTACCCACGCTCAGGATTCCGGAACCATTGTCAGTGCGTGGGGGAGCTCGAGAGACAACTCCACGCAGCGCTCTTCAGTCACAGGGGTTCCCTGTTCGGGGAAGTCCGAGAAATAACTTCCCTGACCTTGGGGAGGCAGCCTGTGTCAGTGGGACTTCCTGCAAACTGCCCTAGCATTCCCTGGCACAGAGACATTAGGAAAACCCTCAGGGGAGACGAGCTTAGGCATTCCATTAGAACCCACGCGCGGCCGACCGTAGCTGGAACCTCCACACGCTCAGGATTCCGGAACCATTGTCAGTGCGTGGGGGAGCTCGAGAGACAACTCCACGCAGCGCTCTTCAGTCACAGGTGTTCCCTGTTCAGGGAAGTCCGAGAAATACGTTCCCTGACCTTGTGGAGGCAGCCTTTGTCTCTGGGACTTCCTGCAAACTGCCCTAGCATTCCCTGGCACAGAGACATTAGGAAAACGCTCAGGGAAGACGCGCTTAGGCATTCCGTTAGAACCCACGCGCTGCCGACCGTTGGTGGAACCTACCCACGCTCAGGATTCCGGAACCATTGTCAGTGCGTGGGGGAGCTCGAGAGACAACTCCACGCAGCTCTCTTCAGTCACAGGTGTTCCATGTTCAGGGAAGTCCGAGAAATATCTTCCCTGAACTTGGGAACGCAGCCTCTGTCCCTGGGACTTCCTGCAAACCCCCCTAGCATTCCCTGGCACAGAGACATTAGGAAAACCCTCAGGGGAGACGAGCCTAGGCATTCCGTTAGAACCCACACGCTGCCGACCGTTGGTGCAACCTCCCCACGCTCAGGAATCCGGAACCATTGTCAGTGCGTGGGGGAGCTCGAGAGACAACTCCACGCAGCTCTCTTCAGTCACAGGTGTTCCCTGTTCGGGGAAGTCCGAGAAATACCTAACCTGAACTTGGGGAGGCAGCATCTGTCCCTGGGACTTCCTGCAAACCCCCCTAGCATTCCCTGGCACAGACACATTAGGAAAACCCTCAGAGGAGACGAGCTTAGGCATTTCGTTAGAACCCACGCGCTGCCGACCGTTGGTGGAACCTCCCCACGCTCAGGATTCAGGAAAAATTTCAGAGCGTGGTGGAGCTCGAGAGACAACTCCACGCAGCTCTCTTCAGTCACAGGTGTTCCCTGTTCAGGGAAGTCCGAGAAAAACCGTCCCTGACCTTGGGGAGGCAACCTCTGTCCCTGTGACTTCCTGCAAACCCCCCTAGCATTCCCTGGCACAGAGACATTAGGAAAACCCTCAGGGGAGACGAGCTTAGGCATTCCGTTAGAACCCACGCGCTGCCGACCTTTGGTGGAACCTCCCCACGCTCAGGATTCCGGAACAATTGTCAGTGCGTGGGGGAGCTCGAGAGACAACTCCACGCAGCTCTCTTCAGTCAAAGGTGTTCCCTGATCGGGGAAGTCCGAGAAATACCTTCCCTGACCTTGGGGAGGCAGCCTCTGTCACTGGGATTTCCTGCAAACTCCCCTTGCATTCCCTGGCACAGAGACATTAGGAAAACCCTCAGGGGAGACGTGCTTAGGCATTCCGTTAGAACCCACGCGCTGCCGACCGTTGGTGGAACCTCCCCACGCTCAGGATACCAGAACCATTGTTAGTGCGTGGGGGATCTCCAGAGACAACTCCACGCAGCTCTCTTCAGTCACAGGTGTTCCCTGTTCGGGGAAGTCCGAGAAATACATTTCCCTGACCTTGTGGAGGCAGCCTTTGTCACTGGGAATTTCTGCAAACCCCCCTAGCATTCCCTGGCACAGAGACATTAGGAAAACCCTCAGGGGAGACGAGCTTAGGCATTCCGTTAGAACCCACGCGCTGCCGACCGTATGTGGAAACTCCCCACGCTCAGGATTCCGGAAACATTGTCAGTGCGTGGGGGAGCTCGAGAGACAACTCCACGCAGCTCTCTTCAGTCACAGGTGTTCCCTGTTCGAGGAAGTCCGAGAAATAACTTCCATGACCTTGGGGAGGCAGCCTCTGTCCCTGGGAATTCCTGCAAAACTCCTTAGCATTCCCTGGCACAGAGAAATTAGGAAAACCCTCAGGGGAGACGACCTTAGGCATTCCGTTAGAACCCACGCGCTGCCGACCGTTGGTGGAACCTACACACGCTCAAGATTCCGGAACCATTGTCAGTGCGTGGGGGAGCTCGAGAGACAACTCCACGCAGCTCTCTTCAGTCACAGGTGTTCCCTGTTCGGGGAAGTCCGAGAAATACCTTCCCTGACCTTGGGGAGGCAGCCTCTGTCCCTGGGACTTCCTGCAAACCCCCCTAGAATTCCCTGGCACAGAGACATTAGGAAAACCCTCAGAGGAGTCGAGCTTTGGCATTCCGTTAGAACCCACGCGCTGCCGACCGTTGGTGGAACCTCCCCACGCTCAGGATTCCGGAACCATTGACAGTGCGTGGGGGAGCTCGAGAGACAACTCCACGCAGCTCTCTTCATTCACAGGTGTTCCCTGATCGGGGAAGTCTTAGAAATACCTTCCCTGACCTTGGGGAGGCAGCCTCTGTCCCTGGGAATTCCTGCAAACCCCAATAGCATTCCCTGGCACAGAGATATTAGGAAAACCCTCAGGGGAGACGAGCTTAGGCATTCCGTTAGAACCCACGCGCTGCCGACCGTTGGTGGAACCTCCCCATGCTCAGGATTCCGGCAACATTGTCAGTGCGTGGGGGAGCTCGAGAGTCAACTCCCCTCAGCTCTCTTCAGTCACAGGTGTTCCCTGTTTGGGGAAGTCCGAGGAATACCTTCCGTGACCTTGGGGAGGCAGCCTATGTCCCTGGGACTTCCTGCAAACACCCCTAGCATTCCCTGGCACAGAGACATTAGGAAAACCCTCAGGGGAGACGAGCTTTGGCATTCCGTTATAACCCACGCGCTGCCGACCGTTGGTGGAACCTCCCCACTCTCAGGATTCCGGAACCATTGCCAGTGCGTGGGGGAGCTCGAGAGACAACTCCACGCAGCTCTCTTCAGTCACAGGTGTTCCCTGTACGCGGAAGTCCGAGAAATAACTTCCCTGACCTTGGGGAGGCAGCCTCTGTCCCTGGGACTTCCTGCAAACCCCCCTTGCATTAATTGGCACAGAGATATTAGGAAAACCCTCAGGGGAGGCGAGCTTAGGCATTCCGTTAGAACCCACGCGCTGCCGACCGTTGGTGGAACCTCCCCACGCTCAGGATTCCGGAACCATTGTCAGTGCATGGGGGAGCTCGAGAGACAACTCCACGCAGCTCTCTTAAGTCACAGGTGTTCCCTGTTCGGGGAAGTCCGAGAAATACCTTCCCTGACCTTGGGGAGGCAGCCTGTTTCAGTGGATCTTCCTTTAAACTGCCCTAGCATTCCCTGACTCAGAGACATTAGGAAAACCCTCAGGGGAGACGAGCTTATACATTCCGTTAGAACCCACGCGCTGCCGACCGTTGGTGGAACCTCCCCACGCTCAGGGTTCCGGAAACATTTTCAGTGCGTGGGGGAGGTCGAGAGACAACTCCACGCAGCTCTCTTCAGTCAAACGTGTTCCCTGTCTGGGGAAGTCCGAGAAATACCTTCCCTGACCTTGGGGAGGCAGCCTCTGTCACTGGGATTTCCTGCAAAACCCCCTAGCATTCCCTGGCACAGAGATAATAGGAAAACCCTCAGGGGAGACCAGATCAGCCATTCCGTTGGAACCCACGCGCTGCCGACCGTTGGTGGAACCTCCCCACGCTCAGGGTTCCGGAACCATTGTCAGTGCGTGGGGGAGCTCGAGAGACATCTCCACGCAGCTCTCTTCAGTCACAGGTGTTCCCTGTCCGGGGAAGTCTGAGAAATACCTTCCCTGAACTTGGGGAGGCAGCCTCTGTCACTGGGATTTCCTGCAAACCCCCCTAGCATTCCCTGGCACAGAGACATTAGGAAAACCCTCAGAGGAGACCAGCTCAGCCATCCAGTTGGAACCCACGCGCTGCCGACCGTTGGTGGAACCTCCCCACGCTCAGGGTTCCAGAACCATTGTCAGTGCGTGGGGGAGCTCGAGAGACAACTCCACGCAGCTCTCTTCAATCACAGGTGTTCCCTGTCCGGGGAAGTCCGAGAAATACCTTCCCTGACCTGGGGAGGCAGCCTCTGTCACTGGGATTTCCTGCAAACCCCCTAGCATTCCATGGCAAAGAGACACTAGGAAAACCCTCAGGGGAGACCAGCTCAGCCATTCCGTTGGAAACCACGCGCTGCCGGCCGTTGGTGGAACCTCCCCACGCTCAGGGTTCCGGAACCATTGTCAGTGCGTGGGGGAGCTCGAGAGACAACTCCACGCAGCTCTCTTCTGTCACAGGTGTTCCTTGTACGGGGAAGTCCGAGAAATAGCTTCCCTGACCTAGGGGATGCAGCCTCTGTCACTGGGATTTCCTGCAAACCCCACTAGCATTCCCGGGCACAGAGACATTAGGAAAACCCTCAGGGGAGACCAGCTCAGCCATTCCGTTGGAACCCACGCATTGCCGACCGTTGGTGGAACCTCCCCAGGCTCAGGGTTCCGGAACCATTGTCAGCGTGTGGGGGAGCTCGAGAGACATCTGCACGCAGCTCTCTTCAGTCACAGGTGTTCCCTGTGCGGGGAAGTCCGAGAAATACCTTCCATGACCTGGGGAGGCAGCCTCTGTCACTGGGATTTCCTGCAAACCCCCTAGCATTCCCTGGCACAGAGACACTACGAAAACCCTCAGGGGAGACCGGCTCAGCCATTCCGTTGGAACCCACGCATTGCCGACCGTTGGTGGAACCTCCCCAGGCTCAGGGTGCCGGAACCATTGTCAGCGTGTGGGGGAGCTCGAGAGACATCTCCACGCAGCTCTCTTCAGTCACAGGTGTTCCCTGTCCGGGGAAGTCCGAGAAATAACTTCCCTGAACTTGGGGAGGCAGCCTCTGTCACTGGTATTTCCTGCAAACCCCCATAGCATTCCCTGTCACAGAGACATTAGGAAAACCCTCAGGGGAGACCAGCTCAGCCATTCCGTTGGAACCCACGTGCTGCCGACCGTTGGTGGAACCTCCCCACGCTCAGGGTTCCGGAACCATTTTCAGTGCGTGGGGGAGGTCGAGAGAAAACTCCACGCAGCTCTCTTCAGTCACAGGTGTTCCCTGTCCGGGGAAGTCCGAGAAATACCTTCCCTGACCTTTTGGAGGCAGCCTCTGTCACTGGGATTTCCTGCAAACCCCCCGAGCATTCCCTGGCACAGCGAAACTAGGAAAATCCTCAGGGGAGACCAGCTCAGCCATTCGGTTGTAACCCACGCGCTGCCGACCGTTGGTGGAACCTCCCCACGCTCAGGGTTCCGGAACCATTGTCAGTGCGTGGGGGAGCTCGAGAGACAACTCCACGCAGCTCTCTTCAGTCACAGGGGTTCCCTGTCCGGGGAAGTCCGAGAACTACCTTCCCTGACCTTGGGGAGGCAGCCTCTGTCACTGGGATTTCCTGCAAACGCCCCTAGCATTCCCTGGCACACAGAAATTAAAAAAAACCCTCAGGGGAGACCAGCTCAGCCATTGCGTTGGAACCCATGCGCTGCCGACCGTTGGTGGAACCTCCCCACGCTCAGGGTTCCAGAACCATTGTCAGTGCGTGGGGGAGCTCGAGAGACATCTCCACGCAGCTCTCTTCAGTCACAGGTGTTCCCTGTCCGGGGAAGTCCGAGAAATACCTTCCCAGACCTGGGGAGGCAGCCTCTGTCACTGGGATTTCCTGCAAACCCCCTAGCATTCCATGGCAAAGAGACACTAGGAAAACCCTCAGGGGAGACCAGCTCAGTCATTCCGTTGGAACCCACGCGCTGCCGGCCGTTGGTGGAACCTCCCCACGCTCAGGGTTCCGGAACCATTGTCAGTGCGTGGGGGAGCTCGAGAGACAACTCCACGCAGCTCTCTTCAGTCACAGGTATTCCCTGTCCGGGGAAGTCCGAGAAATACCTTCCCTGACCTTGGGGAGGCAGCCTCTGTCACTGGGATTTCCTGCAAACCCCCCGAGAATTCCCTGGCACAGAGAAACTAGGAAAACCCTCAGGGGAGACCAGCTCAGCCATTCGGTTGGAACCCACGCGCTGCCGGCCGTTGGTGGAACCTCCCCACGCTCAGGGTTCCGGAACCATTTTCAGTGCGTGGGGGAGCTCGAGAGACAACTCCACGCAGCTCTCTTCAGTCACAGGTGTTCCCTGTCCGGGGAAGTCCGAGAAACACCATCCCTAACCTTGGGGAGTCAGCCTCTGTCACTGGGATTTCCTGCAAACCCCCCTAGCATTCCCTGGCACAGAGACATTAGGAAAACCCTCAGGGGAGACCAGCTCAGCCATTCCGTTCGAACCCACGCACTGCCGACCGTTGGTGGAACCTCCCCACGCTCAGGGTTCCGGAAACATTGTCAGTGCGTGGGAGAGCTCGAGAGACAACTCCACGCAGCTCTCTTCAATCACAGGTGTTCCCTGTCCAGGGAAGTCCGAGAAATACCTTCCCTGACCTTGGGGAGGCAGCCTCTGTCACTGGGATTTCCTGCAAACCCCATAGCATTCCCTGGCACAGAGATATTAGGAAAACCCACAGGGGAGACCAGCTCAGCCATTCCGTTGGAACACACGTGCTGCCGACCATTGGTGGAACCTCCCCACGCTCAGGGTTCCGGAAAAATTGTCAGTGCGTGGGGGAGCTCGAGAGACAACTCCACGCAGCTCTCTTCAGTCACAGGTGTTCCCTGTGCGGGGAAGTCCGAGAAATACCTTCCCTGACCTTGGGGAGGCAGCCTCTGTCACTGGGATTTCCTGCAAACGCCCCTAGCTTTCCCTGGCACACAGACATTAAAAAAAACCCTCAGGGGAGACCAGCTCAGCCATTCCGTTGGAACCCATGCGCTGCCGAACGTTGGTGGAACCTCCCCACGCTCAGGGTTCCGGAACCATTGTCAGTGCGTGGGGGATCTCGAGAGACAACTCCACGCAGCTCTCTTCAGTCACAGGTGTTCCTTGTACGGGGAAGTCCGAGAAATATCTTCCCTGACCTAGGGGAGGCAGCCTCTGTCACTGGGATTTCCTGCAAACCCCCTTGCATTCCCTGGCAGAGAGACACTAGGAAAACCCTCAGGGGAGACCAGCTCAGCCATTCCGTTGGAACCCACGCGCTGCCGACAGTTGGTGGAACCTCCCCAGGCTCAGGGTTCCTGAACCATTGTCAGTGCGTGGGGGAGCTCGAGAGACAACTCCACGCAGCTCTCTTCGGTCACAGGTGTTCCCTGTCCGGGGAAGTCCGAGAAATAACTTCCCTGGACTTGGGGAGGCACCCTCTGTCACTGGGATTTCCTGCAAACACCCCTAGCATTCCCTGGCACAGAGACATTAAAAAAATCCCTCAGGGGAGACCAGCTCAGCCATTCCTTTGGAACCCACGTGCTGCCGACCGTTGGTGGAACCTCCCCACGCTCAGGGTTCCGGAACCATTCTCAGTGCGTGGGGGAGCTCGAGAGACAACTCCACGCAGCTCTCTTCACTCACAGGTGTTCCCTGTCCGGGGAAGTCCGAATAATACCTTCCCTGACTTTGGGGAGGCAGCCTCTGTCACTGGGATTTCCTGCAAACCCCCTAGCATTCCCTGGCTCAGGGACACTAGGAAAACACTCAGGGGAGACCAGCTCAGCCATTCCGTTGGAAACCACGCGCTGCCGACCGTTGGTGGAACCTCCCCACGCTCAGGGTTCCGGAACCATTGTCAGTGCGTGGGGGAGCTCGAGAGACAACTCCAGGCAGCTCTCTTCAGTCACAGGTGTTCCCTGTCCGGGGAAGTCCGAGAAATACTTTCCCTGACCTTGGGGAGGCAGCCTCTGTCACTGGGATTTCCTGCAAACCCCCATAGCATTCCCTGGCACAGAGACATTAGGAAAACCCTCAGGGGAGACCAGCTCAGCCATTCCGTTGGAACCCACGCGCTGCCGACCGTTGGTGGAACCTCCCCACGCTCAGGGTTCCGGAACCATTGTCAGTGCGTGGGGGAGGTCGAGAGACAACTCCACGCAGCTCTCTTCAGTCACAGGGGTTCCCTGTCCGGGGAAGTCCGAGAACTACCTTCCCTGACCTTGGGGAGGCAGCCTCTGTCACTGGGATTTCCTGCAAACGCCCCTAGCTTTCCCTGGCACACAGAAATTAAAAAAAACCCTCAGGGGAGACCAGCTCAGCCATTGCGTTGGAACCCATGCGCTGCCGACCGTTGGTGGAACCTCCCCACGCTCAGGGTTCCAGAACCATTGTCAGTGCGTGGGGGAGCTCGAGAGACATCTCCACGCAGCTCTCTTCAGTCACAGGTGTTCCCTGTCCGGGGAAGTCCGAGAAATACCTTCCCTGACCTGGGGAGGCAGCCTCTGTCACTGGGATTTCCTGCAAACCCCCTAGCATTCCATGGCAAAGAGACACTAGGAAAACCCTCAGGGGAGACCAGCTCAGTCATTCCGTTGGAACCCACGCGCTGCCGGCCGTTGGTGGAACCTCCCCACGCTCAGGGTTCCGGAACCATTGTCAGTGCGTGTGGGAGCTCGAGAGACAACTCCACGCAGCTCTCTTCAGTCACAGGTATTCCCTGTCCGGGGAAGTCCGAGAAATACCTTCCCTGACCTTGGGGAGGCAGCCTCTGTCACTGGGATTTCCTGCAAACCCCCTGAGAATTCCCTGGCACAGAGAAACTAGGAAAACTCTCAGGGGAGACCAGCTCAGCCATTCGGTTGGAACCCACGCGCTGCCGGCCGTTGGTGGAACCTCCCCACGCTCAGGGTTCCGGAACCATTGTCAGTGCGTGGGGGAGCTCGAGAGACAACTCCACGCAGCTCTCTTCAGTCACAGGTGTTCCCTGTCCGGGGAAGTCCGAGAAACACCATCCCTAACCTTGGGGAGTCAGCCTCTGTCACTGGGATTTCCTGCAAACCCCCCTAGCATTCCCTGGCACAGAGACATTAGTAAAACCCTCAGGGGAGACCAGCTCAGCCATTCCGTTCGAACCCACGCACTGCCGACCGTTGGTGGAACCTCCCCACGCTCAGGGTTCCGGAACCATTGTCAGTGCGTGGGGGAGCTCGAGAGACAACTCCACGCAGCTCTCTTCAGTCACAGGTGTTCCTTGTACGGGGAAGTCCGAGAAATAGCTTCCCTGACCTAGGGGAGGCAGCCTCTGTCACTGGGATTTCCTGCAAACCCCCCTAGCATTCCCGGGCACAGAGACATTAGGAAAACCCTTAGGGGAGACCAGCTCAGCCATTCCGTTGTAACCCACGGATTGCCGACCGTTGGTGGAACCTCCCCAGGCTCAGGGTTCCAGAACCATTGTCAGTGCGTGGGGGAGCTGGAGAGACATCTCCACGCAGCTCTCTTCAGTCACAGGTGTTCCCTGTGCGGGGAAGTCCGAGAAATACCTTCCCTGACCTGGGGAGGCAACCTCTGTCACTGGGATTTCCTGCAAACCCCCTAGCATTCCCTGGCACAGAGATATTAGGAAAACCCTCAGGGGAGGCCAGCTCAGCCATTCCATTGGAACCCACGTGCTGCCGACCATTGGTGGAACCTCCCCACGCTCAGTGTTCCGGAAAAATTGTCAGTGCGTGGGGGAGCTCGAGAGACAACTCCACGCATCTCTCTTCAGTCACAGGTGTTCCCTGTCCGGGGAAGTACGAGAAATACCTTCCCTGACCTTGGGGAGGCAGCCTCTGTCACTGGGATTTCCTGCAAACCCCCTAGCATTCCCTGGCACAGAGACACTAGGAAAACCCTCAGGGGAGACCAGCTCAGCCATTCCGTTGGAACCCACGCGCTGCCGACCGTTGGTGGAACCTCCCCACGCTCAGGGTTCCGGAACCATTGTCAGTGCGTGGGGGAGCTCGAGAGACAACTCCACGCAGCTCTCTTCAGTCACAGGTGTTCCCTGTACGGGGAAGTCCGAGAAATATCTTCCTTGACCTTGGGGAGGCAGCCTCTGTCACTGGGATTTCCTGCAAACCCCCTAGCATTCCCTGGCAGAGAGACACTAGGAAAACCCTCAGGGGAGACCAGCTCAGCCATTCCGTTGGAACCCACGCGCTGCCGACCGTTGGTGGAACCTCCCCAGGCTCAGGGTTCCTGAACCATTGTCAGTGCGTGGGGGAGCTCGAGAGACAACTCCACGCAGCTCTCTTCGGTCACAGGTGTTCCCTGTACGGGGAAGTCCGAGAAATACCTTCCCTGGCCTTGGGGAGGCACCCTCTGTCACTGGGATTTCCTGCAAATACCCCTAGCATTCCCTGGCACAGAGACATTAAAAAAATCCCTCAGGGGAGACCAGCTCAGCCATTCCTTTGGAACCCACGCGCTGCCGACCGTTGGTGGAACCTCCCCACGCTCAGGGTTCCGGAACCATTCTCAGTGCGTGGGGGAGCTCGAGAGACAACTCCACGCAGCTCTCTTCACTCACAGGTGTTCCCTGTCCGGGGAAGTCCGAATAATACCTTCCCTGACCTTGGGGAGGCAGCCTCTGTCACTGGGATTTCCTGCAATCGCCCCTAGCTTTCCCTGGCACACAGAAATTAAAAAAAACCCTCAGGGGAGACCAGCTCAGCCATTGCGTTGGAACCCATGCGCTGCCGACCGTTGGTGGAACCTCCCCACGCTCAGGGTTCCGGAACCATTGTCAGTGCGTGGGGGATCTCGAGAGACAACTCCACGCAGCTCTCTTCAGTCACAGGTGTTCCTTGTACGGGGAAGTCCGAGAAATATCTTCCCTGACCTAGGGGAGGCAGCCTCTGTCACTGGGATTTCCTGCAAACCCCCTTGCATTCCCTGGCAGAGAGACACTAGGAAAACCCTCAGGGGAGACCAGCTCAGCCATTCCGTTGGAACCCACGCGCTGCCGACAGTTGGTGGAACCTCCCCAGGCTCAGGGTTCCTGAACCATTGTCAGTGCGTGGGGGAGCTCGAGAGACAACTCCACGCAGCTCTCTTCGGTCACAGGTGTTCCCTGTCCGGGGAAGTCCGAGAAATAACTTCCCTGGACTTGGGGAGGCACCCTCTGTCACTGGGATTTCCTGCAAACACCCCTAGCATTCCCTGGCACAGAGACATTAAAAAAATCCCTCAGGGGAGACCAGCTCAGCCATTCCTTTGGAACCCACGTGCTGCCGACCGTTGGTGGAACCTCCCCACGCTCAGGGTTCCGGAACCATTCTCAGTGCGTGGGGGAGCTCGAGAGACAACTCCACGCAGCTCTCTTCACTCACAGGTGTTCCCTGTCCGGGGAAGTCCGAATAATACCTTCCCTGACTTTGGGGAGGCAGCCTCTGTCACTGGGATTTCCTGCAAACCCCCTAGCATTCCCTGGCTCAGGGACACTAGGAAAACACTCAGGGGAGACCAGCTCAGCCATTCCGTTGGAAACCACGCGCTGCCGACCGTTGGTGGAACCTCCCCACGCTCAGGGTTCCGGAACCATTGTCAGTGCGTGGGGGAGCTCGAGAGACAACTCCAGGCAGCTCTCTTCAGTCACAGGTGTTCCCTGTCCGGGGAAGTCCGAGAAATACTTTCCCTGACCTTGGGGAGGCAGCCTCTGTCACTGGGATTTCCTGCAAACCCCCATAGCATTCCCTGGCACAGAGACATTAGGAAAACCCTCAGGGGAGACCAGCTCAGCCATTCCGTTGGAACCCACGCGCTGCCGACCGTTGGTGGAACCTCCCCACGCTCAGGGTTCCGGAACCATTGTCAGTGCGTGGGGGAGGTCGAGAGACAACTCCACGCAGCTCTCTTCAGTCACAGGGGTTCCCTGTCCGGGGAAGTCCGAGAACTACCTTCCCTGACCTTGGGGAGGCAGCCTCTGTCACTGGGATTTCCTGCAAACGCCCCTAGCTTTCCCTGGCACACAGAAATTAAAAAAAACCCTCAGGGGAGACCAGCTCAGCCATTGCGTTGGAACCCATGCGCTGCCGACCGTTGGTGGAACCTCCCCACGCTCAGGGTTCCAGAACCATTGTCAGTGCGTGGGGGAGCTCGAGAGACATCTCCACGCAGCTCTCTTCAGTCACAGGTGTTCCCTGTCCGGGGAAGTCCGAGAAATACCTTCCCTGACCTGGGGAGGCAGCCTCTGTCACTGGGATTTCCTGCAAACCCCCTAGCATTCCATGGCAAAGAGACACTAGGAAAACCCTCAGGGGAGACCAGCTCAGTCATTCCGTTGGAACCCACGCGCTGCCGGCCGTTGGTGGAACCTCCCCACGCTCAGGGTTCCGGAACCATTGTCAGTGCGTGTGGGAGCTCGAGAGACAACTCCACGCAGCTCTCTTCAGTCACAGGTATTCCCTGTCCGGGGAAGTCCGAGAAACACCTTCCCTGACCTTGGGGAGGCAGCCTCTGTCACTGGGATTTCCTGCAAACCCCCTGAGAATTCCCTGGCACAGAGAAACTAGGAAAACTCTCAGGGGAGACCAGCTCAGCCATTCGGTTGGAACCCACGCGCTGCCGGCCGTTGGTGGAACCTCCCCACGCTCAGGGTTCCGGAACCATTGTCAGTGCGTGGGGGAGCTCGAGAGACAACTCCACGCAGCTCTCTTCAGTCACAGGTGTTCCCTGTCCGGGGAAGTCCGAGAAACACCATCCCTAACCTTGGGGAGTCAGCCTCTGTCACTGGGATTTCCTGCAAACCCCCCTAGCATTCCCTGGCACAGAGACATTAGTAAAACCCTCAGGGGAGACCAGCTCAGCCATTCCGTTCGAACCCACGCACTGCCGACCGTTGGTGGAACCTCCCCACGCTCAGGGTTCCGGAACCATTGTCAGTGCGTGGGGGAGCTCGAGAGACAACTCCACGCAGCTCTCTTCAGTCACAGGTGTTCCTTGTACGGGGAAGTCCGAGAAATAGCTTCCCTGACCTAGGGGAGGCAGCCTCTGTCACTGGGATTTCCTGCAAACCCCCCTAGCATTCCCGGGCACAGAGACATTAGGAAAACCCTTAGGGGAGACCAGCTCAGCCATTCCGTTGTAACCCACGGATTGCCGACCGTTGGTGGAACCTCCCCAGGCTCAGGGTTCCAGAACCATTGTCAGTGCGTGGGGGAGCTCGAGAGACATCTCCACGCAGCTCTCTTCAGTCACAGGTGTTCCCTGTGCGGGGAAGTCCGAGAAATACCTTCCCTGACCTGGGGAGGCAACCTCTGTCACTGGGATTTCCTGCAAACCCCCTAGCATTCCCTGGCACAGAGATATTAGGAAAACCCTCAGGGGAGGCCAGCTCAGCCATTCCATTGGAACCCACGTGCTGCCGACCATTGGTGGAACCTCCCCACGCTCAGTGTTCCGGAAAAATTGTCAGTGCGTGGGGGAGCTCGAGAGACAACTCCACGCATCTCTCTTCAGTCACAGGTGTTCCCTGTCCGGGGAAGTACGAGAAATACCTTCCCTGACCTTGGGGAGGCAGCCTCTGTCACTGGGATTTCCTGCAAACCCCCTAGCATTCCCTGGCACAGAGACACTAGGAAAACCCTCAGGGGAGACCAGCTCAGCCATTCCGTTGGAACCCACGCGCTGCCGACCGTTGGTGGAACCTCCCCACGCTCAGGGTTCCGGAACCATTGTCAGTGCGTGGGGGAGCTCGAGAGACAACTCCACGCAGCTCTCTTCAGTCACAGGTGTTCCCTGTACGGGGAAGTCCGAGAAATAACTTCCTTGACCTTGGGGAGGCAGCCTCTGTCACTGGGATTTCCTGCAAACCCCCTAGCATTTCCTGGCAGAGAGACACTAGGAAAACCCTCAGGGGAGACCAGCTCAGCCATTCCGTTGGAACCCACGCGCTGCCGACCGTTGGTGGAACCTCCCCAGGCTCAGGGTTCCTGAACCATTGTCAGTGCGTGGGGGAGCTCGAGAGACAACTCCACGCAGCTCTCTTCGGTCACAGGTGTTCCCTGTCCGGGGAAGTCCGAGAAATACCTTCCCTGGCCTTGGGGAGGCACCCTCTGTCACTGGGATTTCCTGCAAATACCCCTAGCATTCCCTGGCACAGAGACATTAAAAAAATCCCTCAGGGGAGACCAGCTCAGCCATTCCTTTGGAACCCACGCGCTGCCGACCGTTGGTGGAACCTCCCCACGCTCAGGGTTCCGGAACCATTCTCAGTGCGTGGGGGAGCTCGAGAGACAACTCCACGCAGCTCTCTTCACTCACAGGTGTTCCCTGTCCGGGGAAGTCCGAATAATACCTTCCCTGACCTTGGGGAGGCAGCCTCTGTCACTGGGATTTCCTGCAATCGCCCCTAGCTTTCCCTGGCACACAGAAATTAAAAAAAACCCTCAGGGGAGACCAGCTCAGCCATTGCGTTGGAACCCATGCGCTGCCGACCGTTGGTGGAACCTCCCCACGCTCAGGGTTCCGGAACCATTGTCAGTGCGTGGGGGAGCTCGAGAGACAACTCCACGCAGCTCTCTTCAATCACAGGTGTTCCCTGTCCAGGGAAGTCCGAGAAATACCTTCCCTGACCTTGGGGTGGCAGCCTCTGTCACTGGGATTTCCTGCAAACCCCATAGCATTCCCTGGCACAGAGATATTAGGAAAACACACAGGGGAGACCAGCTCAGCCATTCCGTTGGAACACACGTGCTGCCGACCATTGGTGGAACCTCCCCACGCTCAGGGTTCCGGAAAAATTGTCAGTGCGTGGGGGAGCTCGAGAGACAACTCCACGCAGCTCTCTTCAGTCACAGGTGTTCCCTGTCCGGGGAAGTCCGAGAAATACCTTCCCTGACCTTGGGGAGGCAGCCTCTGTCACTGGGATTTCCTGCAAACGCCCCTAGATTTCCCTGGCACACAGACATTAAAAAAAACCCTCAGGGGAGACCAGCTCAGCCATTCCGTTGGAACCCATGCGCTGCCGAACGTTGGTGGAACCTCCCCACGCTCAGGGTTCCGGAACCATTGTCAGTGCGTGGGGGAGCTCGAGAGACCACTCCACGCAGCTCTCTTCAGTCACAGGTGTTCCTTGTACGGGGAAGTCCGAGAAATAGCTTAACTGACCTAGGGGAGGCAGCCTCTGTCACTGGGATTTCCTGCAAACCCCCCTAGCATTCCCGGGCACAGTGACATTAGGAAAACCCTTAGGGGAGACCAGCTCAGCCATTCCGTTGGAACCCACGCATTGCCGACCGTTGGTGGAACCTCCCCAGGCTCAGGGTTCCGGAACCATTGTCAGTGCGTGGGGGAGCTCGAGAGACATCTCCACGCAGCTCTCTTCAGTCACAGGTGTTCCCTGTGCGGGGAAGTCCGAGAAATACCTTCCCTGACCTGGGGAGGCAACCTCTGTCACTGGGAATTCCTGCAAAACCCCTAGCATTCCCTGGCACAGAGATATTAGGAAAACCCTCAGGGGAGGCCAGCTCAGCCATTCCATTGGAACCCACGTGCTGCCGACCATTGGTGGAACCTCCCCACGCTCAGTGTTCCGGAAAAATTGTCAGTGCATGGGGGAGCTCGAGAGACAACTCCACGCAGCTCTCTTCAGTCACAGGGGGTCCCTGTCCGGGGAAGTCCGAGAAATACCTTCCCTGACCTTGGGGAGGCAGCCTCTGTCACTGGGATTTCCTGCAAACGCCCCTAGCTTTCCCTGGCACACAGAAATTAAAAAAAACCCTCAGGGGAGACCAGCTCAGCCATTGCGTTGGAACCCATGCGCTGCCGACCGTTGGTGGAACCTCCCCACGCTCAGGGTTCCAGAACCATTGTCAGTGCGTGGGGGAGCTCGAGAGACATCTCCACGCAGCTCTCTTCAGTCACAGGTGTTCCCTGTCCGGGGAAGTCCGAGAAATACCTTCCCTGACCTGGGGAGGCAGCCTCTGTCACTGGGATTTCCTGCAAACCCCCTAGCATTCCATGGCAAAGAGACACTAGGAAAACCCTCAGGGGAGACCAGCTCAGTCATTCCGTTGGAACCCACGCGCTGCCGGCCGTTGGTGGAACCTCCCCACGCTCAGGGTTCCGGAACCATTGTCAGTGCGTGTGGGAGCTCGAGAGACAACTCCACGCAGCTCTCTTCAGTCACAGGTATTCCCTGTCCGGGGAAGTCCGAGAAATACCTTCCCTGACCTTGGGGAGGCAGCCTCTGTCACTGGGATTTCCTGCAAACCCCCCGAGAATTCCCTGGCACAGAGAAACTAGGAAAACTCTCAGGGGAGACCAGCTCAGGCATTCGGTTGGAACCCACGCGCTGCCGGCCGTTGGTGGAACCTCCCCACGCTCAGGGTTCCGGAACCATTGTCAGTGCGTGGGGGAGCTCGAGAGACAACTCCACGCAGCTCTCTTCAGTCACAGGTGTTCCCAGTCCGGGGAAGTCCGAGAAACACCATCCCTAACCTTGGGGAGTCAGCCTCTGTCACTGGGATTTCCTGCAAACCCCCCTAGCATTCCCTGTCACAGAGACATTAGGAAAACCCTCAGGGGAGACCAGCTCAGCCATTCCGTTCGAACCCACGCACTGCCGACAGTTGGTGGAACCTCCCCACGCTCAGGGTTCCGGAACCATTGTCAGTGCGTGGGGGAGCTCGAGAGACAACTCCACGCAGCTCTCTTCAATCACAGGTGTTCCCTGTCCAGGGAAGTCCGAGAAATACCTTCCCTGACCTTGGGGTGGCAGCCTCTGTCACTGGGATTTCCTGCAAACCCCATAGCATTCCCTGGCACAGAGATATTAGGAAAACCCACAGGGGAGACCAGCTCAGCCATTCCGTTGGAACACACGTGCTGCCGACCATTGGTGGAACCTCCCCACGCTCAGGGTTCCGGAAAAATTGTCAGTGCGTGGGGGAGCTCGAGAGAAAACTCCACGCAGCTCTCTTCAGTCACAGGTGTTCCCTGTCCGGGGAAGTCCGAGAAATACCTTCCCTGACCTTGGGGAGGCAGCCTCTGTCACTGGGATTTCCTGCAAACGCCCCTAGATTTCCCTGGCACACAGACATTAAAAAAAACCCTCAGGGGAGACCATCACAGCCATTCCGTTGGAACCCATGCGCTGCCGAACGTTGGTGGAACCTCCCCACGCTCAGGGTTCCGGAACCATTGTCAGTGCGTGGGGGAGCTCGAGAGACCACTCCACGCAGCTCTCTTCAGTCACAGGTGTTCCTTGTACGGGGAAGTCCGAGAAATAGCTTCCCTGACCTAGGGGAGGCAGCCTCTGTCACTGGGATTTCCTGCAAACCCCCCTAGCATTCCCGGGCACAGTGACATTAGGAAAACCCTTAGGGGAGACCAGCTCAGCCATTCCGTTGTAACCCACGCATTGCCGACCGTTGGTGGAACCTCCCCAGGCTCATGGTTCCGGAACCATTGTCAGTGCGTGGGGGAGCTCGAGAGACATCTCCACGCAGCTCTCTTCAGTCACAGGTGTTCCCTGTGCGGGGAAGTCCGAGAAATATCTTCCCTGACCTGGGGAGGCAACCTCTGTCACTGGGATTTCCTGCAAAACCCCTAGCATTCCCTGGCACAGAGATATTAGGAAAACCCTCAGGGGAGGCCAGCTCAGCCATTCCATTGGAACCCACGTGCTGCCGACCATTGGTGGAACCTCCCCACGCTCAGTGTTCCGGAAAAATTGTCAGTGCATGGGGGAGCTCGAGAGACAACTCCACGCAGCTCTCTTCAGTCACAGGTGTTCCCTGTCCGGGGAAGTACGAGAAATACCTTCCCTGACCTTGGGGAGGCAGCCTCTGTCCCTGGGATTTCCTGCAAACCCCCTAGCATTCCCTGGCACAGAGACACAAGGAAAACCCTCAGGGGAGACCAGCTCAGCCATTCCGTTGGAACCCACGCGCTGCCGACCGTTGGTGGAACCTCCCCAAGCTCAGGGTTCCGGAACCATTGTCAGTGCGTGGGGGAAATCGAGAGACAACTCCACGCAGCTCTCTTAAGTCACAGGGGGTCCCTGTCCGGGGAAGTCCGAGAAATACCTTCCCTGACCTTGGGGAGGCAGCCTCTGTCACTGGGATTTCCTGCAAACGCCCCTAGCTTTCCCTGGCACACAGAAATTAAAAAAAAACCCTCAGGGGAGACCAGCTCAGCCATTGCGTTGGAACCCATGCGCTGCCGACCGTTGGTGGAACCTCCCCACGCTCAGGGTTCCAGAACCATTGTCAGTGCGTGGGGGAGCTCGAGAGACATCTCCACGCAGCTCTCTTCAGTCACAGGTGTTCCCTGTCCGGGGAAGTCCGAGAAATACCTTCCCTGACCTGGGGAGGCAGCCTCTGTCACTGGGATTTCCTGCAAACCCCCTAGCATTCCATGGCAAAGAGACACTAGGAAAACCCTCAGGGGAGACCAGCTCAGTCATTCCGTTGGAACCCACGCGCTGCCGGACGTTGGTGGAACCTCCCCACGCTCAGGGTTCCGGAACCATTGTCAGTGCATGTGGGAGCTCGAGAGACAACTCCACGCAGCTCTCTTCAGTCACAGGTGTTCCCTGTCCGGGGAAGTCCGAGAAACACCATCCCTAACCTTGGTGAGTCAGCCTCTGTCACTGGGATTTCCTGCAAACCCCCCTAGCATTCCCTGGCACAGAGACATTAGGAAAACCCTCAGGGGAGACCAGCTCAGCCATTCCGTTCGAACCCACGCACTGCCGACCGTTGGTGGAACCTCCCCACGCTCAGGGTTCCGGAACCATTGTCAGTGCGTGGGGGAGCTCGAGAGACAACTCCACGCAGCTCTCTTCAATCACAGGTGTTCCCTGTCCAGGGAAGTCCGAGAAATACCTTCCCTGACCTTGGGGAGGCAGCCTCTGTCACTGGGATTTCCTGCAAACCCCATAGCATTCCCTGGCACAGAGATATTAGGAAAACCCACAGGGGAGACCAGCTCAGCCATTCCGTTGGAACACACGTGCTGCCGACCATTGGTGGAACCTCCGCACGCTCAGGGTTCCGGAAAAATTGTCAGTGCGTGGGGGAGCTCGAGAGACAACTCCACGCAGCTCTCTTCAGTCACAGGTGTTCCCTGTCCGGGGCAGTCCGAGAAATACCTTCCCTGACCTTGGGGAGGCAGCCTCTGTCACTGGGATTTCCTGCAAACGCCCCTAGCTTTCCCTGGCACACAGACATTAAAAAAAACCCTCAGGGGAGACCAGCTCAGCCATTCCGTTGGAACCCATGCGCTGCCGAACGTTGGTGGAACCTCCCCACGCTCAGGGTTCCGGAACCATTGTCAGTGCGTGGGGGAGCTCGAGAGACCACTCCACGCAGCTCTCTTCAGTCACAGGTGTTCCTTGTACGGGGAAGTCCGAGAAATAGCTTCCCTGACCTTGGGGAGGCAGCCTCTGTCACTGGGATTTCCTGCAAACCCCCCTAGCATTCCCGGGCACAGAGATATTAGGAAAACCCTTAGGGGAGACCAGCTCAGCCATTCCGTTGTAACCCACGCATTGCCGACCGTTGGTGGAACCTCCCCAGGCTCAGGGTTCCGGAACCATTGTCAGTGCGTGGGGGAGCTCGAGAGACATCTCCACGCAGCTCTCTTCAGTCACAGGTGTTCCCTGTACGGGGAAGTCCGAGAAATATCTTCCTTGACCTTGGGGAGGCAGCCTCTGTCACTGGGATTTCCTGCAAACCCCCTAGCATTCCCTGGCAGAGAGACACTAGGAAAACACTCAGGGGAGACCAGCTCAGCCATTCCGTTGGAACCAACGCGCTGCCGACCGTTGGTGGAACCTCCCCACGCTCAGGGTTCCGGAACCATTGTCAGTGCGTGGGGGAGCTCGAGAGACAACTCCACGCAGCTCTCTTCAGTCACAGTGGTTCCCTGTACGGGGAAGTCCGAGAACTACCTTCCCTGACCTTGGGGAGGCAGCCTCTGTCACTGGGATTTCCTGCAAACGCCCCTAGCTTTCCCTGGCACACAGAAATTAAAAAAAACCCTCAGGGGAGACCAGCTCAGCCATTGCGTTGGAACCCATGCGCTGCCGACCGTTGGTGGAACCTCCCCACGCTCAGGGTTCCAGAACCATTGTCAGTGCGTGGGGGAGCTCGAGAGACATCTCCACGCAGCTCTCTTCAGTCACAGGTGTTCCCTGTCCGGGGAAGTCCGAGAAATACCTTCCCTGACCTGGGGAGGCAGCCTCTGTCACTGGGATTTCCTGCAAACCCCCTAGCATTCCATGGCAAAGAGACACTAGGAAAATCCTCAGGGGAGACCAGCTCAGTCATTCCGTTGGAACCCACGCGCTGCCGGACGTTGGTGGAACCTCCCCACGCTCAGGGTTCCGGAACCATTGTCAGTGCGTGTGGGAGCTCGAGAGACAACTCCACGCAGCTCTCTTCAGTCACAGGTGTTCCCTGTCCGGGGAAGTCCGAGAAACACCATCCCTAACCTTGGGGAGTCAGCCTCTGTCACTGGGATTTCCTGCAAACCACCCTAGCATTCCCTGGCACAGAGAAATTAGGAAAACCCTCAGGGGAGTCCAGCTCAGCCATTCCGTTCGAACCCACGCACTGCCGACCGTTGGTGGAACCTCCCCACGCTCAGGGTTCCGGAACCATTGTCAGTGCGTGGGGGAGCTCGAGAGACAACTCCACGCAGCTCTCTTCAGTCACAGGTGTTCCCTGTCCGGGGCAGTCCGAGAAATACCTTCCCTGACCTTGGGGAGGCAGCCTCTGTCACTGGGATTTCCTGCAAACGCCCCTAGCTTTCCCTGGCACACAGACATTAAAAAAAACCCTCAGGGGAGACCAGCTCAGCCATTCCGTTGGAACCCATGCGCTGCCGACCGTTGGTGAAACCTCCCCACGCTCAGGGTTCCAGAACCATTGTCAGTGCGTGGGGGAGCTCGAGAGACAACTCCAGGCAGCTCTCTTCAGTCACAGGTGTTCCCTGTCCGGGGAAGTCCGAGAAAAACCTTCCCTGACCTTGGGGAGGCAGCCTCTGTCACTGGGATTTCCTGCAAACCCCCATAGCATTCCCTGGCACAGAGACATTAGGAAAACCCTCAGGGGAGACCAGCTCAGCCATTCCGTTGGAACCCAAGCGCTGCCGACCGTTGGTGGAACCTCCCCACGCTCAGGGTTCCGGAACCATTGTCAGTGCGTGGGGGAGCTCGAGAGACAACTCCACGCAGGTCTCTTCAGTCACAAGTGTTCCCTATCCGTGGAAGTCCGAGAAATACCTTCCGTGACCTTGGGGAGGCAGCCTCTGTCAGTGGGATTTCCTGCAAACACCCATAGCATTCCCTGGCACAGAGAGAATAGGAAAACACTCAGGGGAGACCAGCTCAGCCATTCCGTTGGAACCCACGCTCTGCCGACCGTTGGTGGAACCTCCCCACGCTCAGGGTTCCGGAACCATTGTCAGTGCGTGGGGGAGCTCGAGAGACAACTCCACGTAGCTCTCTTCAGTCACAGGGTTTCCCTGTCCGAGGAAGTCCGAGAAATACCTTCCCTGACCTTGGGGAGGCAGCCTCTGTCACTGGGAATTCCTGCAAACCTCCCTAGCATTCCCTGTCACAGAGACATTAGGAAAACCCTCAGGGGAGGCCAGCTCAGCCATTTCGTTGGAACCCACGCGCTGCTGACCGTTGGTGGAACCTCCCCACGCTCAGGGTTCCGGAACAACTGTCAGTGCGTGGGGGAGCTCGAGAGACAACTCCACGCAGCTCTCTTCAGTCACAGGTGTTCCCTGTCCGGGGAAGTCTGAGAAATACCTTCCCTGACCTTGGGGAGGCAGCCTCTCTCAGTGGGTTTTCCTGCAAACCCCCCTAGCATTCCCTGGCACAGAGACATTAGGAAAACCCTCAGGGGAGACGAGCTTAGGCATTCCGTTAGAACCCACGCGCTGCCGACCGTTGGTGGAATATCCCCACGCTCAGGATTCCGGAACCATTGTCAGTGCGTGGGGGAGCTCGAGAGACAACTCCACGCAGCTCTCTTCAGTCACAGGTGTTCCCTGTTCGGGGAAGTCCGAGAAATACCTTCCCTGACCTTGGGGAGGCAGCCTCTGTCACTGGGACTTACTGCAAACCCCCCTAGCATTCCCTGGCACAGAGACATTAGGAGAACCCTCAGGGGAGACGAGCTTAGGCAATCCGTTAGAACCCAAGCGCTGCCGACCGTTGGTGGAACCTACCCACGCTCAGGATTCCGGAACCATTGTCACTGCGTGGGGGATCTCGAGAGACAACTCCACGCAGCGCTCTTCAGTCACAGGGTTTCCCTGTTCGGGGAAGTCCGAGAAAAACATTCCCTGATCTTGGGGAGGCAGCCTCGGTTCCTGGGACTTCCTGCAAACCCCCCTAGCATTCCCTGGCACAGAGACATTAGGAAAACCCTCAGGGGAGACGAGCTTTGGCATTCCGTTAGAACCCACGCGCTGCCGACCTTACGTGGAACCTCCCCACGCTCAGGATTCCGGAAAAATTTCAGATCGTGGTGGAGCTCGACAGACAACTCCACGCAGCTCTCTTCAGTCACAGGTGTTCCCTTGCGGGGAAGTCTGTGAAATAACTTCCCTGAACTTGGGGAGGCAGCCTCTGTCCCTGGGACTTCCTGCAAAATCCCCTACATTCCCTGGCACAGAGAAATTAGGAAAACCCTCAGGGGAGACGAGCTTAGGCATTCCGTTAGAACCAACACGCTGCCGACCGTTGGTGGAACCTCCCCACGCTCAGGATTCCGGAACCATTGTCAGTGCGTGGGGGTGCTCGAGAGACAACTCCACGGAGCTTTCTTCAGTCACAGGTGTTCCCTGTTCAGGGAAGTCCGAGAAAAACCGTCCCTGACCTTGGGGAGGCAACCTCTGTCCCTGTGACTTCCTGCAAACCCCCCTAGCATTCCCTGGCACAGAGACATTAGGAAAACCCTCAGGGGAGTCGAGCTTAGGCATTCTGTTAGAACCCAAGCGCTGCCGACCGTTGGTGGAACCTCCCCACGCTCAGGATTCCGGAACCATTGTCAGTGCGTGGGGGAGCTCGAGAGACATTTCCACGCAGCTCTCTTCAGTCACAGGTGTTCCCTGTACGGGGAAGTCCAAGAAATAACTTCCCTGACCTTGGGGAGGCAGCCTCTGTCACTGGGAATTCCTACAAACCCCGCTAGCATTCCCTGGCACAGAGATATTAGGAAAACGCTCAGGGGAGACGAGCTTAGGCATTTCGTTAGAACCCACGCGCTGCCGACCGTTGGTGGAACCTCTCCACCCTCAGGATTCCGGAAACATTGTCAGTGCGTGGGGGAGCTCGAGAGACAACTCCACGCAGCTCTCTTCTGTCACAGGTGTTCCCTGTTCGGGGAAGTCCGAGAAATATCTTCCCTGACCTTGGGGAGGCAGCCTCTGTCACTGGGACTTCCTGTAAACCCCCCTAGCATTCCCTGGCACAGAGACATTAGGAAAACCCTCAGGGGAGACGAGCTTAGGCATTCCGTTAGAACCCACGCGCTGCCGACCCTTCGTGGAACCTCCCCACGCTCAGGATTCCGGAAAAATTTCAGAGCGTGGTGGAGCTCGAGAGACAACTCCACGCAGCTCTCTTCAGTCACAGGTGTTCCCTTGCGGGGAAGTCTGTGAAATAACTTCCCTGAACTTGGGGAGGCAGCCTCTGTCCCTGGGACTTCCTGCAAAACCCCCTACATTCCCTGGCACAGAGAAATTAGGAAAACCCTCAGGGGAGACGAGCTTAGGCATTCCGTTAGAACCAACACGCTGCCGACCGTTGGTGGAACCTCCCCACGCTCAGGATTCCGGAACCAATGTCAGTGCGTGGGGGTGCTCGAGAAACAACTCCACGCAGCTCTCTTCAGTCACAGGTGTTCCCTGTTCAGGGAAGTCCGAGAAAAACCGTCCCTGACCTTGGGGAGGCAACCTCTGTCCCTGTGACTTCCTGCAAAACCCCCTAGCATTCCCTGGCACAGAGACATTAGGAAAACCCTCAGGGGAGGCGAGCTTAGGCATTCTGTTAGAACCCAAGCGCTGCCGACCGTTGGTGGAACCTCCCCACGCTCAGGATTCCGGAACCATTGTCAGTGCGTGGGGGAGCTCGAGAGACATTTCCACGCAGCTCTCTTCAGTCACAGGTGTTCCCTGTACGGGGAAGTCCAAGAAATAACTTCCCTGACCTTGGGGAGGCAGCCTCTGTCACTGGGAATTCCTACAAACCCCGCTAGCATTCCCTGGCACAGAGACATTAGGAAAACGCTCAGGGGAGACGAGCTTAGGCATTTCGTTAGAACCCATGCGCTGCCGACCGTTGGTGGAACCTCTCCACCCTCAGGATTCCGGAACCATTGTCAGTGCGTGGGGGAGCTCGAGAGACAACTCCACGCAGCTCTCTTCAGTCACAGGTGTTCCCTGTTCGGGGAAGTCCGAGAAATACATTCCCTGACCTTGGGGAGGCAGCCTCTGTCACTGGGACTTCCTGCAAACCCCCCTAGCATTCCCTAGCACAGAGACATTAGGAAAATCCTCAGGGGAGACGAGCTTAGGCATTCCGTTAGAACCCACGCGCTGCCGACCGTTGGTGGAACCTCCCCACGCTCAGGATTCCGGAACCATTGTCAGTGCGTGGGGGAGCTCGAGAGACAACTCCACGCAGCTCTCTTCAGTCACAAGTGTTCCCAGCCCGGGGAAGTCCGAGACATACCTTCCCTGACCTTGGGGAAGCAGCCTCTGTCCCTGGGAATTCCTGCAAACCCCCCTAGCATTCCCTGGCACAGAGACATTAGGAAAACCCTCAGGGGAGACGAGCTTAGGCATTCCGTTAGAACCCACGCGCTGCCGACCGTTCGTGCAACCTCCCCACGCTCAGGATTCCGGAAAAATTTCAGAGCGTGGTGGAGCTCGAGAGACAACTCCACGCAGCTCTCTTCAGTCACAGGTGTTCCCTTGCGGGGAAGTCTGTGAAATAACTTCCCTGAACTTGGGGAGTCAGCCTCTGTCCCTGGGACTTCCTGCAAAACCCCCTACATTCCCTGGCACAGAGAAATTAGGAAAATCCTCAGGGGAGACGAGCATAGGCATTCCGTTAGAACCAACACGCTGCCGACCGTTGGTGGAACCTCCCCACGCTCAGGATTCCGGAACCATTGTCAGTGCGTGGGGGTGCTCGAGAGACAACTCCACGCAGCTCTCTTCAGTCACAGGTGTTCCCTGTTCAGGGAAGTCCGAGAAAAACCATCCCTGACCTTGGGGAGGCAACCTCTGTCCCTGTGACTTCCTGCAAACCCCCCTAGCATTCCCTGGCACAGAGACATTAGGAAAACCCTCAGGGGAGGCGAGCTTAGGCATTCTGTTAGAACCCAAGCGCTGCCGACCGTTGGTGGAACCTCCACACGCTCAGGATTCCGGAACCATTGTCAGTGCGTGGGGGAGCTCGAGAGACATTTCCACGCAGCTCTCTTCAGTCACAGGTGTTCCCTGTACGGGGAAGTCCAAGAAATAACTTCCCTGACCTTGGGGAGGCAGCCTCTGTCACTGGGAATTCCTACAAACCCCGCTAGCATTCCCTGGCACAGAGATATTAGGAAAACGCTCAGGGGAGACGAGCTTAGGCATTTCGTTAGAACCCACGCGCTGCCGACCGTTGGTGGAATCTCTCCACCCTCAGGATTCCGGAAACATTGTCAGTGCGTGGGGGAGCTCGAGAGACAACTCCACGCAGCTCTCTTCTGTCACAGGTGTTCCCTGTTCGGGGAAGTCCGAGAAATACCTTCCCTGACCTTGGGGAGGCAGCCTCTGTCACTGGGACTTCCTGTAAACCCCCCTAGCATTCCCTGGCACAGAGACATTAGGAAAACCCTCAGGGGAGACGAGCTTAGGCATTCCGTTAGAACCCACGCGCTGCCGACCCTTCGTGGAACCTCCCCACGCTCAGGATTCCGGAAAAATTTCAGAGCGTGGTGGAGCTCGAGAGACAACTCCACGCAGCTCTCTTCAGTCACAGGTGTTCCCTTGCGGGGAAGTCTGTGAAATAACTTCCCTGAACTTGGGGAGGCAGCCTCTGTCCCTGGGACTTCCTGCAAAACCCCCTACATTCCCTGGCACAGAGAAATTAGGAAAACCCTCAGGGGAGACGAGCTTAGGCATTCCGTTAGAACCAACACGCTGCCGACCGTTGGTGGAACCTCCCCACGCTCAGGATTCCGGAACCATTGTCAGTGCGTGGGGGTGCTCGAGAGACAACTCCACGCAGCTCTCTTCAGTCACAGGTGTTCCCTGTTCAGGGAAGTCCGAGAAAAACCGTCCCTGACCTTGGGGAGGCAACCTCTGTCCCTGTGACTTCCTGCAAAACCCCCTAGCATTCCCTGGCACAGAGACATTAGGAAAACCCTCAGGGGAGGCGAGCTTAGGCATTCTGTTAGAACCCAAGCGCTGCCGACCGTTGGTGGAACCTCCCCACGCTCAGGATTCCGGAACCATTGTCAGTGCGTGGGGGAGCTCGAGAGACATTTCCACGCAGCTCTCTTCAGTCACAGGTGTTCCCTGTACGGGGAAGTCCAAGAAATAACTTCCCTGACCTTGGGGAGGCAGCCTCTGTCACTGGGAATTCCTACAAACCCCGCTAGCATTCCCTGGCACAGAGACATTAGGAAAACGCTCGGGGGAGACGAGCTTAGGCATTTCGTTAGAACCCACGCGCTGCCGACCGTTGGTGGAACCTCTCCACCCTCAGGATTCCGGAACCATTGTCAGTGCGTGGGGGAGCTCGAGAGACAACTCCACGCAGCTCTCTTCAGTCACAGGTGTTCCCTGTTCGGGGAAGTCCGAGAAATACATTCCCTGACCTTGGGGAGGCAGCCTCTGTCACTGGGAATTCCTGCAAACCCCCCTAGCATTCCCTAGCACAGAGACATTAGGAAAACCCTCAGGGGAGACGAGCTTAGGCATTCCGTTAGAACCCACGCGCTGCCGACCGTTGGTGGAACCTCCCCACGCTCAGGATTCCGGAACCATTGTCAGTGCGTGGGGGAGCTCGAGAGACAACTCCACGCAGCTCTCTTCAGTCACAAGTGTTCCCAGCTCGGGGAAGTCCGAGACATACCTTCCCTGACCTTGGGGAGGCAGCCTCTGTCCCTGGGAATTCCTGCAAACCCCCCTAGCATTCCCTGGCACAGAGACATTAGGAAAACCCACAGGGGAGACGAGCTTAGGCATTCCGTTAGAACCCACGCGCTGCCGACCCTTCGTGGAACCTCCCCACGCTCAGGATTCCGGAAAAATTTCAGAGCGTGGTGGAGCTCGAGAGACAACTCCACGCAGCTCTCTTCAGTCACAGGTGTTCCCTTGCGGGGAAGTCTGTGAAATAACTTCCCTGAACTTGGGGAGTCAGCCTCTGTCCCTGGGACTTCCTGCAAAACCCCCTACATTCCCTGGCACAGAGAAATTAGGAAAATCCTCAGGGGAGACGAGCATAGGCATTCCGTTAGAACCAACACGCTGCCGACCGTTGGTGGAACCTCCCCACGCTCAGGATTCCGGAACCATTGTCAGTGCGTGGGGGTGCTCGAGAGACAACTCCACGCAGCTCTCTTCAGTCACAGGTGTTCCCTGTTCAGGGAAGTCCGAGAAAAACCATCCCTGACCTTGGGGAGGCAACCTCTGTCCCTGTGACTTCCTGCAAACCCCCCTAGCATTCCCTGGCACAGAGACATTAGGAAAACACTCAGGGGAGGCAAGCTTAGGCATTCTGTTAGAACCCAAGCGCTGCCGACCGTTGGTGGAACCTCCCCACGCTCAGGATTCCGGAACCATTGTCAGTGCGTGGGGGAGCTCGAGAGACATTTCCACGCAGCTCTCTTCAGTCACAGGTGTTCCCTGTACGGGGAAGTCCAAGAAATAACTTCCCTGACCTTGGGGAGTCAGCCTCTGTCACTGGGAATTCCTACAAACTCCGCTAGCATTCCCTGGCACAGAGATATTAGGAAAACGCTCAGGGGAGACGAGCTTAGGCATTTCGTTAGAACCCACGCGCTGCCGACCGTTGGTGGAACCTCTCCACCCTCAGGATTCCGGAAACATTGTCAGTGCGTGGGGGAGCTCGAGAGACAACTCCACGCAGCTCTCTTCTGTCACAGGTGTTCCCTGTTCGGGGAAGTCCGAGAAATATCTTCCCTGACCTTGGGGAGGCAGCCTCTGTCACTGGGACTTCCTGTAAACCCCCCTAGCATTCCCTGGCACAGAGACATTAGGAAAACCCTCAGGGGAGACGAGCTTAGGCATTCCGTTAGAACCCACGCGCTGCCGACCCTTCGTGGAACCTCCCCACGCTCAGGATTCCGGAAAAATTTCAGAGCATGGTGGAGCTCGAGAGACAACTCCACGCAGCTCTCTTCAGTCACAGGTGTTCCCTTGCGGGGAAGTCTGTGAAATAACTTCCCTGAACTTGGGGAGGCAGCCTCTGTCCCTGGGACTTCCTGCAAAACCCCCTACATTCCCTGGCACAGAGAAATTAGGAAAACCCTCAGGGGAGACGAGCTTAGGCATTCCGTTAGAACCAACACGCTGCCGACCGTTGGTGGAACCTCCCCACGCTCAGGATTCCGGAACCAATGTCAGTGCGTGGGGGTGCTCGAGAAACAACTCCACGCAGCTCTCTTCAGTCACAGGTGTTCCCTGTTCAGGGAAGTCCGAGAAAAACCGTCCCTGACCTTGGGGAGGCAACCTCTGTCCCTGTGACTTCCTGCAAAACCCCCTAGCATTCCCTGGCACAGAGACATTAGGAAAACCCTCAGGGGAGGCGAGCTTAGGCATTCTGTTAGAACCCAAGCGCTGCCGACCGTTGGTGGAACCTCCCCACGCTCAGGATTCCGGAACCATTGTCAGTGCGTGGGGGAGCTCGAGAGACATTTCCACGCAGCTCTCTTCAGTCACAGGTGTTCCCTGTACGGGGAAGTCCAAGAAATAACTTCCCTGACCTTGGGGAGGCAGCCTCTGTCACTGGGAATTCCTACAAACCCCGCTAGCATTCCCTGGCACAGAGACATTAGGAAAACGCTCAGGGGAGACGAGCTTAGGCATTTCGTTAGAACCCATGCGCTGCCGACCGTTGGTGGAACCTCTCCACCCTCAGGATTCCGGAACCATTGTCAGTGCGTGGGGGAGCTCGAGAGACAACTCCACGCAGCTCTCTTCAGTCACAGGTGTTCCCTGTTCGGGGAAGTCCGAGAAATACATTCCCTGACCTTGGGGAGGCAGCCTCTGTCACTGGGACTTCCTGCAAACCCCCCTAGCATTCCCTAGCACAGAGACATTAGGAAAATCCTCAGGGGAGACGAGCTTAGGCATTCCGTTAGAACCCACGCGCTGCCGACCGTTGGTGGAACCTCCCCACGCTCAGGATTCCGGAACCATTGTCAGTGCGTGGGGGAGCTCGAGAGACAACTCCACGCAGCTCTCTTCAGTCACAAGTGTTCCCAGCCCGGGGAAGTCCGAGACATACCTTCCCTGACCTTGGGGAAGCAGCCTCTGTCCCTGGGAATTCCTGCAAACCCCCCTAGCATTCCCTGGCACAGAGACATTAGGAAAACCCTCAGGGGAGACGAGCTTAGGCATTCCGTTAGAACCCACGCGCTGCCGACCGTTCGTGCAACCTCCCCACGCTCAGGATTCCGGAAAAATTTCAGAGCGTGGTGGAGCTCGAGAGACAACTCCACGCAGCTCTCTTCAGTCACAGGTGTTCCCTTGCGGGGAAGTCTGTGAAATAACTTCCCTGAACTTGGGGAGTCAGCCTCTGTCCCTGGGACTTCCTGCAAAACCCCCTACATTCCCTGGCACAGAGAAATTAGGAAAATCCTCAGGGGAGACGAGCATAGGCATTCCGTTAGAACCAACACGCTGCCGACCGTTGGTGGAACCTCCCCACGCTCAGGATTCCGGAACCATTGTCAGTGCGTGGGGGTGCTCGAGAGACAACTCCACGCAGCTCTCTTCAGTCACAGGTGTTCCCTGTTCAGGGAAGTCCGAGAAAAACCATCCCTGACCTTGGGGAGGCAACCTCTGTCCCTGTGACTTCCTGCAAACCCCCCTAGCATTCCCTGGCACAGAGACATTAGGAAAACCCTCAGGGGAGGCGAGCTTAGGCATTCTGTTAGAACCCAAGCGCTGCCGACCGTTGGTGGAACCTCCACACGCTCAGGATTCCGGAACCATTGTCAGTGCGTGGGGGAGCTCGAGAGACATTTCCACGCAGCTCTCTTCAGTCACAGGTGTTCCCTGTACGGGGAAGTCCAAGAAATAACTTCCCTGACCTTGGGGAGGCAGCCTCTGTCACTGGGAATTCCTACAAACCCCGCTAGCATTCCCTGGCACAGAGATATTAGGAAAACGCTCAGGGGAGACGAGCTTAGGCATTTCGTTAGAACCCACGCGCTGCCGACCGTTGGTGGAATCTCTCCACCCTCAGGATTCCGGAAACATTGTCAGTGCGTGGGGGAGCTCGAGAGACAACTCCACGCAGCTCTCTTCTGTCACAGGTGTTCCCTGTTCGGGGAAGTCCGAGAAATACCTTCCCTGACCTTGGGGAGGCAGCCTCTGTCACTGGGACTTCCTGTAAACCCCCCTAGCATTCCCTGGCACAGAGACATTAGGAAAACCCTCAGGGGAGACGAGCTTAGGCATTCCGTTAGAACCCACGCGCTGCCGACCCTTCGTGGAACCTCCCCACGCTCAGGATTCCGGAAAAATTTCAGAGCGTGGTGGAGCTCGAGAGACAACTCCACGCAGCTCTCTTCAGTCACAGGTGTTCCCTTGCGGGGAAGTCTGTGAAATAACTTCCCTGAACTTGGGGAGGCAGCCTCTGTCCCTGGGACTTCCTGCAAAACCCCCTACATTCCCTGGCACAGAGAAATTAGGAAAACCCTCAGGGGAGACGAGCTTAGGCATTCCGTTAGAACCAACACGCTGCCGACCGTTGGTGGAACCTCCCCACGCTCAGGATTCCGGAACCATTGTCAGTGCGTGGGGGTGCTCGAGAGACAACTCCACGCAGCTCTCTTCAGTCACAGGTGTTCCCTGTTCAGGGAAGTCCGAGAAAAACCGTCCCTGACCTTGGGGAGGCAACCTCTGTCCCTGTGACTTCCTGCAAAACCCCCTAGCATTCCCTGGCACAGAGACATTAGGAAAACCCTCAGGGGAGGCGAGCTTAGGCATTCTGTTAGAACCCAAGCGCTGCCGACCGTTGGTGGAACCTCCCCACGCTCAGGATTCCGGAACCATTGTCAGTGCGTGGGGGAGCTCGAGAGACATTTCCACGCAGCTCTCTTCAGTCACAGGTGTTCCCTGTACGGGGAAGTCCAAGAAATAACTTCCCTGACCTTGGGGAGGCAGCCTCTGTCACTGGGAATTCCTACAAACCCCGCTAGCATTCCCTGGCACAGAGACATTAGGAAAACGCTCGGGGGAGACGAGCTTAGGCATTTCGTTAGAACCCACGCGCTGCCGACCGTTGGTGGAACCTCTCCACCCTCAGGATTCCGGAACCGTTGTCAGTGCGTGGGGGAGCTCGAGAGACAACTCCACGCAGCTCTCTTCAGTCACAGGTGTTCCCTGTTCGGGGAAGTCCGAGAAATACATTCCCTGACCTTGGGGAGGCAGCCTCTGTCACTGGGAATTCCTGCAAACCCCCCTAGCATTCCCTAGCACAGAGACATTAGGAAAACCCTCAGGGGAGACGAGCTTAGGCATTCCGTTAGAACCCACGCGCTGCCGACCGTTGGTGGAACCTCCCCACGCTCAGGATTCCGGAACCATTGTCAGTGCGTGGGGGAGCTCGAGAGACAACTCCACGCAGCTCTCTTCAGTCACAAGTGTTCCCAGCTCGGGGAAGTCCGAGACATACCTTCCCTGACCTTGGGGAGGCAGCCTCTGTCCCTGGGAATTCCTGCAAACCCCCCTAGCATTCCCTGGCACAGAGACATTAGGAAAACCCACAGGGGAGACGAGCTTAGGCATTCCGTTAGAACCCACGCGCTGCCGACCCTTCGTGGAACCTCCCCACGCTCAGGATTCCGGAAAAATTTCAGAGCGTGGTGGAGCTCGAGAGACAACTCCACGCAGCTCTCTTCAGTCACAGGTGTTCCCTTGCGGGGAAGTCTGTGAAATAACTTCCCTGAACTTGGGGAGTCAGCCTCTGTCCCTGGGACTTCCTGCAAAACCCCCTACATTCCCTGGCACAGAGAAATTAGGAAAATCCTCAGGGGAGACGAGCATAGGCATTCCGTTAGAACCAACACGCTGCCGACCGTTGGTGGAACCTCCCCACGCTCAGGATTCCGGAACCATTGTCAGTGCGTGGGGGTGCTCGAGAGACAACTCCACGCAGCTCTCTTCAGTCACAGGTGTTCCCTGTTCAGGGAAGTCCGAGAAAAACCATCCCTGACCTTGGGGAGGCAACCTCTGTCCCTGTGACTTCCTGCAAACCCCCCTAGCATTCCCTGGCACAGAGACATTAGGAAAACACTCAGGGGAGGCAAGCTTAGGCATTCTGTTAGAACCCAAGCGCTGCCGACCGTTGGTGGAACCTCCCCACGCTCAGGATTCCGGAACCATTGTCAGTGCGTGGGGGAGCTCGAGAGACATTTCCACGCAGCTCTCTTCAGTCACAGGTGTTCCCTGTACGGGGAAGTCCAAGAAATAACTTCCCTGACCTTGGGGAGTCAGCCTCTGTCACTGGGAATTCCTACAAACTCCGCTAGCATTCCCTGGCACAGAGATATTAGGAAAACGCTCAGGGGAGACGAGCTTAGGCATTTCGTTAGAACCCACGCGCTGCCGACCGTTGGTGGAACCTCTCCACCCTCAGGATTCCGGAAACATTGTCAGTGCGTGGGGGAGCTCGAGAGACAACTCCACGCAGCTCTCTTCTGTCACAGGTGTTCCCTGTTCGGGGAAGTCCGAGAAATACCTTCCCTGACCTTGGGGAGGCAGCCTCTGTCACTGGGACTTCCTGTAAACCCCCCTATCATTCCCTGGCACAGAGACATTAGGAAAACCCTCAGGGGAGACGAGCTTAGGCATTCCGTTAGAACCCACGCGCTGCCGACCCTTCGTGGAACCTCCCCACGCTCAGGATTCCGGAAAAATTTCAGAGCGTGGTGGAGCTCGAGATACAACTCCACGCAGCTCTCTTCAGTCACAGGTGTTCCCTTGCGGGGAAGTCTGTGAAATAACTTCCCTGAACTTGGGGAGGCAGCCTCTGTCCCTGGGACTTCCTGCAAAACCCCCTACATTCCCTGGCACAGAGAAATTAGGAAAACCCTCAGGGGAGACGAGCTAAGGCATTCCGTTAGAACCAACACGCTGCCGACCGTTGGTGGAACCTCCCCACGCTCAGGATTCCGGAACCATTGTCAGTGCGTGGGGGTGCTCGAGAGACAACTCCACGCAGCTCTCTTCAGTCACAGGTGTTCCCTGTTCAGGGAAGTCCGAGAAAAACCGTCCCTGACCTTGGGGAGGCAACCTCTGTCCCTGTGACTTCCTGCAAAACCCCCAGGCATTCCCTAGCACAGAGACATTAGGAAAACCCTCAGGGGAGGCGAGCTTAGGCATTCTGTTAGAACCCAAGCGCTGCCGACCGTTGGTGGAACCTCCCCACGCTCAGGATTCCGGAACCATTGTCAGTGCGTGGGGGAGCTCGAGAGACATTTCCACGCAGCTCTCTTCAGTCACAGGTGTTCCCTGTACGGGGAAGTCCAAGAAATAACTTCCCTGACCTTGGGGAGGCAGCCTCTGTCACTGGGAATTCCTACAAACCCCGCTAGCATTCCCTGGCACAGAGACATTAGGAAAACGCTCGGGGGAGACGAGCTTAGGCATTTCGTTAGAACCCACGCGCTGCCGACCGTTGGTGGAACCTCTCCACCCTCAGGATTCCGGAACCATTGTCAGTGCGTGGGGGAGCTCGAGAGACAACTCCACGCAGCTCTCTTCAGTCACAGGTGTTCCCTGTTCGGGGAAGTCCGAGAAATACATTCCCTGACCTTGGGGAGGCAGCCTCTGTCACTGGGACTTCCTGCAAACCCCCCTAGCATTCCCTAGCACAGAGACATTAGGAAAACCCTCAGGGGAGACGAGCTTAGGCATTCCGTTAGAACCCACGCGCTGCCGACCGTTGGTGGAACCTCCCCACGCTCAGGATTCCGGAAACATTGTCAGTGCGTGGGGGAGATCGAGAGACAACTCCACGCAGCTCTCTTCAGTCACAAGTGTTCCCAGCTCGGGGAAGTCCGAGACATACCTTCCCTGACCTTGGGGAGGCAGCCTCTGTCCCTGGGAATTCCTGCAAACCCCCCTAGCATTCCCTGGCACAGAGACATTAGGAAAACCCACAGGGGAGACGAGCTTAGGCATTCCGTTAGAACCCACGCGCTGCCGACCCTTCGTGGAACCTCCCCACGCTCAGGATTCCGGAAAAATTTCAGAGCGTGGTGGAGCTCGAGAGACAACTCCACGCAGCTCTCTTCAGTCACAGGTGTTCCCTTGCGGGGAAGTCTGTGAAATAACTTCCCTGAACTTGGGGAGTCAGCCTCTGTCCCTGGGACTTCCTGCAAAACCCCCTACATTCCCTGGCACAGAGAAATTAGGAAAATCCTCAGGGGAGACGAGCATAGGCATTCCGTTAGAACCAACACGCTGCCGACCGTTGGTGGAACCTCCCCACGCTCAGGATTCCGGAACCATTGTCAGTGCGTGGGGGTGCTCGAGAGACAACTCCACGCAGCTCTCTTCAGTCACAGGTGTTCCCTGTTCAGGGAAGTCCGAGAAAAACCGTCCCTGACCTTGGGGAGGCAACCTCTGTCCCTGTGACTTCCTGCAAACCCCCCTAGCATTCCCTGGCACAGAGACATTAGGAAAACCCTCAGGGGAGGCGAGCTTAGGCATTCTGTTAGAACCCAAGCGCTGCCGACCGTTGGTGGAACCTCCCCACGCTCAGGATTCCGGAACCATTGTCAGTGCGTGGGGGAGCTCGAGAGACATTTCCACGCAGCTCTCTTCAGTCACAGGTGTTCCCTGTACGGGGAAGTCCAAGAAATAACTTCCCTGACCTTGGGGAGGCAGCCTCTGTCACTGGGAATTCCTACAAACCCCGCTAGCATTCCCTGGCACAGAGATATTAGGAAAACGCTCAGGGGAGACGAGCTTAGGCATTTCGTTAGAACCCACGCGCTGCCGACCGTTGGTGGAACCTCTCCACCCTCAGGATTCCGGAAACATTGTCAGTGCGTGGGGGAGCTCGAGAGACAACTCCACGCAGCTCTCTTCTGTCACAGGTGTTCCCTGTT
The DNA here is from genome assembly GCF_048564905.1 of Vicugna pacos. Classification (NCBI taxonomy): domain Eukaryota; kingdom Metazoa; phylum Chordata; class Mammalia; order Artiodactyla; family Camelidae; genus Vicugna; species Vicugna pacos. The sequence continues at coordinate 58,585,072 of NW_027328721.1, read as the reverse complement.
CGGGGAAGTCCGAGAAATACCTTCCCTGACCTTGGGGAGGCAGCCTCTGTCACTGGGACTTCCTGTAAACCCCCCTAGCATTCCCTGGCACAGAGACATTAGGAAAACCCTCAGGGGAGACGAGCTTAGGCATTCCGTTAGAACCCACACGCTGCCGACCCTTCGTGGAACCTCCCCACGCTCAGGATTCCGGAAAAATTTCAGAGCGTGGTGGAGCTCGAGAGACAACTCCACGCAGCTCTCTTCAGTCACAGGTGTTCCCTTGCGGGGAAGTCTGTGAAATAACTTCCCTGAACTTGGGGAGGCAGCCTCTGTCCCTGGGACTTCCTGCAAAACCCCCTACATTCCCTGGCACAGAGAAATTAGTAAAACCCTCAGGGGAGACGAGCTTAGGCATTCCGTTAGAACCAACACGCTGCCGACCGTTGGTGGAACCTCCCCACGCTCAGGATTCCGGAACCATTGTCAGTGCGTGGGGGTGCTCGAGAGACAACTCCACGCAGCTCTCTTCAGTCACAGGTGTTCCCTGTTCAGGGAAGTCCGAGAAAAACCGTCCCTGACCTTGGGGAGGCAACCTCTGTCCCTGTGAGTTCCTGCAAAACCCCCTAGCATTCCCTGGCACAGAGACATTAGGAAAACCCTCAGGGGAGGCGAGCTTAGGCATTCTGTTAGAACCCAAGCGCTGCCGACCGTTGGTGGAACCTCCCCACGCTCAGGATTCCGGAACCATTGTCAGTGCGTGGGGGAGCTCGAGAGACATTTCCACGCAGCTCTCTTCAGTCACAGGTGTTCCCTGTACGGGGAAGTCCAAGAAATAACTTCCCTGAACTTGGGGAGGCAGCCTCTGTCACTGGGAATTCCTACAAACCCCGCTAGCATTCCCTGGCACAGAGACATTAGGAAAACGCTCAGGGGAGACGAGCTTAGGCATTTCGTTAGAACCCACGCGCTGCCGACCGTTGGTGGAACCTCTCCACCCTCAGGATTCCGGAACCATTGTCAGTGCGTGGGGGATCTCGAGAGACAACTCCACGCAGCTCTCTTCAGTCACAGGTGTTCCCTGTTCGGGGAAGTCCGAGAAATACATTCCCTGACCTTGGGGAGGCAGCCTCTGTCACTGGGACTTCCTGCAAACCCCCCTAGCATTCCCTGGCACAGAGACATTAGGAAAACCCTCAGGGGAGACGAGCTTAGGCATTCCGTTAGAACCCACGCGCTGCCGACCGTTGGTGGATCCTCCCCACGCTCAGGATTCCGGAACCATTGTCAGTGCGTGGGGGAGCTCGAGAGACAACTCCACGTAGCTCTCTTCAGTCACAAGTGTTCCCAGCTCGGGGAAGTCCGAGACATAACTTCCCTGACCTTGGGGAGGCAGCCTCTGTCCCTGGGAATTCCTGCAAACCCCCCTAGCATTCCCTGGCACAGAGACATTAGGAAAACCCTCAGGGGAGACGAGCTTAGGCATTCCGTTAGAACCCACGCGCTGCCGACCGTTCGTGGAACCTCCCCACGCTCAGGATTCCGGAAAATTTTCAGAGCGTGGTGGAGCTCGAGAGACAACTCCACGCAGCTCTCTTCAGTCACAGGTGTTCCCTTGCGGGGAAGTCTGTGAAATAACTTCCCTGAACTTGGGGAGTCAGCCTCTGTCCCTGGGACTTCCTGCAAAACCCCCTACATTCCCTGGCACAGAGAAATTAGGAAAATCCTCAGGGGAGACGAGCATAGGCATTCCGTTAGAACCAACACGCTGCCGACCGTTGGTGGAACCTCCCCACGCTCAGGATTCCGGAACCATTGTCAGTGCGTGGGGGTGCTCGAGAGACAACTCCACGAAGCTCTCTTCAGTCACAGGTGTTCCCTGTTCAGGGAAGTCCGAGAAAAACCGTCCCTGACCTTGGGGAGGCAACCTCTGTCCCTGTGACTTCCTGCAAAACCCCCTAGCATTCCCTGGCACAGAGACATTAGGAAAACCCTCAGGGGAGGCGAGCTTAGGCATTCTGTTAGAACCCAAGCGCTGCCGACCGTTGGTGGAACCTCCCCACGCTCAGGATTCCGGAACCATTGTCAGTGCGTGGGGGAGCTCGAGAGACAACTCCACGCAGCTCTCTTCAGTCACAGGTGTTCCCTGTACGGGGAAGTCCAAGAAATAACTTCCCTGACCTTGGGGAGGCAGCCTCTGTCACTGGGAATTCCTACAAACCCCGCTAGCATTCCCTGGCACAGAGACATTAGGAAAAGGCTCAGGGGAGACGAGCTTAGGCATTTCGTTAGAACCCACACGCTGCCGACCGTTGGTGGAACCTCTCCACCCTCAGGATTCCGGAACCATTGTCAGTGCGTGGGGGAGCTCGAGAGACAACTCCACGCAGCTCTCTTCAGTCACAGGTGTTCCCTGTTCGGGGAAGTCCGAGAAATACCTTCCCTGACCTTGGGGAGGCAGCCTCTGTCACTGGGACTTCCTGCAAACCCGCCTAGCATTCCCTGGTACAGAGACATTAGGAGAACCCTCAGGGGAGACGAGCTTAGGCATTCGGTTAGAACCCACGCGCTGCCGACCGTTGGTGGAACCTCCCCACGCTCAGGTTTCCGGAAACATTGTCAGTGCGTGGGGGAGCTCGAGAGACAACTCCACGCAGCTCTCTTCAGTCACAGGTGTTCCCAGCTCGGGGAAGTCCGAGACATACCTTCCCTGACCTTGGGGAGGCAGCCTCTGTCACTGGGAATTCCTGTAAACCCCCCTAGCATTCCCTGGCACAGAGACATTAGGAAAACCCTCAGGGGAGGCGAGCTTAGGCATTCCGTTAGAACCCACGCGCTGCCGACCGTTGGTGGAACCTCCCCACGCTCAGGATTCCGGAACCATTGTCAGTGCGTGGGGGAGCTCGAGAGACAACTCCACGCAGCTCTCTTCAGTCAAAGGTGTTCCCTGCTCGGGGAAGTCCGAGAAATACCTTCCCTGACCTTGGGGAGGCAGTCTCTGTCACTGGGATTTCCTGCAAACTCCCCTAGCATTCCCTGGCACAGAGACATTAGGAAAACCCTCAGGGGAGACGAGCTTAGGCATTCCGTTAGAACCCACGCGCTGCCGACAATTCGTGGAACCTCCCCACGCTCAGGATTCCGGAACCATTGTTAGTGCGTGGGGGAGCTCCAGAGACAACTCCACGCAGCTCTCTTCAGTCACAGGTGTTCCCTGTTCGGGGAAGTCCGAGAAATACATTTCCCTGACCTTGGGGAGGCAGCCTCTGTCACTGGGACTTTCTGCAAACCCCCCCAGCATTCCCTGGCACAGAGACATTAGGAAAACCCTCAGGGGAGACGAGCTTAGGCATTCCGTTTGAACCCACGCGCTGCCGACCGTTGGTGGAACCTCCCCACGCTCAGGATTCCGGAACCATTGTCAGTGCGTGGGGGAGCTCGAGACAACACTCCACGCAGCTCTCTTCAGTCACAGGTGTTCCCTGTTCGGGGAAGTCCGAGAAATACCTTCCCTGACCTTGGGAAGGCAGCCTCTGTCACTGGGACTTACTGCAAACCCCCCTAGCATTCCCTGGCACAGAGACATTAGGAGAACCCTCAGGGGAGACGAGCTTAGGCATTCCGTTAGAACCCAAGCGCTGCCGACCGTTGGTGGAACCTACCCACGCTCAGGATTCCGGAACCATTGTCAGTGCGTGGGGGAGCTCGAGAGACAACTCCACGCAGCGCTCTTCAGTCACAGGGGTTCCCTGTTCGGGGAAGTCCGAGAAATAACTTCCCTGACCTTGGGGAGGCAGCCTGTGTCAGTGGGACTTCCTGCAAACTGCCCTAGCATTCCCTGGCACAGAGACATTAGGAAAACCCTCAGGGGCGACGAGCTTAGGCATTCCATTAGAACCCACGCGCGGCCGACCGTTGGTGGAACCTCCCCACGCTCAGGATTCCGGAACCATTGTCAGTGCGTGGGGGAGCTCGAGAGACAACTCCACGCAGCGCTCTTCAGTCACAGGTATTCCCTGTTCGTGGAAGTCCGAGAAATACCTTCCCTGACCTTGGGGAGGGAGCCTCTGTCACTGGGACTTCCTGCAAACCCCCCTAGCATTCCCTGGCACAGAGATATTAGGAGAACCCTCAGGGGAGACGAGCTAAAGCATTCCGTTAGAACCCACGCGCTGCCGACCGTTGGTGGAGCCTACCCACGCTCAGGATTCCGGAACAATTGTAAGTGCGTGGGGGAGCTCGAGAGACAACTTCACGCAGCGCTCTTCAGTCACAGGTGTTCCCTGTTCGGGGAAGTCCGAGAAATACCTTCCCTGACCTTGGGGAGGCAACCTGTGTCAGTGGAACTTCCTGGAAACTGCCCTAGCATTCCCTGACTCAGAGACATTAGGAAAACCCTCAGGGGAGACGAGCTTATGCATTCCGTTAGAACCCACGCGCGACCGACAGTTGGTGGAACTTCCCCACGCTCAGGATTCCGGAACCATTGTCAGTGCGTGGGGGAGTTCGAGAGACAACTCCACGCAGCGCTCTTCAGTCACAGGTATTCCCTGTTCAGGGAAGTACGAGAAATACCTTCCCTGACCTTGGGGAGGCAGCCTCTGCCACTGGGACTTCCTGCAAACCCCCCTAGCATTCCCTGGCACAGAGACATTAGGAAAAGCCTCATGGGAGTCGAGCTTAGGCATTCCGTTAGAACCCACGCGCTGCCGACCGTTGGTGGAACCTCCCCACGCTCAGGTTTCCGGAAACATTGTCAGTGCGTGGGGGAGCTCGAGAGACAACTCCAAGCAGCTCTCTTCAGTCACAGGTGTTCCCAGCTCGGGGAAGTCCGAGACATACCTTCCCTGACCTTGGGGAGACAGCCTCTGTCACTGGGACTTCCTGCAAACCCCCCTAGCATTCCCTGGCACAGAGACATTAGGAAAACCCTCAGGGGAGACGAGCTTAGGCATTCCGTTAGAACCCACGCGCTGCCGACCGTTGGTGGAACATCCCCACGCTCAGGATTTCGGAACCATTGTCAGTGCGTGGGGGAGCTCGAGAGACAACTCCACGCAGCTCTCTTCAGTCAAAGGTGTTCCCTGCTCGGGGAAGTGAGAGAAATACCTTCCCTGACCTTGGGGAGGCAGCCTCTGTCACTGGGATTTCCTGCAAACTCCCCTAGCATTCCCTGGCACAGAGACATTAGGAAAACCCTCAGGGGAGACGAGCTTAGGCATTCCGTTAGAACCCACGCGCTGCCGACCGTTGGTGGAACCTCCCCACGCTCAGGATTCCGGAACCATTGTTAGTGCGTGGGGGAGCTCGACAGACAACTCCACGCAGCTCTCTTCAGTCACAGGTGTTCCCTGTTCGGGGAAGTCCGAGAAATAACTTCCCTGACCTTGGGGAGGCAGCCTCTGTCACTGGGACTTACTGCAAACCCCCCTAGGATTCCCTGGCACAGAGACATTAGGAGAACCCTCAGGGGAGACGAGCTTAGGCATTCCGTTAGAACCCAAGCGCTGCCGACCTTTGGTGGAACCTACCCACGCTCAGGATTCCGGAACCATTGTCAGTGCGTGGGGGAGCTCGAGAGACAACTCCACGCAGCGCTCTTCAGTCACAGGGGTTCCCTGTTCGGGGAAGTCCGAGAAATAACTTCCCTGACCTTGGGGAGGCAGCCTGTGTCAGTGGGACTTCCTGCAAACTGCCCTAGCATTCCCTGGCACAGAGACATTAGGAAAACCCTCAGGGGAGACGAGCTTAGGCATTCCATTAGAACCCACGCGCGGCCGACCGTAGCTGGAACCTCCACACGCTCAGGATTCCGGAACCATTGTCAGTGCGTGGGGGAGCTCGAGAGACAACTCCACGCAGCGCTCTTCAGTCACAGGTGTTCCCTGTTCAGGGAAGTCCGAGAAATACGTTCCCTGACCTTGTGGAGGCAGCCTTTGTCTCTGGGACTTCCTGCAAACTGCCCTAGCATTCCCTGGCACAGAGACATTAGGAAAACGCTCAGGGAAGACGCGCTTAGGCATTCCGTTAGAACCCACGCGCTGCCGACCGTTGGTGGAACCTACCCACGCTCAGGATTCCGGAACCATTGTCAGTGCGTGGGGGAGCTCGAGAGACAACTCCACGCAGCTCTCTTCAGTCACAGGTGTTCCATGTTCAGGGAAGTCCGAGAAATATCTTCCCTGAACTTGGGAACGCAGCCTCTGTCCCTGGGACTTCCTGCAAACCCCCCTAGCATTCCCTGGCACAGAGACATTAGGAAAACCCTCAGGGGAGACGAGCCTAGGCATTCCGTTAGAACCCACACGCTGCCGACCGTTGGTGCAACCTCCCCACGCTCAGGAATCCGGAACCATTGTCAGTGCGTGGGGGAGCTCGAGAGACAACTCCACGCAGCTCTCTTCAGTCACAGGTGTTCCCTGTTCGGGGAAGTCCGAGAAATACCTAACCTGAACTTGGGGAGGCAGCATCTGTCCCTGGGACTTCCTGCAAACCCCCCTAGCATTCCCTGGCACAGACACATTAGGAAAACCCTCAGAGGAGACGAGCTTAGGCATTTCGTTAGAACCCACGCGCTGCCGACCGTTGGTGGAACCTCCCCACGCTCAGGATTCAGGAAAAATTTCAGAGCGTGGTGGAGCTCGAGAGACAACTCCACGCAGCTCTCTTCAGTCACAGGTGTTCCCTGTTCAGGGAAGTCCGAGAAAAACCGTCCCTGACCTTGGGGAGGCAACCTCTGTCCCTGTGACTTCCTGCAAACCCCCCTAGCATTCCCTGGCACAGAGACATTAGGAAAACCCTCAGGGGAGACGAGCTTAGGCATTCCGTTAGAACCCACGCGCTGCCGACCTTTGGTGGAACCTCCCCACGCTCAGGATTCCGGAACAATTGTCAGTGCGTGGGGGAGCTCGAGAGACAACTCCACGCAGCTCTCTTCAGTCAAAGGTGTTCCCTGATCGGGGAAGTCCGAGAAATACCTTCCCTGACCTTGGGGAGGCAGCCTCTGTCACTGGGATTTCCTGCAAACTCCCCTTGCATTCCCTGGCACAGAGACATTAGGAAAACCCTCAGGGGAGACGTGCTTAGGCATTCCGTTAGAACCCACGCGCTGCCGACCGTTGGTGGAACCTCCCCACGCTCAGGATACCGGAACCATTGTTAGTGCGTGGGGGATCTCCAGAGACAACTCCACGCAGCTCTCTTCAGTCACAGGTGTTCCCTGTTCGGGGAAGTCCGAGAAATACATTTCCCTGACCTTGTGGAGGCAGCCTTTGTCACTGGGAATTTCTGCAAACCCCCCTAGCATTCCCTGGCACAGAGACATTAGGAAAACCCTCAGGGGAGACGAGCTTAGGCATTCCGTTAGAACCCACGCGCTGCCGACCGTATGTGGAAACTCCCCACGCTCAGGATTCCGGAAACATTGTCAGTGCGTGGGGGAGCTCGAGAGACAACTCCACGCAGCTCTCTTCAGTCACAGGTGTTCCCTGTTCGAGGAAGTCCGAGAAATAACTTCCATGACCTTGGGGAGGCAGCCTCTGTCCCTGGGAATTCCTGCAAAACTCCTTAGCATTCCCTGGCACAGAGAAATTAGGAAAACCCTCAGGGGAGACGACCTTAGGCATTCCGTTAGAACCCACGCGCTGCCGACCGTTGGTGGAACCTACACACGCTCAAGATTCCGGAACCATTGTCAGTGCGTGGGGGAGCTCGAGAGACAACTCCACGCAGCTCTCTTCAGTCACAGGTGTTCCCTGTTCGGGGAAGTCCGAGAAATACCTTCCCTGACCTTGGGGAGGCAGCCTCTGTCCCTGGGACTTCCTGCAAACCCCCCTAGAATTCCCTGGCACAGAGACATTAGGAAAACCCTCAGAGGAGTCGAGCTTTGGCATTCCGTTAGAACCCACGCGCTGCCGACCGTTGGTGGAACCTCCCCACGCTCAGGATTCCGGAACCATTGACAGTGCGTGGGGGAGCTCGAGAGACAACTCCACGCAGCTCTCTTCATTCACAGGTGTTCCCTGATCGGGGAAGTCTTAGAAATACCTTCCCTGACCTTGGGGAGGCAGCCTCTGTCCCTGGGAATTCCTGCAAACCCCAATAGCATTCCCTGGCACAGAGATATTAGGAAAACCCTCAGGGGAGACGAGCTTAGGCATTCCGTTAGAACCCACGCGCTGCCGACCGTTGGTGGAACCTCCCCATGCTCAGGATTCCGGCAACATTGTCAGTGCGTGGGGGAGCTCGAGAGTCAACTCCCCTCAGCTCTCTTCAGTCACAGGTGTTCCCTGTTTGGGGAAGTCCGAGGAATACCTTCCGTGACCTTGGGGAGGCAGCCTATGTCCCTGGGACTTCCTGCAAACACCCCTAGCATTCCCTGGCACAGAGACATTAGGAAAACCCTCAGGGGAGACGAGCTTTGGCATTCCGTTATAACCCACGCGCTGCCGACCGTTGGTGGAACCTCCCCACTCTCAGGATTCCGGAACCATTGCCAGTGCGTGGGGGAGCTCGAGAGACAACTCCACGCAGCTCTCTTCAGTCACAGGTGTTCCCTGTACGCGGAAGTCCGAGAAATAACTTCCCTGACCTTGGGGAGGCAGCCTCTGTCCCTGGGACTTCCTGCAAACCCCCCTTGCATTAATTGGCACAGAGATATTAGGAAAACCCTCAGGGGAGGCGAGCTTAGGCATTCCGTTAGAACCCACGCGCTGCCGACCGTTGGTGGAACCTCCCCACGCTCAGGATTCCGGAACCATTGTCAGTGCATGGGGGAGCTCGAGAGACAACTCCACGCAGCTCTCTTAAGTCACAGGTGTTCCCTGTTCGGGGAAGTCCGAGAAATACCTTCCCTGACCTTGGGGAGGCAGCCTGTTTCAGTGGATCTTCCTTTAAACTGCCCTAGCATTCCCTGACTCAGAGACATTAGGAAAACCCTCAGGGGAGACGAGCTTATACATTCCGTTAGAACCCACGCGCGACCGACCGTTGGTGGAACTTCCCCACGCTCAGGATTCCGGAACCATTGTCAGTGCGTGGGGGAGTTCGAGAGACAACTCCACGCAGCGCTCTTCAGTCACAGGTATTCCCTGTTCAGGGAAGTACGAGAAATAACTTCCCTGACCTTGGGGAGGCAGCCTCTGCCACTGGGACTTCCTGCAAACCCCCCTAGCATTCCCTGGCACAGAATCATTAGGAAAACCCTTATGGGAGTCGAGCTTAGGCATTCCGTTAGAACCCACGCGCTGACGACCGTTGGTGGAACCTCCCCACGCTCAGGTTTCCGGAAACATTGTCAGTGCTTGGGGGAGCTCGAGAGACAACTCCACGCAGCTCTCTTCAGTCACAGGTGTTCCCTGCTCGGGGAAGTCCGAGAAATACCTTCCCTGACCTTGGGGAGGCAGCCTCTGTCACTGGGATTTCCTGCAAACTCCCCTTGCATTCCCTGGCACAGAGACATTAGGAAAACCCTCAGGGGAGACGAACTTAGGCATTCCGTTAGAACCCACGCGCTGCCGACCGTTGGTGGAACCTCCCCACGCTCAGGATTCCGGAAACATTGTTAGTGCGTGGGGGAGCTCCAGAGACAACTCCACGCAGCTCTCTTCAGTCACAGGTGTTCCCTGTTCGGGGAAGTCCGAGAAATACTTTTCCCTGACCTTGGGGATGCAGCCTTTGTCACTGGGAATTTCTGCAAACCCCCCTGGCATTCCCTGGCACAGAGACAGTAGGAAAACCCTCAGGGGAGACGAGCTTAGGCATTCCGTTAGAACCCACGCGCTGCCGACCGTTGGTGGAACCTCCCCACGCTCAGGATTCCGGAACCATTGTCAGTGCGTGGGGGAGCTCGAGAGACAACTCCACGCAGCGCTCTTCAGTCACAGGTGTTCCCTGTTCGGGGAAGTCCGAGAAATACCTTCCCTGACCTTGGGGAGGCAGCCTCTGTCACTGGGACTTACTGCAAACCCCCCTAGCATTCCCTGGCACAGAGACATTAGGAGAACCCTCAGGGGAGACGAGCTTAGGCATTCCGTTAGAACCCAAGCGCTGCCGACCGTTGGTGGAACCTACCCACGCTCAGGATTCCGGAACCAATGTCAGTGCGTGGGGGAGCTCGAGAGACAACTCCACGCAGCGCTCTTCAGTCACAGGGGTTCCCTGTTCGGGGAAGTCCGAGAAATAAATTCCCTGACCTTGGGGAGGCAGCCTCTGTCCCTGGGACTTCCTGCAAACTGCCCTAGCATTCCCTGGCACAGAGACATTAGGAAAACCCTCAGGGAAGGCGAGCTTAGGCATTCCGTTAGAACCCACGCGCTGCCGACCGTTGGTGGAACCTCCCCACGCTCAGGTTTCCGGAACCATTGTCAGTGCGTGGGGGAGCTCGAGAGACAACTCCACGCAGCTCTCTTCAGTCACAGGTGTTCCCTGCTCGTGGAAGTCCGAGAAATACATTCCCTGACGTTCGGGAGGCAGCCTCTGTCACTGGGACTTCCTGCAAAATCCCCTAGCATTCCCTGGCACAGAGACATTAGGAAAACCCTCAGGGGAGACGAGCTTAGGCATTCCGTTAGAACCCACGCGCTGCCGACTGTTGGTGGAACCTCCCCACGCTCAGAATTCCGGAACCATTGTCAGTGCGTGGGGGAGCTCGAGAGACAACTCCACGCAGCTCTCTTCAGTCACAAGGGTTCCCTGTTCGGGGAAGTCCGAGAAATACCTTCCCTGAAATTGGGGAGGCAGCCTGTGTCAGTGGGAATTCCTGCAAACTGCCCTAGCATTCCCTGGCACAGAGACATTAGGAAAACCCTCAGGGGAGACGAGCTTAGGCATTCCGTTAGAACCCACGCGCTGCCGACCGTTGGTGGAACCTCCCCACGCTCAGGATTCCGGAAACATTGTCAGTGCGTCGGGGAGCTCGAGAGACAACTCCACACAGCTCTCTTCAGTCACAGGTGTTCCCTGTACGGGGAAGTCTTAGAAATACCTTCCCGGAACTTGGGGAGGCAGCCTATGTCACTGAGACTTCCTGCAAACCGCCCTAGCATTCCCTGGCACAGAGACATTAGGAAAACCCACAGGGGAGACGAGATTAGGCATTCCGTTAGAACCCACGCGCTGCCAACCGTTGGTGGAACCTCCCCACGCTCAGGATTCCGGAACCATTGTCAGTGCGTGGGGGAGCTCGAGAGACAACTCCACGCAGCTCTCCTCAGTCACAGGTGTTCCCTGTTCGGGGAAGTCCGAGAAATAACTTCCCTGACCTTGGGGAGGCAGCCTCTGTCCCTGGGACTTCCTGCAAATACCCCTAGCATTCCCTGGCACAGAGACATTAGGAAAACCCTCAGGGGAGTCGAGCTTAGGCATTCCGTTAGAACCCACGTGATGCCGACCGTTGGTGGAACCTCCCCACGCTCAGGATTCCGGAAACATTGTCAGTGCGTGGGGGAGCTCGAGAGACAACTCCATGCAGCGCTCTTCAGTCACAGGTGTTCCCTGTTCGGGGAAGTCCGAGAAATAAATTCCCTGACCTTGGGTATGCTGCCTCTGTCCCTGGGAATTCCTGCAAACCCCCCTAGCATTCCCTGGCACAGAGATATTAGGAAAACCCTCAGGGGAGACGAGCTTAGGCATTCCGGTAGAACCCACGCACTGCCGACCGTTGGGGGAACCTCCCCACGCTCATGAGTCCCGAACGATTGTCAGTGTGTGGGGGATCTCGAGAGACAACTCCACGCAGCTCTCTTCAGTCACAGATGTTCCCTGTTTCCGGAAGTCCGAAAAATAACTTCCCTGAACTTGGGGAGGTATCCTCTGTCCCTGGGACTTCCTGCAAAAACCACTAGCATCCCCTGGCACAGAGACATTAGGAAAACCCTCAGGGGAGTCGAGCTTTGGCATTCCGTTAGAACCCACGCGCTGCCGACGGTTGGTGGAAACTCCCCACGGTCAGGATTCCGGAACCATTGTCAGTGCGTGGGGGAGCTCGAGAGACAACTCCACGCAGCTCTCTTCAGTCACAGGTGTTCCCTGTTAGAGGAAGTCCGAGAAATAACTTCCATGACCTTGGGGAGGCAGCCTCTGACCCTGGGAATTCCTGCAAACCTCCTTAGCATTCCCTGGCACAGAGAAATTAGGAAAACCCTCAGGGGAGACGACCTTAGGCATTCCGTTAGAACCCACGCGCTGCCGACCGTTGGTGGAACCTACACACGCTCAGGATTCCGGAACCATTGTCAGTGCGTGGGGGAGCTCGAGAGACAACTCCACGCAGCTCTCTTCAGTCACAGGTGTTCCCTGTTCGGGGAAGTCCGAGAAATACCTTCCCTGACCTTGGGGAGGCAGCCTCTGTCCCTGGGACTTCCTGCAAACCCCCCTAGAATTCCTTGGCACAGAGACATTAGGAAAACCCTCAGAGGAGTCGAGCTTTGGCATTCCGTTAGAACCCACGCGCTGCCGACCGTTGGTGGAACCTCCCCACGCTCAGGATTCCGGAACCATTGACAGTGCGTGGGGGAGCTCGAGAGACAACTCCACGCAGCTCTCTTCAGTCACAGGTGTTCCCTGTCCGGGGAAGTCCAAGAAATACCTTCCCTGAACTTGCGGGGGCAGCCTCTGTCCCTGGGAATTCCTGCAAACCCCCCTAGCATTCCCTGGCACAGAGACATTAGGAAAAGCCTCAGGGTAGACGAGCTTATGCATTCCGTTAGAACCCACGCGCTGCCGACCGTTGGTGGAACCTCCCCACGCTCAGGATTCCGGAACCATTGTCAGTGCGTGGGGGAGCTCGAGAGACAACTCCACGCAGCTCTCTTCAGTCACAGGTGTTCCCTGTTCGCGGAAGTCCGAGAAATAACTTCCCTGGCCTTGGGGAGGCAGCCTCTGTCCCTGGGAATTCCTGCAAACCCCCTTAGCATTCCTTGGCACAGAGACATTAGGAAAACCCTCAGGTGAGACGAGCTTAGCCATTCCGTTAGAACCCACGCGCTGCCGACCGTTGGTGGAACCTCCCCATGCTTAGGATTCCGGAACAATTGTCAATGCGTGGGGGAGCTCGAGAGACAACTCCACGCAGCTCTCTTCAGTCACAGGTGTTCCCTGTCCGGGGAAGTCCGAGAAAAAACTTCCCTGACCTTGGGGAGGCAGCCTCTGTCCCTGGGAATTCCTGCAAACTCCCCTAGCATTCCCTGGCACAGAGACATTAGGAAAACCCTCAGGGGAGTCGAGCTTGTTCATTCCGTTATAACCCAAGCGCTGCCGACCGTTGGTGGAACCTCCCCACGCTCCGGATTCCGGAACCATTGTCAGTGCGTGGGGGAGCTCGAGAGACAACTCCACGCAGCTCTCTTCAGTCACAGGTGTTCCCTGTTCGCGGAAGTCCGAGAAATAACTTCCCTGACCTTGGGGAGGCAGCCTCTGTCCCTGGGACTTCCTGCAAACCCCCCTTGCATTAACTGGCACAGAGATATTAGGAAAACCCTCAGGGGAGACGAGCTTAGGCATTCCGTTAGAACCCACGCGCTGCCGACCGTTGTTGGAACCTCCCCACAATCAGGATTCCGGAACCATTGTCAGTGCGTGAGGGAGCTCGAGAGACAACTCCACGCAGCTCCCTTCAGTCACAGGTGTTCCCTGTTCGGGGAAGTCTGAGAAATACCTTCCCTGACCTTGGGGAGGCAGCCTCTGTCCCTGAGAATTCCTGCTAACCCCCCTAGCATTCCCTGGCACAGAGACATTAGGAAAACCCTCAGGGAAGACGAGCTTAGGGATTCCGTTTGAACCCACGCGCTGACGACCGTTGGTGGAACCTCCACACGCTCAGGATTCCGGAAACATTGTCAGTGCGTGGGGGAGCTCGAGAGACATCTCCAAGCAGCTCTCTTCAGTCACAGGTTTTCCTTGTTCGCGGAAGTACGAGAAATACCATCCCTGACCTTGGGGAGGCAGCCTCTGTCCCTGGGACTTCCTGCAAACACCCCTAGCATTCCCTGGCACAGAGACATTAGGAAAACCCTCAGGGGAGACGAGCTTTGGCATTCCGTTATAACCCATGCCCTGCCGACGGTTGGTGGAACCTCCAAACGCTCAGGATTCCGGAAAAATTGTCAGTGCGTGGGGGAGCTCGAGAGACAGCTCCACGCAGCTCTCTTCAGTCACAGGTGTTCCCTGTTCGGGGAAGACCGAGAAATAACTTCCCTGAACTTGGGGAGGCAGCCTCTGTCCCTGGGAGTTCCTGCAAACCCGCCTAGCATTCCCTGGCACAGAGACATTAGGAAAACCCTCAGGGGAGACGAGCTTAGGCATTTTGTTAGAACCCACGCGCTTCCGACCGTTGGTGGAACCTCCCCACGGTCAGGATTCAGGAACCATTGTCAGTGCGTGGGGGAGCTCGAGAGACAGCTCCACCCAGCTCTCTTCAGTCACAGGTGTTCCCTGTTCGGGGACGTCTTAGAAATAACTTCCCTGACCTTGGGGCGGCAGCCTCTGTCCCTGGGAATTCCTGCAAACCCCCCTAGCATTCCCTGGCACAGAGACATTAGGAAATCCATCAGGGGAGACGAGCTTAGGCATTCCGTTAGAACCCACGCGCTGCCGACCTTTGATGGAACCTCCCCACGCTCAGGATCCCGGAACCATTGTCAGTGCGTGGGGGAGCTCGAGAGACAACTCCACGCAGCTCTCTTCAGTCATAGGTGTTCCCTGTTCGAGGAAGTCCGAGAAATACCTTTCCTGACCTTGGGGAGGCAGCCTCTGTCCCTGGGAATTCCTGAAAACCCCCCTAGCATTCCCTGTCACAGAGACATTAGGATTACCCTCAGGGGAGACGAGCTTAGGCATTCCGTTAGAACCCACGCGCTGACGACCGTTGGTGGAACCTCCCCACGCTCAGGATTCCGGAAACATTGTCAGTGCGTGGGGGAGCTCGAGAGACAACTCCACGCAGCTCTCTTCAGTCACAGGTGTTCCCTGTTCGGAGAAGTCCGAGAAACACCTTCCATGACCTTGGGGAGGTGGCCTTTGTCCCTGGGATTTCCTGCAAACCAACCAAGCATTCCCTGGCACAGGGACATTAGGAAAACCCTCAGGGGATACGAGCTTAGGCATTCCGTTGGAACCCAAGCGCTGCCAAACGTTGGTGGAACCTACCCACGCTCAGGATTCCAGAACCATTGTCAGTGCGTGGGGGAGCTCGAGAGACAACTCAACGCAGCTCTCTTCAGTCACAGGTGTTCCCTGTTCGGGGAAGTGCGAGAAATACCATCCCTGACTTTGGGGAGGCAGCCTCTGTCCCTGGGACTTCCTGCAAACACCTCTAGCATTCCCTGGCACAGAGACATTAGGAAAACCCTCAGGGGAGACGAGCTTAGGCATTTCGTTAGAACCCACGCGCTGCCGACCGTTGGTGTAACCTCCCCACGGTCAGGATTCCGGAACCATTGTCAGTGCGTGGGGGAGCTCGAGAGACAACTCCACGCAGCTCTTTTCAGTCACAGGTGTTCCCTGTTCGGGGAATTCCGAGAAATACCTTCCCTGACCTTGGGGAGGCAGCCTCTGTCCCTGGGATTTCCTGCAAACACCCCTAGCATTCCCTGGCACAGAGACATTAGGAAAATCCTCAGGGGAGACAAGCTTAGGCATTCCGTTACAACCTACTCACTGCCGAGCTTTGGTGGAACCTCCCCACGCTCAGGATTCCGGAACCATTGTCAGTGCGTGGGGGAGCTCGATCGACAACTCCACGGAGCGCTCTTCAGTCACAGGTGTTCCATGTTCGGGGAAGTCTGAGAAATATCTTCCCTGAACTTGGGGAGACAGCCTTTGCCACTGGGAATTCCTGCAAACCCACCTAGCATTCCCTGGCACAGAGACATTAGGAAAACCCTCAGGGGAGACGAGCTTAGGCATTCCGTTAGAACCCAAGCGCTGCCAACCTTTGGTGGAACCTACCCACGCTCAGGATTCCAGAACCATTGTCAGTGCGTGGGGGAGCTCGAGAGACAACTCCACGCAGCTCTCTTCAGTCACAGGTGTTCCCTGATCGGGGAAGTGCGAGAAATACCATCCCTGACTTTGGGGAGGCAGCCTCTGACCCTGGGACTTCCTGCAAACACCCCTAGCATTCCCTGGCACAGAGACATTAGGAAAACCCTCAGGGGAGACGAGCTTAGGCATTCCGTTAGAACCCACGCGCTGCCGACCGTTGGTGGAACCTCCCCACGCTCAGGATTCCGGAACCATTGTCAGTGCGTGGGGGAGCTCGAGAGACATCTCCACGCAGCTCTCTTGAGTCACAGGTGTTCCCTGTTCGGGGAAGTCCGAGAAATACCTTCCCTGACCTTGGGGAGGCAGCCTCTGTCCCTGGGACTTCCTGCAAACCCTCCTAGCATTCCCTGGCACAGAGACATTAGGAAAACCCTCAGGGGAGACGAGCTTAGGCATTCCGTTACAACCTACGCACTGCCGACCTTTGGTGGAACCTCCCCACGCTCAGGATTCCGGAACCATTGTCAGTGCGTGGGGGAGCTCGATAGACAACTCCACGAAGCTCTCTTCAGTCACCGGTGTGCCCTGTTTGGGGAAGTCCGAGAAATACCTTCTCTGAACTTCGGGAGGCAGCCTCTGTCCCTGGGAATTCCTGCAAACACCCCTAGCATTCCCTGGCACAGAGACATTAGGAAAACCCTCAGGGGAGACAAGCTTAGGCATTTCGTTAGAACCCACGCCCTGCCGACCTTTGGTGGAACCTCCCCACGCTCAGGATTCCGGAAAAATTGTCACTGCGTGGGGGAGCTCTAGAGACAGCTCCACGCAGCTCTCTTCAGTCACAGGTGTTCCATGTTCGGGGAAGTCCGAGAAATAACTTCCCTGAACTTGGGGAGGCAGCCTCTGTCCCTGGGAATTCCTGCAAACCCCCCTAGCATTCCCTGGCACAGAGACATTAGGAAAACCCTCAGGGGAGACGAGCTTAGGCATTCCGTTAGAACCCACGCGCTGCCGACCGTTGGTGGAACCTCCCCACGCTCAGGATTCCGGAACCATTGTCAGTGCGTGGGGGAGCTCGAGAGACAACTCCACGCAGCTCTCTTCAGTCACAGGTGTTCCCTGTTCGGGGAAGTCCGAGAAATACTTTCCCTGACCTTGGGGAGGCAGCCTCTGTCCCTGGGACTTCCTGCAAACCCCCCTAGCATTCCCTGGCACAGAGACATTAGGAAAACCCTCAGGGAAGACGAGCTTAGGCATTCCGTTACAACCTACGCACTGCCGATCTTTGGTGGAACCTCCCCACGATCAGGATTCCGGAACCATTGTCAGTGCGTGGGGGAGCTCGATAGACAACTCCACGAAGCTCTCTTCAGTTACCGGTGTGCCCTGTTTGGGGAAGTCCGAGAAATACCTTCCCTGAACTTCGGGAGGCAGCCTCTGTCCCTGGGAATTCCTGCAAACACCCCTAGCATTCCCTGGCACAGAGACATGAGGAAAACCCTCAGGGGAGACGAGCTTTGGCATTCCGTTATAACCCATGCGCTGCCGACGGATGGTGGAACGTCCCCACGCTCAGGATTCCGGAAAAATTGTCAGTGAGTGGGGGAGCTCGAGAGACAACTCCACGCAGCTCTCTTCAGTCACATGTGTTCCCTGATCGGGGAAGACCGAGGTATACCTTCCCTGACTTGGGGAGGCAGCCTCTGTCCCTGGGACTTCCTGCTAAACCCCCTAGCATTACCTGGCACAGAGACATTAGGAAAACCCTCAGGGGAAACGAGCTTATGCATTCCGTTAGAACCCACGCGCTGCCGACTGTTGGTGGAACTTCCCCATGCTCAGGATTCCGGAACAATTGTCAGTGCGTGGGGAATCTCGAGAGACAACTCCACGCGGCTCTCTTCAGTCACAGGTGTTTCCTGTTTGGGGAAGTCCGAGGAAGAACTTCCCTGACCTTGGGGAGGCAGCCTCTGTCCCTGGGACTTCCTGCAAACACCCCTTGCATTAACTGGCACAGAGATATTAGGAAAACCCTCAGGGCAGACGAGCTTAGGCATTCCGTTAGAACCCACCCGCTGCCGACCGTTGTTGGAACCTCCCCACGCTCAGGATTCCGGAACCATTGTCAGTGCGTGAGGGAGCTCGAGAGACAACTCCACGGAGCGCTCTTCAGTCACAGGTGTTCCCTGTTCGGGGAAGTCCGAGAAATACCTTCCCTGAACTTGGGGAGGTAGCCTCTGTCCCTGGGACTTCCTGCTAAACCCCCTAGCATTCCCTGGCACAGAGACATTAGGAAAAGCCTGAGGGGAGTCGAGCTTAGGCATTCCGTTAGAACCCAAGCGCTGCCGACCGTTGGTGGAACCTCCCCACGCTCAGGATTCCGGAAACATTGTCAGTGCGTGGGGGAGCTCGAGAGACAACTCCAAGCAGCTCTCTTCAGTCACAGGTGTTCCCTGTTCGGGGAAGTCCGAGAAATACCTTCCCTGACCTTGGGGAGGCAGCCTCTGTCCCTGGGACTTCCTGCAAACCCCCCTAGCATTCCCTGGCACAGAGACATTAGGAAAACCCTCAGGGGAGACGAGCTTAGGCATTCCGTTATAACCCACGCGCTGCCGACCGTTGGTGGAACCTACCCACGCTCAGGATTCCGGAACCATTTTCAGTGCGTGAGGGAGCTCGAGAGACAACTCCACGGAACGCTCTTAAGTCTCAGGTGTTCCCTGTTAGGGGAAGTCCGAGAAATATCTTCCCTGAACTTGGGGAGGCAGCCTCTGTCCCTGGGACTTCCTGCAAACCCCCCGAGCATTCCCTGGCACAGAGACATTAGGAAAACCCTCAGGGGAGACGAGCTTAGGCATTCCGTTAGAACCCACCCGCTGCCGACCGTTGTTGGAACCTCCCCACGCTCAGGATTCCGGAACCATTGTCAGTGCGTGAGGGAGCTCGAGAGACAACTCCACGGAGCGCTCTTCAGTCACAGGTGTTCCCTGTTCGGGGAAGTCCGAGAAAAACCTTCCCTGAACTTGGGGAGGTAGCCTCTGTCCCTGGGACTTCCTGCTAAACCCCCTAGCATTCCCTGGCAAAGAGACATTAGGAAAAGCCTCAGGGGAGTCGAGCTTAGGCATTCCGTTAGAACCCACGCGCTGCCGACCGTTGGTGGAACCTCCCCACGCTCAGGATTCCGGAACCATTGTCAGTGCGTGGGGGAGCTCGAGAGACAACTCCAAGCAGCTCTCTTCAGTCACAGGTGTTCCCTGTTAGGGGAAGTCCGAGAAATATCTTCCCTGAACTTGGGGAGGCAGCCTCTGTCCCTGGGACTTCCTGCAAACCCCCCGAGCATTCCCTGGCACAGAGACATTAGGAAGACCCTCAGGGGAGACGAGCTTAGGCATTCCGTTAGAACCCACTCGCTGCCGACCGTTGGTGAAACCTCCCCACGCTCAGGATTCCGGAACCATTGTCAGTGCATGGGGGAGCTCGAGAGACATCCACGCAGCTTTCTTCAGTCACAGGTGTTCCCTGTTCGGGGAAGTCCGAGAAATAGCTTCCCTGACCTTGGGGAGGCAGCCTCTGTCCCTGGGATTTCCTGCAAACCCCAGTAGCATTCCCTGGCACAGAGACATTAGGAAAACACTCTGGGGAGTCGAACTTAGGCATTCCGTTAGAACCCACGTGATGCCGACCGTTGGTGGAACCTCCCCACGCTCAGGATTCCGGAACCATTGTCAGTGCGTGGGGGAGCTCGAGAGACAACTCCACGCAACTCTCTTCAGTCACAGGTGTTCCCTGTTCGGGAAAGACCGAGATATACCTTCCCTGACCTTGGGGAGGCAGCCTCTGTCCCTGGGACTTCCTGCGAAACCCCCTAGAATTCCCTGGCACAGAGACATTAGGAAAACCCTCAGGGGAGACGAGCTTATGCATTCCGTTAGAACCCACGCGCTGACGACCGTTGGTGGAACCTCCCCACGCTCAGGATTCCGGAAACATTGTCAGTGTGTGGGGGAGCTCGAGAGACAACTCTACGCAGCTCTCTTCAGTCACAGGTGTTCCCTCTTCGGGGAAGTCCGAGAAATAGCTTCCCTGACCTTGGGGAGGCAGCCTCTGTCCCTGGGACTTCCTGCAAACCCCACTAGCATTCCCTGGCACACAGACATTAGGAAAACACTCAGGGGAGTCGAACTTAGGCATTCCGTTAGAACCCACGTGATGACGACCGTTGGTGGAACCTCCCCACGCTCAGGATTCCGGAACCATTGTCAGTGCGTGTGGGAGCTCGAGAGACAACTCCACGCAACTCTCTTCAGTCACAGGTGTTCCCTGTTCGGAGAAGTCCGAGAAATACCTTCCCTGATCTTGGGGAGGCAGCCTCTGTCCCTGGGACTTCCTGCAAACCCCCCTAGCATTCCCTGGCACAGAGAAATTAGGAAAACCCTCATGGGAGACAATCTTTGGCATTCCGTTAGAACCCACGCTCTGCCGACCGTTGGTGGAACCTCCCCACGCTTAGGATTCCAGAACCATTGTCAGTGCGTGGGGGAGCTCCAGAGACAACTCCACGCAGCTCTCTTCAGTCACAGGTGTTCCCTGTTTGGGGAAGTCCGAGAAATACCTTCCCTGAACTTGGGGAGGCAGCCTCTGTCACTGGGACTTCCTGCAAACACCCCTAGCATTCACTGGCACAGAGACATTAGGAAAACCCTCAGGGGAGACAAGCTTAGGCATTCCGTTAGAACCTACGCACTGCCGACCGTTGCTGGAAAATCCCCACGCTCAGGATTCCGGAATCATTGTCAGTGCATGGGGGACCACGAGAGACAACTCCACGAAGCTCTCTTCAGTCACAGGTGTTCCCTGTTCGGGGAAGTCCGAGAAATAACTTCCCTGACCTTGGGGAGGCAGCCTCTGTCCCTGGGACTTCCTGCAAACTCCCCTAGCATTCCCTGGCACATAGACATGAGGAGAACCCTCAGGGGAGACGAGCTTTGGCATTCCGTTATAACCCATGCGCTGCCGACGGTTGGTGGAACGTCCCCACGCTCAGGATTCCGGAAAAATTGTCAGTGCGTGGGGGAGCTCGAGAGACAACTCCACGCAGCTCTCTTCAGTCACAGGTGTTCAATGTTCGGGGAAGTCTTAGAAATACCTTCCCTGACCTTGGGGAGGCAGAATCTGTCCCTGGGAATTCCTGCAAACACCCCTAGCATTGCCTGGCACAGAGATATTAGGAAAACCCTCAGGGGAGTCGAGCTTAGGCATTCCGTTAGAACCCACGCGCTGCCGAACGTTGGTGGAACCTCCCCACGCTCAGGATTCCGGAACCATTGTCAGTGTGTGGGGGAGCTCGAGAGACAACTCCACGCGGCTCTCTTCAGTCACAGGTGTTCCCTGTTCGGGGAAGTCCGAGAAATAACTTCCCTGACCTTGGGGAGGCAGCCTCTGTCTCTGGGACTTCCTGCAATCCCCCTAGCATTAACTGGCACAGAGACATAAGGAAAACCCTCAGGGGAGACGAGCTTAGGCATTCCGTTAGAACCCACGCGCTGCCGACCGTGTTGGAACCTCCCCACGCTCAGGATTCCGGAAAAATTGTCAGTGCTTGAGGGAGCTCGAGAGACAACTCCACGGAGCGCTCTTCAGTCACAGGTGTTCCCTGTTCGGGGAAGTGCGAGAAATACTTTCCCTGACTTTGGGGAGGCAGCCTCTGTCCCTGGGACTTCCTGAAAACGCCCCTAGCATTCCCTGGCACAGAGACATTAGGAAAACCCTCAGGGGAGACGAGCTTAGGCATTCCTTTAGAACCCACGCGCTGCCGACAGTTGGTGGAACCTCCCCACGCTCAGGATTCCGGAACCATTGTCAGTGCGTGGGGGACCTCGAGAGACAACTCCACGCAGCTCTCTTCAGTCACAGGTGTTCCCTGTTGGCTGAAGTCCGAGAAATACCTTCCCTGACCTTGGGGAGGCAGCCTCAGTCACTGGGACTCCCTGCAAACCCCCATAGCAATCCCTGGCACAGAGAAATTAGGAAAACCCACAGGGGAGACAAGCTTAGGCATTCCGTTAGAACCTACGCGCTGCCGATCGTTGGTGGAACCTCCCCACGCTCAGGATTCCGGAACCATTGTCAGTGCATGGGGGAGCTCGAGAGACAACTCCACGAAGCTCTCTTCATTCACAGGTGTTCCCTGTTCGGGGAAGTGCGAGAAATACCATCCCTGACCTTGGGGAGGCAGCCTCTGTCCCTGGGAATTCCTGCAAACACCCCTAGCATTCACTGGCACAGAGATATTAGGAAAACCCTCAGGGGAGATGAGCTTAGGCATTCCGTTAGAATCCAGGCGCTGCCGACCGTTGGTGGAACCTCCACACGCTCAGGATTCCAGAACCATTATCAGTGCGTGGGGGAGATCGAGAGACAACTCCACGCAGCTCTCTTCAGTCACAGGTGTTCAATGTTCGGGGAAGTCTTAGAAATACCTTCCCTGACCTTGGGGAGGCAGAATCTGTCCCTGGGAATTCCTGCAAACTCCCCTAGCATTCACTGGCACAGAGACATTAGGAAAACCCTCAGGGGAGATGAGCTTAGGCATTCCGTTAGAATCCAGGCGCTGCCGACCGTTGGTGGAACCTCCACACGCTCAGGATTCCAGAACCATTGTCAGTGCATGGGGGAGCTCGAGAGACAACTCCACGCAGCTTTCTTCAGTCACAGGTGTTCCCTGTTCGGGGAAGTCCGAGAAATAGCTTCCCTGACCTTGGGGAGGCAGCCTCTGTCCCTGGGATTTCCTGCAAACCCCAGTAGCATTCCCTGGCACAGAGACATTAGGAAAACACTCTGGGGAGTCGAACTTAGGCATTCCGTTAGAACCCACGTGATGCCGACCGTTGGTGGAACCTCCCCACGCTCAGGATTCCGGAACCATTGTCAGTGCGTGGGGGAGCTCGAGAGACAACTCCACGCAACTCTCTTCAGTCACAGGTGTTCCCTGTTCGGGGAAGACCGAGATATACCTTCCCTGACCTTGGGGAGGCAGCCTCTGTCCCTGGGACTTCCTGCGAAACCCCCTAGCATTCCCTGGCACAGAGACATTAGGAAAACCCTCAGGGGAGACGAGCTTATGCATTCCGTTAGAACCCACGCGCTGCCGACCGTTGGTGGAACCTCCCCACGCTCAGGATTCCGGAAACATTGTCAGTGTGTGGGGGAGCTCGAGAGACAACTCTACGCAGCTCTCTTCAGTCACAGGTGTTCCCTGTTCGGGGAAGTCCGAGAAATAGCTTCCCTGACCTTGGGGAGGCAGCCTCTGTCCCTGGGACTTCCTGCAAACCCCACTAGCATTCCCTGGCACACAGACATTAGGAAAACACTCAGGGGAGTCGAACTTAGGCATTCCGTTAGAACCCACGTGATGACGACCGTTGGTGGAACCTCCCCACGCTCAGGATTCCGGAACCATTGTCAGTGCGTGTGGGAGCTCGAGAGACAACTCCACGCAACTCTCTTCAGTCACAGGTGTTCCCTGTTCGGAGAAGTCCGAGAAATACCTTCCCTGATCTTGGGGAGGCAGCCTCTGTCCCTGGGACTTCCTGCAAACCCCCCTAGCATTCCCTGGCACAGAGAAATTAGGAAAACCCTCATGGGAGACAATCTTTGGCATTCCGTTAGAACCCACGCTCTGCCGACCGTTGGTGGAACCTCCCCACGCTTAGGATTCCAGAACCATTGTCAGTGCGTGGGGGAGCTCCAGAGACAACTCCACGCAGCTCTCTTCAGTCACAGGTGTTCCCTGTTTGGGGAAGTCCGAGAAATACCTTCCCTGAACTTGGGGAGGCAGCCTCTGTCACTGGGACTTCCTGCAAACACCCCTAGCATTCCCTGGCACAGAGACATTAGGAAAACCCTCAGGGGAGACAAGCTTAGGCATTCCGTTAGAACCTACGCACTGCCGACCGTTGCTGGAAAATTCCCACGCTCAGGATTCCGGAATCATTGTCAGTGCATGGGGGAGCTCGAGAGACAACTCCACGAAGCTCTCTTCAGTCACAGGTGTTCCCTGTTCGGGGAAGTCCGAGAAATAACTTCCCTGACTTGGGGAGGCAGCCTCTGTCCCTGGGACTTCCTGCAAACTCCCCTAGCATTCCCTGGCACATAGACATGAGGAAAACCCTCAGGGGAGACGAGCTTTGGCATTCCGTTATAACCCATGCGCTGCCGACGGTTGGTGGAACGTCCCCACGCTCAGGATTCCGGAAAAATTGTCAGTGAGTGGGGGAGCTCGAGAGACAACTCCACGCAGCTCTCTTCAGTCACAGGTGTTCAATGTTCGGGGAAGTCTTAGAAATACCTTCCCTGACCTTGGGGAGGCAGAATCTGTCCCTGGGAATTCCTGCAAACACCCCTAGCATTGCCTGGCACAGAGATATTAGGAAAACCCTCAGGGGAGACGAGCTTAGGCATTCCGTTAGAACCCACGCGCTGCCGACCGTTGGTGGAACCTCCCCACGCTCAGGATTCCGGAACCATTGTCAGTGTGTGGGGGAGCTCGAGAGACAACTCCACGCGGCTCTCTTCAGTCACAGGTGTTCCCTGTTCGGGGAAGTCCGAGAAATAACTTCCCTGACCTTGGGGAGGCAGCCTCTGTCTCTGGGACTTCCTGCAATCCCCCTAGCATTAACTGGCACAGAGACATAAGGAAAACCCTCAGGGGAGACGAGCTTAGGCATTCCGTTAGAACCCACGCGCTGCCGACCGTTGTTGGAACCTCCCCACGCTCAGGATTCCGGAAACATTGTCAGTGCTTGAGGGAGCTCGAGAGACAACTCCACGGAGCGCTCTTCAGTCACAGGTGTTCCCTGTTCGGGGAAGTGCGAGAAATACTTTCCCTGACTTTGGGGAGGCAGCCTCTGTCCCTGGGATTTCCTGAAAACGCCCCTAGCATTCCCTGGCACAGAGACATTAGGAAAACCCTCAGGGGAGACGAGCTTAGGCATTCCTTTAGAACCCACGCGCTGCCGACAGTTGGTGGAACCTCCCCATGCTCAGGATTCCGGAACCATTGTCAGTGCGTGGGGGACCTCGAGAGACAACTCCACGCAGCTCTCTTCAGTCACAGGTGTTCCCTGTTCTCTGAAGTCCGAGAAATACCTTCCCTGACCTTGGGGAGGCAGCCTCAGTCACTGGGACTCCCTGCAAACCCCCATAGCAATCCCTGGCACAGAGAAATTAGGAAAACCCACAGGGGAGACAAGCTTAGGCATTCCGTTAGAACCTACGCGCTGCCGATAGTTGGTGGAACCTCCCCACGCTCAGGATTCCGGAACCATTGTCAGTGCATGGGGGAGCTCGAGAGACAACTCCACGAAGCTCTCTTCATTCACAGGTGTTCCCTGTTCGGGGAAGTGCGAGAAATACCATCCCTGACCTTGGGGAGGCAGCCTCTGTCCCTGGGAATTCCTGCAAACACCCCTAGCATTCACTGGCACAGAGACATTAGGAAAACCCTCAGGGGAGATGAGCTTAGGCATTCCGTTAGAATCCAGGGGCTGCCGACCGTTGGTGGAACCTCCACACGCTCAGGATTCCAGAACCATTATCAGTGCGTGGGGGAGATCGAGAGACAACTCCACGCAGCTCTCTTCAGTCACAGGTGTTCAATGTTCGGGGAAGTCTTAGAAATACCTTCCCTGACCTTGGGGAGGCAGAATCTGTCCCTGGGAATTCCTCCTAACTCCCCTAGCATTCCCTGGCACATAGACATGAGGAAAACCCTCAGGGGAGACGAGCTTTGGCATTCCGTTATAACCAATGCGCTGCCGACGGTTGGTGGAACGTCCCCACGCTCAGGATTCCGGAAAAATTGTCAGTGCGTGGGGGAGCTCGAGAGACAACTCCACGCAGCTCTCTTCAGTCACAGGTGTTGAATGTTCGGGGAAGTCTTAGAAATACCTTCCCTGACCTTGGGGAGGCAGAATCTGTCCCTGGGAATTCCTGCAAACACCCCTAGCATTGCCTGGCACAGAGATATTAGGAAAACCCTCAGGGGAGACGAGCTTAGGCATTCCATTAGAACCCATGCACTGCGGACCGTTGGTGGAACCTCCCCACGCTCAGGATTCAGGAAAAATTGTCAGTGCGTGGGGGAGCTCGAGAGAAAACTCCACGCAACTCTCTTCAGTCACAGGTGTTCAATGTTAGGGGAAGTCTTAGAAATACCTTCCCTGACCTTGGGGAGGCAGCCTCTGTCCCTGGGAATTCCTGCAAACACCCCTAGCATTGCCTGGCACAGAGACATTAGGAAAACCCTCAGGGGAGACCAGCTTAGGCATTCCGTTAGAACCCACGCGCTGCCGACCGTTGGTGGAACCTCCCCACGCTCAGGATTCCGGAACCATTGTCAGTGCGTGAGGGAGCTCGAGAGACAACTCCACGAAACTCTCTTCATTCACAGGTGTTCCCTGTTCGGGGAAGTGCGAGAAATACCATCCCTGACCTTGGGGAGGCAGCCTCTTTCCCTGGGAATTCCTGCAAACACCTCTAGCATTCCCTGGCACAGAGACATTAGGAAAAGCCTCAGGGGAGACGAGCTTAGGCAATCCGTTAGAACACACGCGCTGCCGACCGTTGGTGGAACCTCCCAAAGCTCAGGATTCCGGAAAAATTGTCAGTGCGTGGGGGAGCTCGAGAGACAACTCCACGCAGCTCTCTTCAGTCACAGGTGTTCCCTGTTCGCTGAAGTTCGAGAAATACCTTCCCTGACCATGGGGAGGCAGCCTCAGTCACTGGGACTTCCTGCAAACCCCCCTAGCATTCCCTGGCACAGAGACATTAGGAAAACCCTCAGGGGAGACGAGCTTAGGCATTCCGTTAGAACCCACGCGCTGCCGACCGTTGGTGGAACCTCCCCATGCTCAGGATTCCGGAACCATTGCCAGTGCGTGGGGGAGCTCGAGAGACAATTCCACGCAGCTCTCTTCAGTCACAGGTGTTCCCTGTTCGGGGAAGTCCGAGAAATACCTTCCCTGACCTTGGGGAGGCAGCCTCTGTCCCTGGGACTTCATGAAAACCCCCCTAGCATTCCCTGGCACAGAGACATTAGGAAAACCCTCGGGGGAGACGAGCTTAGGCATTCCTTTAGAACCCACGCGCTGCCGACCGTTGGTGGAACCTCCCCACGCTCAGGATTCCAGAACCATTGTCAGTGCGTGGGGGACCTCGAGAGACAACTCCACGCAGCTCTCTTCAGTCACAGGTGTTCCCTGTTCCCTGAAGTCCGAGAAATAGCTTCCCTGATCTTGGGGAGGCAGCCTCAGTCACTGGGACTTCCTGCAAACCCCCCTAGCATTCCCTGGCACAGAGAAATTAGGAAAACCCTCAGGGGAGACAAGCTTAGGCATTCCGTTAGAACCTACGCGCTGCCGATCGTTGTTGGAACCTCCCCACGCTCAGGATTCCGGAACCATTGTCAGTGCGTGGAGGAGCTCGAGAGACAACTCCACGAAACTCTCTTCATTCACAGTGTTCCCTGTTCGGGGAAGTGCGAGAAAAACCATCCCTGACCTTGGGGAGGCAGCCTCTTTCCCTGGGAATTCCTGCAAACACCCCTAGCATTCCCTGGCAAAGAGACATTAGGAAAACCCTCAGGGGAGACGAGCTTAGGCATTCCGTTAGAACCCACGCGCTGCCGACCGTTGGTGGAACCTCCCCACGCTCAGGATTCCGGAAACATTGTCAGTGCGTGGGGGAGCTCGAGAGACAACTCCACGCAGCTCTCTTCAGTCACAGGTGTTCCTTGTTCGCTGAAGTCCGAGAAATACCTTCCCTGACCTTGGGGAGGCAGCCTCAGTCACTGGGACTTCCTGCAAACCCCCCTAGCATTCCCCGGCACAGAGACATTATGAAAACACTCAGGGGAGATGAGCTTAGGCATTCCGTTAGAACCCACGCGCTGCCGACCGTTGGTGGAACCTCCCCATGCTCAGGATTCCGGAATCATTGTCAGTGCGTGGGGGAGCTCGAGAGACAACTCCACGCAGCTCTCTTCAGTCACAGGTGTTCCCTGTTCGGGGAAGTACGAGAAATACCTTCCCTGACCTTGGGGAGGCAGCCTCTGTCCCTGGGAATTCCTGCAAACCCCCCTAGCATTCCCTGGCACAGAGACATTAGGAAAACCCTCAGGGGAGACAAGCTTAGGCATTCCGTTAGAACCCACGCGCTGCCGACCGTTGGTGTAACCTCCCCACGCTCAGGATTCCGGAACCATTGTCAGTGCGTGGGGGAGCTCGAGAGACAACTCCACGCAGCTCTCTTCAGTCACAGGTGTTCCCTGTTTGGGGAAGTCCGAGAAATATCTTCCCTGACCTTGGGGAGGCAGCCTCAGACACTGGGAATTCCTGCAAACTCCCCTAGAATTCCCTGGCACAGAGACATTAGGAAAACGCTCAGGGGAGACGAGCTTAGGCATTCTGTTAGAACCTACGCGCTGCCGACCGTTGGTGGAACCTCCCCACGCTCAGGATTCCGGAACCATTGTCAGTGCGTGGGGGTGCTCGAGAGACAACTCCACGAAGCTCTCTTCTGTCACAGGTGTTCCCTGTTCGGGGAAGTCCGAGAAATAACTTCCCTGACCTTGGGGAGGCAGCCTCTGTCCCTGGGAATTCCTGCAAACCCCCCTAGCATTCCCTGGCACAGAGACATTAGGAAAACCCTCAGGGGAGACGAGCTTAGGCATTTCGTTAGAACCCACGCGCTGCCGACCGTTGGTGGAACCTCCCACGCTCAGGATTCCGGAAGCATTGTCAGTGCGTGGGGGAGCTCTAGAGATAACTCCACGCAGCTCTCTTCAGTCACAGGTGTTCCCTGTTCGGGGAAGTCCGAGAAATAACTTCGCTGAACTTGGGGAGGCAGCCTCTGTCCCTGGGACTTCCTGCAAACCCCCCTAGCATTCCCTAGCACAGAGATACTAGGAAAACCCTCAGGGGAGACGAGCTTAGGCATTCCGTTAGAACCTACGCACTGCCGACCGTTGGTGGAACCTCCCCACGCTCAGGATTCCGGAACCATTGTCAGTGCGTGGGGGATCTCGAGAGAAAACTCCACGCAGCTCTCTTCAGTCACAGGTGTTCCCTGTTCGGGGAAGTCCGAGAAATACCTTCCCTGACCTTGGGGAGGCAGCCTCTGTCCCTCGGAATTCCTGCAAACACCCCTAGACTTCCCAGGCAGATAGAAATTAGGAAAACCCTCAGGGGTGATGAGCTTAGGCATTCCGTTAGAACCCACGCGCTGCTGACCGTTGGTGGAACCTCCCCACGCTCAGGATTCCGGATCCATTGTCAGTGCGTGGGGGTGCTCAAGAGACATCTCCACGCAGCGCTCTTCAGTCACAGGTGTTCCCTCTTCGGGGAAGTCCGAGAAATACCTTCCCTGACATTGGTGAGGCAGCCTCTGTCCCTGGGACTTCCTGCAAACCACCCTAGCAGTCCCTGTCACAGAGACATTAGGAAAACCCTCAGGGGAGATGAGCTTATGCATTCCGTTAGAACCCACGTGCTGCCGACCGTTGGTGGAACCTCCCCACGCTCAGGATTCGGGAACCATTGTCAGTGGGTGGGGGATATCGAGAGACAAATCCACGCAGCTCTCTTCAGTCACAGGTGTTCCCTGTTCGGGGAAGTCCGAGAAATACCTTCCCTGACCTTGGGGAGGCATCCTCTGTCACTGGGAATTCCTGCAAACACCCCTAGCATTCCCTGGCACAGAGACATTAGGAAAACTCTCAGGGGAGACTAGCTTAAGCATTCCGTTAGGACCCACGCGCTGCTGACCGTTGGTGGAACCTCCCCACGCTCAGGAATCCTGAAACACTGTCAGTGCGTGGGGGAGCTTGTGAGACAACTTCACGAAGCTCTCTTCAGTCACAGGTGTTCCCTATTCGGAGAAGTCCGAGAAATACCTTCCCTGACCTTGGGGTGGCAGCCTATGGCCCTGGGACTTCCTACAAAACTCCCTAGCATTCCCTGGCACAGAGACATGAGGAAAACCCTCAGGGGAGACGAGCACAGGCATTCCGTTAGAACCCACGCGCTGCCGACCGTAGTTGGAACCTCCCCACGCTCAGGATTCCGGAACCATTGTCAGTGTGTGGGGGAGCTCGAGAGACAACTCCACGCAGCTCTCTTCAGTCACACGTGTTCCCTGTTCGGGGAAGTCCGAGAAATACCTTCCCTGACCTTGGGGAGGCAGCCTCTGTCACTGGGAGTTCCTGCAAACCCCCCTAGCATTCCCTGGCACAGAGACATTAGGAAAACCCTCAGGGGAGACGAGCTTAGGCATTCCGTTAGAACCCACGCGCTGCCGACCGTTGGTGGAACCTCCCCGCGCTCAGGATTCCGGAACCATTGTCAGTGCGTGGGGGAGCTCGAGAGACAACTCCACGCAGCTCTCTTCAGTCACAGGTGTTCCCTGTTCGGGGAAGTCCGAGAAATACCTTCCCTGACCTTGGGGAGGCAGCCTCTGTCCCTGGGACTTCCTGCAAACCCCCCTAGCATTCCCTGGCACAGAGACATTAGGAAAACCCTCAGGGGAGACGAGCTTAGGCATTCCGTTAGAACCCACGCGCTGCCGACCGTTGGTGGAACCTCCCCACGCTCAGGATTCCGGAACCATTGTCAGTGCGTGGGGGATCTCGAGAGAAAACTCCACGCAGCTCTCTTCAGTCACAGGTGTTCCCTGATCGGGGAAGTCCGAGAAATACCTTCCCTGACCTTGGGGAGGTAGCCTCTGTCCCTGGGACTTCCTGCAAACCCCCCTAGCATTCCCTGGCACAGAGACATTTGGAAAAGCCTCAGGGGAGGCGAGCTTATGCATTCCGTTAGAACCTCCGCACTGCCGACCATTGTTGGAACCTCCCCACGCTCAGGATTCCGGAACCATTGTCAGTGCATGGGGGAGCTCGAGAGACAACTCCACGCATCTCTCTTCAGTCACAGGTGTTCTCTCTACGGGGAAGTCCGAGAAATACCTTCCATGACCTTGGGGAGGTAGCCTCTGTCCCTGGGATTTCCTGTAAACCCCCCAAGCATTCCCTGGCACAGAGACATTAGGAAAACCCTCAGGGGAGACGAGCGTAGGCATTCCGTTAGAACCCACGCGCTGCCGACCGTTGGTGGAACCTCCCCACGCTCAGGATTCCAGAACCATTGTCAATGCGTGGGGGAACTCGAGAGACAACTCCACGCAGCTCTCTTCAGTCAAAGGTGTTCCCTGATCGGGGAAGTCCGAGAAATACCTTCCCTGACCTTGTGGAGGCAGCCTCTGTCCCTGGGAATTCCTACAAACACCCCTAGCATTCCCTGGCACAGAGACATTAGGAAAACCCTCAGGGTAGATGAGCATAGGCATTCCGTTAGAACCCACGCGCTGCCGACCGTTGGTGGAACCTCCCCAAGCTCAGGATTCGGGAAACATTGTCAGTGCGTGGGGGAGATCGAGAGACAACTCCAAGCAGCTCTCTTCAGTCACAGGTGTTCCCTGTTCGGGGAAGTTCGAGAAATACCTTCCCTGAACTTGGGGAGGCATGCTCTGTCACTGGGACTTCCTGCAAACACCCCTAGCAGTCCCTGGCACAGAGACATTAGGAAAACTCTCAGGGGAGACTAGCTTAAGCATTCCGTTAGAACCCACGCGCTGCCGACCGTTGGTGGAACCTCCCCACGCTCAGGATTCCTGAACCACTGTCAGTGCGTGGGGGAGCTTGTGAGACAACTTCACGCAGCTCTCTTCAGTCACAGGTGTTCCCTATTCGGGGAAGTCCGAGAAATACCTTCCCTGATCTTGGGGAGGCAGCCTCTGGCCCTGGGACTTCCTACAAAACCCCCTAGCATTCCCTGGCACAGAGACATGAGGAAAACCCTCAGGGGAGACGAGCACAGGCATTCCGATAGACCCCGCGCGCTGCCGACCGTTGGTGGAACCTCCCCACGCTCAGGATTCCAGAACCATTGTCCGTGCGTGGGGGAGCTCGAGACACAACTCAACAGAGCTCTCTTCAGTCACAGGTGTTCCCTGTTCGGGGAAGTCCGAGAAAAACCTTCCCTGAACTTGGGGAGGCAGAATTTGTCACTGGGACTTCCTGCAAACCCCCCTAGCATTCCCTGGCACAGTGAAATTAGGAAAACCCTCAGGGGAGACGATCTTAGGCATTCCGTTAGAACCCACGCGATGCCGACCGTTGGTGGAACCTCCCCACGCTCAGGATTCCGGAACCATTGTCAGTGCGTGGGGGAGCTCGAGAGACAACTCCACGCAGCTCTCTTCAGTCACAGGTGTTCCCTGTTCGGGGAAGTCCGAGAAATACCATCCCTGACCTTGGGGAGGCAGCCTCT
The DNA here is from genome assembly GCF_048564905.1 of Vicugna pacos. Classification (NCBI taxonomy): domain Eukaryota; kingdom Metazoa; phylum Chordata; class Mammalia; order Artiodactyla; family Camelidae; genus Vicugna; species Vicugna pacos. The sequence continues at coordinate 58,552,730 of NW_027328721.1, read as the reverse complement.
GTCCCTGGGATTTCCTGCAAACCCCCCTAGCATTCCCTGGCACAGAGACATTAGGAAAACCCTCAGGGGAGACGAGCTTAGGCATTCCGTTAGAACCCACGCGCTGCCGACCGTAGGTGGAACCTCCCGACGCTCAGGATTCCGGAACCATTGTCAGTGCGTGGGGGTGCTCGAGAGAAAACTCCACGCAGCTCTCTTCAGTCACAGGTGTCCCCTGTTCGGGGAAATCCGAGAAATACCTTCCCTTACCTTGGGGAGGCAGCCTCTGTCACTCGGAATTCCTGCAAACCCCCCTAGCCTTCCCTGGCAGAGAGACATTAGGAAAACCCTCAGGGGTAACGAGCTTAGGCATTCCGTTAGAACCCACGCGCTGCTGACCGTTGGTGGAACCTCCCCACGCTCAGGATTCCGGAACCGTTGTCAGTGCGTGGGGGAGCTCGAGAGACAACTCCACGAAGCTCTCTTCAGTCACCGGTGTTCCCTGTTCGGGGAAATCCGAGAAATACCTTCCCTAACCTTGGGGAGGCAGCCTCTGTCCTTGGAATTCCTGCAAACACACCTAGAATTCCCTGGCACAGAGACATTAGGAAAACCCTCAGGGGAGACGAGCTTAGGCATTCCGTTAGAACCCACGCGCTGCCGACCGTTGGTGGAAACTCCCCACGCTCATGATTCCCGAAACATTGTCAGTGCGTGGGGGAGTTCGAGAGACAACTCCACGCAGCTTTCTTCAGTCACAGGTGTTCCCTGCTTGGGGAAGTCCGAGAAATACTTTCCCTGACCTTGGGGATGCAGCCTCTGTCCCTGGGAATTCCTGCAAATCCCCCTAGCATTCCCTGGCACAGAGACATTAGGAAAACGCTCAGGGGAGATGAGCTTAGGCATTCCGTTAGAACCCATGCGCTGCCGACCGTTGGTGGAACCTCCCCAGGCTCAGGATTCCGGAACCATTGTCAGTGCGTGGGGGAGCTCGAGAGACAACTCCACGAAGCTCTCTTCAGTCCCAGGTGTTCCCTGTTCAGGGAAGTCTGAGAAATAACTTCCCTGACCTTGGGGAGGCAGCCTCTGTCCCTGGGAGTTCCTGCAAACCCCCCTAGCATTCCCTGGCACAGAGAAATTAGGAAAACCCTCAGGGGAGACGAGCTTATGCATTCCGTTAGAACCCACGCGCTGCCGACCGTTGGTGGAACCTCCCCACGCTCAGGATTCCGGAACCATTGTTAGTGCGTGGGGGAGCTCGACAGACAACTCCATGCAGCTCTCTTCAGTCACAGGTGTTCCCTGATCGGGGAAGTCCGAGAAATACCTTCCCTGAACTTGGGGAGGCAGCCTCTGTCCCTGGGACTTCCTGCAAACCCCCCTAGCATTCCCTGGCACAGAGACATTAGGAAAAGCCTCAGGGGAGACGAGCTTATGCATTCCGTTAGAACCTCCGCACTGCCGACCATTGTTAGAACCACCCCATGCTCAGGATTCCGGAACCATTGTTAGTGCATGCGGGAGCTCGAGAGACAACTCCACGCATCTCTCTTAAGTCACAGGTGTTGTCTCTTCGGGGAAGTCCGAGAAATACCTTCCATGACCTTGGGGAGATAGCCTCTGTCCCTGGGATTTCCTGTAAACCCCCCAAGCATTCCCTGGCACAGAGACATTAGGAAAACCCTCAGGGGAGACGAGCTTAGGCATTCCGTTAGAACCCACGCGCTGCCGACCGTTGGTGGAACCTCCCCACGCTCAGGATTCCGGAACCATTCTCAGTGCGTGGGGGAGCTCGAGAGACAACTCCACGCAGCTCTCTTCAGTCAAAGGTGTTCCCTGATCGGGGAAGTCCGAGAAATACCTTCCCTGACCTTGTGGAGGCAGCCTCTGTCCTTGGGAATTCCTGCAAACACCCCTAGCATTCCCTGGCACAGAGACATTAGGAAAACCCTCAGGGTAGATGAGCATAGGCATTCTGTTAGAACCCACGCGCTGCCGACCGTTGGTGGAACCTCCCCAAGCTCAGGATTCGGGAACCATTGTCAGTGCGTGGGGGAGATCGAGAGACAACTCCAAGCAGCTCTCTTCAGTCACAGGTGTTCCCTGTTCGGGGAAGTTCGAGAAATACCTTCCCTGAACTTTGGGAGGCATGCTCTGTCACTGGGACTTCCTGCAAACACCCCTAGCATTCCCTGGCACAGAGACATTAGGAAAACTCTCAGGGGAGACTAGCTTAAGCATTCCGTTAGAACCCACGCGCTGCCGACCGTTGGTGGAACCTCCCCACGCTCAGGATTCCTGAACCACTGTCAGTGCGTGGGGGAGCTTGTGAGACAACTTCACGCAGCTCTCTTCAGTCACAGGTGTTCCCTATTCGTGGAAGTCCGAGAAATACGTTCCCTGATCTTGGGGAGGCAGCCTCTGGCCCTGGGACTTCCTACAAAACCCCCTAGCATTCCCTGGCACAGAGACATGAGGAAAACCCTCAGGGGAGACGAGCACAAGCATTCCGTTAGAACCCACGCGCTGCCGACCGTTGGTGGAACCTCCCCACGCTCAGGATTCCAGAACAATTGTCCATGCGTGGGGGAGCTTGAGACACAACTCAACAGAGCTCTCTTCAGTCACAGGTGTTCCCTGTTCGGGGAAGTCCGAGAAATACCTTCCCTGACCTTGGGGAGGCAGCCTTTGTCACTGGGACTTCCTGCAAACCCCCCTAGCATTCCCTGGCACAGAGACATTAGGAAAACCCTCAGGGGAGACGAGCTTAGGCATTCCGTTAGAACCCAAGCGCTGCCGACCGTTGGTGGAACCTCCCGACGCCTAGGATTCCGGAACCATTGTCAGTGCGTGGGGGTGCTCGAGAGAAAACTCCACGCAGCTCTCTTCAGTCACAGGTGTCCCCTGTTCGGGGTTGTCCGAGAAATACCTTCCCTTACCTTGGGGAGGCAGCCTCTGTCACTCGGAATTCCTGCAAACCCCCCTAGCCTTCCCTGGCAGAGAGACATTAGGAAAACCCTCAGGGGTGACGAGCTTAGGCATTCCATTAGAACCCACGCGCTGCTGACCGTTGGTGGAACCTCCCCAAGCTCAGGATTCCGGAACCGTTGTCAGTGCGTGGGGGAGCTCGAGAGACAACTCCACGAAGCTCTCTTCAGTCACCGGTGTTCCCTGTTCGGGGAAATCCGAGAAATACCTTCCCTAACCTTGGGGAGGCAGCCTCTGTCCTTGGAATTCCTGCAAACACCCCTAGAATTCCCTGGCACAGAGACATTAGGAAAACCCTCAGGGGAGACGAGCTTAGGCATTCCGTTAGAACCCACGCGCTGCCGACCGTTGGTGGAAACTCCCCACGCTCATGATTCCCGAAACATTGTCAGTGCGTGGGGGAGCTCGAGAGACAACTCCACGCAGCTTTCTTCAGTCACAGGTGTTCCCTGCTTGGGGAAGTCCGAGAAATACTTTCCCTGATCTTGGGGATGCAGCCTCTGTCCCTGGGAATTCCTGCAAATCCCCCTAGCATTCCCTGGCACAGAGACATTAGGAAAACGCTCAGGGGAGATGAGCTTAGGCATTCCGTTAGAACCCATGCGCTGCCGACCGTTGGTGGAACCTCCCCAGGCTCAGGATTCCGGAACCATTGTCAGTGCGTGGGGGAGCTCGAGAGACAACTCCACGAAGCTCTCTTCAGTCCCAAGGGTTCCCTGTTCAGGGAAGTCCGAGAAATAACTTCCCTGACCTTGGGGAGGCAGCCTCTGTCCCTGGGAGTTCCTGCAAACCCCCCTAGCATTCCCTGGCACAGAGAAATTAGGAAAACCCTCAGGGGAGACGAGCTTATGCATTCCGTTAGAACCCACGCGCTGCCGACCGTTGGTGGAACCTCCCCACGCTCAGGATTCCGGAACCATTGTTAGTGCGTGGGGGAGCTCGACAGACAACTCCATGCAGCTCTCTTCAGTCACAGGTGTTCCCTGATCGGGGAAGTCTGAGAAATACCTTCCCTGAACTTGGGGAGGCAGCCTCTGTCCCTGGGACTTCCTGCAAACCCCCCTAGCATTCCCTGGCACAGAGACATTAGGAAAAGCCTCAGGGGAGACGAGCTTATGCATTCCGTTAGAACCTCCGCACTGCCGACCATTGTTGGAACCTCCCCATGCTCAGGATTCCGGAACCATTGTCAGTGCATGCGGGAGCTCGAGAGACAACTCCACGCATCTCTCTTCAGTCACAGGTGTTCTCTCTTCGGGGAAGTCCGAGAAATAACTTCCATGACCTTGGGGAGGTAGCCTCTGTCCCTGGGATTTCCTGTAAACCCCCCAAGCATTCCCTGGCACAGAGACATTAGGAAAACCCTCAGGGGAGACGAGCTTAGGCATTCCGTTAGAACCCACGCGCTGCCGACCGTTGGTGGAACCTCCCCACGCTCAGGATTCCGGAACCATTCTCAGTGCGTGGGGGAGCTCGAGAGACAACTCCACGCAGCTCTCTTCAGTCAAAGGTGTTCCCTGATCGGGGAAGTCCGAGAAATAACTTCCCTGACCTTGTGGAGGCAGCCTCTGTCCCTGGGACTTCCTGCAAACACCCCTAGCATTCCCTGGCACAGAGACATTAGGAAAACCCTCAGGGTAGATGAGCATAGGCATTCCGTTAGAACCCATGCGCTGCCGACCGTTGGTGGAACCTCCCCAAGCTCAGGATTCGGGAACCATTGTCAGTGCGTGGGGGAGATCGAGAGACAACTCCAAGAAGCTCTCTTCAGTCACAGGTGTTCCCTGTTCGGGGAAGTTCGAGAAATACCTTCCCTGAACTTTGGGAGGCATGCTCTGTCACTGGGACTTCCTGCAAACACCCCTAGCATTCCCTGGCACAGAGACATTAGGAAAACTCTCAGGGGAGACTAGCTTAAGCATTCCGTTAGAACCCACGCGCTGCCGACCGTTGGTGGAACCTCCCCACGCTCAGAATTCCTGAACCACTGTCAGTGCGTGGGGGAGCTTGTGAGACAACTTCACGCAGCTCTCTTCAGTCACAGGAGTTCCCTATTCGGGGAAGTCCGAGAAATACCTTCCCTGATCTTGGGGAGGCAGCCTCTGGCCCTGGGACTTCCTACAAAACCCCCTAGCATTCCCTGGCACAGAGACATGAGGAAAACCCTCAGAGGAGACGAGCACAAGCATTCCGTTAGAACCCACGCGCTGCCGACCGTTGGTGGAACCTCCCCACGCTCAGGATTCCAGAACAATTGTCCATGCGTGGGGGAGATCGAGACACAACTCAACAGAGCTCTCTTCAGTCACAGGTGTTCCCTGTTCGGGGAAGTCCGAGAAATACCTTCCCTGACCTTGGGGAGGCAGCCTTTGTCACTGGGACTTCCTGCAAACCCCCCTAGCATTCCCTGGCACAGTGAAATTAGGAAAACCCTCAGGGGAGACGAGCTTAGGCATTCCGTTAGAACCCACGCGATGCCGACCGTTGGTGGAACCTCCCCACGCTCAGGATTCCGGAACCATTGTCAGTGCGTGGGGGAGCTTGAGAGACAACTCCACGCAGCTCTCTTCAGTCACAGGTGTTCCCTGTTCGCTTAAGTCCGAGAAATACCTTCCCTGACCTTGGGGAGGCAGCCTCAGTCACTGGAACTTCCTGCAAACACCCCTAGCATTCCCTGGCACAGAGACATTAGGAAAACACTCAGGGGAGACGAGCTTAGGCATTTCGTTAGAAACCACGCGCTGCCGACCGTTGGTGGAACCTCCCCATGCTCAGGATTCCGGAACCATTGTCAGTGTGTGGGGGAGCTCGAGAGACATCTCCACGCAGCGCTCTTCAGTCACAGGTGTTCCCTGTTCGGGGAAGTCCGAGAAATACCATCCCTGACCTTGGGGAGGCAGCCTCTGTCCCTGGGATTTCCTGTAAACCCCCCAAGCATTCCCTGGCACAGAGAAATTAGGAAAACCCTCAGGGGAGTCGAGCTTAGGCATTCCGTTAGAACCCACGCGCTGCCGACCGTTGGTGGAACCTCCCCACGCTCAGGATTCCGGAACCATTGTCAGTGCGTGGGGGAGCTCGAGAGACAACTCCACGCAGCTCTCTTCAGTCAAAGGTGTTCCCTGACCGGGGAAGTCCGAGAAATACCTTCCCTGACCTTCTGGAGGCAGCCTCTGTCCCTGGGAATTCCTGCAAACACCCCTAGCATTCCCTGGCACAGAGACATTAGAAAAGTCCTCAGGGTAGATGAGTATAGGCATTCCGTTAGAACCCACGCGCTGCCGACCGTTGGTGGAACCTCCCCAAGCTCAGGATTCGGGAACCATTGTCAGTGCGTGGGGGAGATCGAGAGACAACTCCAAGCAGCTCTCTTCAGTCACAGGTGTTCCCTGTTAGGGGAAGTTCGAAAAATACCTTCCCTGACCTTGGGGAGGCATGCTCTGTCACTGGGACTTCCTGCAAACACCCCTTGCATTCCCTGGCACAGAGACATTAGGAAAACACTCAGGGGCGACTAGCTTAATCATTCCGTTAGAACGCACGCGCTGCCGACCGTTGGTGGAACCTCCCCACGCTCAGGATTCCTGAACCACTTTCAGTGCGTGGGGGAGCTTGTGAGACAACTTCACGCAGCTCTCTTCAGTCACAGGTGTTCCCTGTTCGGGGAAGTCCGAGAAATACTTTCCCTGAGCTTGGGGAGGCAGCCTATATCACTGGGACTTCCTGCAAACCCCCCTAGCATTCCCTGGCACAGAGACATTAGGAAAACCCTCAAGGGACACGAGCTTAGGCATTCCGTTAGAACCTACGCGCTGCCGACCGTTGGTGGAACCTCCCCACCCTCAGGATTACGGAACAATTGTCAGTGCGTGGGGTATCTCGAGAGACAACTCCACGCAGCTCTCTTCAGTCCCAGGTGTTCCCTATCCGGGGAAGTCCGAGAAATATATTCCCTGACATTGGGGAGGCAGCCTCTGTCCCTGGGAATTCCTGCCAATCCCCCTAGCAATCCCTGGCACAGAGACATTTGAAAAACCCTCAGGGGAGACGAGCTTAGGCATTCCGTAGGAACCCATGCGCTGCCGACAGTAGGTGGAACCTCCCCAGGCTCAGGATTCCGGAACCATTGTCAGTGCGTGGGGGAGCTCGAGAGACAACTCCAGGCAGCTCTCTTCAGTCCCAGGTGTTCCCTGTTCGGGGAAGTCCGAGAAATAACTTCCCTGACCTTGGGGAGGCAGCCTCTGTCCCTGGGAGTTCCTGCAAACCCCCCTAGCATTCCCTGGCACAGAGAAATTAGGAAAATCCTCAGGGGAGACGAGCTTATGCATTCCGTTAGAACCCACGCGCTGCCGACAGTTGGTGGAACCTCCCCACGCTCAGGATTCCGGAACCATTGTCAGTGGGTGTGGGAGCTCGAGAGACAACTCCACGCAGCTCTCTTCAGTCACAGGTGTTCCCTGTCCGGGGAAGTCCGAAAAATACCTTCCCTGACCTTGGGGAGGCAGCCTCTGTCACTGGGATTTCCTGCAAACCCCCTAGCATTCCCTGGCAGAGAGACACTAGGAAAACACTCAGGGGAGACCAGCTCAGCCATTCCGTTGGAACCAACGCGCTGCCGACCGTTGGTGGAACCTCCCCACGCTCAGGGTTCCGGAACCATTGTCAGTGCGTGGGGGAGCTCGAGAGACAACTCCACGCAGCTCTCTTCAGTCACAGGGGTTCCCTGTCCGGGGAAGTCCGAGAACTACCTTCCCTGACCTTGGGGAGGCAGCCTCTGTCACTGGGATTTCCTGCAAACGCCCCTAGCTTTCCCTGGCACACAGAAATTAAAAAAAACCCTCAGGGGAGACCAGCTCAGCCATTGCGTTGGAACCCATGCGCTGCCGACCGTTGGTGGAACCTCCCCACGCTCAGGGTTCCAGAACCATTGTCAGTGCGTGGGGGAGCTCGAGAGACATCTCCACGCAGCTCTCTTCAGTCACAGGTGTTCCCTGTCCGGGGAAGTCCGAGAAATACCTTCCCTGACCTGGGGAGGCAGCCTCTGTCACTGGGATTTCCTGCAAACCCCCTAGCATTCCATGGCAAAGAGACACTAGGAAAACCCTCAGGGGAGACCAGCTCAGTCATTCCGTTGGAACCCACGCGCTGCCGGACGTTGGTGGAACCTCCCCACGCTCAGGGTTCCGGAACCATTGTCAGTGCGTGTGGGAGCTCGAGAGACATCTCCACGCAGCTCTCTTCAGTCACAGGTGTTCCCTGTCCGGGGAAGTCCGAGAAACACCATCCCTAACCTTGGGGAGTCAGCCTCTGTCACTGGGATTTCCTGCAAACCACCCTAGCATTCCCTGGCACAGAGACATTAGGAAAACCCTCAGGGGAGACCAGCTCAGCCATTCCGTTCGAACCCACGCACTGCCGACCGTTGGTGGAACCTCCCCTCGCTCAGGGTTCCGGAACCATTGTCAGTGCGTGGGGGAGCTCGAGAGACAACTCCACGCAGCTCTCTTCAATCACAGGTGTTCCCTGTCCAGGGAAGTCCGAGAAATACCTTCCCTGACCTTGGGGAGGCAGCCTCTGTCACTGGGATTTCCTGCAAACCCCATAGCATTCCCTGGCACAGAGATATTAGGAAAACCCACAGGGGAGACCAGCTCAGCCATTCCGTTGGAACACACGTGCTGCCGACCATTGGTGGAACCTCCCCACGCTCAGGGTTCCGGAAAAATTGTCAGTGCGTGGGGGAGCTCGAGAGACAACTCCACGCAGCTCTCTTCAGTCACAGGTGTTCCCTGTCCGGGGCAGTCCGAGAAATACCTTCCCTGACCTTGGGGAGGCAGCCTCTGTCACTGGGATTTCCTGCAAACGCCCCTAGCTTTCCCTGGCACACAGACATTAAAAAAAACCCTCAGGGGAGACCAGCTCAGCCATTCCGTTGGAACCCATGCGCTGCCGACCGTTGGTGAAACCTCCCCACGCTCAGGGTTCCGGAACCATTGTCAGTGCGTGGGGGAGCTCGAGAGACAACTCCAGGCAGCTCTCTTCAGTCACAGGTGTTCCCTGTCCGGGGAAGTCCGAGAAAAACCTTCCCTGACCTTGGGGAGGCAGCCTCTGTCACTGGGATTTCCTGCAAACCCCCATAGCATTCCCTGGCACAGAGACATTAGGAAAACCCTCAGGGGAGACCAGCTCAGCCATTCCGTTGGAACCCAAGCGCTGCCGACCGTTGGTGGAACCTCCCCACGCTCAGGTTTCCGGAACCATTGTCAGTGCGGGGGGAGCTCGAGAGACAACTCCACGCAGGTCTCTTCAGTCACAAGTGTTCCCTATCCGTGGAAGTCCGAGAAATACTTTCCCTGACCTTGGGGAGGCAGCCTCTGTCAGTGGGATTTCCTGCAAACACCCATAGCATTCCCTGGCACAGAGACAATAGGAAAACACTCAGGGGAGACCAGCTCAGCCATTCCGTTGGAACCCACGCTCTGCCGACCGTTGGTGGAACCTCCCCACGCTCAGGGTTCCGGAACCATTGTCAGTGCGTGGGGGAGCTCGAGAGACAACTCCACGAAGCTCTCTTCAGTCACAGGGTTTCCCTGTCCGAGGAAGTCCGAGAAATACCTTCCCTGACATTGGGGAGGCAGCCTCTGTCACTGGGAATTCCTGCAAACCTCCCTAGCATTCCCTGTCACAGAGACATTAGGAAAACCCTCAGGGGAGGCCAGCTCAGCCATTTCGTTGGAACCCACGCGCTGCTGACCGTTGGTGGAACCTCCCCACGCTCAGGGTTCCGGAACAACTGTCAGTGCGTGGGGGAGCTCGAGAGACAACTCCACGCAGCTCTCTTCAGTCACAGGTGTTCCCTGTCCGGGGAAGTCTGAGAAATACCTTCCCTGACCTTGGGGAGGTAGCCTCTCTCAGTGGGTTTTCCTGCAAACACCCCTAGCATTCCCTGGCACAGAGACAATAGGAAAACACTCAGGGGAGACCAGCTCAGCCATTCCGTTGGAACCCACGTGCTGCCGACCGTTGGTGGAACCTCCCCACGCTCAGGGTTCCGGAACCATTGTCAGTGCGTGGGGGAGCTCGAGAGACAACTCCACGCAGCTCTCTTCATTCACAGGGGTTCCCTGACCGAGGAAGTCCGAGAAATATCTTCCCTGACCTTGAGGAGGCAGCCTCTGTCACTGGGATTTCCTGCAAACCTCCCTAGCATTCCCTGGCACAGAGACATTAGGAAAACCCTCAGGGGAGACCAGCTCAGCCATTCCGTTGGAACACACGCGCTGCCGACCGTTGGTGGAACCTCCCCAAGCTCAGGGTTCCGGAACCATTGTCAGTGCATGGGGGAGCTCGAGAGAAAACTCCACGCAGCTCTCTTCAGTCACAGGTGTTCCCTGTCCGGGGAAGTCCGAAAAATACCTTCCCTGACCTTGGTGAGGCAGCCTCTGTCACTGGGATTTCCTGCAAACCCCCTAGCATTCCCTGGCAGAGAGACACTAGGAAAACCCTCAGGGGAGACCAGCTCAGCCATTCCGTTGGAACCCACGCGCTGCCGACCGTTGGTGGAACCTCCCCACGCTCAGGGTTCCGGAACCATTGTCAGTGCGTGGGGGAGCTCGAGAGACAACTCCACGCAGCTCTCTTCAGTCAAACGGGTTCCCTGTCCGGGGAAGACCGAGAAATACCTTCCCTGACCTTGGGGAGACATCCTCTGTCACTGGGATTTCCTGCAAACCCCCGAGCATTCCCTGGCACAGAGACACTAGGAAAACCCTCAGGGGAGACCAGCTCAGCCATTCCGTTGGAACCCACGTGCTGCCGACCGTTGGTGGAACCTCCCCACGCTCAGGGTTCCGGAACCATTGTCAGTGCGTGGGGAAGTCGAGAGAAAACTCCACGCAGCTCTCTTCAGTCACAGGTGTTCCCTGTCCGGGGAAGTCCGAGAAATACCTTCCCTGACCTTGGGGAGGCAGCCTCTGTCACTTGGATTTCCTGCAAACCCTCTAGCATTCCCTGGCACAGAGACACTAGGAAAACCCTCAGGGGAGTCCAGCTCAGCCATTCCGTTGGAACCCACGCGCTGCCGACCGTTGGTGGAACCTCCTCACGCTCAGGGTTCCGGAAACATTGTCAGTGCGTGGGGGAGCTCGAGAGACAACTCCACGCAGCTCTCTTCAGTCACAGGTGTTCCCTGTCCGGGGAAGTCCGAGAAATACCTTCCCTGACCTTGGGGAGACATCCTCTGTCACTGGGATTTCCTGCAAACCCCCCGAGCATTCCCTGGCACAGAGATACTAGGAAAACCCTCAGGGGAGACCAGCTCAGCCATTTCGTTGGAACCCACGCGCTGCCGACCGTTGGTGGAACCTCCACACGCTCAGGGTTCCGGAACCATTGTCAGTGCGTTGGGGAGGTCGAGAGAAAACTCCACGCAGCTCTCTTCAGTCACAGGTGTTCCCTGTCCGGGGAAGTCCGAGAAATACCTTCCCTGACCTTGGGGAGGCAGCCTCTGTCACTTGGATTTCCTGCAAACCCCCTAGCATTCCCTGGCACAGAGACTCTAGGAAAACCCTCAGGGGAGACTAGCTCAGCCATTCCGTTGGAACCCACGCGCTGCCGACCGTTGGTGGAACCTTCCCACGCTCAGGGTTCCGGAAACATTGTCAGTGTGTGGGGGAGCTCGAGAGACAACTCCACGCAGCTCTCTTCAGTCACAGGTGTTCCCTGTCCGGGGAAGTCCGAGAAATACCTTCCCTGACCTTGGGGATGCAGCCTCTATCAGTGGGATTTCCTGCAAACCCCGCTAGCATTCCCTGGCACAGAGATATTAGGAAAACCCTCAGGGGAGGCCAGCTCAGCCATTCCGTTGGAACCCACGCGCTGCCGACCGTTGGTGGAACCTCCCCACGCTCAGGGTTCCGGAACCATTGTCAGTGCGTGGGGGAGCTCGAGACACAACTACGCGCAGCTCTGTTCAGTCACAGGGGTTCCCTGTCCGAGGAAGTCCGAGAAATACTTTCCTTGACCTTGGGGAGGCAGCCTCTGTCACTGGGATTTCCTGCAAACCCCCTAGCATTCCCTGGCACAGAGATATTAGGAAAACCCTCAGGGGAGGCCAGCTCAGCCATTCCATTGGAACCCACGTGCTGCCGACCATTGGTGGAAACTCCCCACGCTCAGTGTTCCGGAAAAACTGTCAGTGCGTGGGGGAGTTCGAGAGACAACTCCACGCAGCTCTCTTCAGTCACAGGTGTTCCCTGTCCGGGGAAGTACGAGAAATACCTTCCCTGACCTTGGGGAGGCAGCCTCTGTCACTGGGATTTCCTGCAAACCCCCTAGCATTCCCTGGCACAGAGACACTAGGAAAACCCTCAGGGGAGACCAGCTCAGCCATTCCTTTGGAACCCACGCGCTGCCGACTGTTGGTGGAACCTCCCCACGCTCAGGGTTCCGGAACCATTGTCAATGCGTGGGGGAACTCGACAGACAAATCCACGCAGCTCTCTTAAGTCACAGGGGTTAACTGTCCGGGGAAGTCCGAGAAATATCTTCCCTGACCTTGGGGAGGCAGCCTCTGTCACTGGGAATTCCTGCAAATCCCCCTAGCATTCCCTGGCATAGAGACATTAGGAAAACCCTCAGGGGAGACCGGCTCAGCCATTCCGTTGGAACCCACGCGCTGCCGACCGTTGGTGGAACCTCCCCACGCTCAGGGTTCCGGAAATATTGTCAGTGCGTGGGGGAGCTCGTGAGACAACTCCACGCAGCTTTCTTCAGTCAAACGGGTTCCCTGTCCGGGGAAGACCGAGAAATACATTCCCTGACCTTGGGGAGACATCCTCTGTCACTGGGATTTCCTGCAAACCCCCCGAGCATTCCCTGGCACAGAGACACTAGGAAAACCCTCAGGGGAGACCAGCTCAGCCATTTCGTTGGAACACACGCGCTGCCGAACGTTGGTGGAACCTCCCCACGCTCAGGGTTCCGGAACCAGTGTCAGTGCGTGGGGGAGCTCGAGAGACAACTCCACGCAGCTCTCTTCAGTCACAGGTGTTCCCTGTCCGGGGAAGTCCGAGAAATAGCTTCCCTGACCTTGGGGAGGCAGCCTCTGTCACTGGGATTTCCTGCAATCCCCCCTAGCATTCCCTGGCACAGAGACATTATGAAAACCCTCAGGGGAGACCAGCTCAGCCATTCCGTTGGAACCCACGCGCTGCCGACCGTTGGTGGAACCTCCCCACGCTCAGGGTTCCGGAACCATTGTCAGTGCGTGGGGGAGCTCGAGACACAAATCCACGCAGCTCTCTTCGGTCACAGGTGTTCCCTGTCCGGGGAAGTCCGAGAAATAACTTACCCGGCCTTGGGGAGTCAGCCTCTGCCACTGGGATTTCCTGCAAACATCCCTAGCATTCCCTGGCACAGAGATATTAAAAAAATCCCTCAGGGGAGACCAGCTCAGCCATTCCTTTGGAACCCACGCGCTGCCGACCGTTGGTGGAACCTCCCCACGCTCAGGGTTCCGGAACCATTGTCAGTGCGTGGGGGAGCTCGAGAGACAACTCCACGCAGCTCTCTTCACTCACAGGTGTTCCCTGTCCGGGGAAGTCCGAGAAATACCTTCCCTGACCTTGGGGAGGCAGCCTCTGTCACTGGGATTTCCTGCAAACCCCCTAGCATTCCCTGGCAGAGAGACACTAGGAAAACCCTCAGGGGAGAACAGCTCAGCCATTCCGTTGGAACCCACGCGCTGCCGACCGTTGGTGGAACCTCCCCACGCTCAGGGTTCCGGAACCATTGTCAGTGCGTGGGGGAGCTCGAGAGACAACTCCACGCAGCTCTCTTCAGTCACAAGTGTTCCCTGTCCGGGGAAGTCCGAGAAATAGCTTCCCTGAACTTGGGGAGGCAGCCTCTGTCACTGGGATTTCGTGCAAACCCCCCTAGCATTCCCTGGCACAGAGACATTAGGAAAACCCTCAGGGGAGACCAGCTCATGCATTCCGTTGGGACCCACGCGCTGCCGACCGTTGGTGGAACCTCCCCACGCTCAGGGTTCCGGAACCATTGTCAGTGCGTGGAGGAGCTCGAGAGACAACTCCACGCAGCTCTCTTCAGTCACAGGTGTTCCCTGTCCGGGGAAGTCCGAGAAATACCTTCCCTGAACTTGGGGAGGGAGCCTCTGTCACTGGGATTTCCTGCAAACCCCCCTAGCATTCCCTGGCACAGAGACTCTAGGAAAACCCTCAGGGGAGACCAGCTCAGCCATTCCGTTGGAACCCACGCGCTGCCGACCGTTGGTTGAACCTCCCCACGCTCAGGGTTCCGGAACCATTGTCAGTGCGTGGGGAGCTCGAGGGACAACTCCACGCAGCTCTCTTCAGTCACAGGTGTTCCCTGTCCGGGGAAGTGAGAGAAATAGCTTCCCTAACCTTGGGGAGGCAGCCTCTGTCACTGGGATTTCCTGCAAACCCCCCTAGCATTCCCTGTCACAGTAACATTATGAAAACCCTCAGGGGAGACCAGCTCAGCCATTCCTTTGGAACCCACGCGCTGCCGACCGTTGGTGGAACCTCCCCACGCTCAGGGTTCCGGAACCATTGTCAGTGCGTGGGGAGCTCGAGGGACAACTCCACGCAGCTCTCTTCAGTCACAGGTGTTCCCTGTCCGCGGAAGTGAGAGAAATAGCTTCCCTAACCTTGGGGAGGCAGCCTCTGTCACTGGGATTTCCTGCAAACCCCCCTAGCATTCCCTGTCACAGGAACATTATGAAAACCCTCAGGGGAGACCAGCTCAGCCATTCCTTTGGAACCCACGCGCTGCCGACCGTTGGTGGAACCTCCCCACGCTCAGGGTTCCGGGACCATTGTCAGTGCGTGGGGGAGCTCGAGAGACAACTCCACGCAGCTCTCTTCTGTCACAGGTGTTCCCTGTCCGGGGAAGTGCGAGAAATACCTTCCCTTACCTTGGGGAGGCAGCCTCTGTCACTGGGATTTCCTGCAAACCCCCCTAGCATTCCCTGGAACAGAGACAATAGGAAAAACCTCAGGGGAGACCATCTCAGCCATTCCGTTGGAACCCACGCGCTGCCGACCGTTGGTGGAACCTCCCCACGCTCAGGGTTCCGGAACCATTGTCAGTGCGTGGGGGAGCTCGAGAGACAACTCCACGCAGGTCTCTTCAGTCACAGGTGTTCCCTGTCCGGGGAAGTCCGAGAAATACCTTCCCTGAGCTTGGGGAGGCATCCTCTGTCATTGGGATTTCCTGCAAAGACGCCTAGCATTCCCTGGCACAGAGAGAATAGGAAAACACTCAGGGGAGACCAGCTCAGCCATTCCGTTGGAACCCACGCGCTGCCGACCGCTGGTGGAACCTCCCAACGCTCAGGGTTCCGGAACCATTGTCAGTGCGTGGGGGAGCTCGAGAGACAACTACACGCAGCTCTGTTCAGTCACAGGGGTTCCCTGTCCGAGGAAGTCCGAGAAATAATTTCCCTGACCTTGGGGAGGGAGCCTCTGTCACTGGGATTTCCTGCATACCTCCCTAGCATTCCCTGGCACAGAGACATTAGGAAAACTCTCAGGGGAGACCAGCTCAGCCATTCCGTTGGAACGCACGCGCTGCCGACCGTTGGTGGAACCTCCCCACGCTCAGGGTTCCGGAACCATTTTCAGTGCGTGGGGGAGCTCGAGAGACAACTCCACGCAGCTCTCTTCAGTCACAGGTGTTCCCTGTCCGGGGAAGTCCGAGAAAAACCTTCCCTGACCTTGGGGAGGCAGCCTCTGTCACTGGGATTTCCTGCAAACCCCCCTAGCATTCGCTGGCACAGAGACATTAGGAAAACCCTCAGGGGAGACCAGCTCAGGCATTCCGTTGGATCCCACGCGCTGCCGACCGTTGGTAGATCCTCCCCACTCTCAGGGTTCCGGAACCATTGTCAGTGCGTGGGGGAGCTCGAGAGACAACTGCACGCATCTCTGTTCAGTCACAGGTGTTCCCTGTACGGGGAAGTCTGAGAAATACCTTCCCTGACCTTGGGGAGGCAGCCTCTGTCAGTGTTATTTCCTTGAAACCCCCTAGCATTCCCTGGCACAGAGACACTCGGAAAACCCTCAGGGGAGACCAGCTCAGCCATTCCGTTGAAACCCACGCGCTGCCGACCGTTGGTGGAACCTCCCCACGCTCAGGGTTCCGGAAACATTGTCAGTGCGTGGGGGAGCTCGAGGGACAACTCCACGCAGCTCACTTCAGTCACAGGTGTTCCCTGTCCGGGGAAGTGTGAGAAATATCTTCCCTAACCTTGGGGAGGCAGCCTCTGTCACTGGGATTTCCTGCAAACCCCCCTAGCATTCCCTGTCACAGGGACATAAGGAAGACACTCAGGGGAGACCAGCTCAGCCATTCCTTTGGAACCCACGCGCTGCCGACCGTTGGTGGAACATCCCCACGCTCAGTGTTCTGGGAACATTGTCAGTGCGTGGGGGAGCTCGAGAGACAACTCCACGCAGCTCTCTTCAGTCACAGGTGTTCCCTGTCCGGGGAAGTCCGAGAAATATCTTCCCTTACCTTGGGGAGGCAGCCTCTATCACTGGGATTTCCTGCAACCCCCCTGGCATTCCGTGGAACAGAGACAATAGGAAAACACTCAGGGGAGACCAGCTCAGCCATTCCGTTGGAACCCACGCGCTGCCGACCGTTGGAGGAACCTCCCCACGCTCAGGGTTCCGGAACCATTGTCAGTGCGTGGGGGAGCTCGAGAGACAACTCCACGCAGCTCTCTTCAGTCACAGGTGTTCCCTGTCCAGGGAAGTCCGAGAAACACCTTCCCTGCACTTGGGGAGGCAGCCTCTGTGACTGGGATTTCCTGCAAACCCCCCTAGCATTCCCTGCCACAGAGACATTAAAAAAAACCCTCAGGGGAGACCAGCTCAGCCATTCCGTAGGAACCAACGCGCTACCGACCGTTGGTGGAACCTCCCCACGCTCAGGGTTCCGGAACCATTGTCAGTGCGTGGGGGAGCTCGAGAGACAACTCCACGAAGCTCTGTTCAGTCACAGGGGTTCCCTGTCCGAGGAAGTCCGAGAAATACCTTCCCTGACCTTGGGGAGGCAGCCTCTGTCACTGGGATTTCCTGCAAACCTCCCTAGCATTCCCTGGCAGAGAGACACTAGGAAAACCCTCAGGGGAGACCAGCTCAGCCATTCGGTTGGAACGCACGCGCTGCCGACCGTTGGTGGAACCTCCCCACGCTCAGGGTTCCGGAACCATTGTCAGTGCGTGGGGGAGCTCGAGAGAAAATTCCACGCAGCTCTCTTCAGTCACAGGTGTTCCCTGTCCGGGGAAGTCCGAGAAATACCTTCCCTGACCTTGGGGAGGCAGCCTCTGTCACTGGTATTTCCTGCAAACCCCCTAGCATTCCCTGGCAGAGAGACACTAGGAAAACCCTCAGGGGAGACCAGCTCAGCCATTCCGTTTGAACCCACGCGCTGTCAACTGTTGGTGGAACCTCCCCACGCTCAGGGTTCCGGAACCATTGTCAGTGCGTGGGGGAGCTCGAGAGACAACTCCACGCAGCTCTCTTCAGTCACAGGTGTTCCCTGTCCGGGGAAGTCCGAGAAATACCTTCCCTGACCTTGGGGAGGCAGCCTCTGTCACTGGGATTTCCTGCAAACCCCCCTAGCATTCCCTGGCACAGAGACATTAGGAAAACCCTCAGGGGAGACCAGCTCAGGCATTCCGTTGGAACCCACGCGCTGCCGACCTTTGGTGGATCCTCCCCACGCTCAGGGTTCCGGAACCATTGTCAGTGCGTGGGGGAGCTCGAGAGACAACTCCACGCAGCTCTCTTCAGTCACAGGTGTTCCCTGTCCGGGGAAGTCCGAGAAATACCTTCCCTGACCTTGGGGAGGCAGCCTCTGTCACTTGGATTTCCTGCAAACCCTCTAGCATTCCCTGGCACAGAGACACTAGGAAAACCCTCAGGGGAGTCCAGCTCAGCCATTCCGTTGGAACCCACGCGCTGCCGACCGTTGGTGGAACCTCCTCACGCTCAGGGTTCCGGAAACATTGTCAGTGCGTGGGGGAGCTCGAGAGACAACTCCACGCAGCTCTCTTCAGTCACAGGTGTTCCCTGTCCGGGGAAGTCCGAGAAATACCTTCCCTGACCTTGGGGAGACATCCTCTGTCACTGGGATTTCCTGCAAACCCCCCGAGCATTCCCTGGCACAGAGATACTAGGAAAACCCTCAGGGGAGACCAGCTCAGCCATTCCGTTGGAACCCACGCGCTGCCGACCGTTGGTGGAACCTCCACACGCTCAGGGTTCCGGAACCATTGTCAGTGCGTTGGGGAGGTCGAGAGAAAACTCCACGCAGCTCTCTTCAGTCACAGGTGTTCCCTGTCCGGGGAAGTCCGAGAAATACCTTCCCTGACCTTGGGGAGGCAGCCTCTGTCACTTGGATTTCCTGCAAACCCCCTAGCATTCCTTGGCACAGAGACTCTAGGAAAACCCTCAGGGGAGACTAGCTCAGCCATTCCGTTGGAACCCACGCGCTGCCGACCGTTGGTGGAACCTTCCCACGCTCAGGGTTCCGGAAACATTGTCAGTGTGTGGGGGAGCTCGAGAGACAACTCCACGCAGCTCTCTTCAGTCACAGGTGTTCCGTGTCCGGGGAAGTCCGAGAAATACCTTCCCTGACCTTGGGGATGCAGCCTCTGTCAGTGGGATTTCCTGCAAACCCCGCTAGCATTCCCTGGCACAGAGATATTAGGAAAACCCTCAGGGGAGGCCAGCTCAGCCATTCCGTTGGAACCCACGCGCTGCCGACCGTTGGTGGAACCTCCCCACGCTCAGGGTTCCGGAACCATTGTCAGTGCGTGGGGGAGCTCGAGACACAACTACGCGCAGCTCTGTTCAGTCACAGGGGTTCCCTGTCCGAGGAAGTCCGAGAAATACTTTCCTTGACCTTGGGGAGGCAGCCTCTGTCACTGGGATTTCCTGCAAACCCCCTAGCATTCCCTGGCACAGAGATATTAGGAAAACCCTCAGGGGAGGCCAGCTCAGCCATTCCATTGGAATCCACGTGCTGCCGACCATTGGTGGAAACTCCCCACGCTCAGTGTTCCGGAAAAACTGTCAGTGCGTGGGGGAGTTCGAGAGACAACTCCACGCAGCTCTCTTCAGTCACAGGTGTTCCCTGTCCGGGGAAGTACGAGAAATACCTTCCCTGACCTTGGGGAGGCAGCCTCTGTCACTGGGATTTCCTGCAAACCCCCTAGCATTCCCTGGCACAGAGACACTAGGAAAACCCTCAGGGGAGACCAGCTCAGACATTCCTTTGGAACCCACGCGCTGCCGACCGTTGGTGGAACCTCCCCACGCTCAAGGTTCCGGAACCATTGTCAATGCGTGGGGGAACTCGACAGACAAATCCACGCAGCTCTCTTAAGTCACAGGGGTTAACTGTCCGGGGAAGTCCGAGAAATATCTTCCCTGACCTTGGGGAGGCAGCCTCTGTCACTGGGAATTCCTGCAAATCCCCCTAGCATTCCCTGGCATAGAGACATTAGGAAAACCCTCAGGGGAGACCGGCTCAGCCATTCCGTTGGAACCCACGCGCTGCCGACCGTTGGTGGAACCTCCCCACGCTCAGGGTTCCGGAAATATTGTCAGTGCGTGGGGGAGCTCGTGAGACAACTCCACGCAGCTTTCTTCAGTCAAACGGGTTCCCTGTCCGGGGAAGACCGAGAAATACATTCCCTGACCTTGGGGAGACATCCTCTGTCACTGGGATTTCCTGCAAACCCCCCGAGCATTCCCTGGCACAGAGACACTAGGAAAACCCTCAGGGGAGACCAGCTCAGCCATTTCGTTGGAACACACGCGCTGCCGAACGTTGGTGGAACCTCCCCACGCTCAGGGTTCCGGAACCAGTGTCAGTGCGTGGGGGAGCTCGAGAGACAACTCCACGCAGCTCTCTTCAGTCACAGGTGTTCCCTGTCCGGGGAAGTCCGAGAAATAGCTTCCCTGACCTTGGGGAGGCAGCCTCTGTCACTGGGATTTCCTGCAATCCCCCCTAGCATTCCCTGGCACAGAGACATTATGAAAACCCTCAGGGGAGACCAGCTCAGCCATTCCGTTGGAACCCACGCGCTGCCGACCGTTGGTGGAACCTCCCCACGCTCAGGGTTCCGGAACCATTGTCAGTGCGTGGGGGAGCTCGAGACACAAATCCACGCAGCTCTCTTCGGTCACAGGTGTTCCCTGTCCGGGGAAGTCCGAGAAATAACTTACCCGGCCTTGGGGAGTCATCCTCTGCCACTGGGATTTCCTGCAAACATCCCTAGCATTCCCTGGCACAGAGATATTAAAAAAATCCCTCAGGGGAGACCAGCTCAGCCATTCCTTTGGAACCCACGCGCTGCCGACCGTTGGTGGAACCTCCCCACGCTCAGGGTTCCGGAACCATTGTCAGTGCGTGGGGGAGCTCGAGAGACAACTCCACGCAGCTCTCTTCACTCACAGGTGTTCCCTGTCCGGGGAAGTCCGAGAAATACCTTCCCTGACCTTGGGGAGGCAGCCTCTGTCACTGGGATTTCCTGCAAACCCCCTAGCATTCCCTGGCAGAGAGACACTAGGAAAACCCTCAGGGGAGAACAGCTCAGCCATTCCGTTGGAACCCACGCGCTGCCGACCGTTGGTGGAACCTCCCCACGCTCAGGGTTCCGGAACCATTGTCAGTGCGTGGGGGAGCTCGAGAGACAACTCCACGCAGCTCTCTTCAGTCACAAGTGTTCCCTGTCCGGGGAAGTCCGAGAAATAGCTTCCCTGAACTTGGGGAGGCAGCCTCTGTCACTGGGATTTCGTGCAAACCCCCCTAGCATTCCCTGGCACAGAGACATTAGGAAAACCCTCAGGGGAGACCAGCTCATGCATTCCGTTGGGACCCACGCGCTGCCGACCGTTGGTGGAACCTCCCCACGCTCAGGGTTCCGGAACCATTGTCAGTGCGTGGAGGAGCTCGAGAGACAACTCCACGCAGCTCTCTTCAGTCACAGGTGTTCCCTGTCCGGGGAAGTCCGAGAAATACCTTCCCTGAACTTGGGGAGGGAGCCTCTGTCACTGGGATTTCCTGCAAACCCCCCTAGCATTCCCTGGCACAGAGACTCTAGGAAAACCCTCAGGGGAGACCAGCTCAGCCATTCCGTTGGAACCCACGCGCTGCCGACCGTTGGTTGAACCTCCCCACGCTCAGGGTTCCGGAACCATTGTCAGTGCGTGGGGAGCTCGAGGGACAACTCCACGCAGCTCTCTTCAGTCACAGGTGTTCCCTGTCCGGGGAAGTGAGAGAAATAGCTTCCCTAACCTTGGGGAGGCAGCCTCTGTCACTGGGATTTCCTGCAAACCCCCCTAGCATTCCCTGTCACAGGAACATTATGAAAACCCTCAGGGGAGACCAGCTCAGCCATTCCTTTGGAACCCACGCGCTGCCGACCGTTGGTGGAACCTCCCCACGCTCAGGGTTCCGGAACCATTGTCAGTGCGTGGGGAGCTCGAGGGACAACTCCACGCAGCTCTCTTCAGTCACAGGTGTTCCCTGTCCGCGGAAGTGAGAGAAATAGCTTCCCTAACCTTGGGGAGGCAGCCTCTGTCACTGGGATTTCCTGCAAACCCCCCTAGCATTCCCTGTCACAGGAACATTATGAAAACCCTCAGGGGAGACCAGCTCAGCCATTCCTTTGGAACCCACGCGCTGCCGACCGTTGGTGGAACCTCCCCACGCTCAGGGTTCCGGGACCATTGTCAGTGCGTGGGGGAGCTCGAGAGACAACTCCACGCAGCTCTCTTCTGTCACAGGTGTTCCCTGTCCGGGGAAGTGCGAGAAATACCTTCCCTTACCTTGGGGAGGCAGCCTCTGTCACTGGGATTTCCTGCAAACCCCCCTAGCATTCCCTGGAACAGAGACAATAGGAAAAACCTCAGGGGAGACCATCTCAGCCATTCCGTTGGAACCCACGCGCTGCCGACCGTTGGTGGAACCTCCCCACGCTCAGGGTTCCGGAACCATTGTCAGTGCGTGGGGGAGCTCGAGAGACAACTCCACGCAGGTCTCTTCAGTCACAGGTGTTCCCTGTCCGGGGAAGTCCGAGAAATACCTTCCCTGAGCTTGGGGAGGCATCCTCTGTCATTGGGATTTCCTGCAAAGACGCCTAGCATTCCCTGGCACAGAGAGAATAGGAAAACACTCAGGGGAGACCAGCTCAGCCATTCCGTTGGAACCCACGCGCTGCCGACCGCTGGTGGAACCTCCCAACGCTCAGGGTTCCGGAACCATTGTCAGTGCGTGGGGGAGCTCGAGAGACAACTACACGCAGCTCTGTTCAGTCACAGGGGTTCCCTGTCCGAGGAAGTCCGAGAAATAATTTCCCTGACCTTGGGGAGGGAGCCTCTGTCACTGGGATTTCCTGCAAACCCCCCTAGCATTCGCTGGCACAGAGACATTAGGAAAACCCTCAGGGGAGACCAGCTCAGGCATTCCGTTGGAACCCACGCGCTGCCGACCGTTGGTGGATCCTCCCCACTCTCAGGGTTCCGGAACCATTGTCAGTGCGTGGGGGAGCTCGAGAGACAACTGCACGAAGCTCTGTTCAGTCACAGGTGTTCCCTGTACGGGGAAGTCTGAGAAATACCTTCCCTGACCTTGGGGAGGCAGCCTCTGTCAGTGTTATTTCCTTGAAACCCCCTAGCATTCCCTGGCACAGAGACACTAGGAAAACCCTCAGGGGAGACCAGCTCAGCCATTCCGTTGGAACCCACGCGCTGCCGACCGTTGGTGGAACCTCCCCACGCTCAGGGTTCCGGAAACATTGTCAGTGCGTGGGGGAGCTCGAGGGACAACTCCACGCAGCTCACTTCAGTCACAGGTGTTCCCTGTCCGGGGAAGTGTGAGAAATATCTTCCCTAACCTTGGGGAGGCAGCCTCTGTCACTGGGATTTCCTGCAAACCCCCCTAGCATTCCCTGTCACAGGGACATAAGGAAAACACTCAGGGGAGAACAGCTCAGCCATTCCTTTGGAACCCACGCGCTGCCGACCGTTGGTGGAACATCCCCACGCTCAGTGTTCTGGGAACATTGTCAGTGCGTGGGGGAGCTCGAGAGACAACTCCACGCAGCTCTCTTCAGTCACAGGTGTTCCCTGTCCGGGGAAGTCCGAGAAATATCTTCCCTTACCTTGGGGAGGCAGCCTCTATCACTGGGATTTCCTGCAACCCCCCTGGCATTCCGTGGAACAGAGACAATAGGAAAACACTCAGGGGAGACCAGCTCAGCCATTCCGTTGGAACCCACGCGCTGCCGACCGTTGGAGGAACCTCCCCACGCTCAGGGTTCCGGAACCATTGTCAGTGCGTGGGGGAGCTCGAGAGACAACTCCACGCAGCTCTCTTCAGTCACAGGTGTTCCCTGTCCAGGGAAGTCCGAGAAACATCTTCCCTGCCCTTGGGGAGGCAGCCTCTGTGACTGGGATTTCCTGCAAACCCCCCTAGCATTCCCTGCCACAGAGACATTAAAAAAAACCCTCAGGGGAGACCAGCTCAGCCATTCCGTAGGAACCAACGCGCTACCGACCGTTGGTGGAACCTCCCCACGCTCAGGGTTCCGGAACCATTGTCAGTGCGTGGGGGAGCTCGAGAGACAACTCCACGAAGCTCTGTTCAGTCACAGGGGTTCCCTGTCCGAGGAAGTCCGAGAAATACCTTCCCTGACCTTGGGGAGGCAGCCTCTGTCACTGGGATTTCCTGCAAACCTCCCTAGCATTCCCTGGCAGAGAGACACTAGGAAAACCCCCAGGGGAGACCAGCTCAGCCATTCGGTTGGAACGCACGCGCTGCCGACCGTTGGTGGAACCTCCCCACGCTCAGGGTTCCGGAACCATTGTCAGTGCGTGGGGGAGCTCGAGAGAAAATTCCACGCAGCTCTCTTCAGTCACAGGTGTTCCCTGTCCGGGGAAGTCCGAGAAATACCTTCCCTGACCTTGGGGAGGCAGCCTCTGTCACTGGTATTTCCTGCAAACCCCCTAGCATTCCCTGGCAGAGAGACACTAGGAAAACCCTCAGGGGAGACCAGCTCAGCCATTCCGTTTGAACCCACGCGCTGTCAACTGTTGGTGGAACCTCCCCACGCTCAGGGTTCCGGAACCATTGTCAGTGCGTGGGGGAGCTCGAGAGACAACTCCACGCAGCTCTCTTCAGTCACAGGTGTTCCCTGTCCGGGGAAGTCCGAGAAATACCTTCCCTGACCTTGGGGAGGCAGCCTCTGTCACTGGGATTTCCTGCAAACCCCCCTAGCATTCCCTGGCACAGAGACATTAGGAAAACCCTCAGGGGAGACCAGCTCAGGCATTCCGTTGGAACCCACGCGCTGCCGACCTTTGGTGGATCCTCCCCACGCTCAGGGTTCCGGAACCATTGTCAGTGCGTGGGGGAGCTCGAGAGACAACTCCACGCAGCTCTCTTCAGTCACAGGTGTTCCCTGTACGGGGAAGTCTGAGAAATACCTTCCCTGAACTTGGGGAGGCAGCCTCTGTCAGTGTTATTTCCTGCAAACCCCCTTGCATTCCCTGGCACAGAGACACTAGGTAAACCCTCAGGGGAGACCAGCTCAGCCATTCCGTTGGAACCCAAGCGCTGCCGACCGTTGGTGGAACCTCCCCACGCTCAGGGTTCCAGAAACACTGTCAGTGCGTGGGGGAGCTCGAGGGACAACTCCACGCAGCTCTCTTCAGTCACAGGTGTTCCCTGTCCGGGGAAGTCTGAGAAATACCTTCCCTGACCTTGGGGAGGCAGCCTCTGTCACTGGGATTTCCTGCAAAACCCCCTAGCATTCCCTGGCACAGAGACATTAGGAAAACCCTCAGGGGAGACCAGCTCAGGCATTCCGTTGGAACCCACGCGCTACCGACCGTTGGTGGAACCTCCCCATGCTCAGGGTTCTGGAACCATTGTCAGTGCGTGGGGGAGCTCGAGAGATAACTCCACGCAGCTCTCCTCAGTCACAGGTGTTCCCTATCCGGGGAAGTCCGAGAAATACCTTCCCTGACCTTGGGGAGGCAGCCTCTGTCACTGGGATTTCCTGCAAACCCCCCTAGCATTCCCGGGCACAGAGACATTAGGAAAACCCTCAGGGGAGACCAGCCCACCCATTCCGTTGGAACAATCGCGCTGCCGACCGTTGGTGGTACCTCCCCATGCTCAGGGTTCCGGAACAATTGTCAGTCCGTGGGGGAGATCGAGAGACAACTCCACGAAGCTCTCTTCAGTCAAAGGTGTTCCCTGACCGGGGAAGTCAGAGAAATAACTTCCCTGACCTTGGGGAGGCAGCCTCTGTCACTGGGATTTCCTGCAAACCACCCTAGCATTCCCTGGCATAGAGACATTAGGAAAACCCTCAGGGGAGACCAGCTCAGCCATTCCGTTGGAACCCACGCGCTGCTGACCGTTGGTGTAACCTCCCCACGCTCAGGGTTCCGGAACCATTTTCAGTGCGTGGGGGAGCTCGAGAGACAACTCCACGCAGCTCTCTTCAGTCACAGGTGTTCCCTGTCCGGGGAAGTCCGAGAAAAACCTTCCCTGACCTTGGGGAGGCAGCCTCTGTCACTGGGATTTCCTGCAAACCCCACTAGCATTCCCTGCCACAGAGACATTAAAAAAAACCCTCAGGGGAGACCAGCTCAGCCATTCCGTTGGAACCAACGCGCTGCCGACCGTTGGTGGAACCTCCCCACCCTCAGGGTTCCGGAACCATTGTCAGTGCGTGGGGGAGCTCGAGAGACAACTCCACGCAGCTCTCTTCAGTCACAGGTGTTCCCTGTCCGGGGAAGTCCGAGAAATAAATTGCAGGAACTTGGGGAGGCAGCCTCTGTCACTGGGATTTCCTGCAAACCCCCCTAGCATTCCCTGGCACAGAGACATTAGGAAAACCCTCAGGGGAGACCAGCTCAGGCATTCCGTTGGAACCCACGCGCTGCCGACCGTTGGTGGAACCTCCCCACCCTCAGGGTTCCGGAACCATTGTCAGTGCGTGGGGGAGCTCGAGAGACAACTCCACGCAGCTCTCTTCAGTCACAGGTGTTCCCTGTCCGGGGAAGTCCGAGAAATACCTTCCCTGATCTTGGGGAGGCAGCCTCTGTCACTGGGATTTCCTGCAAACACCCGTAGCAATCCCTGGCAAAAGATATTGGGAAAAACCTCAGGGGAGAACAGCTCAGCCATTCCATTGGAACCCACGCGATGCCGACAGTTGGTGGAACCTCCCCAAGTTCAGGGTTCCGGAACCATTGTCAGTGCGTGGGGGAGCTCGAGAGAAAATTCCACGCAGCTCTCTTCAGTCACAGGTGTTCCCTGTCCGGGGAAGTCTGAGAAATACCTTCCCTGACCTGAGGGAGGCAGCCTCTGTCACTGGGATTTCCTGCAAACCCCCCTAGCATTCCCTGGCACAGAGACATTAGGAAAACCCTCAGGGGAGACCAGCTCAGCCATTCCGTTGGAACCCACGCGCTGCCGACCGTTGGTGGAGCCTCCCCACGCTCAGGGTTCCGGAACCATTGTCAGTGCGTGGGGGACCTCGAGAGACAACTCCACGCAGCTCTCTTCAGTCACAGGTGTTCCCTGTCCGGGGAAGTGCGAGAAATACCTTCCCTTACCTTGGGGAGGCAGCCTCTGTCACTGGGATTTCCTGCAAACCCCCCTAGCATTCCCTGGAACAGAGACAATAGGAAAAACCTCAGGGGAGACCATCTCAGCCATTCCGTTGGAACCCACGCGCTGCCGACCGTTGGTGGAACCTCCCCACGCTCAGGGTTCCGGAACCATTGTCAGTGCGTGGGGGAGCTCGAGAGACAACTCCACGCAGGTCTCTTCAGTCACAGGTGTTCCCTGTCCGGGGAAGTCCGAGAAATACCTTCCCTGAGCTTGGGGAGGCATCCTCTGTCATTGGGATTTCCTGCAAAGACGCCTAGCATTCCCTGGCACAGAGAGAATAGGAAAACACTCAGGGGAGACCAGCTCAGCCATTCCGTTGGAACCCACGCGCTGCCGACCGCTGGTGGAACCTCCCAACGCTCAGGGTTCCGGAACCATTGTCAGTGCGTGGGGGAGCTCGAGAGACAACTACACGCAGCTCTGTTCAGTCACAGGGGTTCCCTGTCCGAGGAAGTCCGAGAAATAATTTCCCTGACCTTGGGGAGGGAGCCTCTGTCACTGGGATTTCCTGCAAACCTCCCTAGCATTCCCTGGCACAGAGACATTAGGAAAACTCTCAGGGGAGACCAGCTCAGCCATTCCGTTGGAACGCACGCGCTGCCGACCGTTGGTGGAACCTCCCCACGCTCAGGGTTCCGGAACCATTTTCAGTGCGTGGGGGAGCTCGAGAGACAACTCCACGCAGCTCTCTTCAGTCACAGGTGTTCCCTGTCCGGGGAAGTCCGAGAAAAACCTTCCCTGACCTTGGGGAGGCAGCCTCTGTCACTGGGATTTCCTGCAAACCCCCCTAGCATTCGCTGGCACAGAGACATTAGGAAAACCCTCAGGGGAGACCAGCTCAGGCATTCCGTTGGAACCCACGCGCTGCCGACCGTTGGTGGATCCTCCCCACTCTCAGGGTTCCGGAACCATTGTCAGTGCGTGGGGGAGCTCGAGAGACAACTGCACGCAGCTCTGTTCAGTCACAGGTGTTCCCTGTACGGGGAAGTCTGAGAAATACCTTCCCTGACCTTGGGGAGGCAGCCTCTGTCAGTGTTATTTCCTTGAAACCCCCTAGCATTCCCTGGCACAGAGACACTAGGAAAACCCTCAGGGGAGACCAGCTCAGCCATTCCGTTGGAACCCACGCGCTGCCGACCGTTGGTGGAACCTCCCCACGCTCAGGGTTCCGGAAACATTGTCAGTGCGTGGGGGAGCTCGAGGGACAACTCCACGCAGCTCACTTCAGTCACAGGTGTTCCCTGTCCGGGGAAGTGTGAGAAATATCTTCCCTAACCTTGGGGAGGCAGCCTCTGTCACTGGGATTTCCTGCAAACCCCCCTAGCATTCCCTGTCACAGGGACATAAGGAAAACACTCAGGGGAGACCAGCTCAGCCATTCCTTTGGAACCCACGCGCTGCCGACCGTTGGTGGAACATCCCCACGCTCAGTGTTCTGGGAACATTGTCAGTGCGTGGGGGAGCTCGAGAGACAACTCCACGCAGCTCTCTTCAGTCACAGGTGTTCCCTGTCCGGGGAAGTCCGAGAAATATCTTCCCTTACCTTGGGGAGGCAGCCTCTATCACTGGGATTTCCTGCAACCCCCCTGGCATTCCGTGGAACAGAGACAATAGGAAAACACTCAGGGGAGACCAGCTCAGCCATTCCGTTGGAACCCACGCGCTGCCGACCGTTGGAGGAACCTCCCCACGCTCAGGGTTCCGGAACCATTGTCAGTGCGTGGGGGAGCTCGAGAGACAACTCCACGCAGCTCTCTTCAGTCACAGGTGTTCCCTGTCCAGGGAAGTCCGAGAAACACCTTCCCTGCCCTTGGGGAGGCAGCCTCTGTGACTGGGATTTCCTGCAAACCCCCCTAGCATTCCCTGCCACAGAGACATTAAAAAAAACCCTCAGGGGAGACCAGCTCAGCCATTCCGTAGGAACCAACGCGCTACCGACCGTTGGTGGAACCTCCCCACGCTCAGGGTTCCGGAACCATTGTCAGTGCGTGGGGGAGCTCGAGAGACAACTCCACGAAGCTCTGTTCAGTCACAGGGGTTCCCTGTCCGAGGAAGTCCGAGAAATACCTTCCCTGACCTTGGGGAGGCAGCCTCTGTCACTGGGATTTCCTGCAAACCTCCCTAGCATTCCCTGGCAGAGAGACACTAGGAAAACCCTCAGGGGAGACCAGCTCAGCCATTCGGTTGGAACGCACGCGCTGCCGACCGTTGGTGGAACCTCCCCACGCTCAGGGTTCCGGAACCATTGTCAGTGCGTGGGGGAGCTCGAGAGAAAATTCCACGCAGCTCTCTTCAGTCACAGGTGTTCCCTGTCCGGGGAAGTCCGAGAAATACCTTCCCTGACCTTGGGGAGGCAGCCTCTGTCACTGGTATTTCCTGCAAACCCCCTAGCATTCCCTGGCAGAGAGACACTAGGAAAACCCTCAGGGGAGACCAGCTCAGCCATTCCGTTTGAACCCACGCGCTGTCAACTGTTGGTGGAACCTCCCCACGCTCAGGGTTCCGGAACCATTGTCAGTGCGTGGGGGAGCTCGAGAGACAACTCCACGCAGCTCTCTTCAGTCACAGGTGTTCCCTGTCCGGGGAAGTCCGAGAAATACCTTCCCTGACCTTGGGGAGGCAGCCTCTGTCACTGGGATTTCCTGCAAACCCCCCTAGCATTCCCTGGCACAGAGACATTAGGAAAACCCTCAGGGGAGACCAGCTCAGGCATTCCGTTGGAACCCACGCGCTGCCGACCTTTGGTGGATCCTCCCCACGCTCAGGGTTCCGGAACCATTGTCAGTGCGTGGGGGAGCTCGAGAGACAACTCCACGCAGCTCTCTTCAGTCACAGGTGTTCCCTGTACGGGGAAGTCTGAGAAATACCTTCCCTGAACTTGGGGAGGCAGCCTCTGTCAGTGTTATTTCCTGCAAACCCCCTTGCATTCCCTGGCACAGAGACACTAGGTAAACCCTCAGGGGAGACCAGCTCAGCCATTCCGTTGGAACCCAAGCGCTGCCGACCGTTGGTGGAACCTCCCCACGCTCAGGGTTCCAGAAACACTGTCAGTGCGTGGGGGAGCTCGAGGGACAACTCCACGCAGCTCTCTTCAGTCACAGGTGTTCCCTGTCCGGGGAAGTCTGAGAAATACCTTCCCTGACCTTGGGGAGGCAGCCTCTGTCACTGGGATTTCCTGCAAAACCCCCTAGCATTCCCTGGCACAGAGACATTAGGAAAACCCTCAGGGGAGACCAGCTCAGGCATTCCGTTGGAACCCACGCGCTACCGACCGTTGGTGGAACCTCCCCATGCTCAGGGTTCTGGAACCATTGTCAGTGCGTGGGGGAGCTCGAGAGATAACTCCACGCAGCTCTCCTCAGTCACAGGTGTTCCCTATCCGGGGAAGTCCGAGAAATACCTTCCCTGACCTTGGGGAGGCAGCCTCTGTCACTGGGATTTCCTGCAAACCCCCCTAGCATTCCCGGGCACAGAGACATTAGGAAAACCCTCAGGGGAGACCAGCCCACCCATTCCGTTGGAACAATCGCGCTGCCGACCGTTGGTGGTACCTCCCCATGCTCAGGGTTCCGGAACAATTGTCAGTCCGTGGGGGAGATCGAGAGACAACTCCACGAAGCTCTCTTCAGTCAAAGGTGTTCCCTGACCGGGGAAGTCAGAGAAATAACTTCCCTGACCTTGGGGAGGCAGCCTCTGTCACTGGGATTTCCTGCAAACCACCCTAGCATTCCCTGGCATAGAGACATTAGGAAAACCCTCAGGGGAGACCAGCTCAGCCATTCCGTTGGAACCCACGCGCTGCTGACCGTTGGTGTAACCTCCCCACGCTCAGGGTTCCGGAACCATTTTCAGTGCGTGGGGGAGCTCGAGAGACAACTCCACGCAGCTCTCTTCAGTCACAGGTGTTCCCTGTCCGGGGAAGTCCGAGAAACACCTTCCCTGACCTTGGGGAGGCAGCCTCTGTCACTGGGATTTCCTGCAAACCCCACTAGCATTCCCTGCCACAGAGACATTAAAAAAAACCCTCAGGGGAGACCAGCTCAGCCATTCCGTTGGAACCAACGCGCTGCCGACCGTTGGTGGAACCTCCCCACCCTCAGGGTTCCGGAACCATTGTCAGTGCGTGGGGGAGCTCGAGAGACAACTCCACGCAGCTCTCTTCAGTCACAGGTGTTCCCTGTCCGGGGAAGTCCGAGAAATAAATTGCAGGAACTTGGGGAGGCAGCCTCTGTCACTGGGATTTCCTGCAAACCCCCCTAGCATTCCCTGGCACAGAGACATTAGGAAAACCCTCAGGGGAGACCAGCTCAGGCATTCCGTTGGAACCCACGCGCTGCCGACCGTTGGTGGAACCTCCCCACCCTCAGGGTTCCGGAACCATTGTCAGTGCGTGGGGGAGCTCGAGAGACAACTCCACGCAGCTCTCTTCAGTCACAGGTGTTCCCTGTCCGGGGAAGTCCGAGAAATACCTTCCCTGATCTTGGGGAGGCAGCCTCTGTCACTGGGATTTCCTGCAAACACCCGTAGCAATCCCTGGCAAAGAGATATTGGGAAAAACCTCAGGGGAGACCAGCTCAGCCATTCCATTGGAACCCACGCGATGCCGACAGTTGGTGGAACCTCCCCAAGTTCAGGGTTCCGGAACCATTGTCAGTGCGTGGGGGAGCTCGAGAGAAAATTCCACGCAGCTCTCTTCAGTCACAGGTGTTCCCTGTCCGGGGAAGTCTGAGAAATACCTTCCCTGACCTGAGGGAGGCAGCCTCTGTCACTGGGATTTCCTGCAAACCCCCCTAGCATTCCCTGGCACAGAGATATTAGGAAAACCCTCAGGGGAGACCAGCTCAGCCATTCCGTTGGAACCCACGCGCTGCCGACCGTTGGTGGAGCCTCCCCACGCTCAGGGTTCCGGAACCATTGTCAGTGCGTGGGGGAGCTCGAGAGACAACTCCACGCAGCTCTCCTCATTCACAGGTGTTCCCTGTCCGGGGAAGTCCGAGAAATAACTTCCCTGACCTTGGGGAGGCAGCCTCTGTCACTGGGATTTCCTGCAAACCCCCCTAGCATTCCCTGGCACAGAGATATTAAGAAAACACTCAGGGGACACCAGCTCAGCCATTCCATTGGAACCCACGCGCTGCCGACCGTTGGTGAAACCTCCCCACGCTCAGGGTTCCGGAACCATTGTCAGTGCGTGGGGGAGCTCGATAGAAAACTCCACGCAGCTCTCTTCAGTCACAGGTGTTCCCTGTCCGGGGAAGTCTGAGAAATAACTTCCCTGACCTTGGGGAGGCAGCCTCTGTCACTGGGATTTCCTGCAAACCCCCATAGCATTCCCTGGCACAGAGATATTAGGAGAACACTCAGGGGAGACCAGCTCAGCCATACCGTTGGAACCCACGTGCTGCCGACCGTTGGTGGAACCTCCCCACGCTCAGGGTTCCGGAACCATTGTCAGTGCGTGGGGGAGCTCGAGAGACAACTCCACGCAGCTCTGTTCAGTCACAGGGGTTCCCTGTCCGAGGAAGTCCGAGAAATAACTTCCCTGACATTGGGGAGGCAGCCTCTGTCACTGGGATTTCCTGCAAACCTCCCTAGCATTCCCTGGCACAGAGACATTAGGAATACCCTCAGGGGAGACCAGCTCAGCCATTCCGTTGGAACCCACGCGCTGCCAACCGTTGGTGGAACCTCCCCACGCTCAGGGTTCCGGAACCATTGTCAGTGCGTGGGGGAGCTCGAGAGACAACTCCACGCAGCTCTCTTCAGTCACAGGTGTTCCCTGTCCGGGGAAGTCCGAGAAATACCTTCCCTGACCTTGGGGAGGCAGTCTCTGTCACTGGGATTTCCTGCAAACCCCCCTAGCATTCCCTGGCACAGAGACATTAGGAAAACCCTCAGGGGAGACCAGCTCAGGCATTCCGTTGGAACCCACGCGCTGCCGACCGTTGGTGGAGCCTCCCCACGCTCAGGGTTCCGGAACCATTTTCAGTGCGTGGGGGAGCTCGAGAGACAACTCCACGCAGCTCTCTTCTCTCACAGGTGTTCCCTGTACGGGGAAGTCCGAGAAATACCTTCCCTGACCTTGGGGAGGCAGCCTCTGTCACTGGGATTTCCTGCAAACCCCCCTAGCAATCCCTGGCACAGAGACATTAGGAAAACCCTCAGGGGAGACCAGCTCAGCCATTCCGTTGGAACCCACGCGCTGCCGACCGTTGGTGTAACCTCCCCACTCTCAGGGTTCCGGAACCATTGTCAGTGCGTGGGGGAGCTCGAGAGACAACTCCACGCAGCTCTCTTCAGTCACAGGTGTTCCCTGTCCGGGTAAGTCCGAGAAATACCTTCCCTTACCTTGGGGAGGCAGCCTCTGTCACTGGGATTTCCTGCAAACCCCCCTAGCATTCCGTGGCACAGAGACACAAGGAAAACCCTCAGGGGAGACCACCTCAGCCATTCCGTTGGAACCCACGCGCTGCAGACCGTTGGTGGAACCTCCCCACGCTCACGGTTCCGGAACCATTG
This sequence comes from Vicugna pacos, assembly GCF_048564905.1. Lineage (NCBI taxonomy): Eukaryota > Metazoa > Chordata > Mammalia > Artiodactyla > Camelidae > Vicugna > Vicugna pacos. The sequence continues at coordinate 58,519,496 of NW_027328721.1, read as the reverse complement.
TCAGTGCGTGGGGGAGCTCGAGAGACAACTCCACGCAGCTCTCTTCAGTCACAGGTGTTCCCTCTCCAGGGAAGTCCGAGAAAAACCTTCCCTGCCCTTGGGGAGGCAGCCTCTGTGACTGGGATTTCCTGCAAACCCCCCTAGCATTCCCTGCCACAGAGACATTAAAAAAAACCCTCAGGTGAGACCAGCTCAGCCATTCCGTTGGAACCCACGCGCTGCCGACAGCTGGTGTATCCTCCCCACCCTCAGGGTTCCGGAACCTATTTCAGTGCGTGGGGGAGCTCGAGAGACAACTCCACGCAGCTCTCCTCATTCACAGGTGTTCCCTGTCCGGGGAAGTCCGAGAAATAACTTCCCTGACCTTGGGGAGGCAGCCTCTGTCACTGGGATTTCCTGCAAACCCCCCTAGCATTCCCTGGCACAGAGACATTAGGAAAACCCTCAAAGGGAGACCAGCTCAGCCATTCCGTTGGAACCCACGCGCTGCCGACCGTTGGTGAAACCTCCCCACGCTCAGGGTTCCGGAACCATTGTCAGTGCGTGGGGGAGCTCGATAGAAAACTCCACGCAGCTCTCTTCAGTCACAGGTGTTCCCTGTCCGGGGAAGTCTGAGAAATAACTTCCCTGACCTTGGGGAGGCAGCCTCTGTCACTGGGATTTCCTGCAAACCCCCATAGCATTCCCTGGCACAGAGATATTAGGAGAACACTCAGGGGAGACCAGCTCAGCCATACCGTTGGAACCCACGCGCTGCCGACCGTTGGTGGAACCTCCCCACGCTCAGGGTTCCGGAACCATTGTCAGTGCGTGGGGGAGCTCGAGAGACAACTCCACGCAGCTCTGTTCAGTCACAGGGGTTCCCTGTCCGAGGAAGTCCGAGAAATAACTTCCCTGACATTGGGGAGGCAGCCTCTGTCACTGGGATTTCCTGCAAACCTCCCTAGCATTCCCTGGCACAGAGACATTAGGAATACCCTCAGGGGAGACCAGCTCAGCCATTCCGTTGGAACCCACGCGCTGCCAACCGTTGGTGGAACCTCCCCACGCTCAGGGTTCCGGAACCATTGTCAGTGCGTGGGGGAGCTCGAGAGACAACTCCACGCAGCTCTCTTCAGTCACAGGTGTTCCCTGTCCGGGGAAGTCCGAGAAATACCTTCCCTGACCTTGGGGAGGCAGTCTCTGTCACTGGGATTTCCTGCAAACCCCCCTAGCATTCCCTGGCACAGAGACATTAGGAAAACCCTCAGGGGAGACCAGCTCAGGCATTCCGTTGGAACCCACGCGCTGCCGACCGTTGGTGGAGCCTCCCCACGCTCAGGGTTCCGGAACCATTTTCAGTGCGTGGGGGAGCTCGAGAGACAACTCCACGCAGCTCTCTTCTCTCACAGGTGTTCCCTGTCCGGGTAAGTCCGAGAAATACCTTCCCTTACCTTGGGGAGGCAGCCTCTGTCACTGGGATTTCCTGCAAACCCCCCTAGCATTCCGTGGTACAGAGACACAAGGAAAACCCTCAGGGGAGACCACCTCAGCCATTCCGTTGGAACCCACGCGCTGCAGACCGTTGGTGGAACCTCCCCACGCTCACGGTTCCGGAACCATTGTCAGTGCGTGGGGGAGCTCGAGAGACAACTCCACGCAGCTCTCTTCAGTCACAGGTGTTCCCTCTCCAGGGAAGTCCGAGAAAAACCTTCCCTGCCCTTGGGGAGGCAGCCTCTGTGACTGGGATTTCCTGCAAACCCCCCTAGCATTCCCTGCCACAGAGACATTAAAAAAAACCCTCAGGTGAGACCAGCTCAGCCATTCCGTTGGAACCAACGCGCTGCAGACCGTTGGTGGAACCTCCCCACGCTCAGGGTTCCGGAACCATTGTCAGTGCGTGGGGGAGCTCGAGAGACAACTCCACGCAGCTCTCTTCAGTCACAGGTGTTCCCTGTCCGGGGAAGTCCGAGAAATAAATTGCAGGAACTTGGGGAGGCAGCCTCTGTGACTGGGATTTCCTGCAAACCCCCCTAGCATTCCCTGGCACAGAGACATTAGGAAAACCCTCAGGGGAGACCAGCTCAGCCATTCCGTTGGAACCCACGCGCTGCCGACCGTTAGTGGAGCCTCCCCACGCTCAGGGTTCCGGAACCATTGTCAGTGCGTGGGGGAGCTCGAGAGACAACTCCACGCAGCTCTCCTCAGTCACAGGTATTCCCTGTCCGGGGAAGTCCAAGAAATACCTTCCCTGACCTTGGGGAGGCAGCCTCTGTCACTGGGATTTCCTGCAAACCCCCTTAGCATTCCCTGGCACAGAGATATTAAGAAAACCCTCAGGGGAGACAAGCTCAGCCATAACTTTGCAACCCACGCGCTGAAGACCGTTGGTGGAACCTCCCCACGCTCAGGGTTCCGGAACCATTGTCAGTGCGTGGGGGAGCTCGAGAGACAACTTCACGCAGCTCTCTTCAGTCACAGGTGTTCCCTGTCCGGGGAAGTCCGAGAAATAACTTCCCTGACCTTGGGGAGGCAGCCTCTGTCACTGGGATTTCCTGCAAAACCCATAGCATTCCCTGGCACAGAGACATTAGGAGAACCCTCAGGGGAGACCAGCTCAACCATTCCGTTGGAACCCACGCGCTGCCGACCGTTGGTGGAACCTCCCCACCCTCAGGGTTCCGGAACAATTGTCAGTGCGTGGGGGAGCTCGAGAGACAACTCCACGCAGCTCTCTTCAGTCACAGGTGTTCCCTGTCCGGGGAAGTCCGAGAAATAAATTGCAGGAACTTGGGGAGGCAGCCTCTGTGACTGGGATTTCCTGCAAACCCCCCTATCATTCCCTGGCACAGAGACATTAGGAAAACCCTCAGGGGAGACCAGCTCAGGCATTCCGTTGGAACCCACGCGCTGCCGACCGTTGGTGGAACCTCCCCACCCTCAGGGTTCCGGAACCATTGTCAGTGCGTGGGGGAGATCGAGAGACAACTCCACGCAGCTCTCTTCAGTCACAGGTGTTCCCTGTCCGGGGAAGTCCGAGAAATACATTCCCTGATCTTGGGGAGGCAGCCTCTGTCACTGGGATTTCCTGCAAACACCCCTAGCAATCCCTGGCAAAGAGATATTGGGAAAGACCTCAGGGGAGATCAGCTCAGCCATTCCATTGGAACCCACGCGCTGCCGACAGTTGGTGGAACCTCCCAAAGTTCAGGGTTCCGGAAGCATTGTCAGTGCGTGGGGGAGCTCGAGAGAAAATTCCACGCAGCTCTCTTCAGTCACAGGTTTTCCCTGTCCGGGGAAGTCTGAGAAATATCTTCCCTGACCTGAGGGAGGCAGCCTCTGTCACTGGGATTTCCTGCAAACCCCCCTAGCATTCCCTGGCACAGAGACATTAGGAAAACCCTCAGGGGAGACCAGCTCAGCCATTCCGTTGGAACCCACGCGCTGCCGACCGTTGGTGGAGCCTCCCCACGCTCAAGGTTCCGGAACTATTGTCAGTGCGTTGGGGAGCTCGAGAGACAACTCCACGCAGCTCTCCTCATTCACAGGTGTTCCCTGTCCGGGGAAGTCCGAGAAATATCTTCCCTGACCTTGGGGAGGCAGCCTCTGTCACTGGGATTTCCTGCAAACCCCCCTAGCATTCCCTGGCACAGAGATATTAAGAAAACCCTCAGGGGACACCAGCTCAGCCATTCCATTGGAACCCACGCGCTGACGACCGTTGGTGGAACCTCCCCACCCTCAGGGTTCCGGAACCATTGTCAGTGCGTGGGGGAGATCGAGAGACAACTCCACGCACGTCTCTTCAGTCACAGGTGTTCCCTGACCGGGGAAGTCCGAGAAATACCTTCCCTGACCTTGGGGAGGCAGCCTCTGTCACTGGGATTTCCTGCAAACCCCCATAGCATTCCCTGGCACAGAGACATTAGGAAAACCCTCAAAGGGAGACCAGCTCAGCCATTCCGTTGGAACCCACGCGCTGCCGACCGCTGGTGTATCCTCCCCACCCTCAGGGTTCCGGAACCTATTTCAGTGCGTGGGGGAGCTCGAGAGACAACTCCACGCAGCTCTCTTCAGTCACAGGTGTTCCCTGTCCGGGGAAGTCCGAGAAATACCTTCCCTGACCTTGGGGAGGCAGCCTCTGTCACTGGGATTTCCTGAAAACACCCCTAGCATTCCCTGGCTCAGAGACATTAGGAAAAGCCTCAGGGGAGACCAGCTCAGCCATTCCGTTGGACCCCACGCGCTGCCGTCCGTTGGTGTAACCTCCCCAATCTCAGGGTTCCGGAACCATTGTCAGTGCGTGGGGGAGCTCGAGAGACAACTCCACGCAGCTCTCTTCAGTCACAGGTGTTCCCTGTCCGGGGAAGTCCGAGAAATAACTTCCCTTACCTTGGGGAGGCAGCCTCTGTCACTGGGATTTCCTGCAAACCCCCCTAACATTCCCTGGCACAGAGACACTAGGAAAACCCTCAGGGGAGACCAGCTCAGCCATTCCGTTGGAACCCACGCGCTGCAGACCGTTGGTGGAACCTCCCCACCCTCGGGGTTCCGGAACCATTGTCAGTGCGTGGGGGAGCTCGAGAGACAACTCCACGCAGCTCTCTTCAGTCACAGGTGTTCCCTGTATGGGGAAGTCTGAGAAATACCTTCCCTGACCTGAGGGAGGCAGCCTCTGTCACTGGGATTTCCTGCAAACCCCCCTAGCATTCCCTGGCACAGAGACATTAGGAAAACCCTCAGTGGAGACCAGCTCAGCCATTCCGTTGGAACCCACGCGCTGCCGACCGTTAGTGGAGCCTCCCCACGCTCAGGGTTCCGGAACCATTGTCAGGGCGTGGGGGATCTCGAGAGACAACTCCACGCAGCTCTCCTCAGTCACAGGTCTTCCCTGTCCGGGGAAGTCCAAGAAATACCTTCCCTGACCTTCGGAAGGCAGCCTCTGTCACTGGGATTTCCTGCAAACCCCCTTAGCATTCCCTGGCACAAAGATATTAATAAAACCCTCAGGGGAGGCCAGCTCAGCCATAACTTTGGAACCCACGCGCTGCAGACCGTTGGTGGAACCTCCCCACGCTCAGGGATCCGGAATCATTGTCAGTGCGTGGGGGAGATCGAGAGACAACTCCACGCAGCTCTCTTCAGTCACAGGAGTTCCCTGTCCGGTGAAGTCCGAGAAATAACTTCCCTGACCTTGGGGAGGCAGCCTCAGTCACTGGGATTTCCTACAAAACCCATAGCATTCCCTGGCACAGAGACATTAGGAGAACACTCAGGGGAGACCAGCTCAGCCATTCCGTTGGAACCCACGCACTGCCGACCGTTGGTGGAACCTCCCCACCCTCAGGGTTCCGGAACCATTGTCAGTGCGTGGGGGAGCTCGAGAGACAACTCCACGCAGCTCTCTTCAGTCACAGGTGTTCCCTGTCCGGGGAAGTCCGAGAAATAAATTGCAGGAACTTGGGGAGGCAGCCTCTGTGACTGGGATTTCCTGCAAACCCCGGTAGCATTCCCTGGCACAGAGACATTAGGAAAACCCTCAGGGGGACCAGCTCAGGCATTCCGTTGGAACCCACGCGCTGCCGACCGTTGGTGGAACCTCCCCACGCTCAGGGTTCCGGAACCATTGTCAGTGCGTGGGGGAGCTCGAGAGACAACTCCACGCAGGTCTCTTCAGTCACAAATGTTCCCTGTTCTGGGAAGTCCGAGAAATACCTTCCCTGACCTTGGGGAGGCAGCCTCTGTCAGTGGGATTTCCTGCAAAGGCGCCTAGCATTCCCTGGCACAGAGACAATAGGAAAACCCTCAGGGGAGACCAGCTCAGCCATTCCGTTGGAACCCACGCGCTGCCAACCGTTGGTGGAACCTCCCCACCCTCAGGGTTACGGAACCATTGTCAGTGCGTGGGGGAGCTCGAGAGACAACTCCACGCAGCTCTCTTCATTCACAGGTGTTCCCTGTCCGGGGGAAGTCCGAGAAATATCTTCCGTTACCTTGGGGAGTCAGCCTCTATCACTGGGATTTCCTGCAACCCCTCTGGCATTCCTTGGATCAGAGACAATAGGAAAACACTCAGGGGAGACCAGCTCAGCCATTCGGTTGGAACCCACGCGCTGCCGATCTTTGGTGGAACCTCCCAACGCTCAGGGTTCCGAAACCATTGTCAGTGCGTGGGGGAGCTCGAGAGACAACTCCACGCAGCTCTCTTCAGTCACAGGGGTTCCCTGTCCGGGGAAGTCCGAGAAATACCTTCCCTGACCTTGGGGAGGCAGCCTCTGTCACTGGGATTTCCTGCAAACCCCCCTAGCATTCCCTGGCACAGAGACATTAGGAAAACCCTCAGGGGAGACCAGCTCAGCCATTCCGTTGGAACGCACGCGCTGCCGACCGTTGGTGGAACCTCCCCACGCTCAGGGTTACGGAACCATTGTCAGTGCGTGGGGGAGCTCGAGAGACAACTCCACGCAGCTCTCTTCAGTCACAGGTGTTCCCTGTCCGGGGAAGTCCGAGAAACACCTTCCCTGACCTCGGGGAGGCAGCCTCTGTCACTGGGATTTCCTGCAAAACCCCCTAGCATTCCCTGGCACAGAGATATTAGGAAAACCCTCAGGGGAGACCAGCTCAGGCATTCCGTTGGAACCCACGCGCTACCGACCGTTGGTCGAACTTCCCCATGCTCAGCGTTCTGGAACCATTGTCAGTGCGTGGGGGAGCTCGAGAGAAAACTCCACGCAGCTCTCCTCAGTCACAGGTGTTCCCTGTCCGGGGAAGTCCGAGAAATAACTTCCCTGACCTTGGGGAGGCAGCCTCTGTCACTGGGATTTCCTGCAAACCCCCCTAGCATTCCCTGGCATAGAGAAATTAGGAAAACCCTCAGGGGAGACCAGCTAAGCCATTCCGTTGGAACCCACGCGCTGCCGACCGTTGGTGGAACCTCCCCACGCTCAGGGTTCCGGAAACATTGTCAGTGCGTGGGGGAGATCGAGAGACAACTCCACGCAGCTCTCCTCAGTCACAGGTTTTCCCTGTCCGGGGAAGTCCAAGAAATACCTTCCGTGACCTTGGGGAGGCAGCCTCTGTCACTGGGATTTCCTGCAAACCCCCCTAGCCTTCCCTGGCATAGAGACATTAGGAAAACCCTCAAGGGAGACCAGCTCACCCATTCCGTTGGAACCCACGCGCTGCCGACCGTTGGTGGAACCTCCCCACGCTCAGGGTTCTGGAACCATTGTCAGTGCTTGCGGGAGCTCGAGAGACAACTCCACGCAGCTCTCTTCAGTCACAGGTGTTCCCTGTCCGGGGAAGTCCGAGAAACACCTTCCCTGACCTTGTGGAGGCAGCCTCTGTCACTGGGATTTCCTGCAAAACCCCCTAGCATTCCCTGCCACAGAGACATTAAAAAAAACCCTCAGGGGAGACCAGCTCAACCATTCCGTTGGAACCAACGCGCTGCCGACCGTTGGTGGAACCTCCCCACCCTCAGGGTTCCGGAACCATTGTCAGTGCGTGGGGGAGATCGAGAGACAACTCCACGCAGCTCTCTTCAGTCACAGGTGTTCCCTGTCCGGGGAAGTCCGAGAAATACCTTCCCTGACCTTGGGGAGGCAGCCTCTGTCACTGGGATTTCCTGCAAACCCCCATAGCATTCCCTGGCACAGAGACATTAGGAAAACCCTCAGGGGAGACCAGCTCAGCCATTCCGTTGGAACCCACGCGCTGCCGACCGTTGGTGTAACCTCCCCACGCTCAGGGTTCCGGAACCATTTTCAGTGCGTGGGGGAGCTCGATAGACAACTCCACGCAGCTCTCTTCTGTCACAGGTGTTCCCTGTACGGGGAAGTCCGAGAAATACCTTCCCTTACCTTGGGGAGGCAGCCTCTGTCACTGGGATTTCCTGCAAACCCCCCTAGCATTCCGTGGCACAGAGACACTAGGAAAACCCTCAGGGGAGACCAGCTCAGCCATTCCGTTGGAACCCACGCGCTGCAGACCGTTGGTGGAACCGCCCCACGCTCAGGGTTCCGGAAACATTGTCAGTGCGTGGGGGAGCTCGAGAGACAACTCCACGCAGCTCTCTTCAGTCACAGGTGTTCCCTGTCCGGGGAAGTCCGAGAAACACCTTCCCTGACCTTGGGGAGGCAGCCTCTGTGACTGGGATTTCCTGCAAACCCCCCTAGCATTCCCTGCCACAGAGACATTAAAAAAAACCCTCAGGGGAGACCAGCTCAGCCATTCCGTTGGAACCAACGCGCTGCCGACCGTTGGTGGAACCTCCCCACGCTCAGGGTTCCGGAACCATTGTCAGTGCGTGGGGGAGCTCGAGAGACAACTCCACGCAGCTCTCTTCAGTCACAGGTGTTCCCTGTCAGGGGAAGTCCGAGAAATAAATTGCAGGAACTTGGGGAGGCAGCCTCTGTGACTGGGATTTCCTGCAAACCCCCCTAGCATCCCCTATTACAGAGACATTAGGAAAATCCTCAGGGGAGACCAGCTCAGGCATTCCGTTGGAACCCACGGGCTGCCGAGCGTTGGTGGAACCTCCCCACGCTCAGGGTTCCGGAACCATTGTCAGTGCGTGGGGGAGCTCGAGAGACAACTCCACGCAGCTCTCTTCAGGCACAGGTGTTCCCTGTCCGGGGAAGTCCGAGAAATAACTTCCCTGAACTTGGGGAGGCAGCCTCTGTCACTGGGATTTCCTGCAATCACCCCTAGTATTCCCTGGCACAGAGACATTAGGAAAACCCTCAGGGGAGACCAGCTCAGCCATTCCGTTATAACCCACGCGCTGCCGACCGTTGGTGGAACCTCCCCACGCTCAGGGTTCCGGAACCATTGTCAGTGCGTGGGGAAGCTCGAGAGACAAATCCACGCAGCTATCTTCAGTCACAGGTGTTCCCTGTCCGGGGAAGTCTGAGAAATACCTTCCCTGACCTCGGGGAGGCAGCCTCTGTCACTGGGATTTCCTGCAAAACCCCCTAGCATTCCCTGGCACAGAGATATTAGGAAAACCCTCAGGGGAGACCAGCTCAGGCATTCCGTTGGAACCCACGCGCTACCGACCGTTGGTCGAACTTCCCCATGCTCAGAGTTCTGGGCCCATTGTCAGTGCGTGGGGGAGCTCGAGAGACAACTCCACGCAGCTCTCCTCAGTCACAGGTGTTCCCTGTCCGGGGAAGTCCGAGAAATAACTTCCCTGACCTTCGGGAGGCAGCCTCTGTCACTGGGATTTCCTGCAAACCCCCCTAGCATTCCCTGGCATAGAGACATTAGGAAAACCCTCAGGGGAGACCAGCTCAGCCATTCCGTTGGAACCCACGCGCTGCCGACCGTTGGTGGAACCTCCCCACGCTCAGGGTTCCGGAACCTTTGTCAGTGCGTGGGGGAGCTCGAGAGACAACTCCACGCAGCTCTCTTCAGGCACAGGTGTTCCCTGTCCGGGGAAGTCCGAGAAATAACTTCCCTGAACTTGGGGAGGCAGCCTCTGTGACTGGGATTTCCTGCAAACGCCCCTAGCATCCCCTATTACAGAGACATTAGGAAAACCCTCAGGGGAGACCAGCTCAGGCATTCCATTGGAACCCACGCGCTGCCGACCGTTGGTGGAACCTCCCCACGCTCAGGGTTCCGGAACCTTTGTCAGTGCGTGGGGGAGCTCGAGAGACAACTCCACGCAGCTCTCTTCAGGCACAGGTGTTCCCTGTCCGGGGAAGTCCGAGAAATAACTTCCCTGAACTTGGGGAGGCAGCCTCTGTCACTGGGATTTCCTGCAATCACCCCTAGCATTCCCTGGCACAGAGACATTAGGAAAACCCTCAGGGGAGACCAGCCCAGGCATTCCGTTGGGACCCACGCGCTGCCGACCGTTGGTGGAACCTCCCCACGCTCAGGGTTCCGGAAACATTGTCAGTGCGTGGGGAAGCTCGAGAGACAAATCCACGCAGCTATCTTCAGTCACACGTGTACCCTGTCCGGGGAAGTCCGAGAAATATATTGCAGGAACTTGGGGAGGTAGCCTCTGTGACTGGGATTTCCTGCAAACCCCCCTAGCATTCCCTGGCACAGAGACATTAGGAAAACCCTCAGGGGAGACCAGCTCAGCCATTCCGTTGGAACCCACGCGCTGCCGACCGTTGTTGGAGCCTCCCCACGCTCAGGGTTCCGGAACCATTGTCAGTGCGTGGGGGAGCTCGAGAGACAACTCCATGCAGCTCTCCTCAGTCACAGGTGTTCCCTGTCCGGGGAAGTCCAAGAAATACCTTCCCTGATCTTGGGGAGGCAGCCTCTGTCACTGGGATTTCCTGCAAACCCCCTTAGCATTCCCTGGCACAGAGATATTAAGAAAACCCTCAGGGGAGACCAGCTCAGCCATAATTTTGGAACCCACGCGCTGCCGACCGTTGGTGGAACCTCCCCACGCTCAGGGTTCCGGAACCATTGTCAGTGCGTGGGGGAGCTCGAGAGACAGCTCCACGCATCTCTCTTCAGTCACAGGTGTTCCCTGTCCGGGGAAGTCCGAGAAACACCTTCCCTGACCTTGGGGAGGCAGCCTCTGTCACTGGGATTTCCTGCAATACCCCCTAGCATTCCCTGGCACATAGACATTAGGAAAATCCTCAGGGGAGACCAGCTCAGCCATTCCGTTGGAACCCACGTGCTGCCGACCGTTGGTGGAACCTCCCCACGCTCAGGGTTCTGGAACCATTGTCAGTGCGTGGGGGAGCTCGAGAGACAACTCCACGCAGCTCTCTTCAGTCACAGGTGTTCCCTGTCCGGGGAAGTCCGAGAAATAAATTGCAGGAACTTGGGGAGGCAGCCTCTGTGACTGGGATTTCCTGCAAACCCCCCTAGCATTCCCTGGCACAGAGACATTAGGAAAACCCTCAGGGGAGACCAGCTCAGGCATTCCGTTGGAACCCACGCGCTGCCGACATTTGGTGGAACCTCCCCAAGCTCAGGGTTCCGGAAACATTGTCAGTGCGTGGGGGAGCTCGAGAGAAAACTCCACGCAGCTCTCTTCAGTCACAGGATTTCCCTGTCCGGGGAAGTCTGAGAAATACCTTCCCTGACCTGAGGGAGGCAGCCTCTGTCACTGGGATTTCCTGCAAACCCACCTAGCATTCCCTGGCACAGAGACATTAGGAAAACCCTCAGGGGAGACCAGCTCAGCCATTCCGTTGGAACCCACGCGCTGCCGACCGTTGGTGGAGCCTCCCCACGCTCAGGGTTCCGGAACCTTTGTCAGTGCTTGGGGGATCTCGAGAGACAACTCCACGCAGTTCTCTTCAGTCACAGGTGTTCCCTGTCCGGGGAAGTCCGAGAAATAAATTGCAGGAACTTGGGGAGGCATCTTCTGTGACTGGGATTTCCTGCAAACCCCGCTAGCATTCCCTGGCACAGAGACATTAGGAAAACCCTCAGGGGAGACCAGCTCAGGCATTCCGTTGGAACCCACGCGCTGCCGACCGTTGGTGGAACCTCCCCACGCTCAGGGTTCCGGAACCATTGTCAGTGCGTGGGGAGCTCGAGAGACAACTCCACGCAGCTCTCTTCAGTCACAGGTGTTCCCTGTCCGGGGAAGTCCGAGAAATATCTTCCCTGACCTTGGGGAGGCAGCCTCTGTCTCTGGGATTTCCTGCAAACCCCCCTAGCATTCCCTGGCACAGAGACATTAAGAAAACCCTCAGGGGAGACCAGCTCAGGCATTCCGTTGGAACCCACGCGCTGCCGACCGTTGGTGGAACCTCCCCACGCTCAGGGTTTCGGAACCATTGTCAGTGCGTGGGGGAGCTCGAGAGACAACTCCACGCAGCTCTCTTCAGTCACAGGTGTTCCCTGTCCGGGGAAGTCTGAGAAATGTTTCCCTGACCTTGGGGAGGCAGCCTCTGTCCCTGGGATTTCCTGCAACCCCCCCTAGCATTCCCTGGCACAGAGACACTAGGAAAACACTCAGGGGAGAACAGCTCAGCCATTCCGTTGGAAACCACGCGCTGCCGACCGTTGGTGGAACCTCCCCACGCTCAGGGTTCCGGAACCATTGTCAGTGCGTGGGGGAGCTCGAGAGACAACTCCACGCAGCTCTCTTCAGTCACAGGTGTTCCCTGTCCGGGGAAGTCCGAGAAATATCTTCCCTGACCTTGGGGAGGCAGCCTCTGTCACTGGGATTTCCTGCAAACCCCCCTAGCATTCCCTTGCACAGAGACATTAGGAAAACCCTCAGGGGAGACCAGCTCAGCCATTCCGTTGGAACCCACGCGCTGCCGACCGTTGGTGGAACCTCCCCACGCTCAGGGTTCCGGAACCATTGTCAGGGCGTGGGGGAGCTCGAGAGACAACTCCACGCAGCTCTCTTCAGTCACAGGTGTTCCCTGTCCGGGGAAGTCCGAGAAATAACTTGCAAGAACTTGGGGAGGCAGCCTCTGTTACTGGGATTTCCTGCAAACCCCCCTAGCATTCCCTGGCACAGAGACACTAGGAAAACACTCAGGGGAGAACAGCTCAGCCATTCCGTTGGAAACCACGCGCTGCCGACCGTTGGTGGAACCTCCCCACGCTCAGGGTTCCGGAAACATTGTCAGTACGTGGGGGAGCTCGAGAGACATCTCCACGCAGCTCTCTTCAGTCACAGGTGTTCCCTGTCCGGGGAAGTCTGAGAAATACCTTCCCTGACCTGGGGGACGCAGCCTCTGTCACTGGGATTTCCTGCAAACCCCCCTAGCATTCCCTGGCACAGAGACATTAGGAAAACCCTCAGGGGAGAGCAGCTCAGCCATTCCGTTGGAACCCTCGCGCTGCCGACCGTTGGTGGAACCTCCCCACGCTCAGGGTTCCGGAACCATTGTCAGTGCGTGCGGGAGCTCGAGAGACAACTCCACGGAGCTCTCTTCCGTCACAGGTGTTCCCTGTCCGGGGAAGTCCGAGAAATACCTTCCCTGAACTTGGGGAGGCAGCCTCTGTCACTGGGATTTCCTGCAAACCCCCCTAGCATTCCCTGGCACACAGACACTAGGAAAACACTCAGGGGAGACAAGCTCAGCCATTCCGTTGGAAACCACGCGCTGCCGACCGTTGGTGGAACCTCCCCACGCTCATTTTTCCGGAACCATTGTCAGTGCGTGGGGGAGCTCGAGAGACAACTCCACGCATCTCTCTTCAGTCACAGGTGTTCCCTGTCCGGGGAAGTCCGAGAAATACATTCCATGACCTTGGGGAGGCAGCCTCTGTCACTGGGATTTCCTGCAAACCCCCTAGCATTCCCTGGCACAGAGACATTAGGAAAACCCTCAGGGGAGACCAGCTCAGCCATTCCGTTGGAACCCACGCACTGCCGACCGTTGGTGGAACCTCCCCACCCTCAGGGTTCCGGAACCATTGTCAGTGCGTGGGGGAGCTCGAGAGACAACTCCACGCAGCTCTCTTCAGTCACAGGTGTTCCCTGTCCGGGGAAGTCCGAGAAATAAATTGCAGGAACTTGGGGAGGCAGCCTCTGTGACTGGGATTTCCTGCAAACCCCGGTAGCATTCCCTGGCACAGAGACATTAGGAAAACCCTCAGGGGGACCAGCTCAGGCATTCCGTTGGAACCCACGCGCTGCCGACCGTTGGTGGAACCTCCCCACGCTCAGGGTTCCGGAACCATTGTCAGTGCGTGGGGGAGCTCGAGAGACAACTCCACGCAGGTCTCTTCAGTCACAAATGTTCCCTGTTCTGGGAAGTCCGAGAAATACCTTCCCTGACCTTGGGGAGGCAGCCTCTGTCAGTGGGATTTCCTGCAAAGGCGCCTAGCATTCCCTGGCACAGAGACAATAGGAAAACCCTCAGGGGAGACCAGCTCAGCCATTCCGTTGGAACCCACGCGCTGCCAACCGTTGGTGGAACCTCCCCACCCTCAGGGTTACGGAACCATTGTCAGTGCGTGGGGGAGCTCGAGAGACAACTCCACGCAGCTCTCTTCATTCACAGGTGTTCCCTGTCCGGGGGAAGTCCGAGAAATATCTTCCGTTACCTTGGGGAGTCAGCCTCTATCACTGGGATTTCCTGCAACCCCTCTGGCATTCCTTGGATCAGAGACAATAGGAAAACACTCAGGGGAGACCAGCTCAGCCATTCGGTTGGAACCCACGCGCTGCCGATCTTTGGTGGAACCTCCCAACGCTCAGGGTTCCGAAACCATTGTCAGTGCGTGGGGGAGCTCGAGAGACAACTCCACGCAGCTCTCTTCAGTCACAGGGGTTCCCTGTCCGGGGAAGTCCGAGAAATACCTTCCCTGACCTTGGGGAGGCAGCCTCTGTCACTGGGATTTCCTGCAAACCCCCCTAGCATTCCCTGGCACAGAGACATTAGGAAAACCCTCAGGGGAGACCAGCTCAGCCATTCCGTTGGAACGCACGCGCTGCCGACCGTTGGTGGAACCTCCCCACGCTCAGGGTTACGGAACCATTGTCAGTGCGTGGGGGAGCTCGAGAGACAACTCCACGCAGCTCTCTTCAGTCACAGGTGTTCCCTGTCCGGGGAAGTCCGAGAAACACCTTCCCTGACCTCGGGGAGGCAGCCTCTGTCACTGGGATTTCCTGCAAAACCCCCTAGCATTCCCTGGCACAGAGATATTAGGAAAACCCTCAGGGGAGACCAGCTCAGGCATTCCGTTGGAACCCACGCGCTACCGACCGTTGGTCGAACTTCCCCATGCTCAGCGTTCTGGAACCATTGTCAGTGCGTGGGGGAGCTCGAGAGAAAACTCCACGCAGCTCTCCTCAGTCACAGGTGTTCCCTGTCCGGGGAAGTCCGAGAAATAACTTCCCTGACCTTGGGGAGGCAGCCTCTGTCACTGGGATTTCCTGCAAACCCCCCTAGCATTCCCTGGCATAGAGAAATTAGGAAAACCCTCAGGGGAGACCAGCTAAGCCATTCCGTTGGAACCCACGCGCTGCCGACCGTTGGTGGAACCTCCCCACGCTCAGGGTTCCGGAAACATTGTCAGTGCGTGGGGGAGATCGAGAGACAACTCCACGCAGCTCTCCTCAGTCACAGGTTTTCCCTGTCCGGGGAAGTCCAAGAAATACCTTCCGTGACCTTGGGGAGGCAGCCTCTGTCACTGGGATTTCCTGCAAACCCCCCTAGCCTTCCCTGGCATAGAGACATTAGGAAAACCCTCAAGGGAGACCAGCTCACCCATTCCGTTGGAACCCACGCGCTGCCGACCGTTGGTGGAACCTCCCCACGCTCAGGGTTCTGGAACCATTGTCAGTGCTTGCGGGAGCTCGAGAGACAACTCCACGCAGCTCTCTTCAGTCACAGGTGTTCCCTGTCCGGGGAAGTCCGAGAAACACCTTCCCTGACCTTGTGGAGGCAGCCTCTGTCACTGGGATTTCCTGCAAAACCCCCTAGCATTCCCTGCCACAGAGACATTAAAAAAAACCCTCAGGGGAGACCAGCTCAACCATTCCGTTGGAACCAACGCGCTGCCGACCGTTGGTGGAACCTCCCCACCCTCAGGGTTCCGGAACCATTGTCAGTGCGTGGGGGAGATCGAGAGACAACTCCACGCAGCTCTCTTCAGTCACAGGTGTTCCCTGTCCGGGGAAGTCCGAGAAATACCTTCCCTGACCTTGGGGAGGCAGCCTCTGTCACTGGGATTTCCTGCAAACCCCCATAGCATTCCCTGGCACAGAGACATTAGGAAAACCCTCAGGGGAGACCAGCTCAGCCATTCCGTTGGAACCCACGCGCTGCCGACCGTTGGTGTAACCTCCCCACGCTCAGGGTTCCGGAACCATTTTCAGTGCGTGGGGGAGCTCGATAGACAACTCCACGCAGCTCTCTTCTGTCACAGGTGTTCCCTGTACGGGGAAGTCCGAGAAATACCTTCCCTTACCTTGGGGAGGCAGCCTCTGTCACTGGGATTTCCTGCAAACCCCCCTAGCATTCCGTGGCACAGAGACACTAGGAAAACCCTCAGGGGAGACCAGCTCAGCCATTCCGTTGGAACCCACGCGCTGCAGACCGTTGGTGGAACCGCCCCACGCTCAGGGTTCCGGAAACATTGTCAGTGCGTGGGGGAGCTCGAGAGACAACTCCACGCAGCTCTCTTCAGTCACAGGTGTTCCCTGTCCGGGGAAGTCCGAGAAACACCTTCCCTGACCTTGGGGAGGCAGCCTCTGTGACTGGGATTTCCTGCAAACCCCCCTAGCATTCCCTGCCACAGAGACATTAAAAAAAAACCCTCAGGGGAGACCAGCTCAGCCATTCCGTTGGAACCAACGCGCTGCCGACCGTTGGTGGAACCTCCCCACGCTCAGGGTTCCGGAACCATTGTCAGTGCGTGGGGGAGCTCGAGAGACAACTCCACGCAGCTCTCTTCAGTCACAGGTGTTCCCTGTCAGGGGAAGTCCGAGAAATAAATTGCAGGAACTTGGGGAGGCAGCCTCTGTGACTGGGATTTCCTGCAAACCCCCCTAGCATCCCCTATTACAGAGACATTAGGAAAATCCTCAGGGGAGACCAGCTCAGGCATTCCGTTGGAACCCACGGGCTGCCGAGCGTTGGTGGAACCTCCCCACGCTCAGGGTTCCGGAACCATTGTCAGTGCGTGGGGGAGCTCGAGAGACAACTCCACGCAGCTCTCTTCAGGCACAGGTGTTCCCTGTCCGGGGAAGTCCGAGAAATAACTTCCCTGAACTTGGGGAGGCAGCCTCTGTCACTGGGATTTCCTGCAATCACCCCTAGTATTCCCTGGCACAGAGACATTAGGAAAACCCTCAGGGGAGACCAGCTCAGCCATTCCGTTATAACCCACGCGCTGCCGACCGTTGGTGGAACCTCCCCACGCTCAGGGTTCCGGAACCATTGTCAGTGCGTGGGGAAGCTCGAGAGACAAATCCACGCAGCTATCTTCAGTCACAGGTGTTCCCTGTCCGGGGAAGTCTGAGAAATACCTTCCCTGACCTCGGGGAGGCAGCCTCTGTCACTGGGATTTCCTGCAAAACCCCCTAGCATTCCCTGGCACAGAGATATTAGGAAAACCCTCAGGGGAGACCAGCTCAGGCATTCCGTTGGAACCCACGCGCTACCGACCGTTGGTCGAACTTCCCCATGCTCAGAGTTCTGGGCCCATTGTCAGTGCGTGGGGGAGCTCGAGAGACAACTCCACGCAGCTCTCCTCAGTCACAGGTGTTCCCTGTCCGGGGAAGTCCGAGAAATAACTTCCCTGACCTTCGGGAGGCAGCCTCTGTCACTGGGATTTCCTGCAAACCCCCCTAGCATTCCCTGGCATAGAGACATTAGGAAAACCCTCAGGGGAGACCAGCTCAGCCATTCCGTTGGAACCCACGCGCTGCCGACCGTTGGTGGAACCTCCCCACGCTCAGGGTTCCGGAACCTTTGTCAGTGCGTGGGGGAGCTCGAGAGACAACTCCACGCAGCTCTCTTCAGGCACAGGTGTTCCCTGTCCGGGGAAGTCCGAGAAATAACTTCCCTGAACTTGGGGAGGCAGCCTCTGTGACTGGGATTTCCTGCAAACGCCCCTAGCATCCCCTATTACAGAGACATTAGGAAAACCCTCAGGGGAGACCAGCTCAGGCATTCCATTGGAACCCACGCGCTGCCGACCGTTGGTGGAACCTCCCCACGCTCAGGGTTCCGGAACCTTTGTCAGTGCGTGGGGGAGCTCGAGAGACAACTCCACGCAGCTCTCTTCAGGCACAGGTGTTCCCTGTCCGGGGAAGTCCGAGAAATAACTTCCCTGAACTTGGGGAGGCAGCCTCTGTCACTGGGATTTCCTGCAATCACCCCTAGCATTCCCTGGCACAGAGACATTAGGAAAACCCTCAGGGGAGACCAGCCCAGGCATTCCGTTGGGACCCACGCGCTGCCGACCGTTGGTGGAACCTCCCCACGCTCAGGGTTCCGGAAACATTGTCAGTGCGTGGGGAAGCTCGAGAGACAAATCCACGCAGCTATCTTCAGTCACACGTGTACCCTGTCCGGGGAAGTCCGAGAAATATATTGCAGGAACTTGGGGAGGTAGCCTCTGTGACTGGGATTTCCTGCAAACCCCCCTAGCATTCCCTGGCACAGAGACATTAGGAAAACCCTCAGGGGAGACCAGCTCAGCCATTCCGTTGGAACCCACGCGCTGCCGACCGTTGTTGGAGCCTCCCCACGCTCAGGGTTCCGGAACCATTGTCAGTGCGTGGGGGAGCTCGAGAGACAACTCCATGCAGCTCTCCTCAGTCACAGGTGTTCCCTGTCCGGGGAAGTCCAAGAAATACCTTCCCTGATCTTGGGGAGGCAGCCTCTGTCACTGGGATTTCCTGCAAACCCCCTTAGCATTCCCTGGCACAGAGATATTAAGAAAACCCTCAGGGGAGACCAGCTCAGCCATAATTTTGGAACCCACGCGCTGCCGACCGTTGGTGGAACCTCCCCACGCTCAGGGTTCCGGAACCATTGTCAGTGCGTGGGGGAGCTCGAGAGACAGCTCCACGCATCTCTCTTCAGTCACAGGTGTTCCCTGTCCGGGGAAGTCCGAGAAACACCTTCCCTGACCTTGGGGAGGCAGCCTCTGTCACTGGGATTTCCTGCAATACCCCCTAGCATTCCCTGGCACATAGACATTAGGAAAATCCTCAGGGGAGACCAGCTCAGCCATTCCGTTGGAACCCACGTGCTGCCGACCGTTGGTGGAACCTCCCCACGCTCAGGGTTCTGGAACCATTGTCAGTGCGTGGGGGAGCTCGAGAGACAACTCCACGCAGCTCTCTTCAGTCACAGGTGTTCCCTGTCCGGGGAAGTCCGAGAAATAAATTGCAGGAACTTGGGGAGGCAGCCTCTGTGACTGGGATTTCCTGCAAACCCCCCTAGCATTCCCTGGCACAGAGACATTAGGAAAACCCTCAGGGGAGACCAGCTCAGGCATTCCGTTGGAACCCACGCGCTGCCGACATTTGGTGGAACCTCCCCAAGCTCAGGGTTCCGGAAACATTGTCAGTGCGTGGGGGAGCTCGAGAGAAAACTCCACGCAGCTCTCTTCAGTCACAGGATTTCCCTGTCCGGGGAAGTCTGAGAAATACCTTCCCTGACCTGAGGGAGGCAGCCTCTGTCACTGGGATTTCCTGCAAACCCACCTAGCATTCCCTGGCACAGAGACATTAGGAAAACCCTCAGGGGAGACCAGCTCAGCCATTCCGTTGGAACCCACGCGCTGCCGACCGTTGGTGGAGCCTCCCCACGCTCAGGGTTCCGGAACCTTTGTCAGTGCTTGGGGGATCTCGAGAGACAACTCCACGCAGTTCTCTTCAGTCACAGGTGTTCCCTGTCCGGGGAAGTCCGAGAAATAAATTGCAGGAACTTGGGGAGGCATCTTCTGTGACTGGGATTTCCTGCAAACCCCGCTAGCATTCCCTGGCACAGAGACATTAGGAAAACCCTCAGGGGAGACCAGCTCAGGCATTCCGTTGGAACCCACGCGCTGCCGACCGTTGGTGGAACCTCCCCACGCTCAGGGTTCCGGAACCATTGTCAGTGCGTGGGGAGCTCGAGAGACAACTCCACGCAGCTCTCTTCAGTCACAGGTGTTCCCTGTCCGGGGAAGTCCGAGAAATATCTTCCCTGACCTTGGGGAGGCAGCCTCTGTCTCTGGGATTTCCTGCAAACCCCCCTAGCATTCCCTGGCACAGAGACATTAAGAAAACCCTCAGGGGAGACCAGCTCAGGCATTCCGTTGGAACCCACGCGCTGCCGACCGTTGGTGGAACCTCCCCACGCTCAGGGTTTCGGAACCATTGTCAGTGCGTGGGGGAGCTCGAGAGACAACTCCACGCAGCTCTCTTCAGTCACAGGTGTTCCCTGTCCGGGGAAGTCTGAGAAATGTTTCCCTGACCTTGGGGAGGCAGCCTCTGTCCCTGGGATTTCCTGCAACCCCCCCTAGCATTCCCTGGCACAGAGACACTAGGAAAACACTCAGGGGAGAACAGCTCAGCCATTCCGTTGGAAACCACGCGCTGCCGACCGTTGGTGGAACCTCCCCACGCTCAGGGTTCCGGAACCATTGTCAGTGCGTGGGGGAGCTCGAGAGACAACTCCACGCAGCTCTCTTCAGTCACAGGTGTTCCCTGTCCGGGGAAGTCCGAGAAATATCTTCCCTGACCTTGGGGAGGCAGCCTCTGTCACTGGGATTTCCTGCAAACCCCCCTAGCATTCCCTTGCACAGAGACATTAGGAAAACCCTCAGGGGAGACCAGCTCAGCCATTCCGTTGGAACCCACGCGCTGCCGACCGTTGGTGGAACCTCCCCACGCTCAGGGTTCCGGAACCATTGTCAGGGCGTGGGGGAGCTCGAGAGACAACTCCACGCAGCTCTCTTCAGTCACAGGTGTTCCCTGTCCGGGGAAGTCCGAGAAATAACTTGCAAGAACTTGGGGAGGCAGCCTCTGTTACTGGGATTTCCTGCAAACCCCCCTAGCATTCCCTGGCACAGAGACACTAGGAAAACACTCAGGGGAGAACAGCTCAGCCATTCCGTTGGAAACCACGCGCTGCCGACCGTTGGTGGAACCTCCCCACGCTCAGGGTTCCGGAAACATTGTCAGTACGTGGGGGAGCTCGAGAGACATCTCCACGCAGCTCTCTTCAGTCACAGGTGTTCCCTGTCCGGGGAAGTCTGAGAAATACCTTCCCTGACCTGGGGGACGCAGCCTCTGTCACTGGGATTTCCTGCAAACCCCCCTAGCATTCCCTGGCACAGAGACATTAGGAAAACCCTCAGGGGAGAGCAGCTCAGCCATTCCGTTGGAACCCTCGCGCTGCCGACCGTTGGTGGAACCTCCCCACGCTCAGGGTTCCGGAACCATTGTCAGTGCGTGCGGGAGCTCGAGAGACAACTCCACGGAGCTCTCTTCCGTCACAGGTGTTCCCTGTCCGGGGAAGTCCGAGAAATACCTTCCCTGAACTTGGGGAGGCAGCCTCTGTCACTGGGATTTCCTGCAAACCCCCCTAGCATTCCCTGGCACACAGACACTAGGAAAACACTCAGGGGAGACAAGCTCAGCCATTCCGTTGGAAACCACGCGCTGCCGACCGTTGGTGGAACCTCCCCACGCTCATTTTTCCGGAACCATTGTCAGTGCGTGGGGGAGCTCGAGAGACAACTCCACGCATCTCTCTTCAGTCACAGGTGTTCCCTGTCCGGGGAAGTCCGAGAAATACATTCCATGACCTTGGGGAGGCAGCCTCTGTCACTGGGATTTCCTGCAAACCCCCTAGCATTCCCTGGCACAGAGACATTAGGAAAACCCTCAGGGGAGACCAGCTCAGCCATTCCGTTGGAACCCACGCGCTGCCGACCGTTGGTGGAACTTCCCCACGCTCAGGGTTCCGGAACCATTGTCAGTGCGTGGGGGAGCTCGAGAGACAACTCCACGCAGCTCTCTTCAGTCACAGGTGTTCCCTGTCCGGGGAAGTCTGAGAAATATTTCCCTGACCTTGGGGAGGCAGCCTCTGTCCCTGGGATTTCCTGCAAACCCCCCTAGCATTCCCTGGCACAGAGACACTAGGAAAACACTCAGGGGAGAACAGCTCAGCCATTCCGTTGGAAACCACGCGCTGCCGACCGTTGGTGGAACCTCCCCACGCTCAGGGTTCCGGAACCATTGTCAGTGCGTGGGGGAGCTCGAGAGACAACTCCACGCAACTCTCTTCAGTCACAGGTGTTCCCTGTCCGGGGAAGTCCGAGAAATATCTTCCCTGACCTTGGGGAGGCAGCCTCTGTCACTGGGATTTCCTGCAAACCCCCCTAGCATTCCCTTGCACAGAGACATTAGGAAAACCCTCAGGGGAGACCAGCTCAGCCATTCCGTTGGAACCCACGCGCTGCCGACCGTTGGTGGAGCCTCCCCACGCTCAGGGTTCCGGAACCATTGTCAGGGCGTGGGGGAGCTCGAGAGACAACTCCACGCAGCTCTCTTCAGTCACAGGTGTTCCCTGTCCGGGGAAGTCCGAGAAATAACTTGCAAGAACTTGGGGAGGCAGCCTCTGTCACTGGGAATTCCTGCAAACCCCCCTAGCATTCCCTGGCACAGAGACACTAGGAAAACACTCAGGGGAGAACAGCTCAGCCATTCCGTTGGAAACCACGCGCTGCCGACCGTTGGTGGAACCTCCCCACGCTCAGGGTTCCGGAAACATTGTCAGTACGTGGGGGAGCTCGAGAGACATCTCCACGCAGCTCTCTTCAGTCACAGGTGTTCCCTGTCCGGGGAAGTCTGAGAAATACCTTCCCTGACCTGGGGGAGTCAGCCTCTGTCACTGGGATTTCCTGCAAAACCCCTAGCATTCCCTGGCACAGAGAAATTAGGAAAACCCTCAGGGGAGACCAGCTCAGCCTTTCCATTGGAACCCACGCGCTGCCGACCGTTGGTGGAACCTCCCCACGTTCAGGGTTCCGGAACCTTTGTCACTGCGTGGGGGAGCTCGAGAGACAACTCCACGCAGCTCTCTTCAGTCACAGGTGTTCCCTGTCTGGGGAAGTCCGAGAAATACCTTCCCTGACCTTGGGGAGGCAGCCTCTGTCACTGGGATTTCCTGCAAACCCCCCTAGCATTCCCTGGCACAGAGACATTAGGAAAAACCTCAGGGGAGACCAGCTCAGCCATTCCGTTGGAACCCACGTGCTGTCGAACGTTGGCGGAACCTCCCCACGCTCAGGGTTCCGGAACCATTGTCAAGGCGTGGGGGAGCTCGAGAGACAATTCCACGCAGCTCTCTTCAGTCACAGGTGTTCCCTGTCCGGGGAAGTCCGAGAAATACATTCCCTGACCTGGGGGAGGCAGCCTCTGTCACTGGGATTTCCTGCAAACCCCCCTAGCATTCCCTGGAACAGAGAAATTAGGAAAACCCTCAGGGGAGACCAGCTCAGCCATTCCGTTGGAACCCACGCGCTGCCGACCGTTGGTGCAACCTCCCCACGCTCAGGGTTCCGGAACCATTGTCAGTGCGTGGGGGAGCTCGAGAGACAACTCCACGCAGCTCTCTTCAGTCACAGGTGTTCCCTTTCCGGGGAAGTCCGAGAAATACTTTCCCTGACCTTGGGGAGGCAGCCTCTGTCACTGGGAATTCCTGCAAACCCCCCTAGCATTCCCTGGCACAGAGACATTAGGAAAAGCCTCAGGGGAGACCAGCTCAGCCATTCCGTTGGAACCCACACGCTGCCGACCGTTGGTGGAACCTCCACACGCTCAGGGTTCCGGAACCATTGTCAGTGCGAGGGGGAGCTCGAGAGACAACTCCACGCAGCTCTCTTCAGTCACAGGTGTTCCCTGTCCGGGGAAGTCCGAGAAATATCTTCCCTGACCTTGGGGAGGCAGCCTCTGTCACTGGGATTTCCTGCAAACCCCCCTAGCATTCCCTTGCACAGAGACATTAGGAAAACCCTCAGGGGAGACCAGCTCAGCCATTCCGTTGGAACCCACGCGCTGCCGACCGTTGGTGGAACCTCCCCACGCTCAGGGTTCCGGAACCATTGTCAGGGCGTGGGGGAGCTCGAGAGACAACTCCACGCAGCTCTCTTCAGTCACAGGTGTTCCCTGTCCGGGGAAGTCCGAGAAATAACTTGCAAGAACTTGGGGAGGCAGCCTCTGTTACTGGGATTTCCTGCAAACCCCCCTAGCATTCCCTGGCACAGAGACACTAGGAAAACACTCAGGGGAGAACAGCTCAGCCATTCCGTTGGAAACCACGCGCTGCCGACCGTTGGTGGAACCTCCCCACGCTCAGGGTTCCGGAAACATTGTCAGTACGTGGGGGAGCTCGAGAGACATCTCCACGCAGCTCTCTTCAGTCACAGGTGTTCCCTGTCCGGGGAAGTCTGAGAAATACCTTCCCTGACCTGGGGGACGCAGCCTCTGTCACTGGGATTTCCTGCAAACCCCCCTAGCATTCCCTGGCACAGAGACATTAGGAAAACCCTCAGGGGAGAGCAGCTCAGCCATTCCGTTGGAACCCTCGCGCTGCCGACCGTTGGTGGAACCTCCCCACGCTCAGGGTTCCGGAACCATTGTCAGTGCGTGCGGGAGCTCGAGAGACAACTCCACGGAGCTCTCTTCCGTCACAGGTGTTCCCTGTCCGGGGAAGTCCGAGAAATACCTTCCCTGAACTTGGGGAGGCAGCCTCTGTCACTGGGATTTCCTGCAAACCCCCCTAGCATTCCCTGGCACACAGACACTAGGAAAACACTCAGGGGAGACAAGCTCAGCCATTCCGTTGGAAACCACGCGCTGCCGACCGTTGGTGGAACCTCCCCACGCTCATTTTTCCGGAACCATTGTCAGTGCGTGGGGGAGCTCGAGAGACAACTCCACGCATCTCTCTTCAGTCACAGGTGTTCCCTGTCCGGGGAAGTCCGAGAAATACATTCCATGACCTTGGGGAGGCAGCCTCTGTCACTGGGATTTCCTGCAAACCCCCTAGCATTCCCTGGCACAGAGACATTAGGAAAACCCTCAGGGGAGACCAGCTCAGCCATTCCGTTGGAACCCACGCGCTGCCGACCGTTGGTGGAACTTCCCCACGCTCAGGGTTCCGGAACCATTGTCAGTGCGTGGGGGAGCTCGAGAGACAACTCCACGCAGCTCTCTTCAGTCACAGGTGTTCCCTGTCCGGGGAAGTCTGAGAAATATTTCCCTGACCTTGGGGAGGCAGCCTCTGTCCCTGGGATTTCCTGCAAACCCCCCTAGCATTCCCTGGCACAGAGACACTAGGAAAACACTCAGGGGAGAACAGCTCAGCCATTCCGTTGGAAACCACGCGCTGCCGACCGTTGGTGGAACCTCCCCACGCTCAGGGTTCCGGAACCATTGTCAGTGCGTGGGGGAGCTCGAGAGACAACTCCACGCAACTCTCTTCAGTCACAGGTGTTCCCTGTCCGGGGAAGTCCGAGAAATATCTTCCCTGACCTTGGGGAGGCAGCCTCTGTCACTGGGATTTCCTGCAAACCCCCCTAGCATTCCCTTGCACAGAGACATTAGGAAAACCCTCAGGGGAGACCAGCTCAGCCATTCCGTTGGAACCCACGCGCTGCCGACCGTTGGTGGAGCCTCCCCACGCTCAGGGTTCCGGAACCATTGTCAGGGCGTGGGGGAGCTCGAGAGACAACTCCACGCAGCTCTCTTCAGTCACAGGTGTTCCCTGTCCGGGGAAGTCCGAGAAATAACTTGCAAGAACTTGGGGAGGCAGCCTCTGTCACTGGGAATTCCTGCAAACCCCCCTAGCATTCCCTGGCACAGAGACACTAGGAAAACACTCAGGGGAGAACAGCTCAGCCATTCCGTTGGAAACCACGCGCTGCCGACCGTTGGTGGAACCTCCCCACGCTCAGGGTTCCGGAAACATTGTCAGTACGTGGGGGAGCTCGAGAGACATCTCCACGCAGCTCTCTTCAGTCACAGGTGTTCCCTGTCCGGGGAAGTCTGAGAAATACCTTCCCTGACCTGGGGGAGTCAGCCTCTGTCACTGGGATTTCCTGCAAAACCCCTAGCATTCCCTGGCACAGAGAAATTAGGAAAACCCTCAGGGGAGACCAGCTCAGCCTTTCCATTGGAACCCACGCGCTGCCGACCGTTGGTGGAACCTCCCCACGTTCAGGGTTCCGGAACCTTTGTCACTGCGTGGGGGAGCTCGAGAGACAACTCCACGCAGCTCTCTTCAGTCACAGGTGTTCCCTGTCTGGGGAAGTCCGAGAAATACCTTCCCTGACCTTGGGGAGGCAGCCTCTGTCACTGGGATTTCCTGCAAACCCCCCTAGCATTCCCTGGCACAGAGACATTAGGAAAAACCTCAGGGGAGACCAGCTCAGCCATTCCGTTGGAACCCACGTGCTGTCGAACGTTGGCGGAACCTCCCCACGCTCAGGGTTCCGGAACCATTGTCAAGGCGTGGGGGAGCTCGAGAGACAATTCCACGCAGCTCTCTTCAGTCACAGGTGTTCCCTGTCCGGGGAAGTCCGAGAAATACATTCCCTGACCTGGGGGAGGCAGCCTCTGTCACTGGGATTTCCTGCAAACCCCCCTAGCATTCCCTGGAACAGAGAAATTAGGAAAACCCTCAGGGGAGACCAGCTCAGCCATTCCGTTGGAACCCACGCGCTGCCGACCGTTGGTGCAACCTCCCCACGCTCAGGGTTCCGGAACCATTGTCAGTGCGTGGGGGAGCTCGAGAGACAACTCCACGCAGCTCTCTTCAGTCACAGGTGTTCCCTTTCCGGGGAAGTCCGAGAAATACTTTCCCTGACCTTGGGGAGGCAGCCTCTGTCACTGGGAATTCCTGCAAACCCCCCTAGCATTCCCTGGCACAGAGACATTAGGAAAAGCCTCAGGGGAGACCAGCTCAGCCATTCCGTTGGAACCCACACGCTGCCGACCGTTGGTGGAACCTCCACACGCTCAGGGTTCCGGAACCATTGTCAGTGCGAGGGGGAGCTCGAGAGACAACTCCACGCAGCTCTCTTCAGTCACAGGTGTTCCCTGTCCGGGGAAGTCCGAGAAATATCTTCCCTGACCTTGGGGAGGCAGCCTCTGTCACTGGGATTTCCTGCAAACTCCCTAGCATTCCCTGGCACAGAGATATTAGGAAAAGCCTCAGGGGAGACCAGCTCAGCCATTCCGTTGGAACCCACGCGCTGCCGACCGTTGGTGGAACCTCCCCACGCTCAGGGTTCCGGAAACATTGTCAGTGCGTGGGGGAGCTCGAGAGACAAATCCACGCAGCTCTCTTCAGTCACAGGTGTTCCCTGTCCCGGGAAGTCCGAGAAATACCTTCCCTGAACTTGGGGAGGCAGCCTCTGTCACTGGGATTTCCTGCAAACCCCCCTAGCATTCCCTGGCACAGAGACATTAGGAAAACCCTCAGGGGAGACCAGCTCAGCCATTCCGTTGGAACCCACGCGCTGCCGACCGTTGGTGGAACCTCCCCACGCTCAGGGTTCCGGAAACATTGTCAGTGCGTGGGGGAGCTCGAGAGACAACTCCACGCAGCTCTCTTCAGTCACAGGTGTTCCCTGTCCGGGGAAGTCCGAGAAATAACTTCCCTGACCTTGGGGAGACCGCCTCTGTCATTGGGATTTCCTGCAAACCACCCTAGCATTCCCTGGCACAGAGACACTAGGAAAACACTCATGGGAGACCAGCTCAGCCATTCCGTTGGAAACCACGCGCTGCCGAACGTTGGTGGAACCTCCCCACGCTCAGGGTTCCGGAACCATTGTCAGTGCGTGGGGGAGCTCGAGAGACAACTCCACGCAGCTCTGTTCAGTCACAGGTGTTCCCTGTCCGGGGAAGTCCGAGAAATACATTCCGTGACCTTGGGGAGGCAGCCTCTGTCACTGGGATTTCCTGCAAACCCCCTAGCATTCCCTGGCACAGAGACATTAGGAAAACACTCAGGGGAGACCAGCTCAGCCATTCCGTTGGAACCCACGCGCTGCCGACCGTTGGTGATACCTCCCCACGCTCAGGGTTCCGGAACCATTGTCAGTGCGTGGGGGAGCTCGAGAGACAACTCCACGCAGCTCTCTTCAGTCACAGGTTATCCCTGTCCGGGAAAGTCCGAGAAATACCTTCCCTGACCTTGGGGAGATAGCCTCTGTCACTGGGATTTCCTGCAAACCCCCCTAGCATTCCCTGGCACAGAGACACTAGTAAAACACTCAGGGGAGACCAGCTCAGCCATTCCGTTGGAAACTACGCGCTGCCGACCGTTGGTGGAACCTCCCCACGCTCAGGGTTCCGGAACCATTGTCAGTGCGTGGGGGAGCTCGAGAGAAAACTCCACGCAGCTCTCTTCAGTCACAGGTGTTCCCTGTCCGGGGAAGTCCGAGAAATACATTCCGTGACCTTGGGGAGGCAGCCTCTGTCACCGGGATTTCCTGCAAACCCCCTAGCATTCCCTGGCACAGAGACATTTGGAAAACACTCAGGGGAGACCAGCTCAGCCATTCCATTGGAACCCACGCGCTGCCGACTGTTGGTGGAACCTCCCCACGCTCAGGGTTCCGGAACCATTGTCAGTTCGTGGGGGAGCTCGAGAGACAACTCCACGCAGCTCTCTTCAGTCACAGGTGTTCCCTGTCCGAGGAAGTCTGAGAAATAACTTCCCTGATCTGGGGGAGTCAGCCTCTGTCACTGGGATTTCCTGCAAACCCCCCTAGCATTCCCTGTCACAGAGACATTAGGAAAACCCTCAGGGGAGACCAGATCAGCCATTCCTTTGGAACCCACGCGCTGTCGACCGTTGGCGGAACCTCCCCACGCTCAGGGTTCCGGAACCATTGTCAGTGCGTGCGGGAGCTCGAGAGACAACTCCACGCAGCTCTCTTCAGTCACAGGTGTTCCCTGTCCGGGGAAGTCCGAGAAATAACTTCCGTTACCTTGGGGAGGCAGCCTCTGTCACTGGGATTTCCCGCAAACCCCCCTAGCATTCCCTGGCACAGAGACATTAGGAAAACACTCAGGGGAGACCAGCTCAGCCATTCCGTTGGAACCCACGCGCTGCCGACCGATGGTGGAACCTCCCCACGCTCAGGGTTCCGGAACCATTGTCAGTGCGTTGGGGAGCTCAAGAGACAACTCCAAGCAGCTCTCTTCAGTCACAGGTGTTCCCTGTCCGGGGAAGTCCGAGAAATACTTTCCCTGACCTTGAGGAGGCAGCCACTGTCACTGGGATTTCCTGCAAACCACCCTAGCATTCCCTGGCACAGAGACATTAGGAAAAGCCTCAGGGGAGACCAGCTCAGCCATTCCGTTGGAACCCACGCGCTGCCGACCGTTGGTGGAACCTCCCCACGCTCAGGGTTCCGGAACCATTGTCAGTGCGTGGGGGAGCTCGAGAGACAACTCCACGCAGCTCTCCTCAGTCACAGGTGTTCCCTGTCCGGGGAAGTCCGAGAAAAACCTTCCCTGACTTGGGGAGGCAGCCTCTGTCACTGAGATTTCCTGCAAACCACCCTAGCATTCCCTGGCACAGAGACATTAGGAAAACCCTCAGGGGAGACCAGCTCAGCCATTCCGTTGGAACCGACGCGCTGCCGACCGTTGGTGGAACCTCCCCATGCTCAGGGTTCCGGAACCATTGTCAGTGCGTGGGGGAGCTCGAGAGACAACTCCACGCAGCTCTCTTCAGTCACAGGGGTTCCCTGTCCGGGGAAGTCCGAGAAATAACTTCCCTGACCTTGGGGAGGCATCCTCTGTCACTGGGATTTCCCGCAAACCCCCCTAGCATTCCCTGGCACAGAGACATTAGGAAAACACTCAGGGGAGACCAGCTCAGCCATTCCGTTGGAACCCACGCGCTGCCGACCGTTGGTGGAACCTCCCCACGCTCAGGGTTCCGGAACCATTGTCAGTGCTTGGGGGAGCTCGAGAGACAACTCCACGCAGCTCTCTTCAGTAACAGGTGTTCCCTGTACGGGGATGTCCGAGAAATACATTCCGTGACCTTGGGGAGGCAGCCTCTGTGACTGGGATTTCCTGCAAACCCCCCTAGCATTCCCTGGCACAGAGACATAGGGAAAACACTCAGGGCAGACCAGCTCAGCCATTCCGTTGGAACCCACGCGCTGCCGACCGTTGGTGGATCCTCCCCACGCTCAGGGTTCCGGAACCATTGTCAGTGCGTTGGGGAGCTCGAGAGACAACTCCAAGCAGCTCTCTTCAGTCACAGGTGTTCCCTGTCCGGGGAAGTCCGAGAAATACTTTCCCTAACCTTGAGGAGGCAGCCACTGTCACTGGGATTTCCTGCAAACCACCCTAGCATTCCCTGGCACAGAGAAATTAGGAAAACCCTCAGGGGAGACAAGCTCAGCCATTCCGTTGGAACCCACGATCTGCCGATCGTTGGTGGAACCTCCCCACGCTCAGGGTTCCGGAACCATTGTCAGTGCGTGGGGGAGCTCGAGAGACAACTGCACGCAGCTCTCTTCAGTCACAGGTGTTCCCTGTCCGGGGAAGTCCGAGAAAAAACTTCCCTGACTTGGGGAGGCAGCCTCTGTCACTGAGATTTCCTGCAAACCCCCCTAGCATTCCCTGATACAGAGACATTAGGAAAACCTTCAGGGGAGACCAGCTCAGCCATTCCGTTGGAACCCACGCGCTGCCGACCGTTGGTGGAACCTCCCCACGCTCAGGGTTCCGGAACCATTGTCAGAGCGTGGGCGAGCTCGAGAGACAACTCCACGCAGCTCTCTTCAGTCACAGGTGTTCCCTGTCCGGGGAAGTCCGACAAATACCTTCCCTGACCTTGGGGAGGCAGCCTCTGTCACTGGGATTTCCTGCAATTCCCCCTATCATAACCTGGCACAGAGACACTAGGAAAACCGTCAGGGGAGAACAGCTCAGCCATTCCATTGGAACCCACGCGCTGCCGACCGTTGGTGGAGCCTCCCCACGCTCAGGGTTCCGGAACCATTGTCAGTGCGTGGGGGAGCTCGAGAGACAACTCCACGCAGCTCTCCTCAGTCACAGGTGTTCCCTGTCCGGGGAAGTCCGAGAAATACCTTCCCTGACCTTGCGGAGGCAGCCTCTGTCACTGGGATTTCCTGCAAACCCCCCTAGCATTCCCTAGCACAGAGATATTAAGAAAACCCTCAGGGGAGACCAGCTCAGCCATTCCTTTGGAACCCACGCGCTGCCGACCGTTGGTGGAACCTCCCCACGCTCAGGGTTCCGGAACCATTGTCAGTGCGTGGGGGAGCTCGATAGAAAACTCCACGCAGCTCTCTTCAGTCACAGGTGATCCCTGTCCGGGGAAGTCCGAGAAATAACTTCCCTGACCTTGGGGAGGCAGCCTCTGTCACTGGGATTTCCTGCAATCCCCCCTAGCATTCCCTGGCAAAGAGACATTAGGAAAACAATCAGGGGAGACCAGCTCAGCCATTCCGTTAGAACCCACGCGCTGCCGACCGTTGGTGGAACCTCCCCACGCTCAGGGTTCCGGAACCATTGTCTGTGCGTGGGGGAGCTCGAGAGACAACTCCACGCAGTTCTCTTCAGTCACAGGTGTTCCATGTCCGGGGAAGTCCGAGAAACACCTTCCCTGACCTTGGGGAGGCAGCCTCTGTCACTGGGATTTCCTGCAATCCCCCCTAGCATTCCCTGGCACAGAGACATTAGGAAAATCCTCAGGGGAGACCAGCTCAGCCATTCCGTTGGAACCCACGCGCTGCCGACCGTTGGTGGAACCTCCCCACGCTCAGGGTTCTGGAACCATTGTCAGTGCGTGGGGGAGCTCGAGAGACAACTCCACGCAGCTCTCTTCAGTCACAGGTGTTCCCTGTACGGGGAAGTCCGAGAAATAAATTGCAGGAACTTGGGGAGGCAGCCTCTGTGACTGGGATTTCCTGCAAACCCCCCCAGCATTCCCTGGCACAGAGATATTAGGAAAACCCTCAGGGGAGACCAGCTCAGGCATTCCGTTGGAACCCACGCGCTGCCGACCGTTGGTGGAACCTCCCCACGCTCAGGGTTCCGGGACCATTGTCAGTGCGTGGGGGAGCTCGAGAGACAACTCCACGCAGCTCTCTTCAGTCACAGGTGTTCCCTGTCCGGGGAAGTCCGAGAAATATCTTCCCTGACCTTGGGGAGGCAGCCTCTGTCTCTGGGATTTCCTGCAAACACCACTAGCATTCCCTGGCAAAGAGATATTGGGAAAACCCTCAGGGGAGACCAGCTCAGCCATTCCATTGGAACCCACGCGCTGCCGACAGTTGGTGGAACCTCCCCAAGCTCAGGGTTCCGGAAACATTGTCAGTGCGTGGGGGAGCTCGAGAGAAAACTCCACGCAGCTCTCTTCAGTCACAGGTTTTCCCTGTCCGGGGAAGTCTGAGAAATACCTTCCCTGACCTGAGGGAGGCAGCCTCTGTCACTGGGATTTCCTGCAAACCCCCCTAGCATTCCCTGGCACAGAGACATTAGGAAAACCCTCAGGGGAGACCAGCTCAGCCATTCCGTTGGAACCCACGCGCTGCCGACCGTTGGTGGAGCCTCCCCACGCTCAGGGTTCCGGAACCATTGTCAGTGCGTGGGGGAGCTCGAGAGACAACTCCACGCAGCTCTCCTCAGTCACAGGTGTTCCCTGTCCGGGGATGTCCGAGAAATATCTTCCCTGAACTTGGGGAGGCAGCCTCTGTCACTGGGATTTCCTGCAAACACCCCTAGCATTCCCTGGCACAGAGATATTAAGAAAACCCTCAGGGGAAACCAGCTCAGCCATTCCTTTGGAACCCACGCGCTGCCGACCGTTGGTGGAACCTCCCCACGCTCAGGGTTCCGGAACCATTGTCAGTGCGTGGGGGAGCTCGATAGAAAACTCCACGCAGCTCTCTTCAGTCACAGGTGTTCCCTGTCCGGGAAGTCCGAGAAATAACTTCCCTGACCTTGGGGAGGCAGCCTCTGTCTCTGGGATTTCCTGCAAACCCCCCTAGCATTCCCTGGCACAGAGACATTAGGAAAACCCTCAGGGGATACCAGCTCAGCCATTCCGTTGGAACCCACGCGCTGCCGACCGTTGCTGGAACCTCCCCACGCTCAGGGTTCCGGAACCATTCTCAGGGCGTGGGGGAGCTCGAGAGACAACTCCACGCAGCTCTCTTCAGTCACAGGTGTTCCCTGTCCGGGGAAGTCTGAGAAATACCTTCCCTGACCTGGGGGACGCAGCCTCTGTCACTGGGATTTCCTGCAAACCCCCCTAGCATTCCCTGGCACAGAGACATTAGGAAAACCCTCAGGGGAGACCAGCTCAGCCATTCCGTTGGAACCCACGCGCTGCCGACCGTTGGTGGAACCTCCCCACGCTCAGGGTTCCGGAACCATTGTCAGGGCGTGGGGGAGCTCGAGAGACAACTCCACGCAGCTCTCTTCAGTCACAGGTGTTCCCTGTCCTTGGAAGTACGAGAAATAACTTGCAAGAACTTGGGGAGGCAGCCTCTGTCACTGGGATTTCCTGCAAAACCCCTAGCAATCCCTGGCACAGAGACATTAGGAAAACCCTCAGGGGAGTCCAGCTCAGCCATTCCGTTGGAACCCACGCGCTGCCGACCGTTGGTGGAACCTCCCCACGCTCAGGGTTCCGGAACCATTGTCAGTGCGTGCGGGAGTTCGAGAGACAACTCCACGCACCTCTCTTCAGTCACAGGTGTTCCCTGTCCGGGGAAGTCCGAGAAATACCTTCCCTGACCTTGGGGAGGCAGCCTCTGTCACTGGGAATTCCTGCAAACCCCCCTAGCATTCCCTGGCACAGAGAAATTAGGAAAACCCTCAGGGGAGACCAGCTCAGCCATTCCGTTGGAACCCACGCGCTGCCGACCGTTGGTGGAACTTCCCCACGCTCAGGGTTCCGGAACCATTGTCAGTGCGTGGGGGAGCTCGAGAGACAACTCCACGGAGCTCTCTTCAGTCACATGTGTTCCCTGTCCGGGGAAGTCCGAGAAATACCTTCCCTGACCTTGGGGAGGCAGCCTCTGTCACTGGGATTTCCTGCAAACCCCCCTAGCATTCCTTGGCACAGAGACACTAGGAAAACACTCAGGGGAGACAAGCTCAGCCATTCCGTTGGAAACCACGCGCTGCCGACCGTTGGTGGAACCTCCCCACGCTCATGGTTCCGGAACGATTGTCAGTGCGTGGGGGAGCTCGAGAGACAACTCCACGCAGCTCTCTTCAGTCACAGGTGTTCCCTGTCCGGGGAAGTCCGAGAAATACATTCCATGACCTTGGGGAGGCAGCCTCTGTCACTGGGATTTCCTGCAAACCCCCTAGCATTCCCTGGCACAGAGACATTAGGAAAACCCTCAGGGGAGACCAGCTCAGCCATTCCGTTGGAACCCACGCGCTGCCGACCGTTGGTGGAACCTCCCCACGCTCAGGGTTCCGAAACCATTGTCAGTGCGTGGGGGAGCTCGAGAGACAACTCCACGCAGCTCTCTTCAGTCACAGGTGTTCCCTGTCCGGGGAAGTCCGAGAAATATCTTCCCTGACCTTGGGGAGGCAGCCTCTGTCACTGGGATTTCCTGCAAACCCCCCTAGCATTCCCTGGCACAGAGACATTAGGAAAACCCTCAGGGGAGACCAGCTCAGCCTTTCCATTGGAACCCACGCGCTGCCGACCGTTGGTGGAACCTCCCCACGTTCAGGGTTCCGGAACCTTTGTCACTGCGTGGGGGAGCTCGAGAGACAACTCCACGCAGCTGTCCTCAGTCACAGGTGTTCCCTGTCCGGGGAAGTCCGAGAAATACCTTCCCTGACCTTGGGGAGGCAGCCTCTGTCACTGGGATTTCCTGCAAACACCCCTAGCATTCCCTGGCACAGAGATATTAAGAAAACCCTCAGGGGAAACCAGCTCAGCCATTCCTTTGGAACCCACGCGCTGCCGACCGTTGGTGGAACCTCCCCACGCTCAGGGTTCCGGAACCATTGTCAGTGCGTGGGGGAGCTCGATAGAAAACTCCACGCAGCTCTCTTCAGTCACAGGTGTTCCCTGTCCGGGGAAGTCCGAGAAATAACTTCCCTGACCTTGGGGAGGCAGCCTCTCTCTCTGGGATTTCCTGCAAACCCCCCTAGCATTCCCTGGCACAGAGACATTAGGAAAACCCTCAGGGGATACCAGCTCAGCCATTCCGTTGGAACCCACGCGCTGCCGACCGTTGGTGGAACCTCCCCACGCTCAGGGTTCCGGAACCATTGTCAGGGCGTGGGGGAGCTCGAGAGACAACTCCACGCAGCTCTCTTCAGTCACAGGTGTTCCCTGTCCGGGAAAGTCCGAGAAATATCTTCCCTGACTTTGGGGAGGCAGCCTCTGTCACTGGGATTTCCTGCAAACCCCCCTAGCATTCCCTGGCACAGAGACATTAGGAAAACCCTCAGGGGAGACCAGCTCAGCCATTCCGTTGGAACCCACACGCTGCCGACCGTTGGTGGAACCTCCCCACGCTCAGGGTTCCGGAACCATTGTCAGTGCGTGGGGGAGCTCGAGAGACAACTCCACGCAGCTCTCTTCAGTCACAGGTGTTCCCTTTCCGGGGAAGTCCGAGAAATATCTTCCCTGACCTTGGGGAGGCAGCCTCTGTCACTGGGATTTCCTGCAAACTCCCTAGCATTCCCTGGCACAGAGATATTAGGAAAACCCTCAGGGGAGACCAGCTCAGGCATTCCGTTGGAACCCACGCGCTGCCGACCGTTGGTGGAACCTCCCCACGCTCAGGGTTCCGGAACCATTGTCAGTGCGTGGGGGAGCTCGAGAGACAACTCCACGCAGCTCTCTTCAGTCACAGGTGTTCCCTGTCCGGGGAAGTCCGAGAAATATCTTCCCTGACCTTGGGGAGGCAGCCTCTGTCTCTGGGATTTCCTGCAAACACCCCTAGCATTCCCTGGCAGAGAGATATTGGGAAAACCCTCAGGGGAGACCAGCTCAGCCATTCCATTGGAACCCACGCGCTGCCGACATTTGGTGGAACCTCCCCAAGCTCAGGGTTCCGGAAATATTGTCAGTGCGTGGAGGAGCTCGAGAGAAAACTCCACGCAGCTCTCTTCAGTCACAGGTTTTCCCTGTCCGGGGAAGTCTGAGAAATACCTTTCCTGACCTGAGGGAGGCAGCCTCTGTCACTGGGATTTCCTGCAAACCCCCCTAGCATTCCCTGGCACAGAGACATTAGGAAAACACTCAGGGGAGACCAGCTCAGCCATTCCGTTGGAACCCACGCGCTGCCGACCGTTGGTGGAGCCTCCCCACGCTCAGGGTTCCGGAACCATTGTCAGTGCGTGGGGGAGCTCGAGAGACAACTCCACGCAGCTCTCCTCAGTCACAGGTGTTCCCTGTCCGGGAAAGTCCGAGAAATACCTTCCCTGACCTTGGGGAGGCAGCCTCTGTCACTGGGATTTCCTGCAAACACCCCAAGCATTCCCTGGCACAGAGATATTAAGAAAACCCTCAGGGGAAACCAGCTCAGCCATTCCTTTGGAACCCACGCGCTGCCGACCGTTGGTGGAACCTCCCCACGCTCAGGGTTCCGGAACCATTGTCAGTGCGTGGGGGAGCTCGATAGAAAACTCCACGCAGCTCTCTTCAGTCACAGGTGTTCCCTGTCCGGGGAAGTCCGAGAAATACCTTCCCTGACCTTGGGGAGGCAGCCTCTGTCTCTGGGATTTCCTGCAAACCCCCCTAGCATTCCCTGGCACAGAGACATTAGGAAAACCCTCAGGGGATACCAGCTCAGCCATTCCGTTGGAACCCACGCGCTGCCGACCGTTGGTGGAACCTCCCCACGCTCAGGGTTCCGGAAACATTGTCAGGGCGTGGGGGAGCTCGAGAGACAACTCCACGCAGCTCTCTTCAGTCACAGGTGTTCCCTGTCCGGGAAAGTCCGAGAAATATCTTCCCTGACTTTGGGGAGGCAGCCTCTGTCACTGGGATTTCCTGCAAACCCCCCTAGCATTCCCTGGCACAGAGACATTAGGAAAACCCTCAGGGGAGACCAGCTCAGCCATTCCGTTGGAACCCACACGCTGCCGACCGTTGGTGGAACCTCCCCACGCTCAGGGTTCCGGAACCATTGTCAGTGCGTGGGGGAGCTCGAGAGACAACTCCACGCAGCTCTCTTCAGTCACAGGTGTTCCCTGTCCGGGGAAGTCCGAGAAATATCTTCCCTGACCTTGGGGAGGCAGCCTCTGTCACTGGGATTTCCTGCAAACTCCCTAGCATTCCCTGGCACAGAGATATTAGGAAAACCCTCAGGGGAGACCAGCTCAGCCATTCCGTTGGAACCCACGCGCTGCCGACCGTTGGTGGAACCTCCCCACGCTCAGGGTTCCGGAACCATTGTCAGTGCGTGGGGGAGCTCGAGAGACAATTCCACGCAGCTTTCTTCAGTCACAGGTGTTCCCTGTCCCGGGAAGTCCGAGAAAAACCTTCCCTGAACTTGGGGAGGCAGCCTCTGTCACTGGGATTTCCTGCAAACCCCCCTAGCATTCCCTGGCACAGAGACATTAGGAAAACCCTCAGGGGAGACCAGCTCAGCCATTCCGTTGGAACCCACGCGCTGCCGACCGTTGGTGGAACCTCCCCACGCTCAGGGTTCCGGAAATATTGTCAGTGCGTGGGGGAGCTCGAGAGACAACTCCACGCAGCTCTCTTCAGTCATAGGTGTTCACTGTCCGGGGAAGTCCGAGAAATAACTTCCCTGACCTTGGGGAGACAGCCTCTGTCACTGGGATTTCCTGCAAACCCCCCTAGCATTCCCTGGCACAGAGACACTAGGAAAACCCTCAGGGGAGACCAGCTCAGCCATTCCGTTGGAACCCACGCGCTGCCGACCGATGGTGATACCTCCCCACGCTCAGGGTTCCGGAACCATTGTCAGTGCGTGGGGGAGCTCGAGAGACAACTCCACGCAGCTCTCTTCAGTCACAGGTGTTCCCTGTCCGGGGAAGTCCGAGAAATACCTTCCCTGACCTTGGGGAGGTAGCCTCTGTCACTGGGATTTCCTGCAAACCCCCCTAGCATTCCCTGGCACAGAGACATTTGGAAAACACTCAGGGGAGACCAGCTCAGCCATTCCATTTGAACCCACGCGCTGCCGACCGTTGGTGGAACCTCCCCACGCTCAGGGTTCCGGAACCATTGTCAGTTCGTGGGGGAGCTCGAGAGACAACTCCACGCAGCTCTCTTCAGTCACAGGTGTTCCCTGTCCGAGGAAGTCTGAGAAATACCTTCCCTGATCTGGGGTAGTCAGCCTCTGTCACTGGGATTTCCTGCAAACCCCCCTAGCATTCCCTGGCACAGAGACATTAGGAAAACCCTCAGGGGAGACCAGATCAGCCATTCCGTTGGAACCCACGCGCTGTCGACCGTTGGCGGAACCTCACCACGCTCAGGGTTCCGGAACCATTGTCAGTGCGTGTGGGAGCTCGAGAGACAACTCCACGCAGCTCTCTTCAGTCACAGGTGTTCCCTGTACGGGGTAGTCCTAGAAATAAATTCCGTGACTTTGGGGAGGCAGCCTCTGTCACTGGGATTTCCCGCAAACCCCCCTAGCATTCCCTGGCACAGAGACATTAGGAAAACACTCAGGGGAGACCAGCTCAGCCATTCCGTTGGAACCCACGCGCTGCCGACCGATGGTGGAACCTCCCCACGCTCAGGGTTCCGGAACCATTGTCAGTGCGTTGGGGAGCTCGAGAGACAACTCCAAGCAGCTCTCTTCAGTCACAATTGTTCACTGTCCGGGGAAGTCCGAGAAATACTTTCCCTGACCTTGAGGAGGCAGCCACTGTCACTGGGATTTCCTGCAAACCACCCTAGCATTCCCTGGCACAGAGACATTAGGAAAAC
Organism: Vicugna pacos; assembly: GCF_048564905.1. Lineage (NCBI taxonomy): Eukaryota > Metazoa > Chordata > Mammalia > Artiodactyla > Camelidae > Vicugna > Vicugna pacos. The sequence goes on along the minus strand of NW_027328721.1, from coordinate 58,481,157 downwards.
CCTCAGGGGAGGCCAGCTCAGCCATTCCGTTGGAACCCACGCCCTGCCGACCGTTGGTGGAACCTCCCCAATCTCAGGGTTGCGGAACCATCATCAGTGCGTGGGGGAGCTTGAGAGACAACTCCACGCAGCTCTCTTCAGTCACAGGTGTTCCCTGTCCGGGGAAGTCCGAGAAATAACTTCCCTGAACTTGGGGAGGCAGCCTCTGTCACTGGGATTTCCTGCAAACCCCCCTAGCATTCCCTGGCACAGAGACATTAGGAAAACCCTCAGGGGAGACCAGCTCAGCCATTCCGTTGGAACCCACGCGCTGCCGACCGTTGGTGGAACCTCCCCACGCTCAGGGTTCCGGAACCATTGTCAGTGCGTGGGGGAGCTCGAGAGACAACTCCACGCAGCTCTCTTCAGTCACAGGTGTTCCCTGTCCGGGGAAGTCCGAGAAATACCTTCCCTGAACTTGGGGAGCACCTTCTGCCACTGGGATTTCCTGAAAACGCCCCTAGCATTCCCTGGAAAAGAGACATTAAAAAAAAACCTCAGGGGAGACCAGCTCAGGCATTCCGTTGGAACCCACGCGCTGCCGACCGTTGGTGGAACCTCCCCACGCTCAGGGTTCCGGAAACATTGTCAGTCCGTGGGGGAGCTCGAGAGACAACTCCACGCAGCTCTCTTCAGTCACAGGTGTTCCCTGTCCGGGGAAGTCCGAGAAATATTTTCCCTGACCTTGGGGAGGCAGCCTCTGTCACTGGGATTTCCTGCAAACCCCCCTAGCATTCCCTGGCACAGAGACACTAGGAAAACACTCAGGGGATTCCAGCTCAGCCATTCCATTGGAAACCACGCGCTACCGACCGTGGGTGGCACCTCCGCACGCTCAGGGTTCCGGAACCATTGTCAGTGCGTGGGGGAGCTCGAGAGGCAACTCCACGCATCTCTCTTCAGTCACAGGTGTTCCCTGTCCGGGGAAGTCCGAGAAATACATTCCATGACCTTGGGGAGGCAGCCTCTGTCACTGGGATTTCCTGCAAACCCCCTAGCATTCCCTGGCACAGAGACATTAGGAAAACCCTCAGGGGAGACCAGCTCAGCCATTCCGTTTGAACCCACGCGCTGCCGACCGTTGGTGGAACCTCCCCACGCTCAGGGTTCCGGAACCATTGTCAGTGCGTGGGGGAGCTCGAGAGACAACTCCACGCAGCTCTCTTCAGTCACAGGTGTTCCCTGTCCGGGGAAGTCCGAGAAATATATTCCCTGACCTTGGGGAGGCAGCCTCTGACACTGGGATTTCCTGCAAACCCCCCTAGCATTCCCTGGCACAGAGACATTAGGAAAACCCTCAGGGGAGACCAGCTCAGCCTTTCCATTGGAACCCACGCGCTGCCGACTGTTGGTGGTACCTCCCCACGTTCAGGGTTCCGGAACCTTTGTCACTGCGTGGGGGAGCTCGAGAGACAACTCCACGCAGCTCTCTTCAGTCACAGGTGTTCCCTGTCTGGGGAAGTCCGAGAAATACCTTCCCTGACCTTGGGGAGGCAGCCTCTGTCACTGGGATTTCCTGCAAACCCCCCTAGCATTCCCTGGCACAGAGACATTAGGAAAACCCTCAGGGGAGACCAGCTCAGCCATTCCGTTGGAACCCACGTGCTGTCGACCGTTGGCGGAACCTCCCCACGCTCAGGGTTCCGGAACCATTGTCAAGGCGTGGGGGAGCTCGAGAGACAACCCCACGCAGCTCTCTTCAGTCACAGGTGTTCCCTATCCGGGGAAGTCCGAGAAATACCTTCCCTGACCTGGGGGAGGCAGCCTCTGTCACTGGGATTTCCTGCAAACCCCCCTAGCATTCCCTGGAACAGAGAAATTAGGAAAACCCTCAGGGGAGACCAGCTCAGCCATTCCGTTGGAACCCACGCGCTGCCGACCGTTGGTGCAACCTCCCCACGCTCAGGGTTCCGGAACCATTGTCAGTGCGTGGGGGAGCTCGAGAGACAACTCCACGCAGCTCTCTTCAGTCACAGGTGTTCCCTGTCCGGGGAAGTCCGAGAAATACCTTCCCTGACCTTGGGGAGGCAGCCTCTGTCACTGGGATTTCCTGCAAACTCCCTAGCATTCCCTGGCACAGAGATATTAGGAAAACCCTCAGGGGAGACCAGCTCAGCCATTCCGTTGGAACCCACGCGCTGCCGACCATTGGTGGAACCTCCCCACGCTCAGGGTTCCGGAACCATTGTCAGTGCGTGGGGGAGCTCGAGAGACAACTCCACGCAGCTCTCTTCAGTCACAGGTGTTCCCTGTCCCGGGAAGTCCGAGAAATACATTCCCTGACCTTGGGGAGGCAGCCTCTGTCACTGGGATTTCCTGCAAACCCCCCTAGCATTCCCTGGCACAGAGACATGAGGAAAACCCTCAGGGGATACCAGCTCAGCCATTCCGTTGGAACCCACGCGCTGCCGACCGTTGGTGGAACCTCCCCACGCTCAGGGTTCCGGAAACATTGTCAGTACGTGGGGGAGATCGAGAGACATCTCCACGCAGCTCTCTTCAGTCACAGGTGTTCCCTGTCCGGGGAAGTCTGAGAAATACCTTCCCTGACCTGGGGGACGCAGCCTCTGTCACTGGGATTTCCTGCAAACCCCCCTAGCATTCCCTGGCACAGAGACATTAGGAAAACCCTCAGGGGAGACCAGCTCAGCCATTCCGTTGGAACCCACGCGCTGCCGACCGTTGGTGGAACCTCCCCACGCTCAGGGTTCCGGAACCATTGTCAGTGCGTGGGGGAGCTCGAGAGACAACTCCACGCAGCTCTCTTCAGTCACAGGTGTTCCCTGTCCGGGGAAGTCCGAGAAATATCTTCCCTGACCTTGGGGAGGCAGCCTCTGTCACTGGGATTTCCTGCAAACCCCCATAGCATTCCCTGGCACAGAGACATTAGGAAAACCCTCAGGGGAGACCAGCTCAGCCTTTCCATTGGAACCCACGCGCTGCCGACCGTTGGTGGAACCTCCCCACGTTCAGGGTTCCGGAACCTTTGTCACTGCGTGGGGGAGCTCGAGAGACAACTCCACGCAGCTCTCTTCAGTCCCAGGTGTTCCCTGTCTGGGGAAGTCCGAGAAATACCTTCCCTGACCTTGGGGAGGCAGCCTCTGTCACTGGGATTTCCTGCAAACACCCCTAGCATTCCCTGGCACAGAGACATTAGGAAAACCCTCAGGGGAGACCAGCTCAGCCATTCCGTTGGAACCCACGTGCTGTCGACCGTTGGCGGAACTTCCCCACGCTCAGGGTTCCGGAACCATTGTCAAGGCGTGGGGGAGCTCGAGAGACAACTCCACGCAGCTCTCTTCAGTCACAGGTGTTCCCTGTCCGGGGAAGTCCGAGAAATACCTTCCCTGACCTGGGGGAGGCAGCCTCTGTCACTGGGATTTCCTGCAAACCCCCCTAGCATTCCCTGGCACAGAGACACTAGGAAAACACTCAGGGGATTCCAGCTCAGCCATTCCATTGGAAACCACGCGCTGCCGACCGTGGGTGGCACCTCCGCACGCTCAGGGTTCCGGAACCATTGTCAGTGCGTGGGGGAGCTCGAGAGGCAACTCCACGCAGCTCTCTTCAGTCACAGGTGTTCCCTGTCCGGGGAAGTCCGAGAAATACATTCCATGACCTTGGGGAGGCAGCCTCTGTCACTGGGATTTCCTGCAAACCCCCTAGCATTCCCTGGCACAGAGACATTAGGAAAACCCTCAGGGGAGACCAGCTCAGCCATTCCGTTTGAACCCACGCGCTGCCGACCGTTGGTGGAACCTCCCCACGCTCAGGGTTCCGGAACCATTGTCAGTGCGTGGGGGAGCTCGAGAGACAACTCCACGCAGCTCTCTTCAGTCACAGGTGTTCCCTGTCCGGGGAAGTCCGAGAAATATATTCCCTGACCTTGGGGAGGCAGCCTCTGTCACTGGGATTTCCTGCAAACCCCCCTAGCATTCCCTGGCACAGAGACATTAGGAAAACCCTCAGGGGAGACCAGCTCAGCCTTTCCATTGGAACCCACGCGCTGCCGACTGTTGGTGGTACCTCCCCACGTTCAGGGTTCCGGAACCTTTGTCACTGCGTGGGGGAGCTCGAGAGACAACTCCACGCAGCTCTCTTCAGTCACAGGTGTTCCCTGTCTGGGGAAGTCCGAGAAATACCTTCCCTGACCTTGGGGAGGCAGCCTCTGTCACTGGGATTTCCTGCAAACCCCCCTAGCATTCCCTGGCACAGAGACATTAGGAAAACCCTCAGGGGAGACCAGCTCAGCCATTCCGTTGGAACCCACGTGCTGTCGACCGTTGGCGGAACCTCCCCACGCTCAGGGTTCCGGAACCATTGTCAAGGCGTGGGGGAGCTCGAGAGACAACCCCACGCAGCTCTCTTCAGTCACAGGTGTTCCCTATCCGGGGAAGTCCGAGAAATACCTTCCCTGACCTGGGGGAGGCAGCCTCTGTCACTGGGATTTCCTGCAAACCCCCCTAGCATTCCCTGGAACAGAGAAATTAGGAAAACCCTCAGGGGAGACCAGCTCAGCCATTCCGTTGGAACCCACGCGCTGCCGACCGTTGGTGCAACCTCCCCACGCTCAGGGTTCCGGAACCATTGTCAGTGCGTGGGGGAGCTCGAGAGACAACTCCACGCAGCTCTCTTCAGTCACAGGTGTTCCATGTCCGGGGAAGTCCGAGAAATATCTTCCCTGACCTTGGGGAGGCAGCCTCTGTCACTGGGATTTCCTGCAAACTCCCTAGCATTCCCTGGCACAGAGATATTAGGAAAACCCTCAGGGGAGACCAGCTCAGCCATTCCGTTGGAACCCACGCGCTGCCGACCATTGGTGGAACCTCCCCACGCTCAGGGTTCCGGAACCATTGTCAGTGCGTGGGGGAGCTCGAGAGACAACTCCACGCAGCTCTCTTCAGTCACAGGTGTTCCCTGTCCCGGGAAGTCCGAGAAATACATTCCCTGACCTTGGGGAGGCAGCCTCTGTCACTGGGATTTCCTGCAAACCCCCCTAGCATTCCCTGGCACAGAGACATGAGGAAAACCCTCAGGGGATACCAGCTCAGCCATTCCGTTGGAACCCACGCGCTGCCGACCGTTGGTGGAACCTCCCCACGCTCAGGGTTCCGGAAACATTGTCAGTACGTGGGGGAGATCGAGAGACATCTCCACGCAGCTCTCTTCAGTCACAGGTGTTCCCTGTCCGGGGAAGTCTGAGAAATACCTTCCCTGACCTGGGGGACGCAGCCTCTGTCACTGGGATTTCCTGCAAACCCCCCTAGCATTCCCTGGCACAGAGACATTAGGAAAACCCTCAGGGGAGACCAGCTCAGCCATTCCGTTGGAACCCACGCGCTGCCGACCGTTGGTGGAACCTCCCCACGCTCAGGGTTCCGGAACCATTGTCAGTGCGTGGGGGAGCTCGAGAGACAACTCCACGCAGCTCTCTTCAGTCACAGGTGTTCCCTGTCCGGGGAAGTCCGAGAAATATCTTCCCTGACCTTGGGGAGGCAGCCTCTGTCACTGGGATTTCCTGCAAACCCCCATAGCATTCCCTGGCACAGAGACATTAGGAAAACCCTCAGGGGAGACCAGCTCAGCCTTTCCATTGGAACCCACGCGCTGCCGACCGTTGGTGGAACCTCCCCACGTTCAGGGTTCCGGAACCTTTGTCACTGCGTGGGGGAGCTCGAGAGACAACTCCACGCAGCTCTCTTCAGTCCCAGGTGTTCCCTGTCTGGGGAAGTCCGAGAAATACCTTCCCTGACCTTGGGGAGGCAGCCTCTGTCACTGGGATTTCCTGCAAACACCCCTAGCATTCCCTGGCACAGAGACATTAGGAAAACCCTCAGGGGAGACCAGCTCAGCCATTCCGTTGGAACCCACGTGCTGTCGACCGTTGGCGGAACTTCCCCACGCTCAGGGTTCCGGAACCATTGTCAAGGCGTGGGGGAGCTCGAGAGACAACTCCACGCAGCTCTCTTCAGTCACAGGTGTTCCCTGTCCGGGGAAGTCCGAGAAATACCTTCCCTGACCTGGGGGAGGCAGCCTCTGTCACTGGGATTTCCTGCAAACCCCCCTAGCGTTCCCTGGAACAGAGAAACTTGGAAAACCCTCAGGGGAGACCAGCTCAGCCATTCCGTTGGAACCCACGCGCTGCCGACCGTTGGTGGAACCTCCCCACGCTCAGGGTTCCGGAACCATTGTCAGTGCATGGGGGAGCTCGAGAGACAAATCCACGCAGCTCTCTTCAGTCACAGGTGTTCCCTGTCCCGGGAAGTCCGAGAAATACCTTCCCTGAACTTGGGGAGGCAGCCTCTGTCACTGGGATTTCCTGCAAACCCCCCTAGCATTCCCTGGCACAGAGACATTAGGAAAACCCTCAGGGGAGACCAGCTCAGCCATTCCGTTAGAACCCACGCGCTGCCGACCGTTGGTGGAACCTCCCCACGCTCAGGGTTCCGGAACCATTGTCTGTGCGTGGGGGAGCTCGAGAGACAACTCCACGCAGTTCTCTTCAGTCACAGGTGTTCCATGTCCGGGGAAGTCCGAGAAACACCTTCCCTGACCTTGGGGAGGCAGCCTCTGTCACTGGGATTTCCTGCAATCCCCCCTAGCATTCCCTGGCACAGAGAAATTAGGAAAATCCTCAGGGGAGACCAGCTCAGCCATTCCGTTGGAACCCACGCGCTGCCGACCGTTGGTGGAACCTCCCCACGCTCAGGGTTCTGGAACCATTGTCAGTGCGTGGGGGAGCTCGAGAGACAACTCCACGCAGCTCTCTTCAGTCACAGGTGTTCCCTGTACGGGGAAGTCCGAGAAATAAATTGCAGGAACTTGGGGAGGCAGCCTCTGTGACTGGGATTTCCTGCAAACCCCCCTAGCATTCCCTGGCGCAGAGATATTAGGAAAACCCTCAGGGGAGACCAGCTCAGGCATTCCGTTGGAACCCACGCGCTGCCGACCGTTGGTGGAGCCTCCCCACGCTCAGGGTTCCGGAACCATTGTCAGTGCGTGGGGGAGCTCGAGAGACAACTCCACGCAGCTCTCCTCAGTCACAGGTGTTCCCTGTCCGGGGAAGTCCGAGAAATACCTTCCCTGACCTTGGGGAGGCAGCCTCTGTCACTGGGATTTCCTGCAAACACCCCTAGCATTCCCTGGCACAGAGATATTAAGAAAACCCTCAGGGGAAACCAGCTCAGCCATTCCTTTGGAACCCACGCGCTGCCGACCGTTGGTGGAACCTCCCCACGCTCAGGGTTCCGGAACCATTGTCAGTGCGTGGGGGAGCTCGATAGAAAACTCCACGCAGCTCTCTTCAGTCACAGGTGTTCCCTGTCCGGGGAAGTCCGAGAAATAACTTCCCTGACCATGGGGAGTCAGCCTCTGTCTCTGGGATTTCCTGCAAACCCCCCTAGCATTCCCTGGCACAGAGACATTAGGAAAACCCTCAGGGGATACCAGCTCAGCCATTCCGTTGGAACCCACGCGCTGCCGACCGTTGGTGGAACCTCCCCACGCTCAGGGTTCCGGAAACATTGTCAGGGCGTGGGGGAGCTCGAGAGACAACTCCACGCAGCTCTCTTCAGTCACAGGTGTTCCCTGTCCGGGAAAGTCCGAGAAATATCTTCCCTGACTTTGGGGAGGCAGCCTCTGTCACTGGGATTTCCTGCAAACCCCCCTAGCATTCCCTGGCACAGAGACATTAGGAAAACCCTCAGGGGAGACCAGCTCAGCCATTCCGTTGGAAACCACGCGCTGCCGACCGTTGGTGGAACCTCCCCACGCTCAGGGTTCCGGAAACATTGTCAGTACGTGGGGGAGATCGAGAGACATCTCCACGCAGCTCTCTTCAGTCACAGGTGTTCCCTGTCCGGGGAAGTCTGAGAAATACCTTCCCTGACCTGGGGGACGCAGGATCTGTCACTGGGATTTCCTGAAAACCCCCCTAGCATTCCCTGGCACAGAGACATTAGGAAAACCCTCAGGGGAGACCAGCTCAGCCATTCCGTTGGAACCCACGCGCTGCCGACCGTTGGTGGAACCTCCCCACGCTCAGGGTTCCGGAACCATTGTCAGGGCGTGGGGGAGCTCGAGAGACAACTCCACGCAGCTCTCTTCAGTCACAGGTGTTCCCTGTCCGGGGAAGTCCGAGAAATATCTTCCCTGACCTTGGGGAGGCAGCCTCTGTCACTGGGATTTCCTGCAAACCCCCCTAGCATTCCCTGGCACAGAGACATTAGGAAAACCCTCAGGGGAGACCAGCTCAGCCTTTCCATTGGAACCCACGCGCTGCCGACCGTTGGTGGAACCTCCCCACGTTCAGGGTTCCGGAACATTTGTCAGTGCGTGGGGGAGCTCGAGAGACAACTCCACGCAGCTCTCTTCAGTCACAGGTGTTCCCTGTCTGGGGAAGTCCGAGAAATACCTTCCCTGACCTTGGGGAGGCAGCCTCTGTCACTGGGATTTCCTGCAAACCCCCCTAGCATTCCCTGGCACAGAGACATTAGGAAAACCCTCAGGGGAGACCAGCTCAGCCATTCCGTTGGAACCCACGTGCTGTTGACCGTTGGCGGAACCTCCCCACGCTCAGGGTTCCGGAACCATTGTCAAGGCGTGGGGGAGCTCGAGAGACAACTCCACGCAGCTCTCTTCAGTCACAGGTGTTCCCTGTCCGGGGAAGTCCGAGAAATACCTTCCCTGACCTGGGGGAGGCAGCCTCTGTCACTGGGATTTCCTGCAAACCCCCCTAGCATTCCCTGGAACAGAGAAATTAGGAAAAACCTCAGGGGAGACCAGCTCAGCCATTCCGTTGGAACCCACGCGCTGCCGACCGTTGGTGCAACCTCCCCAAGCTCAGGGTTCCGGAACCATTGTCAGTGCGTGGGGGAGCTCGAGAGACAACTCCACGCAGCTCTCTTCAGTCTCAGGTGTTCCCTTTCCGGGGAAGTCCGAGAAATACTTTCCCTGACCTTGGGGAGGCAGCCTCTGTCACTGGGAATTCCTGCAAACCCCCCTAGCATTCCCTGGCACAGAGACATTAGGAAAACCCTCAGGGGAGACCAGCTCAGCCATTCCGTTGGAACCCACACGCTGCCGACCGTTGGTGGAACCTCCCCACGCTCAGGGTTCCGGAACCATTGTCAGTGCGTGGGGGAGCTCGAGAGACAACTCCACGCAGCTCTCTTCAGTCACAGGTGTTCCCTGTCCGGGGAAGTCCGAGAAATATCTTCCCTGACCTTGGGGAGGCAGCCTCTGTCACTGGGATTTCCTGCAAACTCCCTAGCATTCCCTGGCACAGAGATATTAGTAAAACCCTCAGGGGAGACCAGCTCAGCCATTCCGTTGGAACCCACGCGCTGCCGACCGTTGGTGGAACCTCCCCACGCTCAGGGTTCCGGAACCATTGTCAGTGCGTGGGGGAGCTCGAGAGACAAATCCACGCAGCTCTCTTCAGTCACAGGTGTTCCCTGTCCCGGGAAGTCCGAGAAATACCTTCCCTGAACTTGGGGAGGCAGCCTCTGTCACTGGGATTTCCTGCAAACCCCCCTAGCATTCCCTGGCACAGAGACATTAGGAAAACCCTCAGGGGAGACCAGCTCAGCCATTCCGTTGGAACCCACGCGCTGCCGACCGTTGGTGGAACCTCCCCACGCTCAGGGTTCCGGAAACATTGTCAGTGCGTGGGGGAGCTAGAGAGACAACTCCACGCAGCTCTCTTCAGTCACAGGTGTTCCCTGTCCGGGGAAGTCCGAGAAATAACTTCCCTGACCTTGGGGAGACAGCCTCTGTCACTGGGATTTCCTGCAAACCCCCCTAGCATTCCCTGGCACAGAGACACTAGGAAAACCCTCAGGGGAGACCAGCTCAGCCATTCCGTTGGAACCGACGCGCTGCCAACCGTTGGTGATACCTTCCCACGCTCAGGGTTCCGGAACCATTGTCAGTGCGTGGGGGAGCTCGAGAGACAACTCCACGCAGCTCTCTTCAGTCACAGGTGTTCCCTGTCCGGGGAAGTCCGAGAAATACCTTCCCTGACCTTGGGGAGGTAGCCTCTGTCACTGGGATTTCCTGCAAACCCCCCTAGCATTCCCTGGCACAGAGACATTTGGAAAACACTCAGGGGAGACCAGCTCAGCCATTCCATTGGAACCCACGCGCTGCCGACCGTTGGTGGAACCTCCCCACGCTCAGGGTTCCGGAACCATTGTCAGTTCGTGGGGGAGCTCGAGAGACAACTCCACGCAGCTCTCTTCAGTCACAGGTGTTCCCTGTCCGAGGAAGTCTGAGAAATAACTTCCCTGATCTGGGGGAGTCAGCCTCTGTCACTGGGATTTCCTGCAAACCCCCCTAGCATTCCCTGGCACAGAGACATTAGGAAAACCCTCAGGGGAGACCAGATCAGCCATTCCGTTGGAACCCACGCGCTGTCGAACGTTGGCGGAACCTCCCCACGCTCAGGGTTCCGGAACCATTGTCAGTGCGTGCGGGAGCTCGAGAGACAACTCCACGCAGCTCTCTTCAGTCACAGGTGTTCCCTGTCCGGGGAAGTCCGAGAAATAACTTCCGTGACCTTGGGGAGGCAGCCTCTGTCACTGGGATTTCCCGCAAACCCCCCTAGCATTCCCTGGCACAGAGACATTAGGAAAACACTCAGGGGAGACCAGCTCAGCCATTCCGTTGGAACCCACGCGCTGCCGACCGATGGTGGAACCTCCCCACGCTCAGGTTTCCGGAAACATTGTCAGTGCGTTGGGGAGCTCGAGAGACAACTCCAAGCAGCTCTCTTCAGTCACAGTTGTTCCCTGTCCGGGGAAGTCCGAGAAATACTTTCCCTGACCTTGAGGAGGCAGCCACTGTCACTGGGATTTCCTGCAAACCACCCTAGCATTCCCTGGCACAGAGATATTAGGAAAACCCTCAGGGGAGACCAGCTCAGCCATTCCGTTGGAACCCACGCCCTGCCGACCGTTGGTGGAACCTCCCCACTCTCAGGGTTGCGGAACCATCATCAGTGCGTGGGGGAGCTCGAGAGACAACTCCACGCAGCTCTCTTCAGTCACAGGTGTTCCCTGTCCGGGGAAGTCCGAGAAATATTTTCCCTGAACTTGGGGAGGCAGCCTCTGTCACTGGGATTTCCTGCAAACCCCCCTAGCATTCCCTGGCACAGAGACACTAGGAAAACACTCAGGGGATTCCAGCTCTGCCATTCCATTGGAAACCACGCGCTGCCGACCGTGGGTGGCACCTCCGCACGCTCAGGGTTCCGGAACCATTGTCAGTGCGTGGGGGAGCTCGAGAGGCAACTCCACGCAGCTCTCTTCAGTCACAGGTGTTCCCTGTCCGGGGAAGTCCGAGAAATACATTCCATGACCTTGGGGAGGCAGCCTCTGTCACTGGGATTTCCTGCAAACCCCCCTAGCATTCCCTGGCACAGAGACATTAGGAAAACCTTCAGGGGAGACCAGCTCAGCCATTCCGTTGGAACCCACGCGCTGCCGACCGTTGGTGGAACCTCCCCACGCTCAGGGTTCCGGAAACATTGTCAGTGCGTGGGGGAGCTCGAGAGACAACTCCACGCAGCTCTCTTCAGTCACAGGTGTTCCCTGTCCGGGGAAGTCCGAGAAATACCTTCCCTGACCTTGGGGAGACAGCCTCTGTCACTGGGATTTCCTGCAAACCCCCCTAGCATTCCCTGGCCCAGAGACACTAGGAAAACCCTCAGGGGAGACCAGCTCAGCCATTCCGTTGGAACCCACGCGCTGCCGACCGTTGGTGATACCTCCCCACGCTCAGGGTTCCGGAACCATTGTCAGTGCGTGGGGGAGCTCGAGAGACAACTCCACGCAGCTCTCTTCAGTCACAGGTGTTCCCTGTCCGGGGAAGTCCGAGAAATACATTCCCTGACCTTGGGGAGGTAGCCTCTGTCACTGGGATTTCCTGCAAACCCCCCTAGCATTCCCTGGCACAGAGACACTAGTAAAACACTCAGGGGAGACCAGCTCAGCCATTCCATTGGAACCCACGCGCTGCCGACCGTTGGCGGAACCTCCCCACGCTCAGGGTTCCGGAACCATTGTCAGTGCGTGCGGGAGCTCGAGAGACAACTCCACGCAGCTCTCTTCAGTCACAGGTGTTCCCTGTCCGGGGAAGTCCGAGAAATAACTTCCGTGAGCTTGGGGAGGCAGCCTCTGTCACTGGGATTTCCCGCAAACCCCCCTAGCATTCCCTGGCACAGAGACATTAGGAAAACACTCAGGGGAGACCAGCTCAGCCATTCCGTTGGAACCCACGCGCTGCCGACCGATGGTGGAACCTCCCCACGCTCAGGGTTCCGGAACCATTGTCAGTTCGTGGGGGAGCTCGAGAGACAACTCCACGCAGCTCTCTTCAGTCACAGGTGTTCCCTGTCCGATCAAGTCTGAGAAATACCTTCTCTGATCTGGGGGAGTCAGCCTCTGTCACTGGGATTTAATGCAAACCCCCCTAGCATTCCCTGGCACAGAGACATTAGGAAAACCCTCAGGGGAGACCAGATCAGCCATTCCGTTGGAACCCACGCGCTGTCGACCGTTGGCGGAACCTCCCCACGCTCAGGGTTCCGGAACCATTGTCAGTGCGTGCGGGAGCTCGAGAGACAACTCCACGCAGCTCTCTTCAGTCACAGGTGTTCCCTGTCCGGGGAAGTCCGAGAAATAACTTCCGTGACCTTGGGGAGGCAGCCTCTGTCACTGGGATTTCCCGCAAACCCCCCTAGCATTCCCTGGCACAGAGACATTAGGAAAACACTCAGGGGAGACCAGCTCAGCCATTCCGTTGGAACCCACGCGCTGCCGACCGATGGTGGAACCTCCCCACGCTCAGGGTTCCGGAAACATTGTCAGTGCGTTGGGGAGCTCGAGAGACAACTCCAAGCAGCTCTCTTCAGTCACAGTTATTCCCTGTCCGGGGAAGTCCGAGAAATACTTTCCCTGACCTTGAGGAGGCAGCCACGGTCACTGGGATTTCCTGCAAACCACCCTAGCATTCCCTGGCACAGAGACATTAGGAAAACCCTCAGGGGACTCCAGCTCAGCCATTCCGTTGGAACCCACGCCCTGCCGACCGTTGGTGGAACCTCCCCACTCTCAGGGTTGCGGAACCATCATCAGTGCGTGGGGGAGCTCGAGAGACAACTCCACGCAGCTCTCTTCAGTCACAGGTGTTCCCTGTCAGGGGAAGTCCGAGAAATAACTTCCCTGAATTTGGGGAGGCAGCCTCTGTCACTGGGATTTCCTGCAAACCCCCCTAGCATTCCCTGGCACAGAGACATTAGGAAAACCCTCAGGGGAGACCAGCTCAGCCATTCCGTTGGAACCCACGCGCTGCCGACCGTTGGTGGAACCTCCCCACGCTCAGGGTTCCGGAACCATTGTCAGTGCGTGGGGGAGCTCGAGAGACAACTCCACGCAGCTCTCTTCAGTCACAGGTGTTCCCTGTCCGGGGAAGTCCGAGAAATACCTTCCCTGAACTTGGGGAGCAGCTTCTGCCACTGGGATTTCCTGCAAACGCCCCTAGCATTCAATGGAAAAGAGACATTAAAAAAAAAACCTCAGGGGAGACCAGCTCAGGCATTCCGTTGGAACCCACGCGCTGCCGACCGTTGGTGGAACCTCCCCACGCTCAGGGTTCCGGAAACATTGTCAGTCCGTGGGGGAGCTCGAGAGACAACTCCACGCAGCTCTCTTCAGTCACAGGTGTTCCCTGTCCGGGGAAGTCCGAGAAATATTTTCCCTGACCTTGGGGAGGCAGCCTCTGTCACTGGGATTTCCTGCAAACCCCCCTAGCATTCCCTGGCACAGAGACACTAGGAAAACACTCAGGGGATTCCAGCTCAGCCATTCCATTGGAAACCACGCGCTGCCGACCGTGGGTGGCACCTCCGCACGCTCAGGGTTCCGGAACCATTGTCAGTGCGTGGGGGAGCTCGAGAGGCAACTCCACGCAGCTCTCTTCAGTCACAGGTGTTCCCTGTCAGGGGAAGTCCGAGAAATAGCTTCCCTGAACTTGGGGAGGCAGCCTCTGTCACTGGGATTTCCTGCAAACACCCCTAGCATTCCCTGGCACAGAGACATTAGGAAAACCCTCAGGGGAGACCAGCTCAGCCATTCCGTTGGAACCCACGCGGTGCCGACCGTTGGTGGAACCTCCCCACGCTCAGGGTTCCGGAACCATTGTCAGTGCGTGGGGGAGCTCGAGAGACAACTCCACGCAGCTCTCTTAAGTCACAGGTGTTCCCTGTACGGGTAGTCCGAGAAATACCTTCCCTGATCTTGGGGAGGCAGCCTCTATCACTGGGATTTCCTGCAAACACCCCTAGCATTCCCTGGCACAGAGACATTAAAAAAAACCCTCAGTGGGAACCAGCTCAGGCATTCCGTTGGACCCCAAGCGCTGCCGATCGTTGGTGGAACCTCCCCACGCTCAGGGTTCCGGAACCATTGTCAGTGCGTGGGGGAACTCGAGAGAAAACTCCACGCAGCTCTCTTCAGTCACAGGTGTTCCCTGTCCGGGGAAGTCCGAGAAATACCTTCCCTGACCTTGGGGAGGCAGCCTCTGTCACTGGGATTTCCTGCAAACCCCCTAGCATTCTCTGGCACAGAGACATTAGAAAACCCTCAGGGGAAACCAGGTCAGCCATTCCGTTGGAACCCACGCGCTGCCGACCGTTGGTGGAACCTCCCCACGCTCAGGGTTCCGGAACCATTGTCAGTGCGTGGGGGAGCTCGAGAGACAGCTCCACGCAGCTCTCTTCAGTGACAGGTGTTCCCTGTCCGGGGAAGTCTGATAAATAACTTCCCTGACCGTGGGGAGGCAGCCTCTGTCACTGGGATATCCTGCAAAGCCCCCTAGCATTCCCTGGCACAGAGACATTAGGAAAACCCTCAGGGGAGACCAGCTCAGCCATTCCGTTGGAACCCACGCGCTGCCGACCGTTGGTGGAACCTCCCCACGCTCAGGGTTCCGGAACCATTGTCAGTGCGTGGGGGAGCTCGAGAGACAACTCCACGCAGCTCTCTTCAGTCACAGGTGTTCCCGGTCCGGGGAAGTCCGAGAAATACCTTCCCTGACCTTGGGGAGGCAGCCTCTGTCACTGGGATTTCCTGCAAACCCCCCTAGCATTCCCTGGCACAGAGACATTAGGAAAACCCTCAGGGGAGACCAGCTCAGCCATTTCGTTGGAACCCACGCGCTGCCGACCGTTGGTGGAACCTCCCCACGCTCAGGGATCCGGAACCATTGTCAGTGCGTGGGGGAGCTCGAGAGACAACTCCAAGCAGCTCTCTTCAGTCACAGGTGTTCCCTGTCCGGGGAAGTCAGAGAAATACCTTCCCTGACCTTGGGGAGGCAGCCTCTGTCACTTGGATTTCCTGCAAACCCCCCTAGCATTCCCTGGCACAGAGACACTAGGAAAACCCTCAGGGTAGACCAGCTCAGCCATTCCGTTGGAACCCACGCGCTGCCGACCGTTGGTGGAACCTCCCCACGCTCAGGGTTCCGGAACCATTGTCAGTGCGTGGGGGAGCTCGAGAGACAACTCCACGCAGCTCTCTTCAGTCACAGGTGTTCCCTGTCTGGGGAAGTCCGACAAATACCTTCCCTGACCTTGGGGAGGCAGCCTCTGTCACTGGGATTTCCTGCAAATCCCCCTAGCATTCCCTGGAACAGAGAAATTAGGAAAATCCTCAGGGTAGACCAGCTCAGCCATTCCGCAGTAACCCACGCGCTGCCGACCGTTGGTGGAACCTCCCACGCACAGGGTTCCGAAACCATTGTCAGTGCGTGGTGGATCTCGAGAGACAACTCCACGAAGCTCTCTTCAGTCACAGGTGTTCCCTGTCCGGGGAAGTCCGTGAAATACCTTCCCTGACCTGGGGGAGGCAGCCTCTGTCCCTGGGATTTCCTGCAAACCCCCCTAGCATTCCCTGGCACAGAGACATTAGGAAAACCCTCAGGGGAGACCAGCTCAGCCATTCCGTTGGAACCCACGCGCTGCCGACCGTTGGTGGAACCTCCCCACGCTCAGGGTTCCGGAACCATTGTCAGTGCGTGGGGGAGCTCGAGAGACAACTCCACGCAGCTCTCTTCAGTCACAGGTGTTCCCTGTCCGGGGAAGTCCGAGAAATACCTTCCCTGAACTTGGGGAGCAGCTTCTGCCACTGGGATTTCCTGCAAACGCCCCTAGCATTCAATGGAAAAGAGACATTAAAAAAAAAACCTCAGGGGAGACCAGCTCAGGCATTCCGTTGGAACCCACGCGCTGCCGACCGTTGGTGGAACCTCCCCACGCTCAGGGTTCCGGAAACATTGTCAGTCCGTGGGGGAGCTCGAGAGACAACTCCACGCAGCTCTCTTCAGTCACAGGTGTTCCCTGTCCGGGGAAGTCCGAGAAATATTTTCCCTGACCTTGGGGAGGCAGCCTCTGTCACTGGGATTTCCTGCAAACCCCCCTAGCATTCCCTGGCACAGAGACACTAGGAAAACACTCAGGGGATTCCAGCTCAGCCATTCCATTGGAAACCACGCGCTGCCGACCGTGGGTGGCACCTCCGCACGCTCAGGGTTCCGGAACCATTGTCAGTGCGTGGGGGAGCTCGAGAGGCAACTCCACGCAGCTCTCTTCAGTCACAGGTGTTCCCTGTCAGGGGAAGTCCGAGAAATAGCTTCCCTGAACTTGGGGAGGCAGCCTCTGTCACTGGGATTTCCTGCAAACACCCCTAGCATTCCCTGGCACAGAGACATTAGGAAAACCCTCAGGGGAGACCAGCTCAGCCATTCCGTTGGAACCCACGCGGTGCCGACCGTTGGTGGAACCTCCCCACGCTCAGGGTTCCGGAACCATTGTCAGTGCGTGGGGGAGCTCGAGAGACAACTCCACGCAGCTCTCTTAAGTCACAGGTGTTCCCTGTACGGGTAGTCCGAGAAATACCTTCCCTGATCTTGGGGAGGCAGCCTCTATCACTGGGATTTCCTGCAAACACCCCTAGCATTCCCTGGCACAGAGACATTAAAAAAAACCCTCAGTGGGAACCAGCTCAGGCATTCCGTTGGACCCCAAGCGCTGCCGATCGTTGGTGGAACCTCCCCACGCTCAGGGTTCCGGAACCATTGTCAGTGCGTGGGGGAACTCGAGAGAAAACTCCACGCAGCTCTCTTCAGTCACAGGTGTTCCCTGTCCGGGGAAGTCCGAGAAATACCTTCCCTGACCTTGGGGAGGCAGCCTCTGTCACTGGGATTTCCTGCAAACCCCCTAGCATTCTCT
Source organism: Vicugna pacos (assembly GCF_048564905.1). NCBI lineage: Eukaryota > Metazoa > Chordata > Mammalia > Artiodactyla > Camelidae > Vicugna > Vicugna pacos. The sequence continues at coordinate 58,463,831 of NW_027328721.1, read as the reverse complement.
GGCACAGAGACATTAGAAAACCCTCAGGGGAAACCAGGTCAGCCATTCCGTTGGAACCCACGCGCTGCCGACCGTTGGTGGAACCTCCCCACGCTCAGGGTTCCGGAACCATTGTCAGTGCGTGGGGGAGCTCGAGAGACAGCTCCACGCAGCTCTCTTCAGTGACAGGTGTTCCCTGTCCGGGGAAGTCTGATAAATAACTTCCCTGACCGTGGGGAGGCAGCCTCTGTCACTGGGATATCCTGCAAAGCCCCCTAGCATTCCCTGGCACAGAGACATTAGGAAAACCCTCAGGGGAGACCAGCTCAGCCATTCCGTTGGAACCCACGCGCTGCCGACCGTTGGTGGAACCTCCCCACGCTCAGGGTTCCGGAACCATTGTCAGTGCGTGGGGGAGCTCGAGAGACAACTCCACGCAGCTCTCTTCAGTCACAGGTGTTCCCGGTCCGGGGAAGTCCGAGAAATACCTTCCCTGACCTTGGGGAGGCAGCCTCTGTCACTGGGATTTCCTGCAAACCCCCCTAGCATTCCCTGGCACAGAGACATTAGGAAAACCCTCAGGGGAGACCAGCTCAGCCATTTCGTTGGAACCCACGCGCTGCCGACCGTTGGTGGAACCTCCCCACGCTCAGGGATCCGGAACCATTGTCAGTGCGTGGGGGAGCTCGAGAGACAACTCCAAGCAGCTCTCTTCAGTCACAGGTGTTCCCTGTCCGGGGAAGTCAGAGAAATACCTTCCCTGACCTTGGGGAGGCAGCCTCTGTCACTTGGATTTCCTGCAAACCCCCCTAGCATTCCCTGGCACAGAGACACTAGGAAAACCCTCAGGGTAGACCAGCTCAGCCATTCCGTTGGAACCCACGCGCTGCCGACCGTTGGTGGAACCTCCCCACGCTCAGGGTTCCGGAACCATTGTCAGTGCGTGGGGGAGCTCGAGAGACAACTCCACGCAGCTCTCTTCAGTCACAGGTGTTCCCTGTCTGGGGAAGTCCGACAAATACCTTCCCTGACCTTGGGGAGGCAGCCTCTGTCACTGGGATTTCCTGCAAATCCCCCTAGCATTCCCTGGAACAGAGAAATTAGGAAAATCCTCAGGGTAGACCAGCTCAGCCATTCCGCAGTAACCCACGCGCTGCCGACCGTTGGTGGAACCTCCCACGCACAGGGTTCCGAAACCATTGTCAGTGCGTGGTGGATCTCGAGAGACAACTCCACGAAGCTCTCTTCAGTCACAGGTGTTCCCTGTCCGGGGAAGTCCGTGAAATACCTTCCCTGACCTGGGGGAGGCAGCCTCTGTCCCTGGGATTTCCTGCAAACCCCCTAGCTTTCCCTGGCACAGAGACATTAGGAAAACCCTCAGGGGAGACCAGCTCAGCCATTCCATGGGAACCCACGCGCTGCCGACCGTTGGTGGAACCTCCCCACGCTCAGGGTTCCGGAACCATTGTCAGTGCGTGGGGGAGCTCGAGAGACAACTCCACGCAGCTCTTTTCATTCACAGGTGCTCCCTGCCCGGGGAAGTCCGAGAAATACCTTCCCTGACCTTGGGGAGGCAGCCTCTGTCACAGGGATTTTCTGCAAACCCCCCTAGCATAACCTGGCTCAGAGAAACTAGTAAAACACTCAGTGGAGACCAGCTCAGGCATTCCGTTGGAACCCACTGGCTGCCGACCGTTGGTGGAACCTCCACACGCTCAGGGTTATGGAACCTTTGTCAGTGCGTGGAGGAGCTCGAGAGACAACTCCACGCAGCTCTCTTCAGTCACAGGTGTTCCCTGTCCGGGGAAGTCCGAGAAATTTCTTCCCTGACCTTGGGGAGGCAGCCTCTGTCACTGGGATTTCCTGCAAACCCCCATAGCATAACCTGGCACAGAGACACTAGGAAAACACTCAGGGGAGACCAGCTAAGGCATTCCGTTGGAACCCACGTGCTGCCGACCGTTGGTGGTACCTCCCCACGCTCAGGGTTCCGGAATCATTGTCAGTGCGTGGGGGAGCTCGAGAGAAAACTCCACGCAGCTCTCTTCAGTCACAGGTGTTCCCTGTCCGGGGAAGTCTGAGAAATACCTTCCCTGACCTTGGGGAGGCAGTCTCAGTCACTGGGATTTCCTGCAAACCCCCCTAGCATTCCCTGGTACAGAGACATTAGGAAAACCCTCAGGGGAGACCAGCACAGCCATTCCATTTGAACCCACGCGCTGCCGACCGTTGGCTTAACCTCCCCACGCTCAGGGTTCCGTAAATATTGTCAGTGCGAGGGGCAGCTCGAGAGACAACTCCACGCAGCTCTCTTCAGTCACAGGTGTTCCCTGTCCGGGGAAGTCCGAGAAATACATTCCGTGACCTTGGGGAGGCAGCCTCTGTCACTGGGATTTCCTGCAAACCCCCCCTAGCATTCCCTGGCACAGAGACATTTGGAAAACCCTCAGGGGAGACCAGCTCAGCCATTCCGTTGGAACCCACGCGCTGCCGACGTTGGTGGAACCTCCCCACGCTCAGGGTTCCGGAACCATTGTCAGTGCGTGGGGGAGCTCGAGAGACAACTCCACGCAGCTCTCTTCAGTCACAGGTGTTCCCTGTCCGGGGAAGTCCGAGAAATACCTTCCCTGACCTTGGGGAGGCAGCCTCTGTCACTGGGATTTCCTGCAAACCCCCCTAGTATTCCCTGGAACAGAGAAATGAGTAAAATCCTCAGGGGAGACCAGCTCAGCCATTCCTTTGGAACCCACGCGCTGCCGACCGTTGGTGGAACCTCCCCACGCTCAGGGTTCCGGAACCATTGTCAGTGCGTGAGAGAGATGGAGAGACAACTCCACGCAGCTCTCGTCAGTCACAGGTGTTCCCTGTCCGGGGAAGTCCGAGAAATACCTTCCCTGACCTTGGGGAGGCAGCCTCTGTCACTGGGATTTCCTGCAAACCCCCATAGCATAACCTGGCACAGAGATACTAGGAAAACACTCAGGGGAGACCAGCTCAGGCATTCCGTTGGAACCCACGTGCTGCCGACCGTTGGTGGAACCTCCCCACGCTCAGGGTTCCGGAATCATTGTCAGTGCGTGGGGGAGCTCGAGAGAAAACTCCACGCAGCTCTCTTCAGTCATAGGTGTTCCCTGTCCGGGGAAGTCTGAGAAATACCTTCCCTGACCTTGGGGAGGCAGTCTCAGTCACTGGGATTTCCTGCAAAACCCCCTAGCATTCCCTGGCACAGAGACATCAGGAAAACCCTCAGGGGAGACCAGCTCAGCCATTCCATTTGAACCCACGCGCTGCCGACCGTTGGTTTAACCTCCCCACGCTCAGGGTTCCGTAAATATTGTCAGTGCGTGGGGCAGCTCGAGAGACAACTCCACGCAGCTCTCTTCAGTCACAGGTGTTCCCTGTCCGGGGAAGTCCGAGAAATACCTTCCCTGACCTTGGGGAGGCAGCCTCTGTCACTGGGATTTCCTGCAAAACCCCCTAAAATTCCCTGGCACAGAGACAATAGGAAAACCCTCAGGGGAGACCAGCTCAGCCATTCCATTTGAACCCACGCGCTGCTGACCGTTGGTTTAACCTCCCCACGCTCAGGGCTCCGGAAACATTGTCAGTGCGTGGGGCAGCTCGAGAGACAACTCCACGCAGCTCTCTTCAGTCACAGGTGTTCCCTGTCCGGGGAAGTCCGAGAAATACCTTCCCTGACCTTGGGGAGGCAGCCTCTGTCACTGGGATTTCCTGCAAAACCCCCTAAAATTCCCTGGCACAGAGACAATAGGAAAACCCTCAGGGGAGACCAGCTCAGCCATTCCGTTGGAACCCAAGCGCTGCCGACCGTTGGTGGAACCTCCCCAAGCTCAGGGTTCCGGAACCATTGTCAGTGCGTGGGGGAGCTCGAGAGACAAGTCCACGCAGCTCTCTTCAGTCACAGGTGTTCCCTGTCCGGGGAAGTCCGAGAAATACCTTCCCTGACCTTTGGGAGGCAGCCTCTGTCACTGGGATTTCCTGCAAATCCCCCTAGTATTCCCTGGAACAGAGAAATTAGGAAAATCCTCAGGGGAGAGCAGCTCAGCCATTCCTTTGGAACCGACGCGCTGCCGACCGTTGGTGGAACCTCCCCACGCTCAGGGGTCCGGAACCATTGTCAGTGCGTGAGAGAGATGGAGAGAGTACTCCACGCAGCTCTCGTCAGTCACAGGTGTTCCCTGTCCAGGGAAGTCCGAGAAATACCTTCCCTGACCTTGGGGAGGCAGCCTCTGTCACTGGGATTTCCTGCAAACCCCCATAGCATAACCTGGCACAGAGACTCTAGGAAAACACTCAGGGGAGACCAGCTAAGGCATTCCGTTGGAACCCACGTGCTGCCGACCGTTGGTGGTACCTCCCCACGCTCAGGGTTCCGGAATCATTGTCAGTGCGTGGGGGAGCTCGAGAGAAAACTCCACGCAGCTCTCTTCAGTCACAGGTGTTCCCTGTCCGGGGAAGTCTGAGAAATAACTTCCCTGACCTTGGGGAGGCAGTCTCAGTCACTGGGATTTCCTGCAAACCCCCCTAGCATTCCCTGGCACAGAGACATTAGGAAAACCCTCAGGGGAGACCAGCACAGCCATTCCATTTGAACCCACGCGCTGCCGACCGTTGGCTTAACCTCCCCACGCTCAGCGTTCCGTAAACATTGTCAGTGCGTGGGGCAGCTCGAGAGACAACTCCACGCAGCTCTCTTCAGTCACAGGTGTTCCCTGTCCGGGGAAGTCCGAGAAATACCTTCCCTCACCTTGGGGAGGCAGCCTCTGTCACTGGGATTTCCTGCAAAACCCCCTAACATTCCCTGGCACAGAGACAATAGGAAAACCCTCAGGGGAGACCAGCTCAGCCATTCCATTTGAACCCACGCGCTGCCGACCGTTGGTTTAACCTCCCCACGCTCAGGGCTCCGGAAACATTGTCAGTGCGTGGGGCAGCTCGAGAGACAACTCCACGCAGCTCTCTTCAGTCAAAGGTGTTCCCTGTCCGGGGAAGTCCGAGAAATACCTTCCCTGACCTTGGGGAGGCAGCCTCTGTCACTGGGATTTCCTGCAAAACCCCCTAAAATTCCCTGGCACAGAGACAATAGGAAAACCCTCAGGGGAGACCAGCTCAGCCATTCCGTTGGAACCCACGCGCTGCCGACCGTTGGTGGGACCTCCCCAGGCTCAGGGTTCCGGAACCATTGTCAGTGCGTGGGGAGCTCGAGAGACAACTCCACGCAGCTCTCTTCAGTCACAGGTGTTCCCTGTCCGGGGAAGTCCGAGAAATATGTTCCCTGAACTTGGGGAGGCAGCCTCTGTCACTGGGATTTTCTGCAAACCCCCAAGCATTCCCTGGCACAGAGACATTAGGAAAACCCTCAGGGGAGACCAGCTCAGCCATTCCGTTTGAACCCACGCGCTGCCGACCGTTGGTGGAACCTCCCCACGTTCAGGGTTCCGGAACCATTGTCAGTGCGTGGGGGATCTCGAGAGACAACTCCACGCAGCTCTCTTCAGTCACAGGTGTTCCCTGTCCGGGGAAGTCCGAGAAATACCTTCCCTGACCTTGGGGAGGCATCCTCTGTCACTGGGATTTCCTGCAAACCCCCCTAGCATTCCCTGGCACAGAGACATTAGGAAAACCCTCAGGGGAGACCAGCTCAGCCATTCCGTTGGAACCCACGCGCTGCCGACCGTTGGTGGAACCTCCCCACGCTCAGGGTTCCGGAACCATTTTCAGTGCGTGGGGGAGCTCGAGAGACAACTCCACGCAGCTCTCTTCAGTCACAGGTGTTCCCTGTCCGGGGAAGTCCGAGAAATATCTTCCCTGAACTTGAGGAGGCAGCCTCTGTCACTGGGATTTCCTGCAAACCCCCCTAGCATTCCCTGGCACAGAGAAATTAGGAAAACCCTCAGGGGACTCCAGCTCAGCCATTCCATTGGAACCCATGCACTGCCGAACTTTGGTGGAACCTCCACACGCTCAGGGTCCGGAACTTTTGTCAGTGCGTGGGGGAGCTCGAGAGACAACTCCACGCAGCTCTCTTCAGTCACAGGTGTTCCCAGTCCGGGGAAGTCCGAGAAATACCTTCCCTGACCTTGGGGAGGCAGCCTCTGTCACTGGGATTTCCTGCATCCCCCCTAGCATAACATGGTACAGAGACACTAGGAAAACACTCAGGGTAGACCAGCTCAGCCATTCCATTTGGAACCCACGCGCTGCCGACCGTTGGTGGAACCTCCCCACGCTCAGGGTTCCGGAACCATTGTCAGTGCGCGGGGGAGCTCGAGAGACAACTCCACACAGCTCTCTTCAATCACAGGTGTTCCCTGTCCGGGGAAGTCCGAGAAATACCTTCCCTGAACTTGGGGAGGCAGCCTCTGTCACTGGGATTTCCTGCAAACCCCCCTAGCATTCCCTGGCACAGAGACATTAGGAAAACCCTCAGGGGAGGCCAGCTCAGCCATTCCGTTGGAACCCACGCGCTGCCGACCGTTGGTGGAACCTCCCCACGCTCAGGGTTCCGGAACCATTGTCAGTGCGTGGGGGAGCTCGAGAGACAACTCCACGCAGCTCTCTGCAGTCACAGGTGTTCCCTGTCCGGGGAAGTCTGAGAAATACCTTCCCTGACCTGAGGGAGGCAGCCTCTGTCACTGGGATTTCCTGCAAACCCCCCTAGCATTCCCTGCCACAGAGACATTAGGAAAACCCTCAGGGGAGACCAGCCCAGCCATTCCGTTGGAACCCACGCGCTGCCGACCGTTGGTGGAGCCTCCCCACGCTCAGGGTTCCGGAACCATTGTCAGTGCGTGGGGGAGCTCGAGAGACAACTCCACGCAGCTCTCTTCAGTCACAGGTGTTCCCTGTCCGGGGAAGTCCGAGAAATACATTCCGTGACCTTTGGGAGGCAGCCTCTGTCACTGGGATTTCCTGCAAACCCCCCCTAGCATTCCCTGGCACAGAGACATTTGGAAAACCCTCAGGGGAGACCAGCTCAGCCATTCCGTTGGAACCCACGTGCTGCCGACGTTGGTGGAACCTCCCCACGCTCAGGGTTCCGGAACCATTGTCAGTGCGTGGGGGAGCTCGAGAGACAACTCCACGCAGCTCTCTTCAGTCACAGGTGTTCCCTGTCCCGGGAAGTCCGAGAAATACCTTCCCTGACCTTGGGGAGGCAGCCTCTGTCACTGGGATTTCCTGCAAACCCCCCTAGTATTCCCTGGAACAGAGAAATTAGGAAAATCCTCAGGGGAGACCAGCTCAGCCATTCCTTTGGAACCCACGCGCTGCCGACCGTTGGTGGAACCTCCCCACGCTCAGGGTTCCGGAACCATTGTCAGTGCGTGAGAGAGATGGAGAGACAACTCCACGCAGCTCTCGTCAGTCACAGGTGTTCCCTGTCCGGGGAAGTCCGAGAAATACCTTCCCTGACCTTGGGGAGGCAGCCTCTGTCACTGGGATTTCCTGCAAACCCCCATAGCATAACCTGGCACAGAGACACTAGGAAAACACTCAGGGGAGACCAGCTCAGGCATTCCGTTGGAACCCACGTGCTGCCGACCGTTGGTTTAACCTCCCCACGCTCAGGGTTCCGTAAACATTGTCAGTGCGTGGGGCAGCTCGAGAGACAACTCCACGCAGCTCTCTTCAGTCACAGGTGTTCCCTGTCCGGGGAAGTCCGAGAAATACCTTCCCTGACCTTGGGGAGGCAGCCTCTGTCACTGGGATTTCCTGCAAAACCCCCTAAAATTCCCTGGCACAGAGACAATAGGAAAACCCTCAGGGGAGACCAGCTCAGCCATTCCGTTGGAACCCAAGCGCTGCCGACCGTTGGTGGAACCTCCCCAAGCTCAGGGTTCCGGAACCATTGTCAGTGCGTGGGGGAGCTCGAGAGACAAGTCCACGCAGCTCTCTTCAGTCACAGGTGTTCCCTGTCCGGGGAAGTCCGAGAAATGCATTCCGTGACTTGGGGAGGCAGCCTCTGTCACTGGGATTTCCTGCAAACCCCCCTAGCATTCCCTGGCACAGAGACATTAGGAAAACCCTCAGGGGAGACCAGCTCAGCCATTCCGTTGGAACCCACGCGCTGCCGACCGTTGGTGGAACCTCCCCACGCTCAGGGTTCCGGAACCATTGTCAGGGCGTGGGGGAGCTCGAGAGACAACTCCACGCAGCTCTCTTCAGTCACAGGTGTTCCCTGTCCGGGGAAGTCCGAGAAATACCTTCCCTGACCTTGGGGAGGCAGCCTCTGTCACTGGGATTTCCTGCAAATCCCCCTAGTATTCCCTGGAACAGAGAAATTAGGAAAATCCTCAGGGGAGAGCAGCTCAGCCATTCCTTTGGAACCGACGCGCTGCCGACCGTTGGTGGAACCTCCCCACGCTCAGGGGTCCGGAACCATTGTCAGTGCGTGAGAGAGATGGAGAGAGAACTCCACGCAGCTCTCGTCAGTCACAGGTGTTCCCTGTCCGGGGAAGTCCGAGAAATACCTTCCCTGACCTTGGGGAGGCAGCCTCTGTCACTGGGATTTCCTGCAAACCCCCATAGCATAACCTGGCACAGAGACACTAGGAAAACACTCAGGGGAGACCAGCTAAGGCATTCCGTTGGAACCCACGTGCTGCCGACCGTTGGTGGTACCTCCCCACGCTCAGGGTTCCGGAATCATTGTCAGTGCGTGGGGGAGCTCGAGAGAAAACTCCACGCAGCTCTCTTCAGTCACAGGTGTTCCCTGTCCGGGGAAGTCTGAGAAATACCTTCCCTGACCTTGGGGAGGCAGTCTCAGTCACTGGGATTTCCTGCAAACCCCCCTAGCATTCCCTGGCACAGAGACATTAGGAAAACCCTCAGGGGAGACCAGCACAGCCATTCCATTTGAACCCACGCGCTGCCGACCGTTGGCTTAACCTCCCCACGCTCAGGGTTCCGTAAATATTGTCAGTGCGTGGGGCAGCTCGAGAGACAACTCCACGCAGCTCTCTTCAGTCACAGGTGTTCCCTGTCCGGGGAAGTCCGAGAAATACCTTCCCTGACCTTGGGGAGGCAGCCTCTGTCACTGGGATTTCCTGCAAAACCCCCTAAAATTCCCTGGCACAGAGACAATAGGAAAACCCTCAGGGGAGACCAGCTCAGCCATTCCATTTGAACCCACGCGCTGCCGACCGTTGGTTTAACCTCCCCACGCTCAGGGCTCCGGAAACATTGTCAGTGCGTGGGGCAGCTCGAGAGACAACTCCACGCAGCTCTCTTCAGTCACAGGTGTTCCCTGTCCGGGGAAGTCCGAGAAATACCTTCCCTGACCTTGGGGAGGCAGCCTCTGTCACTGGGATTTCCTGCAAAACCCCCTAAAATTCCCTGGCACAGAGACAATAGGAAAACCCTCAGGGGAGACCAGCTCAGCCATTCCGTTGGAACCCAAGCGCTGCCGACCGTTGGTGGAACCTCCCCAAGCTCAGGGTTCCGGAACCATTGTCAGTGCGTGGGGGAGCTCGAGAGACAAGTCCACGCAGCTCTCTTCAGTCACAGGTGTTCCCTGTCCGGGGAAGTCCGAGAAATGCATTCCGTGACTTGGGGAGGCAGCCTCTGTCACTGGGATTTCCTGCAAACCCCCCTAGCATTCCCTGGCACAGAGACATTAGGAAAACCCTCAGGGGAGACCAGCTCAGCCATTCCGTTGGAACCCACGCGCTGCCGACCGTTGGTGGAACCTCCCCACGCTCAGGGTTCCGGAACCATTGTCAGTGCGTGGGGAGCTCGAGAGACAACTCCACGCAGCTCTCTTCAGTCACAGGTGTTCCCTGTCCGGGGAAGTCCGAGAAATATGTTCCCTGAACTTGGGGAGGCAGCCTCTGTCACTGGGATTTTCTGCAAACCCCCAAGCATTCCCTGGCACAGAGACATTAGGAAAACCCTCAGGGGAGACCAGCTCAGCCATTCCGTTTGAACCCACGCGCTGCCGACCGTTGGTGGAACCTCCCCACGTTCAGGGTTCCGGAACCATTGTCAGTGCGTGGGGGATCTCGAGAGACAACTCCACGCAGCTCTCTTCAGTCACAGGTGTTCCCTGTCCGGGGAAGTCCGAGAAATACCTTCCCTGACCTTGGGGAGGCATCCTCTGTCACTGGGATTTCCTGCAAACCCCCCTAGCATTCCCTGGCACAGAGATATTAGGAAAACCCTCAGGGGAGACCAGCTCAGCCATTCCGTTGGAACCCACGCGCTGCCGACCGTTGGTGGAACCTCCCCACGCTCAGGGTTCCGGAACCATTTTCAGTGCGTGGGGGAGCTCGAGAGACAACTCCACGCAGCTCTCTTCAGTCACAGGTGTTCCCTGTCCGGGGAAGTCCGAGAAATATCTTCCCTGAACTTGAGGAGGCAGCCTCTGTCACTGGGATTTCCTGCAAACCCCCCTAGCATTCCCTGGCACAGAGAAATTAGGAAAACCCTCAGGGGACTCCAGCTCAGCCATTCCATTGGAACCCATGCGCTGCCGAACTTTGGTGGAACCTCCACACGCTCAGGGTCCGGAACTTTTGTCAGTGCGTGGGGGAGCTCGAGAGACAACTCCACGCAGCTCTCTTCAGTCACAGGTGTTCCCAGTCCGGGGAAGTCCGAGAAATACCTTCCCTGACCTTGGGGAGGCAGCCTCTGTCACTGGGATTTCCTGCATCCCCCCTAGCATAACATGGTACAGAGACACTAGGAAAACACTCAGGGTAGACCAGCTCAGCCATTCCATTTGGAACCCACGCGCTGCCGACCGTTGGTGGAACCTCCCCACGCTCAGGGTTCCGGAACCATTGTCAGTGAGCGGGGGAGCTCGAGAGACAACTCCACACAGCTCTCTTCAATCACAGGTGTTCCCTGTCCGGGGAAGTCCGAGAAATACCTTCCCTGACCTTGGGGAGGCAGCCTCAGTCCCTGGGATTTCCTGCAAACCCCCCTAGCATTCCCTGGCACAGAGACATTAGGAAAACCCTCAGGGGAGGCCAGCTCAGCCATTCCGTTCGAACCCACGCGCTGCCGACCGTTGGTGGAACCTCCCCACGCTCAGGGTTCCGGAACCATTGTCAGTGCGTGGGGGAGCTCGAGAGACAACTCCACGCAGCTCTCTGCAGTCACAGGTGTTCCCTGTCCGGGGAAGTCTGAGAAATACCTTCCCTGACCTGAGGGAGGCAGCCTCTGTCACTGGGATTTCCTGCAAACCCCCCTAGCATTCCCTGCCACAGAGACATTAGGAAAACCCTCAGGGGAGACCAGCTCAGCCATTCCGTTGGAACCCACGTGCTGCCGACGTTGGTGGAACCTCCCCACGCTCAGGGTTCCGGAACCATTGTCAGTGCGTGGGGGAGCTCGAGAGACAACTCCACGCAGCTCTCTTCAGTCACAGGTGTTCCCTGTCCGGGGAAGTCCGAGAAATACCTTCCCTGACCTTGGGGAGGCAGCCTCTGTCACTGGGATTTCCTGCAAACCCCCCTAGTATTCCCTGGAACAGAGAAATTAGGAAAATCCTCAGGGGAGACCAGCTCAGCCATTCCTTTGGAACCCACGCGCTGCCGACCGTTGGTGGAACCTCCCCACGCTCAGGGTTCCGGAACCATTGTCAGTGCGTGAGAGAGATGGAGAGACAACTCCACGCAGCTCTCGTCAGTCACAGGTGTTCCCTGTCCGGGGAAGTCCGAGAAATACCTTCCCTGACCTTGGGGAGGCAGCCTCTGTCACTGGGATTTCCTGCAAACCCCCATAGCATAACCTGGCACAGAGACACTAGGAAAACACTCAGGGGAGACCAGCTCAGGCATTCCGTTGGAACCCACGTGCTGCCGACCGTTGGTTTAACCTCCCCACGCTCAGGGTTCCGTAAACATTGTCAGTGCGTGGGGCAGCTCGAGAGACAACTCCACGCAGCTCTCTTCAGTCACAGGTGTTCCCTGTCCGGGGAAGTCCGAGAAATACCTTCCCTGACCTTGGGGAGGCAGCCTCTGTCACTGGGATTTCCTGCAAAACCCCCTAAAATTCCCTGGCACAGAGACAATAGGAAAACCCTCAGGGGAGACCAGCTCAGCCATTCCGTTGGAACCCAAGCGCTGCCGACCGTTGGTGGAACCTCCCCAAGCTCAGGGTTCCGGAACCATTGTCAGTGCGTGGGGGAGCTCGAGAGACAAGTCCACGCAGCTCTCTTCAGTCACAGGTGTTCCCTGTCCGGGGAAGTCCGAGAAATGCATTCCGTGACTTGGGGAGGCAGCCTCTGTCACTGGGATTTCCTGCAAACCCCCCTAGCATTCCCTGGCACAGAGACATTAGGAAAACCCTCAGGGGAGACCAGCTCAGCCATTCCGTTGGAACCCACGCGCTGCCGACCGTTGGTGGAACCTCCCCACGCTCAGGGTTCCGGAACCATTGTCAGTGCGTGGGGGAGCTCGAGAGACAACTCCACGCAGCTCTCTTCAGTCACAGGTGTTCCCTGTCCGGGGAAGTCCGAGAAATACCTTCCCTGACCTTGGGGAGGCAGCCTCTGTCACTGGGATTTCCTGCAAATCCCCCTAGTATTCCCTGGAACAGAGAAATTAGGAAAATCCTCAGGGGAGAGCAGCTCAGCCATTCCTTTGGAACCGACGCGCTGCCGACCGTTGGTGGAACCTCCCCACGCTCAGGGGTCCGGAACCATTGTCAGTGCGTGAGAGAGATGGAGAGAGAACTCCACGCAGCTCTCGTCAGTCACAGGTGTTCCCTGTCCGGGGAAGTCCGAGAAATACCTTCCCTGACCTTGGGGAGGCAGCCTCTGTCACTGGGATTTCCTGCAAACCCCCATAGCATAACCTGGCACAGAGACACTAGGAAAACACTCAGGGGAGACCAGCTAAGGCATTCCGTTGGAACCCACGTGCTGCCGACCGTTGGTGGTACCTCCCCACGCTCAGGGTTCCGGAATCATTGTCAGTGCGTGGGGGAGCTCGAGAGAAAACTCCACGCAGCTCTCTTCAGTCACAGGTGTTCCCTGTCCGGGGAAGTCTGAGAAATACCTTCCCTGACCTTGGGGAGGCAGTCTCAGTCACTGGGATTTCCTGCAAACCCCCCTAGCATTCCCTGGCACAGAGACATTAGGAAAACCCTCAGGGGAGACCAGCACAGCCATTCCATTTGAACCCACGCGCTGCCGACCGTTGGCTTAACCTCCCCACGCTCAGGGTTCCGTAAATATTGTCAGTGCGTGGGGCAGCTCGAGAGACAACTCCACGCAGCTCTCTTCAGTCACAGGTGTTCCCTGTCCGGGGAAGTCCGAGAAATACCTTCCCTGACCTTGGGGAGGCAGCCTCTGTCACTGGGATTTCCTGCAAAACCCCCTAAAATTCCCTGGCACAGAGACAATAGGAAAACCCTCAGGGGAGACCAGCTCAGCCATTCCATTTGAACCCATGCGCTGCCGACCGTTGGTTTAACCTCCCCACGCTCAGGGCTCCGGAAACATTGTCAGTGCGTGGGGCAGCTCGAGAGACAACTCCACGCAGCTCTCTTCAGTCACAGGTGTTCCCTGTCCGGGGAAGTCCGAGAAATACCTTCCCTGACCTTGGGGAGGCAGCCTCTGTCACTGGGATTTCCTGCAAAACCCCCTAAAATTCCCTGGCACAGAGACAATAGGAAAACCCTCAGGGGAGACCAGCTCAGCCATTCCGTTGGAACCCAAGCGCTGCCGACCGTTGGTGGAACCTCCCCAAGCTCAGGGTTCCGGAACCATTGTCAGTGCGTGGGGGAGCTCGAGAGACAAGTCCACGCAGCTCTCTTCAGTCACAGGTGTTCCCTGTCCGGGGAAGTCCGAGAAATGCATTCCGTGACTTGGGGAGGCAGCCTCTGTCACTGGGATTTCCTGCAAACCCCCCTAGCATTCCCTGGCACAGAGACATTAGGAAAACCCTCAGGGGAGACCAGCTCAGCCATTCCGTTGGAACCCACGCGCTGCCGACCGTTGGTGGAACCTCCCCACGCTCAGGGTTCCGGAACCATTGTCAGTGCGTGGGGGAGCTCGAGAGACAACTCCACGCAGCTCTCTTCAGTCACAGGTGTTCCCTGTCCGGGGAAGTCCGAGAAATAGCTTCCCTGACCTTGGGGAGGCAGCCTCTGTCACTGGGATTTCCTGCAAATCCCCCTAGTATTCCCTGGAACAGAGAAATTAGGAAAATCCTCAGGGGAGAGCAGCTCAGCCATTCCTTTGGAACCGACGCGCTGCCGACCGTTGGTGGAACCTCCCCACGCTCAGGGGTCCGGAAGCATTGTCAGTGCGTGAGAGAGATGGAGAGAGAACTCCACGCAGCTCTCGTCAGTCACAGGTGTTCCCTGTCCGGGGAAGTCCGAGAAATACCTTCCCTGACCTTGGGGAGGCAGCCTCTGTCACTGGGATTTCCTGCAAACCCCCATAGCATAACCTGGCACAGAGACACTAGGAAAACCCTCAGGGGAGACCAGCTAAGGCATTCCGTTGGAACCCAAGCGCTGCCGACCGTTGGTGGAAATTCCCCAAGCTCAGGGTTCCGGAACCATTGTCAGTGCGTGGGGGAGCTCGAGAGACAAGTCCACGCAGCTCTCTTCAGTCACAGGTGTTCCCTGTCCGGGGAAGTCCGAGAAATGCATTCCGTGACTTGGGGAGGCAGCCTCTGTCACTGGGATTTCCTGCAAACCCCCCTAGCATTCCCTGGCACAGAGACATTAGGAAAACCCTCAGGGGAGACCAGCTCAGCCATTCCGTTGGAACCCACGCGCTGCCGACCGTTGGTGGAACCTCCCCACGCTCAGGGTTCCGGAACCATTGTCAGTGCGTGGGGGAGCTCGAGAGACAAGTCCACGCAGCTCTCTTCAGTCACAGGTGTTCCCTGTCCGGGGAAGTCCGAGAAATACCTTCCCTGACCTTGGGGAGGCAGCCTCTGTCACTGGGATTTCCTGCAAATCCCCCTAGTATTCCCTGGAACAGAGAAATTAGGAAAATCCTCAGGGGAGAGCAGCTCAGCCATTCCTTTGGAACCGACACGCTGCCGACCGTTGGTGGAACCTCCCCAAGCTCAGGGGTCCAGAAACATTGTCAGTGCGTGAGAGAGATGGAGAGAGAACTCCACGCAGCTCTCTTCAGTCACAGGTGTTCCCTGTCCGGGGAAGTCCGAGAAATACCTTCCCTGAACTTGGGGAGCAGCTTCTGCCACTGGGATTTCCTGCAAACGCCCCTAGCATTCAATGGAAAAGAGACATTAAAAAAAAAAGCTCAGGGGAGACCAGCTCAGGCATTCCGTTGGAACCCACGCGCTGCCGACCGTTGGTGGAACCTCCCCACGCTCAGGGTTCCGGAAACATTGTCAGTCCGTGGGGGAGCTCGAGAGACAACTCCACGCAGCTCTCTTCAGTCACAGGTGTTCCCTGTCCGGGGAAGTCCGAGAAATATTTTCCCTGACCTTGGGGAGGCAGCCTCTGTCACTGGGATTTCCTGCAAACCCCCCTAGCATTCCCTGGCACAGAGACACTAGGAAAACTCTCAGGGGATTCCAGCTCAGCCATTCCATTGGAAACCACGCGCTGCCGACCGTGGGTGGCACCTCCGCACGCTCAGGGTTCCGGAACCATTGTCAGTGCGTGGGGGAGCTCGAGAGGCAACTCCACGCAGCTCTCTTCAGTCACAGGTGTTCCCTGTCAGGGGAAGTCCGAGAAATAGCTTCCCTGAACTTGGGGAGGCAGCCTCTGTCACTGGGATTTCCTGCAAACACCCCTAGCATTCCCTGGCACAGAGACATTAGGAAAACACTCAGGGGAGACCAGCTCAGCCATTCCGTTGGAACCCACGCGGTGCAGACCGTTGGTGGAACCTCCCCACGCTCAGGGTTCCGGAACCATTGTCAGTGCGTGGGGGAGCTCGAGAGACAACTCCACGCAGCTCTCTTAAGTGACAGGTGTTCCCTGTACGGGTAGTCCGAGAAATACCTTCCCTGATCTTGGGGAGGCAGCCTCTGTCACTGGGATTTCCTGCAAACACCCCTAGCATTCCCTGGCACAGAGACATTAAAAAAAACCCTCAGTGGGAACCAGCTCAGGCATTCCGTTGGAACCCAAGCGCTGCCGACCGTTGGTGGAACCTCCCCACGCTCAGGGTTCCGGAACCATTGTCAGTGCGTGGGGGAACTCGAGAGAAAACTCCACGCAGCTCTCTTCAGTCACAGGTGTTCCCGGGCCGGTGAAGTCCGAGAAATACCTTCCCTGACCTTGGGGAGGCAGCCTCTGTCACTGGGATTTCCTGCAAACCCCCTAGCATTCTCTGGCACAGAGACATTAGGAAAACCCTCAGGGGAGACCAGGTCAGCCATTCCGTTGGAACCCACGCGCTGCCGACCGTTGGTGGAACCTCCCCACGCTCAGGGTTCCGGAACCATTGTCAGTGCGTGGGGGAGCTCGAGAGACAGCTCCACGCAGCTCTCTTCAGTCACAGGTGTTCCCTGTCCGGGGAAGTCCGATAAATAACTTCCCTGACCGTGGGGAGGCAGCCTCTGTCACTGGGATATCCTGCAAAGCCCCCTAGCATTCCCTGGCACAGAGACATTAGGAAAACCCTCAGGGGAGACCAGCTCAGCCATTTCGTTGGAACCCACGCGCTGCCGACCGTTGGTGGAACCTCCCCACGCTCAGGGTTCCGGAACCATTGTCAGTGCGTGGGGGAGCTCGAGAGACAACTCCAAGCAGCTCTCTTCAGTCACAGGTGTTCCCTGTCCGGGGAAGTCAGAGAAATACCTTCCCTGACCTTGGGGAGGCAGCCTCTGTCACTTGGATTTCCTGCAAACCCCCCTAGCATTCCCTGGCACAGAGACACTAGGAAAACCCTCAGGGTAGACCAGCTCAGCCATTCCGTTGGAACCCACGCGCTGCCGACCGTTGGTGGAACCTCCCCACGCTCAGGGTTCCGGAACCATTGTCAGTGCGTGGGGGAGCTCGAGAGACAACTCCACGCAGATCTCTTCAGTCACAGGTGTTCCCTGTCTGGGGAAGTCCGAGAAATACCTTCCCTGACCTTGGGGAGGCAGCCTCTGTCACTGGGATTTCCTGCAAATCCCCCTAGCATTCCCTGGAACAGAGAAATTAGGAAAATCCTCAGGGTAGACCAGCTCAGCCATTCCGCAGTAACCCACGCGCTGCCGACCGTTGGTGGAACCTCCCACGCACAGGGTTCCGAAACCATTGTCAGTGCGTGGTGGATCTCGAGAGACAACTCCACGAAGCTCTCTTCAGTCACAGGTGTTCCCTGTCCGGGGAAGTCCGTGAAATACCTTCCCTGACCTGGGGGAGGCAGCCTCTGTCCCTGGGATTTCCTGCAAACCCCCTAGCTTTCCCTGGCACAGAGACATTAGGAAAACCCTCAGGGGAGACCAGCTCAGCCATTCCATGGGAACCCAC
Source organism: Vicugna pacos (assembly GCF_048564905.1). Taxonomy (NCBI): domain Eukaryota; kingdom Metazoa; phylum Chordata; class Mammalia; order Artiodactyla; family Camelidae; genus Vicugna; species Vicugna pacos. The sequence continues at coordinate 58,446,431 of NW_027328721.1, read as the reverse complement.
GCGCTGCCGACCGTTGGTGGAACCTCCCCACGCTCAGGGTTCCGGAACCATTGTCAGTGCGTGGGGGAGCTCGAGAGACAACTCCACGCAGCTCTTTTCATTCACAGGTGTTCCCTGACCGGGGAAGTCCGAGAAATACCTTCCCTGACCTTGGGGAGGCAGCCTCTGTCACAGGGATTTTCTGCAAACTCCCCTAGCATAACCTGGCTCAGAGAAACTAGTAAAACACTCAGTGGAGACCAGCTGAGGCATTCCGTTGGAACCCACGGGCTGCCGACCGTTGGTGGAACCTCCCCACGCTCAGGGTTCCGGAACCATTGTCAGTGCGTGAGAGAGATGGAGAGACAACTCCACGCAGCTCTCGTCAGTCACAGGTGTTCCCTGTCCGGGGAAGTCCGAGAAATACCTTCCCTGACCTTGGGGAGGCAGCCTCTGTCACTGGGATTTCCTGCAAACCCCCATAGCATAACCAGGCACAGAGACACTAGGAAAACACTCAGGGGAGACCAGCTCAGGCATTCCGTTGGAACCCACGTGCTGCCGACCGTTGGTGGAACCTCCCCACGCTCAGGGTTCCGGAATCATTGTCAGTGCGTGGGGGAGCTCGAGAGAAAACTCCACGCAGCTCTCTTCAGTCACAGGTGTTCCCTGTCCGGGGAAGTCTGAGAAATACCTTCCCTGACCTTGGGGAGGCAGTCTCAGTCACTGGGATTTCCTGCAAAACCCCCTAGCATTCCCTGGCACAGAGACATCAGGAAAACCCTCAGGGGAGACCAGCTCAGCCATTCCATTTGAACCCACGCGCTGCCGACCGTTGGTTTAACCTCCCCACGCTCAGGGTTCCGTAAATATTGTCAGTGCGTGGGGCAGCTCGAGAGACAACTCCACGCAGCTCTCTTCAGTCACAGGTGTTCCCTGTCCGGGGAAGTCCGAGAAATACCTTCCCTGACCTTGGGGAAGCAGCCTCTGTCACTGGGATTTCCTGCAAAACCCCCTAAAATTCCCTGGCACAGAGACAATAGGAAAACCCTCAGGGGAGACCAGCTCAGCCATTCCATTTGAACCCACGCGCTGCCGACCGTTGGTTTAACCTCCCCACGCTCAGGGCTCCGGAAACATTGTCAGTGCGTGGGGAAGCTCGAGAGACAACTCCACGCAGCTCTCTTCAGTCACAGGTGTTCCCTGTCCGGGGAAGTCCGAGAAATACCTTCCCTGACCTTGGGGAGGCAGCCTCTGTCACTGGGATTTCCTGCAAAACCCCCTAAAATTCCCTGGCACAGAGACAATAGGAAAACCCTCAGGGGAGACCAGCTCAGCCATTCCGTTGGAACCCAAGCGCTGCCGACCGTTGGTGGAACCTCCCCAAGCTCAGGGTTCCGGAACCATTGTCAGTGCGTGGGGGAGCTCGAGAGACAAGTCCACGCAGCTCTCTTCAGTCACAGGTGTTCCCTGTCCGGGGAAGTCCGAGAAATACCTTCCCTGACCTTGGGGAGGCAGCCTCTGTCCCTGGGATTTCCTGCAAAACCCCCTAAAATTCCCTGGCACAGAGACAATAGGAAAACCCTCAGGGGAGACCAGCTCAGCCATTCCGTTGGAACCCACGCGCTGCCGACCGTTGGTGGGACCTCCCCAGGCTCAGGGTTCCGGAACCATTGTCAGTGCGTGGGGAGCTCGAGAGACAACTCCACGCAGCTCTCTTCAGTCACAGGTGTTCCCTGTCCGGGGAAGTCCGAGAAATATGTTCCCTGAACTTGGGGAGGCAGCCTCTGTCACTGGGATTTTCTGCAAACCCCCAAGCATTCCCTGGCACAGAGACATTAGGAAAACCCTCAGGGGAGACCAGCTCAGCCATTCCGTTTGAACCCACGCGCTGCCGACCGTTGGTGGAACCTCCCCACGTTCAGGGTTCCGGAACCATTGTCAGTGCGTGGGGGATCTCGAGAGACAACTCCACGCAGCTCTCTTCAGTCACAGGTGTTCCCTGTCCGGGGAAGTCCGAGAAATACCTTCCCTGACCTTGGGGAGGCATCCTCTGTCACTGGGATTTCCTGCAAACCCCCCTAGCATTCCCTGGCACAGAGATATTAGGAAAACCCTCAGGGGAGACCAGCTCAGCCATTCCGTTGGAACCCACGCGCTGCCGACCGTTGGTGGAACCTCCCCACGCTCAGGGTTCCGGAACCATTTTCAGTGCGAGGGGGAGCTCGAGAGACAACTCCACGCAGCTCTCTTCAGTCACAGGTGTTCCCTGTCCGGGGAAGTCCGAGAAATATCTTCCCTGAACTTGAGGAGGCAGCCTCTGTCACTGGGATTTCCTGCAAACCCCCCTAGCATTCCCTGGCACAGAGAAATTAGGAAAACCCTCAGGGGACTCCAGCTCAGCCATTCCATTGGAATCCACGCGCTGCCGAACTTTGGTGGAATCTCCACACGCTCAGGGTCCGGAAATTTTGTCAGTGCGTGGGGGAGCTCGAGAGACAACTCCACGCAGCTCTCTTCAGTCACAGGTGTTCCCAGTCCGGGGAAGTCCGAGAAATACCTTCCCTGACCTTGGGGAGGCAGCCTCTGTCACTGGGATTTCCTGCATCCCCCCTAGCATAACATGGTACAGAGACACTAGGAAAACACTCAGGGTAGACCAGCTCAGCCATTCCATTTGGAACCCACGCGCTGCCGACCGTTGGTGGAACCTCCCCACGCTCAGGGTTCCGGAACCATTGTCAGTGAGCGGGGGAGCTCGAGAGACAACTCCACACAGCTCTCTTCAATCACAGGTGTTCCCTGTCCGGGGAAGTCCGAGAAATACCTTCCCTGACCTTGGGGAGGCAGCCTCTGTCACTGGGATTTCCTGCAAACCCCCCTAGCATTCCCTGGCACAGAGACATTAGGAAAACCCTCAGGGGAGACCAGCTCAGCCATTCCGTTGGAACCCACGCGCTGCCGACCGTTGGTGGAACCTCCCCACGCTCAGGGTTCCGGAACCATTGTCAGTGCGTGGGGGAGCTCGAGAGACAACTCCACGCAGCTCTCTGCAGTCACAGGTGTTCCCTGTCCGGGGAAGTCCGAGAAATACATTCCGTGACCTTGGGGAGGCAGCCTCTGTCACTGGGATTTCCTGCAAACCCCCCCTAGCATTCCCTGGCACAGAGACATTTGGAAAACCCTCAGGGGAGACCAGCTCAGCCATTCCGTTGGAACCCACGTGCTGCCGACGTTGGTGGAACCTCCCCACGCTCAGGGTTCCGGAACCATTGTCAGTGCGTGGGGGAGCTCGAGAGACAACTCCACGCAGCTCTCTTCAGTCACAGGTGTTCCCTGTCCGGGGAAGTCCGAGAAATACCTTCCCTGACCTTGGGGAGGCAGCCTCTGTCACTGGGATTTCCTGCAAACCCCCCTAGTATTCCCTGGAACAGAGAAATTAGGAAAATCCTCAGGGGAGACCAGCTCAGCCATTCCTTTGGAACCCACGCGCTGCCGACCGTTGGTGGAACCTCCCCACGCTCAGGGTTCCGGAACCATTGTCAGTGCGTGAGAGAGATGGAGAGACAACTCCACGCAGCTCTCGTCAGTCACAGGTGTTCCCTGTCCGGGGAAGTCCGAGAAATACCTTCCCTGACCTTGGGGAGGCAGCCTCTGTCACTGGGATTTCCTGCAAACCCCCATAGCATAACCTGGCACAGAGACACTAGGAAAACACTCAGGGGAGACCAGCTCAGGCATTCCGTTGGAACCCACGTGCTGCCGACCGTTGGTTTAACCTCCCCACGCTCAGGGTTCCGTAAACATTGTCAGTGCGTGGGGCAGCTCGAGAGACAACTCCACGCAGCTCTCTTCAGTCACAGGTGTTCCCTGTCCGGGGAAGTCCGAGAAATACCTTCCCTGACCTTGGGGAGGCAGCCTCTGTCACTGGGATTTCCTGCAAAACCCCCTAAAATTCCCTGGCACAGAGACAATAGGAAAACCCTCAGGGGAGACCAGCTCAGCCATTCCATTTGAACCCACGCGCTGCCGACCGTTGGTTTAACCTCCCCACGCTCAGGGCTCCGGAAACATTGTCAGTGCGTGGGGCAGCTCGAGAGACAACTCCACGCAGCTCTCTTCAGTCACAGGTGTTCCCTGTCCGGGGAAGTCCGAGAAATACCTTCCCTGACCTTGGGGAGGCAGCCTCGGTCACTGGGATTTCCTGCAAAACCCCCTAAAATTCCCTGGCACAGAGACAATAGGAAAACCCTCAGGGGAGACCAGCTCAGCCATTCCGTTGGAACCCAAGCGCTGCCGACCGTTGGTGGAACCTCCCCAAGCTCAGGGTTCCGGAACCATTGTCAGTGCGTGGGGGAGCTCGAGAGACAAGTCCACGCAGCTCTCTTCAGTCACAGGTGTTCCCTGTCCGGGGAAGTCCGATAAATGCATTCCGTGACTTGGGGAGGCAGCCTCTGTCACTGGGATTTCCTGCAAACCCCCCTAGCATTCCCTGGCACAGAGACATTAGGAAAACCCTCAGGGGAGACCAGCTCAGCCATTCCGTTGGAACCCACGCGCTGCCGACCGTTGGTGGATCCTCCCCACGCTCAGGGTTCCGGAACCATTGTCAGTGCGTGGGGGAGCTCGAGAGACAACTCCACGCAGCTCTCTTCAGTCACAGGTGTTCCCTGTCCGGGGAAGTCCGAGAAATACCTTCCCTGACCTTGGGGAGGCAGCCTCTGTCACTGGGATTTCCTGCAAATCCCCCTAGTATTCCCTGGAACAGAGAAATTAGGAAAATCCTCAGGGGAGAGCAGCTCAGCCATTCCTTTGGAACCGACGCGCTGCCGACCGTTGGTGGAACCTCCCCACGCTCAGGGGTCCGGAACCATTGTCAGTGCGTGAGAGAGATGGAGAGAGAACTCCACGCAGCTCTCGTCAGTCACAGGTGTTCCCTGTCCGGGGAAGTCCGAGAAATAACTTCCCTGACCTTGGGGAGGCAGCCTCTGTCACTGTGATTTCCTGCAAATCCCCATAGCATAACCTGGCACAGAGACACTAGGAAAACACTCAGGGGAGACCAGCTAAGGCATTCCGTTGGAACCCACGTGCTGCCGACCGTTGGTGGTACCTCCCCACGCTCAGGGTTCCGGAATCATTGTCAGTGCGTGGGGGAGCTCGAGAGAAAACTCCACGCAGCTCTCTTCAGTCACAGGTGTTCCCTGTCCGGGGAAGTCTGAGAAATACCTTCCCTGACCTTGGGGAGGCAGTCTCAGTCACTGGGATTCCTGCAAACCCCCCTAGCATTCCCTGGCACAGAGACATTAGGAAAACCCTCAGGGGAGACCAGCACAGCCATTCCATTTGAACCCACGCGCTGCCGACCGTTGGCTTAACCTCCCCAAGCTCAGGGTTCCGTAAATTTTGTCAGTGCGTGGGGCAGCTCGAGAGACAACTCCACGCAGCTCTCTTCAGTCACAGGTGTTCCCTGTCCGGGGAAGTCCGAGAAATACCTTCCCTGACCTTGGGGAGGCAGCCTCTGTCACTGGGATTTCCTGCAAAACCCCCTAAAATTCCCTGGCACAGAGACAATAGGAAAACCCTCAGGGGAGACCAGCTCAGCCATTCCATTTGAACCCACGCGCTGCCGACCGTTGGTTTAACCTCCCCACGCTCAGGGCTCCGGAAACATTGTCAGTGCGTGGGGCAGCTCGAGAGACAACTCCACGCAGCTCTCTTCAGTCACAGGTGTTCCCTGTCCGGGGAAGTCCGAGAAATACCTTCCCTGACCTTGGGGAGGCAGCCTCTGTCACTGGGATTTCCTGCAAAACCCCCTAAAATTCCCTGGCACAGAGACAATAGGAAAACCCTCAGGGGAGACCAGCTCAGCCATTCCGTTGGAACCCAAGCGCTGCCGACCGTTGGTGGAACCTCCCCAAGCTCAGGGTTCCGGAACCATTGTCAGTGCGTGGGGGAGCTCGAGAGACAAGTCCACGCAGCTCTCTTCAGTCACAGGTGTTCCCTGTCCGGGGAAGTCCGAGAAATGCATTCCGTGACTTGGGGAGGCAGCCTCTGTCACTGGGATTTCCTGCAAACCCCCCTAGCATTCCCTGGCACAGAGACATTAGGAAAACCCTCAGGGGAGACCAGCTCAGCCATTCCGTTGGAACCCACGCGCTGCCGACCGTTGGTGTAACCTACCCACGCTCAGGGTTCCGGAACCATTGTCAGTGCGTGGGGGAGCTCGAGAGACAACTCCACGCAGCTCTCTTCAGTCACAGGTGTTCCCTGTCCGGGGAAGTCCGAGAAATAGCTTCCCTGACCTTGGGGAGGCAGCCTCTGTCACTGGGATTTCCTGCAAATCCCCCTAGTATTCCCTGGAACAGAGAAATTAGGAAAATCCTCAGGGGAGAGCAGCTCAGCCATTCCTTTGGAACCGACGCGCTGCCGACCGTTGGTGGAACCTCCCCACGCTCAGGGGTCCGGAAGCATTGTCAGTGCGTGAGAGAGATGGAGAGAGAACTCCACGCAGCTCTCGTCAGTCACAGGTGTTCCCTGTCCGGGGAAGTCCGAGAAATACCTTCCCTGACCTTGGGGAGGCAGCCTCTGTCACTGGGATTTCCTGCAAACCCCCATAGCATAACCTGGCACAGAGACACTAGGAAAACACTCAGGGGAGACCAGCTAAGGCATTCCGTTGGAACCCAAGCGCTGCCGACCGTTGGTGGAAATTCCCCAAGCTCAGGGTTCCGGAACCATTGTCAGTGCGTGGGGGAGCTCGAGAGACAAGTCCACGCAGCTCTCTTCAGTCACAGGTGTTCCCTGTCCGGGGAAGTCCGAGAAATGCATTCCGTGACTTGGGGAGGCAGCCTCTGTCACTGGGATTTCCTGCAAACCCCCCTAGCATTCCCTGGCACAGAGACATTAGGAAAACCCTCAGGGGAGACCAGCTCAGCCATTCCGTTGGAACCCACGCGCTGCCGACCGTTGGTGGAACCTCCCCACGCTCAGGGTTCCGGAACCATTGTCAGTGCGTGGGGGAGCTCGAGAGACAAGTCCACGCAGCTCTCTTCAGTCACAGGTGTTCCCTGTCCGGGGAAGTCCGAGAAATAACTTCCCTGACCTTGGGGAGGCAGCCTCTGTCACTGGGATTTCCTGCAAATCCCCCTAGTATTCCCTGGAACAGAGAAATTAGGAAAATCCTCAGGGGAGAGCAGCTCAGCCATTCCTTTGGAACCGACACGCTGCCGACCTTTGGTGGAACCTCCCCAAGCTCAGGGGTCCAGAACCATTGTCAGTGCGTGAGAGAGATGGAGAGAGAACTCCACGCAGCTCTCGTCAGTCACAGGTGTTCCCTGTCCGGGGAAGTCCGAGAAATACCTTCCCTGACCTTGGGGAGGCAGCCTCTGTCACTGGGATTTCCTGCAAACCCCCATAGCATAACCTGGCACAGAGACACTAGGAAAACACTCAGGGGAGACCAGCTAAGGCATTCCGTTGGAACCCACGTGCTGCCGACCGTTGGTGGTACCTCCCCACGCTCAGGGTTCCGGAATCATTGTCAGTGCGTGGGGGAGCTCGAGAGAAAACTCCACGCAGCTCTCTTCAGTCACAGGTGTTCCCTGTCCGGGGAAGTCTGAGAAATACCTTCCCTGATCTTGGGGAGGCAGTATCAGTCACTGGGATTTCCTGCAAACCCCCCTAGCATTCCATGGCACAGAGACATTAGGAAAACCCTCAGGGGAGACCAGCACAGCCATTCCATTTGAACCCACGCGCTGCCGACCGTTGGCTTAACCTCCCCACGCTCAGGGTTCCGGAACGTTTGTCAGTGCGTGGGGGAGCTCGAGAGACAACTCCACGCGCTGTCTTCAGTCACAGGTGTTCCCTGTCTGGGGAAGTCCGGGAAATACCTTCCATGACCTTGGGGAGTAAGCCTCTGTCACTGGGATTTCCTGCAAGCCCCCCTAGCATTCCCTGGCACAGAGACATTAGGAAAACCCTCAGGGGATACCAGCTCAGCCATTCCGTTGGAACCCACGCGCTGCCGGCCGTTGGTGGAACCTCCCCACGCTCAGGGTTCCGGAACAATTGTCACTGCGTGGGGGAGCTCGAGAGACAACTCCACGCAGCTCTCTTCAGTCACAGGTGTTCCCTGTCCGGGGAAGTCTGAGAAATACCTTCCCTGACCTTGGGGAGGCAGTCTCAGTCACTGGGATTTCCTGCAAACCCCCCTAGCATTCCCTGGCACAGAGACATTAGGAAAACCCTCAGGGGAGACCAGCACAGCCATTCCATTTGAACCCACGCGCTGCCGACCGTTGGCTTAACCTCCCCACGCTCAGCGTTCCGTAAACATTGTCAGTGCGTGGGGCAGCTCGAGAGACAACTCCACGCAGCTCTCTTCAGTCACAGGTGTTCCCTGTCCGGGGAAGTCCGAGAAATACCTTCCCTGACCTTGGGGAGGCAGCCTCTGTCACTGGGATTTCCTGCAAAACCCCCTAAAATTCCCTGGCACAGAGACAATAGGAAAACCCTCAGGGGAGACCAGCTCAGCCATTCCATTTGAACCCAAGCGCTGCCGACCGTTGGTTTAACCTCCCCACGCTCAGGGCTCCGGAAACATTGTCAGTGCGTGGGGCAGCTCGAGAGACAACTCCACGCAGCTCTCTTCAGTCACAGGAGTTCCCTGTCCGGGGAAGTCCGAGAAATACCTTCCCTGACCTTGGGGAGGCAGCCTCTGTCACTGGGATTTCCTGCAAAACCCCCTAAAATTCCCTGGCACAGAGACAATAGGAAAACCCTCAGGGGAGACCAGCTCAGCCATTCCGTTGGAACCCACGCGCTGCCGACCGTTGGTGGGACCTCCCCAGGCTCAGGGTTCCGGAACCATTGTCAGTGCGTGGGGAGCTCGAGAGACAACTCCACGCAGCTCTCTTCAGTCACAGGTGTTCCCTGTCCGGGGAAGTCCGAGAAATACGTTCCCTGAACTTGGGGAGGCAGCCTCTGTCACTGGGATTTTCTGCAAACCCCCAAGCATTCCCTGGCACAGAGACATTAGGAAAACCCTCAGGGGAGACCAGCTCAGCCATTCCGTTTGAACCCACGCGCTGCCGACCGTTGGTGGAACCTCCCCACGTTCAGGGTTCCGGAACCATTGTCAGTGCGTGGGGGATCTCGAGAGACAACTCCACGCAGCTCTCTTCAGTCACAGGTGTTCCCTGTCCGGGGAAGTCCGAGAAATACCTTCCCTGACCTTGGGGAGGCATCCTCTGTCACTGGGATTTCCTGCAAACCCCCCTAGCATTCCCTGGCACAGAGATATTAGGAAAACCCTCAGGGGAGACCAGCTCAGCCATTCCGTTGGAACCCACGCGCTGCCGACCGTTGGTGGAACCTCCCCACGCTCAGGGTTCCGGAACCATTGTCAGTGCGTGGGGGAGCTCGAGAGACAACTCCACGCAGCTCTCTTCAGTCACAGGTGTTCCCTGTCCGGGGAAGTCCGAGAAATATCTTCCCTGAACTTGAGGAGGCAGCCTCTGTCACTGGGATTTCCTGCAAACCCCCCTAGCATTCCCTGGCACAGAGAAATTAGGAAAACCCTCAGGGGACTCCAGCTCAGCCATTCCATTGGAACCCACGCGCTGCCGAACTTTGGTGGAACCTCCACACGCTCAGGGTCCGGAACTTTTGTCAGTGCGTGGGGGAGCTCGAGAGACAACTCCACGCAGCTCTCTTCAGTCACAGGTGTTCCCAGTCCGGGGAAGTCCGAGAAATACCTTCCCTGACCTTGGGGAGGCAGCCTCTGTCACTGGGATTTCCTGCATCCCCCCTAGCATAACATGGTACAGAGACACTAGGAAAACACTCAGGGTAGACCAGCTCAGCCATTCCATTTGGAACCCACGCGCTGCCGACCGTTGGTGGAACCTCCCCACGCTCAGGGTTCCGGAACCATTGTCAGTGCGCGGGGGAGCTCGAGAGACAACTCCACACAGCTCTCTTCAATCACAGGTGTTCCCTGTCCGGGGAAGTCCGAGAAATACCTTCCCTGACCTTGGGGAGGAAGCCTCTGTCACTGGGATTTCCTGCAAACCCCCCTAGCATTCCCTGGCACAGAGACATTAGGAAAACCCTCAGGGGAGACCAGCTCAGCCATTCCGTTGGAACCCACGCGCTGCCGACCGTTGGTGGAACCTCCCCACGCTCAGGGTTCCGGAACCATTGTCAGTGCGTGGGGGAGCTCGAGAGACAACTCCACGCAGCTCTCTGCAGTCACAGGTGTTCCCTGTCCGGGGAAGTCTGAGAAATACCTTCCCTGACCTGAGGGAGGCAGCCTCTGTCACTGGGATTTCCTGCAAACCCCCCTAGCATTCCCTGCCACAGAGACATTAGGAAAACCCTCAGGGGAGACCAGCCCAGCCATTCCGTTGGAACCCACGCGCTGCCGACCGTTGGTGGAGCCTCCCCACGCTCAGGGTTCCGGAACCATTGTCAGTGCGTGGGGGAGCTCGAGAGACAACTCCACGCAGCTCTCTTCAGTCACAGGTGTTCCCTGTCCGGGGAAGTCTGAGAAATACATTCCGTGACCTTGGGGAGGCAGCCTCTGTCACTGGGATTTCCTGCAAACCCCCCCTAGCATTCCCTGGCACAGAGACATTTGGAAAACCCTCAGGGGAGACCAGCTCAGCCATTCCGTTGGAACCCACGCGCTGCCGACGTTGGTGGAACCTCCCCACGCTCAGGGTTCCGGAACCATTGTCAGTGCGTGGGGGAGCTCGAGAGACAACTCCACGCAGCTCTCTTCAGTCACAGGTGTTCCCTGTCCGGGGAAGTCCGAGAAATACCTTCCCTGACCTTGGGGAGGCAGCCTCTGTCACTGGGATTTCCTGCAAACCCCCCTAGTATTCCCTGGAACAGAGATATTAGGAAAATCCTCAGGGGAGACCAGCTCAGCCATTCCTTTGGAACCCACGCGCTGCCGACCGTTGGTGGAACCTCCCCACGCTCAGGGTTCCGGAACCATTGTCAGTGCGTGAGAGAGATGGAGAGACAACTCCACGCAGCTCTCGTCAGTCACAGGTGTTCCCTGTCCGGGGAAGTCCGAGAAATACCTTCCCTGACCTTGGGGAGGCAGCCTCTGTCACTGGGATTTCCTGCAAACCCCCATAGCATAACCTGGCACAGAGACACTAGGAAAACACTCAGGGGAGACCAGCTCAGGCATTCCGTTGGAACCCACGCGCTGCCGGCCGTTGGTGGAACCTCCCCACGCTCAGGGTTCCGGAACAATTGTCACTGCGTGGGGGAGCTCGAGAGACAACTCCACGCAGCTCTCTTCAGTCACAGGTGTTCCCTGTCCGGGGAAGTCTGAGAAATACCTTCCCTGACCTTGGGGAGGCAGTCTCAGTCACTGGGATTTCCTGCAAACCCCCCTAGCATTCCCTGGCACAGAGACATTAGGAAAACCCTCAGGGGAGACCAGCACAGCCATTCCATTTGAACCCACGCGCTGCCGACCGTTGGCTTAACCTCCCCACGCTCAGCGTTCCGTAAACATTGTCAGTGCGTGGGGCAGCTCGAGAGACAACTCCACGCAGCTCTCTTCAGTCACAGGTGTTCCCTGTCCGGGGAAGTCCGAGAAATACCTTCCCTGACCTTGGGGAGGCAGCCTCTGTCACTGGGATTTCCTGCAAAACCCCCTAAAATTCCCTGGCACAGAGACAATAGGAAAACCCTCAGGGGAGACCAGCTCAGCCATTCCATTTGAACCCAAGCGCTGCCGACCGTTGGTTTAACCTCCCCACGCTCAGGGCTCCGGAAACATTGTCAGTGCGTGGGGCAGCTCGAGAGACAACTCCACGCAGCTCTCTTCAGTCACAGGTGTTCCCTGTCCGGGGAAGTCCGAGAAATACCTTCCCTGACCTTGGGGAGGCAGCCTCTGTCACTGGGATTTCCTGCAAAACCCCCTAAAATTCCCTGGCACAGAGACAATAGGAAAACCCTCAGGGGAGACCAGCTCAGCCATTCCGTTGGAACCCACGCGCTGCCGACCGTTGGTGGGACCTCCCCAGGCTCAGGGTTCCGGAACCATTGTCAGTGCGTGGGGAGCTCGAGAGACAACTCCACGCAGCTCTCTTCAGTCACAGGTGTTCCCTGTCCGGGGAAGTCCGAGAAATACGTTCCCTGAACTTGGGGAGGCAGCCTCTGTCACTGGGATTTTCTGCAAACCCCCAAGCATTCCCTGGCACAGAGACATTAGGAAAACCCTCAGGGGAGACCAGCTCAGCCATTCCGTTTGAACCCACGCGCTGCCGACCGTTGGTGGAACCTCCCCACGTTCAGGGTTCCGGAACCATTGTCAGTGCGTGGGGGATCTCGAGAGACAACTCCACGCAGCTCTCTTCAGTCACAGGTGTTCCCTGTCCGGGGAAGTCCGAGAAATACCTTCCCTGACCTTGGGGAGGCATCCTCTGTCACTGGGATTTCCTGCAAACCCCCCTAGCATTCCCTGGCACAGAGATATTAGGAAAACCCTCAGGGGAGACCAGCTCAGCCATTCCGTTGGAACCCACGCGCTGCCGACCGTTGGTGGAACCTCCCCACGCTCAGGGTTCCGGAACCATTGTCAGTGCGTGGGGGAGCTCGAGAGACAACTCCACGCAGCTCTCTTCAGTCACAGGTGTTCCCTGTCCGGGGAAGTCCGAGAAATATCTTCCCTGAACTTGAGGAGGCAGCCTCTGTCACTGGGATTTCCTGCAAACCCCCCTAGCATTCCCTGGCACAGAGAAATTAGGAAAACCCTCAGGGGACTCCAGCTCAGCCATTCCATTGGAACCCACGCGCTGCCGAACTTTGGTGGAACCTCCACACGCTCAGGGTCCGGAACTTTTGTCAGTGCGTGGGGGAGCTCGAGAGACAACTCCACGCAGCTCTCTTCAGTCACAGGTGTTCCCAGTCCGGGGAAGTCCGAGAAATACCTTCCCTGACCTTGGGGAGGCAGCCTCTGTCACTGGGATTTCCTGCATCCCCCCTAGCATAACATGGTACAGAGACACTAGGAAAACACTCAGGGTAGACCAGCTCAGCCATTCCATTTGGAACCCACGCGCTGCCGACCGTTGGTGGAACCTCCCCACGCTCAGGGTTCCGGAACCATTGTCAGTGCGCGGGGGAGCTCGAGAGACAACTCCACACAGCTCTCTTCAATCACAGGTGTTCCCTGTCCGGGGAAGTCCGAGAAATACCTTCCCTGACCTTGGGGAGGCAGCCTCTGTCACTGGGATTTCCTGCAAACCCCCCTAGCATTCCCTGGCACAGAGACATTAGGAAAACCCTCAGGGGAGACCAGCTCAGCCATTCCGTTGGAACCCACGCGCTGCCGACCGTTGGTGGAACCTCCCCACGCTCAGGGTTCCGGAACCATTGTCAGTGCGTGGGGGAGCTCGAGAGACAACTCCACGCAGCTCTCTGCAGTCACAGGTGTTCCCTGTCCGGGGAAGTCTGAGAAATACCTTCCCTGACCTGAGGGAGGCAGCCTCTGTCACTGGGATTTCCTGCAAACCCCCCTAGCATTCCCTGCCACAGAGACATTAGGAAAACCCTCAGGGGAGACCAGCCCAGCCATTCCGTTGGAACCCACGCGCTGCCGACCGTTGGTGGAGCCTCCCCACGCTCAGGGTTCCGGAACCATTGTCAGTGCGTGGGGGAGCTCGAGAGACAACTCCACGCAGCTCTCTTCAGTCACAGGTGTTCCCTGTCCGGGGAAGTCTGAGAAATACATTCCGTGACCTTGGGGAGGCAGCCTCTGTCACTGGGATTTCCTGCAAACCCCCCCTAGCATTCCCTGGCACAGAGACATTTGGAAAACCCTCAGGGGAGACCAGCTCAGCCATTCCGTTGGAACCCACGCGCTGCCGACGTTGGTGGAACCTCCCCACGCTCAGGGTTCCGGAACCATTGTCAGTGCGTGGGGGAGCTCGAGAGACAACTCCACGCAGCTCTCTTCAGTCACAGGTGTTCCCTGTCCGGGGAAGTCCGAGAAATACCTTCCCTGACCTTGGGGAGGCAGCCTCTGTCACTGGGATTTCCTGCAAACCCCCCTAGTATTCCCTGGAACAGAGATATTAGGAAAATCCTCAGGGGAGACCAGCTCAGCCATTCCTTTGGAACCCACGCGCTGCCGACCGTTGGTGGAACCTCCCCACGCTCAGCGTTCCGGAACCATTGTCAGTGCGTGAGAGAGATGGAGAGACAACTCCACGCAGCTCTCGTCAGTCACAGGTGTTCCCTGTCCGGGGAAGTCCGAGAAATACCTTCCCTGACCTTGGGGAGGCAGCCTCTGTCACTGGGATTTCCTGCAAACCCCCATAGCATAACCTGGCACAGAGAAACTAGGAAAACACTCAGGGGAGACCAGCTCAGGCATTCCGTTGGAACCCACGTGCTGCCGACCGTTGGTTTAACCTCCCCACGCTCAGGGTTCCGTAAACATTGTCAGTGCGTGGGGCAGCTCGAGAGACAACTCCACGCAGCTCTCTTCAGTCACAGGTGTTCCCTGTCCGGGGAAGCCCGAGAAATACCTTCCCTGACCTTGGGGAGGCAGCCTCTGTCACTGGGATTTCCTGCAAAACCCCCTAAAATTCCCTGGCACAGAGACAATAGGAAAACCCTCAGGGGAGACCAGCTCAGCCATTCCATTTGAACCCACGCGCTGCCGACCGTTGGTTTAACCTCCCCACGCTCAGGGCTCCGGAAACATTGTCAGTGCGTGGGGCAGCTCGAGAGACAACTCCACGCAGCTCTCTTCAGTCACAGGAGTTCCCTGTCCGGGGAAGTCCGAGAAATACCTTCCCTGACCTTGGGGAGGCAGCCTCTGTCACTGGGATTTCCTGCAAAACCCCCTAAAATTCCCTGGCACAGAGACAATAGGAAAACCCTCAGGGGAGACCAGCTCAGCCATTCCGTTGGAACCCAAGCGCTGCCGACCGTTGGTGGAACCTCCCCAAGCTCAGGGTTCCGGAACCATTGTCAGTGCGTGGGGGAGCTCGAGAGACAAGTCCACGCAGCTCTCTTCAGTCACAGGTGTTCCCTGTCCGGGGAAGTCCGAGGAATGCATTCCGTGACTTGGGGAGGCAGCCTCTGTCACTGGGATTTCCTGCAAACCCCCCTAGCATTCCCTGGCACAGAGACATTAGGAAAACCCTCAGGGGAGACCAGCTCAGCCATTCCGTTGGAACCCACGCGCTGCCGACCGTTGGTGGAACCTCCCCACGCTCAGGGTTCCGGAACCATTGTCAGTGCGTGGGGGAGCTCGAGAGACAACTCCACGCAGCTCTCTTCAGTCACAGGTGTTCCCTGTCCGGGGAAGTCCGAGAAATACCTTCCCTGACCTTGGGGAGGCAGCCTCTGTCACTGGGATTTCCTGCAAATCCCCCTAGTATTCCCTGGAACAGAGAAATTAGGAAAATCCTCAGGGGAGAGCAGCTCAGCCATTCCTTTGGAACCGACGCGCTGCCGACCGTTGGTGGAACCTCCCCACGCTCAGGGGTCCGGAACCATTGTCAGTGCGTGAGAGAGATGGAGAGAGAACTCCACGCAGCTCTCGTCAGTCACAGGTGTTCCCTGTCCGGGGAAGTCCGAGAAATACCTTCCCTGACCTTGGGGAGGCAGCCTCTGTCACTGGGATTTCCTGCAAAACCCCATAGCATAACCTGGCACAGAGACACTAGGAAAACACTCAGGGGAGACCAGCTAAGGCATTCCGTTGGAACCCACGTGCTGCCGACCGTTGGTGGTACCTCCCCACGCTCAGGGTTCCGGAATCATTGTCAGTGCGTGGGGGAGCTCGAGAGAAAACTCCACGCAGCTCTCTTCAGTCACAGGTGTTCCCTGTCCGGGGAAGTCTGAGAAATACCTTCCCTGACCTTGGGGAGGCAGTCTCAGTCACTGGGATTTCCTGCAAATCCCCCTAGCATTCCCTGGCACAGAGACATTAGGAAAACCCTCAGGGGAGACCAGCACAGCCATTCCATTTGAACCCACGCGCTGCCGACCGTTGGCTTAACCTCCCCACGCTCAGGGTTCCGTAAATATTGTCAGTGCGTGGGGCAGCTCGAGAGACAACTCCACGCAGCTCTCTTCAGTCACAGGTGTTCCCTGTCCGGGGAAGTCCGAGAAATACCTTCCCTGACCTTGGGGAGGCAGCCTCTGTCACTGGGATTTCCTGCGAAACCCCCTAAAATTCCCTGGCACAGAGACAATAGGAAAACCCTCAGGGGAGACCAGCTCAGCCATTCCATTTGAACCCACGCGCTGCCGACCGTTGGTTTAACCTCCCCACGCTCAGGGCTCCGGAAACATTGTCAGTGCGTGGGGCAGCTCGAGAGACAACTCCACGCAGCTCTCTTCAGTGACAGGTGTTCCCTGTCCGGGGAAGTCCGAGAAATACCTTCCCTGACCTTGGGGAGGCAGCCTCTGTCACTGGGATTTCCTGCAAAACCCCCTAAAATTCCCTGGCACAGAGACAATAGGAAAACCCTCAGGGGAGACCAGCTCAGCCATTCCGTTGGAACCCAAGCGCTGCCGACCGTTGGTGGAACCTCCCCAAGCTCAGGGTTCCGGAACCATTGTCAGTGCGTGGGGGAGCTCGAGAGACAAGTCCACGCAGCTCTCTTCAGTCACAGGTGTTCCCTGTCCGGGGAAGTCCGAGAAATGCATTCCGTGACTTGGGGAGGCAGCCTCTGTCACTGGGATTTCCTGCAAACCCCCCTAGCATTCCCTGGCACAGAGACATTAGGAAAACCCTCAGGGGAGACCAGCTCAGCCATTCCGTTGGAACCCACGCGCTGCCGACCGTTGGTGGAACCTCCCCACGCTCAGGGTTCCGGAACCATTGTCAGTGCGTGGGGGAGCTCGAGAGACAAGTCCACGCAGCTCTCTTCAGTCACAGGTGTTCCCTGTCCGGGGAAGTCCGAGAAATACCTTCCCTGACCTTGGGGAGGCAGCCTCTGTCACTGGGATTTCCTGCAAATCCCCCTAGTATTCCCTGGAACAGAGAAATTAGGAAAATCCTCAGGGGAGAGCAGCTCAGCCATTCCTTTGGAACCGACACGCTGCCGACCGTTGGTGGAACCTCCCCACGCTCAGGGGTCCAGAACCATTGTCAGAGCGTGAGAGAGATGGAGAGAGAACTCCACGCAGCTCTCGTCAGTCACAGGTGTTCCCTGTCCGGGGAAGTCCGAGAAATACCTTCCCTGACCTTGGGGAGGCAGCCTCTGTCACTGGGATTTCCTGCAAACCCCCATAGCATAACCTGGCACAGAGACACTAGGAAAACACTCAGGGGAGACCAGCTAAGGCATTCCGTTGGAACCCACGTGCTGCCGACCGTTGGTGGTACCTCCCCACGCTCAGGGTTCCGGAATCATTGTCAGTGCGTGGGGGAGCTCGAGAGAAAACTCCACGCAGCTCTCTTCAGTCACAGGTGTTCCCTGTCCGGGGAATTCCGAGAAATAACTTCCCTGACGTGGGGGAGGCAGCCTCTGTCACTGGGAATTCCTGCAAACCTCCCTAGCATTCACTGGCACAGAGATATTAGGAAAACCCTCAGGGGAGACCAGCTCAGCCATTCCGTTGGAACCCACGTGCTGCCGACCGTTGGTGGAACCTCCCCACGCTCAGGGCTCCGGAAACATTGTCAGTGCGTGGGGCAGCTCGAGAGACAACTCCACGCAGCTCTCTTCAGTCACAGGTGTTCCCTGTCCGGGGAAGTCCGAGAAATGCATTCCGTGACTTGGGGAGGCAGCCTCTGTCACTGGGATTTCCTGCAAACCCCCCTAGCATTCCCTGGCACAGAGACATTAGGAAAACCCTCCGGGGAGACCAGCTCAGCCATTCCGTTGGAACCCACGCGCTGCCGACCGTTGGTGGAACCTCCACACGCTCAGGGTTCCGGAACCTTTGTCAGTGCGTGGGGGAGCTCGAGAGATAACTCCACCCAGCTCTCTTCAGTCACAGGTGTTCCCTGTCCGGGGAAGTCCGAGAAATACCTTCCCTGTCCTTGGGGAGGCAGTCTCTGACACTGGTATTTCCTGCAAACCCCCCTTGCATTCCCTGGCACAGAGACATTAGGAAAACCCTCAGGGGAGAGCAGCTCAGCCATTCCGTTGGAACCCACGCGCTGCCGACCGTTGGCGGAACCTCGACACGCTCAGGGTTCCGGAAACATTGTCAGTGCGTGGGGGAGCTCGAGAGACAACTCCACGCAGCTCTCTTCAGTCACAGGTGTTCCCTGTCCGGGGAAGTCCGAGAAATACCTTCCCTGACCTTGGGGAGGCAGCCTCTGTCACTGGGATTTCCTGCAAATCCCCCTAGTATTCCCTGGAACAGAGAAATTAGGAAAATCCTCAGGGGAGAGCAGCTCAGCCATTCCTTTGGAACCGACGCGCTGCCGACCGTTGGTGGAACCTCCCCACGCTCAGGGGTCCGGAACCATTGTCAGTGCGTGAGAGAGATGGAGAGAGAACTCCACGCAGCTCTCGTCAGTCACAGGTGTTCCCTGTCCGGGGAAGTCCGAGAAATACCTTCCCTGACCTTGGGGAGGCAGCCTCTGTCACTGGGATTTCCTGCAAACCCCCATAGCATAACCTGGCACAGAGACACTAGGAAAACACTCAGGGGAGACCAGCTAAGGCATTCCGTTGGAACCCACGTGCTGCCGACCGTTGGCTTAACCTCCCCACGCTCAGGGTTCCGGAACGTTTGTCAGTGCGTGGGGGAGCTCGAGAGACAACTCCATGCGCTGTCTTCAGTCACAGGTGTTCCCTGTCCGGGGAAGTCCGGGAAATACCTTCCCTGACCTTGGGGAGTCAGCCTCTGTCACTGGGATTTCCTGCAAGCCCCCCTGGCATTCCCTGGCACAGAGACATTAGGAAAACCCTCAGGGGAGACCAGCTCAGCCATTCCGTTGGAACCCACGCGCTGCCGACCGTTGGCGGAACCTCGACACGCTCAGGGTTCCGGAAACATTGTCAGTGCGTGGGGGAGCTCGAGAGACAACTCCACGCAGCTCTCTTCAGTCACAGGTGTTCCCTGTCCGGGGAAGTCCGAGAAATACCTTCCCTGACCTGGGGGAGGCAGCCTCTGTCACTGGGATTTCCTGCAAACCCCCCTAGCATTCCCTGGCACAGAGACATTAGGAAAACCCTCAGGGGAGACCAGCTCAGCCATTCCGTTGGAACCCACGCGCTGCCGACCGTTGGTGGAACCTCCCCACGCTCAGGGTTCCGAAACCATTGTCATTGCGTGGGGGAGCTCGAGAGACAACTCCACGCAGCTCTCTTCAGTCACAGGTGTTCCCTGTCCGGGGAATTCCGAGAAATAACTTCCCTGACCTGGGGGAGGCAGCCTCTGTCACTGGGAATTCCTGCAAACCTCCCTAGCATTCACTGGCACAGAGACATTAGGAAAACTCTCAGGGGAGACCAGCTCAGCCATTCCGTTGGAACCCACGTGCTGCCGACCGTTGGTGGAACCTCCCCACGCTCAGGGCTCCGGAAACATTGTCAGTGCGTGGGGCAGCTCGAGAGACAACTCCACGCAGCTCTCTTCAGTCACAGGTGTTCCCTGTCCGGGGAAGTCCGAGAAATACCTTCCCTGACCTTGGGGAGGCAGCTTCTGTCACTGGGATTTCCTGCAAATCCCCCTAAAATTCCCTGGCATAGAGACAATAGGAAAACCCTCAGGGGAGGCCAGCTCAGCCATTCCGTTGGAACCCACGCGCTGCCGACCGTTGGTGGAACCTCCCCAAGCTCAGGGTTCCGGAACCATTGTCAGTGCGTGGGGGAGCTCGAGAGACAAGTCCACGCAGCTCTCTTCAGTCACAGGTGTTCCCTGTCCGGGGAAGTCCGAGAAATGCATTCCGTGACTTGGGGAGGCAGCCTCTGTCACTGGGATTTCCTGCAAACCCCCTAGCATTCCCTGGCACAGAGACATTAGGAAAACCCTCCGGGGAGACCAGCTCAGCCATTCCGTTGGAACCCACGCGCTGCCGACCGTTGGTGGAACCTCCACACGGTCAGGGTTCCGGAACCTTTGTCAGTGCGTGGGGGAGCTCGAGAGATAACTCCTCCCAGCTCTCTTCAGTCACAGGTGTTCCCTGTCCGGGGAAGTCCGAGAAATAACTTCCCTGACCTTGGGGAGGCAGTCTCTGACACTGGTATTTCCTGCAAACCCCCCTTGCATTCCCTGGCACAGAGACACTAGTAAAACACTCAGGGGAGACCAGCTCAGGCATTCCGTTGGGCCCCACGCGCTGCCGACCGTTTGTGGAACCTCCCCACGCTCAGGGTTCCGGATCCACTGTCAGGGCATGGGGGAGCTCGAGAGACATATCCACGCAGCTCTCTTCAGTCACAGGTTTTCCCTGTCCGGGGAAGTCCGAGAAATAACTTTCAAGAACTTGGGGAGGCAGCCTCTGTCACTGGGATTTCCTGCAAACCCCCCTAGCATTCCCTGGCACAGAGACATTAGGAAAACCCTCAGGGGAGACCATCTCAGCCATTCCATTGGAACCCACGCGCTGCCGACCGTTGGTGGAACCTCCCCACGCTCAGGGTTCCGGAACCATTGTCAGTGCGTGGGGGAGCTCGAGAGACAACTCCACGCAGCTCTCTTCAGTCACAGGTGTTCCCTGTCCGGGGAAGTCCGAGAAATGCATTCCCTGACCTTGGGGGAGGCAGCCTCTGTAACTGTGATTTCCTGCAAACCCCCCTAGCATTCCCTGGCACAGAGACATTAGGAAAACCCTCAGGGGAGTCCAGTTCAGGCATTCAGTTAGAACCCACGCGCTGCCGACCGTTGGTGGAACCTCCCCACGCTCAGGGTTCCGGAACCATTGTCAGTGCGTGGGGGAGCTCGAGAGACAACTCCACGCAGCTCTCTTCAGTCACAGGAGTTCCCTGTCCGGGGAAGTCCGAGAAATACCTTCCCTGACCTTGGGGAGGCAGCCCCTGTCACTGAGATTTCCTGCAAACCCCCCTAGTATTCCCTGGCACAGAGACATTAGGAAAACCCTCAGGGGAGACCAGCTCAGCCATTCCGTTGGAACCCACGCGATGCCGACCGTTGGTGGAACCTCCCCTCGCTCAGGGTTCCGGAACCATTGTCAGTGCGTGGGGGACCTCGAGAGACAACTACACGCAGCTCTCTTCAGTCACAGGTGTTCCCTATCCGGGGAAGTCCGAGAAATACCTTCCCTGACCTTGGGGAGGCAGCCTCTGTCACTGGGATTTCCTGCAAACCCCCCTAGCATTCCCTGGCACAGAGACACTTGGAAAACCCTCAGGGGATACCAGCTCAGCCATTCCGTTGGAACCCACGCATGCCGACCGTTGGTGGAACCTCCCCATGCTCAGGGTTCCGGAACCATTTTCAGTGCGTGGGGGAGCTCGAGAGACAATTCCACGCAGCTCATTTCAGTCACAGGTGTTCCCTGTCCGGGGAAGTCCGAGAAATACCTTCCCTGACTTTGGGGAGGCAGCCTCTGTCACTGGGATTTCCTGCAAACCCCCCTAGCATTCCCTGGCACAGAGAAATTAAAAAAAACCCTCAGGGGAGACCAGCTCAGCCATTCCGTTGGAACCAACACACTGCCGACCGTTGGTGGAACCTCCTCACGCTCAGGGTTCCAGAAACATTGTCAGTGCGTGGGGGAGCTCGAGAGACAACTCCACGCAGCTCTCTTCAGTCACAGGTGTTCCCTGCCCGGGGAAGTCCGAGAAATACCTTCCCTGACCTTGGGAAGGCAGCCTCTGTCACAGGGATTTCCTGCAAACCCCCCTAGCATAACCTGGCACAGAGACACTAGTAAAACACTCAGGGGAGACCAGCTCAGGCATTCGGTTGGGAACCACGCGCTGCCGACCGTTGGTGGAACCTCCCCACGCTCAGGGTTCCGGAACCATTGTCAGTGCGTGGGGGAGCTCGAGAGACAACTCCACGCAGCTCTCTTCAGTCACAGGTGTTCCCTGTCCGGGGAAGTCCGAGAAATATCTTCCCTGACCTTGGGGAGGCAGTCTCTGTCACTGGGATTTCCTGCAAACCCCCCTAGCATTCCCTGGCACAGAGAAATTAGGAGAACTCTCAGGGGAGACCAGCTCAGCCATTCCGTTGGAATCCACGCTCTGCCGACCGTTGGTGGAACCTCCACACTCTCAGGGTTCCAGAACGATTGTCAGTACGTGGGGGAGCTCTAGAGAAACTCCACGCAGCTCTCTTCAGTCACAGGTGTTCCCTGTCCGGTGAAGTCCGAGAAATAACTTCCCTGACCTTGGGGAGGCAGCCTCTGTCACTGGGATATCCTGCAAACCCCCCTAGCATTCCCTGAAACAGAGACATTAGGAAAACCCTCAGGGGAGACCAGCTCAGGCATTCCGTTGGAACCCACGCGCTACCGACCGTTGGTGGAACCTCCCCACGCTCAGGGTTCTGGAACCATTGTCAGTGCGTGGGGGAGCTCGAGAGACAACTCCACGCAGCTCTCCTCAGTCACAGGTGTTCCCTGTCCGGGGAAGTCCGAGAAATACCTTCCCTGACCTTGGGGAGGCAGCCTCTGTCCCTGGGATATCCTGCAAACCCCCCTAGCATTCCCTGGCATAGAGACATTAGGAAAATCCTCAGGGGAGTCCAGCTCAGCCATTCCGTTTGAACCCACGCGCTGCCGACCGTTGGTGGAACCTCCCCACACTCAGGGTTCCGGAACTATTGTCAGTGCGTGGGGGAGCTCGAGAGACAACTCCACGCAGCTCTCTTCAGTCACATTGTTCCCTGTCCGGGGAAGTCAGAGAAATAACTTCCCTGACCTTGGGGAGGCAGCCTCTGTCAGTGGGAATTCCTGCAAAACCCCCTAGCATTCCCTGGCATAGAGACATTAGGAAAACCCTCAGGGGACACCAGCTCAGCCATTCCGTTGGAACCCACGCGCTGCCGACCGTTGGTGGAACCTCCCCAAGCTCAGGGTTCCGGAAACATTGTCAGTGCGTGGGGAAGATCGAGAGACAACTCCACGCAGCTCTCTTCAGTCACAGGTGTTCCCTGTCCGGGGAAGTCCGAGAAATAACTTCCCTGACCTTGGGGAGGCAGCCTCTGTCACTGGGAATTCCTGCAAACCCCCCTAGCATTCCCTGGCACAGAGACACTAGGAAAACCCTCAGGGGAGATCAGCTCAGCTATTCCGTTGGAACCCACGCGCTGCAGACCGTTGGTGGAACCTCCCCACGCTCAGGGTTCCGGAACGATTGTCAGTGCTTGGGGGAGCTCGAGAGACAACTCCACGCAGCTCACTTCAGTCACAGGTGTTCCCTGTCCGGGGAAGTCCGAGAAATACCTTCCCTGACCTTGGGGAGGCAGCCTCTGTCACTGGGATTTCCTGCAAACCCCCCTAGGATTCCCTGGCACAGAGACACTAGGAAAACCCTCAGGGGAGACCAGCTCAGGCATTCCGCTGGAACCCACGCGCTACCGACCATTGGTGAAACCTCCCCACGCTCAGGGTTCTGGAATCATTGTCAGTGCGTGGGGGAGCTCGAGAGATAACTCCACGCAGCTCTCCTCAGTCACAGGTGTTCCCTGTCCGGGGAAGTCCGAGAAATAACTTCCCTGACCTTGGGGAGGCAGCCTCTGTCACTGGGATTTCCTGCAAACCCCCGTAGCATTCACTGGCATAGAGAAATTAGGAAAACCCTCAGGGGAGACCAGCTCAGCCATTCCGTTGGAACCCAGGCGCTGCCGACCGTTGGTGGAACCTCCCCACGCTCAGGGTTCCGGAACCATTGTCAGTGCGTGGGGGAGCTCGAGAGACAACTCCACGCAGCTCTCTTCATTCACAGGTGTTCCCTGTCCGGGGAAGTCCGAGAAACTCCTTCCCTGACCTTGGGGAGGTAGCCTCTGTCACTGGGATTTCCTGCAAACCCCCCTAGCATTCCCTGCCACAGAGACAATAAAAAAAACACTCAGGGGAGACCTGCTCAGCCATTCCGTTGGAACCCACGCGCTACCGACCGTTGGTGGAACCTCCCCACGCTCATGGTTCTGAAACCATTGTCAGTGCGTTGGGGAGCTCGAGAGAAAACTCCACGCAGCTCTCTTCAGTCACAGGTGTTCCCTGTCCGGGGAAGTCCGAGAAATACCTTCCCTGACCTTGGGGAGGCAGACTCTGTCACTGGGATTTCCTGCATCCCCCCTAGCATAACATGGCACAGAGACACTCGGAAAACACTCATGGGAGACCAGCTCAGGCATACCGTTGGGACCCACGCGCTGCCGACCGTTGGTGGAACCTCCCCACGCTCAGGGTTCCGGAACCATTGTCAGGGCGTGGGGGAGGTCGAGAGAAAACTCCACGCAGCTCTCTTAAGTCACAGGTGTTCCCTGTCTGGGAAAGTCCGAAAAATAACTTGCAAGAACTTGGGGAGGCAGCCTCTGTCACTGGGATTTCCTGCAAACCCCCCTAGCATTCCCTGGCACAGAGATATTAGGAAAACCGTCAGGGGATACCAGCTCAGCCATTCCGTTGGAACCCACGCGCTGGCGACCGTTGGTGGAACCTCCCCACGCTCAGGGTTCCGGAAACACTGTCAGTGCGTGGGGGAGCTCGAGAGACAACTCCACGCAGCTCTCTTCAGTCACAGGTGTTCCCTGATCGGGGAAGTCTGAGAAATACCTTCCCTGACCTGGGGGAGGCAGCCTCTGTCACTGGGATTTCCTGCAAATTCCCCTAGCATTCCCTGGCACAGAGACATTAGGAAAACCCTCAGGGGAGACCAGCTCAGCCATTCCATTTGGAACCCACGCGCTGCCGTCCGTTGGTGGAACCTCCCCACGCTCAGGGTTCCGGAACCACTGTCAGTGCGTGGGGGAGCTCGAGAGACAACTCCACGCAGCTCTCTTCAGTCACAGGTGTTCCCTGTCCGGGGACGTCCGAGAAATAACTTCCCTGACCTTGGGGAGACAGCCTCTGTCACTGGGATTTCCTGCAAACCCCCCTAGCATTCCCTGGCACAGAGACATTAGGAAAATCCTCAGGGGAGAGCAGCTCAGCCATTCCGTTGGAACCCACGCGCTGCCGACCGTTGGTGGAACCTCCCCACGCTCAGGGTTTCGGAACCATTGTCAGTGCGTGGGGGAGCTCGAGAGACAACTCCACGCAGCTCTCTACAGTCACAGGTGTTCCCTGTTCGGGGAAGTCCGAGAAATACCTTCCCTGACCTTGGGGAGGCAGCCTCTGTCACTGGGATTTCCTGCAAACCCCCCTAGCATTCCCTGGCACAGAGACATTAGGAAAACCCTCAGGGGAGACCAGCTCAGCCATTCCGTTGGAACCCACGCGCTGTCGACGGTTGGTGGAACCTCCCCACGCTCAGGGTTCCGGAAACATTTTCAGTGCGTGGGGGAGCTCGAGAGACACCTCCACGCAGCTCTCTTCAGTCACAGGTGTTCCCTGTACGGGGAAGTCCGAGAAATAACTTCCCTGATCTTGGGGAGGCAGCCTCTGTCACTGGGATTTCCTGCAACCCCCCTAGCATTCCCTGGCGCAGAGACATTAGGAAAATTCTCAGGGGAGACCAGCTCAGCCATTCCGTTGGAACCCACGCGCTGCCGACCGTTGGTGTAACCTCCCCACGCTCAGGGTTCCGGAACAATTGTCAGTGCGTGGGGGAGCTCGAGAGACAACTCCACGCAGCTCTCTTCAGTCACAGGTGTTCCCTGTCCGGGAAAGTCCGAGAAATACCTTCCATGTCCTTGGGGAGGCAACCTCTGTCACTGGGATTTCCTGCAAACCCCCCTAGCATTCCCTGGCACAGAGTCTCTAGGAAAACACTCAGGGGAGACCAGCTCAGCCATTCCGTTGGAAACCAAGCGCTGCCGACCGTTGTTGGAACCTCCCCACGCTCAGGGTTCCGAAACCATTGTCAGTGCGTGGGGGAGCTCGAGAGACAACTCCACGCAACTCTCTTCAGTCACAGGTGTTCCCTGTCCGGGGAAGTCCGAGAAATACCTTCCCTGACTTGGGGAGGCAGCCTCTGTCACTGGGATTTCCTGCAAACACCCCTAGCATTCCCTGGCACAGAGACATTAGGAAAACCCTCAGGGGAGACCAGCTCAGCCATTCCGTTGGAACCCACGCGCTGCCGACCGTTGGTGGAACCTCCCCACGCTCAGGGTTCCGGAACCATTGTCAGTGCGTGGGGGAGCTCGAGAGACAACTCCACGCAGCTCTCTTCACTCACAGGTGTTCCCTGTCCGGGGAAGTCCGAGAAATACCTTCCCTGACCTTGGGGAGGCAGCCTCTGTGACTGGGATTTCCTGTAAAACCCCCTAGCATTCCCTGGCACAGAGACATTAGGAAAACCCTCAGGGGAGACCAGCTCAGCCATTCCGTTGGAACCCACGCGCTGCCGACCGTTGGTGGAACCTCCCCACGCTTAGGGTTCCGGAAACATTGTCAGTGCGTGGGGGAGCTCGAGAGACAACTCCACGCAGCTCTCTTCAGTCACAGGTGTTCCCTGTCCGGGGAAGTCCGAGAAATACCTTCCCTGACCTTAGGGAGGCAGCCTCTGTCACTGGGAATTCCTGCAAACCCACTAGCATTCCCTGGCGCAGAGACATTAGGAAAATTCTCAGGGGAGACCAGCTCAGCCATTCCGTTGGAACCCACGCGCTGCCGACCGTTGGTGGAACCTCCCCACGCTCAGGGTTCCGGAACCAATGTCAGTGCGTGGGGGAGCTCGAGAGACAACTCCACGCAGCTCTCTTCAGTCACAGGTGTTCCCTGTCCGGGGAAGTCCGAGAAATACCTTCCCTGACCTTGGGGAGGCAGCCTCTGTCACTGGGATTTCCTGCAAATCCCCCTAGCATTCCCTTGAACAGAGAAATTAGGAAAATCCTCATGGGAGACCAGCTCAGCCATTCCTTTGGAACCCACGCGCTGCCGACCGTTGGTGGAACCTCCCCACGCTCAGGGTTCCGGAACCATTGTCAGTGCGTGGGAGAGATGGAGAGACAACTCCACGCAGCTCTCGTCAGTCACAGGTGTTCCCTGTCCGGGGAAGTCCGAGAAATACCTTCCCTGACCTTGGGGAGGCAGCCTCTGTCACTGGAATTTCCTGCAAACCCCCCTAGCATTCCCTGGCACAGAGACATTAGGAAAACCCTCAGGGGAGACCAGCTCAGCCATTCCGTTGTAACCCACGCGCTGCCGACCGTTGGTGGAACCTCCCCACGCTCAGGGTTCCGGAACCATTGTCAGTGCGTGGGGGAGCTCGAGAGACAACTCCACGCAGCTCTCTTCAGTCACAGGTGTTCCCTGTACGGGGAAGTCCGAGAAATATCTTTCCTGACATTGGGGAGGCAGCCTCTGTCACTGGGATTTCCTGCAAACCCCCCTAGCATTCCCTGGCACAGAGATATTAGGAAAACCCTCAGGGGATACCAGCTCAGCCATTCCGTTGGAACCCACGCGCTGCCTACCGTTGGTGGAACATCCCCACGCTCAGGGTTCCGGAACCATTGTCAGTGCGTGGGGGAGCTCGAGAGACAACTCCACGCAGCTCTCTTCAGTCACAGGTGTTCCCTGTCCGGGGAAGTCTGAGAAATAACTTCCCTGACCTGGGGGAGGCAGCCTCTGTCACGGGGATTTCCTGCAAACCCCCCTAGCATTCCCTTGAACAGAGAAATTAGGAAAATCCTCATGGGAGACCAGCTCAGCCATTCCTATGGAACCCACGCGCTGCCGACCGTTGGTGGAACCTCCCCACGCTCAGGGTTCCGGAACTATTGTCAGTGCGTGGGAGAGATAGAGAGACAACTCCACGCAGCTCTCTTCAGTCACAGGTGTTCCCTGTCCGGGGAAGTCCGAGAAATACGTTCCGTGACCTTGGGGAGGCAGCCTCTGTCACTGGGATTTTCTGCAAACACCCATAGCATAACCTGGCACAGAGACACAAGGAAAACACTCAGGGGAGACCAGCTCAGGCATTCCGTTGGAACCCACGCGCTGCCGACCGTTGGTGGAACCTCCCCACGCTCAGGGTTCCGGAATCATTGTCAGGGCGTGGGGGAGCTCGAGAGACAACTCCACGCAGCTCTCTTCAGTCACAGGTGTTCCCTGTCCGGGGAAGTCCGAGGAATAACTTCCCTGACCTTGGGGAGGCAGCCTCTGTCACTGGGATTTCCTGCAAACCCCCCTAGCATTCCCTGGCACAGAAACATTAGGAAAACCCTCAGGGGAGACCAGCTCAGCCATTCCGTTGGAACCCACGCGCTGCCGACCGTTGGTGGAACCTCCCCACGCTCAGGGTTTCGGAACCATTGTCAGTGCGTGGGGGAGCTCGAGAGACAACTCCACGCAGCTATCTTCAGTCACAGGTGTTCCCTGTCCGGGGAAGTCCGAGAAATACCTTCCCTGACCTTGGGGAGGCAGCCTCTGTCAGTGGGATTTCCTGCAAACCCCCTAGCATTCCCTGGCGCAGAGACATTAGGAAAATTCTCAGGGGAGACAAGCTCAGCCATTCCGTTGGAACCCACGCGCTGCCGACCGTTGGTGGAACCTCCCCACGCTCAGGGTTCCGGAAACAATGTCAGTGCGTGGGGGAGCTCGAGAGACAACTCCACGCAGCTCTCTTCAGTCACAGGTGTTCCCTGTCCGGGGAAGTCCGAGAAATACCTTCCCTGACCTTGGGGAGGCAGCCTCTGTCACTGGGATTTCCTGCAAATCCCCCTAGCATTCCCTTGAACAGAGAAATTAGGAAAATCCTCATGGGAGACCAGCTCAGCCATTCCTTTGAAACCCACGCGCTGCCGACCGTTGGTGGAACCTCCCCACGCTCAGGGTTCCGGAACCATTGTCAGTGCGTGGGAGAGATGGAGAGACAACTCCACGCAGCTCTCGTCATTCACAGGTGTTCCCTGTCCGGGGAAGTCCGAGAAATACCTTCCCTGACCTTGGGGAGGCAGCCTCTGTCACTGGAATTTCCTGCAAAACCCCCTAGCATTCCCTGGCACAGAGACATTAGGAAAACCCTCAGGGGAGACCAGCTCAGCCATTCCGTTGTAACCCACGCGCTGCCGACCGTTGGTGGAACCTCCCCACGCTCAGGGTTCCGGAACCATTGTCAGTGCGTGGGGGAGCTCGAGAGACAACTCCACGCAGCTCTCTTCAGTCACAGGTGTTCCCTGTCCGGGGAAGTCCGAGAAATATCTTTCCTGACCTTGGGGAGGCAGCCTCTATCACTGGGATTTCCTGCAAACCCCCCTAGCATTCCCTGGCACAGAGATATTAGGAAAACCCTCAGGGGATACCAGCTCAGCCATTCCGTTGGAACCCACGTGCTGCCGACCGTTGGTGGAACATCCCCACGCTCAGGGTTCCGGAACCATTGTCAGTGCGTGGGGGAGCTCGAGAGACAACTCCACGCAGCTCTCTTCAGTCACAGGTGTTCCCTGTCCGGGGAAGTCTGAGAAATAACTTCCCTGGCCTGGGGGAGGCAGCCTCTGTCACTGGGATTTCCTGCAAACCCCCCTAGCATTCCCTTGAACAGGGAAATTAGGAAAATCCTCATGGGAGACCAGCTCAGCCATTCCTATGGTACCCACGCGCTGCCGACCGTTGGTGGAACCTCCCCACGCTCAGGGTTCCGGAACCATTGTCAGTGCGTGGGAGAGATGGAGAGACAACTCCACGCAGCTCTCTTCAGTCACAGGTGTTCCCTGTCCGGGGAAGTCCGAGAAATACGTTCCGTGACCTTGGGGAGGCAGCCTCTGTCACTGGGATTTTCTGCAAACACCCATAGCATAACCTGGCACAGAGACACAAGGAAAACACTCAGGGGAGACCAGCTCAGGCATTCCGTTGGAACCCACGCGCTGCCGACCGTTGGTGGAACCTCCCCACGCTCAGGGTTCCGGAATCATTGTCAGGGCGTGGGGGAGCTCGAGAGACAACTCCACGCAGCTCTCTTCAGTCACAGGTGTTCCCTGTATGGGGAAGTACGAGAAATACGTTCCGTGACCTTGGGTAGGCAGACTCTGTCACTGGGATTTCCTGCAAACCCCCTAGCATTCCCTGGCACAGAGACATTAGGAAAACCCTCAGGGGATACCAGCTCAGCCATTCCTTTGGAACCCACGCGTTGCCGACCGTTGGTGGAACATCCCCACTCTCAGGGTTCTGGAACCATTGTCAGTGCGTGGGGGAGCTCGAGAGACAACTCCACGCAGCTCTCTTCAGTCACAGGTGTTCCCTGTCCGGGGAAGTCTGAGAAATAACTTCCCTGACCTGGGGGAGGCAGCCTCTGTCACTGGGATTTCCTGCAAACCCCCCTAGCATTCCCTGGCACAGAGACATTAGGAAAACCATCAGGGGAGACCAGCTCAGCCATTCCATTTGGAACCCACGCGCTGACGACCGTTGGTGGAACCTCCCCACGCTCAGGGTTTCGGAACCATTGTCAGTGCGTGGGGGAGCTCGAGAGACAACTCCACGCAGCTCTCTTCAGTCACAGGTGTTCCCTGTCCGGGGAAGTCCGAGAAATACCTTCCCTGACCTTGGGGAGGCAGCCTCTGTCAGTGGGATTTCCTGCAAACCCCCTAGCATTCCCTGGCGCAGAGACATTAGGAAAACCCTCAGGGGAGACCAGCTCAGCCATTCCGTTGGAACCCACGCGCTGCCGACCGTTGGTGGAACCTCCCCACGCTCAGGGTTCCGGAACCAATGTCAGTGCGTGGGGGAGCTCGAGAGACAACTCCACGCAGCTCTCTTCAGTCACAGGTGTTCCCTGTCCGGGGAAGTCCGAGAAATACCTTCCCTGACCTTGGGGAGGCAGCCTCTGTCACTGGGATTTCCTGCAAATCCCCCTAGCATTCCCTTGAACAGAGAAATTAGGAAAATCCTCATGGGAGACCAGCTCAGCCATTCCATTCGAACCCACGCGCTGCCGACCGTTGTTGGAACCTCCCAACGCTCAGGGTTCCGGAACCATTGTCAGTGCGTGGGAGAGATGGAGAGACAACTCCACGAAGCTCTCGTCAGTCACAGGTGTTCCCTGTCCGGGGAAGTCCGAGAAATACCTTCCCTGACCTTGGGGAGGCAGCCTCTGTCACTGGAATTTCCTGCAAACCCCCCTAGCATTCCCTGGCACAGAGATATTAGGAAAACCCTCAGGGGATACCAGCTCAGCCATTCTGTTGGAACCCACGCGCTGCTGACCGTTGGTGGAACCTCCCCACGCTCAGGGTTCCGGAACCATTGTCAGTGCGTGGGGGAGCTCGAGAGACAACTCCACGCAGCTCTCTTCAGTCACAGGTGTTCCCTGTCCGGGGAAGTCCGAGAAATACGTTCCGTGAACTTGGGGAGGCAGCCTCTGTCACTGGGATTTCCTGCAAACACCCCTAGCATTCCCTGGCACAGAGACATTAGGAAAACCCTCAGGGGAGACCAGCTCAGCCATTTCTTTGGAACCCACGCGCTGCCGACCGTTGGTGGAACCTCCCCACGCTCAGGGTTCCGGAAACATTGTCAGTGCGTGGGAGAGATGGAGAGACAACTCCACGCAACTCTCGTCAGTCACAGGTTTTCCCTGTCCGGGGAAGTCCGAGAAATATCTTCCCTGTCCTTGGGGAGGCAGCCTCTGTCACTGGGTTTTCCTGCAAACCCCCAAAGCATAACCTGGCACAGAGACACTAGGAAAACCCTCAGGGGAGACCAGCTCAGGCATTCCGTTGGGACCCACGCGCTGCCGACCGTTGGTGGAACCTCCCCACGCTCAGGGTTCCGGAAACATTGTCAGGGCGTGGGGGATCTCGAGAGACAACTCCACGCAGCTCTCTTCAGTCACAGGTGTTCCCTGTCCGGGGAAGTCCGAGAAAAAACTTCCAGGAACTTGGGAGGCAGCCTCTGTCACTGGGATTTCCTGCAAACCCCCCTAGCATTTCCTGGCACAGAGAAATTATGAAAACCCTCAGGGGAGACCAACTCAGCCATTCCATTGGAACCCACGCGCTGCCGACCGTTGGTGGAACCTCCCCACGCTCAGGGTTCCGGAACCATTGTCAGGGCGTGGGGGAGCTCGAGAGACAACTCCACGCAGCTCTCTTCAGTCACAGGTGTTCCCTGTCCGAGGAAGTCTGAGAAAAACCTTCCCTGACCTGGGGGAGGCAGCCTCTGTCACTGGGATTTCCTGCAAACCCCCCTAGCATTCCCTGGCACAGAGACATTAGGAAAATCCTCAGGGGAGTCCAGCTCAGCCATTCAGTTGGAACCCACGCGCTGCCGACCGTTGGTGGAACCTCCCCACGCTCAGGGTTCCGGAACCATTGTCAGTGCGTGGGAGAGATGGAGAGACAACTCCACGCAGCTCTCTTCAGTCACAGGTGTTCCCTGTCCGGGGAAGTCCGAGAAATACGTTCCGTGACCTTGGGGAGGCAGCCTCTGTCACTGGGATTTTCTGCAAACACCCATAGCATAACCTGGCACAGAGACACAAGGAAAACACTCAGGGGAGACCAGCTCAGGCATTCCGTTGGAACCCACGCGCTGCCGACCGTTGGTGGAACCTCCCCACGCTCAGGGTTCCGGAATCATTGTCAGGGCGTGGGGGAGCTCGAGAGACAACTCCACGCAGCTCTCTTCAGTCACAGGTGTTCCCTGTATGGGGAAGTACGAGAAATACGTTCCGTGACCTTGGGTAGGCAGACTCTGTCACTGGGATTTCCTGCAAACCCCCTAGCATTCCCTGGCACAGAGACATTAGGAAAACCCTCAGGGGATACCAGCTCAGCCATTCCTTTGGAACCCACGCGTTGCCGACCGTTGGTGGAACATCCCCACTCTCAGGGTTCTGGAACCATTGTCAGTGCGTGGGGGAGCTCGAGAGACAACTCCACGCAGCTCTCTTCAGTCACAGGTGTTCCCTGTCCGGGGAAGTCTGAGAAATAACTTCCCTGACCTGGGGGAGGCAGCCTCTGTCACTGGGATTTCCTGCAAACCCCCTAGCATTCCCTGGCACAGAGACATTAGGAAAACTCTCAGGGGAGACCAGCTCAGCCATTCCATTTGGAACCCACGCGCTGCCGACCGTTGGTGGAACCTCCCCACGCTCAGGGTTCCGGAACCTTTGTCAGTGCGTGGGGGATCTCGAGAGACAACTCCACGCAGCTCTCTTCAGTCACAGGTGTTCCCTGTCCGGGGAAGTCCGAGAAACACCTTCCCTGACCTTGGGGAGGCAGCCTCTGTCAGTGGGATTTCCTGCAAACACCCCTAGCATTCCCTGGCACAGAGACATTAGGAAAACCCTCAGGGGAGACCAGCTCAGCCATTCCGTTGGAACCCAAGCGCTGCCGACCGTTGGTGGAACCTCCCCACGCTCAGGGTTCCGGAACCATTGTCAGTGCGTGGGGGAGCTCGAGAGACAACTCCACGCAGCTCTCTTCAGTCACAGGTGTTCCCTGTCCGGGGAAGTCCGAGAAATACCTTCCCTGACCTTGGGGAGGCAGCCTCTGTGACTGGGATTTCCTGTAAACCCCCCTAGCATTCCCTGGCACAGAGACATTAGGAAAACCCTCAGGGGAGACCAGCTCAGCCATTCCGTTGGAACCCACGCGCTGCCGACCGTTGGTGGAACCTCCCCACGCTCAGGGTTCCGGAACCATTGTCAGTGCGTGGGGGAGCTCGAGAGACAACTCCACGAAGCTCTCTTCAGTCACAGGTGTTCCCTGTCCGGGGAAGTCCGAGAAATATCTTTCCTGACCTTGGGGAGGCAGCCTCTGTCACTGGGATTTCCTGCAAACCCCCTAGCATTCCCTGGCACAGAGATATTAGGAAAACTCTCAGGGGATACCAGCTCAGCCATTCCGTTGGAACCCACGCGCTGCCGACCGTTGGTGGAACATCCCCACGCTCAGGGTTCCGGAACCATTGTCAGTGCGTGGGGGAGCTCGAGAGACATCTCCACGCAGCTCTCTTTAGTCACAGGTGTTCCCTGTCCGGGGAAGTCTGAGAAATAACTTCCCTGACCTGGGGGAGGCAGCCTCTGTCACTGGGATTTCCTGCAAACCCCCCTAGCATTCCCTGGCACAGAGACATTAGGAAAACCCTCAGGGGAGAACAGCTCAGCCATTCCATTTAGAACCCACGCGCTGCCGTCCGTTGGTGGAACCTCCCCACGCTCAGGGTTCCGGAACCATTGTCAGTGCGTGGGGGAGCTCGAGAGACAACTCCACGCAGCTCTCTTCAGTCACAGGTGTTCCCTGTCCGGGGAAGTCCGAGAAATACCTTCCCTGTCCTTGGGGAGGCAGTCTCTGTCACTGGGATTTCCTGCAAACCACCCTAGCATTCCCTGGCACAGAGACATTAGGAAAACCCTCAGGGGAGACCAGCTCAGCCATTCCGTTGGAACCCACGCGCTGCCGACCGTTGGAGGAACCTCCCCACGCTCAGTGTTTCGGAACCATTGTCAGTGCGTGGGGGAGCTCGAGAGACAACTCCACGCAGCTCTCTTCAGTCACAGGTGTTCCCTGTCTGGGGAAGTCCGAGAAATACCTTCCCTGACCTTGGGGAGGCAGCCTCTGTCACTGGGATTTCCTGCAAACCCCCTAGCATTCCCTGGCGCAGAGACATTAGGAAAATTCTCAGGGGAGACCAGCTCAGCCATTCCGTTGGAACCCACGCGCTGCTGACCGTTGGTGGAACCTCCCCACGCTCAGGGTTCCGAAACCATTGTCATTGCGTGGGGGAGCTCGAGAGACAACTCCACGCAGCTCTCTTCAGTCACAGGTGTTCCCTGTCCGGGGAAGTCCGAGAAATACGTTCCGTGACCTTGGGGAGGCAGCCTCTGTCACTGGGATTTTCTGCAAACACCCATAGCATAACCTGGCACAGAGACACAAGGAAAACACTCAAGGGAGACCAGCTCAGCCATTCCGTTGGAACCCACGCGCTGCCGACCGTTGGTGGAACCTCCCCACGCTCAGGGTTCCGGAACCAATGTCAGTGCGTGGGGGAGCTCGAGAGACAACTCCACGCAGCTCTCTTCAGTCACAGGTGTTCCCTGTCCGGGGAAGTCCGAGAAATACCTTCCCTGACCTTGGGGAGGCAGCCTCTGTCACTGGGATTTCCTGCAAATCCCCCTAGCATTCCCTTGAACAGAGAAATTAGGAAAATCCTCATGGGAGACCAGCTCAGCCATTCCTTTGGAACCCACGCGCTGCCGACCGTTGGTGGAACCTCCCCACGCTCAGGGTTCCGGAAACATTGTCAGTGCGTGGGAGAGATGGAGAGACAACTCCACGCAGCTCTCGTCAGTCACAGGTGTTCCCTGTCCGGGGAAGTCCGAGAAATACCTTCCCTGACCTTGGGGAGGCAGCCTCTGTCACTGGAATTTCCTGCAAACCCCCCTAGCATTCCCTGACACAGAGACATTAGGAAAACAATTAGGGGATACCAGCTCAGCCATTCCGTTGGAACCCACGCGCTGCTGACCGCTGGTGGAACCTCCCCACGCTCAGGGTTCCGGAACCATTGTCAGTGCGTGGGGGAGCTCGAGAGACAACTCCACGCAGCTCTCTTCCGTCACAGGTGTTCCCTGTCCGGGGAAGTCCGAGAAATACGTTCCGTGACCTTGGGGAGGCAGCCTCTGTCACTGGGATTTTCTGCAAAGCCCCTAGCATTCCCTCGCACAGAGACATTAGGAAAACCCTCAGGGGAGACCAGCTCAGCCATTCCATTGGAACCCACGCGCTGCAGAACGTTGGTGGAACCTCCCCACCCTCAGGGTTCCGGAACCTTTGTCAGTGCGTGGGAGAGATGGAGAGACACCTCCCCGCAGCTCTCTTCAGTCACAGGTGTTCCCTGTCCGTGGAAGTCCGAGAAATACCTTCCCTGACCTTGGGGAGGCAGCCTCTGTCACTGGGATTTCCTGCAAACACCCATAGCATAACCTGGCACAGAAACACAAGGAAAACACTCAGGGGAGACCAGCTCAGGCATTCCGTTGGAACCCACGCGCTGCCGACCTTTGGTGGAACCTCCCCAAGCTCAGGGTTCCGGAAGCATTGTCAGGGCGTGGGGGAGCTCGAGAGACAACTCCACGCAGCTCTCTTCAGTCACAGGTGTTCCCTGTCCGGGGAAGTCCGAGAAATACCTTCCCTGACCTTGGGGAGGCAGCCTCTGTCAGTGGGATTTCCTGCAAACACCCCTAGCATTCCCTGGCACAGAGACATTAGGAAAACCCTCAGGGGAGACCAGCTCAGCCATTCCGTTGGAACCCACGCGCTGCCGACCGTTGGTGGAACCTCCCCACGCTCAGGGTTCCGGAACCATTGTCAGTGCATGGGGGAGCTCGAGAGACAACTCCACGCAGCTCTCTTCCGTCACAGGTGTTCCCTGTCCGGGGAAGTCCGAGAAATACGTTCCGTGACCTTGGGGAGGCAGCCTCTGTCACTGGGATTTTCTGCAAAGCCCCTAGCATTCCCTCGCACAGAGACATTAGGAAAACCCTCAGGGGAGACCAGCTCAGCCATTCCATTGGAACCCACGCGCTGCAGAACGTTGGTGGAACCTCCCCACCCTCAGGGTTCCGGAACCGTTGTCAGTGCGTGGGAGAGATGGAGAGACAACTCCACGCAGCTCTCGTCAGTCACAGGTGTTCCCTGTCGGCGGAAGTCCGAGAAATACCTTCCCTGACCTTGGGGAGGCAGCCTCTGTCACTGGGATTTCCTGCAAACACCCATAGCATAACCTGGCACAGAAACACAAGGAAAACACTCAGGGGAGACCAGCTCAGGCATTCCGTTGGAACCCACGCGCTGCCGACCGTTGGTGGAACCTCCCCACGCTCAGGGTTCCGGAAGCATTGTCAGGGCGTGGGGGAGCTCGAGAGACAACTCCACGCAGCTCTCTTCAGTCACAGGTGTTCCCTGTCCGGGGAAGTCCGAGAAAAAACTTGCAAGAACTTGGGAGGCAGCCTCTGTCAATGGGATTTCCTGCAAACCCCCCTAGCATTTCCTGGCACAGAGAAATTAGGAAAACCCTCAGGGGAGACCAGCTCAGCCATTCCATTGGAACCAACGCGCTACCGACCGTTGGTGGAACCTCCCCACGCTCAGGGTTCCGGAACCATTGTCAGGGCGTGGGGGAGCTCGAGAGACAACTCCACGCAGCTCTCTTCAGTCACAGGTGTTCCCTGTCCGAGGAAGTCTGAGAAAAACCTTCCCTGACCTGGGGGAGGCAGCCTCTGTCACTGGGATTTCCTGCAAACCCCCCTAGCATTCCCTGGCACAGAGACATTAGGAAAATCCTCAGGGGAGTCCAGCTCAGCCATTCAGTTGGAACCCACGCGCTGCCGACCGTTGGTGGAACCTCCCCACGCTCAGGGTTCCGGAACCATTGTCAGGGCGTGGGGGAGCTCGAGAGACAACTCCACGCAGCTCTCTTCAGTCACAGGTGTTCCCTGTCCGGGGAAGTCCGAGAAAAAACTTGCAAGAACTTGGGAGGCAGCCTCTGTCACTGGGATTTCCTGCAAACCCCCCTAGCATTTCCTGGCACAGAGAAATTAGGAAAACCCTCAGGGGAGACCAGCTCAGCCATTCCATTGGAACCCACGCGCTGCCGACCGTTGGTGGAACCTCCCCACGCTCAGGGTTCCGGAACAATTGTCAGGGCGTGGGGGAACTCGAGAGACAACTCCACGCAGCTCTCTTCAGTCACAGGTGTTCCCTGTCCGAGGAAGTCTGAGAAAAAGCTTCCCTGACCTGTGGGAGGCAGCCTCTGTCACTGGGATTTCCTGCAAACCCCCCTAGCATTCCCTGGCACAGAGACATTAGGAAAATCCTCAGGGGAGTCCAGCTCAGCCATTCAGTTGGAACCCACGCGCTGCCGACCGTTGGTGGAACCTCCCCACGCTCAGGGTTCCGGAAAAATTGTCAGTGCGTGGGAGAGATGGAGAGACAACTCCACGCAACTCTCGTCAGTCACAGGTTTTCCCTGTTCGGGGAAGTCCGAGAAATATCTTCCCTGTCCTTGGGGAGGCAGCCTCTGTCACTGGGATTTCCTGCAAACCCCCAAAGCATAACCTGGCACAGAGACACTAGGAAAACACTCAGGGGAGACCAGCTCAGGCATTCGGTTGGGACCCACGCGCTGCCGACCGTTCGTGGAACCTCCCCACGCTCAGTGTTCCTTAACCATTGTCAGGGCGTGGGGGATCTCGAGAGACAACTCCACGCAGCTCTCTTCATTCACAGGTGTTCCCTGTCCGGGGAAGTCCGAGAAAAAACTTGCAAGAACTTGGGAGGCAGCCTCTGTCACTGGGATTTCCTGCAAACCCCCCTAGCATTTCCTGGCACAGAGAAATTAGGAAAACCCTCAGGGGAGACCAGCTCAGCCATTCCATTGGAACCCACGCGCTGCCGACCGTTGGTGGAACCTCCCCAAGCTCAGGGTTCCGGAACCATTCTCAGGGTGTGGGGGAGCTCGAGAGACAACTCCACGCAGCTCTCTTCAGTCACAGGTGTTCCCTGTCCGAGGAAGTCTGAGAAAAACCTTCCCTGACCTGGGGGAGGCAGCCTCTGTCACTGGGATTTCCTGCAAACCCCCCTAGCATTCCCTGGCACAGAGACATTAGGAAAATCCTCAGGGGAGTCCAGCTCAGCCATTCAGTTGGAACCAACGCGCTGCCGACCGTTGGTGGAACCTCCCCACGCTCAGGGTTCCGGAACCATTGTCAGTGCGTGGGAGAGATGGAGAGACAACTCCACGCAGCTCTCTTCAGTCACAGGTTTTCCCTGTCCGGGGAAGTCCGAGAAATACCTTCCCTGACCTTGGGGAGGCAGCCTCTGTCACTGGGATTTCCTGCAAACCCACAAAGCATAACCTGGCACATAGACACTAAGAAAACCCTCAGGGGAATCCAGCTCAGGCATTCCGTTGGGACCCACGCGCTGCCGACCGTTGGTGGAACCTCCCCACGCTCAGGGTTCCGGAATCATTTTCAGGGCGTGGGGGAGCTCGAGAGACAACTCCACGCAGCTCTCTTCAGTCACAGGTGTTCCCTGTCCGGGGAAGTCCGAGAAATAACTTGCAAGAACTTGGGAGGCAGCCTCTGTCACTGGGATTTCCTGCAAACCCCCCTAGCATTCCCTGGCACAGAGACATTAGGAAAACCCTCAGGGGAGTCCAGCTCAGCCATTCCATTGGAACCCACGCGCTGCCGACCGTTGGTGGAACGTCCCCAAGCTCAGGGTTCCGGAACCATTGTCAGGGCGTGGGGGAGCTCAAGAGACAACTCCACGCAGCTCTCTTCAGTCACAAGTGTTCCCTGTCCGAGGAAGTCTGAGAAATACCTTCCCTGACCTGGGGGAGGCAGCCTCAGTGACTGGGATTTCCTGCAAACCCCCCTAGCATTCCCTGGCACAGAGACATTAGGAAAACCCTCAGGGGAGACCAGCTCAGCCATTCAGTTGGAACCCACGCGCTGCCGACCGTTGGTGGAACCTCCCCACGCTCAGGGTTCCGGAACCATTGTCAGTGCGTGGGGGAGCTCTAGAGACAACTCCACGCAGCTCTCTTCATTCACAGATGTTCCCTGTCTGGGGAAGTCCGAGAAATACTTTCCCTGACTTGGGGAGGCAGCCTCTGTCTCTGGGGTTCCTGCAAAACCCCCTAGCATTCCCTGGCACAGAGACATTAGGAAAACCCTCAGGGGAGACCAGCTCAGCCATTCCGTTGGAACCCACGCGCTGCCGACCGCTGGTGGAACCTCCCCAAGTTCAGGGTTCCGGAACAATTGTCAGTGCGTGGGGGAGCTCGAGACACAACTCCACGCAGCTCTCTTCAGTCACAGGTATTCCCTGTCCGGGGAAGTCCGAGAAATACCTTCCGTGACTTTGGGGAGGCAGCCTCTGTCACTGGGATTTCCTGCAAACCCCCCTAGCATAACCTGGCACAGAGACACTAGGAAAACACTCAGGGGAGACCAGCTCATCCATTCCGTTTGAACCCACGCGCTGCCGAACGTTGGTGGAATCTCCCCAGGCTCAGGGTTCCGGAACCATTGTCACTGCGTGGGGGAGCTCGAGAGACAACTCCACGCAGTTCTCTTCAGTCACAAGTGATCCCTGTCCGGGGAAGTCCGAGAAATAACTTGCCTGAACTTGGGGAGGCAGCCTCTGTCACTGGGATTTCCTGCAAATCCCCCTAGCATTCCCTGGCACAGAGAAACTAGGAAAACCCTCAGGGTAGACCAGCTCAGCCATTCCGTTGTAACCCACGCGCTGCCGACCGTTGGTGGAACCTCCCCACGTATGGTTCCGGAACCATTGTCAGTGCGTGGGGGAGCTCGAGGGACAACTCCACGCAGCTCTCTTCAGTCACAGGTGTTCCCTGTACAGGGAAGTCCGAGAAATGCCTTGCCTGACCTTGGGGAGACAGCCTCTGTCACTGGGATTTCCTGCAAACCCCCCTAGCATTCCCTGTCACAGAGACATTAGGAAAACCCTCAGGGGAGACCAGCTCAGCCATTCCGTTGGAACCCACGCGCTGCCGACCGTTGGTGGAACCTCCCCACGCTCAGGGTTCCGGAACCATTGTCAGTGCGTGGGGGAGATCGAGAGACAACTCCAAGCAGCTCTCTTCAGTCACAGGTGTTCCCTGTCCGGGGAAGTCCGAGAAATACATTCCCTGACCTTGGGGAGGCAGCCTCTGTCACTGGGATTTCCTGCAAACCCCCCTAGCATTCCCTGGCACAGAGACATTAGGAAAACCCTCAGGGGAGACCAGCTCAGCCATTCCGTTGGAACCCACGCGCTGCCGACCGTTGGTGGAACCTCCCCACGCTCAGGGTTCCGGAACCACTGTCAGTGCGTGGGGGAGCTCGAGAGACAACTCCACGCAGCTCTCTTCAGTCACAGGTGTTCCCTGTCCGGGGAAGTCCGAGAAAAACCTTCCCTGACTTGGGGAGGCAGCCTCTGTCACTGGGATTTCCTGCAAACCCCCCTAGCATAACCTGGCACAGAGACACTAGGAAAACACTCAGGGGAGACCAGCTCAGCCATTCCGTTGGGACCCACGCTCTGCCGACCGTTGGTGGAACCTCCCCACGCTCAGGGTTCCGGAACCACTGTCAGGGCATGGGGGAGCTCTAGAGACAACTCCACGCAGCTCTCTTCAGTCACAGGTGTTCCCTGTCCGGGGAAGTCCGAGAAAAACCTTGCAAGAACTTGGGGAGGTAGCCTCTGTCACTGGGATTTCCTGCAAACACCCCTAGCATTCCATGGCACAGAGACATTAGGAAAAACCTCAGGGGAGACCAGCTCAGCCATTCCATTGTAACCCACGCGCTGCCGACCGTTGGTGGAACCTCCCCACGCTCAGGGTTCCGGAACAATTGTCAGTGCGTGCGAGAGATGGAGAGACAACTCCACGCAACTCTCGTCAGTCACAGGTTTTCCCTGTCCGGGGAAGTCCGAGAAATATCTTCCCTGTCCTTGGGGAGGCAGCCTCTGTCACTGGGATTTCCTGCAAACCCCCAAAGCATAACCTGGCACAGAGACACTAGGAAAACCCTCAGGGGAGACCAGCTCAGGCATTCCGTTGGGACCCACGCGCTGCTGACCGTTGGTGGAACCTCCCAACGCTCAGGGTTCCGGAACCATTGTCAGGGCGTGGGGGATCTCGAGAGACAACTCCACGCAGCTCTCTTCAGTCACAGGTGTTCCCTGTCCGGGGAAGTCTGAGAAATAACTTGCAAGAACTTGGGAGTCAGCCTCTGTCACTGGGATTTCCAGCAAATCCCCCTAGCATTTCCTGGCACAGAGAAATTAGGAAAACCCTCAGGGGAGACCAGCTCAGCCATTCCATTGGAACCCACGCGCTGCCGACCGTTGGTGGAACCTCCCCATGCTCAGGGTTCCGGAACCATTGTCAGGGCGTGGGGGAGCTCGAGAGACAACTCCACGCAGCTCTCTTCAGTCACAGGTGTTCCCTGTCCGGGGAAGTCCGAGAAAAACCTTGCAAGAACTTGGGGAGGTAGCCTCTGTCACTGGGATTTCCTGCAAACACCCCTAGCATTCCATGACACAGAGACATTAGGAAAAACCTCAGGGGAGACCAGCTCAGCCATTCCATTGGAACCCACGCGCTGCCGACCGTTGGTGGAACCTCCCCACGCTCAGGGTTCCGGAACCATTGTCAGAGCGTGGGAGAGATGGAGAGACAACTCCACGCAACTCTCGTCAGTCACAAGTGTTCCCTGTCCGGGGAAGTTCGAGAAATAACTTGCCTGAACTTGGGGAGGCAGCCTCTGTCAGTGGGATTTCCTGCAAACACCCCTAGCATTCCCTGGCACAGAGACATTAGGAAAACCCTCAGGGGAGACCAGCTCAGCCATTCCGTTGGAACCCACGCGCTGCCGACCGTTGGTGGAACCTCCCTACGTATGGTTCCGGAACCATTTTCAGTGCGTGGGGGAGCTCGTGGGACAACTCCACGCAGCCCTCTTCAGTCACAGGTGTTCCCTGTCCGGGGAAGTCCGAGAAATATCTTCCCTGACCTTGGGGAGGCAGCCTCTTACACTGGGATTTCCTGCAAACCCCCCTAGCATTCCCTGGCACAGAGACATTAGGAAAACCCTCAGGGGAGACCAGCTCAGCCATTCCGTTGGAACCAACGCGCTGCCGACCGTTGGTGGAACCTCCCCACGCTCAGGGTTCCGGAACCATTGTCAGTGCGTGGGGGAGCTCGAGAGACAACTCCACACAGCTCTCTTCAGTCACAGGTGTTCCCTGTCCGGGGAGGTCCTAGAAATAACTTCCCTGACCTTGGGGAGACAGCCTCTGTCAGTGGGATTTCCTGCAAACCCCCCTTGCATTCCCTGGCACAGAGACATTAGGAAAACCCTCAGGGGAGACCAGCTCAGCCATTCCGTTGTAACCCACTCGCTGCCGACCGTTGGTGGAACCTCCCCACGCTCAGAGTTCCGGAACCATTGTCAGTGTTTGGGGGAGCTCGAGAGACAACTCCACGCAGCTCTCTTCAGTCACAGGTGTTCCCTGTCCGGGGAAGTCCGAGAAATACCTTCCCTGACCTTGGGGAGACAGCCTCTGTCACTGGGATTTCCTGCAAACCCCCCTAGCATTCCCTGTCACAGAGACATTAGGAAAACCCTCAGGGGAGACCAGCTCAGCCATTCCGTTGGAACCCACGCGCTGCCGACCGTTGGTGGAACCTCCCCACGCTCAGGGTTCCGGAACCACTGTCAGTGCGTGGGGGAGCTCGAGAGACAACTCCACGCAGCTCTCTTCAGTCACAGGTGTTCCCTGTCCGGGGAAGTCCGAGAAAAACCTTCCCTGACTTGGGGAGGCAGCCTCTGTCACTGGGATTTCCTGCAAATCCCCCTAGCATAACCTGGCACAGAGACACTAGGAAAACACTCAGGGGAGACCAGCTCACCCATTCCGTTGGGACCCACGCGCTGCCGACCGTTGGTGGAACCTCCCCACGCTCAGGGTTCCGGAACCACTGTCAGGGCATGGGGGAGCTCTAGAGACAACTCCACGCAGCTCTCTTCAGTCACAGGTGTTCCCTGTCCGGGGAAGTCTGAGAAATAACTTGCAAGAACTTGGGAGTCAGCCTCTGTCACTGGGATTTCCAGCAAATCCCCCTAGCATTTCCTGGCACAGAGAAATTAGGAAAACCCTCAGGGGAGACCAGCTCAGCCATTCCATTGGAACCCACGCGCTGCCGACCGTTGGTGGAACCTCCCCACGCTCAGGGTTCCGGAACCATTGTCAGGGCGTGGGGGAGCTCGAGAGACAACTCCACGCAGCTCTCTTCAGTCACAGGTGTTCCCTGTCCGGGGAAGTCCGAGAAAAATCTTGCAAGAACTTGGGGAGGTAGCCTCTGTCACTGGGATTTCCTGCAAACACCCCTAGCATTCCATGGCACAGAGACATTAGGAAAAACCTCAGGGGAGACCAGCTCAGCCATTCCATTGTCACCCACGCGCTGCCGACCGTTGGTGGAACCTCCCCACGCTCAGGGTTCCGGAACCATTGTCAGTGCGTGGGAGAGATGGAGAGACAACTCCACGCAACTCTCGTCAGTCACAGGTGTTCCCTGTCCGGGGAAGTCTGAGAAATACCTTCCCTGACTTGGGGAGGCAGCCTCTGTCACTGGGATTTCCTGCAAACCCCCCTAGCATAACCTGGCACAGAGACACTAGGAAAACACTCAGGGGAGACCAGCTCA
The DNA here is from genome assembly GCF_048564905.1 of Vicugna pacos. Classification (NCBI taxonomy): domain Eukaryota; kingdom Metazoa; phylum Chordata; class Mammalia; order Artiodactyla; family Camelidae; genus Vicugna; species Vicugna pacos. The sequence goes on along the minus strand of NW_027328721.1, from coordinate 58,402,174 downwards.
TCCATTCCGTTTGAACACACGCGCTGCCGACCGTTGGTGGAACCTCCGCATGCTCAGGGTTCCGGAACCATTGTCAGTGCGTGGGGGAGCTCGAGAGACAACTCCACGCAGCTCTCTTCAGTCACAAGTGTTCCCTGTCCGGGGAAGTCCGAGAAATAACTTGCCTGAACTTGGGGAGGCAGCCTCTGTCACTGGGATTTCCTGCAAACCCCCCTAGCATTCCCTGGCACAGAGACATTAGGAAAACCCTCAGGGGAGACCAGCTCAGCCATTCCGTTGGAACCAACGCGCTGCCGACCGTTGGTGGAACCTCCCCACGCTCAGGGTTCCGGAACCATTGTCAGTGCGTGGGGGAGGTCGAGAGACAACTCCACGCAGCTCTCTTCAGTCACAGGTGTTCTCTGTCCGGGGAGGTCCTAGAAATATCTTCCCTGACCTTGGGGAGGCAGCCTCTGTCAGTGGGATTTCCTGCAAACCCCCCTTGCATTCCCTGGCACAGAGACATTAGGAAAACCCTCAGGGGAGACCAGCTCAGCCATTCCGTTGTAACCCACTCGCTGCCGACCGTTGGTGGAACCTCCCCACGCTCAGAGTTCTGGAACCATTGTCAGTGTTTGGGGGAGCTCGAGAGACAACTCCACGCAGCTCTCTTCAGTCACAGGTGTTCCCTGTCCGGGGAAGTCCGAGAAATACCTTCCCTGACCTTGGGGAGACAGCCTCTGTCACTGGGATTTCCTGCAAACCCCCCTAGCATTCCCTGTCACAGAGACATTAGGAAAACCCTCAGGGGAGACCAGCTCAGCCATTCCGTTGGAACCCACGCGCTGCCGACCGTTGGTGGAACCTCCCCACGCTCAGGGTTCCGGAACCACTGTCAGTGCGTGGGGGAGCTTGAGAGACAACTCCACGCAGCTCTCTTCAGTCACAGGTGTTCCCTGTCCGGGGAAGTCCGAGAAAAACCTTCCCTGACTTGGGGAGGCAGCCTCTGTCACTGGGATTTCCTGCAAATCCCCCTAGCATAACCTGGCACAGAGACACTAGGAAAACACTCAGGGGAGACCAGCTCAGCCATTCCGTTGGGACCCACGCGCTGCCGACCGTTGGTGGAACCTCCCCACGCTCAGGGTTCCGGAACCACTGTCAGGGCATGGGGGAGCTCTAGAGACAACTCCACGCAGCTCTCTTCAGTCACAGGTGTTCCCTGTCCGGGGAAGTCCGAGAAAAACCTTGCAAGAACTTGGGGAGGTAGCCTCTGTCACTGGGATTTCCTGCAAACACCCCTAGCATTCCATGGCACAGAGACATTAGGAAAAACCTCAGGGGAGACCAGCTCAGCCATTCCATTGTAACCCACGCGCTGCCGACCGTTGGTGGAACCTCCCCACGCTCAGGGTTCCGGAACAATTGTCAGTGCGTGCGAGAGATGGAGAGACAACTCCACGCAACTCTCGTCAGTCACAGGTTTTCCCTGTCCGGGGAAGTCCGAGAAATATCTTCCCTGTCCTTGGGGAGGCAGCCTCTGTCACTGGGATTTCCTGCAAACCCCCAAAGCATAACCTGGCACAGAGACACTAGGAAAACACTCAGGGGAGACCAGCTCAGGCATTCCGTTGGGACCCACGCGCTGCCGACCGTTGGTGGAACCTCCCAACGCTCAGGGATCCGGAACCATTGTCAGGGCGTGGTGGATCTCGAGAGACAACTCCACGCAGCTCTCTTCAGTCACAGGTGTTCCCTGTCCGGGGAAGTCTGAGAAATAACTTGCAAGAACTTGGGAGTCAGCCTCTATCACTGGGATTTCCAGCAAATCCTCCTAGCATTTCCTGGCACGGAGAAATTAGGAAAACCCTCAGGGGAGACCAGCTCAGCCATTCCATTGGAACCCACGCGCTGCCGACCGTTGGTGGAACCTCCCCACGCTCAGGGTTCCGGAACCATTGTCAGGGCGTGGGGGAGCTCGAGAGACAACTCCACGCAGCTCTCTTCAGTCACAGGTGTTCCCTGTCCGGGGAAGTCCGAGAAAAACCTTGCAAGAACTTGGGGAGGTAGCCTCTGTCACTGGGATTTCCTGCAAACACCCCTAGCATTCCATGGCACAGAGACATTAGGAAAAACCTCAGGGGAGACCAGCTCAGCCATTCCATTGTCACCCACGCGCTGCCGACCGTTGGTGGAACCTCCCCACGCTCAGGGTTCCGGAACCATTGTCAGTGCGTGGGGGAGCTCGAGAGACAACTCCACGCAGCTCTCTTCAGTCACAAGTGTTCCCTCTCCGGGGAAGTCCGAGAAATAACTTGCCTGAACTTGGGGAGGCAGCCTCTGTCACTGGGATTTCCTGCAAACCCCCCTAGCATTCCCTGGCACAGAGACACTAGGAAAACCCTCAGGGTAGACCAGCTCAGCCATTCCGTTGTAACCCACGTGCTGCCGACCGTTGGTGGAACCTCCCCACGTATGGTTCCGGAACCATTGTCAGTGCGTGGGTGAGCACGAGGGACAACTCCACGCAGCTCTCTTCAGTCACAGGTGTTCCCTGTCCAGGGAAGTCCGAGAAATATCTTCCCTGAACTTGGGGAGGCAGCCTCTGTCACTAGGATTTCCTGCAAACCCCCCTAGCATTCCCTGGCACAGAGACATTAGGAAAACCCTCAGGGGAGACCAACTCAGCCATTCCGTTGGAACCCACGCGCTGCCGACCATTGGTGGAACCTCCCCACGTATGGTTCCGGAACAATTGTCAGTGTGTGGGGGAGCTCGAGAGACAATTCCACGCAGCTCTCTTCAGTCACAGGTGTTCCCTGTCCGGGGAAGTCCGAGAAATACGTTCCGTGACCTTGGGGAGGCAGACTCTGTCACTGGGATTTCCTGCAAACCCCCTAGCATTCCCTGGCACAGAGACATTAGGAAAACTCTCAGGGGAGACCAGCTCAGCCATTCCATTGGAACCCACGCGCTGCCGACCGTTGGTGGAACCTCCCCACGCTCAGGGTTCCGGAACCTTTGTCAGTGCGTGGGGGAGCTCGAGAGACTACTCCACGCAGCTCTCTTCAGTCACAGGTGTTCCCTGTCCGGGGAAGTCCGAGAAATACCTTCCCTGACCTTGGGGAGGCAGCCTCTGTCAGTGGGATTTCCTGCAAACACCCCTAGAATTCCCTGGCACAGAGACATTAGGAAAACCCTCAGGGGATACCAGCTCAGCCATTCCGTTGGAACCCACGCGTTGCCGACCGTTGGTGGAACCTCCCCATGCTCAGGGTTCCGGAACCATTGTCAGTGCGTGGGAGAGATGGAGAGACAACTCCACGCAACTCTCGTCAGTCACAGGTTTTCCCTGTCCGGGGAAGTCCGAGAAATATCTTCCCTGTCCATGGGGAGGCAGCCTCTGTCACTGGGATTTCCTGCAAATCCCCAAAGCATAACCTGGCACAGAGACACTAGGAAAACAGTCAGTGGAGACCAGCTCAGGCATTCCGTTGGGACCCACGCGCTGCCGACCGTTGGTGGAACCTCCCCACGCTCAGGGTTCTGGAACCATTGTCAGGGCGTGGGGGATCTCGAGAGACAACTCCACGCAGCTCTCTTCAGTCACAGGTGTTCCCTGTCCGGGGAAGTCCGAGAAATAATTTGCAAGAACTTGGGAGGCAGCCTCTGTCACTGGGATTTCGTGCAAACTCCCCTAGCATTTCCTGGCACAGAGAAATTAGGAAAACCCTCAGGGGAGACCAGCTCAGCCATTCCATTGGAACCCACGCGCTGCCGACCGTTGGTGGAACCTCCCCAAGCTCAGGGTTCCGGAACAATTGTCAGTGCGTGGGGGAGCTCGAGAGACAACTCCACGCAGCTCTCTTCAGTCACAAGTGTTCCCTGTCCGGGGAAGTCCGAGAAATAACTTCCCAGACCTTGGGGAGGCAGCCTCTGTCACTGGGATTTCCTGCAAACCCCCCTAGCATAACCTGGCACAGAGACACTAGGAAAACACTCAGGGGAGACCAGCTCAGCCATTCCGTTTGAACCCACGCGCTGCCGACCGTTGGTGGAACCTCCCCACGCTCAGGGTTCCGGAACCATTGTCAGTGCGTGGGGGATCTCGAGAGACAACTCCACGCAGCTCTCTTCAATCACAAGTGTTCCCTGTCCGGGGAAGTTCGAGAAATAACTTGCCTGAACTTGGGGAGGCAGCCTCTGTTACTGGGATTTCCTGCAAACACCCCTAGCATTCCCTGGCACAGAGACATTAGGAAAACCCTCAGGGGAGACCAGCTCAGCCATTCCGTTGGAACCCACGCGCTGCCGACCGTTGGTGGAACCTCCCCACGTATGGTTCCGGAACCATTGTCAGTGCGTGGGGGAGCTCGTGGGACAACTCCACGCAGCCCTCTTCAGTCACAGGTGTTCCCTGTCCGGGGAAGTCCGAGAATACATTCCCTGTCCTTGGGGAGGCAGCCTCTTACACTGGGATTTCCTGCAAACCCCCCTAGCATTCCCTGGCACAGAGATATTAGGAAAACCCTCAGGGGAGACCAGCTCAGCCATTCCGTTGGAACCCACGCGCTGCCGACCGTTGGTGGAACCTCCCCAAGCTCAGGGTTCCGGAACCATTGTCAGAGCGTGGGGTAGCTCGAGAGACAACTCCACGCAGCTCTCTTCAGTCACAGGTGTTCCCTGTACGGGGAAGTCCGAGAAATACCTTCCCTGACCTTGGGGAGGAAGCCTCTGTCACTGGGATTTCCTGCAAACCCCCATAGCATAACCTGGCACAGAGACACTAGGAAAACCCTCAGGGGAGAACAGCTCAGCCATTCCGTTTGAACCCACGCGCTGCCGACCGTTGGTGGAACCTCCCCACGCTCAAGGTTCCGGAACTTTTGTCAGTGCGTGGGGGATCTCGAGAGACAACTCCACGCAGCTCTCTTCAGTCACAGGTGTTCCCTGTCCGGGGAAGTCCGAGAATACATTCCCTGACCTTGGGGAGGCAGCCTCTGTCACTGGGATTTCCTGCAAACCCCCCTAGCATTCCCTGGCACAGAGACATTAGGAAAACCCTCAGGGGAGACCAGCTCAGCCATTCCGTTGGAACCAACGCGCTGCCGACCGTTGGTGGAACCTCCCCACGCTCAGGGTTCCGGAACCATTGTCAGTGCGTGGGGGAGCTCGAGAGACAACTCCACGCAGCTCTCTTCAGTCACAGGTGTTCCCTGTCCGGGGAGGTCCTAGAAATATCTTCCCTGTCCTTGGGGAGGCAGTCTCTGTCACTGGGATTTCCTGCAAACCCCCAAAGCATAACCTGGCACAGAGACACTAGGAAAACACTCAGGGGAGACCAGCTCAGGCATTCCGTTGGGACCCACGCGCTGCCGACCGTTGGTGGAACCTCCCAACGCTCAGGGATCCGGAACCATTGTCAGGGCGTGGTGGATCTCGAGAGACAACTCCACGCAGCTCTCTTCAGTCACAGGTGTTCCCTGTCCGGGGAAGTCTGAGAAATAACTTGCAAGAACTTGGGAGTCAGCCTCTATCACTGGGATTTCCAGCAAATCCTCCTAGCATTTCCTGGCACGGAGAAATTAGGAAAACCCTCAGGGGAGACCAGCTCAGCCATTCCATTGGAACCCACGCGCTGCCGACCGTTGGTGGAACCTCCCCACGCTCAGGGTTCCGGAACCATTGTCAGGGCGTGGGGGAGCTCGAGAGACAACTCCACGCAGCTCTCTTCAGTCACAGGTGTTCCCTGTCCGGGGAAGTCCGAGAAAAACCTTGCAAGAACTTGGGGAGGTAGCCTCTGTCACTGGGATTTCCTGCAAACACCCCTAGCATTCCATGGCACAGAGACATTAGGAAAAACCTCAGGGGAGACCAGCTCAGCCATTCCATTGTCACCCACGCGCTGCCGACCGTTGGTGGAACCTCCCCACGCTCAGGGTTCCGGAACCATTGTCAGTGCGTGGGAGAGATTGAGAGACAACTCCACGCAACTCTCGTCAGTCACAGGTGTTCCCTGTCCGGGGAAGTCCGAGAAATACCTTCCCTGACTTGGGGAGGCAGCCTCTGTCACTGGGATTTCCTGCAAACCCCCCTAGCATAACCTGGCACAGAGACACTAGGAAAACACTCAGGGGAGACCAGCTCATCCATTCCGTTTGAACCCACGCGCTGCCGACCGTTGGTGGAACCTCCCCAGGCTCAGGGTTCCGGAACCATTGTCAGTGCGTGGGGGAGCTCGAGAGACAACTCCACGCAGCTCTCTTCAGTCACAAGTGTTCCCTCTCCGGGGAAGTCCGAGAAATAACTTGCCTAAACTTGGGGAGGCAGCCTCTGTCACTGGGATTTCCTGCAAACCCCCCTAGCATTCCCTGGCACAGAGACACTAGGAAAACCCTCAGGGTAGACCAGCTCAGCCATTCCGTTGTAACCCACGTGCTGCCGACCGTTGGTGGAACCTCCCCACGTATGGTTCCGGAACCATTGTCAGTGCGTGGGTGAGCACGAGGGACAACTCCACGCAGCTCTCTTCAGTCACAGGTGTTCCCTGTCCAGGGAAGTCCGAGAAATATCTTCCCTGAACTTGGGGAGGCAGCCTCTGTCACTAGGATTTCCTGCAAACCCCCCTAGCATTCCCTGGCACAGAGACATTAGGAAAACCCTCAGGGGAGACCAACTCAGCCATTCCGTTGGAACCCACGCGCTGCCGACCATTGGTGGAACCTCCCCACGTATGGTTCCGGAACAATTGTCAGTGTGTGGGGGAGCTCGAGAGACAATTCCACGCAGCTCTCTTCAGTCACAGGTGTTCCCTGTCCGGGGAAGTCCGAGAAATACGTTCCGTGACCTTGGGGAGGCAGACTCTGTCACTGGGATTTCCTGCAAACCCCCTAGCATTCCCTGGCACAGAGACATTAGGAAAACTCTCAGGGGAGACCAGCTCAGCCATTCCATTGGAACCCACGCGCTGCCGACCGTTGGTGGAACCTCCCCACGCTCAGGGTTCCGGAACCTTTGTCAGTGCGTGGGGGAGCTCGAGAGACTACTCCACGCAGCTCTCTTCAGTCACAGGTGTTCCCTGTCCGGGGAAGTCCGAGAAATACCTTCCCTGACCTTGGGGAGGCAGCCTCTGTCAGTGGGATTTCCTGCAAACACCCCTAGAATTCCCTGGCACAGAGACATTAGGAAAACCCTCAGGGGATACCAGCTCAGCCATTCCGTTGGAACCCACGCGTTGCCGACCGTTGGTGGAACCTCCCCATGCTCAGGGTTCCGGAACCATTGTCAGTGCGTGGGAGAGATGGAGAGACAACTCCACGCAACTCTCGTCAGTCACAGGTTTTCCCTGTCCGGGGAAGTCCGAGAAATATCTTCCCTGTCCATGGTGAGGCAGCCTCTGTCACTGGGATTTCCTGCAAATCCCCAAAGCATAACCTGGCACAGAGACACTAGGAAAACAGTCAGTGGAGACCAGCTCAGGCATTCCGTTGGGACCCACGCGCTGCCGACCGTTGGTGGAACCTCCCCACGCTCAGGGTTCTGGAACCATTGTCAGGGCGTGGGGGATCTCGAGAGACAACTCCACGCAGCTCTCTTCAGTCACAGGTGTTCCCTGTCCGGGGAAGTCCGAGAAATAATTTGCAAGAACTTGGGAGGCAGCCTCTGTCACTGGGATTTCGTGCAAACTCCCCTAGCATTTCCTGGCACAGAGAAATTAGGAAAACCCTCAGGGGAGACCAGCTCAGCCATTCCATTGGAACCCACGCGCTGCCGACCGTTGGTGGAACCTCCCCAAGCTCAGGGTTCCGGAACAATTGTCAGTGCGTGGGGGAGCTCGAGAGACAACTCCACGCAGCTCTCTTCAGTCACAAGTGTTCCCTGTCCGGGGAAGTCCGAGAAATAACTTCCCAGACCTTGGGGAGGCAGCCTCTGTCACTGGGATTTCCTGCAAACCCCCCTAGCATAACCTGGCACAGAGACACTAGGAAAACACTCAGGGGAGACCAGCTCAGCCATTCCGATTGAACCCACGCGCTGCCGACCGTTGGTGGAACCTCCCCACGCTCAGGGTTCCGGAACCATTGTCAGTGCGTGGGGGATCTCGAGAGACAACTCCACGCAGCTCTCTTCAATCACAAGTGTTCCCTGTCCGGGGAAGTTCGAGAAATAACTTGCCTGAACTTGGGGAGGCAGCCTCTGTTACTGGGATTTCCTGCAAACACCCCTAGCATTCCCTGGCACAGAGACATTAGGAAAACCCTCAGGGGAGACCAGCTCAGCCATTCCGTTGGAACCCACGCGCTGCCGACCGTTGGTGGAACCTCCCCACGTATGGTTCCGGAACCATTGTCAGTGCGTGGGGGAGCTCGTGGGACAACTCCACGCAGCCCTCTTCAGTCACAGGTGTTCCCTGTCCGGGGAAGTCCGAGAATACATTCCCTGTCCTTGGGGAGGCAGCCTCTTACACTGGGATTTCCTGCAAACCCCCCTAGCATTCCCTGGCACAGAGATATTAGGAAAACCCTCAGGGGAGACCAGCTCAGCCATTCCGTTGGAACCCACGCGCTGCCGACCGTTGGTGGAACCTCCCCAAGCTCAGGGTTCCGGAACCATTGTCAGAGCGTGGGGTAGCTCGAGAGACAACTCCACGCAGCTCTCTTCAGTCACAGGTGTTCCCTGTACGGGGAAGTCCGAGAAATACCTTCCCTGACCTTGGGGAGGAAGCCTCTGTCACTGGGATTTCCTGCAAACCCCCATAGCATAACCTGGCACAGAGACACTAGGAAAAACCTCAGGGGAGAACAGCTCAGCCATTCCGTTTGAACCCACGCGCTGCCGACCGTTGGTGGAACCTCCCCACGCTCAAGCTTCCGGAACCTTTGTCAGTGCGTGGGGGATCTCGAGAGACAACTCCACGCAGCTCTATTCAGTCACAGGTGTTCCCTGTCCGGGGAAGTCCGAGAATACATTCCCTGACCTTGGGGAGGCAGCCTCTGTCACTGGGATTTCCTGCAAACCCCCCTAGCATTCCCTGGCACAGAGACATTAGGAAAACCCTCAGGGGAGACCAGCTCAGCCATTCCGTTGGAACCAACGCGCTGCCGACCGTTGGTGGAACCTCCCCACGCTCAGGGTTCCGGAACCATTGTCAGTGCGTGGGGGAGCTCGAGAGACAACTCCACGCAGCTCTCTTCAGTCACAGGTGTTCCCTGTCCGGGGAGGTCCTAGAAATAACTTCCCTAACCTTGGGGAGGCAGCCTCTGTCAGTGGGATTTCCTGCAAACCCCCCTTGCATTCCCTGGCACAGAGACATTAGGAAAACCCTCAGGGGAGACAAGCTCAGCCATTCCGTTGGAACCCACGCGCTGCCGACCGTTGGTGGAACCTCCCCACGCTCAGGGTTCCGGAACCATTATCAGTGTTTGGGGGAGCTCGAGAGACAACTCCACGCAGCTCTCTTCAGTCACAGGTGTTCCCTGTCTGGGGAAGTCCGAGAAATAACTTCCCTGACCTTGGGGAGACAGCCTCTGTCACTGGGATTTCCTGTAAACCCCCCTAGCATTCCCTGGCACAGAGACATTAGGAAAATCCTCAGGAGAGACCAGCTCAGCCATTCCGTTGGAACCCACGCGCTGCCGACCGTTGGTGGAACCTCCCCACGCTCAGGGTTCCGGAACCATTGTCAGTGCGTGGGGGAGATCGAGAGACAACTCCACGCAGCTCCCTTCAGTCACAGGTGTTCCCAGTCCGGGGAAGACCGAGAAATATCTTCCCTGACCTTGGGGTGGCAGCCTCTGTCACTGGGATTTCCTGCAAACCCCCATAGCATTCCCTGGCACATAGAGACTAGGAAAACACTCAGGGGAGAGCAGCTCATCCATTCCGTTGGAAACCACGCGCTGCCGACCGTTGGTGGAACCTCCCCACGCTCAGGGTTCCGGAAACATTGTCAGTGCGTGGGGGAGCTCGAGAGACATCTCCACGCAGCTCTCTTCAGTCACAGGTGTTCCCTGTCCGGGGAAGTCCGAGAATACCTTCCCAGACCTTGGGGAGGCAGCCTCTGTCACTGGGATTTCCTGCAAACCCCCCTAGCATTCCCTGGCACAGAGACATTTGGAAAACCCTCAGGGGAGACCAGATCAGCCATTCCGTTGGACCCACGCGCTGCCAACCGTTGGTGTAACCTCCCCACGCTCAGGGTTCCGGAAACATTGTCAGTGCGTGGGGGAGCTCGAGAGACAACTCCACGCTGCTCTCTTCAGTCACAGGTGTTCCCTGTCCGGGGAAGTCCGAGAAATACCTTCCCTGACCTTGGGGAAGAAGCCTATGTCACTGGGATTTCCTGCAAACCCCCATAGCATAACCTGGCACAGAGACACTAGGAAAACCCTCAGGGGAGAACAGCTCAGCCATTCCGTTTGAACCCACGCGCTGCCGACCGTTGGTGGAACCTCCCCACGCTCAGGGTTCCGGAACCATTGTCAGTGCGTGGGGGAGCTCGAGAGACAACTCCACGCAGCTCTCTTCAGTCACAGGTGTTCCCTGTCCCGGGAAGTCCGAGAAATACCTTCCCTGACTTGGGGAGGCAGCCTCTGTCACTGGGACTTCCTGCAAAACCCCCTAGAATTCCCTGGCACAGAGACATTAGGAAAAGCCTCAGGGGAGACCAGCTCAGCCATTCCGTTGGAACCCACCGCTGACGACCGTTGGAGGAACCTCCCCAAGCTCAGGGTTCCGGAACCATTTTCAGTGCGTGGGGGAGCTCGAGAGACACCTCCACGCAGCTCTCTTCAGGCACAGGTGTTCCCTGTCCGGGGAAGTCCGAGAAATACCTTCCCTGACCTTGGGGAGGCAGCCTCTGTCACTGGGATTTCCTGCAATCCCCCCAACATAACCTGGCACAGACACTAGGAAAACCCTCAGTGGAGAACAGCTCAGCCATTCCGTTGGAACCCACGCGCTGCCGACCGTTGGTGGAACCTCCCCACGCTCAGGGTTCCGGAACCATTGTCAGTGCGTGGGGGAGCTCGAGAGACAACTCCACGCAGCTCTCTTCAGTCACAGGTTTTCCCTGTCTGGGGAAGTCCGAGAAATAACTTGCCTGAACTTGGGGAGGCAGCCTCTGTCACTGGGATTTCCTGCAAACCCCCCTAGCATTCCCTGGCACAGAGATACTAGGAAAACACTCAGGGGAGAACAGCTCAGCCATTCCGTTAGAAACCACGCGCTGCCGACCGTTGGTGGAACCTCCCCACGCTCAGGGTTCCGGCACCATTGTCAGTGCGTGGGGGAGCTCGAGAGACAACTCCACACAGCTCTCTTCAGTCACAGGTGTTCCCTGTCCGGGGAAGTCCGAGAAATACTTTCCGTGACCTAGGGGAGGCAGCCTCAGTGACTGGGATTTCCTGCAAACCCCCCTAGCATTCCCTGGCACAGAGACATTAGGAAAACCCTCAGGGCAGACCAGCTCAGCCATTCCGTTGGAACCCACGCGCTGCCGACCGTTGGTGGAACCTCCCCACGCTCAGGGTTCCGGAACCATTGTCAGTGCGTGGGGGAGCTCGAGAGACAACTCCAAGCAGCTCTCTTCATTCACAGGTGTTCCCTGTCCGGGGAAGTCCGAGAAATACCTTCCCTGACTTGAGGAGGTAGCCTCTGTCACTGGGATTTCCTGCGAACCCCCCTAGAATTCCCTGGCACAGAGACATTAGGAAAACCCTCAGGGGAGACCAGCTCAGCCACTCCGTTGTAACCCACGCGCTGCCGACCGTTGGTGGAACCTCCCCACGCTCAGGGTACCGGAACCATTGTCAGTGTTTGGGGGAGCTCGAGAGACAACTCCACGCAGCTCTCTTCAGTCACAGGTGATCCCTGTCCGGGGAAGTCCGAGAAATTCCTTCCCTGAACTTGGGGAGGCAGCCTCTGTCACTGGGATTTCCTGCAAACCCCCCTAGCATTCCCTGGCACAGAGACATTAGGAAAACCCTCAGGGGAGACCAGCTCAGGCATTCCGTTGGAACCCACGCGCTACCGACCGTTGGTGGAACCTCCCCACGCTCAGGGTTCCGGAACCATTGTCAGTGTTTGGGGGAGCTCGAGAGACAACTCCACGCAGCTCTCTTCAGTCACAGGTGTTCCCTGTCCGGGGAAGTCCGAGAAAAACCTTCCCTGACTTGGGGAGGCAGCCTCTGTCATTGGGATTTCCTGCAAAACCCCCTAGCATTCCCTGGCACAGAGACATTAGGAAAACCCTCAGGGGAGACAAGCTCAGCCATTCCGTTGGAACCCACGCGCTGCCGACCGTTGGTGGATCCTCCCCAAGCTCAGGGTACCGGAACCATTGTCAGAGCGTGGGGGAGCACGAGAGACAACTCCACGCAGCTCTCTACAGTCACAGGTGTTCCCTGTCCGGGGAAGTCCGAGAAATAACTTGCCTGACCTTGGGGAGGCAGCCTCTGTCACTGGGATTTCCTGCAAACCCCCCTAGCATTCCCTTGCACAGAGACATTAGGAAAACCCTCAGGGGAGACCAGCTCAGCCATTCCGTTGGAACCAACGCGCTGCCGACCGTTGGTGGAACGCCCCACGCTCAGGGTTCCGGAACCATTGTCAGTGCGTGGGGGAGCTCGAGAGACAACTCCACGCAGCTCTCTTCAGTCACAGGTGTTCCCTGTCCGGGGAAGTCCGAGAAATATCTTCCCTGAACTTGGGGAGGCAGCCTCTGTCACTGGGATTTCCTGCAAACCCTCCTAGCATTCCCTGGCACAGAGACATTAGGAAAACCCTCAGGGGAGTCCAGCTCAGACATTCCGTTGGAACCCACGCGCTGCCGACCGTTGGTGGAACCTCCCCACGCTCAGGGTTCCGGAACCATTGTCAGTGCATGGGGGAGCTCGAGAGACAAATCCACGCAGCTCTCTTCAGTCACAGGAGTTCCCTGTCCGGGGAAGTCCGAGAAATACTTTCCCTGTCCTTGGGGAGGCAGCCTCTGTCACTGGGATTTACTGCAATCCCCCCTAGCATAACCTGGCACAGACACTATGAAAACTCCCAGGGGAGAACAGCTCAGCCATTCCGTTTGAACCCACGCGCTGCCGACCGTTGGTGGAACCTCCCCACGCTCAGGGTTCCGGAACCATTGTCAGTGCGTGGGGGAGCTCGAGAGACAACTCCACGCAGCTCTCTTCGGTCACAGGTGTTCCCTGTAAGGGGAAGTCCGAGAAATACCTTCCCTGACCTTGGGGAGTTAGCCTCTGTCACTGGGTTTTCCTGCAACCCCCCTAGCATTCCCTGGCACAGAGATATTAGGAAAATCCTCAGGGGAGACCAGCTCAGCCATTCCCTTTGAACACACGCGCTGCCGACCGTTGGTGGAACCTCCCCATACTCAGGGTTCCGGAACCATTGTCAGAGCGTGGGGGAGCTCGAGAGACAACTCCACGCTGCTCTCTTCAGTCACAGGTGTTCCGTGTCCGGGGAAGTCCGAGAAATACCTTCCCTGACCTTGGGGAGGAAGCCTCTGTCACTGGGATTTCCTGCAAACCCCCATAGCATAACCTGGCACAGAGACACTAGGAAAACCCTCAGGGGAGAACAGCTCAGCCATTCCGTTTGAACCCACGCGCTGCCGACCGTTGGTGGAACCTCCCCACGCTCAGGGTTCCGGAAACTTTGTCAGTGCGTGGGGGAGCTCGAGAGACAACTCCACGCAGCTCTCTTCAGTCACAGGTGTTCCCTGTCCGGGGAAGTCTGAGAAATACCTTCCCTGAACTTGGGGAGGCAGCCTCTGTCACTGGGATTTCCTGCAAACCCCCCTAGCATTCCCTGGCACAGAGACATTAGGAAAACCCTCAGGGGAGACCAGCTCAGGCATTCCGTTGGATCCCACGCGCTACCGACCGTTGGTGGAACCTCCCCACGCTCAGGGTTCCGGAACCATTGTCAGTGTTTGGGGAAGCTCGAGAGACAACTCCACGCAGCTCTATTCAGTCACAGGTGTTCCCTGTCCGGGGAAGTCCGAGAAATACCTTCCCTGACCTTGGGGAGGCAGCCGCTGTCACTGGATTTCCTGCAAACCCCCCTAACATTCCCTGGCACAGAGACATTACGAAAACCCTCAGGGGAGACCAGCTCATCCATTCCGTTGTAACCCACGCGCTGCCGACCGTTGGTGGAACCTCCCCATGCTCAGGGTTCCGGAACCATTGTCAGTGTTTGGGGGAGCTCGAGAGACAACTCCACGCAGCTCTCTTCAGTCACAGGTGTTCCCTGTCCGGGGAAGTCCGAGAAAAACCTTCCCTGACTTGGGGAGGCAGCCTCTGTCACTGGGATTTCCTGCAAAACCCCCTAGCATTCCCTGGCACAGAGACATTAGGAAAACCCTCAGGGGAGACCAGCTCAGCCATTCCGTTGGAACCCACGCGCTGCCGACCGTTGGTGGAACCTCCCCAAGCTCAGGGTACCGGAACCATTGTCAGAGCGTGGGGGAGCACGAGAGACAACTCCACGCAGCTCTCTTCTGTCACAGGTGTTCCCTGTCCGGGGAAGTCCGAGAAATAACTTGCCTGACCTTGGGGAGGCAGCCTCTGTCACTGGGATTTCCTGCAAACCCCCCTAGCATTCCCTTGCACAGAGACATTAGGAAAACCCTCAGGGGAGAACAGCTCAGCCATTCCGTTGGAACCAACGCGCTGCCGACCGTTGGTGGAACGCCCCACGCTCAGTGTTCCGGAACCATTGTCAGTGCGTGGGGGAGCTCGAGAGACAACTCCACGCAGCTCTCTTCAGTCACAGGTGTTCCCTGTCCGGGGAAGCCCGAGAAATAACTTCCCTGACCTTGGGGAGGCAGCCTCTGTCACTGGGATTTCCTGCAAACCCCCCTAGCATTCCCTGGCACAGAGACATTAGGAAAACCCTCAGGGGAGACCAGCTCAGCCATTCCGTTGGAACCCACGTGCTGCCGACCGTTGGTGGAACCTCCCCACGCTCAGGGTTCCGGAACCATTGTCAGTGCATGGGGGAGCTCGAGAGACAACTCCACGCAGCTCTCTTCAGTCACAGGTGTTCCCTGTCCGGGGAAGTCCGAGAAATACTTTCCCTGTCCTTGGGGAGGCAGCCTCTGTCACTGGGATTTCCTGCAATCCCCCCTAGCATAACCTGGCACAGACACTAGGAAAACCCCCACGGGAGAACAGCTCAGCCATTCCGTTTGAACCCACGTGCTGCCGACCGTTGGTGGAACCTCCCCACGCTCAGGGTTCCGGAACCATTGTCAGTGCGTGGGGGAGCTCGAGAGACAACTCCACGCAGCTCTCTTCAGTCACAGGTGTTCCCTGTCCGGGGAAGTCCGAGAAATAACTTGCCTGAACTTGGGGAGGCAGCCTCTGTCTCTGGGATTTCCTGCAAACCCCCCTAGCATTCCCTGGCACAGAGATATTAGGAAAACCCTCAGGGGAGACCAGCTCAGCCATTCCGTTGGAACCCACGCGCTGCCGACCGTTGGTGGAACCTCCCCACGCTCAGGGTTCCAGAACCATTGTCAGTGCGTGGGGGAGCTCGAGAGACAACTCCACGCAACTCTCTTCAGTCACAGGTGTTCCCTGTCTGGGGAAGTCCGAGAAATACCTTCCCTGACCTTGGGGAGGCAGCCTCTGTCACTGGGATTTCCTGCAAACCCCCCTAGCATTCCCTGGCACAGAGACATTAGGAAAACACTCAGGGGAGACCAGCTCAGCCATTCCGTTGGAACCCACGCGCTGCCGACCGTTGGTGGAACCTCCCCAAGCTCAGGGTTCCGGAATATTTGTCAGTGCGTTGGGGAGCTCGAGAGACAACTCCACGCAGCTCTCTTCAATCACAGGTGTTCCCTGTCCGGGGAAGTCCGAGAAATATCTTCCCTGACCTTGGGGAGGCAGCCTCTGTCACTGGGATTTCCTGCAAACCCCCCTAGCATTCCCTGGCACAGAGACATTAGGAAAACCCTCAGGGGAGACCAGCTCAGCCATTCCGTTGGAACCCACGCGCTGCCGACCGTAGGTGGAACCTCCCCACGCTCAGGGTTCCGGAAACATTGTCAGTGCGTGGGGGAGCTCGAGAGACAACTCCACGCAGCTCTCTTGGAGTCACAGGTGTTCCCTGTCCGGGGAAGTCCGAGAAATACCTTCCCTGACCTTGGGGAGGCAGCCTCTATCACTGGGATTTCCTGCAAACCCCCCTAGCATTCCCTGGCACAGAGGTATTAGGAAAACCCCCAGGGGAGAACAGCTCAGCCATTCCGTTTGAACCCACGTGCTGCCGACCGTTGGTGGAACCTCCCCACGCTCAGGGTTCCGGAACCATTGTCAGTGCGTGGGGGAGCTCGAGAGACACCTCCACGCAGCTCTCTTCAGTCACAGGTGTTCCCTGTCCGGGGAAGTCCGAGAAATACCTTCCCTGACCTTGGGGAGGCAGCCTCTGTCACTGGGATTTCCTGCAAACCCCCCTAGCATTCCCTGGCACAGAGATATTAGGAAAACCCTCAGGGGAGACCAGCTCAGCCATTCCGTTGGAACCCACGCGCTGCCGACCGTTGGTGGAACCTCCCCACGCTCAGGGTTCCGGAAACATTGTCAGTGCGTGGGGGAGCTCGAGAGACAACTCCACGCAGCTCTCTTGGAGTCACAGGTGTTCCCTGTACGGGGAAGTCCGAGAAATACCTTCCCTGACCTTGGGGAGGCAGCCTCTGTCACTGGGATTTCCTGCAAACCCCCCTAGCATTCCCTGGCACAGAGGTATTAGGAAAACCCTCAGGGGAGACCAGCTCAGCCATTCCGTTGGAACCCACGCGCTGCCGACCGTTGGTGGAACCTCCCCACTCTCAGGGATCCGGAACTTTTGTCAGTGCGTGGGGGAGCTCGAGAGACAACTCCACGCAGCTGTCTTCAGTCACATGTGTTCCCTGTCCGGGGAAGTCTGAGAAATATCTTCCCTGACCTTGGGGAGGCAGCCTCTGTCACTGGGATTTTCTGCAAACCCCCCTAGCATTCCCTGGCACAGAGACATTAGGAAAACCCTCAGGGGAGACCAGCTCAGCCATTCCGTTGGAACCCACGCGCTGCCGACCGTTGGTGGAACCTCCCCACGCTCAGGGTTCCGGAAACATTGTCAGTGCGTGTGGGAGCTCGAGAGACAACTCCACGCAGCTCTCTTGGAGTCACAGGTTTTCCCTGTCCGGGGAAGTCCGAGAAATACCTTCCCTGACCTTGGGGAGGCAGCCTCTGTCACTGGGATTTCCTGCAATACCCCCAAACATAACCTGGCACAGACACTAGGAAAACCCTCAGGGGAGAACAGCTCAGCCATTCCGTTTGAACCCACGCGCTGCCGACCGTTGGTGGAACCTCCCCACGCTCAGGGTTCCGGAATCATTGTCATTGCGTGGGGGAGCTCGATAGACAACTCCACGCAGCTCTCTTCAGTCACAGGTGTTCCCTGTCCGGGGAAGTCCGAGAAATACCTTCCCTGACATTGGGGAGGCAGACTCTGTCACTGGGATTTCCTGCAAACCCCCCAAGCTTTCCCTGTCACAGAGACATTAGGAAAACCCTCAGGGGAGACCAGCTCAGCCATTCCGTTGGAACCCACGCGCTGCCGACCGTTGGTGGAACCTCCCCACGCTCAGGGTTCCGGAAACATTGTCAGTGCGTGGGGGAGCTCGAGAGACAACTCCACGCAGCTCTCTTCAGTCACAGGTGTTCCCTGTCCGGGGAAGTCCGAGAAATACCTTCCCTGACCTTGGGGAGGCAGCCTCTGTCACTGGGATTTCCTGCAAACCCCCCTAGCATTCCCTGGCACAGAGACATTAGGAAAACCCTCAGGGGAGACTAGCTCAGCCATTCCGTTGGAACCCACGCGCTGCCGACCGTTGGTGGAACCTCCCCACGCTCAGGGTTCCGGAACCATTGTCAGCGCATGGGGGAGCTCGAGAGACAACTCCACGCAGCTCTCTTCAGTCCCAGGTGTTCCCTGTCCGGGGAAGTCCGAGAAATACTTTCCCTGACATTGGGGAGGCAGCCTCTGTCACTGGGATTTCCTGCAATCCCCCCTAGCTTAACCTGGCACAGACACTAGGAAAACCCCCAGGGGAGAACAGCTCAGCCATTCCGTTTGAACCCACGCGCTGCCGACCGTTGGTGGAACCTCCCCACGCTCATGGTTCCGGAACCATTGTCAGTGCATGGGGGAGCTCGAGAGACACCTCCACGCAGCTCTCTTCAGTCACAGGTGTTCCCTGTCTGGGGAAGTCCGAGAAATAACTTGCCTGAATTTGGGGAGGCAGCCTCTGTCTCTGGGATTTCCTGCAAACACCACTTCCATTCCCTGGCACAGAGATATTAGGAAAACCCTCAGGGGAGACCAGCTCAGCCATTCCGTTGGAACCCACGCGCTGCCGACCGTTGGTGGAACCTCCCCACGCTCAGGGTTCCGGAAGAACTGTCAGTGCGTTGGGGAGATCGAGAGACAACTCCACGCAGCTCTCTTCAGTCACAGGTGTTCCCTGTCCGGGGAAGTCCGAGAAATATCTTCCCTGACCTTGGGGAGGCAGCCTCTGTCACTGGGAATTCCTGCAAACCCCCCTAGCATTCCCTGGCACAGAGAAATTAGGAAAACCCTCAGGGGAGAACAGCTCAGCCATTCCGTTGGAACCCACGCGCTGCCGACCGTTGGTGGAACCTCCCCACGCTCAGGGTTCCGGAACTATTGTCAGCGCATGGGGGAGCTCGAGAGACAACCCCACGCAGCTCTCTTCAGTCACAGGTGTTCCCTGTCCGGGGAAGTCCGAGAAATACTTTCCCTGACCTTGGGGAGGCAGCCTCTGTCACTGGGATTTCCTGCAATCCCCCCTAGCATAACTTGGCACAGACATTAGGAAAACCCCCAGGGGAGAAAAGCTCAGCCATTCCGTTTGAACCCATGCGCTGCCGACCGTTGGTGGAACCTCCCCACGCTCATGGTTCCGGAAGCATTGTCATTGAGTGGGGGAGCTCGAGAGACACCTCCACGCAGCTCTCTTCAGTCACAGGTGTTCCCTGTCTGGGGAAGTCCGAGAAATAACTTGCCTGAATTTGGGGAGGCAGCCTCTGTCTCTGGGATTTCCTGCAAACACACCTAGCATTCCCTGGCACAGAGATATTAGGAAAACCTTCAGGGGAGACCAGCTCAGCCATTCCGTTGGAACCCACCGCTGCCGACCGTTGGTGGAACCTCCCCAAGCTCAGGGTTCCGGAACAATTGTCAGTGCGTGGGGGAGCTCGAGAGACAACTCCACGCAGCTCTCTTCAGTCACAGGTGTTCCCTGTCCGGGGAAGTCCGAGAAATACGTTCCGTGACCTTGGGGAGGCAGCCTCTGTCACTGGGATTTCCTGCAAACCCCCCTAGCATTCCCTGGCACAGAGACATCAGGAAAACCCTCAGGGGAGACCAGCTCAGCCATTCCGTTGGAACCCACGAGCTGCCGACCGTTGGTGGAACCTCCCCACCCTCAGGGTTCCGGAAATATTGTCAGTGCGTGGGGGAGCTCGAGAGACAACTCCACGCAGCTCTCTTCAGTCACAGGTGTTCCCTGTCCGGGGAAGTCCGAGAAATACCTTCCCTGACCTTGGGGAGGCAGCCTCTGTCACTGGGATTTCCTGCAAACACCCCTAGCATTCCCTGGCACAGAGACATTAGGAAAACCCTCAGGGGAGACCAGCTCAGCCATTCCGTTGGAACCCACGCGCTGCCGACCGTTGGTGGAACCTCCCCACGCTCAGGGTTCCGGAAGCATTGTCAGTGCGTGGGGGAGCTCGAGAGACAACTCCACGCAGCTCTCTTCAGTCACAGGTGTTCCCTGTCCGGGGAAGTCCGAGAAATACCTTCCCTGACCTTGGGGAGGCAGCCTCTGTGACTGGGATTTCCTGCAAACCCCCCTAGCATTCCCTGGCACAGAGACATTAGGAAAACCCTCAGGGGAGACCAGCTCAGCCATTCCGTTGGAACCCACGCGCTGCCGACCGTTGGTGGAACCTCCCCACTCTCAGGGTTCCGGAACCATTGTCAGTGCGTGGGGGAGCTCGAGAGACAACTCCACGCAGCTCTCTTCAGTCACAGGTGTTCCCTGTACAGGGAAGTCCGAGAAATACCTTCCCTGACCTTGGGGAGGCAGCCTCTGTCACTTGGATTTCCTGCATCCCCCCTAGCATAACATGGCACAGAGACACTCGGAAAACACTCAGTGGAGACCAGCTCAGGCATACCGTTGGGACCCACGCGCTACCGACCGTTGGTGGAACCTCCCCACGCTCAGGGTTCCGGAACCATTGTCAGGGCGTGGGGGACCACGAGAGACAACTCAACGCAGCTCTCTTCATTCACAGGTGTTCCCTGTCTGGGGAAGTCCGAAAAAAACTTGCAAGATCTTGGGGAGGCAGCCTCTTTCACTGGGATTTCCTGCAAATCCCCCTAGCATTCCCTGGCAAAGAGACATTGGGAAAACCCTCAGGGGAGACCAGCTCAGCCATTCCATTGGAACCCACGCGCTGCCGACCGTTGGTGGAACCTCCCCACGCTCAGGGTTCTGGAACCATTTTCAGTGCGTGGGGGAGCTCGAGAGACAACTCCACGCAGCTCTCTTCAGTCACAGGTGTTCCCTGTCCGGGGAAGTCCGAGAAATATATTTCCTGACCTTGGGGAGGCAGCCTCTGTCACTGGGATTTCCTGCAAACGCCCCTAGCATTCCCTGGCACAGAGATATTAGGAAAACCCTCAGGGGATACCAGCTCAGCCATTCCGTTGGAACCCACGCGCTGCCGACCGTTGGTGGAACTTCCCCACGCTCAGGGTTTCGGAACCATTGTCAGTGCGTGGTGGAGCTCGTGAGACAACTCCACGCAGCTCTCTTCAGTCACAGGTGTTCCCTGTCCGGGGAAGTCCGAGAAATACCTTCCCTGAACTTGGGGAGGCAGCCTCTGTCACTGGGATTTCCTGCAAACCCTCCTAGCATTCCCTGGCACAGAGACATTAGGAAAACCCTCAGGGGAGACCAGCTCAGACATTCCGTTGGAACCCACGCGCTGCCGACCGTTGGTGGAACCTCCCCACGCTCAGGGTTCCGGAACCATTGTCAGTGCATGGGGGAGCTCGAGAGACAAATCCACGCAGCTCTCTTCAGTCACAGGTGTTCCCTGTCCGGGGAAGTCCGAGAAATACTTTCCCTGTCCTTGGGGAGGCAGCCTCTGTCACTGGGATTTACTGCAATCCCCCCTAGCATAACCTGGCACAGACACTATGAAAACCCCCAGGGGAGAACAGCTCAGCCATTCCGTTTGAACCCACGCGCTGCCGACCGTTGGTGGAACCTCCCCACGCTCAGGGTTCCGGAACCATTGTCAGTGCGTGGGGGAGCTCGAGAGACAACTCCACGCAGCTCTCTTCAGTCACAGGTGTTCCCTGTAAGGGGAAGTCCGAGAAATACCTTCCCTGACCTTGGGGAGATAGCCTCTGTCACTGGGTTTTCCTGCAAACCCCCCTAGCATTCCCTGGCACAGAGATATTAGGAAAACCCTCAGGGGAGACCAGCTCAGCCATTCCGTTTGAACACACGCGCTGCCGACCGTTGGTGGAACCTCCCCATACTCAGGGTTCTGGAACCATTGTCAGAGCGTGGGGGAGCTCGAGAGACAACTCCACGCTGCTCTCTTCAGTCACAGGTGTTCCGTGTCCGGGGAAGTCCGAGAAATACCTTCCCTGACCTTGGGGAGGAAGCCTCTGTCACTGGGATTTCCTGCAAACCCCCATAGCATAACCTGGCACAGAGACACTAGGAAAACCCTCAGGGGAGAACAGCTCAGCCATTCCGTTTGAACCCACGCGCTGCCGACCGTTGGTGGAACCTCCCCACTCTCAGGGTTCCGGAACCTTTGTCAGTGCGTGGGGGAGCTCGAGAGACAACTCCACGCAGCTCTCTTCAGTCACAGGTGTTCCCTGTCCGTGGAAGTCCGAGAAATACCTTCCCTGAACTTGGGGAGGCAGCCTCTGTCACTGGGATTTCCTGCAAACCCCCCTAGCATTCCCTGGCACAGAGACATTAGGAAAACCCTCAGGGGAGACCAGCTCAGGCATTCCGTTGGATCCCACGCGCTACCGACCGTTGGTGGAACCTCCCCACGCTCAGGGTTCCGGAACCATTGTCAGTGTTTGGGGAAGCTCGAGAGACAACTCCACGCAGCTCTCTTCAGTCACAGGTGTTCCCTGTCCGGGGAAGTCCGAGAAATACCTTCCCTGACCTTGGGGAGGCAGCCGCAGTCACTGGATTTCCTGCAAACCCCCCTAACATTCCCTGGCACAGAGACATTACGAAAACCCTCAGGGGAGACCAGCTCATCCATTCCGTTGTAACCCACGCGCTGCCGACCGTTGGTGGAACCTCCCCACGCTCAGGGTTCCGGAACCATTGTCAGTGTTTGGGGGAGCTCGCGAGACAAATCCACGCAGCTCTCTTCAGTCACAGGTGTTCCCTGTCCGGGGAAGTCCGAGAAAAACCTTCCCTGACATGGGGAGGCAGCCTCTGTCACTGGGATTTCCTGCAAAACCCCCTAGCATTCCCTGGCACAGAGACATTAGGAAAACCCTCAGGGGAGACCAGCTCAGCCATTCCGTTGGAACCCACGCGCTGCCGACCGTTGGTGGAACCTCCCCAAGCTCAGGGTACCGGAACCATTGTCAGAGCGTGGGGGAGCACGAGAGACAACTCCACGCAGCTCTCTTCAGTCACAGGTGTTCCCTGTCCGGGGAAGTCCGAGAAATAACTTGCCTGAACTTGGGGAGGCAGCCTCTGTCACTGGGATTTCCTGCAAACCCCCCTAGCATTCCCTTGCACAGAGACATTAGGAAAACCCTCAGGGGAGACCAGCTCAGCCATTCCGTTGGAACCAAAGCGCTGCCGACCGTTGGTGGAACGCCCCACGCTCAGGGTTCCGGAACCATTGTCAGTGCGTGGGGGAGCTCGAGAGACAACTCCACGCAGCTCTCTTCAGTCACAGGTGTTCCCTGTCCGGGGAAGTCCGAGAAATACCTTCCCTGACCTTGGGGACGCAGCCTCTGTCACTGGGATTTCCTGCAAATCCCCCTAGCATTCCCTGGCACAGAGACATTAGGAAAACCCTCAGGGGAGACCAGCTCAGCCATTCCGTTGGAACCCACGCGCTGCCGACCGTTGGTGGAACCTCTCCACGCTCAGGGTTCCGGAACCATTGTCAGTGCATGGGGGAGCTCGAGAGACAACTCCACGCAGCTCTCTTCAGTCACAGGTGTTCCCTGTCCGGGGAAGTCCGAGAAATACTTTCCCTGTCCTTGGGGAGGCAGCCTCTGTCACTGGGATTTCCTGCAATCCCCCCTAGCATAACTAGGCACAGACACTAGGAAAACCCCCAGGGGAGAACAGCTCAGCCATTCCGTTTGAACCCACGTGCTGCCGACCGTTGGTGGAACCTCCCCACGCTCAGGGTTCCGGAAACATTGTCAGTGCGTGGGGGAGCTCGAGAGAAAACTCAACGCAGCTCTCTTCAGTCACAGGTGTTCCCTGTCCGGGGAAGTCCGAGAAATAACTTGCCTGAACTTGGGGAGGCAGCCTCTGTCTCTGGGATTTCCTGCAAACACCCCTAGCATTCCCTGGCACAGAGATATTAGGAAAACCCTCAGGGGCGACCAGCTCAGCCATTCCGTTGGAACCCACGCGCTGCCGACCGTTGGTGGAACCTCCCCACGCTCAGGGTTCCATAACCATTGTCAGTGCGTGGGGGAGCTCGAGAGACAACTCCACGCAGCTCTCTTCAGTCACAGGTGTTCCCTGTCCGGGGAAGTCCGAGAAATACCTTCCCTGACCTTGGGGAGGCAGCCTCTGTCACTGGGATTTCCTGCAAACCCCCCTAGCATTCCCTGTCACAGAGACATTAGGAAAACACTCAGGGGAGACCAGCTCAGCCATTCCGTTGGAACCCACGCGCTGCCGACCGTTGGTGGAACCTCCCCAAGCTCAGGGTTCCGGAATATTTGTCAGTGCGTTGGGGAGCTCGAGAGACAACTCCACGCAGCTCTCTTCAGTCACAGGTGTTCCGTGTCCGGGGAAGTCCGAGAAATACCTTCCCTGACCTTGGGGAGGAAGCCTCTGTCACTGGGATTTCCTGCAAACCCCCATAGCATAACCTGGCACAGAGACACTAGGAAAACCCTCAGGGGAGAACAGCTCAGCCATTCCGTTTGAACCCACGCACTGCCGACCGTTGGTGGAACCTCCCCACTCTCAGGGTTCCGGAACCTTTGTCAGTGCGTGGGGGAGCTCGAGAGACAACTCCACGCAGCTCTCTTCAGTCACAGGTGTTCCCTGTCCGTGGAAGTCCGAGAAATACCTTCCCTGAACTTGGGGAGGCAGCCTCTGTCACTGGGATTTCCTGCAAACCCCCCTAGCATTCCCTGGCACAGAGACATTAGGAAAACCCTCAGGGGAGACCAGCTCAGGCATTCCGTTGGATCCCACGCGCTACCGACCGTTGGTGGAACCTCCCCACGCTCAGGGTTCCGGAACCATTGTCAGTGTTTGGGGAAGCTCGAGAGACAACTCCACGCAGCTCTCTTCAGTCACAGGTGTTCCCTGTCCGGGGAAGTCCGAGAAATACCTTCCCTGACCTTGGGGAGGCAGCCGCAGTCACTGGATTTCCTGCAAACCCCCCTAACATTCCCTGGCACAGAGACATTACGAAAACCCTCAGGGGAGACCAGCTCATCCATTCCGTTGTAACCCACGCGCTGCCGACCGTTGGTGGAACCTCCCCACGCTCAGGGTTCCGGAACCATTGTCAGTGTTTGGGGGAGCTCGCGAGACAAATCCACGCAGCTCTCTTCAGTCACAGGTGTTCCCTGTCCGGGGAAGTCCGAGAAAAACCTTCCCTGACATGGGGAGGCAGCCTCTGTCACTGGGATTTCCTGCAAAACCCCCTAGCATTCCCTGGCACAGAGACATTAGGAAAACCCTCAGGGGAGACCAGCTCAGCCATTCCGTTGGAACCCACGCGCTGCCGACCGTTGGTGGAACCTCCCCAAGCTCAGGGTACCGGAACCATTGTCAGAGCGTGGGGGAGCACGAGAGACAACTCAACGCAGCTCTCTTCAGTCACAGGTGTTCCCTGTCCGGGGAAGTCCGAGAAATAACTTGCCTGAACTTGGGGAGGCAGCCTCTGTCACTGGGATTTCCTGCAAACCCCCCTAGCATTCCCTTGCACAGAGACATTAGGAAAACCCTCAGGGGAGACCAGCTCAGCCATTCCGTTGGAACCCACGCGCTGCCGACCGTTGGTGGAACCTCCCCAAGCTCAGGGTTCCGGAATATTTGTCAGTGCGTTGGGGAGCTCGAGAGACAACTCCACGCAGCTCTCTTCAGTCACAGGTGTTCCCTGTCCGGGGAAGTCCGAGAAATATCTTCCCTGACCTTGGGGAGGCAGCCTCTGTCACTGGGATTTCCTGCAAACCCCCCTAGCATTCCCTGGCACAGAGACATTAGGAAAACCCTCAGGGGAGACCAGCTCAGCCATTCCGTTGGAACCCACGCGCTGCCGAACGTTGGTGGAACCTCCCCACGCTCAGGGTTCCGGAACCATTGTCAGTGCGTGGGGGAGCTCGAGAGACAAATCCACGCAGCTCTCTTCAGTCACAGGTGTTCCCTGTCCGGGTAAGTCCGAGAAATACTTTCCCTGTCCTTGGGGAGGCAGCCTCTGTCACTGGGATTTCCTGCAATCCCCCCTAGCATAACCTGGCACAGACACTAGGAAAACCCCCAGGGGAGAACAGCTCAGCCATTCCGTTTGAACCCACGTGCTGCCGACCGTTGGTGGAACCTCCCCACGCTCAGGGTTCCGGAACCATTGTCAGTGCGTGGGGGAGCTCGAGAGACAACTCCACGCAGCTCTCTTCAGTCACAGGTGTTCCCTGTCCGGGGAAGTCCGAGAAATACCTTGCCTGACCTTGGGGAGGCAGCCTCTGTCTCTGGGATTTCCTGCAAACCCCCCTAGCATTCCCTGGCACAGAGATATTAGGAAAACCCTCAGGGGAGACCAGCTCAGCCATTCCGTTGGAACCCACGCGCTGCCGACCGTTGGTGGAACCTCCCCACGCTCAGTGTTCCGGAAGCATTGTCAGTGCGTGGGGGAGCTCGAGAGACAACTCCACGCAGCTCTCTTCAGTCACAGGTGTTCCCTGTCCGGGGAAGTCCGAGAAATACCTTCCCTGACCTTGGGGAGGCAGCCTCTGTCACTGGGATTTCCTGCAAACCCCCCTTGCATTCCCTGGCACAGAGACATTAGGAAAACACTCAGGGGAGACCAGCTCAGCCATTCCGTTGGAACCCACGCGCTGCCGACCGTTGGTGGAACCTCCCCACGCTCAGGGTTCCGGAACATTTGTCAGTGCGTTGGGGAGCTCGAGAGACAACTCCACGCAGCTCTCTTCAGTCACAGGTGTTCCCTGTCCGGGGAAGTCCGAGAAATATCTTCCCTGACCTTGGGGAGGCAGCCTCTGTCACTGGGATTTCCTGCAAACCCCCCTAGCATTCCCTGGCACAGAGACATTAGGAAAACCCTCAGGGGAGACCAGCTCAGCCATTCCGTTGGAACCCACGCGCTGCCGACCGTTGGTGGAACCTCCCCACGCTCAGGGTTCCGGAAACATTGTCAGTGCGTGGGGGAGCTCGAGAGACAACTCCACGCAGCTCTCTTGGAGTCACAGGTGTTCCCTGTCCGGGGAAGTCCGAGAAATAACTTCCCTGACCTTGGGGAGGCAGCCTCTGTCACTGGGAATTCCTGCAAACCCCCCTAGCATTCCCTGGCACAGAGGTATTAGGAAAACCCTCAGGGGAGACCAGCTCAGCCATTCCGTTGGAACCCACGCGCTGCCGAACGTTGGTGGAACCTCCCCACTCTCAGGGATCCGGAACATTTGTCAGTGCGTGGGGGAGCTCGAGAGACAACTCCACGCAGCTCTCTTCAGTCACATGTGTTCCCTGTCCGGGGAAGTCTGAGAAATATCTTCCCTGACCTTGGGGAGGCAGCCTCTGTCACTGGGATTTTCTGCAAACCCCCCTAGCATTCCCTGTCACAGAGACATTAGGAAAACCCTCAGGGGAGACCAGCTCAGCCATTCCGTTGGAACCCACGCGCTGCCGACCGTTGGTGGAACCTCACCACGCTCAGGGTTCCGGAAACATTGTCAGTGCGTGGGGGAGCTCGAGAGACAAATCCACGCAGCTCTCTTCAGTCACAGGTGTTCCCTGTCCGGGGAAGTCCGAGAAATATCTTCCCTGACCTTGGGGGGGCAGCCTCTGTCACTGGGATTTCCTGCAAACCCCCCTAGCAATCCCTGGCACAGAGACAGTAGGAAAACCCTCAGGGGAGACCAGCTCAGCCATTCCGTTGGAACCCACGCGCTGCCGACCGTTGGTGGAACCTCCCCACGCTCAGGGTTCCGGAAGATTTGTCAGTGCGTTGGGGAGATCGAGAGACAACTCCACGCAGCTCTCTTCAGTCACAGGTGTTCCCTGTCCGGGGAAGTCCGAGAAATATCTTCCCTGACCTTGGGGAGGCAGCCTCTGTCACTGGGATTTCCTGCGAACCCCCCTAGCATTCCCTGGCACAGAGACATTAGGAAAACCCTCAGGGGAGACCAGCTCAGCCATTCCGTTGGAACCCACGCGCTGCCGACCGTTGGTGGAACCTCCCCACGCTCAGGGTTCCGGAAACATTGTCAGTGCGTGGGGGAGCTCGAGAGACATCTCCACGCAGCTCTCTTGGAGTCACAGGTGTTCCCTGTCCGGGGAAGTCCGAGAAATACCTTCCCTGACCTTGGGGAGGCAGCCTCTGTCACTGGGATTTCCTGCAAACCCCCCTAGCATTCCCTGGCACAGAGACATTAGGAAAACCCTCAGGGGAGACCAGCTCAGCCATTTCGTTGGAACCCACCGCTGCCGACCGTTGGTGGAACCTCCCCAAGCTCAGGGTTCCGGAACCATTGTCAGTGCGTGGGGGAGCTCGAGAGACAACTCCACGCAGCTCTCTTCAGTCACAGGTGTTCCCTGTCCAGGGAAGTCCGAGAAATACTTTCCCTGACCTTGGGGAGGCAGCCACTGTCACTGGGATTTCCTGCAATACCCCCAAGCATAACCTGGCACAGACACTAGGAAAACCCTCAGGGGAGAACAGCTCAGCCATTCCGTTTGAACCCACGCGCTGCCGACCGTTGGTGGAACCTCCCCACGCTCAGGGTTCCGGAAACATTGTCAGTGCGTGGGGGAGCTCGAGAGAAAACTCCACGCAGCTCTCTTCAGTCACAGGTGTTCCCTGTCCGGGGAAGTCCGAGAAATACCTTCCCTGACCTTGGTTAGGCAGCCTCTGTCACTGGGATTTCCTGCAAACCCCCCTAGCATTCCCTGGCACAGAGACATTAGGAAAACCCCCAGGGGAGACCAGCTCAGCCATTCCGTTGGAACCCACGCGCTGCCGACCGTTGGTGGAACCTCCCCTCGCTCAGGGTTCCGGAACCATTGTCAGTGCGTGGGGAGCTCGAGAGACAACTCCACGCAGCTCTCTTCAGTCACAGGTGTTCCCTGTCCGGGGAAGTCCGAGAAATACTTTCCCTGACCTTGGGGAGGCAGCCTCTGTCACTGGGATTTCCTGCAATCCCCCCTAGCATAACCTGGCACAGACACTAGGAAAACCCCCAGGGGAGAACAGCTCAGCCATTCCGTTTGAACCCATGCGCTGCCGACCGTTGGTGGAACCTCCCCACGCTCATGGTTCCGGAAGCATTGTCAGTGCGTGGGGGAGCTCGAGAGACACCTCCACGCAGCTCTCTTCAGTCACAGGTGTTCCCTGTCTGGGGAAGTCCGAGAAATAATTTGCCTGAATTTGGGGAGGCAGCCTCTGTCTCTGGGATTTCCTGCAAACACCCCTAGCATTCCCTGGCACAGAGATATTAGGAAAACCCTCAGGGGAGACCAGCTCAGCCATTCCGTTGGAACCCACCGCTGCCGACCGTTGGTGGAACCTCCCCAAGCTCAGGGTTCCGGAACCATTGTCAGTGCGTGGGGGAGCTCGAGAGACAACTCCACGCAGCTCTCTTCAGTCACAGGTGTTCCCTGTCCGGGGAAGTCCGAGAAATACCTTCCCTGACCTTGGGGAGGCAGCCTCTGTCACTGGGATTTCCTGCAAACACCCCTAGCGTTCCCTGGCACAGAGACATTAGGAAAACCCTCAGGGGAGACCAGCTCAGCCATTCCGTTGGAACCCACGCGCTGCCGACCTTTGGTGGAACCTCCCCACGCTCAGGGTTCCGGAACCATTGTCAGTTCGTGGGGGAGCTCGAGAGACAACTCCACGCAGCTCTCTTCAGTCACAGGTGTTCCCTGTCCGGGGAAGTCCGAGAAATACCTTCCCTGACCTTGGGGAGGCAGCCTCTGTGACTGGGATTTCCTGCAAACCCCCCTAGCATTCCCTGGCACAGAGACATTAGGAAAACCCTCAGGGGAGACCAGCTCAGCCATTCCGATGGAACCCACGCGCTGCCGACCGTTGGTGGAACCTCCCCACTCTCAGGGTTCCGGAACCATTGTCAGTGCGTGGGGGAGCTCGAGAGACAACTCCACGCAGCTCTCTTCAGTCACAGGTGTTCCCTGTCCAGGGAAGTCCGAGAAATACCTTCCCTGACCTTGGGGGGGCATCCTTTGTCACTGGGATTACCTGCAAACCCCCCTAGCATTCCCAGGCACAGAGACATTAGGAAAACCCTCAGGGGAGACCAGCTCAGCCATTCCGTTGGAACCCACGCGCTGCCGACCGTTGGTGGAACCTCCCCACTCTCAGGGTTCCGGAACGATTGTCAGTGCGTGGGGGACCTCGAGAGACAACTCCACGCAGCTCTCTTCAGTCACAGGTGTTCCCTGTACAGGGAAGTCCGAGAAATACCTTCCCTGACCTTGGGGAGGCAGCCTCTGTCACTGGGATTTCCTGCATCCCCCCTAGCATAACATGGCACAGAGACACTCGGAAAACACTCAGGGGAGACCAGCTCAGGCATACCGTTGGGACCCACGCGCTACCGACCGTTGGTGGAACCTCCCCACGCTCAGGGTTCCGGAACCATTGTCAGGGCGTGGGGGACCTCGAGAGACAACTCCACGCAGCTCTCTTCATTCACAGGTGTTCCCTGTCTGGGGAAGTCCGAAAAATAACTTGCAAGATCTTGGGGAGGCAGCCTCTTTCACTGGGATTTCCTGCAAATCCCCCTAGCATTCCCTGGCAAAGAGACATTGGGAAAACCCTCAGGGGAGACCAGCTCAGCCATTCCATTGGAACCCACGCGCTGCCGACCGTTGGTGGAACCTCCCCACGCTCAGGGTTCTGGAACCATTTTCATTGCGTGGGGGAGCTCGAGAGACAACTCCACGCAGCTCTCTTCAGTCACAGGTGTTCCCTGTCCGGGGAAGTCCGAGAAATATCTTTCCTGACCTTGGGGAGGCATCCTCTGTCACTGGGATTTCCTGCAAACCCCCCTAGCATTCCCTGGCACAGAGATATTAGGAAAACCCTCAGGGGATACCAGCTCAGCCATTCCGTTGGAACCCACGCGCTGCCGACTGTTGGTGGAACCTCCCCACGCTCAGGGTTTCGGAACCACTGTCAGTGCGTGGTGGAGCTCGTGAGACAACTCCACGCAGCTCTCTTCAGTCACAGGTGTTCCCTGTCCAGGGAAGTCCGAGAAATATCTTCCCTGACTTTGGGGAGGCAGCCTCTGTCACTGGGATATCCTGCAAACCCCCCTGGCATTCCCTGGCACAGAGACATTAGGAAAACCCTCAGGGGAGACAAGCTCAGCCATTCCGTTGGAACCCACGCGCTGCCGACCGTTGGTGGAACCTCCCCACGCTCAGGGTTCCGGAAACATTGTCAGTGCGTGGGGGAGCTCGAGAGACAACTCCACGCAGCTCTCTTCAGTCACAGGTGTTCCCTGTCCGGGGAAGTCCGAGAAATATCTTCCCTGACCTTGGGGAGGCAGCCTCTGTCACTGAGATTTCCTGCAAACCCCCCTAGCATTCCCTGGCACAGAGATATTAGGAAAACCCTCAGGGGATACCAGCTCAGGCATTCCGTTGGAACCCACGCGCTGCCGACCGTTGGTGGAACCTCCCCACGCTCAGGGTTTCGGAACCATTGTCAGTGCGTGGGGGAGCTCGAGAGACAACTCCACGCAGCTCTCTTCAGTCACAGGTGTTCCCTGTCCGGGGAAGTCCGAGAAATACCTTCCCTGACCTTGGGGAGGCAGCCTCTGTCACTGGGATTTTCTGCAAACCCCCCTAGCATTCCCTGGCACAGAGACATTAGGAAAACCCTCAGGGGAGACCAGCTCAGCCATTCCGTTGGAACCCACGCGCTGCCGACGGTTGGTGGAACCTCCCCACACTCAGGGTTCCGGAACCATTTTCAGTGCATGGGGGAGCTCGAGAGACACCTCCACGCAGCTCTCTTCAGTCACAGATTTTCCCTGTCCGGGGAAGTCCGAGAAATATCTTTCCTGAACTTGGGGAGGCAGCCTCTGTCACTGGGATTTCCTGCAAACCCCCCTAGCATTCCCTGGCACAGAGATATTAGGAAAACCCTCAGGGGATACCAGCTCAGCCATTCCGTTGGAACCCACGCGCTGCCGACCATTGGTGGAACCTCCCCACGCTCAGGGTTCCGGAACCATTGTCAGTGCGTGGGGGAGCTCGAGAGAAAACTCCACGCAGCTCTCTTCAGTCACAGGTGTTCCCTGTCCGGGGAAGTCTGAGAAACACCTTCCCTGACCTGGGGGAGGCAGCCTCTGTCACTGGGATTTCCTGCAAACCCCCCTAGCATTCCCTGGCCCAGAGACATTAGGAAAACCCTCAGGGGAGACCAGCTCAGCCATTCCGTTGGAACCCACGCGCTGCCGACCGTTGGTGGAACCTCCCCACGCTCAGGGTTTCGGAACCATTGTCAGTGCGTGGGGGAGCTCGAGAGACAACTCCACGCAGCTCTCTTCAGTCACAGGTGTTCCCTGTCCGGGGAAGTCCGAGAAATACCTTCCCTGACCTTGGGGAGGCAGCCTCTGTCACTGGGATTTCCTGCAAATCCCCCTAGCATTCCCTTGAACAGAGAAATTAGGAAAATCCTCAAGGGAGACCAGCTCAGCCATTCCTTTGGAACCCACGCGCTGCCGACCGTTGTTGGAACCTCCCCACGCTCAGGGTTCCGGAACCATTGTCAGTGGGTGGGAGAGATGGAGAGACAACTCCACGCAGCTCTTGTCAGTCACAGGTGTTCCCTGTCCGGGGAAGTCCGAGAAATACCTTCCCTGACCTTGGGGAGGCAGCCTCTGTCACTGGGATTTCCTGCAAACCCCCCTAGCATTCCCTGGCACAGAGACATTAGGAAAACCATTAGGGGATACCAGCTCAGCCATTCCTTTGGAACCCACGCGCTGCCGACCGTTGGTGGAACCTCCCCACGCTCAGGGTTCCGGAACCATTGTCAGTGCGTGGGGGAGCTCGAGAGACAACTCCACGCAACTCTCTTCAGTCACAGGTGTTCCCTGTCCGGGGAAGTCCGAGAAATACATTCCGTGACCTTGGGGAGGCAGCCTCTGTCACTGGGATTTTCTGCAAACCCCCTAGCATTCCCTGGCACAGAGACATTAGGAAAACCCTCAGGGGAGACCAGCTCAGCCATTCCGTTGGAACCCACGCGCTGCCGACCGTTGGTGGAACCTCCCCACGCTCAGGGTTTCGGAACCATTGTCAGTGCGTGGGGGAGCTCGAGAGACAACTCCACGCAGCTCTCTTCAGTCACAGGTGTTCCCTGTCCGGGGAAGTCCGAGAAATACCTTCCCTGACCTTGGGGAGGCAGCCTCTGTCACTGGCATTTCCTGCAAACCCCCTAGCATTCCCTGGCGCAGAGACATTAGGAAAACTCTCAGGGGAGACCAGCTCAGCCATTCCGTTGGAACCCACGCGCTGCCGACCGTTGGTGGAACCTCCCCACGCTCAGGGTTCCGGAACCATTGTCAGTGCGTGGGGGAGCTCGAGAGACATCTCCACGCAGCTCTCTTCAGTCACAGGTGTTCCCTGTCCGGGGAAGTCCGAGAAATACCTTCCCTGACCTTGGGGAGGCAGCCTCTGTCACTGGGATTTCCTGCAAATCCCCCTAGCATTCCCTTGAACAGAGAAATTAGGAAAATCCTCAAGGGAGACCAGCTCAGCCATTCCTTTGGAACCCACGCGCTGCCGACCGTTGTTGGAACCTCCCCACGCTCAGGGTTCCGGAACCATTGTCAGTGGGTGGGAGAGATGGAGAGACAACTCCACGCAGCTCTTGTCAGTCACAGGTGTTCCCTGTCCGGGGAAGTCCGAGAAATACCTTCCCTGACCTTGGGGAGGCAGCCTCTGTCACTGGGATTTCCTGCAAACCCCCCTAGCATTCCCTGGCACAGAGACATTAGGAAAACCATTAGGGGATACCAGCTCAGCCATTCCTTTGGAACCCACGCGCTGCCGACCGTTGGTGGAACCTCCCCACGCTCAGGGTTCCGGAACCATTGTCAGTGCGTGGGGGAGCTCGAGAGACAACTCCGCGCAACTCTCTTCAGTCACAGGTGTTCCCTGTCCGGGGAAGTCCGAGAAATACGTTCCGTGACCTTGGGGAGGCAGCCTCTGTCACTGGGATTTTCTGCAAACCCCCTAGCATTCCCTGGCACAGAGACATTAGGAAAACCCTCAGGGGAGACCAGCTCAGCCATTCCATTGGAACCCACGCGCTGCAGAACGTTGGTGGAACCTCCCCACGCTCAGGGTTCCGGAACCTTTGTCAGTGCGTGGGAGAGATGGAGAGACAACTCCACGCAGCTCTCGTCAGTCACAGGTGTTCCCTGTCCGCGGAAGTCCGAGAAATACCTTCCCTGACCTTGGGGAGGCAGCCTCTGTCACTGGGATTTCCTGCAAACACCCATAGCATAACCTGGCACAGAGACACAAGGAAAACCCTCAGGGGAGACCAGCTCAGGCATTCCGTTGGAACCCACGCGCTGCCGACCGTTGGTGGAACCTCCCCACGCTCAGAGTTCCGGAATCATTGTCAGGGCGTGGGGGAGCTCGAGAGACAACTCCACGCAGCTCTCTTCAGTCACAGGTGTTCCCTGTCCGGGGAAGTCCGAGAAATACGTTCCGTGACCTTGGGTAGGCAGACTCTGTCACTGGGATTTCCTGCAAACCCCCTAGCATTCCCTGGCACAGAGACATTAGGAAAACTCTCAGGGGAGACCAGCTCAGCCATTCCATTGGAACCCACGCGCTGCCGACCGTTGGTGGAACCTCCCCACGCTCAGGGTTCCGGAACATTTGTCAGTGCGTGGGGGATCTCGAGAGACAACTCCACGCAGCTCTCTTCAGTCACAGGTGTTCCCTGTCCGGGGAAGTCCGAGAAATACCTTCCCTGACCTTGGGGAGGCAGCCTCTGTCACTGGGATTTCCTGCAAACACCCCTAGCATTCCCTGGCACAGAGACATTAGGAAAACCCTCAGGGGATACCAGCTCAGCCATTCCGTTGGAACCCACGCGTTGCCGACCGTTGGTGGAACCTCCCCACGCTCAAGGTTCCGGAACCATTGTCAGTGCGTGGGGGAGCTCGAGAGACAACTCCACGCAGCTCTCTTCAGTCACAGGTGTTCCCTGTCCGGGGAAGTCCGAGAAATATCTTCCCTGACCTGGGGGAGGCAGCCTCTGTCACTGGGATTTCCTGCAAACCCCCCTAGCATTCCCTGGCACAGAGACATTAGGAAAACCCTCAGGGGAGACCAGCTCAGCCATTCCTTTGGAACCCACGCGCTGCCGACCGTTGGTGGAACCTCCCCACGCTCAGGGTTCCGGAAACATTGTCAGTGCGTGGGAGAGATGGAGAGACAACTCCACGCAACTCTCGTCAGTCACAGGTTTTCCCTGTCCGGGGAATTCCGAGAAATATCTTCCCTGTCCTTGGGGAGGCAGCCTCTGTCACTGGGATTTCCTGCAAACCCCCCTAGCATTTCCTGGCACAGAGAAATTAGGAAAACCCTCAGGGGAGACCAGCTCAGCCATTCCATTGGAACCCACGCGCTGCCGACCGTTTTTGGAACCTCCCCACGCTCAGGGTT
Organism: Vicugna pacos; assembly: GCF_048564905.1. Classification (NCBI taxonomy): domain Eukaryota; kingdom Metazoa; phylum Chordata; class Mammalia; order Artiodactyla; family Camelidae; genus Vicugna; species Vicugna pacos. Next base: position 58,366,938 of record NW_027328721.1, on the reverse strand, counting down.
CCGGAACCATTGTCAGGGCGTGGGGGAGCTCGAGAGACAACTCCACGCAGCTCTCTTCAGTCACAGGTGTTCCCTGTCCGAGGAAGTCTGAGAAAACATTCCCTGACCTGGGGGAGGCAGCCTCTGTCACTGGGATTTCCTGCAAACCCCCCTAGCATTCCCTGGCAAAGAGACATTAGGAAAATCCTCAGGGGAGACCAGCTCAGCCATTCAGTTGGAACCCACGCGCTGCCGACCGTTGGTGGAACCTCCCCACGCTCAGGGTTCCGGAACCATTGTCAGTGCGTGGGAGAGATGGAGAGACAACTCCACGCAGCTCTCGTCAGTCACAGGTTTTCCCTGTCCGGGGAAGTCCGAGAAATACCTTCCCTGACCTTGGGGAGGCAGCCTCTGTCACTGGGATTTCCTGCAAACCCCCAAAGCATAACCTGGCACATAGACACTAGGAAAACTCTCAGGGGAAACCAGCTCAGGCATTCCGTTGGGACCCACGCGCTGCCGACCGTTGGTGGAACCTCCCCACGCTCAGGGTTCCGGAACCATTGTCAGGGCGTGGGGGAGCTCGAGAGACAACTCCACGCAGCTCTCTTCAGTCACAGGTGTTCCCTGTCCGCGGAAGTCCGAGAAATACGTTCCGTGACCTTGGGGAGGCAGACTCTGTCACTGGGATTTCCTGCAAACCCCCTAGCATTCCCTGGCACAGAGACATTAGGAAAATTCTCAGGGGAGACCAGCTCCGCCATTCCATTGGAACCCACGCGCTGCCGACCGTTGGTGGAACCTCCCCACGCTCAGGGTTCCGGAACTTTTGTCAGTGCGTGGGGGAGCTCGAGAGACAACTCCACGCAGCTCTCTTCAGTCACAGGTGTTCCCTGTCCGGGGAAGTCCGAGAAATACCTTCCCTGACCTTGGGGAGGCAGCCTCTGTCAGTGGGAATTCCTGCAAACACCCCTAGCATTCCCTGGCACAGAGACATTAGGAAAACCCTCAGGGGATACCAGCTCAGCCATTCCGTTGGAACCCACGCGTTGCCGACCGTTGGTGGAACCTCCCCACGCTCAGGGTTCCGGAACCATTGTCAGTGCGTGGGGGAGCTCGAGAGACAACTCCACGCAGCTCTCTTCAGTCACAGGTGTTCCCTGTCCGAGGAAGTCTGAGAAAAATCTTCCCTGACCTGGGGGAGGCAGCCTCTGTCACTGGGATTTCCTGCAAACCCCCCTAGAATTCCCTGGCACAGAGACATTAGGAAAATCCTCAGGGGAGATCAGCTCAGCCATTCAGTTGGAACCCACGCGCTGCCGACCGTTGGTGGAACCTCCCCACGCTCAGGGTTCCGGAACCATTGTCAGTGCTTGGGAGAGATGGAGAGACAACTCCACGCAGCTCTCGTCAGTCACAGGTTTTCCCTGTCCGGGGAAGTCCGAGAAATACTTTCCCTGACCTTGGGGAGGCAGCCTCTGTCACTGGGATATCCTGCAAATCCCCTAGCATTCCCTGGCACAGTGACATTAGGAAAACTCTCAGTGGAGACCAGCTCAGCCATTCCATTGGAACCCACGCGCTGCCGACCGTTGGTGGAACCTCCCCACGCTCAGGGTTCCGGAACCTTTGTCAGTGCGTGGGGGAGCTCGAGAGACAACTCCACGCAGCTCTCTTCAGTCACAGGTGTTCCCTGTCCGGGGAAGTCCGAGAAATACCTTCCCTGACCTTGGGGAGGCAGCCTCTGTCAGTGGGATTTCCTGCAAACACCCCTAGCATTCCCTGGCACAGAGATATTAGGAAAACCCTCAGGGGAGACCAGCTCAGCCATTCCGTTGGAACCCAGGCGTTGCCGACCGTTGGTGGAACCTCCCCACGCTCAGGGTTCCGGAACCATTGTCAGTGCGTGGGGGAGCTCGAGAGAAAACTCCACGCAGCTCTCTTCAGTCACAGGTGTTCCCTGTCCGGGGAAGTCCGAGAAATACCTTCCCTGACCTGGGGGAGGCAGCCTCTGTCACTGGGATTTCCTGCAAACTCCCCTAGCATTCCCTGGCACAGAGACATTAGGAAAACCCTCAGGGGAGACCAGCTCAGCCATTCCTTTGGAACCCACGCGCTGCCGACCGTTGGTGGAACCTCCCCACGCTCAGGGTTCCGGAACCATTGTCAGTTCTTGGGAGAGATGGAGAGACAACTCCACGCAACTCTCGTCAGTCACAGGTTTTCCCTGTCCGGGGAAGTCCGAGAAATATCTTCCCTGTCCTTGGGGAGGCAGCCTCTGTCACTGGGATTTCCTGCAAACCCCCAAAGCATAACCTGGCACAGAGACACTAGGAAAACACTCAGGGGAGACCAGCTCAGGCATTCCGTTGGGACCCACGCGCTGCCGACCGTTGGTGGAACCTCCCCACGCTCAGGGTTCCGGAACCATTGTCAGGGCGTGGGGGATCTCGAGAGACAACTCCACGCAGCTCTCTTCAGTCACAGGTGTTCCCTGTCCGGGGAAGTCCGAGAAATAACTTGCAAGAACTTGGGAGGCAGCCTCTGTCACTGGGATTTGCTGCAAACCCCCCTAGCATTTCCTGGCACAGAGAAATTAGGAAAACCCTCAGGGGAGACCCGCTCAGCCATTCCATTGGAACCCACGCGCTGCCGACCGTTGGTGGAACCTCCCCACGCTCAGGGTTCCGGAACCATTGTCAGGGCGTGGGGGAGCTCGAGAGACAACTCCACGCAGCTCTCTTCAGTCACAGGTGTTCCCTGTCCTGGGAAGTCTGAGAAAAACCTTCCCTGACCTGGGGGAGGCAGCGTCTGTCACAGGGATTTCCTGGGAACCCCCCTAGCATTCCCTGGCACAGAGACATTAGGAAAATCCTCAGGGGAGACCAGCTCAGCCATTCAGTTGGAACCCACGCGCTGCCGACCGTTGGTGGAACCTCCCCACGCTCAGGGTTCCGGAACCATTGTCAGTGCGTGGGGGAGATCGAGAGACAACTCCACGCAGCTCTCTTGAGTCACAGGTGTTCCCTGTCTGCGGAAGTCCGAGAAATACCTTCCCTGAATTGGGGAGGCAGCCTCTGTCACTGGGGTTCCTGCAAACCCCCCTAGCATTCCCTGGCACAGAGACATTAGGAAAACCCTCAGGGGAGACCAGCTCAGCCATTCCGTTGGAACCCACGCGCTGCCGACCGTTGGTGGAACCTCCCCACGCTCAGGGTTCCGGAACCATTGTCAGTGCGTGGGGGAGCTCGAGAGACAACTCCACGCAGCTCTCTTCAGTCACAGGTGTTCCCTGTCCGGGGAAGTCTGAGAAATAGCTTCCCTGAACTTGGGGAGGCAGCCTCTGTCACTGGGATTTCCTGCAAACCCCCCTAGCATTCCCTGGCACAGAGACATTAGGAAAACACTCAGGGGAGACCAGCTCAGCCATTCCATTGGAACCCACGCGCTGTCGACCGTTGGTGGAACCTCCCCACGCTCAGGGTTCCGGAACCATTGTCACTGTTTGGGGGAGCTCGAGAGACAACTCCACGCAGCTCTCTTCAGTCACAGGTGTTCCCTGTCCGGGGAAGTCCGAGAAATAACTTGCCTGAACTTGGGGAGGCAGCCTCTGTCACTGGGATTTCCTGCAAACCCCCCTAGCATTCTCTGGCACAGAGACATTAGGAAAACCCTCAGGGGAGACCAGCTCAGCCATTCCGTTGGATCCCACGCGCTGCCGACCGTTGGTGGAACCTCCCCACGCTCAGGGTTCCGGAAACATTGTCAGAGCGTGGGGGAGCTCGAGAGACAACTCCACGCAGCTCTCTTCAGTCACAGGTGTTCCCTGTCCGGGGAAGTCCGAGAAATACCTTCCCTGACCTTGGGGAGGAAGCCTCTGTCACTGGGATTTCCTGCAAACCCCCATAGCATAACCTGGCACAGAGACACTAGGAAAATACTCAGGGGAGAACAGCTCAGCCATTCCGTTGGAACCCACGCGCTGCCGACCGTTGGTGGAACCTCCCCACGCTCAGGGTTCCGGAACTTTTGTCAGTGCGTGGGGGATCTCGAGAGACAACTCCACGCAGCTCTCTTCATTCACAGGTGTTCCCTGTACGGGGAAGTCCGAGAAATAAATTGCCTGAACTTGGGGAGGCAGCCTCTGTCACTGGGATTTCCTGCAAACCCCCCTAGCATTCCCTGGCACAGAGACATTAGGAAAACCCTCAGGGGAGACCAGCTCAGCCATTCCGTTGGAACCCACGCGCTGCCGACCGTTGGTGGAACCTCACCACGCTCAGGGTTCCGGAAACATTGTCCGTGCGTGGGGGAGCTCGAGAGAGAACTCCACGCAGCTCTCTTCAGTCACAGGTGTTCCCTGTCCGGGGAAGTCCGAGAAATAACTTGCCTGAACTTGGGGAGGCAGCCTCTGTCACTGGGATTTCCTGCAAACCCCCCTAGCATTCCCTGGCACAGAGATACTAGGAAAACACTCAGGGGAGAACAGCTCAGCCATTCCGTTGGAACCCACGCGCTGCCGACCGTTGGTGGAACCTCCCCACGCTCAGGGTTCCGGAAGATTTGTCAGTGCGTTGGGGAGATCGAGAGACAACTCCACGCAGCTCTCTTCAGTCACAGGTGTTCCCTGTCCGGGGAAGTCCGAGAAATATCTTCCCTGACCTTGGGGAGGCAGCCTCTGTCACTGGGATTTCCTGCAAACCCCCCTAGCATTCCCTGGCACAGAGACATTAGGAAAAAACTCAGGGGAGACCAGCTCAGCCATTCCGTTGGAACCCACGCGCTGCCGACCATTGGTGGAACCTCCCCACGTATGGTTCCGGAACAATTGTCAGTGCGTGGGGGAGCTCGAGAGACAACTCCACTCAGCTCTCTTCAGTCACAGGTGTTCCCTGTCCGGGGAAGTCCGAGAAATACGTTCCGTGACCTTGGGGAGGCAGACTCTGTCACTGGGATTTCCTGCAAACCCCCTAGCATTCCCTGGCACAGTGACATTAGGAAAACTCTCAGTGGAGACCAGCTCAGCCATTCCATTGGAACCCACGCGCTGCCGACCGTTGGTGGAACCTCCCCACGCTCAGGGTTCCGGAACCTTTGTCAGTGCGTGGGGGAGCTCGAGAGACACCTCCACGCAGCTCTCTTCAGTCACAGGTGTTCCCTGTCCGGGGAAGTCCGAGAAATACCTTCCCTGACCTTGGGGAGGCAGCCTCTGTCAGTGGGATTTCCTGCAAACATCCCTAGCATTCCCTGGCACAGAGATATTAGGAAAACCCTCAGGGGATACCAGCTCAGCCATTCCGTTGGAACCCACGCGTTGCCGACCGTTGGTGGAACCTCCCCACGCTCAGGGTTCCGGAACCATTGTCAGTGCGTGGGGGAGCTCGAGAGAAAACTCCACGCAGCTCTCTTCAGTCACAGGTGTTCCCTGTCCGGGGAAGTCCGAGAAATACCTTCCCTGACCTTGGGGAGGCAGCCTCTGTCACTGGGATTTCCTGCAAACTCCCCTAGCATTCCCTGGCACAGAGACATTAGGAAAACCCTCAGGGGAGACCAGCTCAGCCATTCCTTTGGAACCCACGCGCTGCCGACCGTTGGTGGAACCTCCCCACGCTCAGGGTTCCGGAACCATTGTCAGTGCGTGGGAGAGTTGGAGAGACAACTCCACGCAACTCTCGTCAGTCACAGGTTTTCCCTGTCCGGGGAAGTCCGAGAAATATCTTCCCTGTCCTTGGGGAGGCAGCCTCTGTCACTGGGATTTCCTGCAAACCCCCAAAGCATAACCTGGCACAGAGACACTAGGAAAACACTCAGGGGAGACCAGCTCAGGCATTCCGTTTGGACCCACGCGCTGCCGACCGTTGGTGGAACCTCCCCAAGCTCAGGGTTCCGGAACCATTGTCAGTGCGTGGGGGAGATCGAGAGACAACTCCACGCAGCTCTCTTGAGTCACAGGTGTTCCCTGTCTGCGGAAGTCCGAGAAATACCTTCCCTGAATTGGGGAGGCAGCCTCTGTCACTGGGGTTCCTGCAAACCCCCCTAGCATAACCTGGCACAGAGACACTAGGAAAACACTCAGGGGAGACCAGCTCAGCCATTCCGTTTGAACCCACGCGCTGCCGACCGTTGGTGGAACCTCCCCACGCTCAGGGTTCCGGAACCATTGTCAGTGCGTGGGGGAGCTCGAGAGACAACTCCACGAAGCTCTCTTCAGTCACAGGTGTTCCCTATCCGGGGAAGTCCGAGAAATAATTTCCGTGACCTAGGGGAGGCAGCCTCAGTCACTGGGATTTCCTGAAAACCCCCCTAGCATTCCCTGGCACAGAGACCTTAGAAAAACCCTCAGGGCAGACCAGCTCAGCCATTCCGTTGGAACCCACGCGCTGCCGACCGTTGGTGGAACCTCCCCACGCTCAGGGTTCCGGAAACATTGTCAGTGCGTGGGGGAGCTCGAGAGACAACTCCAAGGAGCTCTCTTCAGTCACAGGTGTTCCCTGTCCGAGGAAGTCTGAGAAATACCTTCCCTGACCTTGGGGAGGAAGCCTCTGTCACTGGGATTTCCTGCAAACCCCCCTAGCATAACCTGGCACAGAGACACTAGGAAAACCCTCAGGGGAGAACAGCTCAGCCATTCCGTATGAACCCACGCGCTGCCGACCGTTGGTGGAACCTCCCCACGCTCAGGGTTCCGGAACCATTGTCACTGTTTGGGGGAGCTCGAGAGACAACTCCACGCAGCTCTCTTCAGTCACAGGTGTTCCCTGTCCGGGGAAGTCCGAGAAATAACTTGCCTGAACTTGGGGAGGCAGCCTCTGTCACTGGGATTTCCTGCAAACCCCCCTAGCATTCCCTGGCACAGAGACATTAGGAAAACCCTCAGGGGAGACCAGCTCAGCCATTCCGTTGGAACCCACGCGCTGCCGACCGTTGGTGGAACCTCCCCACGCTCAGGGTTCCGGAACCATTGTCAGAGCGTGGGGGAGCTCGAGAGACAACTCCACGCAGCTCTCTTCAGTCACAGGTGTTCCCTGTCCGGGGAAGTCCGAGAAATACCTTCCCTGACCTTGGGGAGGAAGCCTCTGTCACTGGGATTTCCTGCAAACCCCCATAGCATAACCTGGCACAGAGACACTAGGAAAATACTCAGGGGAGAACAGCTCAGCCATTCCGTTGGAACCCACGCGCTGCCGACCGTTGGTGGAACCTCCCCACGCTCAGGGTTCCGGAACTTTTGTCAGTGCGTGGGGGATCTCGAGAGACAACTCCACGCAGCTCTCTTCAGTCACAGGTGTTCCCTGTACGGGGAAGTCCGAGAAATAACTTGCCTGAACTTGGGGAGGCAGCCTCTGTCACTGGGATTTCCTGCAAACCCCCCTAGCATTCCCTGGCACAGAGATACTAGGAAAACACTCAGGGGAGAACAGCTCAGCCATTCCGTTGGAACCCACGCGCTGCCGACCGTTGGTGGAACCTCCCCACGCTCAGAGTTCCGGAAGATTTGTCAGTGCGTTGGGGAGATCGAGAGACAACTCCACGCAGCTCTCTTCAGTCACAGGTGTTCCCTGTCCGGGGAAGTCCGAGAAATATCTTCCCTGACCTTGGGGAGGCAGCCTCTGTCACTGGGATTTCCTGCAAACCCCCCTAGCATTCCCTGGCACAGAGACATTAGGAAAAAACTCAGGGGAGACCAGCTCAGCCATTCCGTTGGAACCCACGCGCTGCCGACCATTGGTGGAACCTCCCCACGTATGGTTCCGGAACAATTGTCAGTGCGTGGGGGAGCTCGAGAGACAACTCCACTCAGCTCTCTTCAGTCACAGGTGTTCCCTGTCCGGGGAAGTCCGAGAAATACGTTCCGTGACCTTCGGGAGGCAGACTCTGTCACTGGGATTTCCTGCAAACCCCCTAGCATTCCCTGGCACAGTGACATTAGGAAAACTCTCAGTGGAGACCAGCTCAGCCATTCCATTGGAACCCACGCGCTGCCGACCGTTGGTGGAACCTCCCCACGCTCAGGGTTCCGGAACCTTTGTCAGTGCGTGGGGGAGCTCGAGAGACACCTCCACGCAGCTCTCTTCAGTCACAGGTGTTCCCTGTCCGGGGAAGTCCGAGAAATACCTTCCCTGACCTTGGGGAGGCAGCCTCTGTCAGTGGGATTTCCTGCAAACATCCCTAGCATTCCCTGGCATAGAGATATTAGGAAAACCCTCAGGGGATACCAGCTCAGCCATTCCGTTGGAACCCACGCGTTGCCGACCGTTGGTGGAACCTCCCCACGCTCAGGGTTCCGGAACCATTGTCAGTGCGTGGGGGAGCTCGAGAGAAAACTCCACGCAGCTCTCTTCAGTCACAGGTGTTCCCTGTCCGGGGAAGTCCGAGAAATACCTTCCCTGACCTGGGGGAGGCAGCCTCTGTCACTGGGATTTCCTGCAAACTCCCCTAGCATTCCCTGGCACAGAGACATTAGGAAAACCCTCAGGGGAGACCAGCTCAGCCATTCCTTTGGAACCCACGCGCTGCCGACCGTTGGTGGAACCTCCCCACGCTCAGGGTTCCGGAACCATTGTCAGTGCGTGGGAGAGTTGGAGAGACAACTCCACGCAACTCTCGTCAGTCACAGGTTTTCCCTGTCCGGGGAAGTCCGAGAAATATCTTCCCTGTCCTTGGGGAGGCAGCCTCTGTCACTGGGATTTCCTGCAAATCCCCAAAGCATAACCTGGCACAGAGACACTAGGAAAACACTCAGGGGAGACCAGCTCAGGCATTCCGTTGGGACCCACGCGCTGCCGACCGTTGGTGGAACCTCCCCAAGCTCAGGGTTCCGGAACCATTGTCAGTGCGTGGGGGAGATCGAGAGACAACTCCACGCAGCTCTCTTGAGTCACAGGTGTTCCCTGTCTGCGGAAGTCCGAGAAATACCTTCCCTGAATTGGGGAGGCAGCCTCTGTCACTGGGGTTCCTGCAAACCCCCCTAGCATAACCTGGCACAGAGACACTAGGAAAACCCTCAGGGGAGAACAGCTCAGCCATTCCGTATGAACCCACGCGCTGCCGACCGTTGGTGGAACCTCCCCACGCTCAGGGTTCCGGAACCATTGTCACTGTTTGGGGGAGCTCGAGAGACAACTCCACGCAGCTCTCTTCAGTCACAGGTGTTCCCTGTCCGGGGAAGTCCGAGAAATAACTTGCCTGAACTTGGGGAGGCAGCCTCTGTCACTGGGATTTCCTGCAAACCCCCCTAGCATTCCCTGGCACAGAGACATTAGGAAAACCCTCAGGGGAGACCAGCTCAGCCATTCCGTTGGAACCCACGCGCTGCCGACCGTTGGTGGAACCTCCCCACGCTCAGGGTTCCGGAACCATTGTCAGAGCGTGGGGGAGCTCGAGAGACAACTCCACGCAGCTCTCTTCAGTCACAGGTGTTCCCTGTCCGGGGAAGTCCGAGAAATACCTTCCCTGACCTTGGGGAGGAAGCCTCTGTCACTGGGATTTCCTGCAAACCCCCATAGCATAACCTGGCACAGAGACACTAGGAAAATACTCAGGGGAGAACAGCTCAGCCATTCCGTTGGAACCCACGCGCTGCCGACCGTTGCTGGAACCTCCCCACGCTCAGGGTTCCGGAACTTTTGTCAGTGCGTGGGGGATCTCGAGAGACAACTCCACGCAGCTCTCTTCAGTCACAGGTGTTCCCTCTACGGGGAAGTCCGAGAAATAACTTGCCTGAACTTGGGGAGGCAGCCTCTGTCACTGGGATTTCCTGCAAACCCCCCTAGCATTCCCTGGCACAGAGATACTAGGAAAACACTCAGGGGAGAACAGCTCAGCCATTCCGTTGGAACCCACGCGCTGCCGACCGTTGGTGGAACCTCCCCACGCTCAGAGTTCCGGAAGATTTGTCAGTGCGTTGGGGAGATCGAGAGACAACTCCACGCAGCTCTCTTCAGTCACAGGTGTTCCCTGTCCGGGGAAGTCCGAGAAATATCTTCCCTGACCTTGGGGAGGCAGCCTCTGTCACTGGGATTTCCTGCAAACCCCCCTAGCATTCCCTGGCACAGAGACATTAGGAAAACACTCAGGGGAGACCAGCTCAGCCATTCCGTTGGAACCCACGCGCTGCCGACCATTGGTGGAACCTCCCCACGTATGGTTCCGGAACAATTGTCAGTGCGTGGGGGAGCTCGAGAGACAACTCCACTCAGCTCTCTTCAGTCACAAGTGTTCCCTGTCCGGGGAAGTCCGAGAAATACGTTCCGTGACCTTGGGGAGGCAGACTCTGTCACTGGGATTTCCTGCAAACCCCCTAGCATTCCCTGGCACAGTGACATTAGGAAATCTCTCAGTGGAGACCAGCTCAGCCATTCCATTGGAACCCACGCGCTGCCGACCGTTGGTGGAACCTCCCCACGCTCAGGGTTCCGGAACCTTTGTCAGTGCGTGGGGGAGCTCGAGAGACACCTCCACGCAGCTCTCTTCAGTCACAGGTGTTCCCTGTCCGGGGAAGTCCGAGAAATACCTTCCCTGACCTTGGGGAGGCAGCCTCTGTCAGTGGGATTTCCTGCAAACATCCCTAGCATTCCCTGGCACAGAGATATTAGGAAAACCCTCAGGGGATACCAGCTCAGCCATTCCGTTGGAACCCACGCGTTGCCGACCGTTGGTGGAACCTCCCCACGCTCAGGGTTCCGGAACCATTGTCAGTGCGTGGGGGAGCTCGAGAGAAAACTCCACGCAGCTCTCTTCAGTCACAGGTGTTCCCTGTCCGGGGAAGTCCGAGAAATACCTTCCCTGACCTGGGGGAGGCAGCCTCTGTCACTGGGATTTCCTGCAAACTCCCCTAGCATTCCCTGGCACAGAGACATTAGGAAAACCCTCAGGGGAGACCAGCTCAGCCATTCCTTTGGAACCCACGCGCTGCCGACCGTTGGTGGAACCTCCCCACGCTCACGGTTCCGGAACCATTGTCAGTGCGTGGGAGAGATGGAGAGACAACTCCACGCAACTCTCGTCAGTCACAGGTTTTCCCTGTCCGGGGAAGTCCGAGAAATATCTTCCCTGTCCTTGGGGAGGCAGCCTCTGTCACTGGGATTTCCTGCAAACCCCCAAAGCATAACCTGGCACAGAGACACTAGGAAAACACTCAGGGGAGACCAGCTCAGGCATTCCGTTGGGACCCACGCGCTGCCGACCGTTGGTGGAACCTCCCCAAGCTCAGGGTTCCGGAACCATTGTCAGTGCGTGGGGGAGATCGAGAGACAACTCCACGCAGCTCTCTTGAGTCACAGGTGTTCCCTGTCTGCGGAAGTCCGAGAAATACCTTCCCTGAATTGGGGAGGCAGCCTCTGTCACTGGGGTTCCTGCAAACCCCCCTAGCATAACCTGGCACAGAGACACTAGGAAAACCCTCAGGGGAGACCAGCTCAGCCACTCCGTTGTAACCCACGCGCTGCCGACCGTTGGTGGAACCTCCCCACGCTCAGGGTTCCGGAACCATTGTCAGTGTTTGGGGGAGCTCGAGAGACAACTCCACGCAGCTCTCTTCAGTCACAGGTGTTCCCTGTCCGGGGAAGTCCGAGAAATAACTTCCCTGAACTTGGGGAGGCAGCCTCTGTCACTGGGATTTCCTGCAAACCCCCCTAGCATTCCCTGGCACAGAGACATTACGAAAACCCTCAGGGGAGACCAGCTCATCCATTCCGTTGGAACCCACGCGCTGCCGACCGATGGTGGAACCTCCCCACGCTCAGGGTTCCGGAACCATTGTCAGTGTTTGGGGGAGCTCGAGAGACAACTCCACGCAGCTCTCTTCAGTCACAGGTGTTCCCTGTCCGGGGAAGTCCGAGAAAAACCTTCCCTGACTTGGGGAGGCAGCCTCTGTCACTGGGATTTCCTGCAAACCCCCCTAGCATTCCCTGGCACAGAGACATTAGGAAAATCCTCAGGGGAGACCAGCTCAGCCATTCCGTTGGAACCCACGCGCTGCCGACCGTTGGTGGAACCTCCCCAAGCTCAGGGTACCGGAAACATTGTCAGAGCGTGGGGGAGCACGAGAGACAACTCCACGCAGCTCTCTTCAGTCACAGGTGTTCCCTGTCCGGGGAAGTCCGAGAAATAACTTGCCTAACCTTGGGGAGGCAGCCTCTGTCACTGGGATTTCCTGCAAACCCCCCTAGCATTCCCTGGCACAGAGACATTAGGAAAACCCTCAGGGGAGTCCAGCTCAGCCATTCCGTAGAACCCACGCGCTGCCGACCGTTGGTGGAACCTCCCCACGCTCAGGGTTCCGGAACCATTGTCAGTGCATGGGGGAGCTCGAGAGACAACTCCACGCAGCTCTCTTCAGTCACAGGTGTTCCCTGTCCGGGGAAGTCGGAGAAATACTTTCCCTGTCCTTGGGGTGGCAGCCTCTGTCACTGGGATTTTCTGCAATCCCCCCTAGCATAACCTGGCACAGACACTAGGAAAACCCCCAGGGGAGAACAGCTCAGCCATTCCGTTTGAACCCACGCGCTGCCGACCGTTGGTGGAACCTCCCCACGCTCAGGGTTCCGGAACCATTGTCAGTGCGTGGGGGAGCTCGAGAGACAACTCCACGATTCTCTCTTCAGTCACAGGTGTTCCCTGTCCGGGGAAGTCCGAGAAATAATTGCCTGAACTTGGGGAGGCAGCCTCTGTCACTGGGATTTCCTGCAAACCCCCCTAGCATTCCCTGGCACAGAGATATTAGGAAAACCCTCAAGGGGGACCAGCTCAGCCATTCCGTTGGAACCCACACGCTGCCGACCGTTGGTGGAACCTCCCCACGCTCAGGGTTCCGGAAAAATTGTCAGTGCGTGGGGGAGCTCGAGAGACAACTCCACGCAGCTCTCTTCAGTCACAGGTGTTCCCGGTCCGGGGAAGTCCGAGAAATACCTTCCCTGACCTTGGGGAGGCAGCCTCTGTCACTGGGATATCCTGCAAAACCCCCTAGCATTCCCTGGCACAGAGACATTAGGAAAACAATCAGGGGAGACCAGCTCAGCCATTCCGTTGGAACCCACGCGCTGCCGACCGTTGGTGGAACCTCCCCACGCTCAGGGTTCCGGAACATTTGTCAGTGCGTTGGGGAGCTCGAGAGACAACTCCACGCAGCTCTCTACAGTCACAGGTGTTCCCTGTACGGGGAAGTCCGAGAAATATCTTCCCTGACCTTGGGGAGGCAGCCTCTGTCTCTGGGATTTCCTGCAAACCCCCCTAGCATTCCCTGGCACAGAGACATTAGGAAAACCCTCAGGGGAGACCAGCTCAGCCATTCCGTTGGAACCCACGCGCTGCCGACCGTTGGTGGAACCTCCCCACGCTCAGGGTTCCGGAAACATTGTCAGTGCGTGGGGGAGCTCGAGAGACAACTCCACGCAGCTCTCTTGGAGTCACAGGTGTTCCCTGTCCGGGGAAGTCCGAGAAATACCTTCCCTGACCTTGGGGAGGCAGCCTCTGTCACTGGGATTTCCTGCAAACCCCCCTAGCATTCCCTTTCACAGAGATATTAGGAAAACCCTCAGGGGGGACCAGCTCAGCCATTCCGTTGGAACCCACGCGCTGCCGACCGTTGGTGGAACCTCCCCACGCTCAGGGATCCGGAAACTTTGTCAGTGCGTGGGGGAGCTCGAGAGACAACTCCACGCAGCTCTCTTCAGTCACATGTGTTCCCTGTCCGGGGAAGTCTGAGAAATATCTTCCCTGACCATGTGGAGGCAGCCTCTGTCACTGGGATTTTCTGCAAACCCCCCTAGCATTCCCTGTCACAGAGACATTAGGAAAACCCTCAGGGGAGACCAGCTCAGCCATTCCGTTGGAACCCACGCGCTGCCGACCGTTGGTGGAACCTCCCCACGCTCAGGGTTCCGGAACCATTGTCAGTGCGTGGGGGAGCTCGAGAGAAAACTCCACGCAGCTCTCTTCAGTCACAGGTGTTCCCTGTCCGGGGAAGTCCGAGAAATACCTTCCCTGACCTTGGGGAGGCAGCCTCTGTCACTGGGATTTCCTGCAAACCCCCCTAGCATTCCCTGGCACAGAGACATTAGGAAAACCCTCAGGGGAGGCCAGCTCAGCCATTCCGTTGGAACCCACGTGCTGCCGACCGTTGGTGGAACCTCCCCATGCTCAGGGTTCCGGAAGATTTGTCAGTGCGTTGGGGAGATCGAGAGACAACTCCACGCAGCTCTCTTCAGTCACAGGTGTTCCCTGTCCGGGGAAGTCCGAGAAATATCTTCCCTGACCTTGGGGAGGCAGCCTCTGTCACTGGGATTTCCTGCAAACCCCCCTAGCATTCCCTGGCACAGAGACATTAGGAAAACCCTCAGGGGAGACCAGCTCAGCCATTCCGTTGGAACCCACGCGCTGCCGACCGTTGGTGGAACCTCCCCACGCTCAGGGTTCCGGAAACATTGTCAGTGCGTGGGGGAGCTCGAGAGGCAACTCCACGCAGCTCTCTTGGAGTCACAGGTGTTCCCTGTCCGGGGAAGTCCGAGAAATACCTTCCCAGACCTTGGGGAGGCAGCCTCTGTCACTGGGACTTCCTGCAAACCCCCCTAGCATTCCCTGGCACAGAGACATTAGGAAAACCCTCAGGTGAGACCAGCTCAGCCATTCCGTTGGAACCCACTGCTGCCGACCGTTGGTGGAACCTCCCCAAGCTCAGGGTTCCGGAACCATTGTCAGTGCGTGGGGGAGCTCGAGAGACAACTCCACGCAGCTCTCTTCAGTCACAGGTGTTCCCTGTCCGGGGAAGTCCGAGAAATAATTTCCCTGACCTTGAAGAGGCAGCCTCTGTCACTGGGATTTCCTGCAATCCCCCAAAGCATAACCTGGCACAGACACTAGGAGAACCCTCAGGGGAGAACAGCTCAGCCATTCCGTTTGAACCCACGCGCTGCCGACCGTTGGTGGAACCTCCCCACGCTCAGGGTTCCGGAATCATTTTCAGTGCGTGGGGGAGCTCTAGAGACAACTCCACGCAGCTCTCTTCAGTCACAGGTGTTCCCTGTCCGGGGAAGTCCGAGAAATACCTTCCCTGACATTGGGGAGGCAGACTCTGTCACTGGGAGTTCCTGCAAACCACCCTAGCATTCCCTGGCACAGAGATATTAGGAAAACCCTCAGGGGAGACCAGCTCAGCCATTCCGATGGAACCCACGCGCTGCCGACTGTTGGTGGAACCTCCCCACGCTCAGGGATCCGGAACCTTTGTCAGTGCGTGGGGGAGCTCGAGAGACAATTCCACGCAGCTCTCTTCAGTCACAGGTGTTCCCTGTACGGGGAAGTCTGAGAAATATCTTCCCTGACCTTGGGGAGGCAGCCTCTGTCACTGGGATTTTCTGCAAACCCCCCAAGCATTCCCTGTCACAGAGACATTAGGAAAACACTCAGGGGAGACCAGCTCAGCCATTCCGTTGGAACCCACGCGCTGCCGACCGTTGGTGGAACCTCCCCACGCTCAGGGTTCCGGAAACATTGTCAGTGCGTGGGGGAGCTCGAGAGAAAACTCCACGCAGCTCTCTTCAGTCACAGGTGTTCCCTGTCCGGGGAAGTCCGAGAAATACCTTCCCTGACCTTGGGGAGGCAGCCTCTGTCACTGGGATTTCCTGCAAACCCCACTAGCATTCCCTGGCACAGAGACATTAGGAAAACCCTCAGGGGAGACCAGCTCAGCCATTCCGTTGGAACCCACGCGCTGCCGACCGTTGGTGGAACCTCCCCACGCTCAGGGTTCCGGAACCATTGTCAGCGCATGGGGGAGCTCGAGAGACAACTCCACGCAGCTCTCTTCAGTCACAGGTGTTCCCTGTCCGGGGAAGTCCGAGAAATACCTTCCCTGACCTTGGGGAAGCAGCCTCTGTCACTGGGATTTCCTGCAAACACCCCTAGCATTCCCTGGCACAGAGATATAAGGAAAAACCTCAGGGGAGACCAGCTCAGCCATTCCGTTGGAACCCACGCGCTGCCGACCGTTGGTGGAACCTCCCCACGCTCAGGGATCCGGAACAATTGTCAGTGCGTGGGGGAGCTCGAGAGACAACTCCACGCAGCTCTCTTCTGTCACAGGAGTTCCCTGTCCGGGGAAGTCCGAGAAATACCTTCCCTGACCTTGGGGAGGCAGCCTCTGTCACTGGGATTTCCTGCAAAACCCCCTAGCATTCCCTGGCACAGAGACATTAGGAAAACCCTCAGGGGAGACCAGCTCAGACATTCCGTTGTAACCCACGCGCTGCCGACCGTTGGTGGAACCTCCCCACGCTCAGGGTTCCGGAACCATTGTCAGTGCGTGGGGGAGCTCGAGAGACAACTCCACGCAGCTCTCTTGGAGTCACAGGTGTTCCCTGTTTGGGGAAGTCCGAGAAATACCTTCCCTGGCCTTGGGGAAGCAGCCTCTGTCACTGGGATTTCGTGCAAACCCCCCTAGCATTCCCTCGCACAGAGACATTAGGAAAACCCTCACGGGAAACCAGCTCAGCCATTCTGTTGGAACCCACGCGCTGCTGACCGTTGGTGGAACCTCCCCACGCTCAGGGTTCCGGAACTATTGTCAGTGCGTGGGGGAGCTCGAGAGACAACTCCACGCAGCTCTCTTCATTCACAGGTGTTCCCTGTCCGGGGAAGTCCGAGAAATACCTTCCCTGACCTTGGGGAGGCAGCCTCTGTCACTGGGATTTCCTGCAAATCCCCCTAGCATTCCCTGGCACAGAGATATTAGGAAAACCCTCAGGGGAGACAAGTTCAGGCATTCCGTTGGAACCCACGCGCTGCCGACCGTTGGTGGAACCTCCCCACGCTCAGGATTCGGGAACCATTGTCAGTGCGTGGGGGAGCTCGAGGGAAAACTCCACGCAGCTCTCTTCAGTCACAAGTGTTCCCTGTCCGGGGAAGACCGAGAAATACTTTCCCTGACCTGGGGGAGGCAGCGTCTGTCATTGGGATTTCCTGCAAACCCCCCTAGCATTCCCTGGCACAGAGACACTAGGAAAACCCTCAGGGGAGACCATCTCAGCCATTCCGTTGGAACCCACGCGCTGCCGACCGTTGGTGGATCCTCCCCACGCTCAGGGTTCCGGAACCATTGTCAGTGCGTGGGGGAACTCGAGAGACAATTCCTCGCAGCTCTCTTCAGTCACAGGTGTTCCCTTTCCTGTGAAGTCCGAGAAATACCTTCCCTGACCTTGGGGAGGCAGCCTCTGTCACTGGGATCTCCTGCAAACACCCCTAGCATTCCCTGGCACAGAGACATTAGGAAAACCCTAAGGGGAGATCAGCTCAGGCATTCCGTTGGAACCCACGCGCTGCCGACCGTTGGTGGATCCTCCCCACGCTCAGGGTTCCGGAACCATTGTCAATGCGTGGGGGAGATCGAGAGACAACTCCACGAAGCTCTCTTCAGTCACAGGTGTTCCCTTTCCTGTGAAGTCCGAGAAATACCTTCCCTGACCTTGGGGAGGCAGCCTCTGTCACTGGGATCTCCTGCAAACACCCCTAGCATTCCCTGGCTCAGAGACATTAGGAAAACCCTCAGGGGAGATCAGCTCAGGCATTCCGTTTGAACCCACGCGCTGCCGACCGTTGGTGGATCCTCCCCACGCTCAGGGTTCCGGAACCATTGTCAATGCGTGGGGGAGCTCGAGAGACAACTCCACGAAGCTCTCTTCAGTCACAGGTGTTCCCTGTCCGGGGAAGTCCGAGAAATAACTTCCCTGACCTTGGAGAGTCAGCCTCTGTCACTGGGATTTTCTGCAAACCCCCCTAGCATTCCCTGGCACAGAGACATTAGGAAAACCCTCAGGGGAGACCAGCTCATCCATTCCGTTGGAACCCACGCGCTGCCGACCGTTGGTGGAACCTCCCCACGCTCAGGGTTCCAGAACCATTGTCAGTGCGTGGGGGAGCTCGAGAGACAACTCCACGCAACTCTCTTCAGTCACAGGTGTTCCCTGTCCGGGGAAGTCCGAGAAATGCCTTCCCTGACCTTGGGGAGGCAGCTTCTGTCACTGGGATTTCCTGCAAACCCCCCTAGCATTCCCTGGCACAGAGACATTAGGAAAACACTCAGGGGAGACCAGCTCAGCCATTCCGTTGGAACCCACCGCTGACGACCGTTGGTGGAACCTCCCCACGCTCAGGGTTCCGGAACAATTGTCACTGCGTGGGGGAGCTCGAGAGACACCTCCACGCAGCTCTCTTAAGTCACAGGTATTCCCTGTCCGGGGAAGTCCGAGAAATACCTTCCCTGACCTTGGGGAGGCAGCCTCTGTCACTGGGATTTCCTGCAAACCCCCCTAGCATTCCCTGGCACAAAGACACTAGTAAAACTCTCAGGGGAGACCAGCTCAGCCATTCCGTTGGAACCCACGCGCTGCCGACCGTTGGTGGAACCTCCCCACGCTCAGGGTTCCGGAAGCATTGTCAGTGCGTGGGGGAGCTCGAGAGAAAACTCCACGCAGCTCTCTTCAGTTACAGGTGTTCCCTGTCCGGGGAAGTCCGAGAAATGCCTTCCCTGACCTTGGGGAGGCAGCCTCTGTCACTGGGATTTCCTGCAAACCCCCGTAGCATTCCGTGGCACAGAGACATTAGGAAAACCCTCAGCGGAGACCAGCTCAGGCATTCCGTTGGAACCCACGCGCTGCCGACCGTTGGTGGAACCTCCCCACGCTCAGGGTTCCGGAACCATTGTCAGTGCGTGGGGGAGCTCGAGAGACAACTCCACGCAGCTCTCTTCAGTCAGGGGTGTTCCCTGTCCGGGGAAGTCCGAGAAATACATTCCCTGACCTTGGGGAGGCAGCCTCTGTCACTGGGATTTCCTGCGAACCCCCCTAGCATTCCCTGGCACAGAGACACTAGTAAAACACTCAGGGGAGGCCAGCTCAGCCATTCCGTTGGAACCCACCCGCTGCCGACCGTTGGTGGAACTTCCCCACGCTCAGGGTTCCGGAACCATTGTCAGTGCGTGGGGGAGCCCGAGAGACACCTCCACGCAGCTCTCTTCAGTCACAGGTGTTCCCTGTCCGGGGAAGTCCGAGAAATACCTTCCCTGACCTTGGGGAGGCAGCCTCTGTCACTGGGATTTCCTGCAAACCCCCCTAGCATTCCCTGGCACAGAGACATTAGGAAAACCCTCAGGGGAGACCAGCTCAGCCATTCCGTTGGAACCCACGCGCTGCCGACCGTTGGTGGAACCTCCCCACTCTCAGGTTTCCGGAACCATTGTCAGTGCGTGGGGGAGCTCGAGAGACAACTCCACGCAGCTCTATTCAGTCACAGGTGTTCCCTGTCCGGTGAAGTCCGAGAAATATCTTCCCTGACCTTGGGGAGGCAGCCTCTGTCACTGGGATTTCCTGCAAACCCCCCTAGCATTCCCTGGCACAGAGACATTAGGAAAACCCTCAGGGGAGACCAGCTCAGGCATTCCGTTGGAACCCACGCGCTGCCGACCGTTGGTGGAACCTCCCCACGCTCAGGGTTCCGGAACCATTGTCAGTGCGTGGGGGAGCTCGAGAGACAACTCCACGCAGCTCTATTCAGTCACAGGTGTTCCCTGTCCGGTGAAGTCCGAGAAATATCTTCCCTGACCTTGGGGAGGCAGCCTCTGTCACTGGGATTTCCTGCAAACCCCCCTAGCATTCCCTGGCACAGAGACATTAGGAAAACCCTCAGGGGAGACCAGCTCAGGCATTCCGTTGGAACCCACGCGCTGCCGACCGTTGGTGGAACCTCCCCACGCTCAGGGTTCCGGAACCATTGTCAGTGCGTGGGGGAGCTCGAGAGACAACTCCACGCAGCTCTATTCAGTCACAGGTGTTCCCTGTCCGGGGAAGTCCGAGAAATATCTACCCTGACCTTGGGGAGGCAGCCTCTGTCACTGGGATTTCCTGCAAACCCCCCTAGCATTCCCTGGCACAGAGACATTAGGAAAACCCTCAGGGGAGACCAGCTCAGGCATTCCGTTGGAACCCACGCGCTGCCGACCGTTGGTGGATCCTCACCACGCTCAGGGTTCCGGAACCATTGTCAGTGCGTGGGGAGCTCGAGAGACAACTCCACGCAGCTCTCTTCAGTCACAGGTGTTCCCTGTCCGGGGAAGTCGGAGAAAAACCTTCCCTGACCTTGGGGAGGCAGCCTCTTTCACTAGGATTTCCTGCAAACCCCCCTAGCATTCCCTGGCACAGAGACATTAGGAAAACCCTCAGGGGAGTCGAGCTCAGCCATTCCGTTGGAACCCACGCGCTGCCGATTCGTTGGTGGAACCTTCCCACGCTCAGGGTTCCGGAATCATTGTCAGTGCGTGGGGGAGCTCGAGAGACAACTCCACGCAGCTCTCTTCATTCACAGGTGTTCCCTGTCCGGGGAAGTCCGAGAAATATCTTCCCTGACCTTGGGGAGGCAGCTTCTGTCACTGGGATTTCCTGCAAACCCCCCTAGCATTCCCTGGCAGAGAGACATTAGGAAAACCCTCAGGGGAGACCAGCTCAGCCATTCCGTTGGAACCCACGCGCTGCCGACCGTTGGTGGAACCTGCCCACGCTCAGGGTTCCGGAACCATTGTCAGTGCGTGGGGAGCTCGAGAGACAACTCCACGCAGCTCTCTTCAGTCAGGGGCGTTCCCTGTCCGGGGAAGTCCGAGAAATACCTTCCCTGACCTTGGGGAGGCAGCCTCTGTCACTGGGATTTCCTGCAAACCCCCCTAGCATTCCCTGGCACAAAGACACTAGTAAAACACTCAGGGGAGACCAGCTCAGCCATTCCGTTGGAACCCACGCGCTGCCGACCGTTGGTGGAACCTCCCCAAGCTCAGGGTTAAGGAACCATTGTCAGTGCGTGGGGGAGCTCGAGAGACAACTCCACGCAGCTCTCTTCAGTCACTGGTGTTCCCTGTCCGGGGAAGTCCGTGAAATAACTTCCCTGACCTTAGAGAGGTAGCCTCTTTCACTAGGATTTCCTGCAAACCCCCCTAGCATTCCCTGGCACAGAGACACTAGGAAAATCCTCAGGGGAGACCATCTCAGCCATTCCGTTGGAACCCACGTGCTGCCGACCGTTGGTGGATCCTCCCCACGCTCAGGGTTCCGGAACCATTGTCAGTGCGTGGGGGAGCTCGAGAGACAACTGCACGCAGCTCTCTTCAGTCACAGGTGTTCCCTGTCCGGGGAAGTCCGAGAAATATCCTCCCTGACCTTGGGGAGGCAGCTTCTGTCACTGGGATTTCCTGCAAACCCCCCTAGCATTCCCTGGCACAGAGATATTAGGAAAATCCTCAGGGGAGACCAGCTCAGCCATTCCGTTGGAACCCACGCGCTGCCGACCGTTGGTGGAACCTCCCCACGCTCAGGGTTCCGGAACCATTGTCAGTGCGTGGGGGAGCTCGAGAGACAACTCCACGCAGCTCTCTTCAGTCACAGGTGTTCCCTGTACGGGGAAGTCCGAGAAATACCTTCCCTGACCTTGGGGAGGAAGCCTCTGTAACTGGGATTTCCTGGAAACCCCCCTAGCATTCCCTGGCACAGAGACATTAGGAAAACCCTCAGGGGAGACCAGTTCAGGCATTCCGTTAGAAAATACGCGCTGCCGACCGTTGGTGGAACCTCCCCACGCTCAGGGATCCGGAACCATTGTCAGTGCGTGGGGGAGCTCGAGAGACAACTCCACGGAGCTCTCTTCAGTCACAGGTGTTCCCTGTTCAAGGAAGTCCGAGAAATACCTTCCCTGACCTTGGGGAGGCAGCCTCTGTCCCTGGGATTTAGTGCAAACCCCCCTAGCATTCCCTGGCACAGAGAAATTAGGAAAACCCTCAGGGGAGACCAGCTCAGCCATTCCGTTGGAACCCACGCGCTGCCGACCGTTGGTGGAACCTCCCCACTCTCAGGGTTCCGGAACCATTGTCAGTGCGTGGGGGAGCTCGAGAGACAACTCCACGCAGCTCTCTTCAGTCACAGGTGTTCCCTGTCCGGGGAAGTCCGAGAAATACCTTCCCTGACCTAGGGGAGGCAGTCTCTGTCACTGGGATTTCCTGCAAACCCCCCTAGCATTCCCTGGCACAGAGACACTAGTAAAACCCTCAGGGGAGACCATCTCAGCCATTCCGTTGGAACCCACGCGCTGCCGACCGTTGGTGGAACCTCCCGACGCTCAGGGTTCCGGAACAATTGTCAGTGCGTGGGGGAGCACGAGAGACAACTCCACGCAACTCTCTTCAGTCACAGGTGTTCCCTGTCCGGGGAAGTCCGAGAAATACATTCCCTGACGTTGGGGAGGCAGCCTCTGTCACTGGGATTTCCTGCAAACCCCCCTAGCATTCCCTGGCACAGAGACATTAGGAAAACCTTCAGTGGGGTCCAGCTCAGCCATTCCGTTGGAACCCACGCGCTGCCGACCGTTGGTGGAACCTGCCCACGCTCAGGGTTCCGGAAACATTGTCAGTGCGTGGAGGAGCTCGAGAGACAACTCCACGCAGCTCTCTTCAGTCATGGGTGTTCCCTGTCCGGGGAAGTCCGAGAAATACCTTCCCTGACCTTGAGGAGGCAGCCTCTGTCACTGGGATTTCCTGCAAACCCCCCTTGCATTCCCTGGCACAGAGACACTAGGAAATCCCTCAGGGGAGACCAGCTCAGCCATTCCGTTGGAACCCACGCGCTGCCGACCGTTGGTGGAACCTCCCCACGCTCAGGGTTCCGGAACCATTGTCAGTGCGTGGGGAACTCGAGAGACAACTCCACGCAGCTCTCTTCAGTCACAGGTGTTCCCTGTCCGGGGAAGTCCGAGAAATACCTTCCATGACGTTGGGGAGGCAGCCTCTGTCACTGGGATTTCCTGCAAACCCCCCTAGCATTTCCTGGCACAGAGACATTAGGAAAACCTTCAGGGGGGTCCAGCTCAGCCATTCCGTTGGAACCCACGCGCTGCCGACCGTTGGTGGAACCTCCCCACGCTCAGGGTTCCGGAACCATTGTCATTGCGTGGGGGAGCTCTAGAGACAACTCCAACCAGCTCTCTTCAGTCACAGGTGTTCCCTGTCAGGGGAAGTCCGAGAAATACCTTCCCTGACCTTGGGGAGGAAGCCTCTGTCCCTGGGATTTCCTGCAAACCCCCCCTAACTTTCCCCGGCACAGAGAAATTAGGAAAACCCTCAGGGGAGACCACCTCAGCCATTCCGTTGGAACCCACGCGCTGCCGACCTTTGGTGGAACCTCCCCACGCTCAGGGTTCCGGAACCATTGTCAGTGCGTGGGGGAGCTCGAGGGAAATCTCCACGCAGCTCTCTTCAGTCACAGGTGTTCCCTGCCCGGGGAATCCGAGAAATACCTTCCCTGACATGGGGGAGGCAGCCTCTGTCACTGGGATTTCCTGCAAACCCCCCTAGCATTCCCTGGCACAGAGACATTATTAATACCCTCAGGGGAGACCAGCTCAGCCATTCCGTTGGAACCCACGCGCTGCCGACCATTGGTGGAACCTCCCCACGCTCAGCGTTCCGGAACCATTGTCAGTGCGTGGGGGAGCTCGAGAGACATCTCCACGTAGCTCTCTTCAGTAACAGGTGTTCCCTGTGCGGTGAAGTCCTTGAAATAAATTCCCTGACCTTGGGGAGGTAGCCTCTGTCACTGGGATTTCCTGCAAACCCCCCTAGCATTCCCTGGCAGAGAGACATTAGGAAAACCCTCAGGGGAGACCAGCTCAGCCATTCCGTTGGAACCCACGCGCTGCCGACCGTTGGTGGAACCTGACCACGCTCAGGGTTCCGGAAACCTTGTCAGTGCGTGGGGGAGCTCGAGAGACAACTCCACGCAGCTCTCTTCAGTCAGGGGTGTTTCCTGTCCGGGGAACTCCGAGAAATATCTTCCCTGACCTTGGGGAGGCAGCCTCTGTCACTGGGATTTCCTGCAAACCCCCCTAGCATTCCCTGGCACAGAGACACTAGGAGATCCCTCAGGGGAGACCAGCTCAGCCATTCCGTTGGAACCCACGCGCTGCCGACCGTTGGTGGAACCTCCCCACGCTCAGGGTTCCAGAACCATTGTCAGTGCGTGGGGGAGCTCGAGGGAAATCTCCACGCAGCTCTCTTCAGTCACAGGTGTTCCCTGCCCGGGGAATCCGAGAAATACCTTCCCTGACATGGGGGAGGCAGCCTCTGTCACTGGGATTTCCTGCAAACCCCCCTAGCATTCCCTGGCACAGAGACATTTGGAATACCCTCAGGGGAGACCAGCTCAGCCATTCCGTTGGAACCCACGCGCTGCCGACCGTTGGTGGAACCTCCCCACGCTCAGGGTTAAGGAACCATTGTCAGTGCGTGGGGGAGCTCGAGAGACAACTCCACGCAGCTCTCTTCAGTCACTGGTGTTCCCTGTCCGGGGAAGTCCGTGAAATAACTTCCCTGACCTTAGAGAGGTAGCCTCTTTCACTAGGATATCCTGCAAACCCCCCTAGCATTCCCTGGCACAGAGACACTAGGAAAACCCTCAGGGGAGACCATCTCAGCCATTCCGTTGGAACCAACGTGCTGCCGACCGTTGGTGGATCCTCCCCACGCTCAGGGTTCCGGAACCATTGTCAGTGCGTGGGGGAGCTCGAGAGACAACTGCACGCAGCTCTCTTCAGTCACAGGTGTTCCCTGTCCGGGGAAGTCTGAGAAATATCCTCCCTGACCTTGGGGAGTTAGCTTCTGTCACTGGGATTTCCTGCAAACCCCCCTAGCATTCCCTGGCACAGAGACATTAGGAAAACCCTCAGGGGAGACCAGCTCAGCCATTCCGTTGGAACCCACGCGCTGCCGACCGTTGGTGGAACCTCCCCACGCTCAGGGTTCCGGAACCATTGTCAGTGCGTGGGGGAGCTCGAGAGACAACTCCACGCAGCTCTCTTCAGTCACAGGTGTTCCCTGTACGGGGAAGTCCGAGAAATAACTTCCCTGACCTTGGGGAGGAAGCCTCTGTAACTGGGATTTCCTGCAAACCCCCCTAGCATTCCCTGGCACAGAGACATTAGGAAAACCCTCAGGGGAGACCAGTTCAGGCATTCCGTTACAAAACACGCGCTGCCGACCGTTGGTGGAACCTCCCCACGCTCAAGGTTCCGGAACCATTGTCAGTGCGTGCGGGAGCTCGAGAGACAACTCCAAGCAGCTCTCTTCAGTCACAGGTGTTCCCTGTTCAAGGAAGTCCGAGAAATACCTTCCCTGACATTGGGGAGGCAGCCTCTGTCCCTGGGATTTCGTGCAAACCCCCCTAGCATTCCCTGACACAGAGAAATTAGGAAAACCCTCAGGGGAGAACAGCTCAGCCATTCCGTTGGAACCCACGCGCTGCCGACCGTTGGTGGAACCTCCCCACTCTCAGGGTTCCGGAACCATTGTCAGGGCGTGGGGGAGCTCGAGAGACAACTCCACGCAGCTCTCTTCAGTCACAGGTGTTCCCTGTCCGGGGAAGTCCGAGAAATACCTTCCCTGACCTGGGGGAGGCAGCCTCTGTCACTGGGATTTCCTGCAAACCCCCCTAGCATTCCCTGGCACAGAGACACTAGGAAAACCCTCAGGGGAGACCATCTCAGCCATTCCGTTGGAACCCACGCGCTGCCGACCGTTGGTGGAACATCCCGACGCTCAGGGTTCCGGAACCATTGTCAGTGCGTGGGGGAGCACGAGAGACAACTCCACGCAACTCTCTTCAGTCACAGGTGTTCCCTGTCCGGGGAAGTCCGAGAAATACCTTCCCTGACGTTGGGGAGGCAGCCTCTGTCACTGGGATTTCCTGCAAACCCCCCTAGCATTCCCTGGAAGAGAGACATTAGGAAAACTCTCAGGGGAGACCAGCTCAGCCATTCCGTTGGAACCCACGCGCTGCCGACCGTTGGTGGAACCTGCCCACGCTCAGGGTTCCGGAAACATTGTCAGTGCGTGGGGGAGCTCGAGAGACAACTCCACGCAGCTCTCTTCAGTCAGGGGTGTTCCCTGTCCGGAGAAGTCCGAGAAATAGCTTCCCTGACCTTGGGGAGGCAGCCTCTGTCACTGGGATTTCCTGCAAACCCCCCTAGCATTCCCTGGCACAAAGACACTAGTAAAACACTCAGGGGAGACCAGCTCAGCCATTCCGTTGGAACCCACGCGCTGCCGACCGTTGGTGGAACCTCCCCACGCTCAGGGTTCCGGAAACATTGTCAGTGCGTGTGGGAGCTAGAGAGACAACTCCACGCAGCTCTCTTCAGTCACAGGTGTTCCCTGTACGGGGAAGTCCGAGAAATACCTTCCCTGACCTTGGGGAGGCAGCCTCTGTCACTGGGATTTCCTGCAAACCCCCCTAGCATTCCCTGGCACAGAGACATTAGGAAAACCCTCAGGGGAGACCAGCTCAGCCATTCCGTTGGAACCCACGCGCTGCCGACCGTTGGTGGAACCTCCCCACGCTCAGGGTTCCGGAACCATTGTCAGTGCGTGGGGGAGCTCGAGAGAAAACTCCACGCAGCTCTCTTAAGTTACAGGCGTTCCCTGTCCGGGGAAGTCCGAGAAATGCCTTCCCTGACCTTGGGGAGGCAGCCTCTGTCACTGGGATTTCCTGCAAACCCCCCTAGCATTCCGTGGCACAGAGACATTAGGAAAACCCTCAGGGGAGACCAGCTCAGGCATTCCGTTGGAACCCACGCGCTGCCGACCGTTGGTGGAACCTCCACACGCTCAGGGTTCCGGAACCATTGTCAGTGCGTGGGGGAGCTCGAGAGACAACTCCACGCAGCTCTATTCAGTCACAGGTGTTCCCTGTCCGGTGAAGTCCGAGAAATATCTTCCCTGACCTTTGGGAGGCAGCCTCTATCACTGGGATTTCCTGCAAACCCCCCTAGCATTCCCTGGCACAGAGACATTAGGAAAACCCTCAGGGGAGACCAGCTCAGGCATTCCGTTGGAACCCACGCGCTGCCGAGCGTTGGTGGATCCTCCCCACGCTCAGGGTTCCGGAACCATTGTCAGTGCGTGGGGAGCTCGAGAGACAACTCCACGCAGCTCTCTTCAGTCACAGGTGTTCCCTGTCCGGGGAAGTCCGAGAAATACCTTCCCTGACTTTGGGGAGGCAGCCTCTTTCACTAGGATTTCCTGCAAACCCCCCTAGCATTCCCTGGCACAGAGACATTAGGAAAACCCTCAGGGGAGTCGAGCTCAGCCATTCCGTGGGAACCCACGCGCTGCCGATTCGTTGGTGGAACCTCCCCACGCTCAGGGTTCCGGAACCATTGTCAGTGCGTGGGGGAGCTCGAGAGACAACTCCACGCAGCTCTCTTCAGTCACAGGTGTTCCCTGTCCGGGGAAGTCCGAGAAATACCTTCCCTGACCTTGGGGAGGCAGCCTCTGTCACTGGGATTTCCTGCAAACCCCCCTAGCATTCCCTGGCACAGAGACATTAGGAAAACCCTCAGGGGAGACCAGCTCATCCATTCCGTTGGAACCCACGCGCTGCCGACCGTTGGTGGAACCTCCCCACGCTCAGGGTTCCGGAAGCATTGTCAGTGCGTGGGGGAGCTAGAGAGACAACTCCACGCAGCTCTCTTCAGTCACAGGTGTTCCCTGTCCGGGGAAGTCCGAGAAATAACTTCCCTGACGTTGGGGAGGCAGCCTCTGTCACTGGGATTTCCTGCAAATCCCCCTAGCATTCCCTGGCACAGAGACATAAGGAAAACCCTCAGGGGAGACCAGCTCATCCATTCCGTTGGAACCCACGCGCTGCCGACCGTTGGTGGAACCTCCCCACGCTCAGGGTTCCGGAAGCATTGTCAGTGCGTGGGGGAGCTCGAGAGAAAACTCCACGCAGCTCTCTTCAGTTACAGGTGTTCCCTGTCCGGGGAAGTCCGAGAAATGCCTTCCCTGACCTTGGGGAGGCAGCCTCTGTCACTGGGATTTCCTGCAAACCCCCCTAGCATTCCGTGGCACAGAGACATTAGGAAAACCCTCAGGGGAGACCAGCTCAGGCATTCCGTTGGAACCCACACGCTGCCGACCGTTGGTGGAACCTCCCCACGCTCAGGGTTCCGGAACAATTGTCAGTGCGTGGGGGAGCTCGAGAGACAACTCCACGCAGCTCTATTCAGTCACAGGTGTTCCCTGTCCGGTGAAGTCCGAGAAATATCTTCCCTGACCTTGGGGAGGCAGCCTCTGTCACTGGGATTTCCTGCAAACCCCCCTAGCATTCCCTGGCACAGAGATATTAGGAAAACCCTCAGGGGAGACCAGCTCAGGCATTCCGTTGGAACCCACGCGCTGCCGAGCGTTGGTGGATCCTCCCCACGCTCAGGGTTCCGGAACCATTTTCAGTGCGTGGGGAGCTCGAGAGACAACTCCACGCAGCTCTCTTCAGTCACAGGTGTTCCCTGTCCGGGGAAGTCCGAGAAATACCTTCCCTGTCCTTGGGGAGGCAGCCTCTTTCACTAGGATTTCCTGCAAACCCCCCTAGCATTCCCTGGCACAGAGACATTAGGAAAACCCTCAGGGGAGTCGAGCTCAGCCATTCCGTTGGAACCCACGCGCTGCCGATTCGTTGGTGGAACCTCCCCACGCTCAGGGTTCCGGAACCATTGTCAGTGCGTGGGGGAGCCCGAGAGACACCTCCACGCAGCTCTCTTCAGTCACAGGTGTTCCCTGTCCGGGGAAGTCCGAGAAATACCTTCCCTGACCGTGGGGAGGCAGCCTCTGTAACTGGGATTTCCTGCAAACCCCCCTAGCATTCCCTGGCACAGAGACACTAGGAAATCCCTCAGGGGAGACCAGCTCAGCCATTCCGTTGGAACCCACGCGCTGCCGACCGTTGGTGGATCCTCCCCACGCTCAGGGTTCCGGAACCATTGTCAGTGCGTGGGGGAGCACGAGAGAAAACTCCACGCAGCTCTCTTCAGTTACAGGTGTTCCCTGTCCGGGGAAGTCCGAGAAATGCCTTCCCTGATCTTGGGGAGACAGCCTCTGTCACTGGGATTTCCTGCAAACCCCCCTAGCATTCCGTGGCACAGAGACATTAGGAAAACCTACAGCGGAGAGCAGTTCAGGCATTCAGTTAGAACCCACGCGCTGCCGACGGTTGGTGGAACCTCCCCACGCTCAGGGTTCCGGAACCATTGTCAGTGCGTGGGGGAGCTCGAGAGACAACTCCACGCAGCTGTATTCAGTCACAGGTGTTCCCTGTCCGGTGAAGTCCGAGAAATATATTCCCTGACCTTGGGGAGGCAGCCTCTGTCACTGGGATTTCCTGCAAACCCCCCTAGCATTCCCTGGCACAGAGACATTAGGAAAACCCTCAGGGGAGACCAGCTCAACCATTCCGTTGGAACCCACGCGCTGCCGACCGTTGGTGGATCCTCCCCACGCACAGGGTTCCGGAACGGTTGTCAGTGCGTGGGGAACTCGAGAGACAACTCCACGCAGCTCTCTTCAGTCACAGGTGTTCCCTGTACGGGGAAGTCCGAGAAATACCTTCCCTGAACTTGGGGAGGCAGCCTCTTTCACTAGGATTTCCTGCAAACCCCCCTAGCATTCCCTGGCACAGAGACATTAGGAAAACCCTCAGGGGAGTCGAGCTCAGCCATTCAGTTGGAACCCACGCGCTGCCGATTCGTTAGTGGAACCTCCCCACGCTCAGGGTTCCGGAACCATTGTCAGTGCGTGGGGGAGCTCGAGAGACAACTCCACGCAGCTCTCTTCAGTCACAGGTGTTCCCTGTACGGGGAAGTCCGAGAAACACCTTCCCTGACCTTGGGGAGGAAGCCTCTGTAACTGAGATTTCCTGCAAACCCCCCTAGCATTTCCTGGCACAGAGACATTAGGAAAACCTTCAGGGGGGTCCAGCTCAGCCATTCCGTTGGAACCCACGCGCTGCCGACCGTTGGTGGAACCTCCCCACGCTCAGGGTTCCGGAACCATTGTCAGTGCGTGGGGGAGCTCTAGAGACAACTCCACCCAGCTCTCTTCAGTCACAGGTGTTCCCTGTCAGGGGAAGTCCGAGAAATACCTTCCCTGACCTTGGGGAGGAAGCCTCTGTCCCTGGGATTTCCTGCAAACCCCCCCTACCTTTCCCTGGCACAGAGAAATTAGGAAAACCCTCAGGGGAGACCAGCTCAGCCATTCCGTTGGAACCCACGCGCTGCCGACCGTTGGTGGAACCTCCCCACGCTCAGGGTTCCGGAAGCATTGTCAGTGCGTGGGGGAGCTCGAGAGACAACTCCACGCAGCTCTCTTCAGTCACAGGTGTTCCCTGTCCGGGGAATCCGAGAAATACATTCCCTGACATGGGGGAGGCAGCCTCTGTCACTGGGATTTCCTGCAAACCCCCCTAGAATTCCCTGGCACAGAGACATTAGGAATACCCTCAGGGGAGACCAGCTCAGCCATTCCGTTGGAACCCACGCGCTGCCGACCATTGGTGGAACCTCCCCACGCTCAGCGTTTCGGAACCATTGTCAGTGCGTGGGGGAGCTCGAGAGACATCTCCACGTAGCTCTCTTCAGTAACAGGTGTTCCCTGTGCGGTGAAGTCCTTGAAATAACTTCCCTGACCTTGGGGAGGTAGCCTCTGTCACTGGGATTTCCTGCAAACCCCCCTAGCATTCCCTGGCACAGAGATATTAGGAAAACACTCAGGGGAGACCAGCTGAGCCATTCCGTTGGAACCCACGCGCTGCCGACCGTTGGTGGAACCTCCCCACGCTCAGGGTTCCGGAAGCATTGTCAGTGCGTGGGGGAGCTCGAGAGACAACTCCACGCAGCTCTCTTCAGTCACAGGTGATCCCTGTCCGGGGAAGTCCGAGAAATAGCTTCCCTGACCTTGGGGAGGCAACCTCTGTCACTGGGATTTCCTGCAAACCCCCCTAGCATTCCCTGGCACAGAGACATTAGGAAAACCCTCAGGGGAGACCAGCTCAGGCATTCCGTTGGAACCCACGCGCTGCCGACCGTTGGTGGATCCTCCCCACGCTCAGGGTTCCGGAACCATTGTCAGTGCGTGGGGAGCTCGAGAGACAACTCCACGCAGCTCTCTTCAGTCACAGGTGTTCCCTGTCCGGGGAAGTCCGAGAAATACCTTCCCTGACCTTGGGGAGGCAGCCTCTGTCACTGGGATTTCCTGCAAACCCCCCTAGCATTCCCTGGCACATCGACATTAGGAAAACCCTCAGGGGAGACCAGCTCATCCATTCCGTTGGAACCCACGCGCTGCCGACCGTTGGTGGAACCTCCCCACGCTCAGGGTTCCGGAAGCATTGTCAGTGCGTGGGGGAGCTAGAGAGACAACTCCACGCAGCTCTCTTCAGTCACAGGTGTTCCCTGTCCGGGGAAGTCCGAGAAATAACTTCCCTGACGTTGGGGAGGCAGCCTCTGTCACTGGGATTTCCTGCAAATCCCCCTAGCATTCCCTGGCACAGAGACATAAGGAAAACCCTCAGGGGAGACCAGCTCATCCATTCCGTTGGAACCCACGCGCTGCCGACCGTTGGTGGAACCTCCCCACGCTCAGGGTTCCGGAAGCATTGTCAGTGCGTGGGGGAGCTCGAGAGAAAACTCCACGCAGCTCTCTTCAGTTACAGGTGTTCCCTGTCCGGGGAAGTCCGAGAAATGCCTTCCCTGACCTTGGGGAGGCAGCCTCTGTCACTGGGATTTCCTGCAAACCCCCCTAGCATTCCGTGGCACAGAGACATTAGGAAAACCCTCAGGGGAGACCAGCTCAGGCATTCCGTTGGAACCCACACGCTGCCGACCGTTGGTGGAACCTCCCCACGCTCAGGGTTCCGGAACAATTGTCAGTGCGTGGGGGAGCTCGAGAGACAACTCCACGCAGCTCTATTCAGTCACAGGTGTTCCCTGTCCGGTGAAGTCCGAGAAATATCTTCCCTGACCTTGGGGAGGCAGCCTCTGTCACTGGGATTTCCTGCAAACCCCCCTAGCATTCCCTGGCACAGAGATATTAGGAAAACACTCAGGGGAGACCAGCTCAGGCATTCCGTTGGAACCCACGCGCTGCCGAGCGTTGGTGGATCCTCCCCACGCTCAGGGTTCCGGAACCATTTTCAGTGCGTGGGGAGCTCGAGAGACAACTCCACGCAGCTCTCTTCAGTCACAGGTGTTCCCTGTCCGGGGAAGTCCGAGAAATACCTTCCCTGTCCTTGGGGAGGCAGCCTCTTTCACTAGGATTTCCTGCAAACCCCCCTAGCATTCCCTGGCACAGAGACATTAGGAAAACCCTCAGGGGAGTCGAGCTCAGCCATTCCGTTGGAACCCACGCGCTGCCGATTCGTTGGTGGAACCTCCCCACGCTCAGGGTTCCGGAACCATTGTCAGTGCGTGGGGGAGCCCGAGAGACACCTCCACGCAGCTCTCTTCAGTCACAGGTGTTCCCTGTCCGGGGAAGTCCGAGAAATACCTTCCCTGACCGTGGGGAGGCAGCCTCTGTAACTGGGATTTCCTGCAAACCCCCCTAGCATTCCCTGGCACAGAGACACTAGGAAATCCCTCAGGGGAGACCAGCTCAGCCATTCCGTTGGAACCCACGCGCTGCCGACCGTTGGTGGATCCTCCCCACGCTCAGGGTTCCGGAACCATTGTCAGTGCGTGGGGGAGCACGAGAGAAAACTCCACGCAGCTCTCTTCAGTTACAGGTGTTCCCTGTCCGGGGAAGTCCGAGAAATGCCTTCCCTGATCTTGGGGAGACAGCCTCTGTCACTGGGATTTCCTGCAAACCCCCCTAGCATTCCGTGGCACAGAGACATTAGGAAAACCTACAGCGGAGAGCAGTTCAGGCATTCAGTTAGAACCCACGCGCTGCCGACGGTTGGTGGAACCTCCCCACGCTCAGGGTTCCGGAACCATTGTCAGTGCGTGGGGGAGCTCGAGAGACAACTCCACGCAGCTGTATTCAGTCACAGGTGTTCCCTGTCCGGTGAAGTCCGAGAAATATATTCCCTGACCTTGGGGAGGCAGCCTCTGTCACTGGGATTTCCTGCAAACCCCCCTAGCATTCCCTGGCACAGAGACATTAGGAAAACCCTCAGGGGAGACCAGCTCAACCATTCCGTTGGAACCCACGCGCTGCCGACCGTTGGTGGATCCTCCCCACGCACAGGGTTCCGGAACGGTTGTCAGTGCGTGGGGAACTCGAGAGACAACTCCACGCAGCTCTCTTCAGTCACAGGTGTTCCCTGTACGGGGAAGTCCGAGAAATACCTTTCCTGAACTTGGGGAGGCAGCCTCTTTCACTAGGATTTCCTGCAAACCCCCCTAGCATTCCCTGGCACAGAGACATTAGGAAAACCCTCAGGGGAGTCGAGCTCAGCCATTCAGTTGGAACCCACGCGCTGCCGATTCGTTAGTGGAACCTCCCCACGCTCAGGGTTCCGGAACCATTGTCAGTGCGTGGGGTAGCTCGAGAGACAACTCCACGCAGCTCTCTTCAGTCACAGGTGTTCCCTGTACGGGGAAGTCCGAGAAACACCTTCCCTGACCTTGGGGAGGAAGCCTCTGTAACTGAGATTTCCTGCAAACCCCCCTAGCATTTCCTGGCACAGAGACATTAGGAAAACCTTCAGGGGGGTCCAGCTCAGCCATTCCGTTGGAACCCACGCGCTGCCGACCGTTGGTGGAACCTCCCCACGCTCAGGGTTCCGGAACCATTGTCAGTGCGTGGGGGAGCTCTAGAGACAACTCCACCCAGCTCTCTTCAGTCACAGGTGTTCCCTGTCAGGGGAAGTCCGAGAAATACCTTCCCTGACCTTGGGGAGGAAGCCTCTGTCCCTGGGATTTCCTGCAAACCCCCCCTACCTTTCCCTGGCACAGAGAAATTAGGAAAACCCTCAGGGGAGACCAGCTCAGCCATTCCGTTGGAACCCACGCGCTGCCGACCGTTGGTGGAACCTCCCCACGCTCAGGGTTCCGGAAGCATTGTCAGTGCGTGGGGGAGCTCGAGGGAAAACTCCACGCAGCTCTCTTCAGTCACAGGTGTTCCCTGTCCGGGGAATCCGAGAAATACATTCCCTGACATGGGGGAGGCAGCCTCTGTCACTGGGATTTCCTGCAAACCCCCCTAGAATTCCCTGGCACAGAGACATTAGGAATACCCTCAGGGGAGACCAGCTCAGCCATTCCGTTGGAACCCACGCGCTGCCGACCATTGGTGGAACCTCCCCACGCTCAGCGTTTCGGAACCATTGTCAGTGCGTGGGGGAGCTCGAGAGACATCTCCACGTAGCTCTCTTCAGTAACAGGTGTTCCCTGTGCGGTGAAGTCCTTGAAATAACTTCCCTGACCTTGGGGAGGTAGCCTCTGTCACTGGGATTTCCTGCAAACCCCCCTAGCATTCCCTGGCACAGAGATATTAGGAAAACACTCAGGGGAGACCAGCTGAGCCATTCCGTTGGAACCCACGCGCTGCCGACCGTTGGTGGAACCTCCCCACGCTCAGGGTTCCGGAAGCATTGTCAGTGCGTGGGGGAGCTCGAGAGACAACTCCACGCAGCTCTCTTCAGTCACAGGTGATCCCTGTCCGGGGAAGTCCGAGAAATAGCTTCCCTGACCTTGGGGAGGCAACCTCTGTCACTGGGATTTCCTGCAAACCCCCCTAGCATTCCCTGGCACAGAGACATTAGGAAAACCCTCAGGGGAGACCAGCTCAGGCATTCCGTTGGAACCCACGCGCTGCCGACCGTTGGTGGATCCTCCCCACGCTCAGGGTTCCGGAACCATTGTCAGTGCGTGGGGAGCTCGAGAGACAACTCCACGCAGCTCTCTTCAGTCACAGGTGTTCCCTGTCCGGGGAAGTCCGAGAAATACCTTCCCTGACCTTGGGGAGGCAGCCTCATTCACTAGGATTTCCTGCAAACCCCCCTAGCATTCCCTGGCACAGAGACATTTGGAAAACCCTCAGGGGAGTCGAGCTCAGCCATTCCATTGGAACCCACGCGCTGCCGATTTGTTGGTGGAACCTCCCCACGCTCAGGTTTCCGGAACCATTGTCAGTGCGTGGGGGAGCTCGAGAGACAACTCCACGCAGCTCTCTTCAGTCACAGGTGTTCCCTGTCCGGGGAAGTCCGAGAAATATCTTCCCTGACCTTCGGGAGGCAGCTTCTGTCACTGGGATTTCCTACAAACCCCCCTAGCATTCCCTGGCAGAGAGACATTAGGAAAACCCTCAGGGGAGACCAGCTCAGCCATTCCGTTGGAACCCACGCGCTGCCGACCGTTGGTGGAACCTGCCCACGCTCAGGGTTCCGGAAATATTGTCAGTGCGTGGAGGAGCTCGAGAGACAACTCCACGCAGCTCTCTTCCGTCATGGGTGTTCCCTGTCCGGGGAAGTCCGAGAAATACCTTCCCTGAACTTGGGGAGGCAGCCTCTGTCACTGGGATTTCCTGCAATACCCCCTAGCATTCCCTGGCACAGAGACACTAGAAAATCCCTCAGGGGAGACCAGCTCAGCCATTCCGTTGGAACCCACGCGCTGCCGACCGTTGGTGGAACCTCCCCACGCTCAGGGTTCCGGAACCATTGTCAGTGCGTGGGGGAGCTCGAGAGACAACTCCACGCAGCTCTCTTCAGTCACAGGTGTTCCCTGTCCGGGGAAGTCCGAGAAATATCTTCCCTGACCTTGGGGAGGCAGCTTCTGTCACTGGGATTTCCTGCAAACCCCCCTAGCATTCCCTGGCAGAGAGACATTAGGAAAACCCTCAGGGGAGACCAGCTCAGCCATTCCGTTGGAACCCATGCGCTGCCGACCGTTGGTGGAACCTGCCCACGCTCAGGGTTCCGGAAACCTTGTCAGTGCGTGGGGGAGCTCGAGAGACAACTCCACGCAGCTCTCTTCAGTCAGGGGTGTTTCCTGTCCGGGGAACTCCGAGAAATATCTTCCCTGACCTTGGGGAGGCAGCCTCTGTCACTGGGATTTCCTGCAAACCCCCCTAGCATTCCCTGGCACAGAGACATTAGGAAAACCCTCAGGGGAGACCAGCTCAGCCATTCCGTTTGAACCCACGCGCTGCCGACCGTTGGTGGAACCTCCCCACGCTCAGGGTTCCGGAAGCATTGTCAGTGCGTGGGGGAGCTCGAGGGAAAACTCCACGCAGCTCTCTTCAGTCACAGGTGTTCCCTGTCCGGGGAATCCGAGAAATACATTCCCTGACATGGGGGAGGCAGCCTCTGTCACTGGGATTTCCTGCAAACCCCCCTAGCATTCCCTGGCACAGAGACATTAGGAATACCCTCAGGGGAGACCAGCTCAGCCATTCCGTTGGAACCCACGCGCTGCCGACCATTGGTGGAACCTCCCCACGCTCAGCGTTTCGGAACCATTGTCAGTGCGTGGGGGAGCTCGAGAGACATCTCCACGTAGCTCTCTTCAGTAACAGGTGTTCTCTGTGCGGTGAAGTCCTTGAAATAACTTCCCTGACCTTGGGGAGGTAGCCTCTGTCACTGGGATTTCCTGCAAACCCCCCTAGCATTCCCTGGCACAGAGACACTAGGAAATCCCTCAGGTGAGACCAGCTCAGCCATTCCGTTCGAACCCACGCGCTGCCGACCGTTGGTGGATCCTCCCCACGCTCAGGGTTCCGGAAAAATTGTCAGTGCGTGGGGAACTCGAGAGACAACTCCACGCAGCTCTCTTCAGTCACAGGTGTTCCCTGTCCGGGGAAGTCCGAGAAATACCTTCCCTGACCTTGGGGAGGCAGCCTCTGTCACTGGGATTTCCTGCAAACCCCCCTAGCATTCCCTGGCACAGAGACATTAGGAAAACACTCAGGGGAGACCAGCTGAGCCATTCCGTTGGAACCCACGCGCTGCCGACCGTTGGTGGAACCTCCCCACGCTCAGGGTTCCGGAAGCATTGTCAGTGCGTGGGGGAGCTCGAGAGACAACTCCACGCAGCTGTATTCAGTCACAGGTGTTCCCTGTCCGGTGAAGTCCGAGAAATATATTCCCTGACCTTGGGGAGGCAGCCTCTGTCACTGGGATTTCCTGCAAACCCCCCTAGCATTCCCTGGCACAGAGACATTAGGAAAACCCTCAGGGGAGACCAGCTCAACCATTCCGTTGGAACCCACGCGCTGCCGACCGTTGGTGGATCCTCCCCACGCACAGGGTTCCGGAACGATTGTCAGTGCGTGGGGAACTCGAGAGACAACTCCACGCAGCTCTCTTCAGTCACAGGTGTTCCCTGTACGGGGAAGTCCGAGAAACACCTTCCCTGACCTTGGGGAGGAAGCCTCTGTAACTGGGATTTCCTGCAAACCCCCCTAGCATTCCCTGGCACAGAGACATTAGGAAAACCCTCAGGGGAGACCAGTTCAGGCATTCCGTTAGAAAATACGCGCTGCCGACCGTTGGTGGAACCTCCCCACGCTCAGGATTCCGGAACCATTGTCAGTGCGTGGGGGAGCTCGAGAGACAACTCCACGCAGCTCTCTTCAGTCACAGGTGTTCCCTGTTCAAGGAAGTCCGAGAAATACCTTCCCTGACCTTGGGGAGGCAGCCTCTGTCCCTGGGATTTAGTGCAAACCCCCCTAGCATTCCCTGGCACAGAGACATTAGGAAAACCCTCAGGGGAGACCAGCTCAGCCATTCCGTTGGAACCCACGCGCTGCCGACCGTTGGTGGAACCTCCCCACTCTCAGGGTTCCGGAACCATTGTCAGTGCGTGGGGGACCTCGAGAGACAACTCCACGCAGCTCTCTTCAGTCACAGGTGTTCCCTGTCCGGGGAAGTCCGAGAAATAACTTCCCTGACCTAGGGGAGGCAGTCTCTGTCACTGGGATTTCCTGCAAACCCCCCTAGCATTCCCTGGCACAGAGACACTAGGAAAACCCTCAGGGGAGACAATCTCAGCCATTCCGTTGGAACCCACGCGCTGCCGACCGTTGGTGGAACCTCCCGACGCTCAGGGTTCCGGAACCATTGTCAGTGCGTGGGGGAGCACGAGAGACAACTCCACGCAACTCTATTCAGTCACAGGTGTTCCCTGTCCGGGGAAGTCCGAGAAATACCTTCCCTGACGTTGGGGAGGCAGCCTCTGTCACTGGGATTTCCTGCAAACCCCCCTAGCATTCCCTGGCACAGAGACATTAGGAAAACCCTCAGGGGAGACCAGCACAGCCATTGCGTTGGAACCCACGCGCTGCCGACCGTTGGTGGATCCTCCCCACGCTAAGGGTTCCAGAACCATGGTCAGTGCGTGGGGAACTCGAGAGACAACTCCACGCAGCTCTCTTCAGTCACAGGTGTTCCCTGTCCGGGGAAGTCCGAGAAATATCTTCCCTGACCTTGGGGAGGCAGCTTCTTTCACTGGGATTTCCTACAAACCCCCCTAGCATTCCCTGGCACAGAGACATTAGGAATACCCTCAGGGGAGACCAGCTCAGCCATTCCGTTGGAACCCACGCGCTGCCGACCATTGGTGGAACCTCCCCACGCTCAGCGTTCCGGAACCATTGTCAGTGCGTGGGGGAGCTCGAGAGACATCTCCACGTAGCTCTCTTCAGTAACAGGTGTTCCCTGTGCGGTGAAGTCCTTGAAATAACTTCCCTGACCTTGGGGAGGTAGCCTCTGTCACTGGGATTTCCTGCAAACCCCCCTAGCATTCCCTGGCAGAGAGACATTAGGAAAACCCTCAGGGGAGACCAGCTCAGCCATTCCGTTGGAACCCATGCGCTGCCGACCGTTGGTGGAACCTGCCCACGCTCAGGGTTCCGGAAACCTTGTCAGTGCGTGGGGGAGCTCGAGAGACAACTCCACGCAGCTCTCTTCAGTCAGGGGTGTTCCCTGTCCGGGGAACTCCGAGAAATATCTTCCCTGACCTTGGGGAGGCAGCCTCTGTCACTGGGATTTCCTGCAAACCCCCCTAGCATTCCCTGGCACAGAGACACTAGGAAATCCCTCAGGGGAGACCAGCTCAGCCATTCCGTTGGAACCCACGCGCTGCCGACCGTTGGTGGAACCTCCCCACGCTCAGGGTTCCGGAAGCATTGTCAGTGCGTGGGGGACCTCGAGGGAAAACTCCACGCAGCTCTCTTCAGTCACAGGTGTTCCCTGTCCGGGGAATCCGAGAAATACATTCCCTGACATGGGGGAGGCAGCCTCTGTCACTGGGATTTCCTGCAAACCCCCCTAGCATTCCCTGGCACAGAGACATTTGGAATACCCTCAGGGGAGACCAGCTCAGCCATTCCGTTGGAACCCACGCGCTGCCGACCATTGGTGGAACCTCCCCACGCTCAGCGTTTCGGAACCATTGTCAGTGCGTGGGGGAGCTCGAGAGACATCTCCACGTAGCTCTCTTCAGTAACAGGTGTTCCCTGTGCGGTGAAGTCCTTGAAATAACTTCCCTGACCTTGGGGAGGTAGCCTCTGTCACTGGGATTTCCTGCAAACACCCCTAGCATTCCCTGGCACAGAGACACTAGGAAATCACTCAGGTGAGACCAGCTCAGCCATTCCGTTCGAACCCACGCGCTGCCGACCATTGGTGGATCCTCCCCACGCTCAGGGTTCCGGAAACATTGTCAGTGCGTGGGGGAGCTCGAGGGAAAACTCCACGCAGCTCTCTTCAGTCACAGGTGTTCCCTGTCCGGGGAATCCGAGAAATACCTTCCCTGACATGGGGGAGGCAGCCTCTGTCACTGGGATTTCCTGCAAACCCCCCTAGCATTCCCTGGCACAGAGACATTAGGAATACCCTCAGGGGAGACCAGCTCAGCCATTCCGTTGGAACCCACGCGCTGCCGACCATTGGTGGAACCTCCCCACGCTCAGCGTTCCGGAACCATTGTCAGTGCGTGGGGGAGCTCTAGAGACATCTCCACGTAGCTCTCTTCAGTAACAGGTGTTCCCTGTGCGGTGAAGTCCTTGAAATAACTTCCCTGACCTTGGGGAGGTAGCCTCTGTCACTGGGATTTCCTGCAAACCCCCCTAGCATTCCCTGGCACAGAGACACTAGGAAATCCCTCAGGTGAGACCAGCTCAGCCATTCCGTTGGAACCCACGCGCTGCCGACCGTTGGTGGATCCTCCCCACGCTCAGGGTTCCGGAAGCATTGTCAGTGCGTGGGGAACTCGAGAGACATCTCCACGCAGCTCTCTTCAGTCACAGGTGTTCCCTGTGCGGGGAAGTCCGAGAAATTCCTTCCCTGACCTTGGGGAGGCAGCCTCTGTCACTGGGATTTCCTGCAAACCCCCCTAGCATTCCCTGGCACAGAGACATTAGGAAAACACTCAGGGGAGACCAGCTCAGCCATTCCGTTGGAACCCACGCGCTGCCGACCGTTGGTGGAACCTCCCCACGCTCAGGGTTCCGGAACCATTGTCAGTGCGTGGGGGAGCTCGAGAGACAACTCCACGCAGCTCTCTTCAGTCACAGGTGTTCCCTGTCCGGGGAAGTCCGAGAAATATCTTCCCTGACCTTGGGGAGGCAGCTTCTGTCACTGGGATTTCCTGCAAACCCCCCTAGCATTCCCTGGCAGAGAGACATTAGGAAAACCCTCAGGGGAGACAAGCTCAGCCATTCCGTTGGAACCCATGCGCTGCCGACCGTTGGTGGAACCTGCCCACGCTCAGGGTTCCGGAAACCTTGTCAGTGCGTGGGGGAGCTCGAGAGACAACTCCACGCAGCTCTCTTCAGTCAGGGGTGTTCCCTGTCCGGGGAACTCCGAGAAATATCTTCCCTGACCTTGGGGAGGCAGCCTCTGTCACTGGGATTTCCTGCAAACCCCCCTAGCATTCCCTGGCACAGAGACACTAGGAAATCCCTCAGGGGAGACCAGCTCAGCCATTCCGTTGGAACCCACGCGCTGCCGACCGTTGGTGGTACCTCCCCACGCTCAGGGTTCCGGAACCATTGTCAGTGCGTGGGGAACTCGAGAGACAACTCCAAGCAGCTCTCTTCAGTCACTGGTGTTCCCTGTCCGGGGAAGATCGTGAAATAACTTCCCTGACCTTAGAGAGGTAGCCTCTTTCACTAGGATTTCCTGCAAACCCCCCTAGCATTCCCTGGCACAGAGACACTAGGAAAACCCTCAGGGGAGACCATCTCAGCCATTCCGTTGGAACCCACGTGCTGCCGACCGTTGGTGGATCCTCCCCACGCTCAGGGTTCCGGAACCATTGTCAGTGCGTGGGGGAGCTCGAGAGACAACTGCACGCAGCTCTCTTCAGTCACAGGTGTTCCCTGTCCGGGGAAGTCCGAGAAATATCCTCCCTGACCTTGGGGAGGCAGCTTCTGTCACTGGGATTTCCTGCAAACCCCCCTAGCATTCCCTGGCACAGAGACATTAGGAAAACCCTCAGGGGAGGCCAGCTCAGCCATTCCGTTGGAACCCACGCGCTGCCGACCGTTGGTGGAACCTCCCCACGCTCAGGGTTCCGGAACCATTGTCAGTGCGTGGGGGAGCTCGAGAGACAACTCCAAGCAGCTCTCTTCAGTCACAGGTGTTCCCTGTACGGGGAAGTCCGAGAAATAGCTTCCCTGACCTTGGGGAGGAAGCCTCTGTAACTGGGATTTCCTGCAAACCCCCCTAGCATTCCCTGGCACAGAGACATTAGGAAAACCCTCAGGGGAGACCAGTTCAGGCATTCCGTTAGAAAACACGCGCTGCCGACCGTTGGTGGAACCTCCCCACGCTCAGGGTTCCGAAACCATTGTCAGTGCGTGGGGGAGCTCGAGAGACAACTCCAAGCAGCTCTCTTCAGTCACAGGTGTTCCCTGTTCAAGGAAGTCCGAGAAATACCTTCCCTGACATTGGGGAGGCAGCCTCTGTCCCTGGGATTTCGTGCAAACCCCCCTAGCATTCCCTGGCACAGAGAAATTAGGAAAACCCTCAGGGGAGACCAGCTCAGCCATTCCGTTGGAACCCACGCGCTGCCGACCGTTGGTGGAACCTCCTCACTCTCAGGGTTCCGGAACCATTGTCAGGGCGTGGGGGAGCTCGAGAGACAACTCCACGCAGCTCTCTTCAGTCACAGGTGTTCCCTGTCCGGGGAAGTCCGAGAAATACCTTCCCTGACCTGGGGGAGGCAGCCTCTGTCACTGGGATTTCCTGCAAACCCCCCTAGCATTCCCTGGCACAGAGACACTAGGAAAACCCTCAGGGGAGACCATCTCAGCCATTCCGTTGGAACCCACGCGCTGCCGACCGTTGGTGGAACATCCCGACGCTCAGGGTTCCGGAACCATTGTCAGTGCGTGGGGGAGCACGAGAGACAACTCCACGCAACTCTCTTCAGTCACAGGTGTTCCCTGTCCGGGGAAGTCCGAGAAATATCTTCCCTGACGTTGGGGAGGCAGCCTCTGTCACTGGGATTTCCTGCAAACCCCCCTAGCATTCCCTGGCACAGAGACATTAGGAAAACCCTCAGGGGAGACCAGCACAGCCATTGCGTTGGAACCCACGCGCTGCCGACCGTTGGTGGATCCTCCCCACGCTAAGGGTTCCAGAACCATGGTCAGTGCGTGGGGAACTCGAGAGACAACTCCACGCAGCTCTCTTCATTAACAGGTGTTCCCTGTCCGGGGAAGTCCGAGAAATATCTTCCCTGACCTTGGGGAGGCAGCTTCTGTCACTGGGATTTCCTGCAAACCACCCTAGCATTCCCTGGAAGAGAGACATTAGGAAAACCCTCAGGGGAGACCAGCTCAGCCATTCCGTTGGAACCCACGCGCTGCCGACCGTTGGTGGAACCTGCCCACGCTCAGGGTTCCGGAAATATTGTCAGTGCGTGGGGGAGCTCGAGAGACAACTCCACGCAGCTCTCTTCAGTCAGGGGTGTTCCCTGTCCGGGGAAGTCCGAGAAATACCTTCCCTGACCTTGGGGAGGCAGCCTCTGTCACTGGGATTTCCTACAAACCCCCCTAGCATTCCCTGGCACAAACACACTAGTAAAACACACAGGGGAGACCAGCTCAGTCATTCCGTTGGAACCCACGCGCTGCCGACCGTTGGTGGAACCTCCCCACGCTCAGGGTTCCGGAACAATTGTCAGTGCGTGGGGGAGCTAGAGAGACAACTCCACGCAGCTCTCTTCAGTCACAGGTGTTCCCTGTCCGGGGAAGTCCGAGAAATACCTTCCCTGACCTTGGGGAGGCAGGCTCTGTCACTGGGATTTCCTGCAAAGCCCCCTAGCATTCCCTGGCACAGAGACATTAGGAAAACCCTCAGGGGAGACCAGCTCATCCATTCCGTTGGAACCCACGCGCTGCCGACCGTTGGTGGAACCTCCCCACGCTCAGGGTTCCGGAAGCATTGTCAGTGCGTGGGGGAGCTCGAGAGACAACTCCACGCAGCTCTCTTCAGTCACAGGTGTTCCCTGTCCGGGGAAGTCCGAGAAATATCTTCCCTGACCTTGGGGATGCAGCCTCTGTCACTGGGATTTCCTGCAAACCCCCCTAGCATTCCCTGGCACAGAGACATTAGGAAAACCCTCAGGGGAGACCAGCTCATCCATTCCGTTGGAACCCACGCGCTGCCGACCGTTGGTGGAACCTCCCCACGCTCAGGGTTCCGGAAGCATTGTCAGTGCGTGGGGGAGCTAGAGAGACAACTCCACGCAGCTCTCTACAGTCACAGGTGTTCCCTGTCCGGGGAAGTCCGAGAAATACCTTCCCTGACCTTGGGGAGGCAGCCTCTTTCACTGGGATTTCCTGCAAACCCCCCTAGCATTCCCTGGCACAGAGACATTAGGAAAACCCTCAGGGGAGACCAGCTCATCCATTCCGTTGGAACCCACGCGCTGCCGACCGTTGGTGGAACCTCCCCACGCTCAGGGTTCCGGAAGCATTGTCAGTGCGTGGGGGAGCTCGAGAGAAAACTCCACGTAGCTCTCTTCAGTTACAGGTGTTCCCTGTCCGGGGAAGTCCGAGAAATGCCTTCCCTGACCTTGGGGAGGCAGCCTCTGTCACTGGGATTTCCTGCAAACCCCCCTAGCATTCCGTGGCACAGAGACATTAGGAAAACCCTCAGGGGAGACAAGCTCAGGCATTCCGTTGGAACCCACGCGCTGCCGACCGTTGGTGGAACCTCCCCACGCTCAGGGTTCCGGAACCATTGTCAGTGCGTGGGGGAGCTCGAGAGACAACTCCACGCAGCTCTATTCAGTCACAGGTGTTCCCTGTCCGGTGAAGTCCGAGAAATATCTTCCCTGACCTTGGGGAGGCAGCCTCTGTCACTGGGATTTCCTGCAAACCCCCCTAGCATTCCCTGGCACAGAGACATTAGGAAAACCCTCAGGGGAGACCAGCTCAGGCATTCCGTTGGAACCCACGCGCTGCCGAGCGTTGGTGGATCCTACCCACGCTCAGGGTTCCGGAACCATTGTCAGTGCGTGGGGAGCTCGAGAGACAACTCCACGCAGCACTCTTCAGTCACAGGTGTGCCCTGTCCGGGGAAGTCCGAGAAATACCTTCCCTGTCCTTGGCGAGGCATCCTCTTTCACTAGGATTTCCTGCAAACCCCCCTAGCATTCCCTGGCACAGAGACATTAGGAAAACCCTCAGGGGAGTCGAGCTCAGCCATTCC
Source organism: Vicugna pacos (assembly GCF_048564905.1). NCBI lineage: Eukaryota > Metazoa > Chordata > Mammalia > Artiodactyla > Camelidae > Vicugna > Vicugna pacos. The sequence continues at coordinate 58,322,443 of NW_027328721.1, read as the reverse complement.
GTTGGAACCCACGCGCTGCCGATTCGTTGGTGGAACCTCCCCACGCTCAGGGTTCCGAAACCATTGTCAGTGCGTGGGGGAGCCCGAGAGACACCTCCACGCAGCTCTCTTCAGTCACAGGTGTTCCCTGTCCTGGGAAGTCCGAGAAATACCTTCCCTGACCGTGGGGAGGCAGCCTCTTTAACTGGGATTTCCTGCAAACCCCCCTAGCATTCCCTGGCACAGAGACACTAGGAAATCCCTCAGGGGAGACCAGCTCAGCCATTCCGTTGGAACCCACGCGCTGCCGACCGTTGGTGGATCCTCCCCACGCTCAGGGTTCCGGAACCATTGTCAGTGCGTGGGGAACTCGAGAGACAACTCCACGCATCTCTCTTCAGTCACAGGTGTTCCGTGTCCTGGGAAGTCCGAGAAATACCTTCCCTGACCTTGGTGAGGCAGCCTCTGTCACTGGGATTTCCTGCAAACCCCCCTAGCATTCCCTGGCAAAGAGACATTAGGAAAACCCTCAGGGGAGACCAGCTCAGCCATTCCGTTGGAACCCACGCGCTGCCGACCGTTGGTGGAACCTCCCCACGCTCAGGGTTCCGGAAGCATTGTCAGTGCGTGGGGGAGCACGAGAGAAAACTCCACGCAGCTCTCTTCAGTTACAGGTGTTCCCATCCAGGGAAGTCCGAGAAATGCCTTCCCTGATCTTGGGGAGACAGCCTCTGTCACTGGGATTTCCTGCAAACACCCCTAGCATTCCGTGGCACAGAGACATTAGGAAAACCTACAGCGGAGAGCAGTTCAGGCATTCAGTTAGAACCCACGCGCTGCCGACGGTTGGTGGAACCTCCCCACGCTCAGGGTTCCAGAACCATTGTCAGTGCGTGGGGGAGCTCGAGAGACAACTCCACGCAGCTGTATTCAGTCACAGGTGTTCCCTGTCCGGTGAAGTCCGAGAAATATATTCCCTGACCTTGGGGAGGCAGCCTCTGTCACTGGGATTTCCTGCAAACCCCCCTAGCATTCCCTGGCACAGAGACATTAGGAAAACCCTCAGGGGAGATCAGCTCAACCATTCCGTTGGAACCCACGCGCTGCCGACCGTTGGTGGATCCTCCCCACGCTCAGGGTTCCGGAACGATTGTCAGTGCGTGGGGAGCTCGAGAGACAACTCCACGCAGCTCTCTTCAGTCACAGGTGTTCCCTGTCCGGGGAAGTCCGAGAAATACCTTCCCTGAACTTGGGGAGGCAGCCTCTTTCACTAGGATTTCCTGCAAACCCCCCTAGCATTCCCTGGCACAGAGACATTAGGAAAACCCGCAGGGGAGTCGAGCTCAGCCATTCCGTTGGAACCCACGCGCTGCCGATTCGTTGGTGGAACCTCCCCACGCTCAGGGTTCCGGAACCATTGTCAGTGAGTGGGGGAGCTCGAGAGACAACTCCACGCAGCTCTCTTCAGTCACAGGTGTTCCCTGTCCGGGTAAGTCCGAGTAATACCTTCCCTGACTTGGGGGAGGCAGCCTCTGTCAGTGGGATTTCCTGCAAACCCCCCTAGCATTTCCTGGCACAGAGACATTAGGAAAACCCTCAGGGGAGACCAGCTCAGGCATTCCGTTGGAACCCACGCGCTGCCGACCGTTGGTGGAACCTCCCCACGCTCAGGGTTCCGGAACCATTGTCAGTGCGTGGGGGAGCTCGAGAGAAAACTCCACGCAGCTCTCTTCAGTCACAGGTGTTCCCTGTCCGGGGAAGTCCGAGAAATACCTTCCCTGTCCTTGGGGAGGCAGCCTCTTTCACTAGGATTTCCTGCAAACCCCCCTAGCATTCCCTGGCACAGAGACATTAGGAAAACCCTCAGGGGAGTCGAGCTCAGCCATTCCGTTGGAACCCACGCGCTGCCGATTCGTTGGTGGAACCTCCCCACGCTCAGGGTTCCGGAACCATTGTCAGTGCGTGGGGGAGCCCGAGAGACACCTCCACGCAGCTCTCTTCAGTCACAGGTGTTCCCTGTCCGGGGAAGTCCGAGAAATACCTTCCCTGACCGTGGGGAGGCAGCCTCTGTAACTGGGATTTCCTGCAAACCCCCCTAGCATTCCCTGGCACAGAGACACTAGGAAATCCCTCAGGGGAGACCAGCTCAGCCATTCCGTTGGAACCCACGCGCTGACGACCGTTGGTGGATCCTCCCCACGCTCAGGGTTCCGGAACCATTGTCAGTGCGTGGGGAGCTCGAGAGACAACTCCACGCAGCTCTCTTCAGTCACAGGTGTTCCGTGTCCTGGGAAGTCCGAGAAATACCTTCCCTGACCTTGGTGAGGCAGCCTCTGTCACTGGGATTTCCTGCAAACCGCCCTAGCATTCCCTGGCAAAGAGACATTAGGAAAACCTTCAGGGGAGACCAGCTCAGCCATTCCGTTGGAACCCACGCGCTGCCGACCGTTGGTGGAACCTCCCCACGCTCAGGGTTCCGGAAGCATTGTCAGTGCGTGGGGGAGCACGAGAGAAAACTCCACGCAGCTCTCTTCAGTTACAGGTGTTCCCTGTCCGGGGAAGTCCGAGAAATGCCTTCCCTGATCTTGGGGAGACAGCCTCTGTCACTGGGATTTCCTGCAAACCCCCCTAGCATTCCGTGGCACAGAGACATTAGGAAAACCTACAGCGGAGAGCAGTTCAGGCATTCAGTTAGAACCCACGCGCTGCCGACGGTTGGTGGAACCTCCCCACGCTCATGGTTCCGGAACCATTGTCAGTGCGTGGGGGAGCTCGAGAGACAACTCCACGCAGCTGTATTCAGTCACAGGTGTTCCCTGTCCGGTGAAGTCCGAGAAATATATTCCCTGACCTTGGGGAGGCAGCCTCTGTCACTGGGATTTCCTGCAAACCCCCCTAGCATTCCCTGGCACAGAGACATTAGGAAAACCCTCAGGGGAGACCAGCTCAGGCATTCCGTTGGAACCCACGCGCTGAAGACCGTTGGTGGATCCTCCCCACGCTCAGGGTTCCGGAACGATTGTCAGTGCGTGGGGAACTCGAGAGACAACTCCACGCAGCTCTCTTCAGTCACAGGTGTTCCCTGTCCGGGGAAGTCCGAGAAATACCTTCCCTGAACTTGGGGAGGCAGCCTCTTTCACTAGGATTTCCTGCAAACCCCCCTAGCATTCCCTGGCACAGAGACATTAGGAAAACCTTCAGGGGGGTCCAGCTCAGCCATTCCGTTGGAACCCACGCGCTGCCGACCGTTGGTGGAACCTCCCCACGCTCAGGGTTCCGGAACCATTGTCAGTGCGTGGGGGAGCTCTAGAGACAACTCCACGCAGCTCTCTTCAGTCACAGGTGTTCCCTGTCAGGGGAAGTCCGAGAAATACCTTCCCTGACCTTGGGGAGGAAGCCTCAGTCCCTGGGATTTCCTGCAAACCCCCCCTACCTTTCCCTGGCACAGAGAAATTAGGAAAACCCTCAGGGGAGACCAGCTCAGCCATTCCGTTGGAACCCACACGCTGCCGACCGTTGGTGGAACCTCCCCACGCTCAGGGTTCCGGAAGCATTGTCAGTGCGTGGGGGAGCTCGAGGGAAAACTCCACGCAGCTCTCTTCAGTCACAGGTGTTCCCTGTCCGGGGAATCCGAGAAATACATTCCCTGACATGGGGGAGGCAGCCTCTGTCACTGGGATTTCCTGCAAACCCCCCTAGAATTCCCTGGCACAGAGACATTAGGAATACCCTCAGGGGAGACCAGCTCAGCCATTCCGTTGGAACCCACGCGCTGCCGACCATTGGTGGAACCTCCCCACGCTCAGCGTTTCGGAACCATTGTCAGTGCGTGGGGGAGCTCGAGAGACATCTCCACGTAGCTCTCTTCAGTAACAGGTGTTCCCTGTGCGGTGAAGTCCTTGAAATAACTTCCCTGACCTTGGGGAGGTAGCCTCTGTCACTGGGATTTCCTGCAAACCCCCCTAGCATTCCCTGGCACAGAGACATTAGGAAAACACTCAGGGGAGACCAGCTGAGCCATTCCGTTGGAACCCACGCGCTGCCGACCGTTGGTGGAACCTCCCCACGCTCAGGGTTCCGGAAGCATTGTCAGTGCGTGGGGGAGCTCGAGAGACAACTCCACGCAGCTCTCTTCAGTCACAGGTGTTCCCTGTCCGGGGAAGTCCGAGAAAAAGCTTCCCTGACCTTGGGGAGGCAACCTCTGTCACTGGGATTTCCTGCAAACCCCCCTAGCATTCCCTGGCACAGAGACATTAGGAAAACCCTCAGGGGAGACCAGCTCAGGCATTCCGTTGGAACCCACGCGCTGCCGACCGTTGGTGGATCCTCCCCACGCTCAGGGTTCCGGAACCATTGTCAGTGCGTGGGGAGCTCGAGAGACAACTCCACGCAGCTCTCTTCAGTCACAGGTGTTCCCTGTCCGGGGAAGTCCGAGAAATACCTTCCCTGACCTTGGGGAGGCAGCCTCATTCACTAGGATTTCCTGCAAACCCCCCTAGCATTCCCTGGCACAGAGACATTTGGAAAACCCTCAGGGGAGTCGAGCTCAGCCATTCCATTGGAACCCACGCGCTGCCGATTTGTTGGTGGAACCTCCCCACGCTCAGGGTTCCGGAACCATTGTCAGTGCGTGGGGGAGCTCGAGAGACAACTCCACGCAGCTCTCTTCAGTCACAGGTGTTCCCTGTCCGGGGAAGTCCGAGAAATATCTTCCCTGACCTTCGGGAGGCAGCTTCTGTCACTGGGATTTCCTACAAACCCCCCTAGCATTCCCTGGCAGAGAGACATTAGGAAAACCCTCAGGGGAGACCAGCTCAGCCATTCCGTTGGAACCCACGCGCTGCCGACCGTTGGTGGAACCTGCCCACGCTCAGGGTTCCGGAAACATTGTCAGTGCGTGGAGGAGCTCGAGAGACAACTCCACGCAGCTCTCTTCCGTCATGGGTGTTCCCTGTCCGGGGAAGTCCGAGAAATACCTTCCCTGAACTTGGGGAGGCAGCCTCTGTCACTGGGATTTCCTGCAATACCCCCTAGCATTCCCTGGCACAGAGACACTAGAAAATCCCTCAGGGGAGACCAGCTCAGCCATTCCGTTGGAACCCACGCGCTGCCGACCGTTGGTGGAACCTCCCCACGCTCAGGGTTCCGGAACCATTGTCAGTGCGTGGGGAACTCGAGAGACAACTCCACGCAGCTCTCTTCAGTCACAGGTGTTCCCTGTCCGGGGAAGTCCGAGAAATACCTTCCCTGACGTTGGGGAGGCAGCCTCTGTCACTGGGATTTCCTGCAAACACCCCAAGCATTCCCTGGCACAGAGACATTAGGAAAACCCTCAGGGGAGACCAGCACAGCCATTGCGTTGGAACCCACGCTCTGCCGACCGTTGGTGGTTCCTCCCCACGCTAAGGGTTCCAGAACCATGGTCAGTGCGTGGGGAACACGAGAGACAACTCCACGCAGCTCTCTTCAGTCACAGGTGTTCCCTGTCCGGGGAAGTCCGAGAAATACCTTCCCTGACCTTGGGGAGGAAGCCTCTGTCCCTGGGATTTCCTGCAAACCCCCCCTATCTTTCCCTGGCACAGAGAAATTAGGAAATCCCTCAGGGGAGACCAGCTCAGCCATTCCGTTGGAACCCACGCGCTGCCGACCGTTGGTGGAACCTCCCCACGCTCAGGGTTCCGGAACCATTGTCAGTGCGTGGGGGAGCTCGAGGGAAAACTCCACGCAGCTCTCTTCATTCACAGGTGTTCCCTGTCCGGGGAATCCGAGAAATACCTTCCCTGACATGTGGGAGGCAGCCTCTGACACTGGGATTTCCTGCAAACCCCCCTAGCATTCCCTGGCACAGAGACATTAGGAATACCCTCAGGGGAGACCAGCTCAGCCATTCCGTTGGAACCCACGCGCTGCCGACCATTGGTGGAACCTCCCCACGCTCAGCGTTCCGGAACCATTGTCAGTGCGTGGGGGAGCTCGAGAGACATCTCCACGTAGCTCTCTTCAGTAACAGGTGTTCCCTGTGCGGTGAAGTCCTTGAAATAACTTCCCTGACCTTGGGGAGGTAGCCTCTGTCACTGGGATTTCCTGCAAACCCCCCTAGCATTCCCTGGCACAGAGACATTAGGAAAACACTCAGGGGAGACCAGCTCAGCCATTCCGTTGGAACCCACGCGCTGCCGACCGTTGGTGGAACCTCCCCACGCTCAGGGTTCCGGAACCATTGTCAGTGCGTGGGGGAGCTCGAGAGACAACTCCACGCAGCTCTCTTCAGTCACAGGTGTTCCCTGTCCGGGGAAGTCCGAGAAATATCTTCCCTGACCTTGGGGAGGCAGCTTCTGTCACTGGGATTTCCTGCAAACCCCCCTAGCATTCCCTGGCAGAGAGACATTAGGAAAACCCTCAGGGGAGACCAGCTCAGCCATTCCGTTGGAACCCATGCGCTGCCGACCGTTGGTGGATCCTGCCCACGCTCAGGGTTCCGGAAACCTTGTCAGTGCGTGGGGGAGCTCGAGAGACAACTCCACGCAGCTCTCTTCAGTCAGGGGTGTTCCCTGTCCGTGGAACTCCGAGAAATATCTTCCCTGACCTTGGGGAGGCAGCCTCTGTCACTGGGATTTCCTGCAAACCCCCCTAGCATTCCCTGGCACAGAGACACTAGGAAATCCCTCAGGGGAGACCAGCTCAGCCATTCCGTTTGAACCCACGCGCTGCCGACCGTTGGTGGAACCTCCCCACGCTCAGGGTTCCGGAAGCATTGTCAGTGCGTGGGGGAGCTCGAGGGAAAACTCCACGCAGCTCTCTTCAGTCACAGGTGTTCCCTGTCCGGGGAATCCGAGAAATACATTCCCTGACATGGGGGAGGCAGCCTCTGTCACTGGGATTTCCTGCAAACCCCCCTAGCATTCCCTGGCACAGAGACATTAGGAATACCCTCAGGGGAGACCAGCTCAGCCATTCCGTTGGAACCCACGCGCTGCCGACCATTGGTGGAACCTCCCCACGCTCAGCGTTTCGGAACCATTGTCAATGCGTGGGGGAGCTCGAGAGACATCTCCACGTAGCTCTCTTCAGTAACAGGTGTTCCCTGTGCGGTGAAGTCCTTGAAATAACTTCCCTGACCTTGGGGAGGTAGCCTCTGTCACTGGGATTTCCTGCAAACCCCCCTAGCATTCCCTGGCACAGAGACACTAGGAAATCCCTCAGGTGAGACCAGCTCAGCCATTCCGTTCGAACCCACGCGCTGCCGACCGTTGGTGGATCCTCCCCACGCTCAGGGTTCCGGAAACATTGTCAGTGCGTGGGGAACTCGAGACACAACTCCACGCAGCTCTCTTCAGTCACAGGTGTTCCCTGTCCGGGGAAGTCCGAGAAATACCTTCCCTGACCTTGGGGAGGCAGCCTCTGTCACTGGGATTTCCTGCAAACCCCCCTAGCATTCCCTGGCACAGAGACATTAGGAAAACCCTCAGGGGAGACCAGCTCAGCCATTCCGTTTGAACCCACGCGCTGCCGACCGTTGGTGGAACCTCCCCACGCTCAGGGTTCCGGAAGCATTGTCAGTGCGTGGGGGAGCTCGAGGGAAAACTCCACGCAGCTCTCTTCAGTCACAGGTGTTCCCTGTCCGGGGAATCCGAGAAATACATTCCCTGACATGGGGGAGGCAGCCTCTGTCACTGGGATTTCCTGCAAACCCCCCTAGCATTCCCTGGCACAGAGACATTAGGAATACCCTCAGGGGAGACCAGCTCAGCCATTCCGTTGGAACCCACGCGCTGCCGACCATTGGTGGAACCTCCCCACGCTCAGCGTTTCGGAACCATTGTCAGTGCGTGGGGGAGCTCGAGAGACATCTCCACGTAGCTCTCTTCAGTAACAGGTGTTCCCTGTGCGGTGAAGTCCTTGAAATAACTTCCCTGACTTTGGGGAGGTAGCCTCTGTCACTGGGATTTCCTGCAAACCCCCCTAGCATTCCCTGGCACAGAGACACTAGGAAATCCCTCAGGTGAGACCAGCTCAGCCATTCCGTTCGAACCCACGCGCTGCCGACCGTTGGTGGATCCTCCCCACGCTCAGGGTTCCGGAAACATTGTCAGTGCGTGGGGAACTCGAGAGACAACTCCACGCAGCTCTCTTCAGTCACAGGTGTTCCCTGTCCGGGGAAGTCCGAGAAATACCTTCCCTGACCTTGGGGAGGCAGCCTCTGTCCCTGGGATTTAGTGCAAACCCCCCTAGCATTCCCTGGCACAGAGACATTAGGAAAACCCTCAGGGGAGACCAGCTCAGCCATTCCGTTGGAACCCACGCGCTGCCGACCGTTGGTGGAACCTCCCCACTCTCAGGGTTCCGGAACCATTGTCAGTGCGTGGGGGACCTCGAGAGACAACTCCACGCAGCTCTCTTCAGTCACAGGTGTTCCCTGTCCGGGGAAGTCCGAGAAATAACTTCCCTGACCTAGGGGAGGCAGTCTCTGTCACTGGGATTTCCTGCAAACCCCCCTAGCATTCCCTGGCACAGAGACACTAGGAAAACCCTCAGGGGAGACAATCTCAGCCATTCCGTTGGAACCCACGCGCTGCCGACCGTTGGTGGAACCTCCCGACGCTCAGGGTTCCGGAACCATTGTCAGTGCGTGGGGGAGCACGAGAGACAACTCCACGCAACTCTATTCAGTCACAGGTGTTCCCTGTCCGGGGAAGTCCGAGAAATACCTTCCCTGACGTTGGGGAGGCAGCCTCTGTCACTGGGATTTCCTGCAAACCCCCCTAGCATTCCCTGGCACAGAGACATTAGGAAAACCCTCAGGGGAGACCAGCACAGCCATTGCGTTGGAACCCACGCGCTGCCGACCGTTGGTGGATCCTCCCCACGCTAAGGGTTCCAGAACCATGGTCAGTGCGTGGGGAACTCGAGAGACAACTCCACGCAGCTCTCTTCAGTCACAGGTGTTCCCTGTCCGGGGAAGTCCGAGAAATATCTTCCCTGACCTTGGGGAGGCAGCTTCTGTCACTGGGATTTCCTACAAACCCCCCTAGCATTCCCTGGCACAGAGACATTAGGAAAACCCTCAGGGGAGACCAGCTCAGCCATTCCGTTGGAACCCACACGCTGCCGACCGTTGGTGGAACCTCCCCACGCTCAGGGTTCCGGAAGCATTGTCAGTGCGTGGGGGAGCTCGAGGGAAAACTCCACGCAGCTCTCTTCAGTCACAGGTGTTCCCTGTCCGGGGAATCCGAGAAATACATTCCCTGACATGGGGGAGGCAGCCTCTGTCACTGGGATTTCCTGCAAACCCCCCTAGAATTCCCTGGCACAGAGACATTAGGAATACCCTCAGGGGAGACCAGCTCAGCCATTCCGTTGGAACCCACGCGCTGCCGACCATTGGTGGAACCTCCCCACGCTCAGCGTTTCGGAACCATTGTCAGTGCGTGGGGGAGCTCGAGAGACATCTCCACGTAGCTCTCTTCAGTAACAGGTGTTCCCTGTGCGGTGAAGTCCTTGAAATAACTTCCCTGACCTTGGGGAGGTAGCCTCTGTCACTGGGATTTCCTGCAAACCCCCCTAGCATTCCCTGGCACAGAGACATTAGGAAAACACTCAGGGGAGACCAGCTGAGCCATTCCGTTGGAACCCACGCGCTGCCGACCGTTGGTGGAACCTCCCCACGCTCAGGGTTCCGGAAGCATTGTCAGTGCGTGGGGGAGCTCGAGAGACAACTCCACGCAGCTCTCTTCAGTCACAGGTGTTCCCTGTCCGGGGAAGTCCGAGAAAAAGCTTCCCTGACCTTGGGGAGGCAACCTCTGTCACTGGGATTTCCTGCAAACCCCCCTAGCATTCCCTGGCACAGAGACATTAGGAAAACCCTCAGGGGAGACCAGCTCAGGCATTCCGTTGGAACCCACGCGCTGCCGACCGTTGGTGGATCCTCCCCACGCTCAGGGTTCCGGAACCATTGTCAGTGCGTGGGGAGCTCGAGAGACAACTCCACGCAGCTCTCTTCAGTCACAGGTGTTCCCTGTCCGGGGAAGTCCGAGAAATACCTTCCCTGACCTTGGGGAGGCAGCCTCATTCACTAGGATTTCCTGCAAACCCCCCTAGCATTCCCTGGCACAGAGACATTTGGAAAACCCTCAGGGGAGTCGAGCTCAGCCATTCCATTGGAACCCACGCGCTGCCGATTTGTTGGTGGAACCTCCCCACGCTCAGGGTTCCGGAACCATTGTCAGTGCGTGGGGGAGCTCGAGAGACAACTCCACGCAGCTCTCTTCAGTCACAGGTGTTCCCTGTCCGGGGAAGTCCGAGAAATATCTTCCCTGACCTTCGGGAGGCAGCTTCTGTCACTGGGATTTCCTACAAACCCCCCTAGCATTCCCTGGCAGAGAGACATTAGGAAAACCCTCAGGGGAGACCAGCTCAGCCATTCCGTTGGAACCCACGCGCTGCCGACCGTTGGTGGAACCTGCCCACGCTCAGGGTTCCGGAAACATTGTCAGTGCGTGGAGGAGCTCGAGAGACAACTCCACGCAGCTCTCTTCCGTCATGGGTGTTCCCTGTCCGGGGAAGTCCGAGAAATACCTTCCCTGAACTTGGGGAGGCAGCCTCTGTCACTGGGATTTCCTGCAATACCCCCTAGCATTCCCTGGCACAGAGACACTAGAAAATCCCTCAGGGGAGACCAGCTCAGCCATTCCGTTGGAACCCACGCGCTGCCGACCGTTGGTGGAACCTCCCCACGCTCATGGTTCCGGAACCATTGTCAGTGCGTGGGGAACTCGAGAGACAACTCCACGCAGCTCTCTTCAGTCACAGGTGTTCCCTGTCCGGGGAAGTCCGAGAAATACCTTCCCTGACGTTGGGGAGGCAGCCTCTGTCACTGGGATTTCCTGCAAACACCCCAAGCATTCCCTGGCACAGAGACATTAGGAAAACCCTCAGGGGAGACCAGCACAGCCATTGCGTTGGAACCCACGCGCTGCCGACCGTTGGTGGTTCCTCCCCACGCTAAGGGTTCCAGAACCATGGTCAGTGCGTGGGGAACACGAGAGACAACTCCACGCAGCTCTCTTCAGTCACAGGTGTTCCCTGTCCGGGGAAGTCCGAGAAATACCTTCCCTGACCTTGGGGAGGAAGCCTCTGTCCCTGGGATTTCCTGCAAACCCCCCCTATCTTTCCCTGGCACAGAGAAATTAGGAAATCCCTCAGGGGAGACCAGCTCAGCCATTCCGTTGGAACCCACGCGCTGCCGACCGTTGGTGGAACCTCCCCACGCTCAGGGTTCCGGAACCATTGTCAGTGCGTGGGGGAGCTCGAGGGAAAACTCCACGCAGCTCTCTTCAGTCACAGGTGTTCCCTGTCCGGGGAATCCGAGAAATACCTTCCCTGACATGTGGGAGGCAGCCTCTGACACTGGGATTTCCTGCAAACCCCCCTAGCATTCCCTGGCACAGAGACATTAGGAATACCCTCAGGGGAGACCAGCTCAGCCATTCCGTTGGAACCCACGCGCTGCCGACCATTGGTGGAACCTCCCCACGCTCAGCGTTCCGGAACCATTGTCAGTGCGTGGGGGAGCTCGAGAGACATCTCCACGTAGCTCTCTTCAGTAACAGGTGTTCCCTGTGCGGTGAAGTCCTTGAAATAACTTCCCTGACCTTGGGGAGGTAGCCTCTGTCACTGGGATTTCCTGCAAACCCCCCTAGCATTCCCTGGCACAGAGACATTAGGAAAACACTCAGGGGAGACCAGCTCAGCCATTCCGTTGGAACCCACGCGCTGCCGACCGTTGGTGGAACCTCCCCACGCTCAGGGTTCCGGAACCATTGTCAGTGCGTGGGGGAGCTCGAGAGACAACTCCACGCAGCTCTCTTCAGTCACAGGTGTTCCCTGTCCGGGGAAGTCCGAGAAATATCTTCCCTGACCTTGGGGAGGCAGCTTCTGTCACTGGGATTTCCTGCAAACCCCCCTAGCATTCCCTGGCAGAGAGACATTAGGAAAACCCTCAGGGGAGACCAGCTCAGCCATTCCGTTGGAACCCATGCGCTGCCGACCGTTGGTGGATCCTGCCCACGCTCAGGGTTCCGGAAACCTTGTCAGTGCGTGGGGGAGCTCGAGAGACAACTCCACGCAGCTCTCTTCAGTCAGGGGTGTTCCCTGTCCGTGGAACTCCGAGAAATATCTTCCCTGACCTTGGGGAGGCAGCCTCTGTCACTGGGATTTCCTGCAAACCCCCCTAGCATTCCCTGGCACAGAGACACTAGGAAATCCCTCAGGGGAGACCAGCTCAGCCATTCCGTTTGAACCCACGCGCTGCCGACCGTTGGTGGAACCTCCCCACGCTCAGGGTTCCGGAAGCATTGTCAGTGCGTGGGGGAGCTCGAGGGAAAACTCCACGCAGCTCTCTTCAGTCACAGGTGTTCCCTGTCCGGGGAATCCGAGAAATACATTCCCTGACATGGGGGAGGCAGCCTCTGTCACTGGGATTTCCTGCAAACCCCCCTAGCATTCCCTGGCACAGAGACATTAGGAATACCCTCAGGGGAGACCAGCTCAGCCATTCCGTTGGAACCCACGCGCTGCCGACCATTGGTGGAACCTCCCCACGCTCAGCGTTTCGGAACCATTGTCAATGCGTGGGGGAGCTCGAGAGACATCTCCACGTAGCTCTCTTCAGTAACAGGTGTTCCCTGTGCGGTGAAGTCCTTGAAATAACTTCCCTGACCTTGGGGAGGTAGCCTCTGTCACTGGGATTTCCTGCAAACCCCCCTAGCATTCCCTGGCACAGAGACACTAGGAAATCCCTCAGGTGAGACCAGCTCAGCCATTCCGTTCGAACCCACGCGCTGCCGACCGTTGGTGGATCCTCCCCACGCTCAGGGTTCCGGAAACATTGTCAGTGCGTGGGGAACTCGAGACACAACTCCACGCAGCTCTCTTCAGTCACAGGTGTTCCCTGTCCGGGGAAGTCCGAGAAATACCTTCCCTGACCTTGGGGAGGCAGCCTCTGTCACTGGGATTTCCTGCAAACCCCCCTAGCATTCCCTGGCACAGAGACATTAGGAAAACCCTCAGGGGAGACCAGCTCAGCCATTCCGTTTGAACCCACGCGCTGCCGACCGTTGGTGGAACCTCCCCACGCTCAGGGTTCCGGAAGCATTGTCAGTGCGTGGGGGAGCTCGAGGGAAAACTCCACGCAGCTCTCTTCAGTCACAGGTGTTCCCTGTCCGGGGAATCCGAGAAATACATTCCCTGACATGGGGGAGGCAGCCTCTGTCACTGGGATTTCCTGCAAACCCCCCTAGCATTCCCTGGCACAGAGACATTAGGAATACCCTCAGGGGAGACCAGCTCAGCCATTCCGTTGGAACCCACGCGCTGCCGACCATTGGTGGAACCTCCCCACGCTCAGCGTTTCGGAACCATTGTCAGTGCGTGGGGGAGCTCGAGAGACATCTCCACGTAGCTCTCTTCAGTAACAGGTGTTCCCTGTGCGGTGAAGTCCTTGAAATAACTTCCCTGACTTTGGGGAGGTAGCCTCTGTCACTGGGATTTCCTGCAAACCCCCCTAGCATTCCCTGGCACAGAGACACTAGGAAATCCCTCAGGTGAGACCAGCTCAGCCATTCCGTTCGAACCCACGCGCTGCCGACCGTTGGTGGATCCTCCCCACGCTCAGGGTTCCGGAAACATTGTCAGTGCGTGGGGAACTCGAGAGACAACTCCACGCAGCTCTCTTCAGTCACAGGTGTTCCCTGTCCGGGGAAGTCCGAGAAATACCTTCCCTGACCTTGGGGAGGCAGCCTCTGTCCCTGGGATTTAGTGCAAACCCCCCTAGCATTCCCTGGCACAGAGACATTAGGAAAACCCTCAGGGGAGACCAGCTCAGCCATTCCGTTGGAACCCACGCGCTGCCGACCGTTGGTGGAACCTCCCCACTCTCAGGGTTCCGGAACCATTGTCAGTGCGTGGGGGACCTCGAGAGACAACTCCACGCAGCTCTCTTCAGTCACAGGTGTTCCCTGTCCGGGGAAGTCCGAGAAATAACTTCCCTGACCTAGGGGAGGCAGTCTCTGTCACTGGGATTTCCTGCAAACCCCCCTAGCATTCCCTGGCACAGAGACACTAGGAAAACCCTCAGGGGAGACAATCTCAGCCATTCCGTTGGAACCCACGCGCTGCCGACCGTTGGTGGAACCTCCCGACGCTCAGGGTTCCGGAACCATTGTCAGTGCGTGGGGGAGCACGAGAGACAACTCCACGCAACTCTATTCAGTCACAGGTGTTCCCTGTCCGGGGAAGTCCGAGAAATACCTTCCCTGACGTTGGGGAGGCAGCCTCTGTCACTGGGATTTCCTGCAAACCCCCCTAGCATTCCCTGGCACAGAGACATTAGGAAAACCCTCAGGGGAGACCAGCACAGCCATTGCGTTGGAACCCACGCGCTGCCGACCGTTGGTGGATCCTCCCTACGCTAAGGGTTCCAGAACCATGGTCAGTGCGTGGGGAACTCGAGAGACAACTCCACGCAGCTCTCTTCAGTCACAGGTGTTCCCTGTCCGGGGAAGTCCGAGAAATATCTTCCCTGACCTTGGGGAGGCAGCTTCTGTCACTGGGATTTCCTACAAACCCCCCTAGCATTCCCTGGCACAGAGACATTAGGAATACCCTCAGGGGAGACCAGCTCAGCCATTCCGTTGGAACCCACGCGCTGCCGACCATTGGTGGAACCTCCCCACGCTCAGCGTTCCGGAACCATTGTCAGTGCGTGGGGGAGCTCGAGAGACATCTCCACGTAGCTCTCTTCAGTAACAGGTGTTCCCTGTGCGGTGAAGTCCTTGAAATAACTTCCCTGACCTTGGGGAGGTAGCCTCTGTCACTGGGATTTCCTGCAAACCCCCCTAGCATTCCCTGGCAGAGAGACATTAGGAAAACCCTCAGGGGAGACCAGCTCAGCCATTCCGTTGGAACCCATGCGCTGCCGACCGTTGGTGGAACCTGCCCACGCTCAGGGTTCCGGAAACCTTGTCAGTGCGTGGGGGAGCTCGAGAGACAACTCCACGCAGCTCTCTTCAGTCAGGGGTGTTCCCTGTCCGGGGAACTCCGAGAAATATCTTCCCTGACCTTGGGGAGGCAGCCTCTGTCACTGGGATTTCCTGCAAACCCCCCTAGCATTCCCTGGCACAGAGACATTAGGAAATCCCTCAGGGGAGACCAGCTCAGCCATTCCGTTGGAACCCACGCGCTGCCGACCGTTGGTGGAACCTCCCCACGCTCAGGGTTCCGGAAGCATTGTCAGTGCGTGGGGGAGCTCGAGGGAAAACTCCACGCAGCTCTCTTCAGTCACAGGTGTTCCCTGTCCGGGGAATCCGAGAAATACATTCCCTGACATGGGGGAGGCAGCCTCTGTCACTGGGATTTCCTGCAAACCCCCCTAGCATTCCCTGGCACAGAGACATTAGGAATACCCTCAGGGGAGACCAGCTCAGCCATTCCGTTGGAACCCACGCGCTGCCGACCATTGGTGGAACCTCCCCACGCTCAGCGTTTCGGAACCATTGTCAGTGCGTGGGGGAGCTCGAGAGACAACTCCACGTAGCTCTCTTCAGTAACAGGTGTTCCCTGTGCGGTGAAGTCCTTGAAATAACTTCCCTGACCTTGGGGAGGTAGCCTCTGTCACTGGGATTTCCTGCAAACCCCCCTAGCATTCCCTGGCACAGAGACACTAGGAAATCACTCAGGTGAGACCAGCTCAGCCATTCCGTTCGAACCCACGCGCTGCCGACCATTGGTGGATCCTCCCCACGCTCAGGGTTCCGGAAACATTGTCAGTGCGTGGGGAACTCGAGAGACAACTCCACGCAGCTCTCTTCAGTCACAGGTGTTCCCTGTACGGGGAAGTCCGAGAAATTCCTTCCCTGAACTTGGGGAGGCAGCCTCTGTCACTGGGATTTCCTGCAATCCCCCCTAGCATTCCCTGGCACAGAGACACTTGGAAATCCCTCAGGGGAGACCAGCTCAGCCATTCCGTTGGAACCCACGCGCTGCCGACCGTTGGTGGAACCTGCCCACGCTCAGGGTTCCGGAAACATTGTCAGTGCGTGGAGGAGCTCGAGAGACAACTCCACGCAGCTCTCTTCAGTCATGGGTGTTCCCTGTACGGGGAAGTCCGAGAAATACCTTCCCTGAACTTGGGGAGGCAGCCTCTGTCACTGGGATTTCCTGCAATCCCCCCTAGCATTCCCTGGCACAGAGACACTTGGAAATCCCTCAGGGGAGACCAGCTCAGCCATTCCGTTGGAACCCACGCGCTGCCGACCGTTGGTGGAACCTCCCCACGCTCAGGGTTCCGGAACCATTGTCAGTGCGTGGGGAACTCGAGAGACAACTCCACGCAGCTCTCTTCAGTCACAGGTGTTCCCTGTCCGGGGAAGTCCGAGAAATACCTTCCCTGACGTTGGGGAGGCAGCCTCTGTCACTGGGATTTCCTGCAAACCCCCCTAGCATTCCCTGGCACAGAGACATTAGGAAAACCCTCAGGGGAGACCAGCACAGCCATTGCGTTGGAACCCACGCGCTGCCGACCGTTGGTGGATCCTCCCCACGCTAAGGGTTCCAGAACCATGGTCAGTGCGTGGGGAACACGAGAGACAACTCCACGCAGCTCTCTTCAGTCACAGGTGTTCCCTGTCCGGGGAAGTCCGAGAAATACCTTCCCTGACCTTGGGGAGGAAGCCTCTGTCCCTGGGATTTCCTGCAAACCCCCCCTACCTTTCCCTGGCACAGAGAAATTAGGAAAACCCTCAGGGGAGACCAGCTCAGCCATTCCGTTGGAACCCACGCGCTGCCGACCGTTGGTGGAACCTCCCCACGCTCAGGGTTCCGGAAACATTGTCAGTGCGTGGGGGAGCTCGAGGGAAAACTCCACGCAGCTCTCTTCAGTCACAGGTGTTCCCTGTCCGGGGAATCCGAGAAATACCTTCCCTGACATGGGGGAGGCAGCCTCTGTCACTGGGATTTCCTGCAAACCCCCCTAGCATTCCCTGGCACAGAGACATTAGGAATACCCTCAGGGGAGACCAGCTCAGCCATTCCGTTGGAACCCACGCGCTGCCGACCATTGGTGGAACCTCCCCACGCTCAGCGTTCCGGAACCATTGTCAGTGCGTGGGGGAGCTCGAGAGACATCTCCACGTAGCTCTCTTCAGTAACAGGTGTTCCCTGTGCGGTGAAGTCCTTGAAATAACTTCCCTGACCTTGGGGAGGTAGCCTCTGTCACTGGGATTTCCTGCAAACCCCCCTAGCATTCCCTGGCACAGAGACACTAGGAAATCCCTCAGGTGAGACCAGCTCAGCCATTCCGTTGGAACCCACGCGCTGCCGACCGTTGGTGGATCCTCCCCACGCTCAGGGTTCCGGAAGCATTGTCAGTGCGTGGGGAACTCGAGAGACATCTCCACGCAGCTCTCTTCAGTCACAGGTGTTCCCTGTCCGGGGAAGTCCGAGAAATTCCTTCCCTGACCTTGGGGAGGCAGCCTCTGTCACTGGGATTTCCTGCAAACCCCCCTAGCATTCCCTGGCACAGAGACATTAGGAAAACACTCAGGGGAGACCAGCTCAGCCATTCCGTTGGAACCCACGCGCTGCCGACCGTTGGTGGAACCTCCCCACGCTCAGGGTTCCGGAACCATTGTCAGTGCGTGGGGGAGCTCGAGAGACAACTCCACGCAGCTCTCTTCAGTCACAGGTGTTCCCTGTCCGGGGAAGTCCGAGAAATATCTTCCCTGACCTTGGGGAGGCAGCTTCTGTCACTGGGATTTCCTGCAAACCCCCCTAGCATTCCCTGGCAGAGAGACATTAGGAAAACCCTCAGGGGAGACCAGCTCAGCCATTCCGTTGGAACCCATGCGCTGCCGACCGTTGGTGGAACCTGCCCACGCTCAGGGTTCCGGAAACCTTGTCAGTGCGTGGGGGAGCTCGAGAGACAACTCCACGCAGCTCTCTTCAGTCAGGGGTGTTCCCTGTCCGGGGAACTCCGAGAAATATCTTCCCTGACCTTGGGGAGGCAGCCTCTGTCACTGGGATTTCCTGCAAACCCCCCTAGCATTCCCTGGCACAGAGACACTAGGAAATCCCTCAGGGGAGACCAGCTCAGCCATTCCGTTGGAACCCACGCGCTGCCGACCGTTGGTGGAACCTCCCCACGCTCAGGGTTCCGGAACCATTGTCAGTGCGTGGGGAACTCGAGAGACAACTCCAAGCAGCTCTCTTCAGTCACTGGTGTTCCCTGTCCGGGGAAGATCGTGAAATAACTTCCCTGACCTTAGAGAGGTAGCCTCTTTCACTAGGATTTCCTGCAAAACCCCCTAGCATTCCCTGGCACAGAGACACTAGGAAAACCCTCAGGGGAGACCATCTCAGCCATTCCGTTGGAACCCACGTGCTGCCGACCGTTGGTGGATCCTCCCCACGCTCAGGGTTCCGGAACCATTGTCAGTGCGTGGGGGAGCTCGAGAGACAACTGCACGCAGCTCTCTTCAGTCACAGGTGTTCCCTGTCCGGGGAAGTCCGAGAAATATCCTCCCTGACCTTGGGGAGGCAGCTTCTGTCACTGGGATTTCCTGCAAACCCCCCTAGCATTCCCTGGCACAGAGACATTAGGAAAACCCTCAGGGGAGACCAGCTCAGCCATTCCGTTGGAACCCACGCGCTGCCGACCGTTGGTGGAACCTCCCCACGCTCAGGGTTCCGGAACCATTGTCAGTGCGTGGGGGAGCTCGAGAGACAACTCCAATCAGCTCTCTTCAGTCACAGGTGTTCCCTGTACGGGGAAGTCCGAGAAATACCTTCCCTGACCTTGGGGAGGAAGCCTCTGTAACTGGGATTTCCTGCAAACCCCCCTAGCATTCCCTGGCACAGAGACATTAGGAAAACCCTCAGGGGAGACCAGTTCAGGCATTCCGTTAGAAAACACGCGCTGCCGACCGTTGGTGGAACCTCCCCACGCTCAGGGTTCCGGAACCATTGTCAGTGCGTGGGGGAGCTCGAGAGACAACTCCAAGCAGCTCTCTTCAGTCACAGGTGTTCCCTGTTCAAGGAAGTCCGAGAAATACCTTCCCTGACATTGGGGAGGCAGCCTCTGTCCCTGGGATTTCGTGCAAACCCCCCTAGCATTCCCTGGCACAGAGAAATTAGGAAAACCCTCAGGGGA
Organism: Vicugna pacos; assembly: GCF_048564905.1. Taxonomy (NCBI): domain Eukaryota; kingdom Metazoa; phylum Chordata; class Mammalia; order Artiodactyla; family Camelidae; genus Vicugna; species Vicugna pacos. Next base: position 58,303,260 of record NW_027328721.1, on the reverse strand, counting down.
GACCAGCTCAGCCATTCCGTTGGAACCCACGCGCTGCCGACCGTTGGTGGAACCTCCTCACTCTCAGGGTTCCGGAACCATTGTCAGGGCGTGGGGGAGCTCGAGAGACAACTCCACGCAGCTCTCTTCAGTCACAGGTGTTCCCTGTCCGGGGAAGTCCGAGAAATACTTTCCCTGACCTGGGGGAGGCAGCCTCTGTCACTGGGAATCCCTGCAAACCCCCCTAGCATTCCCTGGCACAGAGACACTAGGAAAACCCTCAGGGGAGACCATCTCAGCCATTCCGTTGGAACCCACGCGCTGCCGACCGTTGGTGGAACATCCCGACGCTCAGGGTTCCGGAACCATTGTCAGTGCGTGGGGGAGCACGAGAGACAACTCCACGCAACTCTCTTCAGTCACAGGTGTTCCCTGTCCGGGGAAGTCCGAGAAATACCTTCCCTGACGTTGGGGAGGCAGCCTCTGTCACTGGGATTTCCTGCAAACCCCCCTAGCATTCCCTGGCACAGAGACATTAGGAAAACCCTCAGGGGAGACCAGCACAGCCATTGCGTTGGAACCCACGCGCTGCCGACCGTTGGTGGATCCTCCCCACGCTAAGGGTTCCAGAACCATGGTCAGTGCGTGGGGAACTCGAGAGACAACTCCACGCAGCTCTCTTCAGTAACAGGTGTTCCCTGTCCGGGGAAGTCCGAGAAATATCTTCCCTGACCTTGGGGAGGCAGCTTCTGTCACTGGGATTTCCTGCAAACCACCCTAGCATTCCCTGGAAGAGAGACATTAGGAAAACCCTCAGGGGAGACCAGCTCAGCCATTCCGTTGGAACCCACGCGCTGCCGACCGTTGGTGGAACCTGCCCACGCTCAGGGTTCCGGAAATATTGTCAGTGCGTGGGGGAGCTCGAGAGACAACTCCACGCAGCTCTCTTCAGTCAGGGGTGTTCCCTGTCCGGGGAAGTCCGAGAAATACCTTCCCTGACCTTGGGGAGGCAGCCTCTGTCACTGGGATTTCCTACAAACCCCCCTAGCATTCCCTGGCACAAAGACACTAGTAAAACACACAGGGGAGACCAGCTCAGTCATTCCGTTGGAACCCACGCGCTGCCGACCGTTGGTGGAACCTCCCCACGCTCAGGGTTCCGGAACCATTGTCAGTGCGTGGGGGAGCTAGAGAGACAACTCCACGCAGCTCTCTTCAGTCACAGGTGTTCCCTGTCCGGGGAAGTCCGAGAAATACCTTCCCTGACCTTGGGGAGGCAGGCTCTGTCACTGGGATTTCCTGCAAAGCCCCCTAGCATTCCCTGGCACAGAGACATTAGGAAAACCCTCAGGGGAGACCAGCTCATCCATTCCGTTGGAACCCACGCGCTGCCGACCGTTGGTGGAACCTCCCCACGCTCAGGGTTCCGGAAGCATTGTCAGTGCGTGGGGGAGCTCGAGAGACAACTCCACGCAGCTCTCTTCAGTCACAGGTGTTCCCTGTCCGGGGAAGTCCGAGAAATATCTTCCCTGACCTTGGGGATGCAGCCTCTGTCACTGGGATTTCCTGCAAACCCCCCTAGCATTCCCTGGCACAGAGACATTAGGAAAACCCTCAGGGGAGACCAGCTCATCCATTCCGTTGGAACCCACGCGCTGCCGACCGTTGGTGGAACCTCCCCACGCTCAGGGTTCCGGAAGCATTGTCAGTGCGTGGGGGAGCTAGAGAGACAACTCCACGCAGCTCTCTTCAGTCACAGGTGTTCCCTGTCCGGGGAATCCGAGAAATACATTCCCTGACATGGGGGAGGCAGCCTCTGTCACTGGGATTTCCTGCAAACCCCCCTAGCATTCCCTGGCACAGAGACATTAGGAATACCCTCAGGGGAGACCAGCTCAGCCATTCCGTTGGAACCCACGCGCTGCCGACCATTGGTGGAACCTCCCCACGCTCAGCGTTTCGGAACCATTGTCAGTGCGTGGGGGAGCTCGAGAGACAACTCCACGTAGCTCTCTTCAGTAACAGGTGTTCCCTGTGCGGTGAAGTCCTTGAAATAACTTCCCTGACCTTGGGGAGGTAGCCTCTGTCACTGGGATTTCCTGCAAACCCCCCTAGCATTCCCTGGCACAGAGACACTAGGAAATCACTCAGGTGAGACCAGCTCAGCCATTCCGTTCGAACCCACGCGCTGCCGACCATTGGTGGATCCTCCCCACGCTCAGGGTTCCGGAAACATTGTCAGTGCGTGGGGAACTCGAGAGACAACTCCACGCAGCTCTCTTCAGTCACAGGTGTTCCCTGTACGGGGAAGTCAGAGAAATTCCTTCCCTGAACTTGGGGAGGCAGCCTCTGTCACTGGGATTTCCTGCAATCCCCCCTAGCATTCCCTGGCACAGGGACACTTGGAAATCCCTCAGGGGAGACCAGCTCAGCCATTCCGTTGGAACCCACGCGCTGCCGACCGTTGGTGGAACCTGCCCACGCTCAGGGTTCCGGAAACATTGTCAGTGCGTGGAGGAGCTCGAGAGACAACTCCACGCAGCTCTCTTCAGTCATGGGTGTTCCCTGTACGGGGAAGTCCGAGAAATACCTTCCCTGAACTTGGGGAGGCAGCCTCTGTCACTGGGATTTCCTGCAATCCCCCCTAGCATTCCCTGGCACAGAGACACTTGGAAATCCCTCAGGGGAGACCAGCTCAGCCATTCCGTTGGAACCCACGCGCTGCCGACCGTTGGTGGAACCTCCCCACGCTCAGGGTTCCGGAACCATTGTCAGTGCGTGGGGAACTCGAGAGACAACTCCACGCAGCTCTCTTCAGTCACAGGTGTTCCCTGTCCGGGGAAGTCCGAGAAATACCTTCCCTGACGTTGGGGAGGCAGCCTCTGTCACTGGGATTTCCTGCAAACCCCCCTAGCATTCCCTGGCACAGAGACATTAGGAAAACCCTCAGGGGAGACCAGCACAGCCATTGCGTTGGAACCCACGCGCTGCCGACCGTTGGTGGATCCTCCCCACGCTAAGGGTTCCAGAACCATGGTCAGTGCGTGGGGAACACGAGAGACAACTCCACGCAGCTCTCTTCAGTCACAGGTGTTCCCTGTCCGGGGAAGTCCGAGAAATACCTTCCCTGACCTTGGGGAGGAAGCCTCTGTCCCTGGGATTTCCTGCAAACCCCCCCTACCTTTCCCTGGCACAGAGAAATTAGGAAAACCCTCAGGGGAGACCAGCTCAGCCATTCCGTTGGAACCCACGCGCTGCCGACCGTTGGTGGAACCTCCCCACGCTCAGGGTTCCGGAAACATTGTCAGTGCGTGGGGGAGCTCGAGGGAAAACTCCACGCAGCTCTCTTCAGTCACAGGTGTTCCCTGTCCGGGGAATCCGAGAAATACCTTCCCTGACATGGGGGAGGCAGCCTCTGTCACTGGGATTTCCTGCAAACCCCCCTAGCATTCCCTGGCACAGAGACATTAGGAATACCCTCAGGGGAGACCAGCTCAGCCATTCCGTTGGAACCCACGCGCTGCCGACCATTGGTGGAACCTCCCCACGCTCAGCGTTCCGGAACCATTGTCAGTGCGTGGGGGAGCTCGAGAGACATCTCCACGTAGCTCTCTTCAGTAACAGGTGTTCCCTGTGCGGTGAAGTCCTTGAAATAACTTCCCTGACCTTGGGGAGGTAGCCTCTGTCACTGGGATTTCCTGCAAACCCCCCTAGCATTCCCTGGCACAGAGACACTAGGAAATCCCTCAGGTGAGACCAGCTCAGCCATTCCGTTGGAACCCACGCGCTGCCGACCGTTGGTGGATCCTCCCCACGCTCAGGGTTCCGGAAGCATTGTCAGTGCGTGGGGAACTCGAGAGACATCTCCACGCAGCTCTCTTCAGTCACAGGTGTTCCCTGTCCGGGGAAGTCCGAGAAATTCCTTCCCTGACCTTGGGGAGGCAGCCTCTGTCACTGGGATTTCCTGCAAACCCCCCTAGCATTCCCTGGCACAGAGACATTAGGAAAACACTCAGGGGAGACCAGCTCAGCCATTCCGTTGGAACCCACGCGCTGCCGACCGTTGGTGGAACCTCCCCACGCTCAGGGTTCCGGAACCATTGTCAGTGCGTGGGGGAGCTCGAGAGACAACTCCACGCAGCTCTCTTCAGTCACAGGTGTTCCCTGTCCGGGGAAGTCCGAGAAATATCTTCCCTGACATTGGGGAGGCAGCTTCTGTCACTGGGATTTCCTGCAAACCCCCCTAGCATTCCCTGGCAGAGAGACATTAGGAAAACCCTCAGGGGAGACCAGCTCAGCCATTCCGTTGGAACCCATGCGCTGCCGACCGTTGGTGGAACCTGCCCACGCTCAGGGTTCCGGAAACCTTGTCAGTGCGTGGGGGAGCTCGAGAGACAACTCCACGCAGCTCTCTTCAGTCAGGGGTGTTCCCTGTCCGGGGAACTCCGAGAAATATCTTCCCTGACCTTGGGGAGGCAGCCTCTGTCACTGGGATTTCCTGCAAACCCCCCTAGCATTCCCTGGCACAGAGACACTAGGAAATCCCTCAGGGGAGACCAGCTCAGCCATTCCGTTGGAACCCACGCGCTGCCGACCGTTGGTGGAACCTCCCCACGCTCAGGGTTCCGGAACCATTGTCAGTGCGTGGGGAACTCGAGAGACAACTCCAAGCAGCTCTCTTCAGTCACTGGTGTTCCCTGTCCGGGGAAGATCGTGAAATAACTTCCCTGACCTTAGAGAGGTAGCCTCTTTCACTAGGATTTCCTGCAAACCCCCCTAGCATTCCCTGGCACAGAGACACTAGGAAAACCCTCAGGGGAGACCATCTCAGCCATTCCGTTGGAACCCACGTGCTGCCGACCGTTGGTGGATCCTCCCCACGCTCAGGGTTCCGGAACCATTGTCAGTGCGTGGGGGAGCTCGAGAGACAACTGCACGCAGCTCTCTTCAGTCACAGGTGTTCCCTGTCCGGGGAAGTCCGAGAAATATCCTCCCTGACCTTGGGGAGGCAGCTTCTGTCACTGGGATTTCCTGCAAACCCCCCTAGCATTCCCTGGCACAGAGACACTAGGAGATCCCTCAGGGGAGACCAGCTCAGCCATTCCGTTGGAACCCACGCGCTGCCGACCGTTGGTGGATCCTCCCCACGCTCAGGGTTCCGGAACCATTGTCAGTGCGTGGGGGAGCTCGAGAGACAACTCCAAGCAGCTCTCTTCAGTCACAGGTGTTCCCTGTACGGGGAAGTCCGAGAAATACCTTCCCTGACCTTGGGGAGGAAGCCTCTGTAACTGGGATTTCCTGCAAACCCCCCTAGCATTCCCTGGCACAGAGACATTAGGAAAACCCTCAGGGGAGACCAGTTCAGGCATTCCGTTAGAAAACACGCGCTGCCGACCGTTGGTGGAACCTCCCCACGCTCAGGGTTCCGGAACCATTGTCAGTGCGTGGGGGAGCTCGAGAGACAACTCCAAGCAGCTCTCTTCAGTCACAGGTGTTCCCTGTTCAAGGAAGTCCGAGAAATACCTTCCCTGACATTGGGGAGGCAGCCTCTGTCCCTGGGATTTCGTGCAAACCCCCCTAGCATTCCCTGGCACAGAGAAATTAGGAAAACCCTCAGGGGAGACCAGCTCAGCCATTCCGTTGGAACCCACGCGCTGCCGACCGTTGGTGGAACCTCCTCACTCTCAGGGTTCCGGAACCATTGTCAGGGCGTGGGGGAGCTCGAGAGAGAACTCCACGCAGCTCTCTTCAGTCACAGGTGTTCCCTGTCCGGGGAAGTCCGAGAAATACCTTCCCTGACCTGGGGGAGGCAGCCTCTGTCACTGGGAATCCCTGCAAACCCCCCTAGCATTCCCTGGCACAGAGAAATTAGGAAAACCCTCAGGGGAGACCATCTCAGCCATTCCGTTGGAACCCACGCGCTGCCGACCGTTGGTGGAACATCCCGACGCTCAGGGTTCCGGAACCATTGTCAGTGCGTGGGGGAGCACGAGAGACAACTCCACGCAACTCTCTTCAGTCACAGGTGTTCCCTGTCCGGGGAAGTCCGAGAAATACCTTCCCTGACGTTGGGGAGGCAGCCTCTGTCACTGGGATTTCCTGCAAACCCCCCTAGCATTCCCTGGCACAGAGACATTAGGAAAACCCTCAGGGGAGACCAGCACAGCCATTGCGTTGGAACCCACGCGCTGCCGACCGTTGGTGGATCCTCCCCACGCTAAGGGTTCCAGAACCATGGTCAGTGCGTGGGGAACTCGAGAGACAACTCCACGCAGCTCTCTTCAGTAACAGGTGTTCCCTGTCCGGGGAAGTCCGAGAAATATCTTCCCTGACCTTGGGGAGGCAGCTTCTGTCACTGGGATTTCCTGCAAACCACCCTAGCATTTCCTGGAAGAGAGACATTAGGAAAACCCTCAGGGGAGACCAGCTCAGCCATTCCGTTGGAACCCACGCGCTGCCGACCGTTGGTGGAACCTGCCCACGCTCAGGGTTCCGGAAATATTGTCAGTGCGTGGGGGAGCTCGAGAGACAACTCCACGCAGCTCTCTTCAGTCAGGGGTGTTCCCTGTCCGGGGAAGTCCGAGAAATACCTTCCCTGACCTTGGGGAGGCAGCCTCTGTCACTGGGATTTCCTACAAACCCCCCTAGCATTCCCTGGCACAAAGACACTAGTAAAACACACAGGGGAGACCAGCTCAGTCATTCCGTTGGAACCCACGCGCTGCCGACCGTTGGTGGAACCTCCCCACGCTCAGGGTTCCGGAACCATTGTCAGTGCGTGGGGGAGCTCGAGAGACAACTCCACGCAGCTCTCTTCAGTCACAGGTGTTCCCTGTCCGGGGAAGTCCGAGAAATATCTTCCCTGACCTTGGGGATGCAGCCTCTGTCACTGGGATTTCCTGCAAACCCCCCTAGCATTCCCTGGCACAGAGACATTAGGAAAACCCTCAGGGGAGACCAGCTCATCCATTCCGTTGGAACCCACGCGCTGCCGACCGTTGGTGGAACCTCCCCACGCTCAGGGTTCCGGAAGCATTGTCAGTGCGTGGGGGAGCTAGAGAGACAACTCCACGCAGCTCTCTTCAGTCACAGGTGTTCCCTGTCCGGGGAAGTCCGAGAAATACCTTCCCTGACCTTGGGGAGGCAGCCTCTTTCACTGGGATTTCCTGCAAACCCCCCTAGCATTCCCTGGCACAGAGACATTAGGAAAACCCTCAGGGGAGACCAGCTCATCCATTCCGTTGGAACCCACGCGCTGCCGACCGTTGGTGGAACCTCCCCACGCTCAGGGTTCCGGAAGCATTGTCAGTGCGTGGGGGAGCTCGAGAGAAAACTCCACGTAGCTCTCTTCAGTTACAGGTGTTCCCTGTCCGGGGAAGTCCGAGAAATGCCTTCCCTGACCTTGGGGAGGCAGCCTCTGTCACTGGGATTTCCTGCAAACCCCCCTAGCATTCCGTGGCACAGAGACATTAGGAAAACCCTCAGGGGAGACAAGCTCAGGCATTCCGTTGGAACCCACGCGCTGCCGACCGTTGGTGGAACCTCCCCACGCTCAGGGTTCCGGAACCATTGTCAGTGCGTGGGGGAGCTCGAGAGACAACTCCACGCAGCTCTATTCAGTCACAGGTGTTCCCTGTCCGGTGAAGTCCGAGAAATATCTTCCCTGACCTTGGGGAGGCAGCCTCTGTCACTGGGATTTCCTGCAAACCCCCCTAGCATTCCCTGGCACAGAGACATTAGGAAAACCCTCAGGGGAGACCAGCTCAGGCATTCCGTTGGAACCCACGCGCTGCCGAGCGTTGGTGGATCCTACCCACGCTCAGGGTTCCGGAACCATTGTCAGTGCGTGGGGAGCTCGAGAGACAACTCCACGCAGCACTCTTCAGTCACAGGTGTGCCCTGTCCGGGGAAGTCCGAGAAATACCTTCCCTGTCCTTGGGGAGGCAGCCTCTTTCACTAGGATTTCCTGCAAACCCCCCTAGCATTCCCTGGCACAGAGACATTAGGAAAACCCTCAGGGGAGTCGAGCTCAGCCATTCCGTTGGAACCCACGCGCTGCCGATTCGTTGGTGGAACCTCCCCACGCTCAGGGTTCCGAAACCATTGTCAGTGCGTGGGGGAGCCCGAGAGACACCTCCACGCAGCTCTCTTCAGTCACAGGTGTTCCCTGTCCTGGGAAGTCCGAGAAATACCTTCCCTGACCGTGGGGAGGCAGCCTCTGTAACTGGGATTTCCTGCAAACCCCCCTAGCATTCCCTGGCACAGAGACACTAGGAAATCCCTCAGGGGAGACCAGCTCAGCCATTCCGTTGGAACCCACGCGCTGCCAACCGTTGGTGGATCCTCCCCACGCTCAGGGTTCCGGAACCATTGTCAGTGCGTGGGGAACTCGAGAGACAACTCCACGCATCTCTCTTCAGCCACAGGTGTTCCGTGTCCTGGGAAGTCCGAGAAATACCTTCCCTGACCTTGGTGAGGCAGCCTCTGTCACTGGGATTTCCTGCAAACCCCCCTAGCATTCCCTGGCAAAGAGACATTAGGAAAACCCTCAGGGGAGACCAGCTCAGCCATTCCGTTGGAACCCACGCGCTGCCGACCGTTGGTGGAACCTCCCCACGCTCAGGGTTCCGGAAGCATTGTCAGTGCGTGGGGGAGCACGAGAGAAAACTCCACGCAGCTCTCTTCAGTTACAGGTGTTCCCATCCAGGGAAGTCCGAGAAATGCCTTCCCTGATCTTGGGGAGACAGCCTCTGTCACTGGGATTTCCTGCAAACCCCCCTAGCATTCCGTGGCACAGAGACATTAGGAAAACCTACAGCGGAGAGCAGTTCAGGCATTCAGTTAGAACCCACGCGCTGCCGACGGTTGGTGGAACCTCCCCACGCTCAGGGTTCCAGAACCATTGTCAGTGCGTGGGGGAGCTCGAGAGACAACTCCACGCAGCTGTATTCAGTCACAGGTGTTCCCTGTCCGGTGAAGTCCGAGAAATATATTCCCTGACCTTGGGGAGGCAGCCTCTGTCACTGGGATTTCCTGCAAACCCCCCTAGCATTCCCTGGCACAGAGACATTAGGAAAACCCTCAGGGGAGACCAGCTCAACCATTCCGTTGGAACCCACGCGCTGCCGACCGTTGGTGGATCCTCCCCACGCTCAGGGTTCCGGAACGATTGTCAGTGCGTGGGGAGCTCGAGAGACAACTCCACGCAGCTCTCTTCAGTCACAGGTGTTCCCTGTCCGGGGAAGTCCGAGAAATACCTTCCCTGAACTTGGGGAGGCAGCCTCTTTCACTAGGATTTCCTGCAAACCCCCCTAGCATTCCCTGGCACAGAGACATTAGGAAAACCCGCAGGGGAGTCGAGCTCAGCCATTCCGTTGGAACCCACGCGCTGCCGATTCGTTGGTGGAACCTCCCCACGCTCAGGGTTCCGGAACCATTGTCAGTGAGTGGGGGAGCTCGAGAGACAACTCCACGCAGCTCTCTTCAGTCACAGGTGTTCCCTGTCCGGGTAAGTCCGAGTAATACCTTCCCTGACTTGTGGGAGGCAGCCTCTGTCAGTGGGATTTTCTGCAAACCCCCCTAGCATTTCCTGGCACAGAGACATTAGGAAAACCCTCAGGGGAGACCAGCTCAGCCATTCCGTTGGAACCCACGCGCTGCCGACCGTTGGTGGAACCTCCCCACGCTCAGGGTTCCGGAACCATTGTCAGTGCGTGGGGGAGCTCGAGAGAAAACTCCACGCAGCTCTCTTCAGTCACAGGTGTTCCCTGTCCGGAGAAGTCCGAGAAATACCTTCCCTGTCCTTGGGGAGGCAGCCTCTTTCACTAGGATTTCCTGCAAACCCCCCTAGCATTCCCTGGCACAGAGACATTAGGAAAACCCTCAGGGGAGTCGAGCTCAGCCATTCCGTTGGAACCCACGCGCTGCCGATTCGTTGGTGGAACCTCCCCACGCTCAGGGTTCCGGAACCATTGTCAGTGCGTGGGGGAGCCCGAGAGACACCTCCACGCAGCTCTCTTCAGTCACAGGTGTTCCCTGTCCGGGGAAGTCCGAGAAATACCTTCCCTGACCGTGGGGAGGCAGCCTCTGTAACTGGGATTTCCTGCAAACCCCCCTAGCATTCCCTGGCACAGAGACACTAGGAAATCCCTCAGGGGAGACCAGCTCAGCCATTCCGTTGGAACCCACGCGCTGACGACCGTTGGTGGATCCTCCCCACGCTCAGGGTTCCGGAACCATTGTCAGTGCGTGGGGAGCTCGAGAGACAACTCCACGCAGCTCTCTTCAGTCACAGGTGTTCCGTGTCCTGGGAAGTCCGAGAAATACCTTCCCTGACCTTGGTGAGGCAGCCTCTGTCACTGGGATTTCCTGCAAACCGCCCTAGCATTCCCTGGCAAAGAGACATTAGGAAAACCTTCAGGGGAGACCAGCTCAGCCATTCCGTTGGAACCCACGCGCTGCCGACCGTTGGTGGAACCTCCCCACGCTCAGGGTTCCGGAAGCATTGTCAGTGCGTGGGGGAGCACGAGAGAAAACTCCACGCAGCTCTCTTCAGTTACAGGTGTTCCCTGTCCGGGGAAGTCCGAGAAATGCCTTCCCTGATCTTGGGGAGACAGCCTCTGTCACTGGGATTTCCTGCAAACCCCCCTAGCATTCCGTGGCACAGAGACATTAGGAAAACCTACAGCGGAGAGCAGTTCAGGCATTCAGTTAGAACCCACGCGCTGCCGACGGTTGGTGGAACCTCCCCACGCTCATGGTTCCGGAACCATTGTCAGTGCGTGGGGGAGCTCGAGAGACAACTCCACGCAGCTGTATTCAGTCACAGGTGTTCCCTGTCCGGTGAAGTCCGAGAAATATATTCCCTGACCTTGGGGAGGCAGCCTCTGTCACTGGGATTTCCTGCAAACCCCCCTAGCATTCCCTGGCACAGAGACATTAGGAAAACCCTCAGGGGAGACCAGCTCAGGCATTCCGTTGGAACCCACGCGCTGAAGACCGTTGGTGGATCCTCCCCACGCTCAGGGTTCCGGAACGATTGTCAGTGCGTGGGGAACTCGAGAGACAACTCCACGCAGCTCTCTTCAGTCACAGGTGTTCCCTGTCCGGGGAAGTCCGAGAAATACCTTCCCTGAACTTGGGGAGGCAGCCTCTTTCACTAGGATTTCCTGCAAACCCCCCTAGCATTCCCTGGCACAGAGACATTAGGAAAACCCGCACGGGAGTCGAGCTCAGCCATTCCGTTGGAACCCACGCGCTGCCGATTCGTTGGTGGAACCTCCCCACGCTCAGGTTTCCGGAACCATTGTCAGTGCGTGGGGGAGCTCGAGAGACAACTCCACGCAGCTCTCTTCAGTCACAGGTGTTCCCTGTCCGGGTAAGTCCGAGTAATACCTTCCCTGACTTGGGGGAGGCAGCCTCTGTCAGTGGGATTTCCTGCAAACCCCCCTAGCATTCCCTGGCACAGAGACATTAGGAAAACCCTCAGGGGAGACCAGCTCAGGCATTCCGTTGGAACCCACGCGCTGCCGACCGTTGGTGGAACCTCCCCACGCTCAGGGTTCCGGAACCATTGTCAGTGCGTGGGGGAGCTCGAGAGACAACTCCACGCAGCTCTCTTCAGTCACAGGTGTTCTCTGTCCGGGGAAGTCCGAGAAATATCTTCCCTGACCTTGGGGAGGCATCTTCTGTCACTGGGAATTCCTGCAAACCCCCCTAGCATTCCCTGGCACAGAGATATTAGGAAAACCCTCAGGGGAGTCCAGCTCAGCCATTCCGTTGGAACCCAGGCGCTGCCGACCGTTGCTGGAACCTCCCCACGCTCAGGGTTCCGGAACCATTGTCAGTGCGTGGGGGAGCTCGAGAGACAGATCCACGCAGCTCTCTTCAGTCACAGGTATTCCCTGTCCGGGGATGTCCGAGAAATACCTTCCCTGAGCTTGGGGAGGCAGCCTCTGTCACTGGGATTTCCTGCAAACCCCCTAGCATTCCCTGCCACAGAGAAACTAGTAAAACCCTCAGGGGAGACCAGCTCAGCCATTCCGTTGGAACCCACGCGCTGCCGACCGTTGGTGGAACCTCCCCACGCTCAGGGTTCCGGAAGCATTGTCACTGCGTGGGGGAGCTCGAGAGAAAACTCCACGCAGCTCTCTTCAGTTACAGGTGTTCCCTGTCCGGGGAAGTCCGAGAAATGCCTTCCCTGATCTTGGGGAGGCAGCCTCTGTCACTGGGATTTCCTGCAAACCCCCCTAGCAATCCGTGGCACAGAGACATTAGGAAAACCTACAGCGTAGACCAGTTCAGGCATTCAGTTAGAACCCACGCGCTGCCGACCGTTGGTGGAACCTCCCCACGCTCAGGGTTCCGGAACCATTGTCAGTGCTTGGGGGAGCTCGAGAGACAACTCCACGCAGCTCTATTCAGTCACAGGTGTTCCCTGTCCCGTGAAGTCCGAGAAATATCTTCCCTGACCTTGGGGAGGCAGCCTCTGTCACTGGGATTTCCTGCAAACCCCCCTAGCATTCCCTGGCACAGAGACATTAGGAAAACCCTCAGGGGAGACCAGCTCAGCCATTCCGTTGGAACCCACGCGCTGCCGACCGTTGGTGGATCCTCCCCACGCTCAGGGTTCCGGAACCATTGTCAGTGCATGGGGAACTCGAGAGACAAATCCACGCAGCTCTCTTCAGTCACAGGTGTTCCCTGTCCGGGGAAGTCCGAGAAATACCTTCCCTGACCTTGGGGAGGCAGCCTCTTTCACTAGGATTTCCTGCAAACCCCCCTAGCATTCCCTGGCATAGAGACATCAGGAAAACCCTCAGGGGAGTCGAGCTCAGCCATTCCGTTGGAACCCACGCGCTGCCGATTCGTTGGTGGAACCTCCTCACGCTCAGGGTTCCGGAACCATTGTCAGTGCGTGGGGGAGCTCGAGAGACAACTCCACGCAGCTCTCTTCAGTCACAGGTGTTCCCTGTCCGGGGAAGTCCGAGAAATATCTTCCCTGACCTTGGGGAGGCAGCTTCTGTCACTGGGATTTCCTGCAAACCCCCCTAGCATTCCCTGGCAGAGAGACATTAGGAAAACCCTCAGGGGAGACCAGCTCAGCCATTCCGTTGGAACCCACGCGCTGCCGACAGTTGGTGGAACCTGCCCACGCTCAGGGTTCCGGAAACATTGTCAGTGCGTGGGGGAGCTCGAGAGACAACTCCACGCAGCTCTCTTCAGTCAGGGGTGTTCCCTGTCCGGGGAAGTCCGAGAAATACCTTCCCTGACCTTGGGGAGGCAGCCTCTGTCACTGGGATATCCTGCAAACCCCCCTAGCATTCCCTGGCACAAAGACACTAGTAAAACACTCAGGGGAGACCAGCTCAGCCATTCCGTTGGAACCCACGCGCTGCCGACCGTTGGTGGAACCTCCCCACGCTCAGGGTTCCGGAACCATTGTCCGTGCGTGGGGGAGCCCGAGAGACACCTCCACGCAGCTCTCTTCAGTCACAGGTGTTCCCTGTCCGGGGAAGTCCGAGAAATACCTTCCCTGACCGTGGGGAGGCAGCCTCTGTAACTAGGATTTCCTGCAAACCCCCCTAGCATTCCCTGGCACAGAGAAACTAGGAAATCCCTCAGGGGAGACCAGCTCAGCCATTCCGTTGGAACCCACGCGCTGCCGACCTTTGGTGGATCCTCCCCACGCTCAGGGTTCCGGAACCATTGTCAGTGCGTGTGGAACTCGAGAGACAACTCCACGCAGCTCTCTTCAGTCACAGGTGTTCCCTGTCCGGGGAAGTCCGTGAAATAACTTCCCTGACCTTGGGGAGGCAGCCTCTGTCACTGGGATTTCCTGCAAACCCCCCTAGCATTCCCTGGCACAGAGATATTCGGAAAACACTCAGGGGTGACCAGCTCAGCCATTCCGTTGGAACCCACGCGCTGCCGACCGTTGGTGGAACGTCCCCACGCTCAGGGTTAAGGAACCATTGTCAGTGCGTGGGGGAGCTCGAGAGACAACTCCACGCAGCTCTCTTCAGTCACAGGTGTTCCCTGTCCGGGGAAGTCCGAGAAATACGTTCGCTGACGTTGGGGAGGCAGCCTCTGTCACTGGGATTTCCTGCAAACACTCCAAGCATTCCCTGGCACAGAGACATTAGGAAAACCCTCAGGGGAGACCAGGTCAGGCATTCCGTTGGAACCTACGCGCTGCCGACCGTTGGTGGAACCTCCCCACGCTCAGGGTTCCGGAACCATTTTCAGTGCGTGGGGGAGCTCGAGAGAAGACTTCACGCAGCTCTCTTCTGTCACAGGATTTCCCTGTCCGGGTAAGTCCGGGTAATAACTTCCCTGACCTGGGGGAGGCAGCCTCTGTCAGTGGGATTTCCTGCAAACCCCCCTAGCATTCCCTGGCACAGAGACATTAGGAAAACCCTCAGGGGAGTCCAGCTCAGGCATTCCGTTGGAACCCACGCGCTGTCGACCGTTGGTGGAACCTCCCCACGCTCAGGGTTCCGGAACCATTGTCAGTGCGTGGGGGATCTCGAGAGAAAACTCCACGCAGCTCTCTTCAGTCACAGGTATTCCCTGTCAGGGGAAGTCCTAGAAATTCCTTCGCTGACGTTGGGGAGGCAGCCTCTGTCACTGGGATTTCCTGCAAACCCCCCTAGCATTCCCTGGCACAGAGAAATTAGGAAAACCCTCAGGGGAGACCAGCTCAGGCATTCCGTTGGAACCTAAGCGCTGCCGACCGTTGGTGGAACCTCCCCACGCTCAGGGTTCCGGAACCATTGTCAGTGCGTGGGGGAGCCCGAGAGACACCGCCACGCAGCTCTCTTCAGTCACAGGTGTTCCCTGTCCGGGGAAGCCCGAGAAACACCTTCCCTGACCGTGGGGAGGCAGCCTCTGTAACTGGGATTTCCTGCAAACCCCCCTAGCATTCCCTGGCACAGAGACACTAGGAAATCCCTCAGGGGAGACCAGCTCAGCCATTCCGTTGCAACCCACGCGCTGCCGACCGTTGGTGGATCCTCCCCACGCTCAGGGTTAAGGAACCATTGTCAGTGCGTGGGGGAGCTCGAGAGACAACTCCACGAAGCTCTCTTCAGTCACTGGTGTTCCCTGTCCGGGGAAGTCCGAAAATACCTTCGCTGACTTTGGGGAGGCAGCCTCTGTCACTGGGATTTCCTGCAAACCCCCCTAGCATTCCCTGGCAAAGAGACATTAGGAAAACCCTCAGGGGAGACCAGCTCAGCCATTCCGTTGGAACCCACGCGCTGCCGACCGTTGGTGGAACCTCCCTACGCTCAGGGTTCCAGAAGCATTGTCAGTGCGTGGGGGAGCACGAGAGAAAACTCCACGCAGCTCTCTTCAGTCACAGGTGTACCCTGTCCGGGGAAGTCCGAGAAATACCTTCCCTGACCTTGGGGAGGCAGCCTCTGTCACTGGGATTTCCTGCAAACCCCCCTAGCATTCCCTGGCAAAGAGACATTAGGAAAACACTCAGGGGAGACCAGCTCAGCCATTCCGTTGGAACCCACGCGCTGCCGACCGTTGGTGGAACCTGCCCACGCTCAGGGTTCCGGAAACATTGTCAGTGCGTGGGGGAGCTCGAGAGACAACTCCACGCAGCTCTCTTCAGTCAGGGGTGTTCCCTGTCCGGGGAAGTCCGAGAAATACCTTCCCTGACTTTGGGGAGGCAGCCTCTGTCACTGGGATTTCCTGCAAACCCCCCTAGCATTCCCTGGCACAAAGACACTAGTAAAACACTCAGGGGAGACCAGCTCAGCCATTCCGTTGGAACCCACGCGCTGCCGACCGTTGGTGGAACCTCCCCACGCTCAGGGTTCCGAAACCATTGTCCGTGCGTGGGGTAGCCCGAGAGACACCTCCACGCAGCTCTCTTCAGTCACAGGTGTTCCCTGTCCGGTGAAGTCCGAGAAATACCTTCCCTGACCTGGGGGAGGCAGCCTCTGTCACTGGGATTTCCTGGAAACACCCCTAGCATTCCCTGGCACAGAGACACTAGGAAAACCCTCAGGGGAGACCATCTCAGCCATTCCGTTGGAACCCACGCGCTGCCGACCGTTGGTGGAACCTCCCCACTCTCAGGGTTCCGGAACCATTGTCAGTGTGTGGGGGAGCTCGAGAGACAACTCCACGCAGCTCTCTTCAGTCACAGGTGTTCCCTGTCCGGGGAAGTCCGAGAAATAACTTGCATGACCTTGGGGAGGCAGCCTCTGTCACTGGGACTTCCTGCAAACCCCCCTAGCATTCCCTGGCACAGAGATATTAGGAAAACCTACAGCGGAGAGCAGTTCAGGCATTCAGTTAGAACCCACGCGCTGCCGACCGTTGGTGGAACCTCCCCACGCTCAGGGTTCCGGAAGCATTGTCAGTGCGTGGGGGAGCTCGAGGGAAAACTCCACGCAGCTCTCTTCAGTCACAGGTGTTCCCTGTCCGGGGAATCCGAGAAATACATTCCCTGACATGGGGGAGGCAGCCTCTGTCACTGGGATTTCCTGCAAACCCCCCTAGCATTCCCTGGCACAGAGACATTAGGAATACCCTCAGGGGAGACCAGCTCAGCCATTCCGTTGGAACCCACGCGCTGCCGACCATTGGTGGAACCTCCCCACGCTCAGCGTTTCGGAACCATTGTCAGTGCGTGGGGGAGCTCGAGAGACATCTCCACGTAGCTCTCTTCAGTAACAGGTGTTCCCTGTGCGGTGAAGTCCTTGAAATAACTTCCCTGACCTTGGGGAGGTAGCCTCTGTCACTGGGATTTCCTGCAACCCCCCCTAGCATTCCCTGGCACAGAGACACTAGGAAATCCCTCAGGTGAGACCAGCTCAGCCATTCCGTTCGAACCCACGCGCTGCCGACCGTTGGTGGATCCTCCCCACGCTCAGGGTTCCGGAAACATTGTCAGTGCGTGGGGAACTCGAGACACAACTCCACGCAGCTCTCTTCAGTCACAGGTGTTCCCTGTCCGGGGAAGTCCGAGAAATACCTTCCCTGACCTTGGGGAGGCAGCCTCTGTCACTGGGATTTCCTGCAAACCCCCCTAGCATTCCCTGGCACAGAGACATTAGGAAAACCCTCAGGGGAGACCAGCTCAGCCATTCCGTTTGAACCCACGCGCTGCCGACCGTTGGTGGAACCTCCCCACGCTCAGGGTTCCGGAAGCATTGTCAGTGCGTGGGGGAGCTCGAGGGAAAACTCCACGCAGCTCTCTTCAGTCACAGGTGTTCCCTGTCCGGGGAATCCGAGAAATACATTCCCTGACATGGGGGAGGCAGCCTCTGTCACTGGGATTTCCTGCAAACCCCCCTAGCATTCCCTGGCACAGAGACATTAGGAATACCCTCAGGGGAGACCAGCTCAGCCATTCCGTTGGAACCCACGCGCTGCCGACCATTGGTGGAACCTCCCCACGCTCAGCGTTTCGGAACCATTGTCAGTGCGTGGGGGAGCTCGAGAGACATCTCCACGTAGCTCTCTTCAGTAACAGGTGTTCCCTGTGCGTTGAAGTATTTGAAATAACTTCCCTGACCTTGGGGAGGTAGCCTCTGTCACTGGGATTTCCTGCAAACCCCCCTAGCATTCCCTGGCACAGAGACACTAGGAAATCCCTCAGGTGAGACCAGCTCAGCCATTCCGTTCGAACCCACGCGCTGCCGACCGTTGGTGGATCCTCCCCACGCTCAGGGTTCCGGAAACATTGTCAGTGCGTGGGGAACTCGAGAGACAACTCCACGCAGCTCTCTTCAGTCACAGGTGTTCCCTGTCCGGGGAAGTCCGAGAAATACCTTCCCTGAACTTGGGGAGGCAGCCTCTGTCACTGGGATTTCCTGCAAACCCCCCTAGCATTCCCTGGCACAGAGACATTAGGAAAACACTCAGGGGAGACCAGCTGAGCCATTCCGTTGGAACCCACGCGCTGCCGACCGTTGGTGGAACCTCCCCACGCTCAGGGTTCCGGAAGCATTGTCAGTGCGTGGGGGAGCTCGAGAGACAACTCCACGCAGCTGTATTCAGTCACAGGTGTTCCCTGTCCGGTGAAGTCCGAGAAATATATATCCTGACCTTGGGGAGGCAGCCTCTGTCACTGGGATTTCCTGCAAACCCCCCTAGCATTCCCTGGCACAGAGACATTAGGAAAACCCTCAGGGGAGACCAGCTCAACCATTCCGTTGGAACCCACGCGCTGCCGACCGTTGGTGGATCCTCCCCACGCACAGGGTTCCGGAACGATTGTCAGTGCGTGGGGAACTCGAGAGACAACTCCACGCAGCTCTCTTCAGTCACAGGTGTTCCCTGTCCGGGGAAGTCCGAGAAATACCTTCCCTGAACTTGGGGAGGCAGCCTCTTTCACTAGGATTTCCTGCAAACCCCCCTAGCATTCCCTGGCACAGAGACATTAGGAAAACCCTCAGGGGAGTCGAGCTCAGCCATTCAGTTGGAACCCACGCGCTGCCGATTCGTTGGTGGAACCTCCCCACGCTCAGGGTTCCGGAACCATTGTCAGTGCGTGGGGGAGCTCGAGAGACAACTCCACGCAGCTCTCTTCAGTCACAGGTGTTCCCTGTACGGGGAAGTCCGAGAAATACCTTCCCTGACCTTGGGGAGGAAGCCTCTGTAACTGGGATTTCCTGCAAACCCCCCTAGCATTCCCTGGCACAGAGACATTAGGAAAACCCTCAGGGGAGACCAGTTCAGGCATTCCGTTAGAAAATACGCGCTGCCGACCGTTGGTGGAACCTCCCCACGCTCAGGATTCCGGAACCATTGTCAGTGCGTGGGGGAGCTCGAGAGACAACTCCACGCAGCTCTCTTCAGTCACAGGTGTTCCCTGTTCAAGGAAGTCCGAGAAATACCTTCCCTGACCTTGGGGATGCAGCCTCTGTCCCTGGGATTTAGTGCAAACCCCCCTAGCATTCCCTGGCACAGAGACATTAGGAAAACCCTCAGGGGAGACCAGCTCAGCCATTCCGTTGGAACCCACGCGCTGCCGACCGTTGGTGGAACCTCCCCACTCTCAGGGTTCCGGAACCATTGTCAGTGCGTGGGGGACCTCGAGAGACAACTCCACGCAGCTCTCTTCAGTCACAGGTGTTCCCTGTCCGGGGAAGTCCGAGAAATAACTTCCCTGACCTAGGGGAGGCAGTCTCTGTCACTGGGATTTCCTGCAAACCCCCCTAGCATTCCCTGGCACAGAGACACTAGGAAAACCCTCAGGGGAGACCATCTCAGCCATTCCGTTGGAACCCACGCGCTGCCGACCGTTGGTGGAACCTCCCGACGCTCAGGGTTCCGGAACCATTGTCAGTGCGTGGGGGAGCACGAGAGACAACTCCACGCAACTCTCTTCAGTCACAGGTGTTCCCTGTCCGGGGAAGTCCGAGAAATACCTTCCCTGACGTTGGGGAGGCAGCCTCTGTCACTGGGATTTCCTGCAAACCCCCCTAGCATTCCCTGGCACAGAGACATTAGGAAAACCCTCAGGGGAGACCAGCACAGCCATTGCGTTGGAACCCACGCGCTGCCGACCGTTGGTGGATCCTCCCCACGCTAAGGGTTCCAGAACCATGGTCAGTGCGTGGGGAACTCGAGAGACAACTCCACGCAGCTCTCTTCAGTCACAGGTGTTCCCTGTCCGGGGAAGTCCGAGAAATACCTTCCCTGAACTTGGGGAGGCAGCCTCTTTCACTGGGATTTCCTGCAATCCCCCCTAGCATTCCCTGGCACAAAGACACTAGTAAAACACTCAGGGGAGACCAGCTCAGCCATTCCGTTGGAACCCACGCGCTGCCGACCGTTGGTGGAACCTCCCCACGCTCAGGGTTCCGAAACCATTGTCCGTGCGTGGGGGAGCCCGAGAAACACCTCCACGCAGCTCTCTTCAGTCACAGGTGTTCCCTGTCCGGTGAAGTCCGAGAAATACCTTCCCTGACCTGGGGGAGGCAGCCTCTGTCACTGGGATTTCCTGGAAACACCCCTAGCATTCCCTGGCACAGAGACACTAGGAAAACCCTCAGGGGAGACCATCTCAGCCATTCAGTTGGAACCCACGCGCTGCCGACCGTTGGTGGAACCTCCCCACGCTCAGGGTTCCGGAACCATTGTCAGTGCGTGGGGGAGCTCGAGAGACAACTCCACGCAGCTCTCTTCACTCACAGGTGTTCCCTGTCCGGGGAAGTCCGAGAAATAACTTGCCTGACCTTGGGGAGGCAGCCTCTGTCACTGGGACTTCCTGCAAACCCCCCTAGCATTCCCTGGCACAGAGATATTAGGAAAACCTACAGCGGAGAGCAGTTCAGGCATTCAGTTAGAACCCACGCGCTGCCGACCGTTGGTGGAACCTCCCCACGCTCAGGGTTCCGGAAGCATTGTCAGTGCGTGGGGGAGCTCGAGGGAAAACTCCACGCAGCTCTCTTCAGTCACAGGTGTTCCCTGTCCGGGGAATCCGAGAAATACATTCCCTGACATGGGGGAGGCAGCCTCTGTCACTGGGATTTCCTGCAAACTCCCCTAGCATTCCCTGGCACAGAGACATTAGGAATACCCTCAGGGGAGACCAGCTCAGCCATTCCGTTGGAACCCAAGCGCTGCCGACCATTGGTGGAACCTCCCCACGCTCAGCGTTTCGGAACCATTGTCAGTGCGTGGGGGAGCTCGAGAGACATCTCCACGTAGCTCTCTTCAGTAACAGGTGTTCCCTGTGCGGTGAAGTCCTTGAAATAACTTCCCTGACCTTGGGGAGGTAGCCTCTGTCACTGGGATTTCCTGCAAACCCCCCTAGCATTCCCTGGCACAGAGACACTAGGAAATCCCTCAGGTGAGACCAGCTCAGCCATTCCGTTCGAACCCACGCGCTGCCGACCGTTGGTGGATCCTCCCCACGCTCAGGGTTCCGGAAACATTGTCAGTGCGTGGGGAACTCGAGACACAACTCCACGCAGCTCTCTTCAGTCACAGGTGTTCCCTGTCCGGGGAAGTCCGAGAAATACCTTCCCTGACCTTGGGGAGGCAGCCTCTGTCACTGGGATTTCCTGCAAACCCCCCTAGCATTCCCTGGCACAGAGACATTAGGAAAACCCTCAGGGGAGACAAGCTCAGCCATTCCGTTTGAACCCACGCGCTGCCGACCGTTGGTGGAACCTCCCCACGCTCAGGGTTCCGGAAGCATTGTCAGTGCGTGGGGGAGCTCGAGGGAAAACTCCACGCAGCTCTCTTCAGTCACAGGTGTTCCCTGTCCGGGGAATCCGAGAAATACATTCCCTGACATGGGGGAGGCAGCCTCTGTCACTGGGATTTCCTGCAAACCCCCCTAGCATTCCCTGGCACAGAGACATTAGGAAAACCCTCAGGGGAGACCAGCTCAGCCATTCCGTTTGAACCCACGCGCTGCCGACCGTTGGTGGAACCTCCCCACGCTCAGGGTTCCGGAAGCATTGTCAGTGCGTGGGGGAGCTCGAGGGAAAACTCCACGCAGCTCTCTTCAGTCACAGGTGTTCCCTGTCCGGGGAATCCGAGAAATACATTCCCTGACATGGGGGAGGCAGCCTCTGTCACTGGGATTTCCTGCAAACCCCCCTAGCATTCCCTGGCACAGAGACATTAGGAATACCCTCAGGGGAGACCAGCTCAGCCATTCCGTTGGAACCCACGCGCTGCCGACCATTGGTGGAACCTCCCCACGCTCAGCGTTTCGGAACCATTGTCAGTGCGTGGGGGAGCTCGAGAGACATCTCCACGTAGCTCTCTTCAGTAACAGGTGTTCCCTGTGCGGTGAAGTCCTTGAAATAACTTCCCTGACCTTGGGGAGGTAGCCTCTGTCACTGGGATTTCCTGCAAACCCCCCTAGCATTCCCTGGCACAGAGACACTAGGAAATCCCTCAGGTGAGACCAGCTCAGCCATTCCGTTCGAACCCACGCGCTGCCGACCGTTGGTGGATCCTCCCCACGCTCAGGGTTCCGGAAACATTGTCAGTGCGTGGGGAACTCGAGAGACAACTCCACGCAGCTCTCTTCAGTCACAGGTGTTCCCTGTCCGGGGAAGTCCGAGAAATACCTTCCCTGACCTTGGGGAGGCAGCCTCTGTCACTGGGATTTCCTGCAAACCCCCCTAGCATTCCCTGGCACAGAGACATTAGGAAAACACTCAGGGGAGACCAGCTGAGCCATTCCGTTGGAACCCACGCGCTGCCGACCGTTGGTGGAACCTCCCCACGCTCAGGGTTCCGGAAGCATTGTCAGTGCGTGGGGGAGCTCGAGAGACAACTCCACGCAGCTGTATTCAGTCACAGGTGTTCCCTGTCCGGTGAAGTCCGAGAAATATATTCCCTGACCTTGGGGAGGCAGCCTCTGTCACTGGGATTTCCTGCAAACCCCCCTAGCATTCCCTGGCACAGAGACATTAGGAAAACCCTCAGGGGAGACCAGCTCAACCATTCCGTTGGAACCCACGCGCTGCCGACCGTTGGTGGATCCTCCCCACGCACAGGGTTCCGGAACGATTGTCAGTGCGTGGGGAACTCGAGAGACAACTCCACGCAGCTCTCTTCAGTCACAGGTGTTCCCTGTCCGGGGAAGTCCGAGAAATACCTTCCCTGAACTTGGGGAGGCAGCCTCTTTCACTAGGATTTCCTGCAAACCCCCCTAGCATTCCCTGGCACAGAGACATTAGGAAAACACTCAGGGGAGTCGAGCTCAGCCATTCAGTTGGAACCCACGCGCTGCCGATTCGTTGGTGGAACCTCCCCACGCTCAGGGTTCCGGAACCATTGTCAGTGCGTGGGGGAGCTCGAGAGACAACTCCACGCAGCTCTCTTCAGTCACAGGTGTTCCCTGTACGGGGAAGTCCGAGAAATACCTTCCCTGACCTTGGGGAGGAAGCCTCTGTAACTGGGATTTCCTGCAAACCCCCCTAGCATTCCCTGGCACAGAGACATTAGGAAAACCCTCAGGGGAGACCAGTTCAGGCATTCCGTTAGAAAATACGCGCTGCCGACCGTTGGTGGAACCTCCCCACGCTCAGGATTCCGGAACCATTGTCAGTGCGTGGGGGAGCTCGAGAGACAACTCCACGCAGCTCTCTTCAGTCACAGGTGTTCCCTGTTCAAGGAAGTCCGAGAAATACCTTCCCTGACCTTGGGGATGCAGCCTCTGTCCCTGGGATTTAGTGCAAACCCCCCTAGCATTCCCTGGCACAGAGACATTAGGAAAACCCTCAGGGGAGACCAGCTCAGCCATTCCGTTGGAACCCACGCGCTGCCGACCGTTGGTGGAACCTCCCCACTCTCAGGGTTCCGGAAACATTGTCAGTGCGTGGGGGACCTCGAGAGACAACTCCACGCAGCTCTCTTCAGTCACAGGTGTTCCCTGTCCAGGGAAGTCCGAGAAATAACTTCCCTGACCTAGGGGAGGCAGTCTCTGTCACTGGGATTTCCTGCAAAGCCCCCTAGCATTCCCTGGCACAGAGACACTAGGAAAACCCTCAGGGGAGACCATCTCAGCCATTCCGTTGGAACCCACGCGCTGCCGACCGTTGGTGGAACCTCCCGACGCTCAGGGTTCCGGAACCATTGTCAGTGCGTGGGGGAGCACGAGAGACAACTCCACGCAACTCTCTTCAGTCACAGGTGTTCCCTGTCCGGGGAAGTCCGAGAAATACCTTCCCTGACGTTGGGGAGGCAGCCTCTGTCACTGGGATTTCCTGCAAACACCCCTAGCATTCCCTGGCACAGAGACATTAGGAAAACCCTCAGGGGAGACCAGCACAGCCATTGCGTTGGAACCCACGCGCTGCCGACCGTTGGTGGATCCTCCCCACGCTAAGGGTTCCAGAACCATGGTCAGTGCGTGGGGAACTCGAGAGACAACTCCACGCAGCTCTCTTCAATCACAGGTGTTCCCTGTCCGGGGAAGTCCGAGAAATACCTTCCCTGAACTTGGGGAGGCAGCCTCTTTCACTGGGATTTCCTGCAATCCCCCCTAGCATTCCCTGGCACAGAGACACTAGGAAATCCCTCAGGGGAGTCCAGCTCAGCCATTCCGTTGGAACCCACGCGCTGCCGACCGTTGGTGGAACCTCCCCACGCTCAGGGTTCCGGAACCATTGTCAGTGCGTGGGGAACTCGAGAGACAACTCCACGCAGCTCTCTTCAGTCACAGGTGTACCCTGTCCGGGGAAGTCCGAGAAATACCTTCCCTGAACTTGGGGAGGCAGCCTCTGTCACTGGGATTTCCTGCAAACCCCCCTAGCATTCCCTGGCAAAGAGACATTAGGAAAACACTCAGGGGAGACCAGCTCAGCCATTCCGTTGGAACCCACGCGCTGCCGACCGTTGGTGGAACCTGCCCACGCTCAGGGTTCCGGAAACATTGTCAGTGCGTGGGGGAGCTCGAGAGACAACTCCACGCAGCTCTCTTCAGTCAGGGGTGTTCCCTGTCCGGGGAAGTCCGAGAAATACCTTCCCTGACTTTGGGGAGGCAGCCTCTCTCACTGGGATTTCCTGCAAACCCCCCTAGCATTCCCTGGCACAAAGACACTAGTAAAACACTCAGGGGAGACCAGCTCAGCCATTCCGTTGGAACCCACGCGCTGCCGACCGTTGGTGGAACCTCCCCACGCTCAGGGTTCCGAAACCATTGTCCGTGCGTGGGGGAGCCCGAGAGACACCTCCACGCAGCTCTCTTCAGTCACAGGTGTTCCCTGTCCGGTGAAGTCCGAGAAATACCTTCCCTGACCTGGGGGAGGCAGCCTCTGTCACTGGGATTTCCTGGAAACACCCCTAGCATTCCCTGGCACAGAGACACTAGGAAAACCCTCAGGGGAGACCATCTCAGCCATTCCGTTGGAACCCACGCGCTGCCGACCGTTGGTGGAACCTCCCCACGCTCAGGGTTCCGGAACCATTGTCAGTGCGTGGGGGAGCTCGAGAGACAACTCCACGCAGCTCTCTTCAGTCACAGGTGTTCCCTGTCCGGGGAAGTCCGAGAAATAACTTGCCTGACCTTGGGGAGGCAGCCTCTGTCACTGGGACTTCCTGCAAACCCCCCTAGCATTCCCTGGCACAGAGATATTAGGAAAACCTACAGCGGAGAGCAGTTCAGGCATTCAGTTAGAACCCACGCGCTGCCGACCGTTGGTGGAACCTCCCCACGCTCAGGGTTCCGGAAGCATTGTCAGTGCGTGGGGGAGCTCGAGGGAAAACTCCACGCAGCTCTCTTCAGTCACAGGTGTTCCCTGTCCGGGGAATCCGAGAAATACATTCCCTGACATGGGGGAGGCAGCCTCTGTCACTGGGATTTCCTGCAAACCCCCCTAGCATTCCCTGGCACAGAGACATTAGGAATACCCTCAGGGGAGACCAGCTCAGCCATTCCGTTGGAACCCACGCGCTGCCGACCATTGGTGGAACCTCCCCACGCTCAGCGTTTCGGAACCATTGTCAGTGCGTGGGGGAGCTCGAGAGACATCTCCACGTAGCTCTCTTCAGTAACAGGTGTTCCCTGTGCGGTGAAGTCCTTGAAATAACTTCCCTGACCTTGGGGAGGTAGCCTCTGTCACTGGGATTTCCTGCAAACCCCCCTAGCATTCCCTGGCACAGAGACACTAGGAAATCCCTCAGGTGAGACCAGCTCAGCCATTCCGTTCGAACCCACGCGCTGCCGACCGTTGGTGGATCCTCCCCACGCTCAGGGTTCCGGAAACATTGTCAGTGCGTGGGGAACTCGAGACACAACTCCACGCAGCTCTCTTCAGTCACAGGTGTTCCCTGTCCGGGGAAGTCCGAGAAATACCTTCCCTGACCTTGGGGAGGCAGCCTCTGTCACTGGGATTTCCTGCAAACCCCCCTAGCATTCCCTGGCACAGAGACATTAGGAAAACCCTCAGGGGAGACCAGCTCAGCCATTCCGTTTGAACCCACGCGCTGCCGACCGTTGGTGGAACCTCCCCACGCTCAGGGTTCCGGAAGCATTGTCAGTGCGTGGGGGAGCTCGAGGGAAAACTCCACGCAGCTCTCTTCAGTCACAGGTGTTCCCTGTCCGGGGAATCCGAGAAATACATTCCCTGACATGGGGGAGGCAGCCTCTGTCACTGGGATTTCCTGCAAACCCCCCTAGCATTCCCTGGCACAGAGACATTAGGAATACCCTCAGGGGAGACCAGCTCAGCCATTCCGTTGGAACCCACGCGCTGCCGACCATTGGTGGAACCTCCCCACGCTCAGCGTTTCGGAACCATTGTCAGTGCGTGGGGGAGCTCGAGAGACATCTCCACGTAGCTCTCTTCAGTAACAGGTGTTCCCTGTGCGGTGAAGTCCTTGAAATAACTTCCCTGACCTTGGGGAGGTAGCCTCTGTCACTGGGATTTCCTGCAAACCCCCCTAGCATTCCCTGGCACAGAGACACTAGGAAATCCCTCAGGTGAGACCAGCTCAGCCATTCCGTTCGAACCCACGCGCTGCCGACCGTTGGTGGATCCTCCCCACGCTCAGGGTTCCGGAAACATTGTCAGTGCGTGGGGAACTCGAGAGACAACTCCACGCAGCTCTCTTCAGTCACAGGTGTTCCCTGTCCGGGGAAGTCCGAGAAATACCTTCCCTGACCTTGGGGAGGCAGCCTCTGTCACTGGGATTTCCTGCAAACCCCCCTAGCATTCCCTGGCACAGAGACATTAGGAAAACACTCAGGGGAGACCAGCTGAGCCATTCCGTTGGAACCCACGCGCTGCCGACCGTTGGTGGAACCTCCCCACGCTCAGGGTTCCGGAAGCATTGTCAGTGCGTGGGGGAGCTCGAGAGACAACTCCACGCAGCTGTATTCAGTCACAGGTGTTCCCTGTCCGGTGAAGTCCGAGAAATATATTCCCTGACCTTGGGGAGGCAGCCTCTGTCACTGGGATTTCCTGCAAACCCCCCTAGCATTCCCTGGCACAGAGACATTAGGAAAACCCTCAGGGGAGACCAGCTCAACCATTCCGTTGGAACCCACGCGCTGCCGACCGTTGGTGGATCCTCCCCACGCACAGGGTTCCGGAACGATTGTCAGTGCGTGGGGAACTCGAGAGACAACTCCACGCAGCTCTCTTCAGTCACAGGTGTTCCCTGTCCGGGGAAGTCCGAGAAATACCTTCCCTGAACTTGGGGAGGCAGCCTCTTTCACTAGGATTTCCTGCAAACCCCCCTAGCATTCCCTGGCACAGAGATATTAGGAAAACCCTCAGGGGAGTCGAGCTCAGCCATTCAGTTGGAACCCACGCGCTGCCGATTCGTTGGTGGAACCTCCCCACGCTCAGGGTTCCGGAACCATTGTCAGTGCGTGGGGGAGCTCGAGAGACAACTCCACGCAGCTCTCTTCAGTCACAGGTGTTCCCTGTACGGGGAAGTCCGAGAAATACCTTCCCTGACCTTGGGGAGGAAGCCTCTGTAACTGGGATTTCCTGCAAACCCCCCTAGCATTCCCTGGCACAGAGACATTAGGAAAACCCTCAGGGGAGACCAGTTCAGGCATTCCGTTAGAAAATACGCGCTGCCGACCGTTGGTGGAACCTCCCCACGCTCAGGATTCCGGAACCATTGTCAGTGCGTGGGGGAGCTCGAGAGACAACTCCACGCAGCTCTCTTCAGTCACAGGTGTTCCCTGTTCAAGGAAGTCCGAGAAATACCTTCCCTGACCTTGGGGAGGCAGCCTCTGTCCCTGGGATTTAGTGCAAACCCCCCTAGCATTCCCTGGCACAGAGACATTAGGAAAACCCTCAGGGGAGACCAGCTCAGCCATTCCGTTGGAACCCACGCGCTGCCGACCGTTGGTGGAACCTCCCCACTCTCAGGGTTCCGGAACCATTGTCAGTGCGTGGGGGACCTCGAGAGACAACTCCACGCAGCTCTCTTCAGTCACAGGTGTTCCCTGTCCGGGGAAGTCCGAGAAATAACTTCCCTGACCTAGGGGAGGCAGTCTCTGTCACTGGGATTTCCTGCAAACCCCCCTAGCATTCCCTGGCACAGAGACACTAGGAAAACCCTCAGGGGAGACCATCTCAGCCATTCCGTTGGAACCCACGCGCTGCCGACCGTTGGTGGAACCTCCCGACGCTCAGGGTTCCGGAACCATTGTCAGTGCGTGGGGGAGCACGAGAGACAACTCCACGCAACTCTCTTCAGTCACAGGTGTTCCCTGTCCGGGGAAGTCCGAGAAATACCTTCCCTGACGTTGGGGAGGCAGCCTCTGTCACTGGGATTTCCTGCAAACCCCCCTAGCATTCCCTGGCACAGAGACATTAGGAAAACCCTCAGGGGAGACCAGCACATCCATTGCGTTGGAACCCACGCGCTGCCGACCGTTGGTGGATCCTCCCCACGCTAAGGGTTCCAGAACCATGGTCAGTGCGTGGGGAACTCGAGAGACAATTCCACGCAGCTCTCTTCAGTCACAGGTGTTCCCTGTCCGGGGAAGTCCGAGAAATACCTTCCCTGAACTTGGGGAGGCAGCCTCTGTCACTGGGATTTCCTGCAATCCCCCCTAGCATTCCCTGGCACAGAGACACTAGGAAATCCCTCAGGGGAGTCCAGCTCAGCCATTCCGTTGGAACCCACGCGCTGCCGACCGTTGGTGGAACCTCCCCACGCTCAGGGTTCCGGAACCATTGTCAGTGCGTGGGGGAGCTCGAGAGACATCTCCACGTAGCTCTCTTCAGTAACAGGTGTTCCCTGTGCGGTGAAGTCCTTGAAATAACTTCCCTGACCTTGGGGAGGTAGCCTTTGTCACTGGGATTTCCTGCAAACCCCCCTAGCATTCCCTGGCAGAGAGACATTAGGAAAACCCTCAGGGGAGACCAGCTCAGCCATTCCGTTGGAACCCATGCGCTGCCGACCGTTGGTGGAACCTGCCCACGCTCAGGGTTCCGGAAACCTTGTCAGTGCGTGGGGGAGCTCGAGAGACAACTCCACGCAGCTCTCTTCAGTCAGGGGTGTTCCCTGTCCGGGGAACTCCGAGAAATATCTTCCCTGACCTTGGGGAGGCAGCCTCTGTCACTGGGATTTCCTGCAAACCCCCCTAGCATTCCCTGGCACAGAGACACTAGGAAATCCCTCAGGGGAGACCAGCTCAGCCATTCCGTTGGAACCCACGCGCTGCCGACCGTTGGTGGAACCTCCCCACGCTCAGGGTTCCGGAAGCATTGTCAGTGCGTGGGGGAGCTCGAGGGAAAACTCCACGCAGCTCTCTTCAGTCACAGGTGTTCCCTGTCCGGGGAATCCGAGAAATACATTCCCTGACATGGGGGAGGCAGCCTCTGTCACTGGGATTTCCTGCAAACCCCCTAGCATTCCCTGGCACAGAGACATTAGGAATACCCTCAGGGGAGACCAGCTCAGCCATTCCGTTGGAACCCACGCGCTGCCGACCATTGGTGGAACCTCCCCACGCTCAGCGTTTCGGAACCATTGTCAGTGCGTGGGGGAGCTCGAGAGACATCTCCACGTAGCTCTCTTCAGTAACAGGTGTTCCCTGTGCGGTGAAGTCCTTGAAATAACTTCCCTGACCTTGGGGAGGTAGCCTCTGTCACTGGGATTTCCTGCAAACCCCCCTAGCATTCCCTGGCAGAGAGACATTAGGAAAACCCTCAGGGGAGACCAGCTCAGCCATTCCGTTGGAACCCATGCGCTGCCGACCGTTGGTGGAACCTGCCCACGCTCAGGGTTCCGGAAACCTTGTCAGTGCGTGGGGGAGCTCGAGAGACAACTCCACGCAGGTCTCTTCAGTCAGGGGTGTTCCCTGTCCGGGGAACTCCGAGAAATATCTTCCCTGACCTTGGGGAGGCAGCCTCTGTCACTGGGATTTCCTGCAAACCCCCCTAGCATTCCCTGGCACAGAGACACTAGGAAATCCCTCAGGGGAGACCAGCTCAGCCATTCCGTTGGAACCCACGCGCTGCCGACCGTTGGTGGAACCTCCCCACGCTCAGGGTTCCGGAACCATTGTCAGTGCGTGGGGAACTCGAGAGACAACTCCACGCAGCTCTCTTCAGTCACAGGTGTTCCCTGTACGGGGAAGTCCGAGAAATATCCTCCCTGACCTTGGGGAGGCAGCTTCTGTCACTGGGATTTCCTGCAAACCCCCCTAGCATTCCCTGGCACAGAGACATTAGGAAAACCCTCAGGGGAGACCAGCTCAGCCATTCCGTTGGAACCCACGCGCTGCCGACCGTTGGTGGAACCTCCCCACGCTCAGGGTTCCGGAACCATTGTCAGTGCGTGGGGGAGCTCGAGAGACAACTCCAAGTAGCTCTCTTCAGTCACAGGTGTTCCCTGTACGGGGAAGTCCGAGAAATACCTTCCCTGACCTTGGGGAGGAAGCCTCTCTAACTGGGATTTCCTGCAAACCCCCCTAGCATTCCCTGGCACAGAGACATTAGGAAAACCCTCAGGGGAGACCAGTTCAGGCATTCCGTTAGAAAACACGCGCTGCCGACCGTTGGTGGAACCTCCCCACGCTCAGGGTTCCGGAACCATTGTCAGTGCGTGGGGGAGCTCGAGAGACAACTCCAAGCAGCTCTCTTCAGTCACAGGTGTTCCCTGTTCAAGGAAGTCCGAGAAATACCTTCCCTGACATTGGGGAGGCAGCCTCTGTCCCTGGGATTTCGTGCAAACCCCCCTAGCATTCCCTGGCACAGAGAAATTAGGAAAACCCTCAGGGGAGACCAGCTCAGCCATTCCGTTGGAACCCACGCGCTGCCGACCGTTGGTGGAACCTCCCCACTCTCAGGGTTCCGGAACCATTGTCAGGGCGTGGGGGAGCTCGAGAGACAACTCCACGCAGCTCTCTTCAGTCACAGGTGTTCCCTGTCCGGGGAAGTCCGAGAAACACCTTCCCTGACCTTGGGGAGGCAGCCTCTGTCACTGGGATTTCCTGCAAACCCCCCTAGCATTCCCTGGCACAGAGACACTAGGAAAACCCTCAGGGGAGACCATCTCAGCCATTCCGTTGGAACCCACGCGCTGCCGACCGTTGGTGGAACATCCCGACGCTCAGGGTTCCGGAACCATTGTCAGTGCGTGGGGGAGCACGAGAGACAACTCCACGCAACTCTCTTCAGTCACAGGTGTTCCCTGTCCGGGGAAGTCCGAGAAATACCTTCCCTGACGTTGGGGAGGCAGCCTCTGTCACTGGGATTTCCTGCAAACCCCCCTAGCATTCCCTGGCACAGAGACATTAGGAAAACCCTCAGGGGAGACCAGCACAGCCATTGCGTTGGAACCCACGCGCTGCCGACCGTTGGTGGATCCTCCCCACGCTAAGGGTTCCAGAACCATGGTCAGTGCGTGGGGAACTCGAGAGACAACTCCACGCAGCTCTCTTCAGTAACAGGTGTTCCCTGTCCGGGGAAGTCCGAGAAATATCTTCCCTGACCTTGGGGAGGCAGCTTCTGTCACTGGGATTTCCTGCAAACCACCCTAGCATTCCCTGGAAGAGAGACATTAGGAAAACCCTCAGGGGAGACCAGCTCAGCCATTCCGTTGGAACCCACGCGCTGCCGACCGTTGGTGGAACCTGCCCACGCTCAGGGTTCCGGAAATATTGTCAGTGCGTGGGGGAGCTCGAGAGACAACTCCACGCAGCTCTCTTCAGTCAGGGGTGTTCCCTGTCCGGGGAACTCCGAGAAATACCTTCCCTGACCTTGGGGAGGCAGCCTCTGTCACTGGGATTTCCTACAAATCCCCCTAGCATTCCCTGGCACAAAGACACTAGTAAAACACACAGGGGAGACCAGCTCAGCCATTCCGTTTGAACCCACGCGCTGCCGACCGTTGGTGGAACCTCCCCACGCTCAGGGTTCCGGAACCATTGTCAGTGCGTGGGGGAGCTAGAGAGACAACTCCACGCAGCTCTCTTCAGTCACAGGTGTTCCCTGTCCGGGGAAGTCCGAGAAATACCTTCCCTGACCTTGGGGAGGCAGGCTCTGTCACTGGGATTTCCTGCAAAGCCCCCTAGCATTCCCTGGCACAGAGACATTAGGAAAACCCTCAGGGGAGACCAGCTCATCCATTCCGTTGGAACCCACGCGCTGCCGACCGTTGGTGGAACCTCCCCACGCTCAGGGTTCCGGAAGCATTGTCAGTGCGTGGGGGAGCTCGAGAGACAACTCCACGCAGCTCTCTTCAGTCACAGGTGTTCCCTGTCCGGTGAAGTCCGAGAAATATGTTCCCTGACCTTGGGGAGGCAGCCTCTGTCACTGGGATTTCCTGCAAACCCCCCTAGCATTCCCTGGCACAGAGACATTAGGAAAACCCTCAGGGGAGACCAGCTCAGGCATTCCGTTGGAACCCACGCGCTGCCGAGCGTTGGTGGATCCTACCCACGCTCAGGGTTCCGGAACCATTGTCAGTGCGTGGGGAGCTCGAGAGACAACTCCACGCAGCACTCTTCAGTCACAGGTGTTCCCTGTCAGGGGAAGTCCGAGAAATACCTTCCCTGTCCTTGGGGAGGCAGCCTCTTTCACTAGGATTTCCTGCAAACCCCCCTAGCATTCCCTGGCACAGAGACATTAGGAAAACCCTCAGGGGAGTCGAGCTCAGCCATTCCGTTGGAACCCACGCGCTGCCGATTCGTTGGTGGAACCTCCCCACGCTCAGGGTTCCGAAACCATTGTCAGTGCGTGGGGGAGCCCGAGAGACACCTCCACGCAGCTCTCTTCAGTCACAGGTGTTCCCTGTCCGGGGAAGTCCGAGAAATACCTTCCCTGACCGTGGGGAGGCAGCCTCTGTAACTGGGATTTCCTGCAAACCCCCCTAGCATTCCCTGGCACAGAGACACTAGGAAATCCCTCAGGGGAGACCAGCTCAGCCATTCCGTTGGAACCCACGCGCTGCCGACCGTTGGTGGATCCTCCCCATGCTCAGGGTTCCGGAACCATTGTCAGTGCGTGGGGAACTCGAGAGACAACTCCACGCATCTCTCTTCAGTCACAGGTGTTCCGTGTCCTGGGAAGTCCGAGAAATACCTTCCCTGACCTTGGTGAGGCAGCCTCTGTCACTGGGATTTCCTGCAAACCCCCCTAGCATTCCCTGGCAAAGAGACATTAGGAAAACCCTCAGGGGAGACCAGATCAACCATTCCGTTGGAACCCACGCGCTGCCGACCGTTGGTGGAACCTCCCCACGCTCAGGGTTCCGGAAGCATTGTCAGTGCGTGGGGGAGCACGAGAGAAAACTCCACGCAGCTCTCTTCAGTTACAGGTGTTCCCATCCAGGGAAGTCCGAGAAATGCCTTCCCTGATCTTGGGGAGACAGCCTCTGTCACTGGGATTTCCTGCAAACCCCCCTAGCATTCCGTGGCACAGAGACATTAGGAAAACCTACAGCGGAGAGCAGTTCAGGCATTCAGTTAGAACCCACGCGCTGCCGACGGTTGGTGGAACCTCCCCACGCTCAGGGTTCCAGAACCATTGTCAGTGCGTGGGGGAGCTCGAGAGACAACTCCACGCAGCTGTATTCAGTCACAGGTGTTCCCTGTCCGGTGAAGTCCGAGAAATATATTCCCTGACCTTGGGGAGGCAGCCTCTGTCACTGGGATTTCCTGCAAACCCCCCTAGCATTCCCTGGCACAGAGACATTAGGAAAACCCTCAGGGGAGTCCAGCTCAACCATTCCGTTGGAACCCACGCGCTGCCGACCGTTGGTGGATCCTCCCCACGCTCAGGGTTCCGGAACGATTGTCAGTGCGTGGGGAACTCGAGAGACAACTCCACGCAGCTCTCTTCAGTCACAGGTGTTCCCTGTCCGGGGAAGTCCGAGAAATACCTTCCCTGAACTTGGGGAGGCAGCCTCTTTCACTAGGATTTCCTGCAAACCCCCCTAGCATTCCCTGGCACAGAGACATTAGGAAAACCCGCAGGGGAGTCGAGCTCAGCCATTCCGTTGGAACCCACGCGCTGCCGATTCGTTGGTGGAACCTCCCCACGCTCAGGTTTCCGGAACCATTGTCAGTGCGTGGGGGAGCTCGAGAGACAACTCCACGCAGCTCTCTTCAGTCACAGGTGTTCCCTGTCCGGGTAAGTCCGAGTAATACCTTCCCTGACTTGGGGGAGGCAGCCTCTGTCAGTGGGATTTCCTGCAAACCCCCCTAGCATTCCCTGGCACAGAGACATTAGGAAAACCCTCAGGGTAGACCAGCTCAGGCATTCCGTTGGAACCCACGCGCTGCCGACCGTTGGTGGAACCTCCCCACGCTCAGGGTTCCGGAACCATTGTCAGTGCGTGGGGGAGCTCGAGAGACAACTCCACGCAGCTCTCTTCAGTCACAGGTGTTCTCTGTCCGGGGAAGTCCGAGAAATATCTTCCCTGACCTTGGGGAGGCATCTTCTGTCACTGGGAATTCCTGCAAACCCCCCTAGCATTCCCTGGCACAGAGATATTAGGAAAACCCTCAGGGGAGTCCAGCTCAGCCATTCCGTTGGAACCCAGGCGCTGCCGACCGTTGCTGGAACCTCCCCACGCTCAGGGTTCCGGAACCATTGTCAGTGCGTGGGGGAGCTCGAGAGACAAATCCACGCAGCTCTCTTCAGTCACAGGTGTTCCCTGTCCGGGGAAGTCCGAGAAATACCTTCCCTGAGCTTGGGGAGGCAGCCTCTGTCGCTGGGATTTCCTGCAAACCCCCTAGCATTCCCTGCCACAGAGAAACTAGTAAAACCCTCAGGGGAGACCAGCACAGCCATTCCAATGGAACCCAGGCGCTGCCGACCGTTGGTGGAACCTCCCCACGCTCAGGTTTCCGGAACCATTGTCAGTGCGTGGGGGAGCTCGAGAGACAACTCCACGCAGCTCTCTTCAGTCACAGGTGTTCCCTGTCTGGGGAAGTCCGAGAAATACCTTCCCTGACCTTGGGGAGGCAGCCTCTGTAACTGGGATTTCCTGCAAACCCCCCTAGCATTCCCTGGCACAGAGACATTAGGAAAACCCTCAGGGGAGACCAGCTCAGCCATTCCGTTGAAACCCACGCGCTGCCGACCGTTGGTGGAAACTCCCCACGCTCAGGGTTCCGGAACCATTGTCAGTGCGTGGGGGAGGTAGAGAGACAACTCCACGCAGCTCTCTTCAGTCACAGGTGTTCCCTGTCCGGGGAAGTCCGAGAAATACCTTCCCTGATCTTGGGGAGGCAGCCTCTGTCACTGGGATTTCCTGCAAACCCCCCTAGCATTCCCTGGCACAGAGACATTAGGAAAACCCTCAGGGGAGACCAGCTCAGCCATTCCGTTGGAACCCACGCGCTGCCGACCGTTGGTGGAACCTCCCCACGCTCAGGGTTCCGGAAGCATTGTCAGTGCGTGGGGGAGCTCGAGAGAAAACTCCACGCAGCTCTCTTCAGTTACAGGTGTTCCATGTCCGGGGAAGTCCGAGAAATGCCTTCCCTGATCTTGGGGAGGCAGCCTCTGTCACTGGGATTTCCTGCAAACCCCCCTAGCAATCCGTGGCACAGAGACATTAGGAAAACCTACAGCGGAGACCAGTTCAGGCATTCAGTTAGAACCCACGCGCTGCCGACCGTTGGTGGAACCTCCCCACGCTCAGGGTTCCGGAACCATTGTCAGTGCTTGGGGGAGCTCGAGAGACCACTCCACGCAGCTCTATTCAGTCACAGGTGTTCCCTGTCCCGTGAAGTCCGAGAAATAACTTCCCTGACCTTGGGGAGGCAGCCTCTGTCACTGGGATTTCCTGCAAACCCCCCTAGCATTCCCTGGCAAAGAGACATTAGGAAAACCCTCAGGGGAGACCAGCTCAGCCATTCCGTTGGAACCCACGCGCTGCCGACCGTTGGTGGAACCTCCCCACGCTCAGGGTTCCAGAAGCATTGTCAGTGCGTGGGGGAGCACGAGAGAAAACTCCACGCAGCTCTCTTCAGTCACAGGTGTACCCTGTCCGGGGAAGTCCGAGAAATACCTTCCCTGACCTTGGGGAGGCAGCCTCTGTAACTGGGATTTCCTGCAAACCCCCCTAGCATTCCCTGGCAAAGAGACATTAGGAAAACCCTCAGGGGAGGCCAGCTCAGCCATTCCGTTGGAACCCACGTGCTGCCGACCGTTGGTGGAAACTCCCCACGCTCAGGGTTCCGGAACCATTGTCAGTGCGTGGGGGAGCTAGAGAGACAACTCCACGCAGCTCTCTTCAGTCACAGGTGTTCCCTGTCCGGGGAA
The DNA here is from genome assembly GCF_048564905.1 of Vicugna pacos. Taxonomy (NCBI): domain Eukaryota; kingdom Metazoa; phylum Chordata; class Mammalia; order Artiodactyla; family Camelidae; genus Vicugna; species Vicugna pacos. The sequence continues at coordinate 58,267,096 of NW_027328721.1, read as the reverse complement.
GTCCGAGAAATACCTTCCCTGACCTTGGGGAGGCAGCCTCTGTCACTGGGATTTCCTGCAAACCCCCCTAGCATTCCCTGGCAAAGAGACATTAGGAAAACACTCAGGGGAGACCAGCTCAGCCATTCCGTTGGAACCCACGCGCTGCCGACCGTTGGTGGAACCTCCCCACGCTCAGGGTTCCGGAAGCATTGTCAGTGCGTGGGGGAGCACGAGAAAAACTCCACGCAGCTCTCTTCAGTTACAGGTGTTCCCTGTCCTGGGAAGTCCGAGAAATGCCTTCCCTGATCTTGGGGAGGCAGCCTCTGTCACTGGGATTTCCTGCAAACCCCCCTAGCATTCCGTGGCACAGAGACATTAGGAAAACCTACAGCGGAGAGCAGTTCAGGCATTCAGTTAGAACCCACGCGCTGCCGACCGTTGGTGGAACCTCCCCACGCTCAGGGTTCCGGAACCATTGTCAGTGCGTGGGGGAGCTCGAGAGACAACTCCACGCAGCTCTCTTCAGTCACAGGTGTTCCCTGTCCAGGGAAGTCCGAGAAATACCTTCCCTGACCTTGGGGAGGCAGCCTCTGTCACTAGGAATTCCTGCAAACCCCCCTAGCATTCCCTGGCACAGAGACATCAGGAAAACCCTCAGGGGAGTCGAGCTCAGCCATTCCGTTGGAACCCACGCGCTGCCGATTCGTTGGTGGAACCTCCTCACGCTCAGGGTTCCGGAACCATTGTCAGTGCGTGGGGGAGCTCGAGAGACAACTCCACGCAGCTCTCTTCATTCACAGGTGTTCCCTGTCCGGGGAAGTCCGAGAAATATCTTCCTTGACCTTGGGGAGGCAGCTTCTGTCACTGGGATTTCCTGCAAACCCCCCTAGCATTCCCTGGCAGAGAGACATTAGGAAAACCCTCAGGGGAGACCAGCTCAGCCATTCCGTTGGAACCCACGCGCTGCCGACCGTTGGTGGAACCTGCCCACGCTCAGGGTTCCGGAAACATTGTCAGTGCGTGGGGGAGCTCGAGAGACAACTCCACGCAGCTCTCTTCAGTCAGGGGTGTTCCCTGTCCGGGGAAGTCCGAGAAATACCTTCCCTGACTTTGGGGAGGCAGCCTCTGTCACTGGGATTTCCTGCAAACCCCCCTAGCATTCCCTGGCACAGAGACATTAGGAAAACACTCAGGGGAGACCAGCTCAGGCATTCCGTTGGAACCCACGCGCTGCCGACCGTTGGTGGAACCTCCCCACGCTCAGGGTTCCGGAAGCATTGTCAGTGCGTGGGGGAGCTCGAGAGACACCTCCACGCAGCTCTCTTCAGTCACAGGTGTTCCCTGTCCGGGGAAGTCCGTGAAACACCTTCCCTGACCTTAGGGAGTTAGCCTCTTTCACTAGGATTTCCTGCAAACCCCCCTAACATTCCCTGGCACAGAGATATTAGGAAAACCCTCAGGGGAGACCAGCTCAGCCATTCCGTTGGAACCCACGCGCTGCCGACCGGTGGTGGAACCTCCCCACGCTCAGGGTTCCGAAACCATTGTCAGTGCGTGGGGGAGCTCGAGAGACAACTCCACGCAGCTATCTTCAGTCACAGGTGTTCCGTGTCCGGGGAAGTCCGTGAAATACCTTCCCTGACCTGGGGGAGGCAGCCTCTGTCACTGGGATTTCCTGCAAACCCCCCTAGCATTCCCTGGCACAGAGACACTAGGAAAACCCTCAGGGGAGACCATCTCAGCCATTCCGTTGGAACCCACGCGCTGCCGACCGCTGGTGGAACCTCCCCACGCTCAGGGTTCCGGAACCATTGTCAGTGCGTGGGGGAGCTCGAGAGACAACTCCACGCAGCTCTCTTCACTCACAGGTGTTCCCTGTCCGGGGAAGTCCGAGAAATAATTTCCCTGACCTTGGGGAGGCAGCCTCTGTCACTGGGATTTCCGGCAAACCCCCTAGCATTCCCTGGCACAGAGACATTAGGAAAACCCTCAGGGGAGACCAGCTCAGCCATTCCGTTGGAACCCACGCGCTGCCGACCGTTGGTGGAACCTCCCAACGCTCAGGGATCTGGAACCATTGTCAGTGCGTGGGGGAGCTCGAGAGACAACTCCACGCAGCTCTCTTCAGTCACAGGGGTTCCCTGTCCGGGGAACTCCAAGAAAAACCTTCCCTGACGTTGGGGAGGCAGCCTCTGTCACTGGGATTTCCTGCAACCCCCCCAGCATTCCCTGGCACAGAGACATCAGGAAAACCCTCATGGGAGACCAGCTCAGGCATTCGGTTGGAACCCACGCGCTGCCGAACGTTGGTGGAACCTCCCCACGCTCAGGGTTCCGGAACCATTGTCAGTGCGTGGGAGAGCTCGAGAGACACCTCCACCCAGCTCTCTTCAGTCACAGGTGTTCCCTGTCCGGGGAAGTCCGTGAAATACCTTCCCTTAACTTTGGGAGGCAGCCTCGGTCACTGGGATTTCCTGCACCCCCCCTAGCATGCCCTGGGACAGAGACATTAGGAAAACCCTCAGGGGAGACCAGCTCAGGCATTCCGTTGGAACCCACGCGCTGCCGACCGTTGTTGGAACCTCCCCAAGCTCAGGGTTCCGGAAACATTGTCAGTGCGTGGGGGAGCTCGAGAGACAACTCCACGGAGCTCTGTTCAGTCACAGGTGTTCCCTGTCCGGGGAAGTCCGAGAAATACCTTCCCTGACCTTGGGGAGGCAGCCTCTGTCACTGGGAGTTCCTGCAAAACCCCCTAGCATTCCCTGGCAGAGAGACATTTGGAAAACCGTCAGGGGAGTCCAGCTCAGGCATTCCGTTGGAACCTACGCGCTGCCGACCGTTGGTGGAACCTCAACACGCTCAGGATTCCGGAAGCATTGTCAGTGCGTGGGGGAGCTCGAGAGACAACTCGACGCAGCTCTCTTCAGTCACAGGTGTTCCCTGCTCGGGGAAGTCCGTGAAATACCTTCCCTGACTTTGGGGAGGCAGCCTCTGTCACTGGGACTTCCTGCAAACCCCCCTAGCATTCCCTGGCACAGACACATTAGGAAAACCCTCAGGGGAAACGAGCTAAGGCGTTCCGTTAGAACCAACTCGCTGCCGACCGTTGGTGGAACCTCCCCACGCTCAGGATTCCGGAACTATTGTCAGTGCGTGGGGGAGCTCGAGAGACAACTCCACGCAGCTCTCATCAGTCACAGGTGTTCCCTGCTCTGGGAAGTCCGAGAAATACCTTCCCTGACCTTGGGGAGGCATCCTCTGTCACTGGGACTTCCTGCAAACCCCCGTAGCATTCCCTGGCACAGAGACATTAGGAAAACCCTCAGGGGAGACGAGCTTAGGCATTCCGTTGGAACCAACGCGCTGCCGACAGTTGGTGGAACCTCCCCACGCTCAGGGTTCCGGAACCATTGTCAGTGCGTGGGGGATCTCGAGAGACACATCCACGCAGCTCTCTTCAGTCACAGGTGTTCCCTGTCCGAGGAAGTCCGAGAAATATCTTCCCTGACCTTGGGGAGGCAGCCTCTGTCACTGGGAATTCCTGCAAAACCCCCTCGCATTCCCTGGCACAGAGAAATTAGTAAAACCCTCAGGGGAGACCAGCTCAGGCATTCCGTTGGAACCCACGCGCTGCCGACCGTTGGTGGAACCTCCCCACGCTCAGGGTTCCGGAACAATTGTCAGTGCGTGGGGGAGCTCGAGAGACAACTCCACGCAGCTCTCTTCAGTCACAGGGGTTCACTGTCCGGGGAAGTCCAAGAAAAACCTTCCCTAACCTTGGGGAGGCAACCTCTGTCACTGGGATTTCCTGCACCCCCCCTAGCATTCCCTGGCACAGAGACATTAGGAAAACCCTCAGGGGAGACCAGCTCAGGCATTCCGTTGGAACCCACGCGCTGCCGACCGTTGTTGGAACCTCCCCACGCTCAGGGTTCCGGAAACATTGTCAGTGCGTGGGGGAGCTCGAGAGAAAACTCCACGAAGCTCTCTTCAGTCACAGGTGTTCCCTGTCCGGGGAAGTCCGAGAAATACATTCCCTGACCTTGGGGAGGCATCCTCTGTCACTGGGATTTCCTGCAAACCCCCCTAGCATTCCCTGGCAGAGAGACATTTGGAAAACCGTCAGGGTAGTCCAGCTCAGGCATTCCGTTGGATCCTACGCGCTGCCGACCGTTGGTGGAACCTCCCCACGCTCAGGGACCCGGGAACATTGTCAGGGCGTGGGGAACTCGAGAGACACCTCCACGCAGCTCTCTTCAGTCACAGGTGTTCCCTGTCCGGGGAAGTCCGAGAAATACCTTCACTGACCTTGGGGAGGCAGCCTCTGTCACTGGGAATTCCGGCAAACCCCCCTAGCATTCCCTGGCACAGAGACATTAGGAAAACCCTCAGGGGAGACCAGCTCAGGCATTCAGTTGGAACCCACGTGCTGCCGACCTTTCGTGGAACCTCCCCACACTCAGGGTTCCGGAACCATTGTCAGTGCGTGGGGGAGCTCGAGAGACACCTCCACTCAGCTCTCTTCAGTCACAGGTGTTCCCTGTCCGGGGAAGTCCGAGAAATACCTTCCCTGACCTTGGGGAAGCAGCCTCTGTCACTGGGATTTCCTGCAAACCCCCCTAGCATTCCCTGGCACAGAGACATTAGGAAAACCCTCAGGGGAGACCAGCTCAGGCATTCCGTTGGAACCCACGCGCTGCCGACCGTTGGTGGAACCTCCCCACGCTCAGGGATCCGGAACCATTGTCAGTGCGTGGGGGAGCTCGAGAGACAACTCCACGCAGCTCCCTTCAGTCACAGGTGTTCCCTGTCCGGGGAAGTCCAAGAAATACTTTCCCTGAACTTGGGGAGGCAGCCTCTGTCACTGGGAATCCCTGCAAACCCCCCCAGCATTCCCTGGCACAGAGATACTTGGAAAAACCTCAGGGTAGACCAGCTCAGGCATTCCGTTGGAACCCACGCGCTGCCGACCGTTGGTGGAACCTCCCCACGCTCAGGGTTCCGGAAGCATTGTCAGTGCGTGGGGGAGCTCGAGAGACAACTCCACGCAGCTCTCTTCAGTCACAGGTGTTCCCTGTCCGGGGAAGTCCGAGAAATAGCTTCCCTGAACTTGGGGAGGCAACCTCTGTCACTGGGATTTCCTGCAAACCCCCCTAGCATTCCCTGGCACAGAGACATTAGGAAAACCCTCAGGGGAGACCAGCTCAGGCATTCCGTTGGAACCCACGCGCTGCCGACCGTTGGTGGATCCTCCCCACGCTCAGGGTTCCGGAACCATTGTCAGTGCGTGGGGAGCTCGAGAGACAACTCCACCCAGCTGTCTTCAGTCACAGGTGGTCCCTGTCCGGGGAAGTCCGTGAAATACCTTCCCTTAACTTTGGGAGGCAGCCTCGGTCACTGGGATTTCCTGCAGCCCCCCTAGCATGACCTGGGACAGAGACATTAGGAAAACCCTCAGGGGAGACCAGCTCAGGCATTCCGTTGGAACCCACGCGCTGCCGACCGTTGTTGGAACCTCCCCACGCTCAGGGTTCCGGAAACATTGTCAGTGCGTGGGGGAGCTCGAGAGACAACTCCACGGAGCTCTGTTCAGTCACAGGTGTTCCCTGTCCGGGGAAGTCCGAGAAATACCTTCCCTGACCTTGGGGAGGCAGCCTCTGTCACTGGGAGTTCCTGCAAACCCCCCTAGCATTCCCTGGCAGAGAGACATTTGGAAAACCGTCAGGGGAGTCCAGCTCAGGCATTCCGTTGGAACCTACGCGCTGCCGACCTTTGGTGGAACCTCAACACGCTCAGGATTCCGGAAGCATTGTCAGTGCGTGGGGGAGCTCGAGAGACAACTCGACGCAGCTCTCTTCAGTCACAGGTGTTCCCTGCTCGGGGAAGTCCGTGAAATACCTTCCCTGACTTTGGGGAGGCAGCCTCTGTCACTGGGACTTCCTGCAAACCCCCCTAGCATTCCCTGGCACAGACACATTAGGAAAACCCTCAGGGGAAACGAGCTAAGGCGTTCCGTTAGAACCAACTCGCTGCCGACCGTTGGTGGAACCTCCCCACGCTCAGGATTCCGGAACTATTGTCAGTGCGTGGGGGAGCTCGAGAGACAACTCCACGCAGCTCTCATCAGTCACAGGTGTTCCCTGCTCTGGGAAGTCCGAGAAATACCTTCCCTGACCTTGGGGAGGCATCCTCTGTCACTGGGACTTCCTGCAAACCCCCGTAGCATTCCCTGGCACAGAGACATTAGGAAAACCCTCAGGGGAGACGAGCTTAGGCATTCCGTTGGAACCAACGCGCTGCCGACAGTTGGTGGAACCTCCCCACGCTCAGGGTTCCGGAACCATTGTCAGTGCGTGGGGGATCTCGAGAGACACCTCCACGCAGCTCTCTTCAGTCACAGGTGTTCCCTGTCCGAGGAAGTCCGAGAAATATCTTCCCTGACCTTGGGGAGGCAGCCTCTGTCACTGGGAATTCCTGCAAAACCCCCTCGCATTCCCTGGCACAGAGAAATTAGTAAAACCCTCAGGGGAGACCAGCTCAGGCATTCCGTTGGAACCCACGCGCTGCCGACCGTTGGTGGAACCTCCACACGCTCAGGGTTCCGGAACAATTGTCAGTGCGTGGGGGAGCTCGAGAGACAACTCCACGCAGCTCTCTTCAGTCACAGGGGTTCACTGTCCGGGGAAGTCCAAGAAAAACCTTCCCTGACCTTGGGGAGGCAGCCTCTGTCACTGGGATTTCCTGCACCCCCCCTAGCATTCCCTGGCACAGAGACATTAGGAAAACCCTCAGGGGAGACCAGCTCAGGCATTCCGTTGGAACCCACGCGCTGCCGACCGTTGTTGGAACCTCCCCACGCTCAGGGTTCCGGAAACATTGTCAGTGCGTGGGGGAGCTCGAGAGAAAACTCCACGAAGCTCTCTTCAGTCACAGGTGTTCCCTGTCCGGGGAAGTCCGAGAAATACATTCCCTGACCTTGGGGAGGCATCCTCTGTCACTGGGATTTCCTGCAAACCCCCCTAGCATTCCCTGGCAGAGAGACATTTGGAAAACCGTCAGGGTAGTCCAGCTCAGGCATTCCGTTGGATCCTACGCGCTGCCGACCGTTGGTGGAACCTCCCCACGCTCAGGGACCCGGGAACATTGTCAGGGCGTGGGGGAGCTCGAGAGACACCTCCACGCAGCTCTCTTCAGTCACAGGTGTTCCCTGTCCGGGGAAGTCCGAGAAATACCTTCCCTGACCTTGGGGAGGCAGCCTCTGTCACTGGGAATTCCGGCAAACCCCCCTAGCATTCCCTGGCACAGAGACATTAGGAAAACCCTCAGGGGAGACCAGCTCAGGCATTCAGTTGGAACCCACGTGCTGCCGACCTTTCGTGGAACCTCCCCACACTCAGGGTTCCGGAACCATTGTCAGTGCGTGGGGGAGCTCGAGAGACACCTCCACTCAGCTCTCTTCAGTCACAGGTGTTCCCTGTCCGGGGAAGTCCGAGAAATACCTTCCCTGACCTTGGGGAGGCAGCCTCTGTCACTGGGATTTCCTGCAAACCCCCCTAGCATTCCCTGGCACAGAGACATTAGGAAAACCCTCAGGGGAGACCAGCTCAGGCATTCCGTTGGAACCCACGCGCTGCCGACCGTTGGTGGAACCTCCCCACGCTCAGGGATCCGGAACCATTGTCAGTGCGTGGGGGAGCTCGAGAGACAACTCCACGCAGCTCCCTTCAGTCACAGGTGTTCCCTGTCCGGGGAAGTCCAAGAAATACATTCCCTGAAATTGGGGAGGCAGCCTCTGTCACTGGGAATCCCTGCAAACCCCCCCAGCATTCCCTGGCACAGAGATATTTGGAAAAACCTCAGGGTAGACCAGCTCAGGCATTCCGTTGGAACCCACGCGCTGCCGACCGTTGGTGGAACCTCCCCACGCTCAGGGTTCCGGAAGCATTGTCAGTGCGTGGGGGAGCTCGAGAGACAACTCCACGCAGCTCTCTTCAGTCACAGGTGTTCCCTGTCCGGGGCAGTCCGAGAAATTCCTTCCCTGACCTTGGGGAGGCAGCCTCTGTCACTGGGATTTCCTGCAAACCCCCCTAGCATTCCCTGGCACAGAGACATTAGGAAAACCCTCAGGTTAGACCAGCTCAGGCATTCCGTTGGAACCCACGCGCTGCCGACCGTTGCAGGAACCTCCCCACGCTCAGGGTTCCGGAATCATTGTCAGTGCGTGGGGGAGCTCGAGAGATACCTCCACGCAGCTCTCTTCAGTCAATGGTGTTCCCTGTCCGGGGAAGTCCGAGAAATAACTTCCCTGACCTTGGGGAGGCAGCCTCTGTCACTGGGATTTCCTGCAAACCCCCCTAGCATTCCCTGGCACAGAGACATAAGGAAAATCCTTAGGGGAGACCAGCTCAGGCATTCCGTTGGAACCCACGCGCTGCCGACCGTTGGTGGAACCTCCCCACGCTCAGGGTTCCGGAATCATTGTCAGTGCGTGGGGGAGCTCGAGAGATACCTCGACGCAGCTCCCTTCAGTCAATGGTGTTCCCTGTACGGGGAAGTCCGAGAAATAACTTCCCTGACCTTTGGGAGGCAGCCTCTGTCACTGGGGTTTCCTGAACCCCCCCTAGCATTCCCTGGCACAGAGACATTAGGAAAACCCTCAGGGGAGACCAGCTCAGGCATTCCGTTGGAACCCAAGTGCTGCCGACCTTTCGTGGAACCTCCCCACGCTCAGGGTTCCGGAACCATTGTCAGTGCGTGGGGGAGCTCGAGAGACACCTCCACGCAGCTCTCTTCAGTCACAGGTGTTCCCTGCCCGGGGAAGTCCGAGAAATACCTTCCCTGACCTTTGGGAGGCAGCCTCTGTCACCGGGACTTCCTGCAAACCCCCCTAGCATTTCCTGGCACAGAGACATTAGGAAAACACTCAGGGGAGGCGAGCTTAAGCATTCCATTAGAACCCACGCGCTGCCGACCGTTGGTGGAACCTCCCGACGCTCAGGATTCCGGAACCATTGTCAGTGTGTGGGGGAGCTCGAGGGACAACTCCACGCAGCTCTCTTCAGTCACAGGTGTTCCCTGCTCGGGGAAGTCCGAGAAATACCTTCCCTGGACTTGGGGAGGCAGCCTCTGTCACTGGGACTTCCTGCAAACCCCCCTAGCATTCCCTGGCACAGAGACATAAGGAAAACCCTCAGGGGAGACCAGCTCAGGCATTCCGTTGGAACCCACGTGCTGCCGACCTTTCGTGGAACCTCCCCACACTCAGGGTTCCGGAACCATTGTCAGTGCGTGGGGGAGCTCGAGAGAAACCTCCACGCAGCTCTCTTCAGTCACAGGTGTTCCCTGTCCGGGGAAGTCCGAGAAATAACTTTCCTGACCTTGGGGAGGCAGCCTCTGTCACTGGGATTTCCTGAAAACCGCCCTAGCATTCCCTGGCACAGAGACATTAGGAAAACCCTCAGGGGAGACCAGCTCAGGCATTCCGTTGGAACCCACGCGCTGCCGACCGTTGGTGGAACATCCCCACGCTCAGGGTTCCGGAACCATTGTCAGTGCGTGGGGGAGCTCGAGAGACAACTCCACGCAGCTCCCTTCAGTCACAGGTGTTCCCTGTCCGGGGAAGTCCAAGAAATAACTTCCCTTACCTTGGGGAGGCAGCCTCTGTCACTGGGAATCCCTGCAAACCCCCTAGCATTCTCTGGCACAGAGATATTTGGAAAAACCTCAGGGGAGACCAGCTCAGGCATTCCGTTAGAACCCACGCGCTGCCGACCTTTGGTGGAACCTCCCCACGCACAGGGTTCCGGAAACATTGTCAGTGCGTGGGGGAGCTCGAGAGACACCTCCACGCAGCTCTCTTCAGTCACAGGTGTTCCCTGTCTGGAGAAGTCCGAGAAATACCTTCCCTGACTTTGGGGAGGCATCCTCTGTCACTGGGATTTCCTGCAAAGCCCCCTAGCATTCCCTGGCACAGAGAGATTAGGAAAATCCTCAGGGAAGACCAGCTCAGGCATTCCGTTGGAACCCACGCGCTGCCGACCGTTGTTGGAACCTCCCCACGCTCAGGGTTCCGGAAATATTGTCAGTGCGTGGGGGAGCTCGAGAGACACCTCCACCTAGCTCTCTTCAGTCACAGGTGGTCCCTGTCCGGGGAAGTCCGAGAAATACCTTCCCTGACTTTTGGGAGGCAGCCTCTGTCACTGGGGTTTCCTGAACCACCCCTAGCATTCCCTGGCACAGAGACATTAGGAAAACCCTCAGGGGAGACCAGCTCAGGCATTCCGTTGGAACCCACGTGCTGCCGACCTTTCGTGGAACCTCCCCACACTCAGGGTTCCGGAACCATTGTCAGTGCGTGGGGGAGCTCGAGAGACACCTCCACGCAGCTCTCTTCAGTCACAGGTGTTCCCTGCTCGGGGAAGTCCGAGAAATACCTTCCCTGACCTTGGGGAGGCAGCCTCCGTCACTGGGACTTCCTGCAAACCGCCCTAGCATTCCCTGGCACAGAGACATTAGGAAAACCCTCAGGGGAGGCGAGCTTAAGCATTCCGTTAAAACCCACGCGCTGCCGACCGTTGGTGGAACCTCCCCACGCTCAGGATTCGGGAACCATTGTCAGTGCGTGGGGGAGCTCGAGAGACAACTCCACAAAGCTGTCATCTGTCACAGGTGTTCCATGCTCGTGGAAGTCTGAGAAATAACTTCCCTGACCTTGGGGAGACAGCCTCTGTCACTGGGACTTCCTGCAAACCCCCCTAGCATTCCCTGGCACAGAGACATTAGGAAAACCCTCAGGGGAGGCGAGCTTAAGCATTCCGTTAGAACCCACGCGCTGCCGACCGTTGGTGGAACCTCCCCACGCTCAGGATTCGGGAACCATTGTCAGTGCGTGGGGGAGCTCGAGAGAAAACTCCACACAGCTGTCATCTGTCACAGGTGTTCCATGCTCGTGGAAGTCCGAGAAATAACTTCCCTGACCTTGGGGAGGCAGCCTCTGTCACAGGGACTTCCTGCAAACCCCCCTAGCATTCCCTGGCACAGAGACATTAGGAAAACCCTCAGGGGAGACGAGCTTAGGCATTCCGAAAAAACCCACGCGCTGCCGACCGTTGGAGGAACCTCCCCACGCTCAGGATTCCGGAACCATTGTCAGTGCGTGGGGGAGCTCGAGAGACAACTCCACGCAGCTCTATTCAGTCACAGGTGTTCTCTGCTCGGCGAAGTCCGAGAAATTCCTTCCCTGACCTTGGGGAGGCAGCCTATGTCACTGGGACTTCCTGCAAACACCCCTAGCATTCCCTGGCACAGAGACATAAGGAAAACTCTCAGGGGAGTCGAGCTTAGTCATTCCGTTAGAACCCACGCGCTGCCGACCGTTGGTGGAACCTCCCGAATCTCAGGATTCCGGAACCATTGTCAGTGGGTGGGGGAGCTCGAGAGACAACTCCACGCAGCTCTCTTCAGTCACAGGGTTTCCCTGCTCGGGGAAGTCCAAGAAATACTTCCCTGAAGTTGGGGAGGCAGCCTTTGTCACTGGGACTTCCTGCAAACCCCCCTAGCATTCCCTGGCACAGAGACATTAGGAAAACCCTCAGGGGAGACGAGCTTAGGCATTCCGTTAGAACCCACGCGCTGGCGACCGTTGGTGGAGCCTCCAGACGCTCAGGATTCCGGAACCATTGTCAGTGCGTGGGGGAGCTCGAGAGACAGCTCCAAGCAGCTCTCTTCAGTCACAGGTGTTCCCTGTCTGGGTAAGTCCGAGGAATATCTTCCCTTACATTGGGGAGGCAGCCTCTGTCACTGGGATTTCCTGCAAACCCCCTAGCATTCCCTGGCAAACAGACATTAGGAAAACCCTCAGAGGAGACCAGCTCAGGCATTCCGTTGGAACCCACGCGCTGCCGACCGTTGGTGGAATCTCCCAACGCTCAGGGTTCCGGCACCATTGTCAGTGCGTGGGGGAGCTCGAGAGACAACTCCACGCAGCTCTCTTCAGTCGCAAGTGTTCCCTTTTCGGGGAAGTCCGAGTAATAACTTCCCTGAACTTGGGGAGACAACCTCTGTCACTGGGATTACCTGCAAACCCCCCTAGCACTCCCTGGCAAAGAGACATTAGGAAAACCCTCAGGGGAGACCAGCTCAGGCATTCCGTTGGAACCCACGCGCTGCCGACCTTTGGTGGAAACTCCCCACGCTCATGGTCCGGAACCATTGTCAGTGCGTGGGGGAGCTCGAGAGACATATCCACGCAGCTCTCTTCAGTCGCAGGTGTTCCTTGTCCGGGGAAGTCCGAGAAATACCTTCCCTGACCTTGGGGAGGCAGCCTTTTCACTGGGATTTCCTGCACACCCCCTTAGCATTCCCTGGCACAGAGACATTAGGAAAACCCTCAGGGGAGACCAGCTCAGGCATTCCGTTGGAACCCACGCGCTGCCGACTGTTGGTGGATCCTCCCAACGCTCAGGATTACGGAAAGATTGTCAGTGTGTGGGGGAGCTCGAGAGACAACTCCACGCAGCTCTCTTCAGTCACAGGTGTTCCCTGCTCGGGGAAGTCCGAGAAATACCTTCCCTGATCTTGGGGAGGCAGCCTCTGTCACTGGGACTTCCTGCAAACCCCCCTAGCATTCCCTGGCACAGAGAAATTAGGAAAACACTCAGGGGAGGCGAGCTTAAGCATTCCGTTAGAACCCACGCGCTGCCGACCGTTGGTGGAACCTCCCGACGCTCAGGATTCCGGAACCATTGTCAGTGCGTGCGGGAGCTAGAGAGACAACTCCAAGCAGCTCTCTTCAGTCACAGGTGTTCCCTGTCTGGGTAAGTCCGAGAAATATCTTCCCTGACCTTGGGGAGGCAGCCTCTGTCACTGGGATTTCCTGCAAACCCCCCTAGCATTCCCTGGCAAACAGACATTAGGAAAAACCTCAGAGGAGACCACCTCAGGCATTCCGTTAGAACCCACGCGCTGCCGACCGTTGGTGGAATCTCCCAACGCTCAGGGTTCCGGCACCATTGTCAGTGCGTGGGGGAGCTCGAGAGACAACTCCACGCAGCTCTCTTCAGTCGCAGGTGTTCCCTGTCCTGGGAAGTCCGAGAAATAACTTCCCTGAACTTGGGGAGGCAGCCTCTGTCACTGGGATTTCCTGCAAACCCCCCTAGCATTCCCTGGCACAGAGACATTAGGAAAACCCTCAGGGGAGATCAGCATAGGCATTCCGTTGGAACCCACGCGCTGCCGACCGTTGGTGGAACCTCCCCACGCTCAGGGTTCCGGAAACATTGTCAGTGCGTGGGGGAACTCGAGAGACAACACCACGCAGCTCTCTTCAGTCACAGGTGTTCCCTGCACGGGGAAGTCCGAGAAATACCTTCCCTGACCTTGGGGAGGCAGCCTCTGCACTGGGAATTCCTGCAAACCCCCCTAGCATTCCCTGGCACAGAGATATTTGGAGAACCCTCGGGGGAGACGAGCTTAAGCTATCCGTTAGAAACAACGCGCTGCCGACAGTTGGTGGAACCTCCCCACGCTCAGGATTCCGGAACCATTGTCAGTGCGTGGGGGAGCTCGAGAGACAAATCCACAGAGCTCTCATCAGTCACAGGTTTTCCCTGCTCGGGGAAGTCCGAGAAATACCTTCCCTGACCTTGGGGAGGCAGCCTCAGTCACTGGAATTCCTGCAAACCCCCGTAGAATTCCCTGGCACAGAGACATTTGGAAAACACTCAGGGGAGACGAGCTTAGGCATTCCGTTAGAACCCACGCGCTGCCGACCTTTTGTGGAACCTCCCCACGCTCAGGATTCCGGAAACATTGTTAGTGCGTGGGGGAGCTCGAGAGACAACCCCACGCAGCTCTCTTCAGTCACAGGAGTTCCCTGTCCGGGGAAGTCCGAGAAATACTTCCCTGACATTGGGGAGGCAGCCTCTGTCACTGGGACTTCCTGCAAACCCCCCTAGCATTCCCTGGCACAGAGACATTAGGAAAACCCTCAGGGGAGACGAGCTTAGGCATTCCGTTAGAACCCACGCGCTGCCGACCGTTGGTGGAACCTCCCCACTCTCAGGATTCCGGAAACATTGTCAGTGCGTGGGGGAGCTCGAGAGACAACTCCACACTGCTGTCATCAGTCACAGGTGTTCCCTGCTCGGGGAAGTCCGAGAAATAACTTCCCTGACCTTGGGGAGGCAGCCTCTGTCACTGGAACTTCCTGCAAACCCCCCTAGCATTCCCTGGCACAGAGAAATTAGGAAAACCCTCAGGGGAGACGAGCTTAGGCATTCCGTTAGAACCCACGCGCTGCCGAACGTCGGAGGAACCTCCCCACTCTCAGGATTCCGGAAACATAGTCATTGAGTGGGGGATCACGAGAGACAACTCCACGCAGCTCTCTTCATTCACAGGTGTTCCCGGCTCGGGGAAGTCCGAGAAATACCTTCCCTGATCTTGGGGAGGCATCCTCTGTCACTGGGAGTTCCTGCAACCCCCCCTAGCATTCCCTGGCACAGAGAAATTAGGAAAACCCTCAGGGGAGACGAGAACAGGCTTTCCGTTAGAACCCACGCGCTGCCGACCGTTGGTGGAACCTCCCCACGCTCAGGATTCCAGAAGCATTGTCATTGAGTGGGGGAGCTCGAGAGACAACTCCACGCAGCTCTCTTCAGTCACAGGTGTTCCGTGATCGGGGAAGTCCGAGAAATAACTTCCCTGACCTTGGGGAGGCAGCCTCTGTCACTGGGATTTCCTGCAACACCCCCTAGCATTCCCTGGCACAGAGACATGAGGAAAACCCTCAGGGGAGACGAGCACAGGAATTCCCTTTGAACCCACGCGATGCCGACCGTTGTTGGAACCTCCCCACGCTCAGGATTACAGAACCATAGTCATTGAGTGGGGGATCTCGGGAGACAACTCGACACAGCTCTCTTCAGTCACAGGTTTTCCCTGCTCCGGGAAGTCCGAGAAATACATTCCCTGACCTTGTGGAGGCAGGTTCTGTCACTGGGATTTCCTGCAAACCCTCCTAGCATTCCCTGGCACAGAAACATGAGGAAAACACTCAGGGGAGGCGAGCACATGCATTCCCTTAGAAACCACGCGCTGCTGACTGTTGGTGGAACCTCCCCCGCTCATTGTTCCGGAACCATTGTCAATGCGTGGGGGAGCTCTAGAGACAACTCCACGCAGCTCTCTTAAGTCACAGGTGTTCCCTGTCCGGGGAAGTCCGAGAAATAGCTTCCCTGACCTTGGGGAGGCAGCCTCTGTCACTGGGATTTCCTGCAAACCCCCCTAGCATTCCCTGGCACAGAGATATTTGGAAAACCCCTAGGGGAGATCAGCTCAGGCATTCCGTTGGAACCCACGCGCTGCCGACCGTTGGTGGAACCTCCCCACGCTCAGGGTTCCGGAAACATTGTCAGTGCGTGGGGGAGCTCGAGATACAACTCCACGCAGCTCTCTTCAGTCACAGGTGTTCCCTGCTCGGGGAAGTCCGAGAAATAACTTCCCTGACCTTGGGGAGGCAGCCTCTGTCACTGGGATTTCCTGCAACCCACCCAGCATTCCCTGGCACAGAGACATGAGGAAAACCCTCAGGGGAGTCGAGCACATTCATTCCGTTAGAACACACGCGCTGCCGACCGTTGGTGGAACCTCCCCACGCTCAGGATTCCGGACAATGTTCATTGAGTGGGGGAGCTCGAGAGAAAACTCCACGCAGCTCTCTTCAGTCACAGGTTTTCCCTGCTCGGGGAAGTCCTAGAAATAGCTTCCCTGACTTTGGGGAGGCAGCCTCTCTCACTGGGATTTCCTGCAACACCCCCTAGCATTCCCTGGCACAGAGACATGAGGAAAACCCTCAGGGGAGACGAGCACAGGAATTCCCTTTGAACACACGCGCTGCCGACCGTTGTTGGAACCTCCCCACGCTCAGGATTACAGAACCATAGTCATTGAGTGGGGGATCTCGGGAGACAACTCGACACAGCTCTCTTCAGTCACAGGTTTTCCCTGCTCCGGGAACTCCGAGAAATACATTCCCTGACCTTGTGGAGGCAGGTTCTGTCCCTGGGATTTCCTGCAAACCCTCCTAGCATTCCCTGGCACAGAAACATGAGGAAAACACTCAGGGGAGGCGAGCACATGCATTCCCTTAGAAACCACGCGCTGCTGACTGTTGGTGGAATCTCCCCACGCTCAGGACTCTGGAAAAATAGTCATTGAGTGGGGGAGCTCGAGAGAAAACTCCACGCAGCTCTCTTCCGTCAGAGGTGTTCCCTGCTCGGGGAAGTCCGAGAAATAACTTCCCTGACCTTGGGGAGGCAGCCTCTGTCACTGGGATTTCCTGCAACACCCCCTAGCATTCCCTGGCACAGAGACATGAGGAAAACACTCAGGGGAGACGAGCACAGGCATTCCCTGAGAACCAATGAGCTGCCGAACGTTGTTGGAACCTCCCCACGCTCAGGATTCCGGAAACATAGTCATTGAGTGGGGGATCACGAGAGACAACTCCACGCAGCTCTCTTCATTCACAGGTTTTCCCTGCTCGGGGAAGTCCGAGAAATACCTTCCCTGAAATTGGGGAGGCATCCTCTGTCACTGGGATTTCCTGCAACCGCCCCTAGCATTCCCTGGCACAGAGAAATTAGGAAAACCCTCAGGGGAGACGAGTACAGGCTTTCCGTTAGAACCCACGCGCTGCCGACCGTTGTTGGAACCTCCCCACGCTCAGGATTCCAGAACAATTGTCATTGTGTGGGGGAGCTCGAGAGACATCTCCACGCAGCTCTCTTCAGTCACAGGTGTTCCCAGCTCGGGGAAGTCCGAGAAATACCTTCCCTGACCTTGTGGAGGCAGCCTCTGTCACTGGGATTTCCTGCAAACACTCCTAGCATTCCCTGGCACAGAGACATGATAAAAACACTCAGGGGAGACGAGCACAGGCATTCCCGTTGAACCAACATGCTGCCGACCGTTGGTGGAACCTCCCCACGCTCAGGATTCCGGAACCATTGTCATTGAGTGGGGGATCTCGGGAGACAACTCCACGCAGCTCTCTTCAGTCACAGGTGTTCCCTGCTCGGGGAAGTCCGAGAAATAACTTCCCTGACCTTGGGGAGGCAGCCTCTGTCACTGGGATTTCCTGTAAACCCTCCTAGCATTCCCTGGCACAGAGACATGAGGAAAACCCTCAGGGGAGATGAGCACAGGCATTCCTTTAGAACCCACGCGCTGCCGACCGTTGGTGGAACCTCCCCACGCTCAGGGTTCCGGAATCATTGTCAGTGCGTGGGGGAGCTCGAGAGACAACTCCACGCAGCTCTCTTCAGTCACAGGTGTTCCCTGTCCGGGGAATCCGAGAAATAACTTCCCTGATCTTGGGGAGGCAGCCTCTGACTCTGGGATTTCCTACAAACCCCCCTAGCATTCCGTGGCACAGGGATATTAGGAAAACCATCAGGGGAGACCAGCTCAGGCATTCCGTTGGAACCCACGCGCTGCCGACCGTTGGTGGAACCTCCCCACGCTCAGGATTCCGTAACCATTCTCATTCAGTGGGGGAGCTCGAGAGACAACTCCACGCAGCTCTCTTCATTCACAGGTGTTCCCTGCTCGGGGAAGTCCGAGAAATAACTTCCCTGACCTTGGGGAGGCAGCCTCTGTCACTGGGATTTCCTGCAACCCCCCCAGAATTCCCTGGCACAGAGACATGAGGAAAACCCTCAGGGGAGTCGAGCACATTCATTCCGTTAGAACACACGCGCTGCCGACCGTTGGTGGAACCTCCCCACGCTCAGGATTCCGGACAATATTCATTGAGTGGGGGAGCTCGAGAGAAAACTCCACGCAGCTCTCTTCAGTCACAGGTTTTCCCTGCTCGGGGAAGTCCTAGAAATAGCTTCCCTGACTTTGGGGAGGCTGCCTCTCTCACTGGGATTTCCTGCAACACCCCCTAGCATTCCCTGGCACAGAGACATGAGGAAAACCCTCAGGGGAGACGAGCACAGGAATTCCCTTTGAACACACGCGCTGCCGACCGTTGTTGGAACCTCCCCACGCTCAGGATTACAGAACCATAGTCATTGAGTGGGGGATCTCGGGAGACAACTCGACACAGCTCACTTCAGTCACAGGTGTTCCCTGCTCGGGGAAGTCCGAGAAATAACTTCCCTGACCTTGGGGAGGCAGCCTCTGTCACTGGGATTTCCTGTAAACCCTCCTAGCATTCCCTGGCATAGAGACATGAGGAAAACCCTCAGGGGAGATGAGCAAAGGCATTCCTTTAGAACCCACGCGCTGCCGACCGTTGGTGGAACCTCTCCACGCTCATTGTTCCGGAAAGATTGACAGTGCGTGGGGGAGCTCGAGAGAGAACTCCACGCAGCTCTCTTCAGTCACAGGTGTTCCCTGTCCGGGGAAGTCCGAGAAATATCTTCCCTGACCTTGGGGAGGCAGCCTCAGTCCCTGGGATTTCCTGCAAACACCCCTAGCATTCCGTGGCACAGGGACATTAGGAAAACCATCAGAGGAGACCAGCTCAGGCATTCCGTTGGAACCCACGCGCTGCCGACCGTTGGTGGAACCTCCCCACGCTCAGGGTTCCGGAAACATTGTCAGTGCGTGGGGGAGCTCGAGAGACAACTCCACGCAGCTCTCTTCAGTCACAGGTGTTCCCTGTCCGGGGAATCCGAGAAATAACTTTCCTGACCTTGGGGAGGCAGCCTCTGACTCTGGGATTTCCTACAACCGCCCTAGCATTCCGTGGCACAGGGATATTAGGAAAACCATCAGGGGAGACCAGCTCAGGCATTCCGTTGGAACCCACGTGCTGCCGACCGTTGGTGGAACCTCCCCACCCTCAGGATTCCATAACCATTGTCATTCAGTGCGGTAGCTCGAGAGACAACTCCACGCAGCTCTCTTCATTCACAGGTGTTCCCTGCTCGGGGAAGTCCGAGAAATAACTTCCCTGACCTTGGGGAGGCAGCCTCTGTCACTGGGATTTCCTGCAACACCCCCAGCATTCCCTGGCACAGAGACATGAGGAAAACCCTCAGGGGAGTCGAGCACATTCATTCCGTTAGAACACACGCGCTGCCGACCGTTGGTGGAACCTCCCCACGCTCAGGATTCCGGACAATGTTCATTGAGTGGGGGAGCTCGAGAGAAAACTCCACGCAGCTCTCTTCAGTCACAGGTTTCCCTGCTCGGGGAAGTCCTAGAAATAGCTTCCCTGACTTTGGGGAGGCAGCCTCTGTCACTGGGATTTCCTGCAACACCCCCTAGCATTCCCTGGCACAGAAACATGAGGAAAACACTCAGGGGAGGCGAGCACATGCATTCCCTTAGAAACCACGTGCTGCTGACTGTTGGTGGAACCTCCCCACGCTCAGGACTCTGGAAAAATAGTCATTGAGTGGGGGAGCTCGAGAGAAAACTCCACGCAGCTCTCTTCCGTCAGAGGTGTTCCCTGCTCGGGGAAGTCCGAGAAATAACTTCCCTGACCTTGGGGAGGCAGCCCCTGTCACTGGGATTTCCTGAAACCCCCCCTAGCATTCCCTGGCACAGAGACATGAGGAAAACCCACAGGGGAAACGAGCACAGGCATTCCTTTAGAACCCACGCACTGCCACCCGTTGGTGGAACCTCCCCACGCTCAGGATTCCGGAATCATTGTCATTTAGTGGGGGAGCTCGAGAGACAACTCCACGCAGCTCTCTTCAGTCACAGGTGTTCCCTGCTCGGGGAAGTCCGAGAAATACCTTCCCTGAAATTGGGGAGGCATCCTCTGTCACTGGGATTCCTGCAACCGCCCCTAGCATTCCCTGGCACAGAGAAATTAGGAAAACCCTCAGGGGAGACGAGTACAGGCTTTCCGTTAGAACCCACGCGCTGCCGACAGTTGGTGGAACCTCCCCACGCTCAGGATTCCAGAACAATTGTCATTGTGTGGGGGAGCTCGAGAGACAACTCCACGCAGCTCTCTTCAGTCACAGGTGTTCCCTGCTCGGGGAAGTCCGAGAAATACCTTCCCTGACCTTGTGGAGGCAGCCTCTGTCACTGGGATTTCCTGCAAACACTCCTAGCATTCCCTGGCACAGAGACATGAGGAAAACACTCAGGGGAGACGAGCACAGGCATTCCCATAGAACCAACACGCTGCCGACCGTTGGTGGAACCTCCCCACGCTCAGGATTCCGGAACCATTGTCATTGAGTGGGGGATCTCGGGAGACAACTTCACGCAGCTCTCTTCAGTCACAGGTGTTCCCTGCTCGGGGAAGTCCGAGAAATAACTTCCCTGACCTTGGGGAGGCAGCCTCTGTCACTGGGATTTCCTGTAAACCCTCCTAGCATTCCCTGGCACAGAGACATGAGGAAAACCCTCAGGGGAGATGAGCACAGGCATTCCTTTAGAACCCACGCGCTGCCGACCGTTGGTGGAACCTCTCCACGCTCATTGTTCCGGAAAGATTGACAGTGCGTGGGGGAGCTCGAGAGACAACTCCACGCAGCTCTCTTCAGTCACAGGTGTTCCCTGTCCGGGGAAGTCCGAGAAATATCTTCCCTGACCTTGGGGAGGCAGCCTCAGTCCCTGGGATTTCCTGCAAACACCCCTAGCATTCCGTGGCACAGGGACATTAGGAAAACCATCAGAGGAGACCAGCTCAGGCATTCCGTTGGAACCCACGCGCTGCCGACCGTTGGTGGAACCTCCCCACGCTCAGGGTTCCGGAAACATTGTCAGTGCGTGGGGGAGCTCGAGAGACAACTCCACGCAGCTCTCTTCAGTCACAGGTGTTCCCTGGCCGGGGAATCCGAGAAATAACTTCCCTGACCTTGGGGAGGCAGCCTCTGACTCTGGGATTTCCTACAACCCCCCCTAGCATTCCGTGGCACAGGGACATTAGGAAAACCATCAGGGGAGACCAGCTCAGGCATTCCGTTGGAACCCACGCGCTGCCGACCGTTGGTGGAACCTCCCCACCCTCAGGATTCCATAACCATTGTCATTCAGTGGGGGAGCTCGAGAGACAACTCCACGCAGCTCTCTTCATTCACAGGTGTTCCCTGCTCGGGGAAGTCCGAGAAATAACTTCCCTGACCTTGGGGAGGCAGCCTCTGTCACTGGGATTTCCTGCAACCCCCCCAGCATTCCCTGGCACAGAGACATGAGGAAAACCCTCAGGGGAGTCGAGCACATTCATTCCGTTAGAACACACGCGCTGCCGACCGTTGGTGGAACCTCCCCACGCTCAGGATTCCGGACAATGTTCATTGAGTGGGGGAGCTCGAGAGAAAACTCCACGCAGCTCTCTTCAGTCACAGGTTTTCCCTGCTCGGGGAAGTCCTAGAAATAGCTTCCCTGACTTTGGGGAGGCAGCCTCTGTCACTGGGATTTCCTGCAACACCCCCTAGCATTCCCTGGCACAGAGACATGAGGAAAACCCTCAGGGGAGACGAGCACAGGAATTCCCTTTGAACACACGCGCTGCCGACCGTTTTTGGAACCTCCCCACGCTCAGGATTACAGAACAATAGTCATTGAGTGGGGGATCTCGGGAGACAACTCGACACAGCTCTCTTCAGTCACAGGTTTTCCCTGCTCCGGGAAGTCCGAGAAATACATTCCCTGACCTTGTGGAGGCAGGTTCTGTCACTGGGATTTCCTGCAAAGCCTCCTAGCATTCCCTGGCACAGAAACATGAGGAAAACACTCAGGGGAGGCGAGCACATGCATTCCCTTAGAAACCACGCGCTGCTGACTGTTGGTGGAACCTCCCCACGCTCAGGACCCGGAAAAATAGTCATTGAGTGGGGGAGCTCCAGAGAAAACTCCACGCAGCTCTCTTCCGTCAGAGGTGTTCCCTGCTCGGGGAAGTCCGAGAAATAACTTCCCTGACCTTGGGGAGGCAGCCTCTGTCACTGGGATTTCCTGAAACCCCCCCTAGCATTCCCTGGCACAGAGACATGAGTAAAACCCACAGGGGAAACGAGCACAGGCATTCCGTTAGAACCCACGCACTGCCGCCCGTTGGTGGAACCTCCCCACGCTCAGGATACCGGAACCATTGTCAGTGCGTGGGGGAGCTCGAGAGACAACTCCACGCAGCTCTCTTCAGTCACAGCTGTTCCCTGCACGGGGAATTCCGAGAAATAACTTCCCTGACCTTGGGGAGGCCGCCTCTGTCACTGGGAATTCCTGCAAACCCCCCTAGCATTCCCTGGCACAGAGACATTAGGAAAACCCTCAGGGGAGTCGAGCTTAGGCATTCCGTTAGAACCCACGCGCTGCCGACCGTTGGTGGAACCTCCCCACGCTCAGGATTCCGGAACCATTGTCATTGCGTGGGGGAGCTCGAGAGACAACTCCACGCAGCTCTCTTCAGTCACAGGTGTTCCCTGCTCAGGGAAGTCCTAGAAATAACTTCGCTGAAATTTGGGAGGCAGCCTCTGTCACTGGGAAATCCTGCAAACCCCCCTAGCATTCCCTGGTACAGAGACATTAGGAAAACCCTCAGGGGAGACCAGCTCAGGCATTCAGTTGGAACCCACGTTCTGCCGACCTTTCGTGGAACCTCCCCACGCTCAGGGTTCCGGAACAATTGTCAGTGCGTGGGGGAGCTCGAGAGACACCTCCACTCAGCTCTCTTCAGTCACAGGTGTTCTCTGTCCGGGGAAGTCCGAGAAATACCTTCCCTGACCTTGGGGAGGCAGCCTCTGTCATTGGGATTTCCTGCAAACCCCCCTAGCATTCCCTGGCAGAGAGACATTAGGAAAACCCTCAGGGGAGACCAGCTCAGGCATTCCGTTGGATCCCACGCGCTGCCGACCGTTGGTGGAACCTCCCCACGCTCAGGGATCCGGAACCATTGTCAGTGCGTGGGGGAGCTCGAGAGACAACTCCACGCAGCTCCCTTCAGTCACAGGTGTTCCCTGTCCGGGGAAGTCCGAGAAATACTTTCCCTGACCTTGGGGAGGCAGCCTCTGTCACTGGGAATCCCTGCAAACCCCCCTAGCATTCCCTGGCACAGAGATATTTGGAAAAACCTCAGGGTAGACCAGCTCAGGCATTCCGTTGGAACCCACGCGCTGCCGACCGTTGGTGGAACCTCCCCACGCTCAGGGTTCCGGAATCATTGTCAGTGCGTGTGGGAGCTCGAGAGACAACTCCACGCAGCTCTCTTCAGTCACAGGGGTTCCCTGTCCGGGGCAGTCCGAGAAATTCCTTCCCTGACCTTGGGGAGGCAGCCTCTGTCCCTGGGATTTCCTGCAAACCCCCCTAGCATTCCCTGGCACAGAGACATTAGGAAAAGGCTCAGGGGAGACCAGCTCAGGCATTCCGTTGGAACCCACGCGCTGCCGACCGTTGGTGGAACCTCCCCACGCTCAGGGTTCCGGAATCATTGTCAGTGTGTTGGGGAGCTCGAGAGACACCTCCACGGAGCTCTCTTCAGTCACTGGTGTTCCCTGTCCGGGGAAGTCCGAGAAATACCTTCCCTGATCTTGGGGAGGCAGCCTCTGTCACTGGGATTTCCTGCAAACCCCCCTAACATTCCCTGGCACAGAGACATAAGGGAAACCCTTAGGGGAGGCCAGCTCAGGCTTTCCGTTGGAACCCACGCGCTGCCGACCTTTGGTGGAAACTCCCCACGCTCAGGGTTCCGGAAACATTGTCAGTGCGTGGGGGAGCTCGAGAGAAACCTCCACGCAGCTCTCTTCAGTCACAGGTGTTCCCTGCTCGGGGAAGTCCGAGAAATACCTTCCCTGACTTTGGGGAGGCATCCTCTGGCACTGGGATTTCCTGCAAAGCCCCCTAGCATTCCCTGGCACAGAGAGATTAGGAAAATCCTCAGGGAAGACCAGCTCAGGCATTCCGTTGGAACCCACGCACTGCCGACCGTTGGTGGAACATCCCCACGCTCAGGGTTCCGGAAACATTGTCAGTGCGTGGGGGAGCTCGAGAGACACCTCCACCCAGCTCTCTTCAGTCACAGGTGGTCCCTGTCCGGGGAAGCCCGAGAAAAACCTTCCCTGACCTTTGGGAGGCAGCCTCTGTCACTGGGGTTTCCTGAACCCCCCCTAGAATTCCCTGGCACAGAGACTTTAGGAAAACCCTCAGGGGATACCAGCTCAGGCATTCCGTTGGAACCCACGCGCTGCCGACCGTTGGTGGAACTTCCCCACGCTCAGGATTCCGTAAACATTCTCATTCAGTGGGGGAGCTCGAGAGACAACTCCACGCAGCTCTCTTCATTCACAGGTGTTCCCTGCTCGGGGAATTCCGAGAAATAACTTCCCTGACCTTGGTGAGGCAGCCTCTGTCACTGGGATTTCCTGCAACCCCCCCAGCATTCCCTGGCACAGAGACATGAGGAAAACCCTCAGGGCAGTCGAGCACATTCATTCCGTTAGAACACACGCGCTGCCGACCGTTGGTGGAACCTCCCCACGCTCAGGATTCCGGACAATGTTCATTGAGTGGGGGAGCTCGAGAGAAAACTCCACGCAGCTCTCTTCAGTCACAGGTTTTCCCTGCTCGGGGAAGTCCTAGAAATAGCTTCCCTGACTTTGGGGAGGCAGCCTCTGTCACTGGGATTTCCTGCAACACCCCCTAGCATTCCCTGGCACAGAAACATGAGGAAAACACTCAGGGGAGGCGAGCACATGCATTGCCTTAGAAACCACGCGCTGCTGACTGTTGGTGGAACCTCCCCACGCTCAGGATTCCGGAACCATTGTCATTGAGTGGGGGAGCTCGAGAGAAAACTCCACGCAGCTCCCTTCAGTCACAGGTGTTCCCTGCTCGGGGAAGTACAAGAAATAGCTTCCCTGACCTTGGGGAGGCTGCCTCTGTCACTGGGATTTCCTGCAACCCCCCCTAACATTCCCTGGCACAGAGATATGAGGAAAACCATCAGGGGAGACGAGCACAGGCATTCCGTTAGATCCCACGCGCTGCCGACCGTTGGTGGAACCTCCCCACGCTCAGGATTCCGGAATCATTTTCATTGAGTGGGGGAGTTCGAGAGACAAATCAACGCAGCTCTCTTCAGTCACAGGTGTTCCCTGCTCGGGTAAGTGCGAGAAATAATTTCCCTGAACCTGTGGAGGCAGCCTCTGTCACTGGGATTTCCTGCAACACCCCCTAGCATTCCCTGGCACGGAGACATGAGGAAAACCCTCAGGGGAGACGAGCACAGGCATTCCCTTAGAACCAACGAGCTGCCGACCGTTGTTGGAACCTCCCCACGCTCAGGATTCCGGAAACATAGTCATTGAGTGGGGGATCACGAGAGACAACTCCACGCAGCTCTCTTCAGTCACAGGTGTTCCCTGCTCCGGGAAGTCCGAGAAATACCTTCCCTGAAATTGGGGAGGCATCCTCTGTCACTGGGATTCCTGCAACCGCCCCTAGCATTCCCTGGCACAGAGAAATTAGGAAAACCCTCAGGGGAGACGAGTACAGGCTTTCCGTTAGAACCCACGCGCTGCCGACAGTTGGTGGAACCTCCCCACGCTCAGGATTCCAGAACAATTGTCATTGTGTGGGGGAGCTCGAGAGACAACTCCACGCAGCTCTCTTCAGTCACAGGTGTTCCCTGCTCGGGGAAGTCCGAGAAATACCTTCCCTGACCTTGTGGAGGCAGCCTCTGTCACTGGGATTTCCTGCAAACACTCCTAGCATTCCCTGGCACAGAGACATGAGGAAAACACTCAGGGGAGACGAGCACAGGCATTCCCATAGAACCAACACGCTGCCGACCGTTGGTGGAACCTCCCCACGCTCAGGATTCCGGAAACATTGTCATTGAGTGGGGGATCTCGGGAGACAACTCCACGCAGCTCTCTTCAGTCACAGGTGTTCCCTGCTCGGGGAAGTCCGAGAAATAACTTCCCTGACCTTGGGGAGGCAGCCTCTGTCACTGGGATTTCCTGTAAACCCTCCTAGCATTCCCTGGCACAGAGACATGAGGAAAACCCTCAGGGGAGATGAGCACAGGCATTCCTTTAGAACCCACGCGCTGCCGACCGTTGGTGGAACCTCTCCACGCTCATTGTTCCGGAAAGATTGACAGTGCGTGGGGGAGCTCGAGAGACAACTCCACGCAGCTCTCTTCAGTCACAGGTGTTCCCTGTCCGGGGAAGTCCGAGAAATAACTTCCCTGACCTTGGGGAGGCAGCCTCAGTCCCTGGGATTTCCTGCAAACACCCCTAGCATTCCGTGGCACAGGGACATTAGGAAAACCATCAGAGGAGACCAGCTCAGGCATTCCGTTGGAACCCACGCGCTGCCGACCGTTGGTGGAACCTCCCCACGCTCAGGGTTCCGGAAACATTGTCAGTGCGTGGGGGAGCTCGAGAGACAACTCCACGCAGCTCTCTTCAGTCACAGGTGTTCCCTGTCCGGGGAATCCGAGAAATAACTTCCCTGACCTTGGGGAGGCAGCCTCTGACTCTGGGATTTCCTACAACCCCCCCTAGCATTCCGTGGCACAGGGACATTAGGAAAACCATCAGGGGAGACCAGCTCAGGCATTCCGTTGGAACCCACGCGCTGCCGACCGTTGGTGGAACCTCCCCACGCTCAGGATTCCGTAACCATTCTCATTCAGTGGGGGAGCTCGAGAGACAACTCCACGCAGCTCTCTTCATTCACAGGTGTTCCCTGCTCGGGGAAGTCCGAGAAATAACTTCCCTGACCTTGGGGAGGCAGCCTCTGTCACTGGGATTTCCTGCAACCCCCCCAGAATTCCCTGGCACAGAGACATGAGGAAAACCCTCAGGGGAGTCGAGCACATTCATTCCGTTAGAACACACGCGCTGCCGACCGTTGGTGGAACCTCCCCACGCTCAGGATTCCGGACAATATTCATAGAGTGGGGGAGCTCGAGAGAAAACTCCACGCAGCTCTCTTCAGTCACAGGTTTTCCCTGCTCGGGGAAGTCCTAGAAATAGCTTCCCTGACTTTGGGGAGGCAGCCTCTGTCACTGGGATTTCCTGCAACACCCCCTAGCATTCCCTGGCACAGAGACATGAGGAAAACCCTCAGGGGAGACGAGCACAGGAATTCCCTTTGAACACACGCGCTGCCGACCGTTGTTGGAACCTCCCCACGCTCAGGATTACAGAACCATAGTCATTGAGTGGGGGATCTCGGGAGACAACTCGACACAGCTCTCTTCAGTCACAGGTTTTCCCTGCTCCGGGAAGTCCGAGAAATACATTCCCTGACCTTGTGGAGGCAGGTTCTGTCACTGGGATTTCCTGCAAACCCTCCTAGCATTCCCTGGCACAGAAACATGAGGAAAACACTCAGGGGAGGCGAGCACAGGCATTCCCTTAGAAACCACGCGCTGCTGACTGTTGGTGGAACCTCCCCACGCTCAGGACTCTGGAAAAATAGTCATTGAGTGGGGGAGCTCGAGAGAAAACTCCACGCAGCTCTCTTCCGTCAGAGGTGTTCCCTGCTCGGGGAAGTCCGAGAAATAACTTCCCTGACCTTGGGGAGGCAGCCTCTGTCACTGGGATTTCCTGAAACCCCCCCTAGCATTCCCTGGCACAGAGACATGAGGAAAACCCACAGGGGAAACGCGCACAGGCATTCCTTTAGAACCCACGCACTGCCACCCGTTGGTGGAACCTCCCCACGCTCAGGAATCCGGAATCATTGTCATTTAGTGGGGGAGCTCGAGAGACAACTCCACGCAGTTCTCTTCAGTCACAGGTGTTCCCTGCTCGAGGAAGTCCGAGAAATACCTTCCCTGACCTTGGGGAGGCAGCCTCGGTCACTGGGATTTCCTGCAACCTCCCCTAGCATTCCCTGGCACAGAGACATGAGGAAAACCCTCAGGGGAGACGAGCACAGGCATTCCGTTAGAACCCACGCGCTGCCGAACGTTGGTGGAACCTCCCCACGTTCAGGATTCCGGAACCATTGTCATTGAGTGGGGGAGCTCGAGAGAAAACTCCACGCAGCTCCCTTCAGTCACAGGTGTTCCCTGCTCGGGGAAGTACAAGAAATAGCTTCCCTGACCTTGGGGAGGCTGCCTCTGTCACTGGGATTTCCTGCAACCCCCCCTAACATTCCCTGGCACAGAGATATGAGGAAAACCATCAGGGGAGACGAGCACAGGCATTCCGTTAGATCCCACGCGCTGCCGACCGTTGGTGGAACCTCCCCACGCTCAGGATTCCGGAATCACTTTCATTGAGTGGGGGAGTTCGAGAGACAAATCAACGCAGCTCTCTTCAGTCACAGGTGTTCCCTGCTCGGGTAAGTGCGAGAAATAATTTCCCTGAACCTGTGGAGGCAGCCTCTGTCACTGGGATTTCCTGCAACACCCCCTAGCATTCCCTGGCACGGAGACATGAGGAAAACCCTCAGGGGAGACGAGCACAGGCATTCCCTTAGAACCAACGAGCTGCCGACCGTTGTTGGAACCTCCCCACGCTCAGGATTCCGGAAACATAGTCATTGAGTGGGGGATCACGAGAGACAACTCCACGCAGCTCTCTTCAGTCACAGGTGTTCCATGCACGGGGAAGTCCGAGAAATACCTTCCCTGAAATTGGGGAGGCATCCTCTGTCACTGGGATTCCTGCAACCGCCCCTAGCATTCCCTGGCACAGAGAAATTAGGAAAACCCTCAGGGGAGACGAGTACAGGCTTTCCGTTAGAACCCACGCGCTGCCGACAGTTGGTGGAACCTCCCCACGCTCAGGATTCCAGAACAATTGTCATTGTGTGGGGGAGCTCGAGAGACAACTCCAAGCAGCTCTCTTCAGTCACAGGTGTTCCCTGCTCGGGGAAGTCCGAGAAATACCTTCCCTGACCTTGTGGAGGCAGCCTCTGTCACTGGGATTTCCTGCAAACACTCCTAGCATTCCCTGGCACAGAGACATGAGGAAAACACTCAGGGGAGACGAGCACAGGCATTCCCATAGAACCAACACGCTGCCGACCGTTGGTGGAACCTCCCCACGCTCAGGATTCCGGAACCATTGTCATTGAGTGGGGGATCTCGGGAGACAACTCCACGCAGCTCTCTTCAGTCACAGGTGTTCCCTGCTCGGGGAAGTCCGAGAAATAACTTCCCTGACCTTGGGGAGGCAGCCTCTGTCACTGGGATTTCCTGTAAACCCTCCTAGCATTCCCTGGCACAGAGACATGAGGAAAACCCTCAGGGGAGATGAGCACAGGCATTCCTTTAGAACCCACGCGCTGCCGACCGTTGGTGGAACCTCTCCACGCTCATTGTTCCGGAAAGATTGACAGTGCGTGGGGGAGCTCGAGAGACAACTCCACGCAGCTCTCTTCAGTCACAGGTGTTCCCTGTCCGGGGAAGTCCGAGAAATAACTTCCCTGACCTTGGGGAGGCAGCCTCAGTCCCTGGGATTTCCTGCAAACACCCCTAGCATTCCGTGGCACAGGGACATTAGGAAAACCATCAGAGGAGACCAGCTCAGGCATTCCGTTGGAACCCACGCGCTGCCGACCGTTGGTGGAACCTCCCCACGCTCAGGGTTCCGGAAACATTGTCAGTGCGTGGGGGAGCTCGAGAGACAACTCCACGCAGCTCTCTTCAGTCACAGGTGTTCCCTGTCCGGGGAATCCGAGAAATAACTTCCCTGACCTTGGGGAGGCAGCCTCTGACTCTGGGATTTCCTACAACCCCCCCTAGCATTCCGTGGCACAGGGACATTAGGAAAACCATCAGGGGAGACCAGCTCAGGCATTCCGTTGGAACCCACGCGCTGCCGACCGTTGGTGGAACCTCCCCACCCTCAGGATTCCGTAACCATTGTCATTCAGTGGGGGAGCTCGAGAGACAACTCCACGCAGCTCTCTTCATTCACAGGTGTTCCCTGCTCGGGGAAGTCCGAGAAATAACTTCCCTGACCTTGGGGAGGCAGCCTCTGTCACTGGGATTTCCTGCAACCCCCCCAGCATTCCCTGGCACAGAGACATGAGGAAAACCCTCAGGGGAGTCGAGCACATTCATTCCGTTAGAACACACGCGCTGCCGACCGTTGGTGGAACCTCCCCACGCTCAGGATTCCGGACAATGTTCATTGAGTGGGGGAGCTCGAGAGAAAACTCCACGCAGCTCTCTTCAGTCACAGGTTTTCCCTGCTCGGGGAAGTCCTAGAAATAGCTTCCCTGACTTTGGGGAGGCAGCCTCTGTCACTGGGATTTCCTGCAACACCCCCTAGCATTCCCTGGCACAGAAACATGAGGAAAACACTCAGGGGAGGCGAGCACATGCATTGCCTTAGAAACCACGCGCTGCTGACTGTTGGTGGAACCTCCCCACGCTCAGGACTCTGGAAAAATAGTCATTGAGTGGGGGAGCTCGAGAGAAAACTCCACGCAGCTCTCTTCCGTCAGAGGTGTTCCCTGCTCGGGGAAGTCCGAGAAATAACTTCCCTGACCTTGGGGAGGCAGCCTCTGTCACTGGGATTTCCTGAAACCCCCCCTAGCATTCCCTGGCACAGAGACATGAGGAAAACCCACAGGGGAAACGAGCACAGGCATTCCTTTAGAACCCACGCACTGCCACCCGTTGGTGGAATCTCCCCACGCTCAGGATTCCGGAATCATTGTCATTTAGTGGGGGAGCTCGAGAGACAACTCCACGCAGTTCTCTTCAGTCACAGGTGTTCCCTGCTCGAGGAAGTCCGAGAAATACCTTCCCTGACCTTGGGGAGGCAGCCTCGGTCACTGGGTTTTCCTGCAACCTCCCCTAGCATTCCCTGGCACAGAGACATGAGGAAAACCCTCAGGGGAGACGAGCACAGGCATTCCGTTAGATCCCACGCGCTGCCGACCGTTGGTGGAACCTCCCCACGTTCAGGATTCCGGAACCATTTTCATTGAGTGGGGGAGCTCGAGAGAAAACTCCACGCAGCTCCCTTCAGTCACAGGTGTTCCCTGCTCGGGGAAGTACAAGAAATAGCTTCCCTGACCTTGGGGAGGCTGCCTCTGTCACTGGGATTTCCTGCAACCCCCCCTAACATTCCCTGGCACAGAGATATGAGGAAAACCATCAGGGGAGACGAGCACAGGCATTCCGTTAGATCCCACGCGCTGCCGACCGTTGGTGGAACCTCCCCACGCTCAGGATTCCGGAATCATTTTCATTGAGTGGGGGAGTTCGAGAGACAAATCAACGCAGCTCTCTTCAGTCACAGGTGTTCCCTGCTCGGGTAAGTGCGAGAAATAATTTCCCTGAACCTGTGGAGGCAGCCTCTGTCTCTGGGATTTCCTGCAACACCCCCTAGCATTCCCTGGCACGGAGACATGAGGAAAACACTCAGGGGAGACGAGCACAGGCATTCCCTTAGAACCAACGAGCTGCCGACCGTTGTTGGAACCTCCCCACGCTCAGGATTCCGGAAACATAGTCATTGAGTGGGGGATCACGAGAGACAACTCCACGCAGCTCTCTTCAGTCACAGGTGTTCCCTGCTCGGGGAAGTCCGAGAAATACCTTCCCTGAAATTGGGGAGGCATCCTCTGTCACTGGGATTCCTGCAACCGCCCCTAGCATTCCCTGGCACAGAGAAATTAGGAAAACCCTCAGGGGAGACGAGTACAGGCTTTCCGTTAGAACCCACGCGCTGCCGACAGTTGGTGGAACCTCCCCACGCTCAGGATTCCAGAACAATAGTCATTGTGTGGGGGAGCTCGAGAGACAACTCCACGCAGCTCTCTTCAGTCACAGGTGTTCCCTGCTCGGGGAAGTCCGAGAAATACCTTCCCTGACCTTGTGGAGGCAGCCTCTGTCACTGGGATTTCCTGCAAACACTCCTAGCATTCCCTGGCACAGAGACATGAGGAAAACACTCAGGGGAGACGAGCACAGGCATTCCCATAGAACCAACACGCTGCCGACCGTTGGTGGAACCTCCCCAAGCTCAGGATTCCGGAACCATTGTCATTGAGTGGGGGATCTCGGGAGAAAACTCCACGCAGTTCTCTTCAGTCACAGGTGTTCCCTGCTCGGGGAAGTCCGAGAAATAACTTCCCTGACCTTGGGGAGGCAGCCTCTGTCACTGGGATTTCCTGTAAACCCTCCTAGCATTCCCTGGCACAGAGACATGAGGAAAACCCTCAGGGGAGATGAGCACAGGCATTCCTTTAGAACCCACGCGCTGCCGACCGTTGGTGGAACCTCCCCACGCTCAGGGTTCCGGAAACATTGTCAGTGCGTGGGGGAGCTCGAGAGACAACTCCACGCAGCTCTCTTCAGTCACAGGTGTTCCCTGTCCGGGGAATCCGAGAAATACCTTCCCTGACCTTGTGGAGGCAGCCTCTGTCACTGGGATTTCCTGTAAACCCTCCTAGCATTCCCTGGCACAGAGACATGAGGAAAACCATCAGGGGAGACCAGCTCAGGCATTCCGTTGGAACCCACGCGCTGCCGACGGTTGGTGGAACCTCCCCACCCTCAGGATTCCATAACCATTGTCATTCAGTGGGGGAGCTCGAGAGACAACTCCACGCAGCTCTCTTCATTCACAGGTGTTCCCTGCTCGGGGAAGTCCGAGAAATAACTTCCCTGACCTTGGGGAGGCAGCCTCTGTCACTGGGATGTCCTGCAACCCCCCCAGCATTCCCTGGCACAGAGACATGAGGAAAACCCTCAGGGGAGTCGAGCACATTCATTCCGTTAGAACACACGCGCTGCCGACCGTTGGTGGAACAACCCCACGCTCAGGATTCCGGACAATGTTCATTGAGTGGGGGAGCTCGAGAGAAAACTCCACGCAGCTCTCTTCAGTCACAGGTTTTCCCTGCTCGGGGAAGTCCTAGAAATAGCTTCCCTGACTTTGGGGAGGCAGCCTCTGTCACTGGGATTTCCTGCAACACCCCCTAGCATTCCCTGGCACAGAGACATGAGGAAAACCCTCAGGGGAGTCGAGCTTAGGCATTCCGTTAGAACCCACGCGCTGCCGACCGTTGGTGGAACCTCCCCACGCTCAGGATTCCGGAACCATTGTCATTGCGTGGGGGAGCTCGAGAGACAACTCCACGCAGCTCTCTTCAGTCACAGGTGTTCCCTGCTCAGGGAAGTCCTAGAAATAACTTCGCTGAAATTTGGGAGGCAGCCTCTGTCACTGGGAAATCCTGCAAACCCCCCTAGCATTCCCTGGTACAGAGACATTAGGAAAACCCTCAGGGGAGACCAGCTCAGGCATTCAGTTGGAACCCACGTGCTGCCGACCTTTCGTGGAACCTCCCCACGCTCAGGGTTCCGGAACCATTGTCAGTGCGTGGGGGAGCTCGAGAGACACCTCCACTCAGCTCTCTTCAGTCACAGGTGTTCTCTGTCCGGGGAACGCCGAGAAATACCTTTCCTGACCTTGGGGATGCAGCCTCTGTCACTGGGATTTCCTGCAAACCCCCCTAGCATTCCCTGGCACAGAGACATTAGGAAAACCCTCAGGGGAGACCAGCTCAGGCATTCCGTTGGAACCCACACGCTGCCGACCGTTGGTGGAACCTCCCCACGCTCAGGGTTCCGGAACCATTGTCAGTGCGTGGGGGAGCTCGAGAGACAACTCCACGCAGCTCCCTTCATTCACAGGTGTTCCCTGTCCGGGGAAGTCCAAGAAATACATTCCCTGACCTTGGGGAGGCAGCCTCTGTCACTGGGAATCCCTGCAAACCCCCCTAGCATTCCCTGGCACAGAGATATTTGGAAAAACCTCAGGGGAGACCAGCTCAGGCATTCCGTTGGAACCCACGCGCTGCCGACCGTTGGTGGAACCTCCCCACGCTCAGGGTTCCGGAACCATTGTCAGTGCGTGGGGGAGTTCGAGAGACAACTCCACGCAGCTCTCTTCAGTCACAGGTGTTCCCTGTCCGGGGCAGTCCGAGAAATTCCTTCCCTGACCTTGGGGAGGCAGCCTCTGTCACTGGGATTTCCTGCAAACCCCCCTAGCATTCCCTGGCACGGAGACATTCGGAAAAGCCTCAGGTTAGACCAGCTCAGGCATTCCGTTGGAACCCACGCGCTGCCGACCGTTGCTGGAACCTCCCCACGCTCAGGGTTCCGGAATCATTGTCAGTGCGTGGGGGAGCTCGAGAGATACCTCCACGCAGCTCTCTTCAGTCAGGGGTGTTCCCTGTCCGGGGAAGTCCGAGAAATAACTTCCCTGACCTTGGGGAGGCAGCCTCTGTCACTGGGATTTCCTGCAAACCCCCCTAGCATTCCCTGGCACAGAGACATAAGGAAAATCCTTAGGGGAGACCAGCTCAGGCATTCCGTTGGAACCCACGCGCTGCCGACCGTTGGTGGAACCTCCCAACGCTCAGGGTTCCGGAAACATTGTCAGTGCGTGGGGGAGCTCGAGAGACACCTCCACCCAGCTCTCTTCAGTCACAGGTGGTCCCTGTCCGGGGAAGTCCGAGAAATACCTTCCCTGACCTTTGGGAGGCAGCCTCTGTCACTGGGGTTTCCTGAACCCCCCCTAGCATTCCCTGGCACAGAGACATTAGGAAAATCCTCAGGGGAGACCAGCTCAGGCATTCCGTTGGAACCCACGTGCTGCCGAACTTTCGTGGAACCTCCCCACGCTCAGGGTTCCGGAACCATTGTCAGTGCGTGGGGGAGCTCGAGAGACACCTCCACGAAGCTCTCTTCAGTCACAGGTGTTCCCTGCCCGGGGAAGTCCGAGAAATACCTTCCCTGACCTTGGGGAGGCAGCCTCTGTCACTGGGACTTCCTGCAAACCCCCCTAGCATTCCCTGGCACAGAGACATTAGGAAAACCCTCAGGGGAGGCGAGCTTAAGCATTCCATTAGAACCCACGCGCTGCCGACAGTTGGTGGAACCTCCCGACGCTCAGGATTCCGGAACCATTGTCAGTGCGTGGGGGAGCTCGAGAGACACCTCCAAGCAGCTCTCTTCAGTCACAGGTGTTCCCTGTCTGGGTAAGTCCGAGAAATATCTTCCCTGACCTTGGGGAGGCAGCTTCTGTCACTGGGATTTCCTGCAAACCCCCCTAGCATTCCCTGGCAAACAGACATTAGGAAAACCCTCAGGGGAGACCAGCTAAGGCATTCCGTTCGAACCCAAGCGCTTTCGACCGTTGGTGGAACCTCCCCACGCTCAGGGTTCCGGCACCATTGTCAGTGTGTGGGGGAGCTCGAGAGACAACTCCACACAGCTGTCATCTGTCACAGGTGTTCCATGCACGTGGAAGTCCGAGAAATAACTTCCCTGACCTTGGGGAGGCAGCCTCTGTCACTGGGACTTCCTGCAAACCCCCCTAGCATTCCCTGGCACAGAGACATAAGGAAAATCCTCAGGGGAGACGAGCTTAGGCATTCCGTTAGAACCCACGCTCTGCCGACCGTTGGTGGAACCTCCCGAAGCTCAGGATTCCGGAACCATTTTCAGTGGGTAGGGGAGCTCGAGAGACAACTCCACGCAGCTCTCTTCAGTCACAGGGGTTCCCTACTCGGGGAAGTACAAGAAATACTTCCCTGAAGTTGGGGAGGCAGCCTCTGTCACTGGGACTTCCTGCAAACCCCCCTAGCATTCCCTGGCACAGAGACATTAGGAAAACCCTCAGGGGAGACGAGCTTAGGCATTCCGTTAGACCCCACGCGCTGCCGACCGTTGGTGGAACCTCCCGATGCTCAGGATTCCAGTAACCATTGTCAGTGCGTGGGGGAGCTCGAGAGACAACTCCAAGCAGCTCTCTTCAGTCACAGGTGTTCCCTGTCTGGGTAAGTCCGAGGAATACCTTCCCTGACCTTGGGGAGTCAGCCTCTGTCACTGGGATTTCCTGCAAACCCCCTAGCATTCCCTGGCAAACAGACATTAGGAAAACCCTCAGAGGAGACTAGCTCAGGCATTCCGTTGGAACCCACGCGCTGCCGACCGTTGGTGGAATCTCCCAACGCTCAGGGTTCCGGCACCATTGTCAGTGCGTGGGGGAGCTCGAGAGACAACTCCACGCAGCTCTCTTCAGTCGCAGGTGTTCCCTGTCCGGGGAAGTCCGAGTAATAACTTCCCTGAACTTGGGGAGGCAACCTCTGTCACTGGGATTACCTGCAAACCCCCCTAGCATTCCCTGGCAAAGAGACATTAGGAAAACCCTCAGGGGAGACCAGCTCAGGCATTCCGTTGGAACCCACGCGCTGCCGACCGTTGGTGGAAACTCCCCACGCTCATGGTCCGGAACAATTGTCAGTGCGTGGGGGAGCTCGAGAGACAAATCCACGCAGCTCTCTTCAGTCGCAGGTATTCCCTGTCCGGGGAAGTCCGAGAAATACCTTCCCTGACCTTGGGGAGGCAGCCTTTTCACTGGGATTTCCTGCACACCCCCTTAGCATTCCCTGGCACAGAGACATTAGGAAAACCCTCAGGGGAGACCAGCTCAGGCATTCCGTTGGAACCCACGCGCTGCCGACCGTTGGTGGAACCTCCCAACGCTCAGGATTACGGAAAGATTGTCAGTGTGTGGGGGAGCTCGAGAGAAAACTCCACGCAGCTCTCTTCAGTCACAGGTGTTCCCTGCTCGGGGAAGTCCGAGAAATACCTTCCCTGACCTTGGGCAGGCAGCCTCCGTCACTGGGAATTCCTGCAAACCCCCCTAGGATTCCCTGGCACAGAGACATTAGGAAAACCCTCAGGGGACGCGAGCTTAAGCATTCCGTTAGAACCCACGCGCTGCCGACCGTTGGTGGAACCTCCCCACGCTCAGGATTCGGGAACCATTGTCAGTGCGTGGGGAAGCTCGAGAGAAAACTCCACACAGCTGTCATCTGTCACAGGTGTTCCATGCTCGTGGAAGTCCGAGAAATAACTTCCCTGACCTTGGGGAGGCAGCCTCTGTCACTGGGACTTCCTGCAAACCCTCCTAGCATTCCCTGGCAAACAGACATTAGGAAAACCCTCAGAGGAGACTAGCTCAGGCATTCCGTTGGAACCCACGCGCTGCCGACCGTTGGTGGAATCTCCCAACGCTCAGGGTTCCGGCACCATTGTCAGTGCGTGGGGGAGCTCGAGAGACAACTCCACGCAGCTCTCTTCAGTCGCAGGTGTTCCCTGTCCGGGGAAGTCCGAGTAATAACTTCCCTGAACTTGGGGAGGCAACCTCTGTCACTGGGATTACCTGCAAACCCCCCTAGCATTCCCTGGCAAAGAGACATTAGGAAAACCCTCAGGGGAGACCAGCTCAGGCATTCCGTTGGAACCCACGCGCTGCCGACCGTTGGTGGAAACTCCCCACGCTCATTGTCCGGAACAATTGTCAGTGGGTGGGGGAGCTCGAGAGACAACTCCACGCAGCTCTATTCAGTCACAGGTGTTCCCTGCTCGGCGAAGTCCGAGAAATTCCTTCCCTGACCTTGGGGAGGCAGCCTCTGTCACTGGGACTTCCTGCAAACACCCCTAGCATTCCCTGGCACAGAGACATAAGGAAAACTCTCAGGGGAGTCGAGCTTAGTCATTCCGTTAGAACCCACGCGCTGCCGACCGTTGGTGGAACCTCCCGAATCTCAGGATTCCGGAACCATTGTCAGTGGGTGGGGGAGCTCGAGAGACAACTCCACGCAGCTCTCTTCAGTCACAGGGGTTCCCTGCTCGGGGAAGTCCAAGAAATACTTCCCTGAAGTTGGGGAGGCAGCCTTTGTCACTGGGACTTCCTGCAAACCCCCCTAGCATTCCCTGGCACAGAGACATTAGGAAAACCCTCAGGGGAGACGAGCTTAGGCATTCCGTTCGAACCCACGCGCTGCCGACCATTGGTGGAGCCTCCCGACGCTCAGGATTCCGGAACCATTGTCAGTGCGTGGGGGAGCTCGAGAGACAACTCCAAGCAGCTCTCTTCAGTCACAGGTGTTCCCTGTCTGGGTAAGTCCGAGGAATATCTTCCCTTACCTTGGGGAGGCAGCCTCTGTCACTGGGATTTCCTGCAAACCCCCTAGCATTCCCTGGCAAACAGACATTAGGAAAACCCTCAGAGGAGACCAGCTCAGGCATTCCGTTGGAACCCACGCGCTGCCTACCGTTGGTGGAATCTCCCAACGCTCAGGGTTCCGGCACCATTGTCAGTGCGTGGGGGAGCTCGAGAGACAACTCCACGCAGCTCTCTTTATTCGCAGGTGTTCCCTGTCCGGGAAAGTCCGAGTAATAACTTCCCTGAACTTGGGGAGACAACCTCTGTCACTGGGATTACCTGCAAACCCCCCTAGCATTCCCTGGCAAAGAGACATTAGGAAAACCCTCAGGGGAGACCAGCTCAGGCATTCCGTTGGAACCCACGCGCTGCCGACCTTTGGTGGAAACTCCCCACGCTCATGGTCCGGAACCATTATCAGTGCGTGGGGGAGCTCGAGAGACATATCCACGCAGCTCTCTTCAGTCGCAGGTGTTCCCTGTCAGGGGAAGTCCGAGAAATACCTTCCCTGACCTTGGGGAGGCAACCTTTTCACTGGGATTTCCTGCACACCCCCTTAGCATTCCCTGGCACAGAGACATTAGGAAAACCCTCAGGGGAGACCAGCTCAGGCATTCCGTTGGAACCCACGCGCTGCCGACCGTTGGTGGATCCTCCCAACGCTCAGGATTACGGAAAGATTGTCAGTGTGTGGGGGAACTCGAGAGACAACACCACGCAGCTCTCTTCAGTCACAGGGGTTCCCTGCAAGGGGAAGTCCGAGAAATACCTTCCCTGACCTTGGGGAGGCAGCCTCTGTCACTGGGAATTCCTGCAAACCCCCCTAGCATTCCCTGGCACAGAGACATTTGGAGAACCCTCGGGGGAGACGAGCTTAAGCTATCCGTTAGAACCAACGCGCTGCCGACCGTTGGTGGAACCTCCCCACGCTCAGGATTCCGGAACCATTGTCAGTGCGTGGGGGAGCTCGAGAGACAAATCCACAGAGCTCTCATCAGTCACAGGTTTTCCCTGCTCGGGGAAGTCCGAGAAATACCTTCCCTGACCTTGGGGAGGCAGCCTCAGTCACTGGACTTCCTGCAAACCCCCGTAGAATTCCCTGGCACAAAGACATTTGGAAAAGACTCAGGGGAGACGAGCTTAGGCATTCCGTTAGAACCCACGCGCTGCCGACCGTTTGTGGAACCTCCACACGCTCAGGATTCCGGAACCATTTCCAGTGCGTGGGGGAGCTCGAGAGACAACTCCACGCAGCTCTCTTCAGTCACAGGTGTTCCCTGCTCGGGGAAGTACGAGAAATACATTCCCTGACCTTGGGGAGGCTGCCTCTGTCACTGGGATTTCCTGCAACCCCCCCTAACATTCCCTGGCACAGAGATATGAGGAAAACCATCAGGGGAGACGAGCACAGGCATTCCGTTAGATCCCACGCGCTGCCGACCGTTGGTGGAACCTCCCCACACTCAGGATTCCGGAATCATTTTCATTGAGTGGGGGAGTTCGAGAGACAACTCGAAGCAGCTCTCTTCAGTCACAGGTGTTCCCTGTCCGGGGAAGTCCGAGAAATACCTTCCCTGACCTTGGGGAGGCAGCCTCTGACTCTGGGAATTCCTACAACCCCCCCTAGCATTCCCTGGCACAGAGACATTAGGAAAACCATCAGGGGAGACCAGCTCAGGCATTCCGTTGGAACCCACGCGCTGCCGACCGTTGGTGGAACCTCCCCACGCTCAGGGTTCCGGAACTATTGTCAGGGCCGGGGGAGCTCGAGAGAAAACTCCACGCAGCTCTCTTCAGTCACAGGTTTTCCCTGCTCCGGGAAGTCCGAGAAATACATTCCCTGACCTTGTGGAGGCAGGTTCTGTCACTGGGATTTCCTGCAAACCCTCCTAGCATTCCCTGGCACAGTGACATGAGGAAAACACTCAGGGGAGGCGAGCACTTGCATTCCGTTAGAACCCACGCGCTGCCGACCTTTGGTGGAACCTCCCCACGCTCAGGATTCCGGAACCATTGTCATTGTGTTGGGGAGTTCGAGAGACAACTCCACGAAGCTCTCTTCAGTCACAGGAATTCCCTGCTCGGGGAAGTACGAGAAATACCTTCCCTGACCTTGGGGAGGAAGCCTCTGTCACTGGGATTTCCTGCAACCCTCCGTAGCATTCCCTGGCACAGAGACATGAGGAAAACCCTCAGGGGAGACGAGCACAGGCATTCCCTTAGAACCCAAGTGCTGCCGACCGTTGGTGGAACCTCCCCACGCTCAGGATTCCGGAAACATAGTCATTGAGTGGGGGAGCTCGAGAGATAACTCCACGCAGCTCTCTTCAGTCACAGGTGTTCCGTGCTCGGGAAAGTCCGAGGAATAACTTCCCTGACCTTGGGGAGGCAGCCTCTGTCACTGGGATTTTCTGCAACACCCCCTAGCATTCCCTGGCACAGAAACATGAGGAAAACCCTCAGGGGAGACGAGCACAGGCATTCCCTTAGAACCCACGCGCTGCCGACCGTTGGTGCACCCTCCCAACGCTCAGGATTCCGGAAACATTGTCATTGAGTGGGGGA
Source organism: Vicugna pacos (assembly GCF_048564905.1). Lineage (NCBI taxonomy): Eukaryota > Metazoa > Chordata > Mammalia > Artiodactyla > Camelidae > Vicugna > Vicugna pacos. The sequence continues at coordinate 58,226,630 of NW_027328721.1, read as the reverse complement.
TCTCGAGAGAAAACTCCACGCAGCTCTCTTCAGTCACAGGTGTTCCCTGATCGGGGAAGTCCGAGAAATACCTTCCCTGACCTTGGGGAGGCAGCCTCTGTCACTGGGATTTCCTGCAACACCCCCTAACATTCCCTGGCACAGAGACATGAGGAAAACCCTTAGGGGAGACGAGCACAGGCATTCCCTTTGAACCCACGCGCTGCCGACCGTTGTTGGAACCTCCCCACGCTCAGGATTACAGAACCATAGTCATTGAGTGGGGGATCTCGGGAGACAACTCGACGCAGCTCTCTTCAGTCACAGGTGTTCCCTGCTCGGGGAAGTCCGAGAAAAAACTTCCCTGACCTTGGGGAGGCAGACTCTGTCACTGGGAATTCCTGCAAACCCTCCTAGCATTCCCTGGCACAGAGACATGAAGAAAACCCTCAGGGAAGACGAGCACAGGCATACCCTTAGAAACCACGCGCTGCCGACCGTTGGTGTAACCTCCCCACGCTCAGGATTCCCGAATCATTGTCATTGAGTGGGGGAGCTAGAGAGACAACACCACGCAGCTCTCTTCAGTCACAGGTGTTCCCTGCTCGGGGAAGTCCGAGAAATAACTTCCCTGACCTTGGGGAGGCAGCCTCTGTCCCTGGGATTTCCTGCAACCCCCCCTAGCATTCCCTGGAACAGATACATGAGGAAAACCCTCAGGGGAGACGAGCACAGTCATTCCCTTAGAACACACGCTCTGCCGACCGTTGGTGGAACCTCCCCACGCTCAGGATTCCGGAAACATAGTCAGTGAGTGGGGGATCTCGAGAGACAACTCCACGCAGCTCTCTTCAGTCACAGATTTTCCCTGCTCCGGGAAGTCCGAGAAATACATTCCCTGACTTTGTGGAGGCAGGTTCTGTCACTGGGATTTCCTGCAAACCCTCCTAGCATTCCCTGGCACAGAAAAATGAGGAAAACACTCAGGGGAGGCGAGCACATGCATTCCCTTAGAAACCACGCGCTGCTGACTGTTGGTGGAACCTCCCCACCCTCAGGACTCCGGAAAAATAGTCATTGAGTGGGGGAGCTCGAGAGACAACTCCACGCAGCTCTCTTCAGTCGCAGGTGTTCCCTGTCCGGGGAAGTCCGAGAAATAGCTTCCCTGACCTTGGGGAGGCAGCCTCTGTCACTGGGATTCCCTGCAACCCCCCCTAGCGTTCCCTGGCACAGTGACATGAGGAAAACACTCAGGTGAGACGAGCACTTGCATTCCGTTAGAACCCACGCGCTGCCGACCTTTGGTGGAACCTCCCCACGCTCAGGATTCCGGAACCATTGTCATTGTGTTGGGGAGTTCGAGAGACAACTCCACGAAGCTCTCTTCAGTCACAGGAATTCCCTGCTCGGGGAAGTACGAGAAATACCTTCCCTGACCTTGGGGAGGCAGCCTCTGTCACTGGGATTTCCTGCAACCCCCCCTAGCATTCCCTGGCACAGAGACATGGGGAAAACCCTCAGGGGAGACGAGCACATGCATTCCGTTAGAACCCACGCGCTGCCGACCGTTGGTGGAACCTCCCCACGCTCAGGATTCCAGAACCATTGTCATTGTGTGGGGGAGTTCGAGAGACAACTCCACAAAGCTCTCTTCAGTCACAGGAGTTCCCTGCTCGGGGAAGTGCGAGAAATACCTTCCCTGAACTTGGGGAGGCAGCCTCTTTCACTGGGATTTCCTGCAACCCTCCGTAGCATTCCCTGGCACAGAGACATGAGGAAAACCATCAGGGGAGACGAGCACAGGCATTCCCTTAGAACCCAAGTGCTGCCGACCGTTGGTGGAACCTCCCCACACTCAGGATTCCGGAACTATAGTCATTGAGTGGGGGAACTCGAGAGACAACTCCACGCAGCTCTCTTCAGTCACAGGTGTTCCCTGCTCGGGAAAGTCCGAGAAATACTTTCCCTGACCTTGGGGAGGCAGTCTCTGTCCCTGGGAATTTCTGCAACACCCCTAGCATTCCCTGGCACAGAGACATGAGGAAAATCCTCAGGGGAGACGAGCACAGGCACTCCCTTTGAACCCACGCGCTGCCGACCGTTGGTGGACCCTCCCCACGCTCAGGATTCCGGAACCATTGTCATTGAGTGGGGGAGCTCGAGAGACAACTCCACGCAGCTCTCTTCATTCACAGGTGTTCCCTGCTCGGGGAAGTCCGAGAAATAACTTCCCTGACCTTGGGGAGGCAGCCTCTGTCACTGGGATTTCCTGCAACCCCCCCAGCATTCCCTGGCACAGAGACATGAGGAAAACCCTCAGGGGAGTCGAGCACATTCATTCCGTTAGAACACAAGCGCTGCCGACCGTTGGTGGAACCTCCCCACGCTCAGTATTCCGGACAATGTTCATTGAGTGGGGGAGCTCGAGAGAAAACTCCACGCAGCTCTCTTCAGTCACAGGTGTTCCCTGCTCGGGGAAGTCCGAGAAATACCTTCCCTGACCTTGGGGAGGCAGCCTCTGGCACTGGGATTTCCTGAAACCCCCTCTAGCATTCCCTGGCACAGAGATATGAGTAAAACCCACATGGGAAACGAGCACAGGCATTCCGTTAGAACCCATGCACTGCCGACCGTTGGTGGAACCTCCCCACGCTCAGGATTCCGGAATCATTGTCATTTAGTGGGGGAGCTCGAGAGACAACTCCACGCAGTTCTCTTCAGTCACAGGTGTTCCCTGCAAGGGGAAGTCCGAGAAATACCTTCCCTGACCTTGGGGAGGCAGCCTCGGTCACTGGGATTTCCTGCAACAACCCCTAGCATTCCCTGGCACAGAGATATGAGGAAAACCCTCAGGGGAGACGAGCACAGGCATTCCGTTAGAACCCACGCGCTGCCGAACGTTGGTGGAACCTCCCCACATTCAGGATTCCGGAACCATTGTCATTGAGTGGGGGAGCTCGAGAGAAAACTCAACGCAGCTCTCTTCAGTCACAGGTGTTCCCTGCTCGGGGAAGTACGAGAAATACATTCCCTGACCTTGGGGAGGCTGCCTCTGTCACTGGGATTTCCTGCAACCCCCCCTAACATTCCCTGGCACAGAGATATGAGGAAAACCATCAGGGGAGACGAGCACAGGCATTCCGTTAGATCCCACGCGCTGCCGACCGTTGGTGGAACCTCCCCACGCTCAGGATTCCGGAATCATTTTCATTGAGTGGGGGATTTCGAGAGACAACTCGACGCAGTTCTCTTCAGTCACAGGTGTTCCCTGCTCGGGTAAGTGCGAGAAATAACTTCCCTGAACTTGTCGAGGCAGCCTCTGTCACTGGGATTTCCTGCAACACCCCCTAGCATTCCCTGGCACAGAGACATGAGGAAAACACTCAGGGGAGACGAGCACAGGCATTCCCTTAGAACCAACGAGCTGCCGACCGTTGTTGGAACCTCCCCACGCTCAGGATTCCGGAAACATAGTCATTGAGTGGGGGATCACGAGAGACAACTCCACGCAGCTCTCTTCAGTCACAGGTGTTCCCTGCTCGGGGAAGTCCGAGAAATACCTTCCCTGACCTTGGGGAGGCAGCCTCTGTCCCTGGGATTTCCTGCAAGCACCCCTAGCATTCCCTGGCACAGATACATGAGGAAAACACTCAGGGGAGACGAGCACAGTCATTCCCTTAGAACACACGCTCTGTCGACCGTTGGTGGAACCTCCCCACGCTCAGGATTCCGGAATCATTGTCATTTAGTGGGGAACTCGAGAGACAACTCCACGCAGTTCTCTTCAGTCACAGGTGTTCCCTGCAAGGGGAAGTCCGAGAAATACCTTCCCTGACCTTGGGGAGGCAGCCTCGGTCGCTGGGATTTCCTGCAACACCCCCTAGCATTCCCTGGCACAGAGACATGAGGAAAACCCTCAGGGGAGACGAGCACAGGCATTCCGTTAGAACCCACGCGCTGCCGAACGTTGGTGGAACCTCCCCACATTCAGGATTCCGGAACCATTGTCATTGAGTGGGGGAGCTCGAGAGAAAACTCCACGCAGCTCTCTTCAGTCACAGGTGTTCCCTGCTCGGGGAAGTACGAGAAATACATTCCCTGACCTTGGGGAGGCTGCCTCTGTCACTGGGATTTCCTGCAACCCCCCCTAACATTCCCTGGCACAGAGATATGAGGAAAACCATCAGGGGAGACGAGCACAGGCATTCCGTTAGATCCCACGCGCTGCCGACCGTTGGTGGAACCTCCCCACGCTCAGGATTCCGGAAACATAGTCAGTGAGTGGGGGAGCTCGAGAGACAACTCCACGCAGCTCTCTTCAGTCACAGGTGTTCCCTGCTCGGGGAAGTCCGAGAAATAACTTCCCTGACCTTGTGGAAGCAGCCTCTGTCACTGGGATTTCCTGCAAACCCTCCTAGCATTCCCTGGCACAGAGACGTGAGGAAAACACTCAGGGGAGACGAGCACAGGCATTCCCTTAGAAACAACACGCTGCCGACCGTTGGTGGAACCTCCCCACGCTCAGGATTCCGGAACCATTGTCATTGACTGGGGGATCTCGGGAGACAACTCCACGCAGCTCTCTTCAGTCACAGGTGTTCCCTGCTCGGGGAAGTCCGAGAAATAACTTCCCTGACCTTGGGGAGGCAGCCACTGTCACTGGGATTTCCTGTAAACCCTCCTAGCATTCCCTGGCACAGAGAAATTAGGAAAACCCTCAGGGGAGATGAGCACAGGCATTCCTTTAGAACCCACGCGCTGCCGACCGTTGGTGGAACCTCTCCACGCTCATTGTTCCGGAAAGATTGACAGTGCGTGGGGGAGCTCGAGAGACAACTCCACGCAGCTCTCTTCAGTCACAGGTGTTCCCTGTCCGGGGAAGTCTTAGAAATACCTTCCCTGACCTTGGGGAGGCAGCCTCTGACTCTGGGAATTCCTACAACCCCCCCTAGCATTCCCTGGCACAGAGACATTAGGAAAACCATCAGGGGAGACCAGCTCAGGCATTCCGTTGGAACCCACGCGCTGCCGACCGTTGGTGGAACCTCCCCACGCTCAGGGTTCCGGAACCATTGTCAGTGCCGGGGGAGCTCGAGAGAAAACTCCACGCAGCTCTCTTCAGTCACAGGTTTTCCCTGCTCCGGGAAGTCCGAGAAATACATTCCCTGACCTTGTGGAGGCAGGTTCTGTCACTGGGATTTCCTGCAAACCCTCCTAGCATTCCCTGGCACAGAAACATGAGGAAAACACTCAGGGGAGGCGAGCACATGCATTCCCATAGAAACCACGCGCTGCTGACGGTTGGTGGAACCTCCCCACGCTCAGGACTCCGGAAAAATAGTCATTGAGTGGGGGAGCTCGAGAGAAAACTCCACGCAGCTCTCTTCAGTCAGAGGTGTTCCCTGCACGGGGAAGTCCGAGAAATAACTTCCCTGACGTTGGGGAGGCAGCGTCTGGCACTGGGATTTCCTGAAACCCCCCCTAGCATTCCCTTGCACATAGACATGAATAAAACCCACAGGGGAAACGAGCACAGGCATTCCGTTAGAACCCATGCACTGCCGACCGTTGGTGGAACCTCCCCACGCTCAGGATTCCGGAATCATTGTCATTTAGTGGGGGAGCTCGAGAGACAACTCCACGCAGTTCTCTTCAGTCACAGGTGTTCCCTGCAAGGGGAAGTCCGAGAAATACCTTCCCTGACCTTGGGGAGGCAGCCTCGGTCACTGGGATTTCCTGCAACACCCCCTAGCATTCCCTGGCACAGAGACATGAGGAAAACCCTCAGGGGAGACGAGCACAGGCATTCCGTTAGAACCCACGCGCTGCCGAACGTTGGTGGAACCTCCCCACATTCAGGATTCCGGAACCATTGTCATTGAGTGGGGGAGCTCGAGAGAAAACTCCACGCAGCTCTCTTCAGTCACAGGTGTTCCCTGCACGGGGAAGTATGAGAAATACATTCCCTGACCTTGGGGAGGCTGCCTCTGTCACTGGGATTTCCTGCAACCCCCCCTAACATTCCCTGGCACAGAGATATGAGGAAAACCATCAGGGGAGACGAGCACAGGCATTCCGTTAGATCCCACGCGCTGCCGACCGTTGGTGGAACCTCCCCACGCTCAGGATTCCGGAATCATTTTCATTGAGTGGGGGAGTTCGAGAGACAACTCGACGCAGCTCTCTTCAGTCACAGGTGTTCCCTGCTCGGGTAAGTGCGAGAAATAACTTCCCTGAACTTGTGGAGTCAGCCTCTGTCACTGGGATTTCCTGCAACACCCCCTAGCATTCCCTGGCACAGAGACATGAGGAAAACACTCAGGGGAGACGAGCACAGGCATTCCCTTAGAACCAACGAGCTGCCGACAGTTGTTGGAACCTCCCCACGCTCAGGATTCCGGAAACATAGTCATTGAGTGGGGGATCACGAGAGACAACTCCACGCAGCTCTCTTCAGTCACAGGTGTTCCCTGTCCGGGGAAGTCCGAGAAATACCTTCCCTGACCTTGGGTAGGCATCCTCTGTCACTGGGATTACCTGCAACCGCCCCTAGCATTCCCTGGCACAGAGAAATTAGGAAAACCCTCAGGGGAGACGAGTACAGGCTTTCCGTTAGAACCGACGCGCTGCCGACGGTTGGTGGAACCTCCCCACGCTCAGGATTCCAGAACCATTTTCTTTGAGTGGGGGAGCTCGAGAGACAACTCCACGCAGCTCTCTTCAGTCACAGGTGTTCTCTGTTCGGGGAAGTCCGAGAAATAACTTCCCTGACCTTGTGGAGGCAGCCTCTGTCACTGGGATTTCCTGCAAACCCTCCTAGCATTCCCTGGCACAGAGACATGAGGAAAACACTCATGGGAGACGAGCACAGGCATTCCCTTAGAAACAACACGCTGCCGACCGTTGGTGGAACCTCCCCACGCTCAGGATTCCGGAACCATTGTCATTGAGTGGGGGATCTCGGGAGACAACTCCACGCAGCTCTCTTCAGTCACAGGTGTTCCCTGCTCGGGGAAGTCCGAGAAATACCTTCCCTGACCTTGGGGAGGCAGCCACTGTCACTGGGATTTCCTGTAAACCCTCCTAGCATTCCCTGGCACAGAGACATGAGGAAAACCCTCAGGGGAGATGAGCACAGGCATTCCTTTAGAACCCACGCGCTGCCGACCGTTGGTGGAACCTCTCCACGCTCATTGTTCCGGAAAGATTGACAGTGCGTGGGGGAGCTCGAGAGACAACTCCACGCAGCTCTCTTCAGTCACAGGTGTTCCCTGTCCGGGGAAGTCCGAGAAATACCTTCCCTGACCTTGGGTAGGCAGCCTCTGACTCTTGGAATTCCTACAACCCCACCTAGCATTCCCTGGCAAAGAGACATTAGGAAAACCCTCAGGGGAGACAAGCTCAGGCATCCCGTTGGAACCCACGCGCTGCCGACCTTTGGTGGACCCTCCCCACTCTCAGGATTCCGTAACCATTGTCATTCAGTGGGGGAGCTCGAGAGACAACTCCACGCAGCTCTCTTCAGTCACAGGTGTTCCCTGCTCGGGGAAGTCCGAGAAAAAAATTCCGTGACCTTGGTGAGGCAGCCTCTGTCACTGGGATATCCTGCAACCCCCCCTAGCATTCCCTGGCACAGAGACATGAGGAAAACTCTCAGGGGAGACGAGCACAGGCATTCCGTTAGAACACACGCGCTGCCGACCGCTGGTGGAACCTCCCCACGCTCAGGATTCCGGAACCATTGTCATTGAGTGGGGGAGCTCGAGAGAAAACTCCACGCAGCTCTCTTCAGTCACAGGTGTTCCCTGCTCGGGGAAGTCCTAGAAATAGCCTCGCTGACTTTGGGGAGGCAGCCTCTGTCACTGTGATTTCCTGCAAACCCCCCTAGCAGTTCCTGGCACAGAGATATTAGGAAAACACTCAGGGGAGATCAGCTCAGGCATTCCGTTGGAACCCACGCGCTGCCGACCGTTGGTGGAACCTCCCCACGCTCAGGATTCCGGAAACATTGTCATTGAGTGGGGGAGCTCGAGAGACAACTCCACGCAGCTCTCTTCAATCACAGGTGTTCCCTGCTCGGGGAAGTCCGAGAAATAACTTCCCTGACCTTGGGGAGGCAGCCTCTGTCACTGGGATTTCCTGCAACCCCACCTAGCATTCCTTGGCACAGAGACATGAGGAAAACCCTCAGGGGAGACGAGCACAGGCATTCCGTTAGGACCCACGCGCTGCCGACCGTTGGTGGAACCTCCCCACGCTCAGGATTCCAGAACCATTGTCATTGAGTGGGGGAGCTCGAGAGATAACTCCACGCATCTCTCTTCAGTCACAGGTGTTCCCTGATCGGGGAAGTCCGAGAAATACCTTCCCTGACCTTGGTGAGGCAGCCTCTGCACTGGGATTTCCTGCAACACCCCCTAGCATTCCCTGGCAGAGAGACATGAGGAAAATCCTCAGGGGAGACGAGCACAGGCATTCCGTTAGAACCCACGCGCTGCCGACCGTTGGTGGAACCTCCCCACGCTCAGGATTCCGGAAGCATTGTCATTGAGTGGGGGATACCGAGAGAAAACTCCAAGCAGCTCTCTTCATTCACAGGTGTTCCCTGCTCGGGGAAGTCCGAGAAATACCTTCCCTGACTTTGGGGAGGCAACCTCTGTCACTGGGATTTCCTGCAACCCCCCCTAGCATTCCCTGGCAGAGAGACATGAGGAAAACCCTCAGGGGATATGAGCACAGGCATTCCCTTAGAACCCACGCGCTGCCGACCTTTGGTGGAACCTCCACACGCTCAGTATTCTGGAACCATTGTCATTGAGTGGGGGATCCCGAGAGACAACTCGACGCAGCTCTCTTCAGTCACAGATGTTCCCTGCTCGGGTAAGTGCGAGAAATAACTTCCGTGAACTTGTCGAGGCAGCCTCTGTCACTGGGATTTCCTGCAACACCCCCTAGCATTCCCTGGCACAGAGACATGAGGAAAACACTCAGGGGAGACGAGCACAGGCATTCCCTTAGAACCAACGAGCTGCCGACCGTTGTTGGAACCTCCCCACGCTCAGGATTCCGGAAACATAGTCATTGAGTGGGGGATCACGAGAGACAACTCCACGCAGCTCTCTTCAGTCACAGGTGTTCCCTGCTCGGGGAAGTCCGAGAAATACCTTCCCTGACCTTGGGGAGGCAGCCTCTGTCCCTGGGATTTCCTGCAACCACCCCTAGCATTCCCTGGCACAGATACATGAGGAAAACCCTCAGGGGAGACGAGCACAGTCATTCCCTTAGAACACACGCTCTGCCGACCGTTGGTGGAACCTCCCCACGCTCAGGATTCCGGAATCATTGTCATTTAGTGGGGAACTCGAGAGACAACTCCACGCAGTTCTCTTCAGTCACAGGTGTTCCCTGCAAGGGGAAGTCCGAGAAATACCTTCCCTGACCTTGGGGAGGCAGCCTCGGTCGCTGGGATTTCCTGCAACACCCCCTAGCATTCCCTGGCACAGAGATATGAGGAAAACCATCAGGGGAGTCGAGCACAGGCATTCCGTTAGATCCCACGCGCTGCCGACCGTTGGTGGAACCTCCCCACACTCAGGATTCCGGAATCATTTTCATTGAGTGGGGGAGTTCGAGAGACAACTCGACGCAGCTCTCTTCAGTCACAGGTGTTCCCTGCTCGGGTAAGTGCGAGAAATATCTTCACTGAACTTGTGGAGGCAGCATCTGTCACTGGGATTTCCTGCAACACCCCATAGCATTCCCTGGCACAGAGACATGAGGAAAACACTCAGGGGAGACGAGCACAGGCATTCCCTTAAAACCAACGAGCTGCCGACCGTTGTTGGAACCTCCCCACGCTCAGGATTCCAGAAACATAGTCATTGAGTGGGGGATCACGAGAGACAACTCCACGCAGCTCTCTTCAGTCACAGGTGTTCCCTGCTCGGGGAAGTACGAGAAATACCTTCCCTGACCTTGGGGAGGCAGCCTCTGTCACTGGGATTTCCTGCAACCGCCCCTAGCATTCCCTGGCACAGAGAAATTAGGAAAACCCTCAGGGGAGACGAGTACAGGCTTTCCGTTAGAACCGACGCGCTGCCGACGGTTGGTGGAACCTCCCCACGCTCAGGATTCCAGAACCATTGTCTTTGAGTGGGGGAGCTCGAGAGACAACTCCACGCAGCTCTCTTCAGTCACAGGTGTTCTCTGTTCGGGGAAGTCCGAGAAATAACTTCCCTGACCTTGTGGAGGCAGCCTCTGTCACTGGGATTTCCTGCAAACCCTCCTAGCATTCCCTGGCACAGAGACATGAGGAAAACACTCATGGGAGACGAGCACAGGCATTCCCTTAGAAACAACACGCTGCTGACCGTTGGTGGAACCTCCCCACGCTCAGGATTCCGGAACCATTGTCATTGAGTGGGGGATCTCGGGAGACAACTCCACGCAGCTCTCTTCAGTCACAGGTGTTCCCTGCTCGGGGAAGTCCGAGAAATACCTTCCCTGACCTTGGGGAGGCAGCCACTGTCACTGGGATTTCCTGTAAACCCTCCTAGCATTCCCTGGCACAGAGACATGAGGAAAACCCTCAGGGGAGATGAGCACAGGCATTCCTTTAGAACCCACGCGCTGCCGACCGTTGGTGGAACCTCTCCACGCTCATTGTTCCGGAAAGATTGACAGTGCGTGGGGGAGCTCGAGAGACAACTCCACGCAGCTCTCTTCAGTCACAGGTGTTCCCTGTCCGGGGAAGTCCGAGAAATACCTTCCCTGACCTTGGGTAGGCAGCCTCTGACTCTTGGAATTCCTACAACCCCACCTAGCATTCCCTGGCAAAGAGACATTAGGAAAACCCTCAGGGGAGACCAGCTCAGGCATTCCGTTGGAACCCAAGCGCTGCCGACCGTTGGTGGAACCTCCCCACGCTCAGGGTTCCGGAACCATTGTCAGTGCCGGGGGAGCTCGAGAGAAAACTCCACGCAGCTGTCTTCAGTCACAGGTGTTCCGTGTCCGGGGAAGTCCGAAGAATACCGTAACTGACCTTGGGGAGGCAGCCTCTTTCACTGGGATTTCCTGCAAACGCCCCTAGCATTCCCTGGCACAGAGACATTAGGAAAATCCTCAGGGGAGACAAGCTCAGGCATCCCGTTGGAACCCACGCGCTGCCGACCTTTGGTGGACCCTCCCCACGCTCAGGATTCCGTAACCATTGTCATTCAGTGGGGGAGCTCGAGAGACAACTCCACGCAGCTCTCTTCAGTCACAGGTGTTCCCTGCTCGGGGAAGTCCGAGAAAAAAATTCCGTGACCTTGGTGAGGCAGCCTCTGTCACTGGGATATCCTGCAACCCCCCCTAGCATTCCCTGGCACAGAGACATGAGGAAAACTCTCAGGGGAGACGAGCACAGGCATTCCGTTAGAACACACGCGCTGCCGACCGCTGGTGGAACCTCCCCACGCTCAGGATTCCGGAACCATTGTCATTGAGTGGGGGAGCTCGAGAGAAAACTCCACGCAGCTCTCTTCAGTCACAGGTGTTCCCTGCTCGGGGAAGTCCTAGAAATAGCCTCGCTGACTTTGGGGAGGCAGCCTCTGTCACTGTGATTTCCTGCAAACCCCCCTAGCATTTCCTGGCACAGAGATATTAGGAAAACACTCAGGGGAGATCAGCTCAGGCATTCCGTTGGAACCCACGCGCTGCCGACCGTTGGTGGAACCTCCCCACGCTCAGGATTCCGGAAACATTGTCATTGAGTGGGGGAGCTCGAGAGACAACTCCACGCAGCTCTCTTCAATCACAGGTGTTCCCTGCTCGGGGAAGTCCGAGAAATAACTTCCCTGACCTTGGGGAGGCAGCCTCTGTCACTGGGATTTCCTGCAACCCCACCTAGCATTCCTTGGCACAGAGACATGAGGAAAACCCTCAGGGGAGACGAGCACAGGCATTCCGTTAGGACCCACGCGCTGCCGACCGTTGGTGGAACCTCCCCACGCTCAGGATTCCAGAACCATTGTCATTGAGTGGGGGAGCTCGAGAGATAACTCCACGCATCTCTCTTCAGTCACAGGTGTTCCCTGATCGGGGAAGTCCGAGAAATACCTTCCCTGACCTTGGTGAGGCAGCCTCTGCACTGGGATTTCCTGCAACACCCCCTAGCATTCCCTGGCAGAGAGACATGAGGAAAATCCTCAGGGGAGACGAGCACAGGCATTCCGTTAGAACCCACGCGCTGCCGACCGTTGGTGGAACCTCCCCACGCTCAGGATTCCGGAAGCATTGTCATTGAGTGGGGGATACCGAGAGAAAACTCCAAGCAGCTCTCTTCATTCACAGGTGTTCCCTGCTCGGGGAAGTCCGAGAAATACCTTCCCTGAATTTGGGGAGGCAACCTCTGTCACTGGGATTTCCTGCAACCCCCCCTAGCATTCCCTGGCAGAGAGACATGAGGAAAACCCTCAGGGGATATGAGCACAGGCATTCCCTTAGAACCCACGCGCTGCCGACCTTTGGTGGAACCTCCACACGCTCAGTATTCTGGAACCATTGTCATTGAGTGGGGGATCCCGAGAGACAACTCGACGCAGCTCTCTTCAGTCACAGATGTTCCCTGCTCGGGTAAGTGCGAGAAATAACTTCCGTGAACTTGTCGAGGCAGCCTCTGTCACTGGGATTTCCTGCAACACCCCCTAGCATTCCCTGGCACAGAGACATGAGGAAAACACTCAGGGGAGACGAGCACAGGCATTCCCTTAGAACCAACGAGCTGCCGACCGTTGTTGGAACCTCCCCACGCTCAGGATTCCGGAAACATAGTCATTGAGTGGGGGATCACGAGAGACAACTCCACGCAGCTCTCTTCAGTCACAGGTGTTCCCTGCTCGGGGAAGTCCGAGAAATACCTTCCCTGACCTTGGGGAGGCAGCCTCTGTCCCTGGGATTTCCTGCAACCACCCCTAGCATTCCCTGGCACAGATACATGAGGAAAACCCTCAGGGGAGACGAGCACAGTCATTCCCTTAGAACACACGCTCTGCCGACCGTTGGTGGAACCTCCCCACGCTCAGGATTCCGGAATCATTGTCATTTAGTGGGGAACTCGAGAGACAACTCCACGCAGTTCTCTTCAGTCACAGGTGTTCCCTGCAAGGGGAAGTCCGAGAAATACCTTCCCTGACCTTGGGGAGGCAGCCTCGATCGCTGGGATTTCCTGCAACACCCCCTAGCATTCCCTGGCACAGAGACATGAGGAAAACCCTCAGGGGAGACGAGCACAGGCATTCCGTTAGAACCCACGCGCTGCCGAACGTTGGTGGAACCTCCCCACATTCAGGATTCCGGAAACATTGTCATTGAGTGGGGGAGCTCGAGAGAAAACTCCACGCAGCTCTCTTCAGTCACAGGTGTTCCCTGCTCGGGGAAGTACGAGAAATACATTCCCTGACCTTGGGGAGGCTGCCTCTGTCACTGGGATTTCCTGCAACCCCCCCTAACATTCCCTGGCACAGAGATATGAGGAAAACCATCAGGGGAGACGAGCACAGGCATTCCGTTAGATCCCACGCGCTGCCGACCGTTGGTGGAACCTCCCCACACTCAGGATTCCGGAATCATTTTCATTGAGTGGGGGAGTTCGAGAGACAACTCGACGCAGCTCTCTTCAGTCACAGGTGTTCCCTGCTCGGGTAAGTGCGAGAAATATCTTCACTGAACTTGTGGAGGCAGCATCTGTCACTGGGATTTCCTGCAACACCCCCTAGCATTCCCTGGCACAGAGACATGAGGAAAACACTCAGGGGAGACGAGCACAGGCATTCCCTTAAAACCAACGAGCTGCCGACCGTTGTTGGAACCTCCCCACGCTCAGGATTCCAGAAACATAGTCATTGAGTGGGGGATCACGAGAGACAACTCCACGCAGCTCTCTTCAGTCACAGGTGTTCCCTGCTCGGGGAAGTACGAGAAATACCTTCCCTGACCTTGGGGAGGCAGCCTCTGTCACTGGGATTTCCTGCAACCGCCCCTAGCATTCCCTGGCACAGAGAAATTAGGAAAACCCTCAGGGGAGACGAGTACAGGCTTTCCGTTAGAACCGACGCGCTGCCGACGGTTGGTAGAACCTCCCCACGCTCAGGATTCCAGAACCATTGTCTTTGAGTGGGGGAGCTCGAGAGACAACTCCACGCAGCTCTCTTCAGTCACAGGTGTTCCCTGCTCGGGGAAGTCCGAGAAATACCTTCCCTGAACTTGGGGAGGCAGCCACTGTCACTGGGATTTCCTGTAAACCCTCCTAGCATTCCCTGGCACAGAGAAATGAGGAAAACCCTCAGGGGAGATGAGCACAGGCATTCCTTTAGAACCCACGCGCTGCCGACCGTTGGTGGAACCTCTCCACGCTCATTGTTCCGGAAACATTGACAGTGCGTGGGGGAGCTCGAGAGACAACTCCACGCAGCTCTCTTCAGTCACAGGTGTTCCCTGTCTGGGGAAGTCTGAGAAATACCTTCCCTGACCTTGGGGAGGCAGCCTCTGACTCTGGGAATTCCTACAACCCCCCCTAGCATTCCCTGGCACAGAGACATTAGGAAAACCATCAGGGGAGACCAGCTCAGGCATTCCGTTGGAACCCACGCGCTGCCGACCGTTGGTGGAACCTCCCCACGCTCAGGGTTCCGGAACCATTGTCAGTGCCGGGGGAGCTCGAGAGAAAACTCCACGCAGCTCTCTTCAGTCACAGGTTTTCCCTGCTCCGGGAAGTCCGAGAAATACATTCCCTGACCTTGTGGAGTCAGGTTCTGTCACTGGGATTTCCTGCAAACCCCCCTAGCATTCCCTGGCATATAGACATGAATAAAACCCACAGGGGAAACGAGCACAGGCATTCCGTTAGAACCCATGCACTGCCGACCGTTGGTGGAACCTCCCCACGCTCAGGATTCCGGAATCATTGTCATTTAGTGGGGGAGCTCGAGAGACAACTCCACGCAGTTCTCTTCAGTCACAGGTGTTCCCTGCAAGGGGAAGTCCGAGAAATAACTTCCCTGACCTTCGGGAGGCAGCCTCGGTCACTGGGATTTCCTGCAACACCCCCTAGCATTCCCTGGCACAGAGACATGAGGAAAACACTCAGGGGAGACGAGCACAGGCATTCCCTTAGAAACAACACGCTGCCGACCGTTGGTGGAACCTCCCCACGCTCAGGATTCCGGAAACATAGTCATTGAGTGGGGGATCACGAGAGACAACTCCACGCAGCTCTCTTCAGTCACAGGTGTTCCCTGTCCGGGGAAGTCCGAGAAATACCTTCCCTGACCTTGGGTAGGCATCCTCTGTCACTGGGATTACCTGCAACCGCCCCTAGCATTCCCTGGCACAGAGAAATTAGGAAAATCCTCAGGGGAGACGAGTACAGGCTTTCCGTTAGAACCGACGCGCTGCCGACGGTTGGTGGAACCTCCCCACGCTCAGGATTCCAGAACCATTTTCTTTGAGTGGGGGAGCTCGAGAGACAACTCCACGCAGCTCTCTTCAGTCACAGGTGTTCCCTGTTCGGGGAAGTCCGAGAAATAACTTCCCTGACCTTGTGGAGGCAGCCTCTGTCACTGGGATTTCCTGCAAACCCTCCTAGCATTCCCTGGCACAGAGACATGAGGAAAACACTCAGGGGAGACGAGCACAGGCATTCCCTTAGAAACAACACGCTGCCGACCGTTGGTGGAACCTCCCCACGCTCAGGATTCCGGAACCATTGTCATTGAGTGGGGGATCTCGGGAGACAACTCCACGCAGCTCTCTTCAGTCACAGGTGTTCCCTGCTCGGGGAAGTCCGAGAAATACCTTCCCTGACCTTGGGGAGGCAGCCACTGTCACTGGGATTTCCTGTAAACCCTCCTAGCATTCCCTGGCACAGAGACATGAGGAAAACCCTCAGGGGAGAAGAGCACAGGCATTCCTTTAGAACCCACGCGCTGCCGACCGTTGGTGGAACCTCTCCACGCTCATTGTTCCGGAAAGATTGACAGTGCGTGGGGGAGCTCGAGAGACAACTCCACGCAGCTCTCTTCAGTCACAGGTGTTCCCTGTCCGGGGAAGTCCGAGAAATACCTTCCCTGACCTTGGGTAGGCAGCCTCTGACTCTTGGAATTCCTACAACGCCACCTAGCATTCCCTGGCAAAGAGACATTAGGAAAACCATCAGGGGAGACCAGCTAAGGCATTCCGTTGGAACCCACGCGCTGCCGACCGTTGGTGGAACCTCCCCACGCTCAGGGTTCCGGAACCATTGTCAGTGCCGGGGGAGCTCGAGAGAAATCTCCACGCAGCTGTCTTCAGTCACAGGTGTTCCGGGTCCGGGGAAGTCCGAAGAATACCGTAACTGACCTTGGCGAGGCAGCCTCTGTCACTGGGATTTCCTGCAAACGCCCCTAGCATTCCCTGGCACAGAGACATTAGGAAAATCCTCAGGGGAGACAAGCTCAGGCATCCCGTTGGAACCCAAGCGCTGCCGACCTTTGGTGGACCCTCCCCACGCTCAGGATTCCGTAACCATTGTCATTCAGTGGGGGAGCTCGAGAGACAACTCCACGCAGCTCTCTTCAGTCACAGGTGTTCCCTGCTCGGGGAAGTCCGAGAAAAAAATTCCCTGACCTTGGTGAGGCAGCCTCTGTCACTGGGATTTCCTGCAACCCCCCCTAGCATTCCCTGGCACAGAGACATGAGGAAAATTCTCAGGGGAGACGATCACAGGCATTCCGTTAGAACACACGCGCTGCCGACCGCTGGTGGAACCTCCCCACGCTCAGGATTCCGGAACCATTGTCATTGAGTGGGGGAGCTCGAGAGAAAACTCCACGCAGCTCTCTTCAGTCACAGGTGTTCCCTGCTCGGGGAAGTCCTAGAAATAGCCTCGCTGACTTTGGGGAGGCAGCCTCTGTCACTGTGATTTCCTGCAAACCCCCCTAGCATTTCCTGGCACAGAGATATTAGGAAAACACTCAGGGGAGATCAGCTCAGGCATTCCGTTGGAACCCACGCGCTGCCGACCGTTGGTGGAACCTCCCCACGCTCAGGATTCCGGAAACATTGTCATTGAGTGGGGGAGCTCGAGAGACAACTCCACGCAGCTCTCTTCAATCACAGGTGTTCCCTGCTCGGGGAAGTCCGAGAAATAACTTCCCTGACCTTGGGGAGGCAGCCTCTGTCACTGGGATTTCCTGCAACCCCACCTAGCATTCCTTGGCACAGAGACATGAGGAAAACCCTCAGGGGAGACGAGCACAGGCATTCCGTTAGGACCCACGCGCTGCCGACCGTTGGTGGAACCTCCCCACGCTCAGGATTCCAGAACCATTGTCATTGAGTGGGGGAGCTCGAGAGATAACTCCACGCATCTCTCTTCAGTCACAGGTGTTCCCTGATCGGGGAAGTCCGAGAAATACCTTCCCTGACCTTGGTGAGGCAGCCTCTGCACTGGGATTTCCTGCAACACCCCCTAGCATTTCCTGGCAGAGAGACATGAGGAAAATCCTCAGGGGAGACGAGCACAGGCATTCCGTTAGAACCCACGCGCTGCCGACCGTTGGTGGAACCTCCCCACGCTCAGGATTCCGGAAGCATTGTCATTGAGTGGGGGATACCGAGAGAAAACTCCAAGCAGCTCTCTTCATTCACAGGTGTTCCCTGCTCGGGGAAGTCCGAGAAATACCTTCCCTGACTTTGGGGAGGCAACCTCTGTCACTGGGATTTCCTGCAACCCCCCCTAGCATTCCCTGGCAGAGAGACATGAGGAAAACCCTCAGGGGATATGAGCACAGGCATTCCCTTAGAACCCACGCGCTGCCGACCTTTGGTGGAACCTCCACACGCTCAGTATTCTGGAACCATTGTCATTGAGTGGGGGATCCCGAGAGAAAACTCCACGCAGCTCTCTTCAGTCACAGGTGTTCCCTGATCGGGGAAGTCCGAGAAATAACTTCCCTGACCTTGGGGAGGCAGCCTCTGTCACTGGGATTTCCTGCAACACCCCCTAACATTCCCTGGCACAGAGATATGAGGAAAACCCTCAGGGGAGACGAGCACAGGCATTCCCTTTGAACCCACGCGCTGCAGACCGTTGTTGGAACCTCCCCACGCTCAGGATTACAGAACCATAGTCATTGAGTGGGGGATCTCGGGAGACAACTCGACGCAGCTCTCTTCAGTCACAGGTGTTCCCTGCACGGGGAAGTCCGAGAAAAAACTTCCCTGACCTTGGGGAGTCAGCCTCTGTCACTGGGAATTCCTGCAAACCCTCCTAGCATTCCCTGGCACAGAGAGATGAAGAAAACCCTCAGGGAAGACGAGCACAGGCATTCCCTTAGTAACCACGCGCTGCCGACCGTTGGTGTAACCTCCCCACGCTCAGGATTCCCGAACCATTGTCATTGAGTGAGGGAGCTAGAGAGACAACACCACGCAGCTCTCTTCAGTTACAGGTGTTCCCTGCTCGGGGAAGTCCGAGAAATAACTTCCCTGACCTTGGGGAGGCAGCCACTGTCCCTGGGATTTCCTGCAACCCCCCCTAGCATTCCCTGGAACAGATACATGAGGAAAACCCTCAGGGGAGACGAGCACAGTCATTCCCTTTGAACACACGCTCTGCCGACCGTTGGTGGAACCTCCCCACGCTCAGGATTCCGGAAACATAGTCAGTGAGTGGTGGATCTCGAGAGACAACTCTACGCAGCTCTCTTCAGTCACAGATTTTCCCTGCTCCGGGAAGTCCGAGAAATACATTCCCTGACCTTGTGGAGGCAGGTTCTGTCACTGGGATTTCCTGCAAACCCTCCTAGCATTCCCTGGCACAGAAACATGAGGAAAACACTCAGGGGAGGCGAGCACATGCATTCCCTTAGAAACCACGCGCTGCTGACTGTTGGTGGAACCTCCCCACGCTCAGGACTCCGGAAAAATAGTCATTGAGTGGGGGAGCTCGAGAGACAACTCCACGCAGCTCTCTTCAGTCGCAGGTGTTCCCTGTCCGGGGAAGTCCGAGAAATAGCTTCCCTGACCTTGGGGAGGCAGCCTCTGTCACTGGGATTCCCTGCAACCCCCCCTAGCGTTCCCTGGCACAGTGACATTAGGAAAACACTCAGGGGAGACGAGCACTTGCATTCCGTTAGAACCCACGCGCTGCCGACCTTTGGTGGAACCTCCCCACGCTCAGGATTCCGGAACCATTGTCATTGTGTTGGGGAGTTCGAGAGACAACTCCACGAAGCTCTCTTCAGTCACAGGAATTCCCTGCTCGGGGAAGTACGAGAAATACCTTCCCTGACCTTGGGGAGGAAGCCTCTGTCACTGGGATTTCCTGCAACCCTCCGTAGCATTCCCTGGCACAGAGACATGAGGAAAACCCTCAGGGGAGACGAGCACAGGCATTTCCTTAGAACCCAAGTGCTGCCGACCGTTGGTGGAACCTCCCCACGCTCAGGATTCCGGAAACATAGTCATTGAGTGGGGGAGCTCGAGAGATAACTCCACGCAGCTCTCTTCAGTCACAGGTGTTCCGTGCTCGGGAAAGTCCGAGAAATAACTTCCCTGACCTTGGGGAGGCAGCCTCTGTCACTGGGATTTTCTGCAACACCCCCTAGCATTCCCTGGCACAGAAACATGAGGAAAACCCTCAGGGGAGACGAGCACAGGCATTCCCTTAGAACCCACGCGCTGCCGACCGTTGGTGGACCCTCCCCAAGCTCAGGATTCCTGAACCATTGTCATTGAGTGGGGGAGCTCGAGAGACAACTCCACGCAGCTCTCTTCAGTCACAGGTGTTTCCTGCTCGGGGAAGTCCGAGAAATACCTTCCCTGACCTTGGGGAGGCAGCCTCTGTCACTGGGATTTCCTGCAACCCCCCCTAGCATTCCCTGGCACAGAGACATGGGGAAAACCCTCAGGGGAGACGAGCACATGCATTCCGTTAGAACCCACGCGCTGCCGACCGTTGGTGGAACCTCCCCACGCTCAGGATTCCGGAACCATTGTCATTGTGTGGGGGAGTTCGAGAGACAACTCCACAAAGCTCTCTTCAGTCACAGGAGTTCCCTGTTCGGGGAAGTTCGAGAAATACCTTCCCTGAACTTGGGGAGGCAGGCTATTTCACTGGGATTTCCTGCAACCCTCCGTAGCATTCCCTGGCACAGAGACATGAGGAAAACCCTCAGGGGAGACGAGCACAGGCATTCCCTTAGAACCCAAGTGCTGCCGACCGTTGGTGGAACCTCCCCACACTCAGGATTCCGGAACTATAGTCATTGAGTGGGGGAACTCGAGAGACAACTCCACGCAGCTCTCTTCAGTCACAGGTGTTCCCTGCTCGGGAAAGTCCGAGAAATACCTTCCCTGACCTTGGGGAGGCAGCCTCTGTCACTGGGAATTTCTGCAACACCCCCTAGCATTCCCTGGCACAGAGACATGAGGAAAACCCTCAGGGGAGACGAGCACAGGCACTCCCTTTGAACCCACGCGCTGCCGACCGTTGTTGGACCCTCCCCACGCTCAGGATTCCGGAACCATTGTCATTGAGTGGGGGAGCTCGAGAGACAACTCCACGCAGCTCTCTTCATTCACATGTGTTCCCTGCTCGGGGAAGTCCGAGAAATAACTTCCCTGACCTTGGGGAGGCAGCCTCTGTCACTGGGATTTCCTGCAACGCCCCCAGCATTCCCTGGCACAGAGACATGAGGAAAACCCTCAGGGGAGTCGAGCACATTCATTCCGTTAGAACACACGCGCTGCCGACCGTTGGTGGAACCTCCCCACGCTCAGTATTCCGGACAATGTTCATTGAGTGGGGGAGCTCGAGAGAAAACTCCACGCAGCTCTCTTCAGTCACAGGTGTTCCCTGCTCGGGGAAGTCCTAGAAATAGCTTCCCTGACTTTGGGGAGGCAGCCTCTGTCACTGGGATTTCCTGCAAACACCCCTAGCATTTCCTGGCACAGAGATATTAGGAAAACCCTCAGGGGAGATCAGCTCAGGCATTCCGTTGGAACCCACGCGCTGCCGACCGTTGGTGGAACCTCCCCACGCTCAGGATTCCGGAAACATTGTCATTAAGTGGGGGAGCTCGAGAGACAACTCCACGCAGCTCTCTTCAATCACAGGTGTTCCCTGCTCGGGGAAGTCCGAGAAATAACTTCCCTGACCTTGGGGAGGCAGCCTCTGTCACTGGGATTTCCTGCAACCCCACCTAGCATTCCTTGGCAAAGAGACATGAGGAAAACCCTCAGGGGAGACGAGCACAGGCATTCCGTTATTACCCACGCGCTGCCGACCTTTGGTGGAACCTCCCAACGCTCAGGATTCCGGAAACATTGTCATTGAGTGGGGGAGCTCGAGAGAAAACTCCACGCAGCTCTCTTCAATCACAGGTGTTCCCTGATCGGGGAAGTCCGAGAAATACCTTCCCTGACCTTGGGGAGGCAGCCTCTGTCACTGGGATTTCCTGCAACACACCCTAACATTCCCTGGCACAGAGACATGAGGAAAATCCTCAGGGGAGACGAGCACAGGCATTCCCTTTGAACCCACGCGCTGCCGACCGTTGTTGGAACCTCCCCACGCTCAGGATTACAGAACCATAGTCATTGAGTGGGGGATCTCGGGAGACAACTCGACGCAACTCTCTTCAGTCACAGGTGTTCCCTGCTCGGGGAAGTCCGAGAAAAAACTTCCCTGACCTTGGGGAGGCAGACTCTGTCACTGGGAATTCCTGCAAACCCTCCTAGCATTCCCTGGCACAGAGACATGAAGAAAACCCTCAGGGAAGACGAGCACAGGCATTCCCTTAGAAACCACGCGCTGCCGACCGTTGGTGTAACCTCCCCACGCTCAGGATTCCCGAATCATTGTCATTGAGTGGGGGAGCTAGAGAGACAACACCACGCAGCTCTCTTCAGTCACAGGTGTTCCCTGCTCGGGGAAGTCCGAGAAATACCTTCCCTGACCTTGGGGAGGCAGCCTCTGTCCCTGGGATTTCCTGCAACCCCCCCTAGCATTCCCTGGCACAGAGACATGAGGAAAACCCTCAGGGGAGACGAGCACAGTCATTCCCTTAGAACACACGCTCTGCCGACCGTTGGTGGAACCTCCCCACGCTCAGGATTCCGGAAACATAGTCAGTGAGTGGGGGATCTCGAGAGACAACTCCACGCAGCTCTCTTCAGTCACAGATTTTCCCTGCTCCGGGAAGTCCGAGAAATACATTCCCTGACCTTGTGGAGGCAGGTTCTGTCACTGGGATTTCCTGCAAACACTCCTAGCATTCCCTGGCACAGAAAAATGAGGAAAACACTCAGGGGAGGCGAGCACATGCATTCCCTTAGAAACCACGCGCTGCTGACTGTTGGTGGAACCTCCCCACCCTCAGGACTCCGGAAAAATAGTCATTGAGTGGGGGAGCTCGAGAGACAACTCCACGCAGCTCTCTTCAGTCGCAGGTGTTCCCTGTCCGGGGAAGTCCGAGAAATAGCTTCCCTGACCTTGGGGAGGCAGCCTCTGTCACTGGGATTCCCTGCAACCCCCCCTAGCGTTCCCTGGCACACTGACATGAGGAAAACACTCAGGGGAGACGAGCACTTGCATTCTGTTAGAACCCACGCGCTGCCGACCTTTGGTGGAACCTCCCCACGCTCAGGATTCCGGAACCATTGTCATTGTGTTGGGGAGTTCGAGAGACAACTATACGAAGCTCTCTTCAGTCACAGGAATTCCCTGCTCGGGGAAGTACGAGAAATACCTTCCCTGAACTTGGGGAGGAAGCCTCTGTCACTGGGATTTCCTGCAACCCTCCGTAGCATTCCCTGGCAGAGAGACATGAGGAAAACCCTCAGGGGACACGAGCACAGGCATTCCCCTAGAACCCAAGTGCTGCCGACCGTTGTTGGAACCTCCCCACGCTCAGGATTCCAGAAACATAGTCATTGAGTGGGGGATCACGAGAGACAACTCCACGCAGCTCTCTTCAGTCACAGGTGTTCCCTGCTCGGGGAAGTACGAGAAATACCTTCCCTGACCTTGGGGAGGCAGCCTCTGTCACTGGGATTTCCTGCAACCGCCCCTAGCATTCCCTGGCACAGAGAAATTAGGAAAACCCTCAGGGGAGACGAGTACAGGCTTTCCGTTAGAACCGACGCGCTGCCGACGGTTGGTGGAACCTCCCCACGCTCAGGATTCCAGAACCATTGTCTTTGAGTGGGGGAGCTCGAGAGACAACTCCACGCAGCTCTCTTCAGTCACAGGTGTTCTCTGTTCGGGGAAGTCCGAGAAATAACTTCCCTGACCTTGTGGAGGCAGCCTCTGTCACTGGGATTTCCTGCAAACCCTCCTAGCATTCCCTGGCACAGAGACATGAGGAAAACACTCATGGGAGACGAGCACAGGCATTCCCTTAGAAACAACACGCTGCCGACCGTTGGTGGAACCTCCCCACGCTCAGGATTCCGGAACCATTGTCATTGAGTGGGGGATCTCGGGAGACAACTCCACGCAGCTCTCTTCAGTCACAGGTGTTCCCTGCTCGGGGAAGTCCGAGAAATACCTTCCCTGACCTTGGGGAGGCAGCCACTGTCACTGGGATTTCCTGTAAACCCTCCTAGCATTCCCTGGCACAGAGACATGAGGAAAACCCTCAGGGGAGATGAGCACAGGCATTCCTTTAGAACCCACGCGCTGCCGACCGTTGGTGGAACCTCTCCACGCTCATTGTTCCGGAAAGATTGACAGTGCGTGGGGGAGCTCGAGAGACAACTCCACGCAGCTCTCTTCAGTCACAGGTGTTCCCTGTCCGGGGAAGTCCGAGAAATACCTTCCCTGACCTTGGGTAGGCAGCCTCTGACTCTTGGAATTCCTACAACCCCACCTAGCATTCCCTGGCAAAGAGACATTAGGAAAACCCTCAGGGGAGACCAGCTCAGGCATTCCGTTGGAACCCAAGCGCTGCCGACCGTTGGTGGAACCTCCCCACGCTCAGGGTTCCGGAAACATTGTCAGTGCCGGGGGAGCTCGAGAGAAAACTCCACGCAGCTGTCTTCAGTCACAGGTGTTCCGTGTCCGTGGAAGTCCGAAGAATACCGTAACTGACCTTGGGGAGGCAGCCTCTGTCACTGGGATTTCCTGCAAACGCCCCTAGCATTCCCTGGCACAGAGACATTAGGAAAATCCTCAGGGGAGACAAGCTCAGGCATCCCGTTGGAACCCACGCGCTGCCGACCTTTGGTGGACCCTCCCCACGCTCAGGATTCCGTAACCATTGTCATTCAGTGGGGGAGCTCGAGAGACAACTCCACGCAGCTCTCTTCAGTCACAGGTGTTCCCTGCTCGGGGAAGTCCGAGAAAAAAATTCCGTGACCTTGGTGAGGCAGCCTCTGTCACTGGGATATCCTGCAACCCCCCCTAGCATTCCCTGGCACAGAGACATGAAGAAAACTCTCAGGGGAGACGAGCACAGGCATTCCGTTAGAACACACGCGCTGCCGACCGCTGGTGGAAACTCCCCACGCTCAGGATTCCGGAACCATTGTCATTGAGTGGGGGAGCTCGAGAGAAAACTCCACGCAGCTCTCTTCAGTCACAGGTGTTCCCTGCTCGGGGAAGTCCTAGAAATAGCCTCGCTGACTTTGGGGAGGCAGCCTCTGTCACTGTGATTTCCTGCAAACCCCCCTAGCATTTCCTGGCACAGAGATATTAGGAAAACACTCAGGGGAGATCAGCTCAGGCATTCCGTTGGAACCCACGCGCTGCCGACCGTTGGTGGAACCTCCCCACGCTCAGGATTCCGGAAACATTGTCATTGAGTGGGGGAGCTCGAGAGACAACTCCACGCAGCTCTCTTCAATCACAGGTGTTCCCTGCTCGGGGAAGTCCGAGAAATAACTTCCCTGACCTTGGGGAGGCAGCCTCTGTCACTGGGATTTCCTGCAACCCCACCTAGCATTCCT
Organism: Vicugna pacos; assembly: GCF_048564905.1. Taxonomy (NCBI): domain Eukaryota; kingdom Metazoa; phylum Chordata; class Mammalia; order Artiodactyla; family Camelidae; genus Vicugna; species Vicugna pacos. The sequence goes on along the minus strand of NW_027328721.1, from coordinate 58,201,679 downwards.
TGGCACAGAGACATGAGGAAAACCCTCAGGGGAGACGAGCACAGGCATTCCGTTAGGACCCACGCGCTGCCGACCGTTGGTGGAACCTCCCCACGCTCAGGATTCCAGAACCATTGTCATTGAGTGGGGGAGCTCGAGAGATAACTCCACGCATCTCTCTTCAGTCACAGGTGTTCCCTGATCGGGGAAGTCCGAGAAATACCTTCCCTGACCTTGGTGAGGCAGCCTCTGCACTGGGATTTCCTGCAACACCCCCTAGCATTCCCTGGCAGAGAGACATGAGGAAAATCCTCAGGGGAGACGAGCACAGGCATTCCGTTAGAACCCACGCGCTGCCGACCGTTGGTGGAACCTCCCCACGCTCAGGATTCCGGAAGCATTGTCATTGGGTGGGGGATACCGAGAGAAAACTCCAAGCAGCTCTCTTCATTCACAGGTGTTCCCTGCTCGGGGAAGTCCGAGAAATACCTTCCCTGAATTTGGGGAGGCAACCTCTGTCACTGGGATTTCCTGCAACCCCCCCTAGCATTCCCTGGCAGAGAGACATGAGGAAAACCCTCAGGGGATATGAGCACAGGCATTCCCTTAGAACCCACGCGCTGCCGACCTTTGGTGGAACCTCCACACGCTCAGTATTCTGGAACCATTGTCATTGAGTGGGGGATCCCGAGAGACAACTCGACGCAGCTCTCTTCAGTCACAGATGTTCCCTGCTCGGGTAAGTGCGAGAAATAACTTCCGTGAACTTGTCGAGGCAGCCTCTGTCACTGGGATTTCCTGCAACACCCCCTAGCATTCCCTGGCACAGAGACATGAGGAAAACACTCAGGGGAGACGAGCACAGGCATTCCCTTAGAACCAACGAGCTGCCGACCGTTGTTGGAACCTCCCCACGCTCAGGATTCCGGAAACATAGTCATTGAGTGGGGGATCACGAGAGACAACTCCACGCAGCTCTCTTCAGTCACAGGTGTTCCCTGCTCGGGGAAGTCCGAGAAATACCTTCCCTGACCTTGGGGAGGCAGCCTCTGTCCCTGGGATTTCCTGCAACCACCCCTAGCATTCCCTGGCACAGATACATGAGGAAAACCCTCAGGGGAGACGAGCACAGTCATTCCCTTAGAACACACGCTCTGCCGACCGTTGGTGGAACCTCCCCACGCTCAGGATTCCGGAATCATTGTCATTTAGTGGGGAACTCGAGAGACAACTCCACGCAGTTCTCTTCAGTCACAGGTGTTCCCTGCAAGGGGAAGTCCGAGAAATACCTTCCCTGACCTTGGGGAGGCATCCTCGGTCGCTGGGATTTCCTGCAACACCCCCTAGCATTCCCTGGCACAGAGACATGAGGAAAACCCTCAGGGGAGACGAGCACAGGCATTCCGTTAGAACCCACGCGCTGCCGAACGTTGGTGGAACCTCCCCACATTCAGGATTCCGGAAACATTGTCATTGAGTGGGGGAGCTCGAGAGAAAACTCCACGCAGCTCTCTTCAGTCACAGGTGTTCCCTGCTCGGGGAAGTACGAGAAATACATTCCCTGACCTTGGGGAGGCTGCCTCTGTCACTGGGATTTCCTGCAACCCCCCCTAACATTCCCTGGCAGAGAGATATGAGGAAAACCATCAGGGGAGACGAGCACAGGCATTCCGTTAGATCCCACGCGCTGCCGACCGTTGGTGGAACCTCCCCACACTCAGGATTCCGGAATCATTTTCATTGAGTGGGGGAGTTCGAGAGACAACTCGACGCAGCTCTCTTCAGTCACAGGTGTTCCCTGCTCGGGTAAGTGCGAGAAATATCTTCACTGAACTTGTGGAGGCAGCATCTGTCCCTGGGATTTCCTGCAACACCCCCTAGCATTCCCTGGCACAGAGACATGAGGAAAACACTCAGGGGAGACGAGCACAGGCATTCCCTTAAAACCAACGAGCTGCCGACCGTTGTTGGAACCTCCCCACGCTCAGGATTCCAGAAACATAGTCATTGAGTGGGGGATCACGAGAGACAACTCCACGCAGCTCTCTTCAGTCACAGGTGTTCCCTGCTCGGGGAAGTACGAGAAATACCTTCCCTGACCTTGGGGAGGCAGCCTCTGTCACTGGGATTTCCTGCAACCGCCCCTAGCATTCCCTGGCACAGAGAAATTAGGAAAACCCTCAGGGGAGACGAGTACAGGCTTTCCGTTAGAACCGACGCGCTGCCGACGGTTGGTGGAACCTCCCCACGCTCAGGATTCCAGAACCATTGTCTTTGAGTGGGGGAGCTCGAGAGACAACTCCACGCAGCTCTCTTCAGTCACAGGTGTTCCCTGCTCGGGGAAGTCCGAGAAATAACTTCCCTGACCTTGTGGAAGCAGCCTCTGTCACTGGGATTTCCTGCAAACCCTCCTAGCATTCCCTGGCACAGAGACGTGAGGAAAACACTCAGGGGAGACGAGCACAGGCATTCCCTTAGAAACAACACGCTGCCGACCGTTGGTGGAACCTCCCCACGCTCAGGATTCCGGAACCATTGTCATTGACTGGGGGAACTCGGGAGACAACTCCACGCAGCTCTCTTCAGTCACAGGTGTTCCCTGCTCGGGGAAGTCCGAGAAATACCTTCCCTGAACTTGGGGAGGCAGCCACTGTCACTGGGATTTCCTGTAAACCCTCCTAGCATTCCCTGGCACAGAGAAATGAGGAAAACCCTCAGGGGAGATGAGCACAGGCATTCCTTTAGAACCCACGCGCTGCCGACCGTTGGTGGAACCTCTCCACGCTCATTGTTCCGGAAACATTGACAGTGCGTGGGGGAGCTCGAGAGACAACTCCACGCAGCTCTCTTCAGTCACAGGTGTTCCCTGTCCGGGGAAGTCTGAGATATACCTTCCCTGACCTTGGGGAGGCAGCCTCTGACTCTGGGAATTCCTACAACCCCCCCTAGCATTCCCTGGCACAGAGACATTAGGAAAACCATCAGGGGAGACCAGCTCAGGCATTCCGTTGGAACCCACGCGCTGCCGACCGTTGGTGGAACCTCCCCACGCTCAGGGTTCCGGAACCATTGTCAGTGCCGGGGGAGCTCGAGAGAAAACTCCACGCAGCTCTCTTCAGTCACAGGTTTTCCCTGCTCCGGGAAGTCCGAGAAATACATTCCCTGACCTTGTGGAGGCAGGTTCTGTCACTGGGATTTCCTGCAAACCCCCCTAGCATTCCCTGGCACATAGACATGAATAAAACCCACAGGGGAAACGAGCACAGGCATTCCGTTAGAACCCATGCACTGCCGACCGTTGGTGGAACCTCCCCACGCTCAGGATTCCGGAATCATTGTCATTTAGTGGGGGAGCTCGAGAGACAACTCCACGCAGTTCTCTTCAGTCACAGGTGTTCCCTGCAAGGGGAAGTCCGAGAAATACCTTCCCTGACCTTGGGGAGGCAGCCTCGGTCACTGGGATTTCCTGCAACACCCCCTAGCATTCCCTGGCACAGAGACATGAGGAAAACACTCAGGGGAGACGAGCACAGGCATTCCCTTAGAAACAACACGCTGCCGACCGTTGGTGGAACCTCCCCACGCTCAGGATTCCGGAAACATAGTCATTGAGTGGGGGATCACGAGAGACAACTCCACGCAGCTCTCTTCAGTCACAGGTGTTCCCTGTCCGGGGAAGTCCGAGAAATACCTTCCCTGACCTTGGGTAGGCATCCTCTGTCACTGGGATTACCTGCAACCGCCCCTAGCATTCCCTGGCACAGAGAAATTAGGAAAATCCTCAGGGGAGACGAGTACAGGCTTTCCGTTAGAACCGACGCGCTGCCGACGGTTGGTGGAACCTCCCCACGCTCAGGATTCCAGAACCATTTTCTTTGAGTGGGGGAGCTCGAGAGACAACTCCACGCAGCTCTCTTCAGTCACAGGTGTTCCCTGTTCGGGGAAGTCCGAGAAATAACTTCCCTGACCTTGTGGAGGCAGCCTCTGTCACTGGGATTTCCTGCAAACCCTCCTAGCATTCCCTGGCACAGAGACATGAGGAAAACACTCAGGGGAGACGAGCACAGGCATTCCCTTAGAAACAACACGCTGCCGACCTTTGGTGGAACCTCCCCACGCTCAGGATTCCGGAACCATTGTCATTGAGTGGGGGATCTCGGGAGACAACTCCACGCAGCTCTCTTCAGTCACAGGTGTTCCCTGCTCGGGGAAGTCCGAGAAATACCTTCCCTGACCTTGGGGAGGCAGCCACTGTCACTGGGATTTCCTGTAAACCCTCCTAGCATTCCCTGGCACAGAGACATGAGGAAAACCCTCAGGGGAGATGAGCACAGGCATTCCTTTAGAACCCACGCGCTGCCGACCGTTGGTGGAACCTCTCCACGCTCATTGTTCCGGAAAGATTGACAGTGCGTGGGGGAGCTCGAGAGACAACTCCACGCAGCTCTCTTCAGTCACAGGTGTTCCCTGTCCGGGGAAGTGCGAGAAATACCTTCCCTGACCTTGGGTAGGCAGCCTCTGACTCTTGGAATTCCTACAACGCCACCTAGCATTCCCTGGCAAAGAGACATTAGGAAAACCATCAGGGGAGACCAGCTAAGGCATTCCGTTGGATCCCACGCGCTGCCGACCGTTGGTGGAACCTCCCCACGCTCAGGGTTCCGGAACCATTGTCAGTGCCGGGGGAGCTCGAGAGAAATCTCCACGCAGCTGTCTTCAGTCACAGGTGTTCCGTGTCCGGGGAAGTCCGAAGAATACCGTAACTGACCTTGGGGAGGCAGCCTCTGTCACTGGGATTTCCTGCAAACGCCCCTAGCATTCCCTGGCACAGAGACATTAGGAAAATCCTCAGGGGAGACAAGCTCAGGCATCCCGTTGGAACCCAAGCGCTGCCGACCTTTGGTGGACCCTCCCCACGCTCAGGATTCCGTAACCATTGTCATTCAGTGGGGGAGCTCGAGAGACAACTCCACGCAGCTCTCTTCAGTCACAGGTGTTCCCTGCTCGGGGAAGTCCGAGAAAAAAATTCCCTGACCTTGGTGAGGCAGCCTCTGTCACTGGGATTTCCTGCAACCCCCCCTAGCATTCCCTGGCACAGAGACATGAGGAAAATTCTCAGGGGAGACGATCACAGGCATTCCGTTAGAACACACGCGCTGCCGACCGCTGGTGGAACCTCCCCACGCTCAGGATTCCGGAACCATTGTCATTGAGTGGGGGAGCTCGAGAGAAAACTCCACGCAGCTCTCTTCAGTCACAGGTGTTCCCTGCTCGGGGAAGTCCTAGAAATAGCCTCGCTGACTTTGGGGAGGCAGCCTCTGTCACTGTGATTTCCTGCAAACCCCCCTAGCATTTCCTGGCACAGAGATATTAGGAAAACACTCAGGGGAGATCAGCTCAGGCATTCCGTTGGAACCCACGCGCTGCCGACCGTTGGTGGAACCTCCCCACGCTCAGGATTCCGGAAACATTGTCATTGAGTGGGGGAGCTCGAGAGACAACTCCACGCAGCTCTCTTCAATCACAGGTGTTCCCTGCTCGGGGAAGTCCGAGAAATAACTTCCCTGACCTTGGGGAGGCAGCCTCTGTCACTGGGATTTCCTGCAACCCCACCTAGCATTCCTTGGCACAGAGACATTAGGAAAACCCTCAGGGGAGACGAGCACAGGCATTCCGTTAGGACCCACGCGCTGCCGACCGTTGGTGGAACCTCCCCACGCTCAGGATTCCAGAACCATTGTCATTGAGTGGGGGAGCTCGAGAGATAACTCCACGCATCTCTCTTCAGTCACAGGTGTTCCCTGATCGGGGAAGTCCGAGAAATACCTTCCCTGACCTTGGTGAGGCAGCCTCTGCACTGGGATTTCCTGCAACACCCCCTAGCATTCCCTGGCAGAGAGACATGAGGAAAATCCTCAGGGGAGACGAGCACAGGCATTCCGTTAGAACCCACGCGCTGCCGACCGTTGGTGGAACCTCCCCACGCTCAGGATTCCGGAAGCATTGTCATTGAGTGGGGGATACCGAGAGAAAACTCCAAGCAGCTCTCTTCATTCACAGGTGTTCCCTGCTCGGGGAAGTCCGAGAAATACCTTCCCTGACTTTGGGGAGGCAACCTCTGTCACTGGGATTTCCTGCAACCCCCCCTAGCATTCCCTGGCAGAGAGACATGAGGAAAACCCTCAGGGGATATGAGCACAGGCATTCCCTTAGAACCCACGCGCTGCCGACCTTTGGTGGAACCTCCACACGCTCAGTATTCTGGAACCATTGTCATTGAGTGGGGGATCCCGAGAGAAAACTCCACGCAGCTCTCTTCAGTCACAGGTGTTCCCTGATCGGGGAAGTCCGAGAAATAACTTCCCTGACCTTGGGGAGGCAGCCTCTGTCACTGGGATTTCCTGCAACACCCCCTAACATTCCCTGGCACAGAGATATGAGGAAAACCCTCAGGGGAGACGAGCACAGGCATTCCCTTTGAACCCACGCGCTGCAGACCGTTGTTGGAACCTCCCCACGCTCAGGATTACAGAACCATAGTCATTGAGTGGGGGATCTCGGGAGACAACTCGACGCAGCTCTCTTCAGTCACAGGTGTTCCCTGCCCGGGGAAGTCCGAGAAAAAACTTCCCTGACCTTGGGGAGTCAGCCTCTGTCACTGGGAATTCCTGCAAACCCTCCTAGCATTCCCTGGCACAGAGAGATGAAGAAAACCCTCAGGGAAGACGAGCACAGGCATTCCCTTAGTAACCACGCGCTGCCGACCGTTGGTGTAACCTCCCCACGCTCAGGATTCCCGAACCATTGTCATTGAGTGGGGGAGCTAGAGAGACAACACCACGCAGCTCTCTTCAGTTACAGGTGTTCCCTGCTCGGGGAAGTCCGAGAAATAACTTCCCTGACCTTGGGGAGGCAGCCTCTGTCATTGGGATTTCCTGCAAACACCCCTAGCATTCCCTGGAACAGATACATGAGGAAAACCCTCAGGGGAGACGAGCACAGTCATTCCCTTTGAACACACGCTCTGCCGACCGTTGGTGGAACCTCCCCACGCTCAGGATTCCGGAAACATAGTCAGTGAGTGGTGGATCTCGAGAGACAACTCTACGCAGCTCTCTTCAGTCACAGATTTTCCCTGCTCCGGGAAGTCCGAGAAATACATTCCCTGACCTTGTGGAGGCAGGTTCTGTCACTGGGATTTCCTGCAAACCCTCCTAGCATTCCCTGGCACAGAAACATGAGGAAAACACTCAGGGGAGGCGAGCACATGCATTCCCTTAGAAACCACGCGCTGCTGACTGTTGGTGGAACCTCCCCACGCTCAGGACTCCGGAAAAATAGTCATTGAGTGGGGGAGCTCGAGAGACAACTCCACGCAGCTCTCTTCAGTCGCAGGTGTTCCCTGTCCGGGGAAGTCCGAGAAATAGCTTCCCTGACCTTGGGGAGGCAGCCTCTGTCACTGGGATTCCCTGCAACCCCCCCTAGCGTTCCCTGGCACAGTGACATTAGGAAAACACTCAGGGGAGACGAGCACTTGCATTCCGTTAGAACCCACGCGCTGCCGACCTTTGGTGGAACCTCCCCACGCTCAGGATTCCGGAACCATTGTCATTGTGTTGGGGAGTTCGAGAGACAACTCCACGAAGCTCTCTTCAGTCACAGGAATTCCCTGCTCGGGGAAGTACGAGAAATACCTTCCCTGACCTTGGGGAGGAAGCCTCTGTCACTGGGATTTCCTGCAACCCTCCGTAGCATTCCCTGGCACAGAGACATGAGGAAAACCCTCAGGGGAGACGAGCACAGGCATTTCCTTAGAACCCAAGTGCTGCCGACCGTTGGTGGAACCTCCCCACGCTCAGGATTCCGGAAACATAGTCATTGAGTGGGGGAGCTCGAGAGATAACTCCACGCAGCTCTCTTCAGTCACAGGTGTTCCGTGCTCGGGAAAGTCCGAGAAATAACTTCCCTGACCTTGGGGAGGCAGCCTCTGTCACTGGGATTTTCTGCAACACCCCCTAGCATTCCCTGGCACAGAAACATGAGGAAAACCCTCAGGGGAGACGAGCACAGGCATTCCCTTAGAACCCACGCGCTGCCGACCGTTGGTGGACCCTCCCCAAGCTCAGGATTCCTGAACCATTGTCATTGAGTGGGGGAGCTCGAGAGACAACTCCACGCAGCTCTCTTCAGTCACAGGTGTTTCCTGCTCGGGGAAGTCCGAGAAATACCTTCCCTGACCTTGGGGAGGCAGCCTCTGTCACTGGGATTTCCTGCAACCCCCCCTAGCATTCCCTGGCACAGAGACATGGGGAAAACCCTCAGGGGAGACGAGCACATGCATTCCGTTAGAACCCACGCGCTGCCGACCGTTGGTGGAACCTCCCCACGCTCAGGATTCCGGAACCATTGTCATTGTGTGGGGGAGTTCGAGAGACAACTCCACAAAGCTCTCTTCAGTCACAGGAGTTCCCTGTTCGGGGAAGTTCGAGAAATACCTTCCCTGAACTTGGGGAGGCAGGCTATTTCACTGGGATTTCCTGCAACCCTCCGTAGCATTCCCTGGCACAGAGACATGAGGAAAACCCTCAGGGGAGACGAGCACAGGCATTCCCTTAGAACCCAAGTGCTGCCGACCGTTGGTGGAACCTCCCCACACTCAGGATTCCGGAACTATAGTCATTGAGTGGGGGAACTCGAGAGACAACTCCACGCAGCTCTCTTCAGTCACAGGTGTTCCCTGCTCGGGAAAGTCCGAGAAATACCTTCCCTGACCTTGGGGAGGCAGCCTCTGTCACTGGGAATTTCTGCAACACCCCCTAGCATTCCCTGGCACACAGACATTAGGAAAACCCTCAGGGGAGACGAGCACAGGCACTCCCTTTGAACCCACGCGCTGCCGACCGTTGTTGGACCCTCCCCACGCTCAGGATTCCGGAACCATTGTCATTGAGTGGGGGAGCTCGAGAGACAACTCCACGCAGCTCTCTTCATTCACATGTGTTCCCTGCTCGGGGAAGTCCGAGAAATAACTTCCCTGACCTTGGGGAGGCAGCCTCTGTCACTGGGATTTCCTGCAACGCCCCCAGCATTCCCTGGCACAGAGACATGAGGAAAACCCTCAGGGGAGTCGAGCACATTCATTCCGTTAGAACACACGCGCTGCCGACCGTTGGTGGAACCTCCCCACGCTCAGTATTCCGGACAATGTTCATTGAGTGGGGGAGTTCGAGAGACAACTCCACAAAGCTCTCTTCAGTCACAGGTGTTCCCTGATCGGGGAAGTCCGAGAAATAACTTCCCTGACCTTGGGGAGGCAGCCTCTGTCACTGGGATTTCCTGCAACACACCCTAACATTCCCTGGCACAGAGACATGAGGAAAATCCTCAGGGGAGACGAGCACAGGCATTCCCTTTGAACCCACGCGCTGCCGACCGTTGTTGGAACCTCCCCACGCTCAGGATTACAGAACCATAGTCATTGAGTGGGGGATCTCGGGAGACAACTCGACGCAACTCTCTTCAGTCACAGGTGTTCCCTGCTCGGGGAAGTCCGAGAAAAAACTTCCCTGACCTTGGGGAGGCAGACTCTGTCACTGGGAATTCCTGCAAACCCTCCTAGCATTCCCTGGCACAGAGACATGAAGAAAACCCTCAGGGAAGACGAGCACAGGCATTCCCTTAGAAACCACGCGCTGCCGACCGTTGGTGTAACCTCCCCACGCTCAGGATTCCCGAATCATTGTCATTGAGTGGGGGAGCTAGAGAGACAACACCACGCAGCTCTCTTCAGTCACAGGTGTTCCCTGCTCGGGGAAGTCCGAGAAATACCTTCCCTGACCTTGGGGAGGCAGCCTCTGTCCCTGGGATTTCCTGCAACCCCCCCTAGCATTCCCTGGCACAGATACATGAGGAAAACCCTCAGGGGAGACGAGCACAGTCATTCCCTTAGAACACACGCTCTGCCGACCGTTGGTGGAACCTCCCCACGCTCAGGATTCCGGAAACATAGTCAGTGAGTGGGGGATCTCGAGAGACAACTCCACGCAGCTCTCTTCAGTCACAGATTTTCCCTGCTCCGGGAAGTCCGAGAAATACATTCCCTGACCTTGTGGAGGCAGGTTCTGTCACTGGGATTTCCTGCAAACCCTCCTAGCATTCCCTGGCACAGAAAAATGAGGAAAACACTCAGGGGAGATCAGCTCAGGCATTCCGTTGGAACCCACGCGCTGCCGACCGTTGGTGGAACCTCCCCACGCTCAGGATTCCGGAAACATTGTCATTGAGTGGGGGAGCTCGAGAGACAACTCCACGCAGCTCTCTTCAATCACAGGTGTTCCCTGCTCGGGGAAGTCCGAGAAATAACTTCCCTGACCTTGGGGAGGCAGCCTCTGTCACTGGGATTTCCTGCAACCCCACCTAGCATTCCTTGGCACAGAGACATGAGGAAAACCCTCAGGGGAGATGAGCACAGGCATTCCGTTAGGACCCACGCGCTGCCGACCGTTGGTGGAACCTCCCAACGCTCAGGATTCCGGAACCATTGTCAGTGCGTGGGGGAGCTCGAGAGACAACTCCACGCAGCTCTCTTCAGTCACAGGTGTTCCCTGTCCGGGAAAGTCCGAGAAATACTTTCCCTGACCTTGGGGAGGCAGCCTCTGTCACTGGGATTTGCTGCAAACCCCCCTAGTATTCCCTGGCACAGAGACATTAGGAAAACCCTCAGGGGAGACCTGCTTAGGCATTCCGTTGTAACCCACGCGCTGCCGACCGTTGGTGGAACCTCCCCACGCTCAGGGTTCCGGAAACATTGTCAGTGCGTGGGGGAGCTCGAGAGACAACTCCACGCAGCTCTCTTCAGTCACAGGTGTTCCCTGTCCGGGGAAGTCCAAGAAATAGCTTCCCTGAACTTGGGGAGTCAGCCTCTGTCACTGGGATTTTCTGCAAACCCCACTAGCATTCCGTGGCACAGGGACATTAGGAAAACCATCAGGGGAAACCAGCTCATGCATTCCGTTGGAACCCACGCGCTGCCGACCGTTGGTGGAACCTCCCCACGCTCATTGTTCCGGAAACATTGACAGTGCGTGGGTGAGCTCGAGAGACAACTCCACGCAGCTCTCTTCAGTCACAGGTGTTCCCTGTCCGGGGAAGTCCGAGAAATATCTTCCCTGACCTTGGGGAGGAAGCCTCTGTCACTGGGATTTCCTGCAAACCCCCCTAGCATTCCCTGGCACAGAGATATTAGGAAAACTCTCAGGGGAGACGAGCACATTCATTCCGTTAGAACCCACGCGCTGCCGACCGTTGGTGGAACCTCCCCACACTCAGTATTCCGGACCATGGTCATTGAGTGGGGGAGCTCGAGAGAAAACTCCACGCAGCTCTCTTCAGTCACAGGTGTTCCCTGTTCGGGGAAGCCTGAGAAATAACTTCCCTGACCTTGGGGAGTCAACCTCTGTCACTGGGAATTCCTGCAACCCCCCATAGCATTCCCTGGCACAGAGACATGAGGAAAACCCTCAGGGGAGACCAGCTCAGGCATTCCGTTGGAACCCACGCGCTGCCGACCGTTGGTGGAACCTCCCCACGCTCATTGTTCCGGAAACATTGACAGTGCGTGGGGGAGCTCGAGAGACAATTCCACGCAGCTCTCTTCAGTCAGAGGTGTTCCCTGCTCGGGGAAGTCCGAGAAATAACTTCCCTGACCTTGGGGAGGGAGCCTCTGACACTGGGAATTCCTGCAAACCCTCCTAGCATTCCCTGGCACAGAGACATGAAGAAAACCCTCAGGGAAGACGAGCACAGGCATTCCCTTAGAAACCACGCGCTGCCGACCGTTGGTGTAACCTCCCCACGCTCAGGATTCCCGAACCATTGTCATTGAGTGGGGGAGCTAGAGAGACAAAACCACGCAGCTCTCTTCAGTCACAGGTGTTCCCTGCTCGGGGAAGTCCGAGAAATACCTTCCCTGACCTTGGGGGGCAGCCTCTGTCCCTGGGATTTCCTGCAACCCCCCCTAGCATTCCCTGGCACAGATACATGAGGAAAACCCTCAGGGGAGACGAGCACAGTCATTCCCTTAGAACACACGCTCTGCCGACCGTTGGTGGAACCTCCCCACGCTCAGGATTCCGGAAACATAGTCAGTGAGTGGGGGATCTCAAGAGACAACTCCACGCAGCTCTCTTCAGTCACAGGTTTTCCCTGCTCCGGGAAGTCCGAGAAATACATTCCCTGACCTTGTGGAGGCAGGTTCTGTCACTGGGATTTCCTGCAAACCCTCCTAGCATTCCCTGGCACAGAAACATGAGGAAAATACTCAGGGGAGGCGAGCACATGCATTCCCTTAGAAACCACGCGCTGCTGACTGTTGGTGGAACCTCCCCACGCTCAGGACTCCGGAAAAATAGTCATTGAGTGGGGGAGCTCGAGAGAAAACTCCACGCAGCTCTCTTCAGTCAGAGGTGTTCCCTGCTCGGGGAAGTCCGAGAAATAACTTCCCTGACGTTGGGGAGGCAGCGTCTGGCACTGGGATTTCCTGAAACCCCCCCTAGCATTCCCTGGCACAGAGACATGAGTAAAACCCACAGGGGAAACGAGCACAGGCATTCCGTTTGAACCCACGCACTGCCGACCGTTGGTGGAACCTCCCCACGTTCAGGATTCCGGAATCATTGTCATTTAGTGGGGGAGCTCGAGAGACAACTCCACGCAGTTCTCTTCATTCACAGGTGTTCCCTGCAAGGGGAAGTCCGAGAAATACCTTCCCTGACCTTGGGGAGGCAGCCTCGGTCACTGGGATTTCCTGCAACACCCCCTAGCATTCCCTGGCACAGAGACATGAGGAAAACCCTCAGGGGAGACGAGCACAGTCATTCCCTTAGAACACACGCTCTGCCGACCGTTGGTGGAACCTCCCCACGCTCAGGATTCCGGAAACATAGTCAGTGAGTGGGGGATCTCGAGAGACAACTCCACGCAGCTCTCTTCAGTCACAGGTTTTCCCTGCTCCGGGAAGTCCGAGAAATACATTCCCTGACCTTGTGGAGGCAGGTTCTGTCACTGGGATTTCCTGCAAACCCTCCTAGCATTCCCTGGCACAGAAACATGAGGAAAACACTCAGGGGAGGCGAGCACATGCATTCCCTTACAAACCACGCACTGCTGACTGTTGGTGGAACCTCCCCACGCTCAGGACTCCGGAAAAATAGTCATTGAGTGGGGGAGCTCGAGAGAAAACTCCACGCAGCTCTCTTCAGTCAGAGGTGTTCCCTGCTCGGGGAAGTCCGAGAAATAACTTCCCTGACCTTGGGGAGGCAGCCTCTGTCACTGGGATTTCCTGCAACCCCCCCAGCATTCCCTGGCACAGAGACATGAGGAAAACCCTCAGGGGAGTCGAGCACATTCATTCCGTTAGAACACAAGCGCTGCCGACCGTTGGTGGAACCTCCCCACGCTCAGTTTTCCGGACAATGTTCATTGAGTGGGGGAGCTCGAGAGAAAACTCCACGCAGCTCTCTTCAGTCACAGGTGTTCCCTGCTCGGGGAAGTCCTAGAAATAGCTTCCCTGACTTTGGGGAGGCAGCCTCTGTCACTGGGATTTCCTGCAAACCCCCCTAGCATTTCCTGGCACAGAGATATTAGGAAAACCCTCAGGGGAGATCAGCTCAGGCATTCCGTTGGAACCCACGCGCTGCCGACCGTTGGTGGAACCTCCCCACGCTCAGGATTCCGGAAACATTGTCATTGAGTGGGGGAGCTCGAGAGACAACTCCACGCAGCTCTCTTCAATCACAGGTGTTCCCTGCTCGGGGAAGTCCGAGAAATAACTTCCCTGACCTTGGGGAGGCAGCCTCTGTCACTGGGATTTCCTGCAACCCCACCTAGCATTCCCTGGCACAGAGACATGAGGAAAACCCTCAGGGGAGACGAGCACAGGCATTCCGTTAGGACCCACGCGCTGCCGACCGTTGGTGGAACCTCCCAACGCTCAGGATTCCGGAACCATTGTCAGTGCGTGGGGGAGCTCGAGAGAAAACTCCACGCAGCTCTCTTCAGTCACAGGTGTTCCCTGTCCGGGGAAGTCCGAGAAATACTTTCCCTGACCTTGGGGAGGCAGCCTCTGTCACTGGGATTTGCTGCAAACCCCCCTAGTATTCCCTGGCACAGAGATATTAGGAAAACCCTCAGGGGAGACCTGCTTAGGCATTCCGTTGTAACCCACGCGCTGCCGACCGTTGGTGGAACCTCCCCACGCTCAGGGTTCCGGAAACATTGTCAGTGCGTGGGGGAGCTCGAGAGACAACTCCACGCAGCTCTCTTCAGTCACAGGTGTTCCCTGTCCGGGGAAGTCCAAGAAATAGTTTCCCTGACCTTGGGGAGGCAGCCTCTGTCACTGGGATTTTCTGCAAACCCCCCTAGCATTCCGTGGCACAGGGACATTAGGAAAACCATCAGGGGAAACCAGCTCAGGCATTCCGTTGGAACCCACGCGCTGCCGACCGTTGGTGGAACCTCCCCACGCTCATTGTTCCGGAAACATTGACAGTGCGTGGGTGAGCTCGAGAGACAACTCCACGCAGTTCTCTTCAGTCACAGGTGTTCCCTGCAAGGGGAAGTCCGAGAAATAACTTCCCTGACCTTGGGGAGGCAGCCTCGGTCACTGGGATTTCCTGCAACACCCCCTAGCATTCCCTGGCACAGAGACATGAGGAAAACCCTCAGGGGAGACGAGCACAGGCATTCCCTTTGAACCCACGCGCTGCCGACCGTTGTTGGAACCTCCCCACGCTCAGGATTACAGAACCATAGTCATTGAGTGGGGGATCTCGGGAGACAACTCGACGCAGCTCTCTTCAGTCACAGATGTTCCCTGCTCGGGGAAGTCCGAGAAAAAACTTCCCTGACCTTGGGGAGGCAGCCTCTGTCACTGGGAATTCCTGCAAACCCTCCTAGCATTCCCTGGCACAGAGACATGAAGAAAACACTCAGGGAAGACGAGCACAGGCATTCCCTTAGAAACCACGCGCTGCCGACCGTTGGTGTAACCTCAGCACGCTCAGGATTACCGAACCATTGTCATTGAGTGGGGGAGCAAGAGAGACAACACCACGCAGTTCTCTTCAGTCACAGGTGTTCCCTGCTCGGGGAAGTCCGAGAAATAACTTCCCTGACCTTGGGGAGGCTGCCTCTGTCACTGGGATTTCCAGCAAACCCCCTAACATTCCCTGGCACAGAGATATGAGGAAAAGCATCAGGGGAGACGAGCACAGGCATTCCGTTAGATCCCACGCGCTGCCGACCGTTGGTGGAACCTCCCCACGCTCAGGATTCCGGAATCATTGTCATTGAGTGGGGGAGTTCGAGAGAAAACTCGACGCAGCTCTCTTCAGTCACAGGTGTTCCCAGCTCGGGGAATTGCGAGAAATAACTTCCCTGAACTTGTGGAGGCAGCCTCTGTCTCTGGGATTTCCTGCAACCACCCCTAGCATTCCCTGGCACAGAGACATGAGGAAAACACTCAGGGGAGACGAGCACAGGCATTCCCTTAGAACCAACGAGCTGCCGACCGTTGGTGGAACCTCCCCACGCTCAGGATTCCGGAAACAAAGTCATTGAGTGGGGGATCACGAGAGACAACTCCACGCAGCTCTCTTCAGTCACAGGTGTTCCCTGCTCGGGGAAGTCCGAGAAATATCTTCCCTGACCTTGGGGAGGCATACTGTGTCACTGGAATTTCCTGCAACCCCCCCTAGCATTCCCTGGCACAGAGAAATTAGGAAAACCCTCAGGGGAGACGAGTACAGGCATTCCGTTAGAACCCACGCGCTGCCGACCGTTGGTGGAACCTCCCCACGCTCAGGATTCCAGAACCATTGTCATTGAGTGGGGGAGCTCGAGAGAAAACTCCAAGCAGCTCTCTTCATTCACAGGTTTTCCCTGCTCGGGGAAGTCCGAGAAATACCTTCCCTGACTTTGGGGAGGCAGCCTCTGTCACTGGGATTTCCTGCAACCACCCCTAGCATTCCCTGGCAGAGAGACATGAGGAAAATCTTCAGGGGATACGAGCACAGGCATTCCCTTAGAACCCACGCGCTGCCGACCGTTGGTGGAACCTCCACACGCTCAGTATTCTGGAACCATTGTCATTGAGTGGGGGAGCTCGAGAGAAAACTCCACGCAGCTCTCTTCAGTCACAGGTGTTCCCTGATCGGGGAAGTCCGAGAAATAACTTCCCTGACCTTGGGGAGGCAGCCTCTGTCACTGGGATTTCCTGCAACACCACCTAACATTCCCTGGCACAGAGACATGAGGAAAACCCTCAGGGGAGACGAGCACAGGCATTCCCTTTGAACCCACGCGCTGCCGACCGTTGTTGGAACCTCCCCACGCTCAGGATTACAGAACCATAGTCATTGAGTGGGGGATCTCGGGAGACAACTCGACGCTGCTCTCTTCAGTCACAGGTGTTCCCTGCTCGGGGAAGTCCGAGAAAAAACTTCCCTGACTTTGGGGAGGGAGCCTCTGACACTGGGAATTCCTGCAAACCCTCCTAGCATTCCCTGGCACAGAGACATGAAGAAAACCCTCAGGGAAGACGAGCACAGGCATTCCCTTAGAAACCACGCGGTGCCGACCGTTGGTGTAACCTCCCCACGCTCAGGATTCCCGAACCATTGTCATTGTGTGGGGGAGCTAGAGAGACAAAACCACGCAGCTCTCTTCAGTCACAGGTGTTCCCTTCTCGGGGAAGTCCGAGAAATACCTTCCCTGACCTTGGGGAGGCAGCCTCTGTCCCTGGGATTTCCTGCAACCCCCCCTAGCATTCCCTGGCACAGATACATGAGGAAAACCCTCAGGGGAGACGAGCACTGTCATTCCCTTAGAACACACGCTCTGCGGACCGTTGGTGGAACCTCCCCACGCTCAGGATTCCGGAAACATAGTCAGTGAGTGGGGGATCTCAAGAGACAACTCCACGCAGCTCTCTTCAGTCACAGGTTTTCGCTGCTCCGGGAAGTCCGAGAAATACATTCCCTGACCTTGTGGAGGCAGGTTCTGTCACTGGGATTTCCTGCAAACCCTCCTAGCATTCCCTGGCACAGAAACATGAGGAAAACACTCAGGGGAGGCGAGCACATGCATTCCCTTAGAAACCACGCGCTGCTGACTGTTGGTGGAACCTCCCCACGCTCAGGACTCCGGAAAAATAGTCATTGAGTGGGGGAGCTCGAGAGAAAACTCCACGCAGCTCTCTTCAGTCAGAGGTGTTCCCTGCTCGGGGAAGTCCGAGAAATAACTTCCCTGTCGTTGGGGAGGCAGCATCTGGCACTGGGATTTCCTGAAACCCCCCCTAGCATTCCCTGGCACAGAGACATGAGTAAAACCCACAGGGGAAACGAGCACAGGCATTCCGTTAGAACCCACGCACTGCCGACCGTTGTTGGAACCTCCCCACGCTCAGGATTACAGAACCATAGTCATTGAGTGGGGGATCTCGGGAGACAACTCGACGTAGCTCTCTTCAGTCACAGATGTTCCCTGCTCGGGGAAGTCCGAGAAAAAACTTCCCTGACCTTGGGGAGGCAGCCTCTGTCACTGGGAATTCCTGCAAACCCTCCTAGCATTCCCTGGCACAGAGACATGAAGAAAACCCTCAGGGAAGACGAGCACAGGCATTCCCTTAGAAACCACGCGCTGCCGACCGTTGGTGTAACCTCCCCACGCTCAGGATTCCCGAACCATTGTCATTGAGTGGGGGAGCAAGAGAGACAACACCACGCAGCTCTCTTCAGTCACAGGTGTTCCCTGCTCGGGGAAATCCGAGAAATACCTTCCCTGACCTTGGGGAGGCAGCCTCTGTCCCTGGGATTTCCTGCAACCCCCCCTAGCATTCCCTGGCACAGATACATGAGGAAAACCCTCAGGGGAGACGAGCACAGTCATTCCCTTAGAACACACGCTCTGCCGACCGTTGGTGGAACCTCCCCACGCTCAGGATTCCGGAAACATAGTCAGTGAGTGGGGGATCTCGAGAGACAACTCCACGCAGCTCTCTTCAGTCACAGGTTTTCCCTGCTCCGGGAAGTCCGAGAAATACATTCCCTGACCTTGTGGAGGCAGGTTCTGTCACTGGGATTTCCTGGAAACCCTCCTAGCATTCCCTGGCACAGAAACATGAGGAAAACACTCAGGGGAGGCGAGCACATGCATTCCCTTAGAAACCGCGCGCTGCTGACTGTTGGTGGAACCTCCCCACGCTCAGGACTCCGGAAAAATAGTCATTGAGTGGGGGAGCTCGAGAGAAAACTCCACGCAGCTCTCTTCTGTCAGAGGTGTTCCCTGCTCGGGGAAGTCCGAGAAATAACTTCCCTGACGTTGGGGAGGCAACCTCTGGCACTGGGATTTCCTGAAACCCCCCCTAGCATTCCCTGGCAGAGAGACATGAGTAAAACCCACAGGGGAAACGAGCACAGGCATTCCGTTAGAACCCACGCACTGCCGACCGTTGGTGGAACCTCCCCACGCTCAGGATTCCGGAATCATTGTCATTTAGTGGGGGAGCTCGAGAGACAACTCCACGCAGTTCTCTTCAGTCACAGGTGTTCCCTGCAAGGGGAATTCCGAAAATACCTTCCCTGACCTTGGGGAGGCAGCCTCGGTCACTGGGATTTCCTGCAACACCCCCTAGCATTCCCTGGCACAGAGACATGAGGAAAACCCTCAGGGGAGACGAGCACAGGCATTCCGTTAGAATCCACGCGCTGCCGAACGTTGGTGGAACCTCCCCACGTTCAGGATTCCGGAACCATTGTCATTGAGTGGGGGAGCCCGAGAGAAAACTCCACGCAGCTCTCTTCAGTCACAGATGTTCCCTGCTCGGGGAAGTACGAGAAATACATTCCCTAACCTTGGGGAGGCTGCCTCTGTCCCTGGGATTTCCTGCAACTCCCCCTAACATTCCCTGGCACAAAGATATGAGGAAAACCATCAAGGGAGACGAGCACAGGCATTCCGTTAGATCCCACGCGCTGCCGACGGTTGGTGGAACCTCCCCACGCTCAGGATTCCGGAAACATTTTCATTGAGTGGGGGAGTCCGAGAGACAACTCGACGCAGCTCTCTTCAGTCACAGGTGTTCCCTGCTCGGGTAAGTGCGAGAAATAACTTCCCTGAACTTGTGGAGGCATCCTCTGTCACTGGGATTTCCTGCAACAACCCCTAGCATTCCCTGGCACAGAGACATGAGGAAAACACTCAGGGGAGACGAGCACAGGCATTCCCTTAGAACCAACGAGTTGCCAACCGTTGTTGGATCCTCCCCACGCTCAGGATTCCGGAAACATAGTCATTGAGTGGGGGATCACGAGAGACAACTCCACGCAGATCTCTTCAGTCACAGGTGTTCCCTGCTCGGGGAAGTCCGAGAAATACCTTCCCTGACCTTGGGGAGGCATCCTCTGTCACTGGGATTTCCTGTAAACCCTCCTAGCATTCCCTGGCACAGAGACATGAGGAAAACCCTCAGGGGAGGTGAGCACAGGCATTCCTTTAGAACCCAAGCGCTGCCGACCGTTGGTGGAACCTCCCCACGCTCATTGTTCCGGAAAGATTGACAGTGCGTGGGGGAGCTCGAGAGACAACTCCACGCAGCTCTCTTCAGTCACAGGTGTTCCCTGTCCGGGGAAGTCCGAGAAATACCTTCCATGAACTTGGGGAGGCAGCCTCTGACTCTGGGAATTCCTACAACCTACCCTAGAATTCCCTGGCACAGAGACATTAGGAAAACCATCAGGGGAGACCAGCTCAGGCATTCCGTTGGAACCCACGCGCTGCCGACCGTTGGTGGAACCTCCCCACGCTCAGGGTTCTGGAACCATTGTCAGTGCCGGGGGAGCTGGAGAGACAGCTCCACGCAGCTGTCTTCAGTCACAGGTGTTCCCTGCCCGGGGAAGTCCGAGAAAAATTTCCCTGACCTTGGTGAGGCAGCCTCTGTCACTGGGATTTCCTGCAACCCCCCCTAGCATTCCCTGGCACAGAGACATGAGGAAAACTCTCAGGGGAGACGAGCACAGGCATTCCGTTAGAACCCACGCGCTTCCGACAGCTGGTGGAACCTCCCCACGCTCAGGATTCCGGAAACATTGTCATTGAGTGGGGGAGCTCGAGAGAAAACTCCAAGCAGCTCTCTTCATTCACAGGTTTTCCCTGCTCGGGGAAGTCCGAGAAATACCTTCCCTGACTTTGGGGAGGCAGCCTCTGTCACTGGGATTTCCTGCAACCACCCCTAGCATTCCCTGGCAGAGAGACATGAGGAAAATCTTCAGGGGATACGAGCACAGGCATTCCCTTAGAACCCACGCGCTGCCGACCGTTGGTGGAACCTCCACACGCTCAGTATTCTGGAACCATTGTCATTGAGTGGGGGAGCTCTAGAGAAAACTCCACGCAGCTCTCTTCAGTCACAGGTGTTCCCTGATCGGGGAAGTCCGAGAAATAGCTTCCCTGACCTTGGGGAGGCAGCCTCTGTCACTGGGATTTCCTGCAACACCACCTAACATTCCATGGCACAGAGACATGAGGAAAACCCTCAGGGGAGACGAGCACAGGCATTCCCTTTGAACCCACGCGCTGCCGACCGTTGTTGGAACCTCCCCACGCTCAGGATTACAGAACCATAGTCATTGAGTGGGGGATCTCGGGAGACAACTCGACGCTGCTCTCTTTAGTCACAGGTGTTCCCTGCTCGGGGAAGTCCGAGAAAAAACTTCCCTGACTTTGGGGAGGGAGCCTCTGACACTGGGAATTCCTGCAAACCCTCCTAGCATTCCCTGGCACAGAGACATGAAGAAAACCCTCAGGGAAGACGAGCACAGGCATTCCCTTAGAAACCACGCGGTGCCGACCGTTGGTGTAACCTCCCCACGCTCAGGATTCCCGAACCATTGTCATTGTGTGGGGGAGCTAGAGAGACAAAACCACGCAGCTCTCTTCAGTCACAGGTGTTCCCTGCTCGGGGAAGTCCGAGAAATACCTTCCCTGACCTTGGGGAGGCAGCCTCTGTCCCTGGGATTTCCTGCAACCACCCCTAGCATTCCCTGGCACAGATACATGAGGAAAACCCTCAGGGGAGACGAGCACTGTCATTCCCTTAGAACACACGCTCTGCGGACCGTTGGTGGAACCTCCCCACGCTCAGGATTCCGGAAACATAGTCAGTGAGTGGGGGATCTCAAGAGACAACTCCACGCAGCTCTCTTCAGTCACAGGTTTTCGCTGCTCCGGGAAGTCCGAGAAATACATTCCCTGACCTTGTGGAGGCAGGTTCTGTCACTGGGATTTCCTGCAAACCCTCCTAGCATTCCCTGGCACAGAAACATGAGGAAAACACTCAGGGGAGGCGAGCACATGCATTCCCTTAGAAACCACGCGCTGCTGACTGTTGGTGGAACCTCCCCACGCTCAGGACTCCGGAAAAATAGTCATTGAGTGGGGGAGCTCGAGAGAAAACTCCACGCAGCTCTCTTCAGTCAGAGGTGTTCCCTGCTCGGGGAAGTCCGAGAAATAACTTCCCTGTCGTTGGGGAGGCAGCATCTGGCACTGGGATTTCCTGAAACCCCCCCTAGCATTCCCTGGCACAGAGACATGAGTAAAACCCACAGGGGAAACGAGCACAGGCATTCCGTTAGAACCCACGCACTGCCGACCGTTGGTGGAACCTCCCCACGCTCAGGATTCCGGAATCATTGTCATTTAGTGGGGGAGCTCGAGAGACAACTCCACGCAGTTCTCTTCAGTCACAGGTGTTCCCTGATCGGGGAAGTCCGAGAAATAACTTCCCTGACCTTGGGGAGGCAGCCTCGGTCACTGGGATTTCCTGCAACACCCCCTAGCATTCCCTGGCACAGAGACATGAGGAAAAGCCTCAGGGGAGACGAGCACAGGCATTCCCTTTGAACCCACGCGCTGCCGACCGTTGTTGGAACCTCCCCACGCTCAGGATTACAGAACCATAGTCATTGAGTGGGGGATCTCGGGAGACAACTCGACGCAGCTCTCTTCAGTCACAGATGTTCCCTGCTCGGGGAAGTCCGAGAAAAAACTTCCCTGACCTTGGGGAGGCAGCCTCTGTCACTGGGAATTCCTGCAAACCCTCCTAGCATTCCCTGGCACAGAGACATGAAGAAAACCCTCAGGGAAGACGAGCACAGGCATTCCCTTAGAAACCACGCGCTGCCGACCGTTGGTGTAACCTCCCCACGCTCAGGATTCCCGAACCATTGTCATTGAGTGGGGGAGCAAGAGAGACAACACCACGCAGCTCTCTTCAGTCACAGGTGTTCCCTGCTCGGGGAAATCCGAGAAATACCTTCCCTGACCTTGGGGAGGCAGCCTCTGACCCTGGGATTCCCTGCAACCCCCCCTAGCATTCCCTGGCACAGATACATGAGGAAAACCCTCAGGGGAGACGAGCACAGTCATTCCCTTAGAACACACGCTCTGCCGACCGTTGGTGGAACCTCCCCACGCTCAGGATTCCGGAAACATAGTCAGTGAGTGGGGGATCTCGAGAGACAACTCCACGCAGCTCTCTTCAGTCACAGGTTTTCCCTGCTCCGGGAAGTCCGAGAAATACATTCCCTGACCTTGTGGAGGCAGGTTCTGTCACTGGGATTTCCTGGAAACCCTCCTAGCATTCCCTGGCACAGAAACATGAGGAAAACACTCAGGGGAGGCGAGCACATGCATTCCCTTAGAAACCGCGCGCTGCTGACTGTTGGTGGAACCTCCCCACGCTCAGGACTCCGGAAAAATAGTCATTGAGTGGGGGAGCTCGAGAGAAAACTCCACGCAGCTCTCTTCTGTCAGAGGTGTTCCCTGCTCGGGGAAGTCCGAGAAATAACTTCCCTGACGTTGGGGAGGCAACCTCTGGCACTGGGATTTCCTGAAACCCCCCCTAGCATTCCCTGGCAGAGAGACATGAGTAAAACCCACAGGGGAAACGAGCACAGGCATTCCGTTAGAACCCACGCACTGCCGACCGTTGGTGGAACCTCCCCACGCTCAGGATTCCGGAATCATTGTCATTTAGTGGGGGAGCTCGAGAGACAACTCCACGCAGTTCTCTTCAGTCACAGGTGTTCCCTGCAAGGGGAATTCCGAAAATACCTTCCCTGACCTTGGGGCGGCAGCCTCGGTCACTGGGATTTCCTGCAACACCCCCTAGCATTCCCTGGCACAGAGACATGAGGAAAACCCTCAGGGGAGACGAGCACAGGCATTCCGTTAGAATCCACGCGCTGCCGAACGTTGGTGGAACCTCCCCACGTTCAGGATTCCGGAACCATTGTCATTGAGTGGGGGAGCCCGAGAGAAAACTCCACGCAGCTCTCTTCAGTCACAGATGTTCCCTGCTCGGGGAAGTACGAGAAATACATTCCCTAACCTTGGGGAGGCTGCCTCTGTCCCTGGGATTTCCTGCAACTCCCCCTAACATTCCCTGGCACAAAGATATGAGGAAAACCATCAAGGGAGACGAGCACAGGCATTCCGTTAGATCCCACGCGCTGCCGACGGTTGGTGGAACCTCCCCACGCTCAGGATTCCGGAAACATTTTCATTGAGTGGGGGAGTCCGAGAGACAACTCGACGCAGCTCTCTTCAGTCACAGGTGTTCCCTGCTCGGGTAAGTGCGAGAAATAACTTCCCTGAACTTGTGGAGGCATCCTCTGTCACTGGGATTTCCTGCAACAACCCCTAGCATTCCCTGGCACAGAGACATGAGGAAAACACTCAGGGGAGACGAGCACAGGCATTCCCTTAGAACCAACGAGTTGCCAACCGTTGTTGGAACCTCCCCACGCTCAGGATTCCGGAAACATAGTCATTGAGTGGGGGATCACGAGAGACAACTCCACGCAGATCTCTTCAGTCACAGGTGTTCCCTGCTCGGGGAAGTCCGAGAAATACCTTCCCTGACCTTGGGGAGGCATCCTCTGTCACTGGGATTTCCTGTAAACCCTCCTAGCATTCCCTGGCACAGAGACATGAGGAAAACCCTCAGGGGAGGTGAGCACAGGCATTCCTTTAGAACCCAAGCGCTGCCGACCGTTGGTGGAACCTCCCCACGCTCATTGTTCCGGAAAGATTGACAGTGCGTGGGGGAGCTCGAGAGACAACTCCACGCAGCTCTCTTCAGTCACAGGTGTTCCCTGTCCGGGGAAGTCCGAGAAATACCTTCCATGAACTTGGGGAGGCAGCCTCTGACTCTGGGAATTCCTACAACCTACCCTAGAATTCCCTGGCACAGAGACATTAGGAAAACCATCAGGGGAGACCAGCTCAGGCATTCCGTTGGAACCCACGCGCTGCCGACCGTTGGTGGAACCTCCCCACGCTCAGGGTTCTGGAACCATTGTCAGTGCCGGGGGAGCTGGAGAGACAGCTCCACGCAGCTGTCTTCAGTCACAGGTGTTCCCTGCCCGGGGAAGTCCGAGAAAAATTTCCCTGACCTTGGTGAGGCAGCCTCTGTCACTGGGATTTCCTGCAACCCCCCCTAGCATTCCCTGGCACAGAGACATGAGGAAAACTCTCAGGGGAGACGAGCACAGGCATTCCGTTAGAACCCACGCGCTTCCGACAGCTGGTGGAACCTCCCCACGCTCAGGATTCCGGAAACATTGTCATTGAGTGGGGGAGCTCGAGAGACAACTCCACGCAGCTCTCTTCATTCACTGGTGTTCCCTGCTCGGGGAAGTCCGAGAAATAACTTCCCTGACCTTGGGGAGGCAGCCTCTGTCACTGGGATTTCCTGCAACCCCCCCAGCATTCCCTGGCACAGAGACATGAGGAAAACCCTCAGGGGAGTCGAGCACATTCATTCCGTTAGAACACACGCGCTGCCGACCTTTGGTGGAACCTCCCCACGCTCAGTATTCCGGAAAATGTTCATTGAGTGGGGGAGCTCGAGAGAAAATTCCACGCAGCTCTCTTCAGTCACAGGTGTTCCCTGCTCGGGGAAGTCCTAGAAATAGCTTCCCTGACTTTGGGGAGGCAGCCTCTGTCACTGGGATTTCCTGCAAACCCCCCTAGCATTTCCTGGCACAGAGATATTAGGAAAACACTCAGGGGAGATCAGCTCAGGCATTCCGTTGGAACCCACGCGCTGCCGACCGTTGGTGGAACCTCCCCACGCTCAGGATTCCGGAACCATTGCCATTGTGTTGGGGAGTTCGAGAGACAACTCCACGAAGCTCTCTTCAGTCACAGGAATTCCCTGCTCGGGGAAGTACGAGAAATACCTTCCCTGACCTTGGGGAGGAAGCCTCTGTCACTGGGATTTCCTGCAACCCTCCGTAGCATTCCCTGGCACAGAGACATGAGGAAAACCCTCAGGGGAGACGAGCACAGGCATTCCCTTAGAACCCAAGTTATTCCGACCGTTGGTGGAACCTCCCCACGCTCAGGATTCCGGAACCATAGTCATTGAGTGGGGGAGCTCGAGAGACAACTCCACGCAGCTCTCTTCAGTCACAGGTGTTCCCTGCTCGGGGAAGTCCGAGAAAAAAATTCCGTGACCTTGGTGAGGCAGCCTCTGTCACTGGGATATCCTGCAACCCCCCCTAGCATTCCCTGGCACAGAGACATGAGGAAAACTCTCAGGGGAGACGAGCACAGGCATTCCGTTAGAACACACGCGCTGCCGACCGCTGGTGGAACCTCCCCACGCTCAGGATTCCGGAACCATTGTCATTGAGTGGGGGAGCTCGAGAGAAAACTCCACGCAGCTCTCTTCAGTCACAGGTGTTCCCTGCTCGGGGAAGTCCTAGAAATAGCCTCGCTGACTTTGGGGAGGCAGCCTCTGTCACTGTGATTTCCTGCAAACCCCCCTAGCAGTTCCTGGCACAGAGATATTAGGAAAACACTCAGGGGAGATCAGCTCAGGCATTCCGTTGGAACCCACGCGCTGCCGACCGTTGGTGGAACCTCCCCACGCTCAGGATTCCGGAAACATTGTCATTGAGTGGGGGAGCTCGAGAGACAACTCCACGCAGCTCTCTTCAATCACAGGTGTTCCCTGCTCGGGGAAGTCCGAGAAATAACTTCCCTGACCTTGGGGAGGCAGCCTCTGTCACTGGGATTTCCTGCAACCCCACCTAGCATTCCTTGGCACAGAGACATGAGGAAAACCCTCAGGGGAGACGAGCACAGGCATTCCGTTAGGACCCACGCGCTGCCGACCGTTGGTGGAACCTCCCCACGCTCAGGATTCCAGAACCATTGTCATTGAGTGGGGGAGCTCGAGAGATAACTCCACGCATCTCTCTTCAGTCACAGGTGTTCCCTGATCGGGGAAGTCCGAGAAATACCTTCCCTGACCTTGGTGAGGCAGCCTCTGCACTGGGATTTCCTGCAACACCCCCTAGCATTCCCTGGCAGAGAGACATGAGGAAAATCCTCAGGGGAGACGAGCACAGGCATTCCGTTAGAACCCACGCGCTGCCGACCGTTGGTGGAACCTCCCCACGCTCAGGATTCCGGAAGCATTGTCATTGAGTGGGGGATACCGAGAGAAAACTCCAAGCAGCTCTCTTCATTCACAGGTGTTCCCTGCTCGGGGAAGTCCGAGAAATACCTTCCCTGACTTTGGGGAGGCAACCTCTGTCACTGGGATTTCCTGCAACCCCCCCTAGCATTCCCTGGCAGAGAGACATGAGGAAAACCCTCAGGGGATATGAGCACAGGCATTCCCTTAGAACCCACGCGCTGCCGACCTTTGGTGGAACCTCCACACGCTCAGTATTCTGGAACCATTGTCATTGAGTGGGGGATCCCGAGAGACAACTCGACGCAGCTCTCTTCAGTCACAGATGTTCCCTGCTCGGGTAAGTGCGAGAAATAACTTCCGTGAACTTGTCGAGGCAGCCTCTGTCACTGGGATTTCCTGCAACACCCCCTAGCATTCCCTGGCACAGAGACATGAGGAAAACACTCAGGGGAGACGAGCACAGGCATTCCCTTAGAACCAACGAGCTGCCGACCGTTGTTGGAACCTCCCCACGCTCAGGATTCCGGAAACATAGTCATTGAGTGGGGGATCACGAGAGACAACTCCACGCAGCTCTCTTCAGTCACAGGTGTTCCCTGCTCGGGGAAGTCCGAGAAATACCTTCCCTGACCTTGGGGAGGCAGCCTCTGTCCCTGGGATTTCCTGCAACCACCCCTAGCATTCCCTGGCACAGATACATGAGGAAAACCCTCAGGGGAGACGAGCACAGTCATTCCCTTAGAACACACGCTCTGCCGACCGTTGGTGGAACCTCCCCACGCTCAGGATTCCGGAATCATTGTCATTTAGTGGGGAACTCGAGAGACAACTCCACGCAGTTCTCTTCAGTCACAGGTGTTCCCTGCAAGGGGAAGTCCGAGAAATACCTTCCCTGACCTTGGGGAGGCAGCCTCGGTCGCTGGGATTTCCTGCAACACCCCCTAGCATTCCCTGGCACAGAGATATGAGGAAAACCATCAGGGGAGTCGAGCACAGGCATTCCGTTAGATCCCACGCGCTGCCGACCGTTGGTGGAACCTCCCCACACTCAGGATTCCGGAATCATTTTCATTGAGTGGGGGAGTTCGAGAGACAACTCGACGCAGCTCTCTTCAGTCACAGGTGTTCCCTGCTCGGGTAAGTGCGAGAAATATCTTCACTGAACTTGTGGAGGCAGCATCTGTCACTGGGATTTCCTGCAACACCCCATAGCATTCCCTGGCACAGAGACATGAGGAAAACACTCAGGGGAGACGAGCACAGGCATTCCCTTAAAACCAACGAGCTGCCGACCGTTGTTGGAACCTCCCCACGCTCAGGATTCCAGAAACATAGTCATTGAGTGGGGGATCACGAGAGACAACTCCACGCAGCTCTCTTCAGTCACAGGTGTTCCCTGCTCGGGGAAGTACGAGAAATACCTTCCCTGACCTTGGGGAGGCAGCCTCTGTCACTGGGATTTCCTGCAACCGCCCCTAGCATTCCCTGGCACAGAGAAATTAGGAAAACCCTCAGGGGAGACGAGTACAGGCTTTCCGTTAGAACCGACGCGCTGCCGACGGTTGGTGGAACCTCCCCACGCTCAGGATTCCAGAACCATTGTCTTTGAGTGGGGGAGCTCGAGAGACAACTCCACGCAGCTCTCTTCAGTCACAGGTGTTCTCTGTTCGGGGAAGTCCGAGAAATAACTTCCCTGACCTTGTGGAGGCAGCCTCTGTCACTGGGATTTCCTGCAAACCCTCCTAGCATTCCCTGGCACAGAGACATGAGGAAAACACTCATGGGAGACGAGCACAGGCATTCCCTTAGAAACAACACGCTGCTGACCGTTGGTGGAACCTCCCCACGCTCAGGATTCCGGAACCATTGTCATTGAGTGGGGGATCTCGGGAGACAACTCCACGCAGCTCTCTTCAGTCACAGGTGTTCCCTGCTCGGGGAAGTCCGAGAAATACCTTCCCTGACCTTGGGGAGGCAGCCACTGTCACTGGGATTTCCTGTAAACCCTCCTAGCATTCCCTGGCACAGAGACATGAGGAAAACCCTCAGGGGAGATGAGCACAGGCATTCCTTTAGAACCCACGCGCTGCCGACCGTTGGTGGAACCTCTCCACGCTCATTGTTCCGGAAAGATTGACAGTGCGTGGGGGAGCTCGAGAGACAACTCCACGCAGCTCTCTTCAGTCACAGGTGTTCCCTGTCCGGGGAAGTCCGAGAAATACCTTCCCTGACCTTGGGTAGGCAGCCTCTGACTCTTGGAATTCCTACAACCCCACCTAGCATTCCCTGGCAAAGAGACATTAGGAAAACCCTCAGGGGAGACCAGCTCAGGCATTCCGTTGGAACCCAAGCGCTGCCGACCGTTGGTGGAACCTCCCCACGCTCAGGGTTCCGGAACCATTGTCAGTGCCGGGGGAGCTCGAGAGAAAACTCCACGCAGCTGTCTTCAGTCACAGGTGTTCCGTGTCCGGGGAAGTCCGAAGAATACCGTAACTGACCTTGGGGAGGCAGCCTCTTTCACTGGGATTTCCTGCAAACGCCCCTAGCATTCCCTGGCACAGAGACATTAGGAAAATCCTCAGGGGAGACAAGCTCAGGCATCCCGTTGGAACCCACGCGCTGCCGACCTTTGGTGGACCCTCCCCACGCTCAGGATTCCGTAACCATTGTCATTCAGTGGGGGAGCTCGAGAGACAACTCCACGCAGCTCTCTTCAGTCACAGGTGTTCCCTGCTCGGGGAAGTCCGAGAAAAAAATTCCGTGACCTTGGTGAGGCAGCCTCTGTCACTGGGATATCCTGCAACCCCCCCTAGCATTCCCTGGCACAGAGACATGAGGAAAACTCTCAGGGGAGACGAGCACAGGCATTCCGTTAGAACACACGCGCTGCCGACCGCTGGTGGAACCTCCCCACGCTCAGGATTCCGGAACCATTGTCATTGAGTGGGGGAGCTCGAGAGAAAACTCCACGCAGCTCTCTTCAGTCACAGGTGTTCCCTGCTCGGGGAAGTCCTAGAAATAGCCTCGCTGACTTTGGGGAGGCAGCCTCTGTCACTGTGATTTCCTGCAAACCCCCCTAGCATTTCCTGGCACAGAGATATTAGGAAAACACTCAGGGGAGATCAGCTCAGGCATTCCGTTGGAACCCACGCGCTGCCGACCGTTGGTGGAACCTCCCCACGCTCAGGATTCCGGAAACATTGTCATTGAGTGGGGGAGCTCGAGAGACAACTCCACGCAGCTCTCTTCAATCACAGGTGTTCCCTGCTCGGGGAAGTCCGAGAAATAACTTCCCTGACCTTGGGGAGGCAGCCTCTGTCACTGGGATTTCCTGCAACCCCACCTAGCATTCCTTGGCACAGAGACATGAGGAAAACCCTCAGGGGAGACGAGCACAGGCATTCCGTTAGGACCCACGCGCTGCCGACCGTTGGTGGAACCTCCCCACGCTCAGGATTCCAGAACCATTGTCATTGAGTGGGGGAGCTCGAGAGATAACTCCACGCATCTCTCTTCAGTCACAGGTGTTCCCTGATCGGGGAAGTCCGAGAAATACCTTCCCTGACCTTGGTGAGGCAGCCTCTGCACTGGGATTTCCTGCAACACCCCCTAGCATTCCCTGGCAGAGAGACATGAGGAAAATCCTCAGGGGAGACGAGCACAGGCATTCCGTTAGAACCCACGCGCTGCCGACCGTTGGTGGAACCTCCCCACGCTCAGGATTCCGGAAGCATTGTCATTGAGTGGGGGATACCGAGAGAAAACTCCAAGCAGCTCTCTTCATTCACAGGTGTTCCCTGCTCGGGGAAGTCCGAGAAATACCTTCCCTGAATTTGGGGAGGCAACCTCTGTCACTGGGATTTCCTGCAACCCCCCCTAGCATTCCCTGGCAGAGAGACATGAGGAAAACCCTCAGGGGATATGAGCACAGGCATTCCCTTAGAACCCACGCGCTGCCGACCTTTGGTGGAACCTCCACACGCTCAGTATTCTGGAACCATTGTCATTGAGTGGGGGATCCCGAGAGACAACTCGACGCAGCTCTCTTCAGTCACAGATGTTCCCTGCTCGGGTAAGTGCGAGAAATAACTTCCGTGAACTTGTCGAGGCAGCCTCTGTCACTGGGATTTCCTGCAACACCCCCTAGCATTCCCTGGCACAGAGACATGAGGAAAACACTCAGGGGAGACGAGCACAGGCATTCCCTTAGAACCAACGAGCTGCCGACCGTTGTTGGAACCTCCCCACGCTCAGGATTCCGGAAACATAGTCATTGAGTGGGGGATCACGAGAGACAACTCCACGCAGCTCTCTTCAGTCACAGGTGTTCCCTGCTCGGGGAAGTCCGAGAAATACCTTCCCTGACCTTGGGGAGGCAGCCTCTGTCCCTGGGATTTCCTGCAACCACCCCTAGCATTCCCTGGCACAGATACATGAGGAAAACCCTCAGGGGAGACGAGCACAGTCATTCCCTTAGAACACACGCTCTGCCGACCGTTGGTGGAACCTCCCCACGCTCAGGATTCCGGAATCATTGTCATTTAGTGGGGAACTCGAGAGACAACTCCACGCAGTTCTCTTCAGTCACAGGTGTTCCCTGCAAGGGGAAGTCCGAGAAATACCTTCCCTGACCTTGGGGAGGCAGCCTCGATCGCTGGGATTTCCTGCAACACCCCCTAGCATTCCCTGGCACAGAGACATGAGGAAAACCCTCAGGGGAGACGAGCACAGGCATTCCGTTAGAACCCACGCGCTGCCGAACGTTGGTGGAACCTCCCCACATTCAGGATTCCGGAAACATTGTCATTGAGTGGGGGAGCTCGAGAGAAAACTCCACGCAGCTCTCTTCAGTCACAGGTGTTCCCTGCTCGGGGAAGTACGAGAAATACATTCCCTGACCTTGGGGAGGCTGCCTCTGTCACTGGGATTTCCTGCAACCCCCCCTAACATTCCCTGGCACAGAGATATGAGGAAAACCATCAGGGGAGACGAGCACAGGCATTCCGTTAGATCCCACGCGCTGCCGACCGTTGGTGGAACCTCCCCACACTCAGGATTCCGGAATCATTTTCATTGAGTGGGGGAGTTCGAGAGACAACTCGACGCAGCTCTCTTCAGTCACAGGTGTTCCCTGCTCGGGTAAGTGCGAGAAATATCTTCACTGAACTTGTGGAGGCAGCATCTGTCACTGGGATTTCCTGCAACACCCCCTAGCATTCCCTGGCACAGAGACATGAGGAAAACACTCAGGGGAGACGAGCACAGGCATTCCCTTAAAACCAACGAGCTGCCGACCGTTGTTGGAACCTCCCCACGCTCAGGATTCCAGAAACATAGTCATTGAGTGGGGGATCACGAGAGACAACTCCACGCAGCTCTCTTCAGTCACAGGTGTTCCCTGCTCGGGGAAGTACGAGAAATACCTTCCCTGACCTTGGGGAGGCAGCCTCTGTCACTGGGATTTCCTGCAACCGCCCCTAGCATTCCCTGGCACAGAGAAATTAGGAAAACCCTCAGGGGAGACGAGTACAGGCTTTCCGTTAGAACCGACGCGCTGCCGACGGTTGGTAGAACCTCCCCACGCTCAGGATTCCAGAACCATTGTCTTTGAGTGGGGGAGCTCGAGAGACAACTCCACGCAGCTCTCTTCAGTCACAGGTGTTCCCTGCTCGGGGAAGTCCGAGAAATACCTTCCCTGAACTTGGGGAGGCAGCCACTGTCACTGGGATTTCCTGTAAACCCTCCTAGCATTCCCTGGCACAGAGAAATGAGGAAAACCCTCAGGGGAGATGAGCACAGGCATTCCTTTAGAACCCACGCGCTGCCGACCGTTGGTGGAACCTCTCCACGCTCATTGTTCCGGAAACATTGACAGTGCGTGGGGGAGCTCGAGAGACAACTCCACGCAGCTCTCTTCAGTCACAGGTGTTCCCTGTCTGGGGAAGTCTGAGAAATACCTTCCCTGACCTTGGGGAGGCAGCCTCTGACTCTGGGAATTCCTACAACCCCCCCTAGCATTCCCTGGCACAGAGACATTAGGAAAACCATCAGGGGAGACCAGCTCAGGCATTCCGTTGGAACCCACGCGCTGCCGACCGTTGGTGGAACCTCCCCACGCTCAGGGTTCCGGAACCATTGTCAGTGCCGGGGGAGCTCGAGAGAAAACTCCACGCAGCTCTCTTCAGTCACAGGTTTTCCCTGCTCCGGGAAGTCCGAGAAATACATTCCCTGACCTTGTGGAGTCAGGTTCTGTCACTGGGATTTCCTGCAAACCCCCCTAGCATTCCCTGGCATATAGACATGAATAAAACCCACAGGGGAAACGAGCACAGGCATTCCGTTAGAACCCATGCACTGCCGACCGTTGGTGGAACCTCCCCACGCTCAGGATTCCGGAATCATTGTCATTTAGTGGGGGAGCTCGAGAGACAACTCCACGCAGTTCTCTTCAGTCACAGGTGTTCCCTGCAAGGGGAAGTCCGAGAAATAACTTCCCTGACCTTCGGGAGGCAGCCTCGGTCACTGGGATTTCCTGCAACACCCCCTAGCATTCCCTGGCACAGAGACATGAGGAAAACACTCAGGGGAGACGAGCACAGGCATTCCCTTAGAAACAACACGCTGCCGACCGTTGGTGGAACCTCCCCACGCTCAGGATTCCGGAAACATAGTCATTGAGTGGGGGATCACGAGAGACAACTCCACGCAGCTCTCTTCAGTCACAGGTGTTCCCTGTCCGGGGAAGTCCGAGAAATACCTTCCCTGACCTTGGGTAGGCATCCTCTGTCACTGGGATTACCTGCAACCGCCCCTAGCATTCCCTGGCACAGAGAAATTAGGAAAATCCTCAGGGGAGACGAGTACAGGCTTTCCGTTAGAACCGACGCGCTGCCGACGGTTGGTGGAACCTCCCCACGCTCAGGATTCCAGAACCATTTTCTTTGAGTGGGGGAGCTCGAGAGACAACTCCACGCAGCTCTCTTCAGTCACAGGTGTTCCCTGTTCGGGGAAGTCCGAGAAATAACTTCCCTGACCTTGTGGAGGCAGCCTCTGTCACTGGGATTTCCTGCAAACCCTCCTAGCATTCCCTGGCACAGAGACATGAGGAAAACACTCAGGGGAGACGAGCACAGGCATTCCCTTAGAAACAACACGCTGCCGACCGTTGGTGGAACCTCCCCACGCTCAGGATTCCGGAACCATTGTCATTGAGTGGGGGATCTCGGGAGACAACTCCACGCAGCTCTCTTCAGTCACAGGTGTTCCCTGCTCGGGGAAGTCCGAGAAATACCTTCCCTGACCTTGGGGAGGCAGCCACTGTCACTGGGATTTCCTGTAAACCCTCCTAGCATTCCCTGGCACAGAGACATGAGGAAAACCCTCAGGGGAGAAGAGCACAGGCATTCCTTTAGAACCCACGCGCTGCCGACCGTTGGTGGAACCTCTCCACGCTCATTGTTCCGGAAAGATTGACAGTGCGTGGGGGAGCTCGAGAGACAACTCCACGCAGCTCTCTTCAGTCACAGGTGTTCCCTGTCCGGGGAAGTCCGAGAAATACCTTCCCTGACCTTGGGTAGGCAGCCTCTGACTCTTGGAATTCCTACAACGCCACCTAGCATTCCCTGGCAAAGAGACATTAGGAAAACCATCAGGGGAGACCAGCTAAGGCATTCCGTTGGAACCCACGCGCTGCCGACCGTTGGTGGAACCTCCCCACGCTCAGGGTTCCGGAACCATTGTCAGTGCCGGGGGAGCTCGAGAGAAATCTCCACGCAGCTGTCTTCAGTCACAGGTGTTCCGGGTCCGGGGAAGTCCGAAGAATACCGTAACTGACCTTGGCGAGGCAGCCTCTGTCACTGGGATTTCCTGCAAACGCCCCTAGCATTCCCTGGCACAGAGACATTAGGAAAATCCTCAGGGGAGACAAGCTCAGGCATCCCGTTGGAACCCAAGCGCTGCCGACCTTTGGTGGACCCTCCCCACGCTCAGGATTCCGTAACCATTGTCATTCAGTGGGGGAGCTCGAGAGACAACTCCACGCAGCTCTCTTCAGTCACAGGTGTTCCCTGCTCGGGGAAGTCCGAGAAAAAAATTCCCTGACCTTGGTGAGGCAGCCTCTGTCACTGGGATTTCCTGCAACCCCCCCTAGCATTCCCTGGCACAGAGACATGAGGAAAATTCTCAGGGGAGACGATCACAGGCATTCCGTTAGAACACACGCGCTGCCGACCGCTGGTGGAACCTCCCCACGCTCAGGATTCCGGAACCATTGTCATTGAGTGGGGGAGCTCGAGAGAAAACTCCACGCAGCTCTCTTCAGTCACAGGTGTTCCCTGCTCGGGGAAGTCCTAGAAATAGCCTCGCTGACTTTGGGGAGGCAGCCTCTGTCACTGTGATTTCCTGCAAACCCCCCTAGCATTTCCTGGCACAGAGATATTAGGAAAACACTCAGGGGAGATCAGCTCAGGCATTCCGTTGGAACCCACGCGCTGCCGACCGTTGGTGGAACCTCCCCACGCTCAGGATTCCGGAAACATTGTCATTGAGTGGGGGAGCTCGAGAGACAACTCCACGCAGCTCTCTTCAATCACAGGTGTTCCCTGCTCGGGGAAGTCCGAGAAATAACTTCCCTGACCTTGGGGAGGCAGCCTCTGTCACTGGGATTTCCTGCAACCCCACCTAGCATTCCTTGGCACAGAGACATGAGGAAAACCCTCAGGGGAGACGAGCACAGGCATTCCGTTAGGACCCACGCGCTGCCGACCGTTGGTGGAACCTCCCCACGCTCAGGATTCCAGAACCATTGTCATTGAGTGGGGGAGCTCGAGAGATAACTCCACGCATCTCTCTTCAGTCACAGGTGTTCCCTGATCGGGGAAGTCCGAGAAATACCTTCCCTGACCTTGGTGAGGCAGCCTCTGCACTGGGATTTCCTGCAACACCCCCTAGCATTTCCTGGCAGAGAGACATGAGGAAAATCCTCAGGGGAGACGAGCACAGGCATTCCGTTAGAACCCACGCGCTGCCGACCGTTGGTGGAACCTCCCCACGCTCAGGATTCCGGAAGCATTGTCATTGAGTGGGGGATACCGAGAGAAAACTCCAAGCAGCTCTCTTCATTCACAGGTGTTCCCTGCTCGGGGAAGTCCGAGAAATACCTTCCCTGACTTTGGGGAGGCAACCTCTGTCACTGGGATTTCCTGCAACCCCCCCTAGCATTCCCTGGCAGAGAGACATGAGGAAAACCCTCAGGGGATATGAGCACAGGCATTCCCTTAGAACCCACGCGCTGCCGACCTTTGGTGGAACCTCCACACGCTCAGTATTCTGGAACCATTGTCATTGAGTGGGGGATCCCGAGAGAAAACTCCACGCAGCTCTCTTCAGTCACAGGTGTTCCCTGATCGGGGAAGTCCGAGAAATAACTTCCCTGACCTTGGGGAGGCAGCCTCTGTCACTGGGATTTCCTGCAACACCCCCTAACATTCCCTGGCACAGAGATATGAGGAAAACCCTCAGGGGAGACGAGCACAGGCATTCCCTTTGAACCCACGCGCTGCAGACCGTTGTTGGAACCTCCCCACGCTCAGGATTACAGAACCATAGTCATTGAGTGGGGGATCTCGGGAGACAACTCGACGCAGCTCTCTTCAGTCACAGGTGTTCCCTGCACGGGGAAGTCCGAGAAAAAACTTCCCTGACCTTGGGGAGTCAGCCTCTGTCACTGGGAATTCCTGCAAACCCTCCTAGCATTCCCTGGCACAGAGAGATGAAGAAAACCCTCAGGGAAGACGAGCACAGGCATTCCCTTAGTAACCACGCGCTGCCGACCGTTGGTGTAACCTCCCCACGCTCAGGATTCCCGAACCATTGTCATTGAGTGAGGGAGCTAGAGAGACAACACCACGCAGCTCTCTTCAGTTACAGGTGTTCCCTGCTCGGGGAAGTCCGAGAAATAACTTCCCTGACCTTGGGGAGGCAGCCACTGTCCCTGGGATTTCCTGCAACCCCCCCTAGCATTCCCTGGAACAGATACATGAGGAAAACCCTCAGGGGAGACGAGCACAGTCATTCCCTTTGAACACACGCTCTGCCGACCGTTGGTGGAACCTCCCCACGCTCAGGATTCCGGAAACATAGTCAGTGAGTGGTGGATCTCGAGAGACAACTCTACGCAGCTCTCTTCAGTCACAGATTTTCCCTGCTCCGGGAAGTCCGAGAAATACATTCCCTGACCTTGTGGAGGCAGGTTCTGTCACTGGGATTTCCTGCAAACCCTCCTAGCATTCCCTGGCACAGAAACATGAGGAAAACACTCAGGGGAGGCGAGCACATGCATTCCCTTAGAAACCACGCGCTGCTGACTGTTGGTGGAACCTCCCCACGCTCAGGACTCCGGAAAAATAGTCATTGAGTGGGGGAGCTCGAGAGACAACTCCACGCAGCTCTCTTCAGTCGCAGGTGTTCCCTGTCCGGGGAAGTCCGAGAAATAGCTTCCCTGACCTTGGGGAGGCAGCCTCTGTCACTGGGATTCCCTGCAACCCCCCCTAGCGTTCCCTGGCACAGTGACATTAGGAAAACACTCAGGGGAGACGAGCACTTGCATTCCGTTAGAACCCACGCGCTGCCGACCTTTGGTGGAACCTCCCCACGCTCAGGATTCCGGAACCATTGTCATTGTGTTGGGGAGTTCGAGAGACAACTCCACGAAGCTCTCTTCAGTCACAGGAATTCCCTGCTCGGGGAAGTACGAGAAATACCTTCCCTGACCTTGGGGAGGAAGCCTCTGTCACTGGGATTTCCTGCAACCCTCCGTAGCATTCCCTGGCACAGAGACATGAGGAAAACCCTCAGGGGAGACGAGCACAGGCATTTCCTTAGAACCCAAGTGCTGCCGACCGTTGGTGGAACCTCCCCACGCTCAGGATTCCGGAAACATAGTCATTGAGTGGGGGAGCTCGAGAGATAACTCCACGCAGCTCTCTTCAGTCACAGGTGTTCCGTGCTCGGGAAAGTCCGAGAAATAACTTCCCTGACCTTGGGGAGGCAGCCTCTGTCACTGGGATTTTCTGCAACACCCCCTAGCATTCCCTGGCACAGAAACATGAGGAAAACCCTCAGGGGAGACGAGCACAGGCATTCCCTTAGAACCCACGCGCTGCCGACCGTTGGTGGACCCTCCCCAAGCTCAGGATTCCTGAACCATTGTCATTGAGTGGGGGAGCTCGAGAGACAACTCCACGCAGCTCTCTTCAGTCACAGGTGTTTCCTGCTCGGGGAAGTCCGAGAAATACCTTCCCTGACCTTGGGGAGGCAGCCTCTGTCACTGGGATTTCCTGCAACCCCCCCTAGCATTCCCTGGCACAGAGACATGGGGAAAACCCTCAGGGGAGACGAGCACATGCATTCCGTTAGAACCCACGCGCTGCCGACCGTTGGTGGAACCTCCCCACGCTCAGGATTCCGGAACCATTGTCATTGTGTGGGGGAGTTCGAGAGACAACTCCACAAAGCTCTCTTCAGTCACAGGAGTTCCCTGTTCGGGGAAGTTCGAGAAATACCTTCCCTGAACTTGGGGAGGCAGGCTATTTCACTGGGATTTCCTGCAACCCTCCGTAGCATTCCCTGGCACAGAGACATGAGGAAAACCCTCAGGGGAGACGAGCACAGGCATTCCCTTAGAACCCAAGTGCTGCCGACCGTTGGTGGAACCTCCCCACACTCAGGATTCCGGAACTATAGTGATTGAGTGGGGGAACTCGAGAGACAACTCCACGCAGCTCTCTTCAGTCACAGGTGTTCCCTGCTCGGGAAAGTCCGAGAAATACCTTCCCTGACCTTGGGGAGGCAGCCTCTGTCACTGGGAATTTCTGCAACACCCCCTAGCATTCCCTGGCACAGAGACATGAGGAAAACCCTCAGGGGAGACGAGCACAGGCACTCCCTTTGAACCCACGCGCTGCCGACCGTTGTTGGACCCTCCCCACGCTCAGGATTCCGGAACCATTGTCATTGAGTGGGGGAGCTCGAGAGACAACTCCACGCAGCTCTCTTCATTCACATGTGTTCCCTGCTCGGGGAAGTCCGAGAAATAACTTCCCTGACCTTGGGGAGGCAGCCTCTGTCACTGGGATTTCCTGCAACGCCCCCAGCATTCCCTGGCACAGAGACATGAGGAAAACCCTCAGGGGAGTCGAGCACATTCATTCCGTTAGAACACACGCGCTGCCGACCGTTGGTGGAACCTCCCCACGCTCAGTATTCCGGACAATGTTCATTGAGTGGGGGAGCTCGAGAGAAAACTCCACGCAGCTCTCTTCAGTCACAGGTGTTCCCTGCTCGGGGAAGTCCTAGAAATAGCTTCCCTGACTTTGGGGAGGCAGCCTCTGTCACTGGGATTTCCTGCAAACACCCCTAGCATTTCCTGGCACAGAGATATTAGGAAAACCCTCAGGGGAGATCAGCTCAGGCATTCCGTTGGAACCCACGCGCTGCCGACCGTTGGTGGAACCTCCCCACGCTCAGGATTCCGGAAACATTGTCATTAAGTGGGGGAGCTCGAGAGACAACTCCACGCAGCTCTCTTCAATCACAGGTGTTCCCTGCTCGGGGAAGTCCGAGAAATAACTTCCCTGACCTTGGGGAGGCAGCCTCTGTCACTGGGATTTCCTGCAACCCCACCTAGCATTCCTTGGCAAAGAGACATGAGGAAAACCCTCAGGGGAGACGAGCACAGGCATTCCGTTATTACCCACGCGCTGCCGACCTTTGGTGGAACCTCCCAACGCTCAGGATTCCGGAAACATTGTCATTGAGTGGGGGAGCTCGAGAGAAAACTCCACGCAGCTCTCTTCAATCACAGGTGTTCCCTGATCGGGGAAGTCCGAGAAATACCTTCCCTGACCTTGGGGAGGCAGCCTCTGTCACTGGGATTTCCTGCAACACACCCTAACATTCCCTGGCACAGAGACATGAGGAAAATCCTCAGGGGAGACGAGCACAGGCATTCCCTTTGAACCCACGCGCTGCCGACCGTTGTTGGAACCTCCCCACGCTCAGGATTACAGAACCATAGTCATTGAGTGGGGGATCTCGGGAGACAACTCGACGCAACTCTCTTCAGTCACAGGTGTTCCCTGCTCGGGGAAGTCCGAGAAAAAACTTCCCTGACCTTGGGGAGGCAGACTCTGTCACTGGGAATTCCTGCAAACCCTCCTAGCATTCCCTGGCACAGAGACATGAAGAAAACCCTCAGGGAAGACGAGCACAGGCATTCCCTTAGAAACCACGCGCTGCCGACCGTTGGTGTAACCTCCCCACGCTCAGGATTCCCGAATCATTGTCATTGAGTGGGGGAGCTAGAGAGACAACACCACGCAGCTCTCTTCAGTCACAGGTGTTCCCTGCTCGGGGAAGTCCGAGAAATACCTTCCCTGACCTTGGGGAGGCAGCCTCTGTCCCTGGGATTTCCTGCAACCCCCCCTAGCATTCCCTGGCACAGAGACATGAGGAAAACCCTCAGGGGAGACGAGCACAGTCATTCCCTTAGAACACACGCTCTGCCGACCGTTGGTGGAACCTCCCCACGCTCAGGATTCCGGAAACATAGTCAGTGAGTGGGGGATCTCGAGAGACAACTCCACGCAGCTCTCTTCAGTCACAGATTTTCCCTGCTCCGGGAAGTCCGAGAAATACATTCCCTGACCTTGTGGAGGCAGGTTCTGTCACTGGGATTTCCTGCAAACACTCCTAGCATTCCCTGGCACAGAAAAATGAGGAAAACACTCAGGGGAGGCGAGCACATGCATTCCCTTAGAAACCACGCGCTGCTGACTGTTGGTGGAACCTCCCCACCCTCAGGACTCCGGAAAAATAGTCATTGAGTGGGGGAGCTCGAGAGACAACTCCACGCAGCTCTCTTCAGTCGCAGGTGTTCCCTGTCCGGGGAAGTCCGAGAAATAGCTTCCCTGACCTTGGGGAGGCAGCCTCTGTCACTGGGATTCCCTGCAACCCCCCCTAGCGTTCCCTGGCACACTGACATGAGGAAAACACTCAGGGGAGACGAGCACTTGCATTCTGTTAGAACCCACGCGCTGCCGACCTTTGGTGGAACCTCCCCACGCTCAGGATTCCGGAACCATTGTCATTGTGTTGGGGAGTTCGAGAGACAACTATACGAAGCTCTCTTCAGTCACAGGAATTCCCTGCTCGGGGAAGTACGAGAAATACCTTCCCTGAACTTGGGGAGGAAGCCTCTGTCACTGGGATTTCCTGCAACCCTCCGTAGCATTCCCTGGCAGAGAGACATGAGGAAAACCCTCAGGGGACACGAGCACAGGCATTCCCCTAGAACCCAAGTGCTGCCGACCGTTGTTGGAACCTCCCCACGCTCAGGATTCCAGAAACATAGTCATTGAGTGGGGGATCACGAGAGACAACTCCACGCAGCTCTCTTCAGTCACAGGTGTTCCCTGCTCGGGGAAGTACGAGAAATACCTTCCCTGACCTTGGGGAGGCAGCCTCTGTCACTGGGATTTCCTGCAACCGCCCCTAGCATTCCCTGGCACAGAGAAATTAGGAAAACCCTCAGGGGAGACGAGTACAGGCTTTCCGTTAGAACCGACGCGCTGCCGACGGTTGGTGGAACCTCCCCACGCTCAGGATTCCAGAACCATTGTCTTTGAGTGGGGGAGCTCGAGAGACAACTCCACGCAGCTCTCTTCAGTCACAGGTGTTCTCTGTTCGGGGAAGTCCGAGAAATAACTTCCCTGACCTTGTGGAGGCAGCCTCTGTCACTGGGATTTCCTGCAAACCCTCCTAGCATTCCCTGGCACAGAGACATGAGGAAAACACTCATGGGAGACGAGCACAGGCATTCCCTTAGAAACAACACGCTGCCGACCGTTGGTGGAACCTCCCCACGCTCAGGATTCCGGAACCATTGTCATTGAGTGGGGGATCTCGGGAGACAACTCCACGCAGCTCTCTTCAGTCACAGGTGTTCCCTGCTCGGGGAAGTCCGAGAAATACCTTCCCTGACCTTGGGGAGGCAGCCACTGTCACTGGGATTTCCTGTAAACCCTCCTAGCATTCCCTGGCACAGAGACATGAGGAAAACCCTCAGGGGAGATGAGCACAGGCATTCCTTTAGAACCCACGCGCTGCCGACCGTTGGTGGAACCTCTCCACGCTCATTGTTCCGGAAAGATTGACAGTGCGTGGGGGAGCTCGAGAGACAACTCCACGCAGCTCTCTTCAGTCACAGGTGTTCCCTGTCCGGGGAAGTCCGAGAAATACCTTCCCTGACCTTGGGTAGGCAGCCTCTGACTCTTGGAATTCCTACAACCCCACCTAGCATTCCCTGGCAAAGAGACATTAGGAAAACCCTCAGGGGAGACCAGCTCAGGCATTCCGTTGGAACCCAAGCGCTGCCGACCGTTGGTGGAACCTCCCCACGCTCAGGGTTCCGGAAACATTGTCAGTGCCGGGGGAGCTCGAGAGAAAACTCCACGCAGCTGTCTTCAGTCACAGGTGTTCCGTGTCCGTGGAAGTCCGAAGAATACCGTAACTGACCTTGGGGAGGCAGCCTCTGTCACTGGGATTTCCTGCAAACGCCCCTAGCATTCCCTGGCACAGAGACATTAGGAAAATCCTCAGGGGAGACAAGCTCAGGCATCCCGTTGGAACCCACGCGCTGCCGAC
Organism: Vicugna pacos; assembly: GCF_048564905.1. NCBI lineage: Eukaryota > Metazoa > Chordata > Mammalia > Artiodactyla > Camelidae > Vicugna > Vicugna pacos. The sequence continues at coordinate 58,159,450 of NW_027328721.1, read as the reverse complement.
CTTTGGTGGACCCTCCCCACGCTCAGGATTCCGTAACCATTGTCATTCAGTGGGGGAGCTCGAGAGACAACTCCACGCAGCTCTCTTCAGTCACAGGTGTTCCCTGCTCGGGGAAGTCCGAGAAAAAAATTCCGTGACCTTGGTGAGGCAGCCTCTGTCACTGGGATATCCTGCAACCCCCCCTAGCATTCCCTGGCACAGAGACATGAAGAAAACTCTCAGGGGAGACGAGCACAGGCATTCCGTTAGAACACACGCGCTGCCGACCGCTGGTGGAAACTCCCCACGCTCAGGATTCCGGAACCATTGTCATTGAGTGGGGGAGCTCGAGAGAAAACTCCACGCAGCTCTCTTCAGTCACAGGTGTTCCCTGCTCGGGGAAGTCCTAGAAATAGCCTCGCTGACTTTGGGGAGGCAGCCTCTGTCACTGTGATTTCCTGCAAACCCCCCTAGCATTTCCTGGCACAGAGATATTAGGAAAACACTCAGGGGAGATCAGCTCAGGCATTCCGTTGGAACCCACGCGCTGCCGACCGTTGGTGGAACCTCCCCACGCTCAGGATTCCGGAAACATTGTCATTGAGTGGGGGAGCTCGAGAGACAACTCCACGCAGCTCTCTTCAATCACAGGTGTTCCCTGCTCGGGGAAGTCCGAGAAATAACTTCCCTGACCTTGGGGAGGCAGCCTCTGTCACTGGGATTTCCTGCAACCCCACCTAGCATTCCTTGGCACAGAGACATGAGGAAAACCCTCAGGGGAGACGAGCACAGGCATTCCGTTAGGACCCACGCGCTGCCGACCGTTGGTGGAACCTCCCCACGCTCAGGATTCCAGAACCATTGTCATTGAGTGGGGGAGCTCGAGAGATAACTCCACGCATCTCTCTTCAGTCACAGGTGTTCCCTGATCGGGGAAGTCCGAGAAATACCTTCCCTGACCTTGGTGAGGCAGCCTCTGCACTGGGATTTCCTGCAACACCCCCTAGCATTCCCTGGCAGAGAGACATGAGGAAAATCCTCAGGGGAGACGAGCACAGGCATTCCGTTAGAACCCACGCGCTGCCGACCGTTGGTGGAACCTCCCCACGCTCAGGATTCCGGAAGCATTGTCATTGGGTGGGGGATACCGAGAGAAAACTCCAAGCAGCTCTCTTCATTCACAGGTGTTCCCTGCTCGGGGAAGTCCGAGAAATACCTTCCCTGAATTTGGGGAGGCAACCTCTGTCACTGGGATTTCCTGCAACCCCCCCTAGCATTCCCTGGCAGAGAGACATGAGGAAAACCCTCAGGGGATATGAGCACAGGCATTCCCTTAGAACCCACGCGCTGCCGACCTTTGGTGGAACCTCCACACGCTCAGTATTCTGGAACCATTGTCATTGAGTGGGGGATCCCGAGAGACAACTCGACGCAGCTCTCTTCAGTCACAGATGTTCCCTGCTCGGGTAAGTGCGAGAAATAACTTCCGTGAACTTGTCGAGGCAGCCTCTGTCACTGGGATTTCCTGCAACACCCCCTAGCATTCCCTGGCACAGAGACATGAGGAAAACACTCAGGGGAGACGAGCACAGGCATTCCCTTAGAACCAACGAGCTGCCGACCGTTGTTGGAACCTCCCCACGCTCAGGATTCCGGAAACATAGTCATTGAGTGGGGGATCACGAGAGACAACTCCACGCAGCTCTCTTCAGTCACAGGTGTTCCCTGCTCGGGGAAGTCCGAGAAATACCTTCCCTGACCTTGGGGAGGCAGCCTCTGTCCCTGGGATTTCCTGCAACCACCCCTAGCATTCCCTGGCACAGATACATGAGGAAAACCCTCAGGGGAGACGAGCACAGTCATTCCCTTAGAACACACGCTCTGCCGACCGTTGGTGGAACCTCCCCACGCTCAGGATTCCGGAATCATTGTCATTTAGTGGGGAACTCGAGAGACAACTCCACGCAGTTCTCTTCAGTCACAGGTGTTCCCTGCAAGGGGAAGTCCGAGAAATACCTTCCCTGACCTTGGGGAGGCATCCTCGGTCGCTGGGATTTCCTGCAACACCCCCTAGCATTCCCTGGCACAGAGACATGAGGAAAACCCTCAGGGGAGACGAGCACAGGCATTCCGTTAGAACCCACGCGCTGCCGAACGTTGGTGGAACCTCCCCACATTCAGGATTCCGGAAACATTGTCATTGAGTGGGGGAGCTCGAGAGAAAACTCCACGCAGCTCTCTTCAGTCACAGGTGTTCCCTGCTCGGGGAAGTACGAGAAATACATTCCCTGACCTTGGGGAGGCTGCCTCTGTCACTGGGATTTCCTGCAACCCCCCCTAACATTCCCTGGCAGAGAGATATGAGGAAAACCATCAGGGGAGACGAGCACAGGCATTCCGTTAGATCCCACGCGCTGCCGACCGTTGGTGGAACCTCCCCACACTCAGGATTCCGGAATCATTTTCATTGAGTGGGGGAGTTCGAGAGACAACTCGACGCAGCTCTCTTCAGTCACAGGTGTTCCCTGCTCGGGTAAGTGCGAGAAATATCTTCACTGAACTTGTGGAGGCAGCATCTGTCCCTGGGATTTCCTGCAACACCCCCTAGCATTCCCTGGCACAGAGACATGAGGAAAACACTCAGGGGAGACGAGCACAGGCATTCCCTTAAAACCAACGAGCTGCCGACCGTTGTTGGAACCTCCCCACGCTCAGGATTCCAGAAACATAGTCATTGAGTGGGGGATCACGAGAGACAACTCCACGCAGCTCTCTTCAGTCACAGGTGTTCCCTGCTCGGGGAAGTACGAGAAATACCTTCCCTGACCTTGGGGAGGCAGCCTCTGTCACTGGGATTTCCTGCAACCGCCCCTAGCATTCCCTGGCACAGAGAAATTAGGAAAACCCTCAGGGGAGACGAGTACAGGCTTTCCGTTAGAACCGACGCGCTGCCGACGGTTGGTGGAACCTCCCCACGCTCAGGATTCCAGAACCATTGTCTTTGAGTGGGGGAGCTCGAGAGACAACTCCACGCAGCTCTCTTCAGTCACAGGTGTTCCCTGCTCGGGGAAGTCCGAGAAATAACTTCCCTGACCTTGTGGAAGCAGCCTCTGTCACTGGGATTTCCTGCAAACCCTCCTAGCATTCCCTGGCACAGAGACGTGAGGAAAACACTCAGGGGAGACGAGCACAGGCATTCCCTTAGAAACAACACGCTGCCGACCGTTGGTGGAACCTCCCCACGCTCAGGATTCCGGAACCATTGTCATTGACTGGGGGAACTCGGGAGACAACTCCACGCAGCTCTCTTCAGTCACAGGTGTTCCCTGCTCGGGGAAGTCCGAGAAATACCTTCCCTGAACTTGGGGAGGCAGCCACTGTCACTGGGATTTCCTGTAAACCCTCCTAGCATTCCCTGGCACAGAGAAATGAGGAAAACCCTCAGGGGAGATGAGCACAGGCATTCCTTTAGAACCCACGCGCTGCCGACCGTTGGTGGAACCTCTCCACGCTCATTGTTCCGGAAACATTGACAGTGCGTGGGGGAGCTCGAGAGACAACTCCACGCAGCTCTCTTCAGTCACAGGTGTTCCCTGTCCGGGGAAGTCTGAGATATACCTTCCCTGACCTTGGGGAGGCAGCCTCTGACTCTGGGAATTCCTACAACCCCCCCTAGCATTCCCTGGCACAGAGACATTAGGAAAACCATCAGGGGAGACCAGCTCAGGCATTCCGTTGGAACCCACGCGCTGCCGACCGTTGGTGGAACCTCCCCACGCTCAGGGTTCCGGAACCATTGTCAGTGCCGGGGGAGCTCGAGAGAAAACTCCACGCAGCTCTCTTCAGTCACAGGTTTTCCCTGCTCCGGGAAGTCCGAGAAATACATTCCCTGACCTTGTGGAGGCAGGTTCTGTCACTGGGATTTCCTGCAAACCCCCCTAGCATTCCCTGGCACATAGACATGAATAAAACCCACAGGGGAAACGAGCACAGGCATTCCGTTAGAACCCATGCACTGCCGACCGTTGGTGGAACCTCCCCACGCTCAGGATTCCGGAATCATTGTCATTTAGTGGGGGAGCTCGAGAGACAACTCCACGCAGTTCTCTTCAGTCACAGGTGTTCCCTGCAAGGGGAAGTCCGAGAAATACCTTCCCTGACCTTGGGGAGGCAGCCTCGGTCACTGGGATTTCCTGCAACACCCCCTAGCATTCCCTGGCACAGAGACATGAGGAAAACACTCAGGGGAGACGAGCACAGGCATTCCCTTAGAAACAACACGCTGCCGACCGTTGGTGGAACCTCCCCACGCTCAGGATTCCGGAAACATAGTCATTGAGTGGGGGATCACGAGAGACAACTCCACGCAGCTCTCTTCAGTCACAGGTGTTCCCTGTCCGGGGAAGTCCGAGAAATACCTTCCCTGACCTTGGGTAGGCATCCTCTGTCACTGGGATTACCTGCAACCGCCCCTAGCATTCCCTGGCACAGAGAAATTAGGAAAATCCTCAGGGGAGACGAGTACAGGCTTTCCGTTAGAACCGACGCGCTGCCGACGGTTGGTGGAACCTCCCCACGCTCAGGATTCCAGAACCATTTTCTTTGAGTGGGGGAGCTCGAGAGACAACTCCACGCAGCTCTCTTCAGTCACAGGTGTTCCCTGTTCGGGGAAGTCCGAGAAATAACTTCCCTGACCTTGTGGAGGCAGCCTCTGTCACTGGGATTTCCTGCAAACCCTCCTAGCATTCCCTGGCACAGAGACATGAGGAAAACACTCAGGGGAGACGAGCACAGGCATTCCCTTAGAAACAACACGCTGCCGACCTTTGGTGGAACCTCCCCACGCTCAGGATTCCGGAACCATTGTCATTGAGTGGGGGATCTCGGGAGACAACTCCACGCAGCTCTCTTCAGTCACAGGTGTTCCCTGCTCGGGGAAGTCCGAGAAATACCTTCCCTGACCTTGGGGAGGCAGCCACTGTCACTGGGATTTCCTGTAAACCCTCCTAGCATTCCCTGGCACAGAGACATGAGGAAAACCCTCAGGGGAGATGAGCACAGGCATTCCTTTAGAACCCACGCGCTGCCGACCGTTGGTGGAACCTCTCCACGCTCATTGTTCCGGAAAGATTGACAGTGCGTGGGGGAGCTCGAGAGACAACTCCACGCAGCTCTCTTCAGTCACAGGTGTTCCCTGTCCGGGGAAGTGCGAGAAATACCTTCCCTGACCTTGGGTAGGCAGCCTCTGACTCTTGGAATTCCTACAACGCCACCTAGCATTCCCTGGCAAAGAGACATTAGGAAAACCATCAGGGGAGACCAGCTAAGGCATTCCGTTGGATCCCACGCGCTGCCGACCGTTGGTGGAACCTCCCCACGCTCAGGGTTCCGGAACCATTGTCAGTGCCGGGGGAGCTCGAGAGAAATCTCCACGCAGCTGTCTTCAGTCACAGGTGTTCCGTGTCCGGGGAAGTCCGAAGAATACCGTAACTGACCTTGGGGAGGCAGCCTCTGTCACTGGGATTTCCTGCAAACGCCCCTAGCATTCCCTGGCACAGAGACATTAGGAAAATCCTCAGGGGAGACAAGCTCAGGCATCCCGTTGGAACCCAAGCGCTGCCGACCTTTGGTGGACCCTCCCCACGCTCAGGATTCCGTAACCATTGTCATTCAGTGGGGGAGCTCGAGAGACAACTCCACGCAGCTCTCTTCAGTCACAGGTGTTCCCTGCTCGGGGAAGTCCGAGAAAAAAATTCCCTGACCTTGGTGAGGCAGCCTCTGTCACTGGGATTTCCTGCAACCCCCCCTAGCATTCCCTGGCACAGAGACATGAGGAAAATTCTCAGGGGAGACGATCACAGGCATTCCGTTAGAACACACGCGCTGCCGACCGCTGGTGGAACCTCCCCACGCTCAGGATTCCGGAACCATTGTCATTGAGTGGGGGAGCTCGAGAGAAAACTCCACGCAGCTCTCTTCAGTCACAGGTGTTCCCTGCTCGGGGAAGTCCTAGAAATAGCCTCGCTGACTTTGGGGAGGCAGCCTCTGTCACTGTGATTTCCTGCAAACCCCCCTAGCATTTCCTGGCACAGAGATATTAGGAAAACACTCAGGGGAGATCAGCTCAGGCATTCCGTTGGAACCCACGCGCTGCCGACCGTTGGTGGAACCTCCCCACGCTCAGGATTCCGGAAACATTGTCATTGAGTGGGGGAGCTCGAGAGACAACTCCACGCAGCTCTCTTCAATCACAGGTGTTCCCTGCTCGGGGAAGTCCGAGAAATAACTTCCCTGACCTTGGGGAGGCAGCCTCTGTCACTGGGATTTCCTGCAACCCCACCTAGCATTCCTTGGCACAGAGACATTAGGAAAACCCTCAGGGGAGACGAGCACAGGCATTCCGTTAGGACCCACGCGCTGCCGACCGTTGGTGGAACCTCCCCACGCTCAGGATTCCAGAACCATTGTCATTGAGTGGGGGAGCTCGAGAGATAACTCCACGCATCTCTCTTCAGTCACAGGTGTTCCCTGATCGGGGAAGTCCGAGAAATACCTTCCCTGACCTTGGTGAGGCAGCCTCTGCACTGGGATTTCCTGCAACACCCCCTAGCATTCCCTGGCAGAGAGACATGAGGAAAATCCTCAGGGGAGACGAGCACAGGCATTCCGTTAGAACCCACGCGCTGCCGACCGTTGGTGGAACCTCCCCACGCTCAGGATTCCGGAAGCATTGTCATTGAGTGGGGGATACCGAGAGAAAACTCCAAGCAGCTCTCTTCATTCACAGGTGTTCCCTGCTCGGGGAAGTCCGAGAAATACCTTCCCTGACTTTGGGGAGGCAACCTCTGTCACTGGGATTTCCTGCAACCCCCCCTAGCATTCCCTGGCAGAGAGACATGAGGAAAACCCTCAGGGGATATGAGCACAGGCATTCCCTTAGAACCCACGCGCTGCCGACCTTTGGTGGAACCTCCACACGCTCAGTATTCTGGAACCATTGTCATTGAGTGGGGGATCCCGAGAGAAAACTCCACGCAGCTCTCTTCAGTCACAGGTGTTCCCTGATCGGGGAAGTCCGAGAAATAACTTCCCTGACCTTGGGGAGGCAGCCTCTGTCACTGGGATTTCCTGCAACACCCCCTAACATTCCCTGGCACAGAGATATGAGGAAAACCCTCAGGGGAGACGAGCACAGGCATTCCCTTTGAACCCACGCGCTGCAGACCGTTGTTGGAACCTCCCCACGCTCAGGATTACAGAACCATAGTCATTGAGTGGGGGATCTCGGGAGACAACTCGACGCAGCTCTCTTCAGTCACAGGTGTTCCCTGCCCGGGGAAGTCCGAGAAAAAACTTCCCTGACCTTGGGGAGTCAGCCTCTGTCACTGGGAATTCCTGCAAACCCTCCTAGCATTCCCTGGCACAGAGAGATGAAGAAAACCCTCAGGGAAGACGAGCACAGGCATTCCCTTAGTAACCACGCGCTGCCGACCGTTGGTGTAACCTCCCCACGCTCAGGATTCCCGAACCATTGTCATTGAGTGGGGGAGCTAGAGAGACAACACCACGCAGCTCTCTTCAGTTACAGGTGTTCCCTGCTCGGGGAAGTCCGAGAAATAACTTCCCTGACCTTGGGGAGGCAGCCTCTGTCATTGGGATTTCCTGCAAACACCCCTAGCATTCCCTGGAACAGATACATGAGGAAAACCCTCAGGGGAGACGAGCACAGTCATTCCCTTTGAACACACGCTCTGCCGACCGTTGGTGGAACCTCCCCACGCTCAGGATTCCGGAAACATAGTCAGTGAGTGGTGGATCTCGAGAGACAACTCTACGCAGCTCTCTTCAGTCACAGATTTTCCCTGCTCCGGGAAGTCCGAGAAATACATTCCCTGACCTTGTGGAGGCAGGTTCTGTCACTGGGATTTCCTGCAAACCCTCCTAGCATTCCCTGGCACAGAAACATGAGGAAAACACTCAGGGGAGGCGAGCACATGCATTCCCTTAGAAACCACGCGCTGCTGACTGTTGGTGGAACCTCCCCACGCTCAGGACTCCGGAAAAATAGTCATTGAGTGGGGGAGCTCGAGAGACAACTCCACGCAGCTCTCTTCAGTCGCAGGTGTTCCCTGTCCGGGGAAGTCCGAGAAATAGCTTCCCTGACCTTGGGGAGGCAGCCTCTGTCACTGGGATTCCCTGCAACCCCCCCTAGCGTTCCCTGGCACAGTGACATTAGGAAAACACTCAGGGGAGACGAGCACTTGCATTCCGTTAGAACCCACGCGCTGCCGACCTTTGGTGGAACCTCCCCACGCTCAGGATTCCGGAACCATTGTCATTGTGTTGGGGAGTTCGAGAGACAACTCCACGAAGCTCTCTTCAGTCACAGGAATTCCCTGCTCGGGGAAGTACGAGAAATACCTTCCCTGACCTTGGGGAGGAAGCCTCTGTCACTGGGATTTCCTGCAACCCTCCGTAGCATTCCCTGGCACAGAGACATGAGGAAAACCCTCAGGGGAGACGAGCACAGGCATTTCCTTAGAACCCAAGTGCTGCCGACCGTTGGTGGAACCTCCCCACGCTCAGGATTCCGGAAACATAGTCATTGAGTGGGGGAGCTCGAGAGATAACTCCACGCAGCTCTCTTCAGTCACAGGTGTTCCGTGCTCGGGAAAGTCCGAGAAATAACTTCCCTGACCTTGGGGAGGCAGCCTCTGTCACTGGGATTTTCTGCAACACCCCCTAGCATTCCCTGGCACAGAAACATGAGGAAAACCCTCAGGGGAGACGAGCACAGGCATTCCCTTAGAACCCACGCGCTGCCGACCGTTGGTGGACCCTCCCCAAGCTCAGGATTCCTGAACCATTGTCATTGAGTGGGGGAGCTCGAGAGACAACTCCACGCAGCTCTCTTCAGTCACAGGTGTTTCCTGCTCGGGGAAGTCCGAGAAATACCTTCCCTGACCTTGGGGAGGCAGCCTCTGTCACTGGGATTTCCTGCAACCCCCCCTAGCATTCCCTGGCACAGAGACATGGGGAAAACCCTCAGGGGAGACGAGCACATGCATTCCGTTAGAACCCACGCGCTGCCGACCGTTGGTGGAACCTCCCCACGCTCAGGATTCCGGAACCATTGTCATTGTGTGGGGGAGTTCGAGAGACAACTCCACAAAGCTCTCTTCAGTCACAGGAGTTCCCTGTTCGGGGAAGTTCGAGAAATACCTTCCCTGAACTTGGGGAGGCAGGCTATTTCACTGGGATTTCCTGCAACCCTCCGTAGCATTCCCTGGCACAGAGACATGAGGAAAACCCTCAGGGGAGACGAGCACAGGCATTCCCTTAGAACCCAAGTGCTGCCGACCGTTGGTGGAACCTCCCCACACTCAGGATTCCGGAACTATAGTCATTGAGTGGGGGAACTCGAGAGACAACTCCACGCAGCTCTCTTCAGTCACAGGTGTTCCCTGCTCGGGAAAGTCCGAGAAATACCTTCCCTGACCTTGGGGAGGCAGCCTCTGTCACTGGGAATTTCTGCAACACCCCCTAGCATTCCCTGGCACACAGACATTAGGAAAACCCTCAGGGGAGACGAGCACAGGCACTCCCTTTGAACCCACGCGCTGCCGACCGTTGTTGGACCCTCCCCACGCTCAGGATTCCGGAACCATTGTCATTGAGTGGGGGAGCTCGAGAGACAACTCCACGCAGCTCTCTTCATTCACATGTGTTCCCTGCTCGGGGAAGTCCGAGAAATAACTTCCCTGACCTTGGGGAGGCAGCCTCTGTCACTGGGATTTCCTGCAACGCCCCCAGCATTCCCTGGCACAGAGACATGAGGAAAACCCTCAGGGGAGTCGAGCACATTCATTCCGTTAGAACACACGCGCTGCCGACCGTTGGTGGAACCTCCCCACGCTCAGTATTCCGGACAATGTTCATTGAGTGGGGGAGTTCGAGAGACAACTCCACAAAGCTCTCTTCAGTCACAGGTGTTCCCTGATCGGGGAAGTCCGAGAAATAACTTCCCTGACCTTGGGGAGGCAGCCTCTGTCACTGGGATTTCCTGCAACACACCCTAACATTCCCTGGCACAGAGACATGAGGAAAATCCTCAGGGGAGACGAGCACAGGCATTCCCTTTGAACCCACGCGCTGCCGACCGTTGTTGGAACCTCCCCACGCTCAGGATTACAGAACCATAGTCATTGAGTGGGGGATCTCGGGAGACAACTCGACGCAACTCTCTTCAGTCACAGGTGTTCCCTGCTCGGGGAAGTCCGAGAAAAAACTTCCCTGACCTTGGGGAGGCAGACTCTGTCACTGGGAATTCCTGCAAACCCTCCTAGCATTCCCTGGCACAGAGACATGAAGAAAACCCTCAGGGAAGACGAGCACAGGCATTCCCTTAGAAACCACGCGCTGCCGACCGTTGGTGTAACCTCCCCACGCTCAGGATTCCCGAATCATTGTCATTGAGTGGGGGAGCTAGAGAGACAACACCACGCAGCTCTCTTCAGTCACAGGTGTTCCCTGCTCGGGGAAGTCCGAGAAATACCTTCCCTGACCTTGGGGAGGCAGCCTCTGTCCCTGGGATTTCCTGCAACCCCCCCTAGCATTCCCTGGCACAGATACATGAGGAAAACCCTCAGGGGAGACGAGCACAGTCATTCCCTTAGAACACACGCTCTGCCGACCGTTGGTGGAACCTCCCCACGCTCAGGATTCCGGAAACATAGTCAGTGAGTGGGGGATCTCGAGAGACAACTCCACGCAGCTCTCTTCAGTCACAGATTTTCCCTGCTCCGGGAAGTCCGAGAAATACATTCCCTGACCTTGTGGAGGCAGGTTCTGTCACTGGGATTTCCTGCAAACCCTCCTAGCATTCCCTGGCACAGAAAAATGAGGAAAACACTCAGGGGAGATCAGCTCAGGCATTCCGTTGGAACCCACGCGCTGCCGACCGTTGGTGGAACCTCCCCACGCTCAGGATTCCGGAAACATTGTCATTGAGTGGGGGAGCTCGAGAGACAACTCCACGCAGCTCTCTTCAATCACAGGTGTTCCCTGCTCGGGGAAGTCCGAGAAATAACTTCCCTGAC